>NC_090443.1:729748364-731110864 GCF_031143425.1 Pleurodeles waltl
TTCACATTGGCATACTGGTACACCCATATAATTCCCTAGTATATGGTACTGAGGTACCCAGGGTATTTGGGGTTCCAGGAGATCCCTATGGGCTGCAGCATTTCGTTTGCCAACCATAGGGAGCCCTGACAATTCTTACACAGGCCTGCCACTGCAGCCTGCGTGAAATAACGTCCATGTTATTTCACAGCCATTTACCACTGCACTTAAGTAACTTATAAGTCACCTATATGTCTAACCTTCACCTGGTGAAGGTTGGGTGCAAAGTTACTTAGTGTGTGGGCACCCTGGCACTAGCCAAGGTGCCCCCACATCATTCAGGGCAAATTCCCCGGACTTTGTGAGTGCGGGGACACCATTACACGTGTGCACTGTACATAGGTCACTACCTATGTACAGCGTCACAATGGTAACTCCGAACATGGCCATGTAACATGCCTAAGATCATGGAATTGTCACCCCAATGCCGTTCTGGCATTGGGTGACAATTCCATGATCCCCCAGGTCTCTAGCACAGAACCTGGGTACTGCCAAACTGCCTTTCCGGGGTCTCCACTGCAGCAGCTGCCAACCCCTCAGACAGATTTCTGCCCCCCTGGGGTCCAGGCAGCCCTGGTCCAGGAAGGGAGAACAAAGGACTTCCTCTGAGAGAGGGTGTAACACCCTCTCCCTTTGGAAATAGGTGTTAGGGCTGGGGAGGAGTAGCCTCCCCCAGCCTCTGGAAATGCTTTGATGGGCACAGATGGTGCCCATCTCTGCATAAGCCAGTCTACACCGGTTCAGGGATCCCCCAGCACTGCTCTGGCGCGAAGCTGGACAAAGGAAAGGGGAGTGACCACTCCCCTGACCTGCACCTCCCAGGGGAGGTGCCCAGAGCTCCTCCAGTGTGTCCCAGACCTCTGCCACCTTGGAAACAGAGGTGTTTGTGGCACCCTGGACTGCTCTGAGTGGCCAGTGCCAGCAGGTGACGTCAGAGGCTCCTTCTGATAGGCTCTTACCTCTCTTGGTAGCCAATCCTCCTTCCTAGGTAGCCAAACCTCCTTTTCTGGCTATTTAGGGTCTCTGCTTTGGGGATCCCACCAGATAACCAATGAAAGAGCTCATCAGAGTTCCTCAGCATCTCCCTCTTCACCTTCTGCCAAAGGATCGACAGCTGACTGCTCAGGACGCCTGCAAAACCGCAACAAAGTAGCAAGACGACTACTAGCAGCCTTGTATCGCTTCATCCTGCCGGCTTTCTCGACTATTTCCAGGTGGTGCATGCTCTGGGGGTAGCCTGCCTCCTCTCTGCACCAGGAGCTCTGAAGAAATCTCCTGTGGGTCGACGGAATCTTCCCCCTGCAACCGCAGGCAACAAAAGACTGCATCACCGGTCCTCTGGGTCCCCTCTCAGCACGACGAGCGTGGTCCCTGGAACTCAGCAACTCTGTCCAAGTGACTCACACAGTCCAGTGACTCTTTAGTCCAAATTTGGTGGAGGTAAGTCCTTGCCTCCCCACGCTAGACTGCATTGCTGGGTAGGGTGTGATTTGCAGCTGCTCCGGCTCCTGTGCACTCTTCCAGGATTTCCTTCATGCACAGCCAGGCCTGGGTCCCCGACACTCTAACCTGCAGTGCACAACCTTCTGAGTTGTCCTCCGGCGTCGTGGGACTCCCTTTTGTGACTTCGGGTGGACTCCGGTTCACTTTTCTTCTAAGTGCCTGTTCAGGTACTTTTGCGAGTGCTGCCGGCTTCTGTGAGGGCTCCCTACGTTGCTGGGCACCCCCTATGTCTCCTCATCCAAGTGGCGACATCCTGGTCCCTCCTGGGCCACAGCAGCACCCAAAAACCCTAACCGGGACCCTTGCAGCTAGCAAGGCTTGTTTGCGGTCTTTCTGCGTGGGAACACCTCTGCAAGCTTCTTCACGACGTGGGACATCCATCCTCCAAAGGGGAAGTTCCTAGTCCTCTTCTTTCTTGCAGAACTCCAAGCTTCTTCCAACCAGTGGCAGCTTCCTTGCACCCTCAGCTGGCATTTCCTGGGCTCCTGCCCACTCTCGACACTGATGCGACTATTGGACTTGGTCCCCTTGTCTTACAGGTACTCAGGTCCGGAAATCCACCTTTTGTTGCATTGCTGGTGTTTGTTCTTCCTGCAGAAACCCCCATCACGACTTCTGTGCTCTCTGGGGGTAGTAGGTGCACTTTACACCTACCTTTCAGGGTCTTGGGGTGGGCTATTTTTCTAACCCTCACTGTTTTCTTACAGTCCCAGCGACCCTCTACAAGCTCACGTAGGTTTGGGGTCCATACGTGGTTCGCATTCCAATTTTGGAGTATATGGTTTGTGTTGCCCCTATACCTATGTGCTCCTATTGCAATCTACTGTAATTTTACATTGCTTGTATTACTTCCTTTTGCTATTACCTGCATAATTTTGGTTTGTGTACATATATCTTGTGTATGTTTCTTATCCTCATACTGAGGGTACTCACTGAGATACTTTTGGCATATTGTCATAAAAATAAAGTACCTTTATTTTTAGTGCTTCTGTGTGTTGTGTTTTCTTATGATATTGTGCATATGACACCAGTGGTATAGTAGGTGTAACGCCGCGCTCTGACGCAGCGTCTCTTTCTGTCCTCGCGGGTGGAACGCGCTACCGATATTCGGAGCGCCGTTCCCCGCGTTTTTTGACTATGCTTTCTGGGAAGCATATATTTCGCTTCCGGACGCGCTACACTTACTTGTAGCCTTTTTTCTTCTTTTGTTGTTGGTGGTGGGTTTTTTGTTGGTCCTTTTGCCTGTCTCTATCCATGTTGTGTCCATCTTGTCTTCTTCGAGTTTTGTTCCAGCATGCTCTGTTTTTCTTTTATACTACTTCCTTTTTCCTATACTGGTCTATGGGCTTTTCCCAATCCAAGATGGTGTTACTTCCCTTTCCTGTGATGTCACTTCCCTTTTCTCAGTATATAAGTCAGTCAGTCTTGTTCCTCCTTGCGTTGCAAACACTTCCTTCTGGTTGTGCTGTTCGCTCCTGTTCTTTGTTCCTGCTTTTTTGCCTTGGGAGATTTTTGCCTGTCCTTTGTTCCTGCTTTTGCCTTGGGAGATTTTTGCCTGTTCTTTGTTCCAGCTTTTGCCTTGGGATATTTTTGCCTGTTCCTTTTTTCCTGCCTTTACCCTGGATACTGCCTATTTTTGTTTCCTGTGGTCAAGCCCTGTTTTTTCTTGTTTTCCTTCAGGAGTTCCTGTTAGAGGTTTTTTCCCCAGTGTTGGTTTTTTTTCCCCTCTGGGTCTCCTTCTGGAGGGTACGGTCTGCTTTGGCGTATCCTGTCAAGCGGCACCGTGGCTACTAGAAGGGGTCGCCCTTATCTGGGAGTATCCAGGACCTGTAGAAGACTTGGTGTATTCGCCAATCCGAAATCCAGAGGTGAGAAGTCCAGCGCAGTACGTGACAGATTGCAACGCCAAAAGATTCTGCGTTGCGAAAGCGCCATGGAAGATCCACAGGGAGAGGCGTCAGAAAATGCTCAAGCCATGTTACAGACTGTCCAACAGCAAGCCCAAGAGTTACAACAGTTACGGGCAGAGAACACTGCGCTACGACAGGTCTTGTCTTCCCGATCAATGGACATACAACCCGTATCTACTACTATTTCTCGATATTCCGGAGATCCTTTAAAGATGAAGGAATTTTTGGACGCCCTGACGGTTTTCTTTGCTTTTCGTCCACTCCAGTTTTCTTCGGATAAGGCTAAGGTGGGCTATCTGATCAGCGCCTTGTCTGGTCCAGCGCTTGCTTGGGCGACTCCTCTGGTTTCTGCAGATGACCCAGTTCTGGCTAACTATTCCGCTTTCCTGACTGTTTTCAAACAAATGTTTGAGAGACCTGGGGTAGAAGCAGCAGCTGAAGAAGCCTTATGTGACATTCAGCAGGGTAATCAGGATGTACTGCAGTATATAACCTGCTTCAAACAGCTGGCAGCTGAAACCTCCTGGGTAGAACGCACCTTCGTAACCCTTTTCCGCAGAGGCCTGCGTGAAGAAATTAAAGATGAGCTTGTACACTCTTCTCCAGCTTGTTCTTTGAAAGAATGAATGGATCAATCTATGAACATCGAGTATAGACTTCAAGAGCGCAAGATGGAAAGACGTAGAACTAGAGCTCCATACCAGTCCGGTACCTTACGTGCTAGCAGTCGGCGAACGGAAGATAGTCCATCTGAAGCCTCTCCACCTCCCCATGAAGAGCCCATGCAGATAGATCTGGTTTGTGGGCCATTGACGGAGTCAGAAAGGGAGGAACGACGACGAAGGGGACTTTGCCTATACTGTGGTAAGGCTGGCCACCTGATCCGTAGTTGTCCGGTACGTCCCACTAGGCCTGCGGGAAACGCCAGCTCCCGTCCCCTGTAAGGAGGAAGGAGACGGGAGGAGCTGAGTACCATCAATATGTTCCTCCAAAGAAAGCATGTCCACCCTGTTTATCCTGTCGGTCAAGTTACAAAGTTCACAAGATCAAGAGGAACATCTTCTGGCTCTCCTTGACTGTGGAGCCAGTGGACTCTATCTGGATGAGACCTGGGCTACGAGTAAAGGAATTGCCCGCATTCCTAAAGAAACTACTGAGCAGGTTCACACGGTGGATGGCTCTCCGTTAACCTCAGGACCTGTGGTGGCCTCAACTCCTACTCTTTGTTTGACATTTGGGGGGCATCAAGAACACGTTGCCTTTGATCTCATAGTCTCACCAAATCACATCATGATTTTGGGAATTCCCTGGTTAGCCCGACACAACCCCTATATCAATTGGGAAACACGAACTATATCCCTAACGTCTTCATTTTGTCAACAGAATTGTTATTCCACTACTTCTTATTGGACTCCAAAAAGGTCCTGTCAGTCAACTAAGGATAACACTAACTCTATCAATATTATTCAGGGGGTTCCAGATTGTTATCAGGAATATATCAGGATTTTTCAGAAACCTAGTAATCCTATTTTGCCACCTCATCGCAGTTATGACTGTGCTATTCCTTTGATTCCTGATTAAGTCGTCCCCTTCGGTCGAATGTATTCTCTGACAGACGAAGAAAAGAAGGTGCTAAGGGAATATTTAGACGACAACTTACACAACGGTTTGATTGCTCCTTCCACATCCCCCGCTGGGGCTCCTCTCTTCTTCGTCCCAAAGAAGACTAAGGACCTGCGTCCTTGTGTGGACTTTTGTGAACTCAACAGAATAACGATTAAGGATCAATATCCATTGCCTTTAATCAGAGATATATTGGATGCCATTCAAGGAGTCAAGATATTTACTAAATTAGACTTACGGGGTGCCTATCATCTCCTTCGGATCAAGGAAGGAGATGAATGGAAGACTGCGTTCCGTACCCCTTTTGGGCACTATGAGTATCGTATTTTGCCCTTTGGACTGACCAATGCCCCTTTTGTTTTTCAACGATTTATGGATTCAGTGTTCTCTGATGTACTCAATCCATATGTAGTCATTTATTTGGATGATATCTTGATATATTCCCGTGATCCTGAGCACCATGAAGATCATGTCCTGCAAGTCCTGGAAAGACTCAAGAAGAACCAATTGTTTTGTAAACCTGAGAAGTGTGAGTTCCATAAATCTGAAGTAAGGTATCTCGGGTTTTGTATTAATCAACACGGAATATCCATGGATCCTGACAAGGTCAGTGCCATATTAGATTGGCCTTCTCCAACGTCCATTAAAGAAACGCAATGTTTTCTTGGTTTATCAAACTTTTATCGTCAGTTTATTCATAACTTTGCCCACCTACAAAGTTTCATAACACAAACAATTAAGAAAGAGAACCTAAAGAAGGGTTTCATTTGGACCAAGGAGGCTGAACGCGCGTTTCAAGAATTAAAGACAGCCTTTACCCAAGCACCCGTGTTGCGTCATCCTGACAATACCAGGAAATTTATCGTCTAACTGATGCCTCAGACAGAGCTATTGGAGCAGTTCTGTTGCAGAAGCAAGACAATGATGGATTGGAACATCCTATCTTTTATCTGTCTCATATTCTATCAGAGGCTGAACGAAATTATTCTGTACTGGAACGTGAACTACTCGCTCTCAAAGTAGCTTGTAAGGAATGGAGGCATTTCCTGATGGGTTCCAGAGAGCCTTTTGAAGCTAGGACTGATCACTCTAATCTCCAGTGTCTTCGGAGCTTTCAGTGTCGCAACAGTCGTCAGGCTCGATGGGCTTTCTTCTTTAACCAGTACGATTTCGTGATCACGTACATACCTGGTTCCCAGAATTTAGTGGCAGATGCCTTATCCCGAAGATATCCTGACATAGCCCAGAACTCCTCTCCACATCTTATTGAGGCTAGCAGGATCATCGGAGCTACTCAATCTTTTCAAGAACGCATTCAATCTGAGTACCAGTTTCTGTCTGCTTCAGAATGGGATAAAGTGACTCCTTTTTTGCAGAAAAAGGACAACTACTTCTATCATCAACATGCTCTTTTGCTACCTACCAAGAAAGTGCAGACAGAAGCCCTGAAAATGTGCCATGATTCTCCTATAGCCGGTCATCGAGGTATCAGGAAGACCCAGGAGCTGCTTCAGCGATCTTTTTGGTGGCCTTCGCTAAAGACAGACACTGAAACCTATGTGTCAGCATGCCCAGTCTGTGCCCAGACTAAGACACCCCGAACTAAGGTGGCAGGTTTATTAAGACCTTTACCGGTTCCTTCCGCTCCTTGGTGTACTCTATCCACGGATTTCATATGCTCTCTACCTACCTCCTCTGGTAACCAAGTAATCATGGTGACCGTAGATTCATTCACCAAGATGGCCCATTTTTCAGCCTTGAAGAAACTACCAACGGCCCCAGAAATGAGTCGCATTTTTCGACGGGATATTTTTCGCCTCCATGGTCTTCCTCAAGAGGTCATTTCGGACAGAGGGCCTCAATATGTATCACGTTTCTGGAGAGCCTTCTGTGCCTTCTTTAACATTGAGATTTCTTTATCCTCGAGTTTCCATCCACAAACGAATGGGCAAACTGAACGAGTGAATCAAGAACTTCAGCAGTATCTGAGATGTTACTGTAATGCCACACAAAGCAATTGGTAGGAATATGTTGCTCTTGCCGAGTTCTCATATAACAACACAATACATAGTGTGACCAAGACCACACCCTTTTATTGTACTTATGGATTTCATCCGAGGACTTTCACTACTGTTTCTCGAACATCCTCTTCTGTGCCTGCAGTCACTTCTTTTTCACGACAGATCCGTCGAATCCAGGGCCTACTTCACACAACTCTCCTAGCTTCGAAACAAGCTATGAAGCGAAAGGCGGATCGTTATCGGCAAGCCGCACCTTTGTATCAAGTGGGCCACAAGGTATGGCTTTCTTCCAGATTTCTACCATCCCGGTTTTCCACCAATAAGTTCAAACCACGTTTTTATGGACCCTTTCGAATTTCGCACATCCTGAATCCTGTAGTTGTGCGCCTCCGCTTACCTCATACCTGGAGGGTTCATCCTGTTTTCCATGTGTCCCAGTTAAAACCCTTTGTTCCTGATCCTTACCATCGTCAGTTCCAACGTCCACCTCCTCTGTCTATCAACGGACAGCCTGAGTATGAAGTCCAGGAGATCTGTGATTCCCGAATTTTTCAACGCAAGCTACAGTTTTTGGTCCATTGGAAAGGATACCCCCTCAGTGACTGCTCTTGGGAGGATGCTTCCTCCGTCCATGCTCCCCGTTTGGTTCGCCTGTTTTTTGACAATCATCCTGACAAACCTGGTGCCTCGGGGAGGGGACCTACTGTAACGCCGCGCTCTGACGCGGCGTCTCTTTCTGTCCTCGCGGGTGGAACGCGCTACCAATATTCGGAGCGCCGTTCTCTGCGTTTTTTGACTATGCTTTCTGGGAAGCATTTATTTCGTTTCCGGACGCGCTACACTTACTTGTAGCCTTTTTTCTTCTTTTGTTGTTGGTGGTGGGTTTTTTGTTGGTCCTTTTGCCTGTCTCTATCCATGTTGTGTCCATCTTGTCTTCTTCATGTTTTGTCCCAGCATGCTCTGTTTTTCTTTTATACTACTTCCTTTTTCCTATACTGGTCTATGGGCTTTTCCCAATCCAAGATGGTGTTACTTCCCTTTCCTGTGATGTCACTTCCCTTTTCTCAGTATATAAGTCAGTCAGTCTTGTTCCTCCTTGCGTTGCAAACACTTCCTTCTGGTTGTGCTGTTCGCTCCTGTTCTTTGTTCCTGCTTTTTTGCCTTGGGAGATTTTTGCCTGTTCTTTGTTCCTGCTTTTGCCTTGGGAGATTTTTGCCTGTTCTTTGTTCCAGCTTTTGCCTTGGGATATTTTTGCCTGTTCCTTTTTTCCTGCCTTTATCCTGGATACTGCCTATTTTTGTTTCCTGTGGTCAAGCCCTGTTTTTTCTTGTTTTCCTTCAGGAGTTCCTGTTAGAGGTTTTTTCCCCAGTGTTGGGGTTTTTTCCCTCTGGGACTCCTTCTGGAGGGTACGGTCTGCTTTGGCGTAGCCTGTCAAGTGGCACCGTGGCTACTAGAAGGGGTCGCCCTTATCTGGGAGTATCCAGGACCTGTAGAAGACTTGGGGGGTTATTCTAACTTTGGAGGAGTGTTAATCCGTCCCAAAAGTGACGGTAAAGTGACGGATATACCACCAGCCGTATTACGAGTTCCATAGGATATAATGGACTCGTAATACGGCTGGTGGTAAATCCGTCACTTTTCCGTCACTTTTGGGACGGATTAACACCTCCTCCAAAGTTAGAATAACCACCTTGGTGTATTCGCCAATCCGAAATCCAGAGGTGAGAAGTCCAGCGCAGTACGTGACAGTAGGAGCTTTACATGTCTCCTAGTTCAGCCTAAGCTGCTTTGCCTTCGCTACCTTCTATCAACCTAAGCTGCTAGAAACACCTCCTCTACACTAATAAGGGATAACTGGACCTGGCACAAGGTGTAAGTACCTCTGGTACCCACTACAAGCCAGGCCAGCTTCCTATATTGGTTGTGCAGCAGTGGGATAAGTACTTGTAACTACTTACCACTTTGTCGTTGTGTACTTTTCATAAGAGAACAATATACAAAATAAGTTCAGTGTATGTACACCTAACCAAAAAGTTTTGCTTTTCTTCTCTCAAACTTTTTACTAAGTTCTGAAAAGTACTCTAAAACTTCTAAAAGTTTCCAAAAAGTTAGAAAAAGTTTTTTTCTCTGTTCTTTAAAAAGTTCTGAAACTTTTTCTTTCTTCTCACTGTCTCTAAACCTTCCTTTAGCATGTCTGATGTAGAGTCTGCTCTTAAAATGGTCAATACTACCTATGACAATTTAAATTACAAGAGCCTAAGGAGTCTCTGCTTAGAAAGAGGTTTAGTGATAGGAAAGAACCCCACAAAAGAGTTTCTATATAACATGCTTATTGTGAATGATGAGTCCCAAGCAGGCACTTCAAATGAGAAGTTAATAGATGGCTCCCATTCTGACTCAGGGGATCACCTTGAGGGAGGTGGGGAGGGTTCTGTTCCAAATCTGCCCCCTAGCAGACCACCTAGTAATGCTGGTAGTAATAGAGACTCCCATCATAGTAGGGGTGTTTTTATTCCTGGAGGCCAGTTTGTTAGAGTCCAGTCAGTTAGGGACAGATCTCCCTCTGTTGTTTCCAATTTATCCTCTGTATCCAAGCATTCCCAACCCACCCACCCTGAAGACAACATATTAGAAAGGGAACTCAAAAAGTTGAGAGTGGAAGAGACCAGACTGAAGCTTAAACAGCAACAGCTGGCTCTAGATAGGGAATCCCTAGACCTGGAGAAGGAAAGACAGAGATTGGGGTTAGGCCCCATGGTGGCAGCAATAGCAGTATTCCTGATAGTAATCCTGTTAAAGAGCATGATTCTAGGAATCTGCACAAGATAGTTCCCCCTTACAAGGCAAGGAGGGGGATGACATCAACAAGTGGTTTGCTGCACTTGAGAGGACCTGTATGGTACAGGGGGTCCCTCAAAGGCAGTGGGCTGCTATATTGTGGCTATCTTTCAATGGAAAGGGTAGGGATATGCTCCTTACTGTTAGAGAAAGTGATGCTAACAATTTTTCAGTTTTGAAGGATGCACTCTTGGATGGATTTGGCTTAACTACTGAACAATACAGAATTAAGTTTAGAGACACCAGAAAAGAGTCCTCACAAGACTGGAAAGACTTTGTTGACTGTTCAGTAAAGGCCTTGGAGGGGTGGTTACATGGCAGTAAGGTTTCTGACTATGAAAGCCTGTATAATCTTATTCTGAGAGAGCATATTCTGAATAACTGTGTGTCTGACTTGTTACACCAATATCTAGTGAACTCAGATCTGACCTCTCCCCAAGAATTGGGAAAGAAGGCAGACAAATGGGTCAGAACAAGAGTGAACAGAAAGGTTTATACAGGGGGTGACAAGGATGGCAAGAAGAAAGATGGTGAGAAATCTCAGGATAAGCATGGGGATAAGGGTAAAACCAAAGATCCTTCTTCAAATCCTAAACACTCTTCAGGGGGTGGGGATAAATCAGATTCTTCCTCT
Source organism: Pleurodeles waltl (assembly GCF_031143425.1). Classification (NCBI taxonomy): domain Eukaryota; kingdom Metazoa; phylum Chordata; class Amphibia; order Caudata; family Salamandridae; genus Pleurodeles; species Pleurodeles waltl. The sequence goes on from NC_090443.1 coordinate 729,758,933, forward strand.
TCTTCACAACATACACACATTAAAAAGCCTTGGTGCTATGTGTGTAAAAATAAAGGCCATTGGCAAGGAGATAAGTCCTGTCCAGGTAAACCCCCTGAGCCAACCACCACTAATACATCAAACTCTAGTGCCCCTAGCAGTAGTGGTAATAGTGGTGGGACTTCTGGCAACAGTCAAAGTAAGGGTGTAGTTGGGTTCACTTATGGGTCCATCATAGAAACTGGGGTAGTCAGTCCCAAGACAGTTTCTGTCACACCTAGTGGCATTGGCCTTGCCACACTGGCTGCTTGTCCCGTTACAATGGATAAGTATAGGCAGACAGTTTCAATAAATGGTGTTGAGGCCCAGGCCTACAGGGACACAGGTGCCAGTATCACTCTGGTGACTGAAAACCTAGTGCCCCCTGAACAACACATCATTGGACAACAGTACAAGATTATTGATGTCCATAACTCCACTAAGTTTCTTCCCTTAGCTATAGTTCCAGCTTAGTTGGGGTGGAGTTACTGGACCTAAGCAGGTGGTAGTATCACCTAGCTTACCTGTAGGCTGTCTCTTAGGTAATGACCTAGAGACCGCAGGTTGGGCTGAGGTAGAGTTTTATACCCATGCAGCCATGCTGGGTATCCCTGAGGAATTGCTTCCTCTCATTTCAGCTGAAATGAAACAGCAAAGGAGAGAATAAGGCCTGAAAACTCAGGATCCTTCTCCAACAACAAGTAAAAAGGGTATCACAGTATCCCCTAACCACCCTGCTATTCAGGATACCATTCCTGTGGTGGGAGAAACCTCTCCTGGGGTGGCACCAGTACCAAGGAAATCATCAGCTGGCACAGCTGTACTCCCTGAGGTGAAAGTACCTCTCTGTGGGATAACTAATATTGGTGAGGAAAAGGGCACCATTTTAGTTAACATGGAGCATCTCTCCAACCCTCCCAGAGAAACTTTAGTGCAGAAACCCTGCACTGCCTCACAACACTTAGGACAGCAGCACTGCCCTGGTGTGGAGCTCATAGGACAGCATCCCTGCCCTGCTCCAACTAAAGAGAAACAGCATCCCTGTTCTCTCTTACAGCCATATGGACAACGTGTTTGCCCAGCTATGGCTTTACTGAGACAGCATCCCTGTCTGGCATTCTCATCACTAGAAATAGGTCCAGTGGACAATTCCCACTGTTCTAAACTAAAACTTATTGATAGGAACTCTGAAAATATATCTTCACATTGTTGGTTAGCTAAAAAACTTCAAACAGGGTGGTTTACATCCCCACAGGGAAGTAACTATATAGTGGATGATAAAGGGAGTAACCAGTCTATTGCAGAGCTACTCTCCACTTATCACCACTTAGACAATAAAGACTCAACTGGCCAAGGTTAGCCTTATTGTCCTTCATTTGGGGGAGGGGGGGTTGTGTGAGAAAGTAGCCTCTTTCTAGCCTTGTTACCCCCACTTTTGGCCTGTTTGTGAGTATACGTCAGGGTGTTTTCACTGTCTCACTGGGATCCTGCTAGCCAGGGCCCAGTGCTCATAGTGAAAACCCTATGTTGTCAGTATGTTTGCTATGTGTCACTGGGGCCCTGCTAGCCAGGACCCCAGTGCTCATAAGTTTGTGGCCTATATGTATGTGTTCCCTGTGTGATGCCTAACTGTCTCACTGAGGGTCTGCTAACCAGAACCTCAGTGGTTATGCTCTCTCTGCTTTCCAAATTTGTCACTAACAGGCTAGTGACTAAATTTACTAATTCACATTGGCATACTGGTACATCCATATAATTCCCTAGTATGTGGTACTGAGGTACCCAGGGTATTGGGGTTCCAGGAGATCCCTATGGGCTGCAGCATTTCTTTTGCCACCCATAGGGAGCCCTGACAATTCGTACACAGGCCTGCCACTGCAGCCTGCGTGAAATTACGTCCACGTTACTTCATAGCCATTTACCACTGCACTTAAGTAACTTATAAGTCACCTATATGTCTAACCTTCACCTGGTGAAGGTTGGGTGCAAAGTTACTTAGTGTGTGGGCACCCTGGCACTAGCCAAGGTGCCCCCCCTATCGTTCAGGGCAAATTCCCCGGACTTTGTGAGTGCGGGGACACCATTACAAGCGTGGACTGTACATAGGTCACTACCTATGTACAGCGTCACAATGGTAACTCCGAACATGGCTATGTAACATGTCTAAGATCATGGATTGTCACCCCAATGCCATTCTGGCAATGGGGGGACAATTCCATGATCCCCAGGGTCTCTAGCACAGAACCCGGGTACTGCCAAACTGCCTTTCCGGGGTCTCCACTGCAGCTGCTGCTGCTGCCAACCCCTCAGACAGGTTTCTGCCCCCCTGGGGTCCAGGCAGCCCTGGCCCAGGAAGGCAGAACAAAGGACTTCCTCTGAGAGAGGGTGTGACACCCTCTCCCTTTGGAAATAGGTGTGAGGGCTGGGGAGGAGTAGCGTCCCCCAGCCTCTGGAAATGCTTTGATGGGCACAGATGGTGCCCATCTCTGCATAAGCCAGTCTACACCAGCTCAGGGATCCCCCAGCCCTGCTCTGGCGCGAAACTGGACAAAAGAAAGGGGAGTGACCACTCCCCTGACCTGCACCTCCCAGGGGAGGTGCCCAGAGCTCCTCCAGTGTGTCCCAGACCTCTGCCATCTTGGAAACAGAGGTGTTAGTGGCACACTGGACTGCTCTGAGTGGCCAGGGCCAGCAGGTGACGTCAGAGACTCCTTCTGATAGGCTCTTACCTCTCTTGGTAGCCAATCCTCCTTCCTAGGTAGCCAAACCTCCTTTTCTGGCTATTTAGGGTCTCTGCTTTGGGGATCTCACCAGATAACGAATGCAAGAGCTCATCAGAGTTCCTCTGCATCTCCCTCTTCACCTTCTGCCAAAGGATCGACCGCTGACTGCTCAGGACACCTGCAAAACCGCAACAAAGTAGCAAGACGACTACTAGCAACCCTGTATCGCTTCATCCTGCCGGCTTTCTCGACTGTTTCCTGGCGGTGCATGCTCTGGGGGTAGCCTGCCTCCTATCTGCACCAGGAGCTCTGAAGAAATCTCCTGTGGGCCGACGGAATCTCCCCCCTGCAACCGCAGGCAACAAAAGACTGCATCACCGGTCCTCTGGGTCCCCTCTCAGCATGACAAGCGTGGTCCCTGGAACTCAGCAACTCTGTCCAAGTGACTCCCACAGTCCAGTGACTCTTCAGTCCAAGTATGGTGGAGATAAGTCCTTGCCTCCCCACGCTAGACTGCATTGCTGGGTACCGCGTGATTTGCAGCTGCTCCGGCTCCTGTGCACTCTTCTAGGATTTCCTTCGTGCACAGCCAGGCCTGGGTCCCCAACACTCTAACCTGCAGTGCACAACCTTCTGAGTTGTCCTCTGGCGTCGTGGGACTCCCTTTTGTGACTTCGGGTGGACTCCGGTTCACTTTTCTTCTAAGTGCCTGTTCAGGTACTTCTGCGGGTGCTGCCTGCTTCTGTGAGGGCTCCCGACGTTGCTGGGCACCCCTCTGTCTCCTCATCCAAGTGGCGACATCCTGGTCCCTCCTGGGCCACAGCAGCACCCAACAACCCTAACCGCGACCCTTGCAGCTAGCAAGGCTTGTTTGCGGTCTTTCTGCGTGCTTCTTCACGACGTGGGACATCCATCCTCCAAAGGGGAAGTTCCTAGTCCTCTTCTTTCTTGCAGAACTCCAAGCTTCATCCAACTGGTGGCAGCCTCCTTGCACCCTCAGCTGGCATTTCCTGGGCTCCTGCCCACTTTCGACACTGTCGCAACTATTGGACTTGGTCCCCTTGTCTTACAGGTACTCAGGTCCAGAAATCCACTGCTGTTGCATTGCTGGTGTTTGTTCTTCCTGCAGAAACCCCCTACCACGACTTCTGTGCTCTCTAGGGGTAGTAGGTGCACTTTACACCTACCTTTCAGGATCTTGGGGTGGGCTATTTTTCTAACCCTCACTGTTTTCTTACAGTCCCAGCAACCCTCTACAAGCTCACATAGGTTTGGGGTCCATACGTGGTTCGCATCCCACTTTTGGAGTATATGGTTTGTGTTGCCCCTATACCTATGTGCTCCTATTGTAATCTACTGTAATTTTACATTGCTTGCATTACTTCCTTTTGCTATTACCTGCATAATTTTGGTTTGTGTACATATATCTTGTGTATGTTTCTTATTCTCATACTGAGGGTACTCTCTGAGATACTTCTGGCATATTGTCATAAAAATAAAGTACCTTTATTTTTAGTACTTCTGTGTGTTGTGTTTTCTTATGATATTGTGCATATGACACCAGTGGTATAGTAGGAGCTTTATTTGTCTCCTAGTTCAGCCTAAGCGGCTTTGCCATAGCTACCTTCTATCAGCCTAAGCTGCTAGAAACACCTCTTCTACACTAATAAGGGATAACTGGACTTGGCACAAGGTGTAAGTACCTCTGGTACCCACTACAAGCCAGGCCAGTCTCCTACAATGTGCCCCCCTTAAAGTAATCAGCCCAGGGGTTGGGCTACATGGGGCCTTTAATGGAAGTTGTGTTTTGGCCCCAGGGGTGAGCTCCCCATGGCCTCTGGAGGTTTGGGGAGGGAGGCCGTGCACCCCCTCCCCCATATAGTTCTGTTCAGTAGTTTTTGGTGCAACCCTTCTTAAAGAAATCTATGGAATATGCATGGGAGTCAGCATTTTTGAACCCCTCTTTTTTCTCAGCCCCTACTTGTTGGATCTCCCCGAAACTCCCCATGCACAAACTTGTCAAAAAGTAGCACCTTTTTTGGACAGTTTTGTGGCAATTTGTCAAACGGTGCCAAAGTTATTAGCAACACAAAATATGTTTTTCCTATGGAACAGCAGACCCAACTATACCTACCTAGTCACAACATCCACTAGATAATATATATGCAATATATATATATATATGAATTTAAATGATTAATTAAGGGGAATAGAAGCCGTACTCATGCAACAACTAAGTCCTTGTCAGGGTAAACCACAAAAAGCCACTAAATTAACTTTTGCTTAGTGCCTGGTAGCTTGGCACAAAGCAATCAGGTTTAACTTGTAGGCAAAGTGTAAAGTATTTATGCAGTACACAAACAGTGATACAGTGAAAAAACACCACAAGACAAAATAGCAAAACCTCCTGAGAAAAAACAGAGTAAATTAAAATAAATAAAATTACACCAGAACAATAAACATCCAGTCAGTAATACCGGAGATATCACATTTTAAAGTATTTTGTAAAAAATAGCCAAAAAGCACAATGTGAAAGAAAATTAGTTACTTACCTGTAACTGCAGTTCTCCAGTATTGGTATCTTTCATAGACTCACATGCTTGAATCATCCCCGTCGTCGAGGTGGGAGCCTCACGGTAACTTTAAATACACAAAGCAGTACGTTTGAAACCAGTAGGCCTCAGTAGGCCCCATAGGATATTTTATAGCCTATCCAACTTGTTTTGTGAAAAGACCCAAACTTCAGTGTCAACCAATCAGGATTCAGCCACCTACCAAACACTCCCAACAGAGGCTGATTTCCCTCAGATTTTCTAGTACAAGTGTGAAGTTCAATATCTGTATATTAGGGGAGCCTCTGAGGGGTGGAGGGTGGGTCGCATGTTAATCTATGAAAGATACCAATACTGGAGAACTGCAGTTACAGGTAAGTAACTAATTTTCTTCTCCAGTATTGGATCTTTCATAGATTCACATGCTTGAATCAGAGTAACGAGCAGTAATGTTGGAGAATTAGCGAATTAATCTGCATGTTGTTTTATCATAATTCTCCAATTGATATCAATAACGTTAATAAATATAACAGTAATAGAAAAAACTGTATGTCAGAATATTATGATACAAAATGTGACGTTGTTGTTTTGAGGTTTACAACATTTTAACACAATATGAAAAAGCGTTGGTATTACGACTAGTATGAAGCAAAATATTAGAGCAACCAACACTGTAATATAAAATTAGATGTTAAAAAAACTGAAGAACAATATTGAACATACCTTGAGTGTGGTGGTGGAATGTTGTAAGAGGCTCACCGTAACGAAATAGATGCCTCAGTACTGCCTGCCCCACCGCTGCATCAATGTTACTTGTTCCTTCAAGACAATAGTGTTTTGTAAACGTATGCTGGCTGGACCATGTGGCCGCTCTGCAAATGCTGTGCAGTGGCACCCCAGCAAAGAGTGCAGCCGAAGTGGCTACCGATCTTGTAGAATGGGCTCTCACCTTGTTGTGGAGCGGTTTACCAGCCTTAGCATGACAGAATTGGATTGCGAGGCCAATCCACCTGGCTATAGTCTGTTTGGACACTGCATGGCCCTTTCTTGTTCCACCAAATGCAACAAATAACTGGTCAGACTGACGTATGACTTGTGTTTTCTGTAAGTAAAATTTTAGACATCTTTTTATATCCAGGGAATGTAATGTCTTCTCTGCTACCGTTTGTGGATTTGGAAAAAAGGTTTTTAAGATGACTGGTTCATTCAAGTGAAAAGTTGAAGGAACTTTTGGGATATACTTAGGATTTGTTCTTAGGATTACACCGGAATTTGTAAATTGGAGGAAAGGCTCTTTAGTAGTGAAGGCCTGAATGTCGCTGACTCTTTTGGCTGAAGTAAGAGCTAGTAGTTAAGCTGTCTTCCATGAGATGAATTTTAGATTGGCTCTGTGGATCGGCTCAAAGGGAGCTTTCATGAGCTGCATTAATACAATATTCAGGGACCATAACGGCGGAGGTTTCCGGACTGGTGGGAAAACGCGAAACAGGCACTTCATGAATTGTTTCACAATCCTGGTGGAGCATAATGAGACCATGTGTTGTGATCTACGGTATCTCGAGATTGCTGCCAGATGCACTCGAATGGAGGAGTATGAAAGTCCTGACTTTGCCAAAAGCAACAGATATGGAAGTATCTGCTCTGGAGGAGCGGAAATAGGATGTATACCTTCTGCTGCACACCACATACAAAAATGTTTCCATTTAGGTCTGTAAGTTTTATTGGTAGTGTCCGCTCTAGCTTTGGCTAAGATGTCGTCTACACTCCGAGGAAATGTTCAGATTTACATACTCATTGAATTCAGGAGCAAAGCTGACAAGTGAAGAGATGACGGATCTGGATGCCTGACTTGTCCCTGGTGCATTGTCAAGAGGGTTGGACTCTGTTTGAGTTGCACATGTGGCTGTTCGGAGAGCATTAGGAGCTCCGTGTACCAGACCTGTCTGGGCCACCTGGGAGCTATGAATAGAAGGCGACACCCCTCCGTCTTCATTTTGTTGATGACTGTCGGTATGAGCGGGATCGGAGGAAAAGCGTAGGCATATACCCCGGACCATCTCATCGAAAACGAATTGCCCCACGATCCTTTCTGGGGAAGCCAACTTGCATAATACTGCCATTTCTTGTTCTCCAGTGTGGCAAACAGGTCGAGATTTGGTTTGCCCCATAAAAGGAAGTGTTGATCAAGAAGTTCCTGGTCTAGCTCCCACTCGTGGTATGGTATCACTGTCCTGCTCAGGGTGTCTGCCAGAACGTTGGTTTGTCCTGGCACCTGCTCCGCTTTGAGCGAAATGTTGTGCTTGATGGCCCATTTCCAGATATCCTGAGCCAGTTGCGAGAGTTGTAGAGATCTTGTGCCCCCCTGCTTCTTTAGATAAAACATGCTGGTCGTATTGTCCGTTCTGATTAAGACGCTTGAATTTTGAAGTTTTGGCAAAAAAGCTTTTAGAGCTAGATCAATCGCTTTGAGCTCCAGGTGATTTATGTGGAGCTGAACCTCTTTTGCATTCCAGGATCTGCTGATTTGCAGATCTTGGCAGTGTGCACCCCATCCCTCGAGAGAAGCATCCGTTGTTACTATGTAACTGGGTACTTGATGAAGGAATGTGAGTCCGTTGGACAAATTGGTCAGAGTTGCCCACCACTTCATGGTGGTCTGCATTAGAGGTGTTATGCGAATTCTGTCTTCGAACGAACCGCGCACCTGAGTCCACTGTACATCCAATTGCTCTTGCAGTGGTCGCATATGGAGCCTGCAATCTGGGACTAGCGGAATGCATGATGAGATCATCCCTAGCAATGATTTGTAGGTGCAGACTGAAACAATCCTTTTTGTAGAGAGTCTGCGTGCTAAGGAGGTTAGTTTTTGTTTCCTCTCGTGAGACGGATACGCCTTGCTGTGGACCGTGTCTAGTATTGCTCCTAAGAAATGTAATACTTGTGTGGGGTGAAGCTAAGATTTTTTATAATTGACGACAAACCCCAGGCTGTTTAACAATTGAAGGCAAATTAAAATATGACGTACCACCTGAGACTTTGAAGCCAGTCGTCTAGGTAGGGAAAAACCTGCATACCCGACTGGCGGAGATGTGCTGCTACCGGAGCCAACATTTTCGTGAAAATTCTGGGGGCCGATTTTAGACCGAATGGAAGAACTTGGAGGTGCATACCAGCTACTTTGAACCTGAGGAATTTGCGGTGGTTGCGGTGTATTGGAATATGAAAGTAAGCATCCTGGAGGTCTAGGGATGCCATCAGATCTCCAGTATTTAAAAGGCGCAAGACATCCTGTAGTGTTACCATCCTGAACGATTGTTTCTTTAGGAACTTGTTTAGTGCTCTTAAGTCCAGAATGGTGTGCCAGTCCCCGGAGGGTTTCTTTACGCGAAATAAGCGGGAATAGAATCCCCTGTTCCTCTGAGAAAAAGGGACCGGTTCTATTGCTCCTTTGCCCAGCATCACTTGCACTTCCTTGAGCAGTTGGTTCACCCTCGGGTCGGAGGGCCGGATGGAGGAACAGCTGGTGGTGTCTGTATGAATTCCAGAGTATGGCCTGTGGCCACTATATCGAGCACCCACCTGTCTGATGTTATCGCCGCCCATTAAAGGAAATAAGAAGTGATGCGACCTCCAACCCTCGAGATTGGTGAGGGGAAGAATGCTGGTATGGCTGGTAGGTCATTGTTTCCTGCCCATATCCCTTCCTCGGGCAGCCACTCTTCCTCTCACTGGATGTTTATAGGCCGCGGCCGGTGGCAACCTGTAATGCTGCTGTTGCTGGTGGTACTGTTGTCGGGATCATGTGGAGGAAGACTGATACTGGGGTCTGTACTGATGGTAGCCCCCTCGAAAGGAGTAACCTCCTCTTCCCCTTGCTCCACGAAAAGGTTGCTTTTTATATTGTAAGGTACCTAATGATTTTGCCGTATCCGTATCTGTTTTGATGGCTTGTAACTTGTCGTCGACATGCTTCCCAAACAGACTTTCACCATCAAAAGGCATGTCGAGAACGCAGCTCTGGACCTCCGGTCAAAATGATGTAGCCTTTAGCTATCTTTGCCTACGCAAGACTGCTGCACCAGCCAATTGTCTGAAACCAGTTAAAGAAATGTCTATTACGCTGTCTATAATCTCTGCCGCAATCCGTTCTCCTTCTTGCAACACCTTCTTCACTTCCACCTTGACATCCTCCGGCAAGAGATCCAAGAAAGCAGACATGTCTGCCCACATCTGGCGATCATATCTCCCTAGGATGGCAACGGAATTAGCTGCCTTGACTGTGACCACCGCTACAGAGGAGAATTTTTTCCAGATATTATCTAATCTCCTCCCCTCTTTGTCTGGGGGAGATGCTATAGGCGTGGAAGGGTTTCTAGAACGTCGTTGCGCTGCCTGCGATATCACCAAATCCGGTTTCGGTTGCGACACTAAACAGGCCGGAGAATCATCCGGGGCCTTATATTTATTTTCTAGCCTTGGCATTTGTGAAGGCACTGTCGCTGGATTCTTCATCGCCTTCAACCCTTCCTGCCATAAGAAATCTACTATCGGTATCGCTCTTACCGATCTCTTTGATGGCTCCTTGAAGTCGTAAAGGAAGCACTCTGTTTCATGAGAGATAATAGAAAGGCCAAATCACTTTGCCGCTCTCTCGATCAAATTATGAAAACCTCCTATGTCCTCTGGAGGCGAATCCACTGGAGGTGGAGATGGTGTGGGGACGAGGTAATCATCCCATTCACTGGTCACTGAATCTCTTAACTCACCCTCTTCCCTTTCGTCGTCCAATGAGGGATGAGCTTCTTGCGTTTGGCTACTCAATGGTATGCCAGCCTGCGGCGTCTCCGGGAGACTGGTCCTCTGGGTTTGACGAGGCGTCTGGTAGGTTTCAGGCCTGGGTGGTGTGGTAGGTGTTGATGGTGGAAACCTTCTGTAGTAGTCATTGAGCATAGATTGAAGGTCTGCCACCAATGTGTTTGGCATGGAGAGGGATAGTTGTTGTTCTGCCGGGGGGCATGATGTTGAAGCATAGTTTGGCTGGTACTGCTCTTCATCTTCCTCATCAAAGTCCTGGCATTTTACATGCAGCTGAGACGGGCTACTCGCTGCACCAAACATTCCCTCGTCTTGGGAGTATGCGTCATCATCCAAGAGATGTTGTGGGGGATATGGCAATACTTTGCTCGGGGAGGTATGCATTGGAAGAATATCAGAAGATTTGTCCCCCATGGTGATGAGTGAAAGAGGCAAGAATCTCGATGAATCGTCTTGAGAGTAAGGCACCATTGTTGACGATTGGTGCGGTGGAGTACACAGGAGGGTCGATGGTTTATACATTGTTACTGCTGTCAACGATATGCTCCTCGACGCTTCCCTCGTCGACAGTACCCTCGTGGACGGTTTCTTCGTCGACAGTTCCTTCGTCGACGGTTTCTTTGTCGACTGTGCTTTCGTCAACGGTTCCTTAGTTGACGGTTTCTTCGTCGACGGCTCCTTCGTTGTCCGTGCTTTCATCAACGGTTCCCCTGTCGGCACCTGTATCGCCGGCAGTGCTGTCATCGTCGGTGTGCCCTTCTTAAACCTCATTGAGAGGTGCTTCATCGACGGAAGTGCCTTGGTCGATTGGTGGACCCACGAAGCCTCCGCCGTCGACGATGTGTTCGTCGACTAAGCTTTTTAAAATATTTTAGCTGTAATTATCGTTGTCGACGATAACGGTGACGGCATCATGATCATCGGCGAGACCGCCGTTGTAAACGTCGACGACACTGTCGTTGATGTCACTGTCGTCGACGGAGTGGTCGTCGACGGGTGCCTTTTTCCTGAAGAGAATTTTTCCAGATCTTTCTGGGGTGACAGAGACAGGGATGCCCTTTTTGCGGTACTCTTCCTGTGTAGAGGCGTAGTAGGCTCTGAATGAACCTTTTTTGGCAAACTTGTGTGGGTCTCTGAATGGGAAACACCCTTTTTTGTCTCAGTAGAGACCTGCTTCATCTTTTTGGCCATCTTCCTCGGTGGCTCATCAGGCAATCTTCCTCTCTCACCTGTTCTTTTTTGGGAGTTAGAAGCTTGAGATGACGCTTTGCTTTCGTCTGAGGAAGGATGCTCCATGGCTTTCTGCTTCTGCAGCCACAAGAGAAGCCTACCCTCACGGTCTTTGAGGGTTTTTTGACTAAAGGTGCGACAGATCTTGCAGTCTCTCACCGTGTGGTCTGGATGGAGGCAGTAGATGCATTTCTTGTGGGGGTCATCAACATGTAGTCTCTTCTTCCCACAACTGCCACAGTCTCTGAACAGACCCATTTTTGTCTTTTCAGACATGATAAAGCTGGAAAGCTGGGTTCCTGAGAGAAACAATTTTCAGTCAGAAAAAGGTAAACTGAGCAGAGCTCAGGGAGACTCCCTTCACAGGACGTGCAGTAGAAAATCTGAGGGAAATCAGCCTCTGTTGGGAGTGTTTGGGAGGTGGCTGAATCCTGATTGGTTGACACTGAAGTTGGGTCTTTTCACAAAACAAAGTGGATAGGCTATAAAATATCCTATGGGGCCTACTGAGGCCTACTGGTTTCAAACTTACTGCTTTGTGTATTTAAAGTTACTGTGAGGCTCCCACCTCGACCACGGGGATGATTCAAGCATGTGAATCTATGAAAGATCCAATACTGGAGAAACTGCTGTTATGTGGTCTGGTCAGACCACGACAAAGTCAGATGTTAAGGCTCACCGTGATTAGTGTGGGCCGGATAAAGAAACCAGGTTAGTCCTTCTGAGATTTGTACCTTATTGTCCTTGATGTGAGACTTCACATTGGCGCTGCGCAGTGTTACAATGCGAAGTCCTGCGTCGAGTTACATTGCAATGCGTCAGTTCAGATTAAGAGCTGTGATCTGAGTTCCTGCATCAAATTGCATCACATTGCGTTGGTTATGATGAGGCCCCCGATCAGGTGCTGTGAGGGCTACAATGCAAGATCCTGCATTATATTGTGTCACACTGAGTGAGATATGACAGTTAGGCCGGATGGTGTACACTCTGTTGCCAGTCAAGGGTGCAGGATCAGGGGAGGCACCTCTTGTGCATCAGGGACTGACTCTAGCAGAAGCCAGCAGGGCTCAGGAAGGTCTAGTTGCAGGGAGGCTTCTGGAGCTTGTTGTGTCTCTGTAGCTCAGGAGATCAACCAACTGACCCTTGGAATCACTCTGGTTAGACTGGGTTGAAGGCAAGCAGGTCCAAACTTCCTTCTCAGACCTCAAAGTAGTCCTTCAAGCAGCAGGGCAGTGCTCTGGCAGCCTTTCAATAGCTTCCACAGGTTTAGGCTTTTGTAAGGGGAATCACTGTCTTACCCTCTCATCTGGCTCTGGAAAACTTCTTCTCCTTCCCCTGTCAAGGCTCCAAACTGCCTAGTGGGTCACAAAAGGCAGGCCTGGTTTCGGGTGTGTGTAAACAGTGGCGTCTGTATGTTTGTGAGGTAGATCCCTTTGAAGTGCGAGTGGGACTGAGTACAGTTCCTCACCTGTCACCCTGCCAGGATGGCGCATCCTTCTACACCTGCACCTCCTTTGTGTTACTGTCTGGAAGCAATACACAAGCCCCAGCAGCAGAGCCATTCACTGTCATGTGGCCCAGGACACTGACAGAAAGCACAAATATTAAGGAAAAGAAAATGGCAACTTTCTATCAGTGGCATTTTCAGAATTGTGACTTAAAATATCACTTTACCATTAAAGAGGATTTTAATTAGGGGACCTGGCGAGATGGGTGACAGGACATAATCCTTCTCAATTCTGTGCCCTGGGGTAACTAAAAGCATTGCAGAGACATGGACAGCAATACATGGATTGCCCTGGGCTGTTTTCTGGCTGGCTTGGGGCTGCGGATATTGTATCAAGAAGCTCCCCTCAGCCTCTGCTGGCATGGTCGCACTGCATGCCTCCTGCGCTCCCTTGGGTTGCGCTGCTGGTTTGTGTCCCGGACTGCGAGGACAGGCACCAAGTGCAGAGAGGTGGGAGAGACCCACTTTGGCTGCATGCAGATCCCCCCCTTTCTGTTTGGGGTGCTTGTTCCCTGCTAGCAGCTGCCTGACTGACTTTTACTGGGGGGTCAAAGGCCAAATCGGGACTATCATTTTGGATTTGGCTGCAGGCTGTGCTGTCTGCTTGTGACCGCAGGGACTGAAGCTGGGCTTGGGAGTGCAGTGAAACCCGATGTGACTGCTTGCTGTGCCCCTGCTCTGGGGTGATCGCTGTTTCCTGACTTCTGCCCTTTTTGACTGAACGGCAGGGCAGGTGTCTGGTTCAGGACCCCCTTCTAGATTGGACCTTGGCATCTGTGTAGGCTGTTGGCGGCCCGAGCCAGGCCTCTTGAAGGCTGTGGCTCGGATGCAGTACTCTTACTGACTGTGGTGAATGACAGCAACTGATCCTTGAGTCTGTGGGATCCTGCGAGGAGGACGTGCTGCTTCCCCTTGGAGGGGGCCTGTTTTCTTTGGTCGTGTCTCCTCGGGCCCTGCCCTGACTGTTGGGCCTATTGGAGTGTGCTGGAGCAGCCAGATGGTGCCTTACTCATGGGGGGTGGGGTGAAAGACGCCTGCTGGTATGCTGCTTCAGTCTTGGGGGTCTGCTTTGGGATGGACAGCCTGACCAGATGACTCTTGCTTGGACTCTTCAAGTACTCCACCCTGGGTGGCAAGTGAGGGGGTATCTAGGGGTTATTGCAGTCAATGACTACATATTCCTGGATGGGGCGTCTAGGGTGGCAGGAAGACTGATCTGGCACTTGGGATTGCCGCTATGCGTGTGAGGCGGTGTCTCCTCCAGGTGGCGTCGTGAGTTGGCTGCTGCGGGCCTTTTGGCAAAGGGAGTTTGCGCATGTGGCCTACAGTGAGGTTGTGTGGTGGCTGTGGGGCACCCCGCTGCCTGCCGCAATGGGCAAAGATAAGCTGCCCAAGACGCCTGCTTCTAACATTATTACACAGTACGCCACCATCTGGCAGCTTTCACAGTGGCTAATTGACCACAGGTGTGTGGACTCTGAGTGGTTCCCCTGAGCTTGGGGGTGAGCACTCTCATGCCTAATTATGAACTGCTATTCAGGGATCGAGAGCTGCACTGGAACACAGGATCGACCCAGTGGCTATTGATGTGAACTTACTTTGGGCAGACTTGCGCAAGGTCGCAGAGAAATTGACAACTGCTGAGACTAATATTGAAACTTTACACGGAGACGTTTCAACGCTCAAGCTGCAAATGGATCAGGTGGTGTCCACTGCTAGGGAGTTGGAGGTGCACATAGAAGATGCTGAGGGACGCTCCCACCATTGTAATCTACGGTTTCTGGGCTTCCTGGAGAAGGTGGAGTGCTCATCTGCAGTTAAGTTTTTGGAGGACTAGTTCAAATAGCAGTTGCGTCTGAGCAGGCTGTCCAATCTGTTTGTGCTTGAGAGGGCGCACCAAGCACTGGTCCCTCAGCGTCCTCCGCCAAGGGCCAAAATACTCAACTATAGGGACAGAGATTGTATCCTATGGGCAGCCAGGGAACAAGAGTTCCCAACAGTTGATAATCATGCCATTGCTATTTTCCCTGATTATAAGAGGATGAAAATAGCAATGGCATGATTATCAACTGTTGGGAACTCTTGTTCCCTGGCTGCCCATAGGATACAATCTCTGTCCCTATAGTTGAGTATTTTGCTTTACCTCTCCAAGTTGAGGGGCATAGCTGGAGGGTGGGCACACTTTTTTGAGAAGTCACAGGATGTGTGGGGGTGGCTGAAAGTCTGGGATGGCCCTTTGACCTGTGGTCTGGGGGTCTGCAGCTGACAGAGAGTCCGTGGGGTTTGGAGGGGCCACTGATGAAGCTACGTTGCATGACAAGTCCTATGACATGAACAGGGTTACGATTCAGGAGGATGGCACTATGCAGATGGTGCAGAGTCCTGGGAGTCAGTCTGTTGGTGAGTCGTCCCTGGACAGAGCGGCTCTTGCCACACTACCTGGTTTGCCACCGCAGTTGACAGAACTTGTGCCGGATACCAAACTTCCTACTGTGTGGCTTTCATGTTTTACTGTTTTTGTTGTAGGTATCAGGACCTGGAATGCTCTCTGGGATGTCTGGGTTGGGATGTGTCTAGTGGTTCTGTCCTTCCATTCTGCTCAGGTCTGCTTCCCTCTGATTAGGGCATCCCCTTGGATGGAGGTTGGGTATCTATTGGGTACCCAACCAATGTACCATTTTTTCATATGATATGCTGTTGACTTTAATGTACATTGGTCACTCCAGGGCATGCAGACTGACCCCTTGGGCTTAGTGCCGAGACGCTATCTGCACTGCGACCCATGGCGTATGGGGTGGGTTTCTGGACAGGTGACGGGAGGAGAAAGAGTAGTTGGGTACTTATCCCTGTTGGATGAGTTGGGTGTAGAGTGTTATCCTGGCACAAGTGGGGATGGGCTTGTGTAACATGACTGTTTTACTATGTTGGTCCGAGCCTTGGTTTGGATGAGGTTATTATTAGTTGTTTGAGTAGTTCCATAAGCAGCACTTGGCAGGTCAAGCGGGTACTGGAGGGTTGGATGCTGAGAGTGTCTTAGCTCTGATGGGTGAGAAACAGAATGTGGTACTCGACAGGGATGCCCCCTGTCGCCCTTCCTTGTTGCCTTTGGCAGTGAAGGTTTGCAAGATGCTGGATGCTTGGGGGATTAAGGTGGGGAATACACAACATGTCATTTCGCTTTATACTGACTATGCCTTGTTTTATCCCAGTGAGTCTATTGCATTGGTTCCAGCTCTGTTAGGACTCCTTCTGGAGTTTGTGAGGTTTCAGGCTCCAGGACAACGTACGTAAGTCCTTGGTGTTTCCCCTGGCAGTGCTGACTAGTGTCTCCATGGATCAGTTGTCTGTGTTGGGATGAGATGGGAGACTGAGAAATTTCAGTATCTTGATGTGATGTGGCACATGAGCAGAAACAGAAGTTACAGTTCAACATTGCGAGGGTTCCTGAATCCTTGGGGCTTCCATCCGGTTCTGGAATACTCTGCCATTGTCATTGATGAGCAGGGTGGTGGTATCTAAGATGGTGTTTTTGCCTCATTGTCTCTATGTGATACAGAATTCTCTGTGCCCTTTGCCAGTGGGGGGGGTTTCTGCCATTTGAATTCCCTTCTCACCTCGCTCCATTCGGCAGGTAAGTGTTTGAGAGTGGCGTGACTGACTATGATGAGAGGATATGGTCTTGGGGCTCACAACCTGGAAGATTATTATTCTCACTTGCAGCATGTGGCCAAATGGTTGTACAAAGGTATTAATTGGGAGAAGGACCAAGGACATAATTCTTTATGTGGTGCTGCAGACTGCGGCTGTCTGGCACACAGGGCGGTGAAGGCGGTAATGCCGAAGGCTCCCTTTCACAGGGAATTCCTGATATGGATATTGGCTCCATTTCAGCAAATTGAGGAGCCTGATTTTTAGAGCTTGGCGAGAGGGTGGCTGTGAACTGACTGGGTGACGTGTACTCCCCCAAGGTTTTCATGTCTTTTGACGAGGCTCAGGAGCAGTTCGAGCTTGATCCGGGACATTTTCTTCATTATCCTGGTGCTTTGAACATGAAGAGGTAGCTTTGGTCTTTGTATCTGCCAGCTCTGTCTGCCTCTGCCACACTGGGGTCATTGTTGACTCTGGGTACAGGGAGGCATATCATTTCATTGATGTATAAGGAGTTGCAAGCAGAACTTGTTCGGGGACCCTAGAGGGTGCAGAGTGTTTGGTAAACAGATCTCTGGTCCCCCTCAGATGTGGATTGGGTTAGAATTTGTGAACTGCTTACGACTATGTCCAGTAATGCACGGTTCCGATTGATGCATTTTAATTTCATGCATCGCACTTATGTGACAACGGTGAGTCAGAATAAAATTAATGTAGAGCGGGATTTGTAGGAAAGTTCAACTATTGGCTTGGTTACCCCTCCCCCCCGAACAAACACTTTTTGCCTAGTGTTGATCCCAACTTTGATTGAAAGTGCACTGGGATCCTGCTAACCAGGCCCAAACACCAGTGTTCTTTCCCAAAATCTGAACTTTTGTTTCCACAATTGGCACACCCCTGGCACACAGTTAAATCCCTTGTAAGAGGTACCCATAGTACCAAGGATCCTGTGCCCAGGGAAGGTCCCCAAGGGCTGCAGCATGTATTATGCCACCCGAGGGGACCCCTCACCAACCACATGTACACTGCCTTTGCAGCTTGTGTGTGCTGGTGGGGAGAAAACAGCAAAGTCGACATGGCACATTTTTCAGGGTGATATGCCCACAAACCACTGCCTGTGGCATAGGTAAGACACCCCTCTAGCAGGCCTTACAGCCCTAAGGCAGGATGCACTATACCTCAGGTGAGGGCATAGCTGCATGAATAATATGCCCCTACAGTGTCCTAACCCCTTTCTTAGACATTGTAAGTGCAGTGTGCCATACTGAGTATATGGCCTGGGAGTTTGTCATTACGAACTCCACAGCTCCATAATGGCTTCACTGAATACTGGGAAGTTTGATATCCAACTTCTCAGCACAATAAACCCCCACTGATGCCAATGTGGGATTTATTGAAAAATGTACCCAGAGGGCATCTTAGAGGTGCCCTCTGTATGTTAGCCCAACTGCTAGTGCAGGACTGACCAGTCTGCGCCAGCTTGCCTCTTTCAGACAAGTTCCTGACCACAACGGGTGAGAGTATTTGTACTCTTGGTGGTCAGAAACAAAGCCTGTCCTGGGTGGAGGTGCTTCACACCTCCCCCTGCAGGAACTGTAACACCTGGCAGTGAGCCTCCTAGGCTCAAGCTTCAGATTACAGTGCCCCAGGTCACTCCAGCTAGTGAAGTTGCCCACCCCCCTGACAAAGCCCCACTTTCGGCGGCAAGTCTGGCGGGAAAATTAGGGAAAGGTGTCCAGGGCTGAGGTGACCCCCTCCGTGCAGAATCCTCCATCTTGGTTTGGAGAACAGGGCCCAACAGGATTTGGGTTGTGCCCCCTATCCCCAAAGGGAGTGGGCACAAGGATGGTGTAGCCACCCTCAGGGACAATAGCCATTGGCTATTGCCCTCTGATCCCCGAAATATCCCTAAATCTAGGATTTAAGGGCCTTCCTGAACCCAGCACACCAGATTCCTGGTGACCTAACAAGAAGAAGGAGGACTGCACAGCTAAAACCCTCAGCAGAGAAGAAGGAAGACGACCCCAGCCCTTCCGGCCTGTCTCATGCTATAAATAACCTGCGCCAGCACCCTGACGCATCTAGCGGGACCAGCGACCTCTGCCAAGCTCCAGAGGACTGCCCTGCACCCAAAAGGACCAAGAACTCCCATGGACAGCGGCCCGGTCTAAAGAAGAAACAATAAACAAGACTCCAACCCCACTCCGAATGTGTAAGTCCTGACCACTCTGTACCCGATACCCACAGCCTGTGTCCAGGTGGCTCAACCAGCTAGAGACGATCCCCAGGCGATTCTGAGCAAGTGCCCACCCTGGGTTGACCTCTGTATGCCTCCACAACGACGCCTGCAGAGGGAATCCAGAGGAACCCCCTGACCGCGAAAGCTCCGGACAAAGATATCCGTTGCCTAAAGACACACTGCACCGCAGCCCCCAGGCCTTGGAGAAACTGACCACCAGTGCAGCAACATTCAGCAGGCAGTTCTCCTCCCTGTCCAGCCTGTGGTTTGCACGAGACGACCTCCTGGACCTTGCCTGCAGCCTCTGAGTGACCCCTGGGATACCCTCATAGAGAATCATTGGAGACCCGACACCGTGTTTGCACCCTGCAACCGGCCGCCCCATAACCGCTGAGGGTCTATGTTTGGTGCCAACTTGTGCCCCCCAGTGCTCCTCTAAACCCCCCAGGTCTGCCCTCCGAAGACGCAGTACTTACCTGCCTGCAGACCTGAAATTGAGTGCCCCCAGTCTCCATTGGAGCCCATGTTAATTCTGCCTACACTTTGACCTCTGCACCCAGCCAGCCCCTTGTTGCTGGTGGTGGGTGTTTGGGGTTAACATGAACCCCAACCTGTGGACTTCCTAACCCCCGGAGAATAGAACTGTAAGTGTTGTACTTACCTGCAAATCAATTTAACTTTTCTTCCCCCAAGGAACTGTTTGTCAACTTTTAAAACAGATAATTGCCAATATTTCTAAAACGGTATAACTTATTGTAGAAACGTAGCCTCTTTCTAGCTTGGTTACCCCCACTTCTGGCCCGTTTTGTCAGTGTGTTTGACTGTGTATACTGGGATCCTGCCATTTTAGACGTGTACTGGACATAGGTCACTACCTACATATTGGTAACACCGAACATAGGCATGTTTGGTATCATACATGTTGGAATCATACCCCAAGGCTTTTGCAAGACATGGTTGTATGATTCTGTGCATTCTGGGAGGTCCTTACAGGATCCCTCGTATGCCATTACAGCCTTCTGAAGGTTTCCAGGCAGCCCAAGCTGCTGCCGCTTCCCAGACAGGTTTCTGCCCTCCTGTTGCTTGAAAAGCTTGAGCCCAGGAAGGCAGAACAAAGGATTTCCTTTGGGAGAGGGGTGTTACACCCTCTCCCTTTGGAAAAAGGTGTTACAGGATTGGGAGGGTAACCTCTCCAAGCCACTGGAAATTCTTTGAAGGCCACATCTGGTGCCCTACTTGCATAAACCAGTCTACACCGGTTCAGGGACCCCCCCGTCCCTGCTGTGGTGCGAAACTGGACAAACGAAAGGGGAGTGACCACTCCTGTCCATCACTACCCCGGGGGTGGTGCTCTGAGCTCCTCCAGAGGGTCCCTGGGTTTTGCGATCTTGGATTCAAGGTTGGCAGGGAACTCTGGGAGCATCTGAGTAGCCAGTGC
This sequence comes from Pleurodeles waltl, assembly GCF_031143425.1. Classification (NCBI taxonomy): domain Eukaryota; kingdom Metazoa; phylum Chordata; class Amphibia; order Caudata; family Salamandridae; genus Pleurodeles; species Pleurodeles waltl. Next base: position 729,779,103 of record NC_090443.1, read on the forward strand.
CAGCAGGTGACATCAGAGCCCCCTCCTGATAGGTGGTCACCCAGCTAGGTGACCAACCCCCTTTCAGGTCTATTTAGGGTCTCTCCTTTGGGTGGTTCCTCAGATTCGGATCACAAGACTCCAGCAGGAATCCTCTGCACCCTTCACCTCAACTTCTGACTGAAGAAACTGCATCTGGACTCTTCAGGACCCTACAAGCTGAAACAAGGAAGCAAGACAATGTAGGAGGCTGGCCTGGTTTGTAGTGGGTACCTTGGGTACTTACACCTTATACCAGGTCCGGTTATCCCTTATTAGTTAAGTAGTAGTGTTCTAACAGCTTAGGCTGATAGAGGTACCTATAGCAGAGCAGCTTAGGCTGAACTAGGAGACATGCAAAACTCATGCAATACCACTTATAGTTACACAGTACTTATACACAAGTAAAGACAATACTCAGTGTTACCAAAAATAAAGGTAGTTTATTTGGGTGACACAGTACCAAATATATCTTAGATGTAATACTCCTTCTGGAGGTAAGTATTATACACAATATATACACTAGACACCAAAATGAGGTAAGTAATTAGACATAGGATAGTGCAAACAATAGGAAATGCTATAGAATACAATGGGAGAAAAATAGGTCTAGGGGCAACACAAACCATATACTAAGAAAGTGGAATGTGAATTCCCCCCTAGACAAGTGTAGTGTGTGCAGAATCGCTGGGAGAGTAAGAATAAAGTAAAAGTAAGTAAATTACCCCACCCTAGAGCCCAGAAAAGCAGGACTAAAGTACTGCAAGTTTCCTTAGGACACACTAGACTGCGTGATTGGGATATTGCAGTAACCAACCAAGTCTGCATATAACAACTGCTGGATTCCTGGACCTGAAGACCTGCAAAAGAAGGGGATCAAGTCCAGAACTCGAAAGAATTTCCAGGAAGGGCAGGGGCCCCTGCCAACCCAGAAGAGGGCTCAAGAGAAGAGTCCCCAGTTGGACGAAGACTGCAGGAGAGCACCCTAGGAAGATGCCAGCGGGTTCCTGTGTGATGCAAAAGATGTCCCACGACGTGAAGATGGATGCAGACGTGATTTTGTGATAGAAGTCGTCAACAAGCCTTGGTTACGACAAATAAACGTTTTGCATCAAAATGGCGCTGGCTGGACCCAGGAGGGACCTGAGGGCCTCAACTCTGTGTGAGGAGGATGAGGGGGCTCTCAGCCCTTTAGAGAGCCCTCAGGATGCCAGGCAGCACCCACGGGAGTCCCAGGACACGGGGACAAAGGAGGTGCAAAACGCTGTTGGTGCAGCACAACAAAGGAAGGTCCCACGCCTCCGGAGAACAACTCAGCCAGTTGAACGTCGCAGGATGGAGTGCTGGGGACCTGGGCCAGGCTGTGCATGAAGGAATTTTACAAACAGTGCACAGAGGCCTCAAAAGGTGAAGAAGACGCACTACACAGGGGTACCGTTGCTCTCAGGGAAGGCAAGGTCTTACGTCCTCCAAATTGCGTCAGCAGGACCTCAGGACAGTCTACGTCGATGGGGTCCACCCTGTGTCCTTAGGAACACGCTCGTCGCTGTGAGAGGAGTCCAGGGGTACCGGTCGTCGTCTTAGAAGGTGCCTGCGTGAGCAGGGGAGTGACTCCGTCACCCCACTGGAGATTTCTTCGGTCCTTCTGGTGCAGGGTGAAGACAGGGAGGGCGTGCACACCGTGTAAACTGTTGCAACTGCTGGCTGGAGCTGAAGTTGCAGAGGAAAAGTATCCCTTGTGGATACTTTGTTGCTGTTACAGTGGTTCCTGGAGCTGGCTGCGGTTGATCTGGGGTCAGAGGATGAATTAGTAGTTGCAGAGGATTCCTGAAGGAAACATGCAAGCAGAATCTGAAGAGAACCCACAGGAGAGACCCTAAATAGCCCTGAGAGTGGAATTGGTTACCTTATCAGGTAAGGACCTATCAGGAGGGGTCTCTGACGTCACCTGCTGGCACTTGCCACTCAGAGCCCTCCAGACTGCCCCCACACCTTGCAAAGCAAGATGGCTGACGTCTGGGACACACTGGAGGACCTCTGGACACCACCCCTAGGGTGGTGATGGACAGGGGAGTGGTCACTCCCCTTTCCCTTGTCCAGTTTCGCGCCAGAGCAGGGGACAAGGTGTCCCTGAACCGGTGTAGACAGGCTTATGCGAGGAGGGCACCATCTGTGCCCTTCAAACCATTTCCAGAGGCTGGGGAAGGCTACCCCTCCCCAGCCTGTAACACCTATTTCCAAACGGAGAGGGTGTAACACCCTGCTCTCAGAGGAAATGCTTTGTTCTACCTTCCTGGGACTGGGCTGCCCCAGACCGCAGGAGGGCAGAACCCTGTCTGTGAGGCGGCAGCTGCTGTATCTGCAGTGCAAGCCTCAGAGAGCTAGTTTGTCAGAACTGGGGGTCCTTATTGGAGCCTCCAGGATGCATGGAATTGGCTCCCCAATATCAGATTTGGAATGGGGGGACAATTCCATGATCTTAGACATGTTACATGGCCATATTCGGAGTTACCATTGTGAAGCTACATATAGGTATTGACCTATATGTAGTGCGCGCATGTAATGGCGTCCCCGCACTCACAAAGTCCGGGAAATGGCCCTGAGCTATGTGGGGGCACCTTTGCTAGTGCTAGGGTGCCCTCACACTTAATAACTTTTCAACTAACCTTCCGCAAGTGAAGGTTAGACATGTAGGTGACTTATAAGTTACTTAAGTGCAGTGAAAATGGCTGTGAAATCACGTGTGCATTATTTCACGCTGGCTGCAGTGGCAGTCCTGTGTAAGGGTTTGTCTGAGCTCCCTATGGGTGGCAAAAAAAAATGCTGCAGCCCATATGGGTACCTAGGTACCATATAGTAGGGGACTTATAAGGGGGGCCCAATATGCTAATTGGAATTGGAAAATGTAGTCACTAGCCTATAGTGACAAATGTAAAGGTAGAGAGAGCATGAGCACTGAGGTTCTGATTAGCAGAGCCTCAGTGACACAACTAGGCAGTACACAGGCATACACATTTAGGCCACAAACTATGAGCACTGGGGTACTGGCTAGCAGGATCCCAGTGAGACAGGCAAAAACATACTGACATACATGTTAAAATTGGGGGTAACATGCTAAGAAAGATGGTACTTTCCTACAGTACGTCACCCAGACTATGAGCCTGAACTCGAACTCTGTGACAAAGGGACTGACTGATAATACCTGCGATCCAAGGTTAAGAAATGGAAAATGTTGTGACTCCAAGGGCCGTCAGTACTCCAGTTGCCCATTGCTGCAGGGCGGTAGTAAAGTCTGACTGAGGGTCCTGGGTATTTCCTAATAGTGGTTTGCCAGGACAGAGATCAGTCAGTGAAGATATCAACAACTACCGACGGCTATTAGGAGCACTGCAGTGCTTTCGGGACACTTGTTGAGCTATCATGACGGAGGAGGAGGAGGGATATGATGATACTGTCTCAGCAATAACATATCCTGACTATGTCAGGATACTACCCTCTGGGAATTACATTAAACTGTGCCCCATAGTAAGCGACAGTACGAAGACCATCTGACACGCATGAGCGGGAACAAGACGAATCACATCATCTGAATGGACAAAATCCGGTTCTGGTACCAGCCCAGGGCACCGCTGTTTCCCTTCAGAAGAAACAAAAGAAAAAAAGTAGCAATAATATCATACTGTTATTTGTGCTTACAATTGTTGCTATCTTCTTCAGTCTACTCGTAAGAGTAATGGAGGAAGTGCTTCCAGCCAAGACAACGGTACTTGCAACAGCAACTTCGGCCCTAGAGCTGCAGGAACACTACCATTTCACCCTGCCTTATCATGAGGAAAAATATTGCTTGGCATTTCAAAATAATACCTTCAATCAAGTGCTACATCATTCTCATGATGCTGTTAATGTTACATGTTGTTGGGTCTCCGGAAAGGTACCAACTCAGCAGGGCACAGGAGGGGTACCACTTGTCCCTCTGCCGTTTCCACTTAATGGTTCCTGTGGCACTTGGTTTGCTCTACCTATTGTGTCACAATACGTGCAGAACGTTACTTTTGACAGAGATGACCCGCCACTTCAAAAACAATTGAATACTGTCTGTTATCCAGATGGTAACTGTAGGAAAGTACCATCTTGTCTGGCATGTTATCCCCATTTTCCACATGTATGTAAGTGTTTTTGCCTGTCTCACTGGGATCCTGCTAGCCAGGACCCCAAAGCTCATAGACATTGTAGCACCTAATCCTGCCGGCTTTCTCAACTGTTTCCTGGTGTTGCATGCTCTGGGGGCTGCCTGCCTTCACCCTGCACTGGCAGCCACAAAGAAATCTCCTGTGGGTCGACTATTCCCCCTGCTTCAGCATGCACCAAACTTCAGCTTCACCGGTACTCTGGGTCCCCTCTCATCCTGACGAGCGTGGCCCCTGGAACACTGGTGGTGGACCCAAGTGACCCAGACTGTCCAGAGGTCTAACTGTCCGAATTGGGAGGAGGTAAGTCCTTGCCTCCCCTCCCCAGACATTAATCCTGTGCAGCGTGTGATCTGCAGCTACAAGGGCTTCTGTGCACATTTCCAAGAAATCCTGCATGCACAGCCGAGCCTAGGTCCCCAGCACTCCGTCCTGCGATGCTCCACTCCCTGAGTTGACCTCTGGTGTCGTGGGACCTCTCTTTGCAGTGTTGAGATGACCGCTGTGTTCAGTCTTCTTGAACCCATGTTCAAGGACTTCTGCGGGTGCTTCCCTCCTTTCAGTGGGCTCTCTACGTTGCTGAGGGCCCCCTCTGTCTCCTCACCTGAGTGGCGACATCCTAGTCCTTCCTGGGAAAGGGCAGCACCCTTTTTCTTCATCTGCGACTCTTGCAGGTGGCAAGGCTTGTTTGCGGTATTTTGCCAAGGAAACAACTCTGCATCCTCCAGCACGCGGTGGGACATCTTCTGCACAAAGCAAAACTTCCTACCTCCTTTCGCTGGTGCAAAACCAGCATCTTCTTCCAACCGGAGGCAGTCATTTTGCACCTTCATCTGGGGTTTAGTGGGCTCCTGCCCCCCACCGACACTTTAGCGACTCTTGGACTTGGTCTCCTTCCTTTTCAGGTCTTCAGATCCAGGAATCCGTCTTCAGTGCTTTGCAATCTGTTGTGGTCCTTGCAAAATCCTTTATCACGACTTTAGTGTGTTTTGGGGGAAATAGTACTTTACTCCTGCTTTCCCTGGTCCTGGGGTGGGGTCTCCTTTACACCCTTGGTGTTTTCTCACACTCCCAGCGACCTTCTACACACTACACTTGCCTAGGGGTGCAGTCGTGGTTCGCATTCCACTTACTCAGTAAATGGTTTGTGTTGCCCCTAGGCCTATTGCATCCTATTGTGTTTTACAGTGTTTGCACTACTTTCTTACTGTTTTACTTATCTGATTTGGTTAGTTGTGTATATCTTGTGTATGTTACTTACCTCCTAAGGGAATAGTATATCCTCTGAGATATTTTTGGCACATTGTCACTAAAGTAAACTACCTTTATTTTTAGTAACTGTGAGTATTGTCTTTCTTATGATATAGTACCTATATGATATAAGTGGTATTGCATGAGCTTTGCATGTCTTCTAGTTCAGCCTTGGCTGCTCTGCTATAGCTACCTCTATCAGCCTAAGCTTCTAGAACACTACTACACTCTACTAATAAGGGATAACTGGACCTGGTATAAGGTGTAAGTACCATTGGTACCCACCACAAGCCAGGCCATCCTCCTACATTGGTGGTGCAGTGGTGGGATAGGTACTTGTAACTGCTTTACCACTTTGTCAGTGGTGCTATTCATAAGAAAGTCATATTCCTAATACTTAGAAATATACACAAGTAAACTTAACAGTCTTAATTTCACTCTAAAAACTTTCTAAAACGTTTCTAAAAAGTTTGAAAACGTTATTCTCCCTGTTCTTGAAAGCTCAAAACTTTTTTCTCTTACCCCTAACCTCTTTCTTTTTCACCATGTCTATGGAAGAGGCTACTCCCCAAGTTGTGAGAAAAACTTATGACAATCTTAACTTTAAAAGTTTATGTGGTCTCTGTATAGAACAAGGTTTTGGGATTGGTAAGAACCCTACCAAGGATCTCCTTCTTAACCTTCTCCTTGAAAGTGAACAGAATCAGAATGGTCAAACCCAGGATCGGGAGGTAGAGGAGGGGGGTATCCAGATAGATTCAGGGGAGGGTCCTGAGAACTCTGGGGAGGGTACTTCCAAAGACCTTTCAATTAACAGGCCATCTACTGAAGCTGGTAGTGGGAGGGGTCACACAACAGTAGGACACCTTTCACTCCTAAAGGCCAGGTCGCTAGGGTTCAGGCAGTCAGAGAAAGGTCCACTTCTGCACATTTTCACATTTTCTCTGTATCAGAGACTTCCCAAACCTCCCACCCTGAGGATAACACCCTAGACAGGGAACTCAGAAAGCTGAGGTTGGAAAAGGCCAGACTGAGGCTAAAGCAGCAACAGTTGGCCTTAAATAGGGAATACCTAGATGTAGAGAGAGAAAGACAGAAATTGGGGTTAGTTCCCCATGGTGGCAGCAACAGCAGCAATCTTGACAGTCATCCTGTTAGAGAAACAGATTCGAGAAACCTGCATAAGATTGTCCCTCCTTTCAAGGAGGGGTATGACATTAACAAGTGGTTTTCTGCACTTGAGAGGGCCTGTATGGTACAGTTGGTCCATCAAAGGCAGTGGGCTGCTATATTGTGGCTATCTTTCACTGGCAAAGGTAGGGACAGACTCCTTACTGTCAGGGAGAGTGATGCCAACAATTACAAAGTTTTGAAAGATGCACTCTTAGACGGATTTGGCTTAACCACTGAACAATACAGGATAAAGGTCAGAGATACCAAACAAGAGTCTTCTCAAGACTGGACAGACTTTGTAGACTGTTCAGTGAAGGCTTTGGAGGGATGGCTACATGGCAGTAGGATGACTGATTATAAAAGCCTATATAGGGGGTCATTCCGACCCCGGTGGGCGGCGGGCGCCGCCCGCCGGGCGGAGACCGCCAGAAGACCGCACCGCGGTCAAATGACCGCGGCGGTCATTCTGACTTTCCCGCTGGGCGGGCGGGCGACCGCCAAAAGGCCGCCCGCCCGCCCAGCGGGAAAGCCCCAGCAACGATGAAGCCGGCTCCGAATGGAGCCGGCGGAGTTGCTGGTGTGCGACGGGTGCAGTGGCACCCGTCGCGATTTTTAGTGTCTGCTTGGCAGACACTGAAAATCTGAATGGGGCCCTGTTAGGGGGCCTCTGCAGTGCCCATGCCAGTGGCATGGGCACTGCAGGGGCCCCCAGGGGCCCCACGAAACCCGTTCCCGCCATCCTGTTCCTGGCGGTTTTTACCGCCAGGACCAGGATGGCGGGAAGGGGGTCGGAATCCCCATGGCGGTGCTGCGAGCAGCGCCGCCATGGAGGATTCTTTGGGACAGGGGTAAACCGGCGGGAAACCACTGGTTGCCCTTTTCAGAATTGCCCATGAAGCACCGCCAGCCTGTTGGCGGTGCTTCCGCGGAACTCTGCCCTGGCGGTTTTCAACCGCCAGGGTCAGAATGAGGCCCATAATCTAATTTTGAGAGAGCATATCTTGAACGATTGTGTGTTAGACTTGTTACATCAATACTTGGTAGACTCAGATCTGATCTCTCCCCCAGAATTGGGAAAGAGAGCAGACAAATGTGTCAGAACAAGGGTGAGCAGAAAAGCTCATACGGGCGTGACAAGAATGGCAAGAAGAAGGATGGTAAGTCACATGACAAGGGTGGGGACAAAGACAAAAATAATTCTGAGTCTTCATCAGGCCCACAAAAATCCTCTGGGGAAGGTGGGTCCAAATCCTCTTTTCACAATCAAAAGAAGCCATGGTGTTATTTATGTGAAAGTAAAGGCCACTGGGTAAGTGATCCCACTTGCCCAAAGAAAAACACCAAGGCTCCCACCACCAGAACCCTTACTGCGTCCACTAGTGACCCTAGTAATAGCAGTGGTGGTGGGAAGAACACCACAAATAGCCAGACAAAGGGTGTAGCTGGGCTCACCATTGGTAATGTAGTGGGGGTTGGTCTAGTTAGGGAGACCACAGAGGCTATTTTAGTCTCTGATGGTGGGATTCATTTTGCCATCTTAGTTGCTTGTCCCCTTAATATGGGTAAGTACAAGCAACTACCCCTAATAAATGGTGTTGAGGTTGAGGCCTACAGGGACACAGGAGCCTGTGTCACCATGGTGATAGAGAAACTGGTTGCCCCTGAACAACACCTACTTGGTCAGCAGTACCAAGTGACTGATGCTCATAACAACACTCTCAGCCACCCCATGACTGTTGTGAATCTCAACTGCGGGGGGTTACTGGCCCAAAGAAAGTTGTAGTAGCCACTGATTTACCTGCAGACTGCTTACTAGGAAATGATTTGGAGACATCAGCTTGGGCTGAAGTGGAGTTGGAGGCTCATTCAGCAATGCTGGCCATTCCAGGGCATATCATTGCTCTCACAAGGGCTCAGACCCAGAAGCAAAGAGGACAGGGAAAACTGGATCCTGGAAAAATGGACCAAGTGCTCCCAAAAGCTAGGGGTAGAATGGGTAAATCCTTGCCTACTATCCCTCCCTCTCCAGAAGATTCCCCTTTTGAGGAAGAGGAATCCTCTCCCTGTGCAGAACCTACACCAGAGGAGCTGGCAGCTGACACTGCTGAGCTTTTGGGTGCAGGGGTGCCTCCTAGGGAAGAGTTGAGTGTGGCACAGCAGACCTGTCCCACACTAGAGGGTCCACGACAGCAAGCTGTCAAACAACAAAATGGGGATGTCACTGATACCCACAAAGTCTACTGAGAAGACAACCTTCTCTATACTGAGGCAAGGGACCCCAAACCTGGAGCTGCCAGGAGATTGGTTATCCTTTTTCAGTACAGAGAGTTACTTCTGACTTTGGCTCATGACATTCCTTTGGTTGGGCATTTGGACCAAAGTAAAACATGGGACAGACTTGTTCCACTGTTTCACTGGCCTCATATGTCAGAGGACACAAAGGAGTTCTGTCGCTCCTGTGTGACCTGCCAAGCCAGTGGCAAGACTAGTGGCACACCTAGGGCCCCCTTAATTCCACTTCCAGTGGTTGGGGTGCCCTTTGAGAAGGTAGGGGTTGACATTGTTGGCCCCCTTGACCCTCCAACAGCTTCAGGAAACAGATTCATCCTAGTAGTAGTGGACCATGCCACTAGGTATTCTGAAGCCATACCCTTAAGGACCACTACAGCTCAGGCAGTGGCAAAAGCCCTCCTAGGAATCTTTTCCAGAGTGGGTTTCCCTAAGGAAGTGGTATCAGACAGATCTAGTAACTTCATGTCTGCATATCTCAAAGCAATGCGGAAGGAGTGTGGTGTTGCCTACCAGTTCACCACTCCTTATCATCCACAAACAAATGGATTGGTTGAGAGATTTAACAAAACTCTCAAAGGCATGATCATGGGACTCCCTGAAGAACTCAGGAGGAGATGGGATGTCCTGTTGTCATGCCTCCTTTTTGCTTATAGGGAGGTACCCCAGAAAGGAGTGGGCTACAGCATCTTTGAACCCTTCATTGGACACTCTGTAAGAGGTCCCCTTGCTCTTGTGAAGGAGGGTTGGGAATAACCTTCAAAAGCTCCCAAACAAGACATTGTGGACTATGTGCTTGGCCTCAGATCAAGGATGGCTGAGTACATGAAAAAGGCCACTAAAAACCTTCAGACCAGACAAGAGCTCCAAAAGCAACGGCATGACCAGAAGACTGTCCTGACACAGTACCAACCAGGACAGACGGTGTGGGTACTGGAGCCTGTTACACCAAGAGCACTCCAGGACAAATGGAGTGGGCCCCATCTAATTGTGGAAAAGAAAGGTAAGGTCACCTATTTGGTGGACCTGGGCACTGCCAGAAACCCTCTTAGGATACTTCATGAAATCGCCTTAAACCTTACTGTGACAGGGCTGACTTAACCCTGCTTATGGCCACAGATGAAGGGCAGGAAGAAGAAAGTGACTCTCTCCCTGACCCCTTTTCCACCACTGAAGCTGATGGCTTAGTGGAGGGAGTTGTACTAGCAGATTGCCTTACTGCTGAGCAGAAGGACAACTGCAGAAATCTCCTTGGACAATTCTCTGACCTCTCCTCATTTGTTCCAGGAACAACTACCTGGTGTGAGCACACAATTGACACTGGAGACAGTAACATTTATAGACAGCCTGACCATGTCAGAGACGGTATCTAACAAGAGGTACAGAAAATGTAAGACCTTTGAGTGATTGAACCCTCTGAAAGCCCCTGGGCCAGCCCAGTGGTGCTTGTCCCCAAGCCACATAGTAAAGAAGGAAAGAAAGAAATGCGGTTTTGTGTGGACTATAGGGGTCTCAATCAGGTAACAAAAACTGATGCTCACCCTATACCCGGGGCAGATTAGCTGATAGATACACTGGCTTCTACCAAGTATCTAATCACTTTTGATTTAACTGCAGGGTATTGGCAGATTAAGTTATCAGAAAATGCAAAACCAAAGACAGCATTTTCAACCATTGGGGGGCATTATCAGTTCACAGTTATGCCCTTTGGATTGAAAAATGCACCTGCTACTTTTCAGAGGTTGGTGAATACAGTCCTCCAAGGATTGGAATACTTTAGTGCAGCATATCTAGAGGATATTGCTGTCCTTAGCTCCACCTGGGATGATCACCTGGTCCACCTGTGGAAAGTTGTGAATGCCCTGCAAAATGCAGGCCTCACTATCAATGCCTCAAAGTGCCATATACAGGGGAAAGTGGTTTATCTGGGCCACCGGGTAGGTGGGGAACAGATTGCACCACTGCAGGGGAAGATCCAAACCATTATGGAATGGACTCCCCCTACAACTCAGACCCACGTGAGAGTCTTCCTAGGCCTCACTGGGTACTACAGGAGGTTCATCAAGAATTATGGCACTATAGCGGCCCTTCTTAAGGACCTCACATCAAAGAAGATGGCTAAAAAGGTATTATGGACAGCTAGCTGTCAAAAGGCTTTTGATGAGCTCAAACAGGCCATGTGCGCTGCACCTGTCCTCAAAAGCCCTTGTTACTCCAAAAAATTCACAGGACAAACTGATGCTTCTGAATTAGGGGTAGGGGCAGTTCTATCACAGCTAAACACAGAGGGCCAGGATCAACCTGTTGCTTTCATCAGCAGGAGGTTGACCCCTAGAGAAAAGTGTTGGTCTGCCATAGAGAGGGAGGCCTTTGCTGTGGTCTGGGCACTGAAAAAGTTGATACCATACCTGTTTGGTACTCACTTTATTGTTCAGACAGACCACAAACCTCTATTATGGCTAAAACAAATGAAAGGTGAAAACCCTAAATTGTTGAGGTGGTCCATCTCCCTACAGGGAATGGACTATACAGTAGAACATAGACCTGGGAGTACCCACTCCAATGCAGATGGACTCTCCAGATATTTCCACTTAGACAATGAAGAACTATGGCTCCAATGCAGCCCCTCACAAGCAAGAAAATGCCTAAAAAGGTATTGTGGACAGCTAGCTGTTAAAAGGCTTTTGATGAGCTAAAACCGGCCATGTGCTCTGCACCTGTCCTAAAAAGCCCTTGTTACTCCAAGAAATTCATATTCCAGACTGATGCTTCTGAATTAGGGGTAGGGGCAGTTCTATCACAGCTTAACACTGAGGGCCAGGATCAACCTGTTGCTTTCATCAGCAGGAGGTTGACCCCTAGAGAAAAGCATTGGTCTGCCATAGAGAGGGAGGACTTTGCTGTGGTCTGGGCCTTGAACAAGTTGAGACCATACCTCTTTGGGACTCACTTTAGAGAGGGAGGCCTTTGCTGTGGTCTGGGCACTGAAAAAGTTGAGATCATACCTGTTTGGTACTCACTTTATTGTTCAAACAGACCACAAACCTCTATTATGGCTTAAACAAATGAAAGGTGAAAAGCCTAAATTGTTGGGGTGGTCCATCTCCCTATAGGGAATGGAATATGCAGTGGAACACAGACCTGGGAGTACCCACTCCAATGCAGATGGACTCTCCAGATATTTCCACTTAGACAATGAAGACTCATCTGGGCAAGGTTAGCCTTATTGTCCCTTGTTTGGGGGGGGGGTAGGAAAGTACCATCTTTCTTGGCATGTTACCCCCAATTTTACATGTATGTCAGTATGTTTTTGTCTGTCTCACTGGGATCCTGCTAGCCAGGATCACAGTCCTCATAGTTTGTGGCCTAATGTGTATGCCTGTGTAGTGCCTAACTGTGTCACTGAGGCTCTGCCAATCAGAACCTCAGTGCTCATGCTCTCCCTGCCTTTAAATTTGTCACTATAGGCTAGTGACTACATTTACCAATTCCAATTGGCATAATGGACCCCCCTTATAAGTCCCTAGTATATGGTACCTAGGTACCCAGGGCATTGGGGTTCCAGGAGATCCATGTGGGCTGCAGCATTTCTTTTGCCACCCATAGGGAGCTCAGACAAACCCTTACACAGGACTGCCACTGCAACCTGCATGAAATAAGAAACACATTGTTTCACAGCCATTATCACTGCACTTAAGTAACTTATAAGTCACCTATATGTCTAACCTTCACTTGCTGAAGGTTAGTTGAAGAGTTGCTAAGTGTGAGGGCACCCTTTCACTAGCAAAGGTGCCCCCACATAGTTCGAGGCCATTTCCCGGACTTTGTGAGTGCGGGGACGCCATTACACGCATGCGCTACATATAGGTCAATACCTATATGTAGCTTCACAATGGTAACTCCGAATATGGCCATGTAACATGTCTAAGATCATGGAATTGTCCCCCCCATTCCAAATATGGTATTGGGGAGCCAAATCCATGCATCCTGGGGACTCCACCATGGCCCCCCAGTACTGCCAAACCAGCTCTCTGAGGCTTGCACTGCAGCTGCTGCCACCTCACAGACAGGGTTCTGCTCTCTTGGGGTCAGGGCAGCCCAGTCCCAGGAAGGCAGAACAGATTATTTCCTATGAGAGCAGGGCGTTACACCCTGTCCCTTTGGAAATAAGTGTTACAAGCTGGGGAGGGGTAGCCTCCCCAAGCCTCTGGAAATGCTTTGAAGGGCAGAGATAGTGTCCTCCTTGCATAAACAAGTCTACACCGGTTCAGGAACCCCTTCTCCCCTGTTCTGGCATGAAACTGGACAAGGGAAAGGGGAGTGATCACTCCCCTGTCCATCACCACCCCAGGGGTGGTGCCCAGAGCTCCTCCAGTGTGTCCCAGACTTCAGCCATCTTGCTTTGCAAGGTGTGGGGGCACTCCGTTGGGCTCTGAGTGGCAAGTGCCAGCAAGTGGCATCAGAGACCCCTCCTGATAGGTCCATACCTGATGAGGTAGCCAATCCCCCTCTCAGGGCTATTTAGGGTCTCTCCTCTGGGTTCTCTTCAGATTCTGCTCGCAAGTTTCCTTGAGAAATCCTCTGCAACAACTTCAGCATCCTCTAACCTCGGATCAACCGCAGCCTGCTCCAAGAAACCCTGTAACTCCAAATGTCTACAAGATACACTTTTCTTCAGCAACCTCAGCTCCAAGTCAGCAACTGCAACAGTTTCCATGGTGTGCATGCATTGGGGACTTCCTGTCTTCATCCTGCACCAGAAGGACCAAAGAAATCTCCAGTGGAGTGACGGAGTCACTCCCCTGCTTCAAGCAGGCACCTTCCAAGGCAACGACCGGTACTCTGGGACTCCTCTCACAGTGACGAGCATGCTCCTAAGGACACAGAGGGCAGACATAATCGACATAGACTGTCCTGAGGTCCTGCTGACGCAATTTGGAGGAGGTAAGACCTTGCCTTCCCCGAGAAACACAGTATCCCGTGTTTTGTGTCTTCTTCCCCTCCTGGTGCCTCTGTGCACTCTTTGCAAAATTCCTTCATGCACAGCCTGGCCCAGGTCCCCAGCACTCCACCCTGCGACGCTCAACTCGCTGAGTTGTTCTCCGGCGGCGTGGGATCTTCTTTTGTTGTGTTGCATCAACCATGTTTTGCACCTCCTTTGAACCCGGATCCTGTGGCTTCTGGGGGTGCTGGCTGGCATCCTGAGGGCTCTCTAAAGTGCTGAGAGTCCCCTCTTCCTCCTCACACAGAGTTGAGGCCCCCAGGTCCCTCCTGGCTCCATCGAGCGCCATTTTGATGAAAAATGCACTTTTGCGATAGCCAAGGCTTGTTGGCGCCTTCCAACAAGAAATCTCATCTGCAACAATCTTCACGCCGTGGGACATCTTTTGCATCATGCAGATACCCGCTGGCATCTTCCTAGGGTGCATTTCTGCAGTCTTCTACTCACAGGGGACTCTTCTTTTGCACCCTCTTCTGGGTTGGCAGGGGCTCCTGTCCTTCCTGGACCTTCTTTCAACTTCTGGACTTGGTCCCCTTCCTTTGCAGGTCTTGAGGTCCAATTATCCAGCAGTTGTTCTTTGCAGACTTGGTTGGTTGCTGCAAAATCCAAAAAAGGAGGTGTAGTGTGTCCTAAGGAAACTTGCAGTACTTTACTCCTGCTTTTCTGGGCTCTGGGGTGGGGTAATTTACTTACATTTACTGTATGCTTACTCTCCCAGCGATTCTGCACACACTACACTTGTCTAGGGGGGAATTTGTGATTCACATTCCACTTTTTTAGTATATGGTTTGTGTTGCCCCTAGACTTATTTTCTCCCCTTGCATTCTATAAGATTTCCTACTGTTTGCATTGTTCTATGACTATTTACTTGTCTCATTTTGGTGGCTAGTGTATATATTGTGTATAATACTTCCCTCCAGAAGGAGTATGTCTCTAAGATATTTTTGGTACTGTGTCACCCAAATAAATACCTTGATTTTTGATAACACTGAGTATTGTCTTTACTTGTGTATACGTACTGTGTAACTATAAGTGGTATTGCATGAGCTTTGCATATCTCCTAGTTCAGCCTAAGCTGCTCTGCTATAGCTACCTCTATCAGCCTAAGCTGCTAGAACATTACTACATTCACTAACAAGGGATAACTGGACCTGGTGTAAGGTGTAAGTACCCAAGGTACCCACTACAAACAAGGCCAGCCTCCTACAGGGCCTGACTGTAAATACTCTGACTTTCCGTGAACCCTTGAGGAGCACAACACAATCTGTAGGATATGTTCATTAGAGTGAATCCAAAAAAGAAACGGGAATCCTCATGGATGGGAATGGAAAAGAACGCATTTTAAAAATCTATGACTGTGAAGGCTGTAGCGGTGGGTGGAATCATAGTGAGTATAGCAGTGATATCGGATACTACTGGAAATTGAGGGACAACTATCTTGTTGATGGCCCGCAGATTAATTACAAATCTATATTCTTTTTTTACCAGTTGTTGATCTTTTGAGAACTGGTAAAATGGGGGCTATTGCAGATATTAGAAGGGACATGTTGTACCACTTCAGCACGGATAAGGTCAGCGACTATTTTTTGTAGGGCAATCTCGCCTTCTTTTGATATCTTGTATTGTGGTAACTTTGGCAAGAGCGCACCCTCTTTGACTGTGATGTGGAGTGGGGGCATCTGAATAGAGCCCACATCAGTGTCAGACATTGCCCATAAGGTAGTTGGAATAGTATCCAAATCGTTCTGGATGTATGGAGTTTGTAAAAGTTGAAGGGATGGTGTAAAGGGGGAGTATTATCGTACAGGATAACTCTAACACCGTTCTGGGGAACACATTGTTGTTGCCCCATAATGTCTCAATAGATCTAGTCCTAAAAGATTTTCTGGGCAGTCTGAAGAGAGGAGAAAGGTGGTAAAAGTATTAGCTCCGTTAATAGAGAAGGGAGTAGGTTTGGAAAGGGTGTTTACAGAGGGCTTACCATCGAGCCCAATTGATGTAATTCTTTTGCCGGATGGCGGAGCCCTCGGGATCAGTGGTATGGTCAGAGTTGTACGGGATGCCCCAGTGTCTACTAGAAAACATCCTTGTTCGCCATCTACTGAGGCTGTTACATATGGTCCTCGTTGGTCCACGGGCAATTCCACTGGTTCCTTCCCCCATCCTTGACTTCCCTAACTTGACCAATACAAATCTTTGATTTCAATATTATCCTGACTGTAATCCTGCACTGTACCCTGGCGTTCTGTTTTATTGTCAAATCTATTTTCTCTATGCTGGTACTGGTGCTTGGGAATGAGGCGAGACTGGGGCTGGGATTGCCTCTGTTGTGTCTTTCCAGCCACTATGTTGGCCGCCAGAATGGAACAATCATTCTTCCAGAGTCCTTGCTGTTTACAGTAAGCACAAACATCTGAGGGCTGAGGACCTGAACGATATGACTGTAGGAGCGTCTGGGAAGGACCTTGCTGCTTAGTGGAGGATCTAGTGTTAGATCGGGGGCCAGTGTTGTCACGCCGTTGGGCTGGACCTGCCCTAGGTTAGAGTTGACTAAGCAAGACCTGCTCTTTTAATTTTTTCTTTTTATTCTCCCTCTCGTCTTCTGTTAGTTGGTTTTGGGCTTCATAATACTGAGACATAGTTAAAATGGCAGCAGGTGTAGCTGTGGGCCAAGTACTTTCACTACTTGTAAGTCTAATATTTATAGGCTGTAGCAATACTTTCACAAACGTTTGGACCAAGAGATGCCTACCCGTTTCAGTGGCTACATCTTGTCCACTGAAGTCGGTAAACGCCTTAGTTAATCTAGTAAAATAGTCAGAGACTGCTTCACTCGTGTTTTGTTTACAGGCAGCCAACAATGTCCAGTCTATTTTCCTAGCTGGGGCCATTATCTTCAATTTAGTTAATATTCTATTGGGAAGATCAAGTATTGCTTGGTCAAGTTTCTCTCCCGGTTTCCTATCCTTATCCTTCCCTTCTAACTTGGCCCAAGTGTCGCCTAGCGCGGCAGCGTCATCAGTGGTCCGAAGTGGTTTCCACAATTCCGGTGGTACAATCATCCCAAAAAACTGGACAATGTTGGTCAAAGTCAAAGTATAGGTATCGAAGACCTGTTGTACTTGTTCATAGAACCCAGCAGGGTTCTTTTGGAGATCAGGTATTTCCTTTTTTAATTGCAATATTTCTGCTTTTGTCCATGGGGTATAAACAAAGTTAAAAACCAGCCAAGCGGCGGCATTGGCATCAGTAGGATCATTATGGTTAGTTCCATCCCCGCGCTGGGGGACAAAAATGGGAGCTTCTTCCTTTATGGGCATCTGGTTTGAGGGAGTGGCAGTCTCGTTCTCAGCGAGATCATGAAGTTGTGTTTTAATAACGGCCAACAGGGTATTTCTCTCATCTTTATCTGCCTCCCCTGTACCAGTTTTTATATATAGTCGGCGCAACGGGGGGAACAGGCCGTCGATCATCTTCCAGTTTTTCCATCAAATGATAGGCCAACCTTTCAAGCAAATACCTCCGGTGGGAATTTGTCTTTCCTTTTCTAAGACTCTGGTCTATCGCAGAAGGTGTAGTTAAGTTAATTAATAGAACCGTTTTCTTGTTTAATTTCATTTTCTGTTCTTCCTTAAGACGGAGGGGACATTTACTGTCTGATTCAGGGTAGGTGTAAAGAGTGGGGTGTGAGCAGAATCCTCATCCTCAGAATCATCAGAGGAAGACCCCGATTTCACCTGAGTCCAATGCCTCGTAATCGTGGGGGAGGAGTGAGTTAGCGTTGGTGAAATAAGTGTCAGGGTGGGTATGTGTAGAAGCTGGGACCTGCGAGACAGAGAGTGGTGCTGGCGGGAGCGGGCGATATTTGGTGGTGGAAAAATAGGCAGTTGATTAGGGGAGACCGCATAGGTGGGGGTCGGGCCAATAATAAAGAATCTTCCTCTTCTGTAGGTTTGGGTAATACTGGATAGATCACATTGTTTGATATTTTTCTATATCTCTTCTAACCTTAGTTGCTGCATTTTCTGTGGATACATTTTAGCCTGTTCTTTCTGGAGTCTGGCTGCTTCCCTGCGTTCCCTCTCTTTGATTTCTTTTCTTCACCAACCAAACACAAACACATCATACTTACTAGCTTATACTTTTCTTTTAAGTAACTGTTCCTCTAAATAGGTTAATTTCTGTTGCTCAAATGCGCTGTATTCTGGCCACTGAAGTTCTTTATTATTTTGCGTGTATTTCCTCCATAAACTAGAATAGATTATGGCAGAAAGACCGTACTTTATATACATTTCTTTATTAGGCGTCCTTCTGGGGGAGCCGGTTGACTGATTTCTAAAATATCCAACGACTGCGTACAACAACAGCAACACCATTTACGAAATGTACTTAATGCATGTTTTGAATCAGAATGCAGAAAACAGTCTACAGTATCACTAAATAGTTCACAAAAACAGAACACATTACCTGCCCTTCGATCCTTGCAAGGAGCGAATCAGAGAAACAAATATTTACTCAGGCACAGTCATATAAAAGAGTGCTGCAAAAAGCGACCCTACCAGATTTCGCTGTGTTCCCGCTCGCCAGTGGATGGTCCCGATAACCAAAATAGGGCCTCAGTCAGGACCAGGGGTCACTAGTAGTCACAGGTATTTGTCGAGGAGAGAGAGTATGGGTAATGTAGGCTACGGGAACTGGAGTCCAGGGATCCGTAGGTGCACCCCTATGTGACCAATCCCCCTGCACCTCTCAAGGTCCGTCGGTCGGAGACCCCCGAGTCTCTGAAGAGGCCCCATGTTGGGCGCCAATTGTAGAACTGAGGGCCACTATGATGGGCCCTTGGCAGTGCAGGGACCACCCGAAGTGTATGGGTCATATTATCAGAAAGAAGTGACCAAGCCAATCTGAAGAAGAAGACACATGTTTAATAAAACAACCAAATTACAATCTCTAGAGAGGGAAGAGTGTCCCAGAAATACATTCTATGTATAATCAGGAGACTGTCCCACCTATTAGGGGCACACAGCATCCTTTATAGGATGTGGACACTCCCCTACCGTGTAGAATAACAACGGAAAGTCTTGGTTGTTGTGAAATGGAATGCAGAACATCAGTTATTCCAGCCCGTGTGGTTTTAGAACCAGCTCAATCATGCCTCTGTTTCCGTGGTTAGAGAGCTGAAAACGGCGTGTCGGTTGACAGTTTGCTAAGTTTCCTGGAACAGTGTGTGAGCACAGAGCAAAAACAGCCAAAGGACAAACTGTAAGTCACGTGGACAAAAACTGAAGAAGCAAATGGATGACAGAAACAAAATGGTGGTGCTCATGGCAACTTTAACATTCTCATATTTCACAGAGTTCAGTTGCGATAGTACAGCCCCTACCCCTAATTCAGAAGCATCTATTTGGACAATGAAGTTTTTGGAGTAGTTTGGGCTCTTCAAGACAGGTGCAGAGCACATTGCCTGCTTAAGCTTCGCAAAAGCTTTCTGACACCTAGCAGTCCACAATACCTTTTTAGGCATTTTCTTGCTGGTGAGGTCATTAAGAGGTGCTGCAATGGAGCCATGGTTCTTAATGAACCTCCTGTAATACCCAGTGAGACCTAAGAAGGCTCTGACCTGGGTCTGAGTAGTAGGGGGAGCCCAGTCCATAATGGTCTAAATCTTCCCCTGTAGTGGTGCAATCTGTTCTCCACCTACCAGGTGGCCCAGATAAACCACTTTCCCATGCCCTATCTGGCACTTTGAAGCCTTGATAGTTAGGCCTGCTTTTTGCAGGGCCTCCAAAACTTTCCAGAGGTGGACCAGGTGATCATCCCAGGTGGATCTAAATAAAGCAATATTATCCAAATATGATGCACTGAAAGCTTCCAAAACTTGGAGGACTGTATTCACCAGCCTCTGAAAAGTGGCAGGTGCATTTTTCAAACCAAAGGGCGGCATAACTGTGAAGTGATAATGTCCTCCTATGGTAGAAAATGCAGTTTTTGATTTAGCATCTTCTGACATTTTGATCTGTCACTAGCCTACAGTCAAATGAATAGTGCTTAGATACTTGGCAGATGCCAGTGTATCTATTAGCTCATCTGCCTTGAGTATAGGGTGAGCATCAGTTTTGGTTACTGTATTGAGACCCCTATAGTCCACACAAAACCGCATTTCTCTCTTTCCTTCTTTGCTATGCGGTTTGGGGACAAGCACCACTGGGCTGGCCCAGGGGCTATCAGAAGGCTCAATAACTCCAAGGTCTAACATTTTCAGAACTTCAGCTTTTATGCAATCTCTGACATGGTCAGGTTGCCTGTAAGTTTTACTTTTGACAGGTAAACTGTCTCCAGTGTCAACTGTATGTTCACACCAAGTAGTTGTACCACGTGTGAGTGAGAAGAGTTCAGAAAACTGATCAAGGAGATTTTTACAGTCTTCCTTCTGCTGAGCAGTAAGGCAGTCTGCCAGAACCACTCCTTCCACTAAGCCATCAGCTTCACTGTTGGAGAAGAGATCAGGGAGAAGGTCACTCTCTTCTTCCTGTCCCTCATCTGTAGCCATGAGCAGGGTTAAGTCAGCCCTGTCAAAGTAAGGCTTTAGGCGACTGACATGAAACACCCTAAGGGGGCTTCTGGCAGTGCCCAGGTCTACCAGGTAGGTGACCTCACCTTTCTTTTCAACAATGAGATGGGGTCCACTCCATTTGTCTTGGAGTGCTCTTGGGGCCACAGGCTCCAATACCCACACCTTCTGTCCTGTGTGGTACTCAGTCAGGACAGCCTTCTGGTCAAACCATTGCTTTTGGAGCTCTTGCCTGGCCTGAAGGTTTTTGCTGGCCTTTCTCCATGTACTCAGCCATTCTGGATCGTAGGCTAAGCACATAGTCCACAATGTCTTGTTTTGGAGCTGTTAAAGGTTGTTCCCAACCCTCCTTAACAAGAGCAAGAGGACCCCTAACAGAGTGTTCAAAGGGCTGTAGCCCACTCCTCTTTGGGGTGCCTCCCTGTAGGTGAAAAGGAGGCAAGGCAACAGGACATCCCATCTCCTTCTGAGTTTTTCAGAGAGTCCCATTATCATACCTTTGAGAGTTTTATTGAACCTCTCAACCAGACCATTTGTTTGTGGACGGTAAGGGGTGATGAACTTGTAGGTTACACCACACTCCTTCCACATTGCTTTTAGGTAAGCAGACATGAAGTTGCTACCTCTGCCTGACACCACTTCCTTAGGAAAAAATTCCCAGGGGGGCCTTTGCCACTGCAGGAGCTGTAGTGATCCTTAAGGGTATGGCTTCAGGATATCTTGTGGCATGGTCCACTACCACCAAGATAAATCTATTGCCTGAAGCTGTTAAGCTATGTCAACCCCTACCCTTTCAAAGGGCACACCAACCACTGGAAGTGGTATTAGAGGGGCTTTTGGAGTGCCACCAGTCTTGCCACTGGCTTGGCAGGTCACACAAGATTTACAAAAGTCTTTTGTGTCCTCTGACATATGAGGCAAGTGAAACAAGGGGACAAGTCTTTCCCAAGTTTTCGTCTGGCCCAAATGCCTAGCCAAAGGAATGCCATGAGCCAGGGTGAGAAGAAATTCTCTGTACTGCAAGGGAATGACCAATCTCCTGGCAGCTAGCTCCAGGTTTAGGGCCCCTTGACTCTGTGTACAAGAGGTTATCTTCCCAGTACACCCTATGGCTATCACTGACATCCCCATGTTGCTGTTTGACAGCTTGCTGTCTTAAACCCTCTAATGTGGGACAGGTTTGCTGTGCCACACTCAGCTCTTCCCTGACAGGCCCCCCTGCACCCAAAAGCTCAGCAGTGTCTGCTGCCAGCTCCTCTGGTGTAGGTTCTGCACAGGGAGAGGATTCCTTTTCCTCAAAAGGGGAATCATCTGTAGAGGGAGGGATAGTGGGTAGGGATTTACCCTTTCTACCCCTAGCTTTAGGGAGCACTTGGTACATTGTTCCAGGATCCATGTTTCCCTGTCCTTTTTGCTTCTTGGCCTGAGCCCTTGTTAAGGCAAAAATATGCCCAGGAATGCCCAGCACTGCTGCATGAGCCTCCAACTGCACTTCTGCCCAAGCAGTCTACTGGTAATTCAGTGGCTACCACAACTTTCCTTGGACCAGTAACCCCCCCAGTTGAGATTCACAACAGCCATGGGGTGGCTAAGAGTGTTGTTATGAGCATCAGTCACTTGGTACTGCTGACCAAGTAGGTGTTGATCAGGGTGGACCAGTTTTTCTATCACCATAGTTACATTGGCTCCTGTGTCCCTGTAGGTCTCAGCCTCAACACCATTGATCAGGGAAAGTTGCTTGTTCTTATCCATATTAAGGGGACAAGCAACCAAGGTGGCAAAGTCAATGCCACCATCAGAGACTAAAACAGCCTTTGTGGTCTCCTTAACAAGACCAACCCCAACTACATTGCCAATAGTGAGCCCAGCTACACCCTTGGATTGGCTATTAATAGTAGATTTCCCACCACCACTGCTATTACTAGGGGCACTAGAATTTGCAGCAGGGGCTGTGGTGGTGGGAGGTTTGGTGTTTGTCTTTGGACAAGTGGAATCACTTGCCCAATGGCCTTTGACTTTACACAAATACCACCAAGGCCTTTTCTGATTGTTAGGAGAGGATTTGGACCCACCACCCCCAGAGGATTTTTGTGGGCCTGATTAAGACTCAGAATGCTTACTTTTGTCCCCACCCTTCTCAGAAGACTTACCATCCTTCTTCTTGCCATCCTTGTCACCCCCTGTATGGACTTTTCTGTTCACCCTTGTTCTGACCCATTTGTCTGCCTTCTTTCCCAATTCTTGGGGAGAGGTCAGATCAGAGTCCACTAGGTATTGTTGCAACAAGTCAGACAAACAATTGTTAAAAATATGCTCTCTCAGAATAAGATTGTACAGGCTTTCATCGTCAGAAACTTTACTGCCATGCAACCACCCTTCCAAGGCCTTCACTGAACAGTCCACAAAGTCTGTCCAGTCTTGAGAAGACTCTTTTCTGGTGTCTCTGAACTTAGGTGGTCATTACAACCCTGGCGGACGGTGTTAAAGCTGCGGTAATACCGCAAACAGAAAAAAAGGACAAAAAAAGGGAATTATGACCCTGGCGGAAACCGCCAACAAAGACAGACACTTTAACACACCGCCCGCCACGGCGGTACAGACAAGCAACGCGGCGGTCACCGCCAACAGACAGGCGGAAGACAAAGTATCACAACCCGCCAATCCGACACCTTTTCCGGGGCAGATTCACTGTGGTTAAAAACACGGCGGAAACAGCTTTTGCAATGGGAAAACGCTCACTTGAACACATCCCACGAGGAACGAGGACTCCATGGACCCAGAACTCCAAATACTCCCTGCCCTTGTGTTTCTGCTCCCCTACGACCAACAGCTACGTAGGCGCCGAAGACAACGGTGAGTACTGCACCTACGACACAGGGGAGGGAGGAGGCAAAAGTTAGGGGGACACCCACCAAACACCCCCACCCCCACCCTTGCATATTACAACATACACACCAATGCATTCACAAAAATCACAGTAACAACCCAGAATCCCCCCGGAAGAATGAAAAGACAAAGCAAAATTTGGTCAAACATTGTAATGTGGTAATATACATGTCATACAAAAATATACAGATATATATATGAAAATCAGTCATAATTATATACAATACGAGAAGTAGTGCAGATATGTACATAACAATGTCCGTGCACCAACAGTCCAAAAATGCATGGGCGAGGCCCACAAAGGATACCTGACCACAATCGGAGAGAACACTGCCGGGGCATCAGATAGAAATACTACAGGCACCTCAGGGGGAAGGGAAGGGGGGGCACCTCAGCCGGATGACTGCAAAGCCAGATTCACGACGGGGCTCCATGCCCATTGATGTATCCTGGGGAGTGCAAAGCCACAGTCTCTCAAGTCTCTACAGTGGGTGGCTTGCCCACTGTGCCATCCTGGGGAGTGCAAAGCCACAGTCTCTCAAGTAGATGCAGGTCTCCACTGGTACTGGGGGGGACTGGTGCCCAGACTGGATGAGTCTCCCCGTGAAAGTTCCTGTCCTGTCACTGTCCCAGCTGCACATGGGATAAGGATGCCTGATGTGGCGGTCCATTCATTCCTACCCGGTGCTTGCCCTGTTCAGCGGTGCTTTGCCATGGCGGTCTTTGCCCTGTTCAGCGGTGCTTTGCCATAGCGGTCTTTGCCCTGTTCAGCGGTGCTTTGCCCTGGCGGTCTTTGCCCTGTTCAGCGGTCTTTGCCCTGTTCAGCGGTGCTTTGCCATGGCGGTCTTTGCCCTGTTCAGCGGTGCTTTGCCATGGCGGTCTTTGCCCTGTTCAGCGGTCTTTGCCCTGTTCAGCGGTGCTTGACTTTGCAGTTTCTGTCCTGTTCAGCGGTTCTTTGCCATGGCGGTTCTGGACTGTTCAGCGGTGCTTTGCCATGGCGGTCTTTGCCCTGTACAGCGGTGCTTTGCCATGGCAGTCTTTGCCCTGTTCAGCGGTGCTTTGACATGGCAGTTCTGGACTATTCAGCGGTGCTTTGCCATGGCGGTCTTTGCCCTGTTCAGCGGTGCTTTGCCATGGCGGTCTTTGCCCTGTTCAGCGGTGCTTGACTTTGCAGTTTCTGACCTGTTCAGTGGTGCTTTGCCATGGCGGTCCTGGACTGTTCAGCGGTGCTTTGCCATGGTGGTCTTTGCCCTGTTCAGCGGTGCTTTGCCATGGCAGTCTTTGCCCTGTTCAGCGGTGCTTTGACATGGTGGTTCTGGAGTATTCAGCGGTGCTTTGCCATGGCGGTCTTTGCCCTGTTCAGCGGTGCTTTGCCATGGCGGTCTTTGCCCTGTTCAGCGGTGCTTTGCCATGGCGGTCTTTGCCCTATTCAGCGGTGCTTGACTTTGCAGTTTCTGACCTGTTCAGTGGTGCTTTGCCATGGCGGTTCTGGACTGTTCAGCGGTGCTTTGCCATGGCTGTCTTTGCCCTGTTCAGCGGTGCTTTGCCATGGCGGTCTTTGCCCTGTTCAGCGGTGCTTTGACATGGCGGTTCTGGACTGTTCAGCGGTGCTTTGCCATGGCGGTCATTGCCCTGTTCAGCGGTGCTTTGACATGGCGGTTCTGGACTGTTCAGCGGTGCTTTGACATGGCGGTTCTGATACGGACATTGGTGTGTGGCATGATGTTCTCTACACTGGGCATTGGTGTGTGGCATGACGTTCCATCATTGCCCAGCGGGGCTGTGGCAACCGGGGCCCTCCAGGGCACTGACTCCGGCGGTGGCGGTGGTCTCCTGACCAGTGACGATACTTGGGCTCTCCTGGGCTGTGACTCCGGCGGTGCTCTCCTGACCAGTGACGATAATTGGGCCCTCCTGGGCTGTGACTCTGGCGGTGGTCTCCTGACCGGTGACGATACTTGGGCCCAGGAAGGTACTTGGGCCCTCCTGTGCTGTGACTCCGGCGGTGGTCTCCTGACCAGTGACGATACTTGGGCCCTCCTGGGCTGTGACTCTGGCGGTGGTCTCTGGACCAGTGACGATACTTGGGCCCTCCTGGGCTGTGACTCTGGCGGTGATCTCTGGACCAGTGACGATACTTGGGCCCTCCTGGGCTGTGACTCTGGCGGTGGTCTCCTGACCAGTGACGATATTTGGGCCCTCCTGGGCTGTGACTCCGGCGGTGGTCTCTGGACCAGTGACGATACTTGGGCCCTCCTGGGCTGTGACTCTGGCGGTGGTCTCTGGACCAGTGACGATACTTGGGCCCTCCTGGGCTGTGACTCTGGCGGTGGTCTCCTGACCAGTGACGATACTTGGGCCCTCCTGGGCTGTGACTCCGGCGGTGGTCTCTGGACCAGTGACGATACTTGGGCCCTCCTGGGCTGTGACTCTGGCGGTGGTCTCTGGACCAGTGACGATACCTGGGGCCCTCCTGGGCAATGACTCCAGCAGTGGTCTATGGACCAGTGACAATACTTGGACCCTCCTGGGCAATGACTCCGGCGGTGGTCTCTGGACCAGTGATGACGGTGCTGGCGGTTGTGTCTCGACCGCCGGAAATGATGGCGCACTTTTCTGCCGTGACACTCACAACGGGCTGGGCAGACTTCCTCTGGCCCGTCCCCACCTTTGGTGGAGTCACAGCTGACTCTCCAATCCCCTTGGAACCCATGTGAGTTGTTTTCCCACCAGGAGTCTTCACACGGTCCCGTCGTCCACTCTCCAATTTTACAGCCTTTACAGGGGGTGGGCTGCCAGTGCCTTGGCTCCGGGGCACACTGCCTGCCCTGGTGGCCGGTGCACTCCACAAGCCTTGAACACGCACCACTGGTATTGGAGGCTTTTTGGCTGAGGCGCCACGACGGGACTGATGAATTGGGGGGGTGGGGGCAAAAAGGTCAACTTTACAGAGGGACAGTTTCTGACGAACACTGGGATGGGTAGCTGGAGGGGGTCTGGGAGTGGAGGAAGAGGAGGTGGTTGTGGGAGGTGTCACTTTAGCTGTTTTGGGTGCAGGTGCAGGTACTGGAGGCTGTCGTGAGGTGGATGGATGTTGGGTGAGTGATTGCCGGCGTTTGTGTACTTTGGGAGGGGGTGTCACAGACACACTGGGAGAGGACACAGGGGACGTGTATATGGCAGTGGAGGTGGTGAGTGCAGGTGAGCGGCTTGTGGTACTGGGTGTCCTTGTGTGATTCATGGTGCCTGTAGATGTGGTGCATGTAGGTGTGTGTGTAGACAAGACTGGGAGGGAGGAGGGAGAAGAGGAGGAGGGGTACACAGTGGAGGCAGTGGATGTTGCTGTGTCTGTAC
The DNA here is from genome assembly GCF_031143425.1 of Pleurodeles waltl. NCBI lineage: Eukaryota > Metazoa > Chordata > Amphibia > Caudata > Salamandridae > Pleurodeles > Pleurodeles waltl. The sequence continues at coordinate 729,805,834 of NC_090443.1, forward strand.
GTGGGTGAGGCTTGCATGAGTGCCTGTGGTGTGTGTGGTGCCTATGTTTGCTTGAGCTACTTGTGTGTGCTGACTTGTGTGCATGCTGGTCTGTAGGTGTGCTTGGGATGGGCTGGGGTACAGGAGATTGGGTCTGGGTGGAGGAAGTTGGAGGGGGGAGGCTAGACACAGGGACAATGGCTGCCATCAGTGCTGAGGCCAGAGATTGCAGGGTTCGCTGAAGGACAGCCTGACCAGAATGAATGCCCTCCAGGAATGCATTACTGTGTTGCAACTCTTATTCTACACCCTGGGTGGCATTCACAATGGTAGACTGCCCAACAGTGAGTGACCTGAGGAGGTCAATGGCCTCCTCACTGAGGGCAGCAGGGGTGACTGGGGCAGGGCCTGAGGTGCCTGGGGCGAAGTTGATGCCCACCCTCCTGGGTGAGCCGGCACGGGGCGAACGCTGAGGGGCTGCTGGGAGGGCGGGGTTGGTAGGGGAGGTGGCGGCTGTACCTGCAGCGGTGGGGGGCACAGATGGTGCCGCCACCACAAGGGAGCTCCCATCGGCGGACGAGTCTGTGTCGCTGGTTGGTGATCCGGTGGCGAACGTGAAGCTCCCCTCGCCCTCCGTCCCACTGGTGCATTCAGCCGTGCTCCGGTGCCACTGTACCTCCGTCTGATGATGCTGATGTACAAAAGGACATGGAGAACAGAAAAAGGGGGGGAGACAGAAGAAAGAGAGTTTTAGTGCATGGCATACCGCTACCGTTGGCGGACAAGACAGACACAGCAGCCCCCTGCATTACGCCGTGCTCCTGCCCTCTGCACATGCAATTTCTGGGATATGGCCTACATGGCAATGGTGGACATCTGCGCACATAGATGCCACAGGGGCAACTATACCTTGACTTGCCACTCTGCTGAGGTGGGGTAGAGTGCCACATGGCCTACATTACGGAGGGGCCTTGCCTACCGAACTCGCCCTGGCCTAGGGATATCCACAGCCCACCTCCCCCACCCAGACACCTCAACTGCACGCAAAGTCCGCAGAATGAGAGTGTACTCACCCCCTTGTGTCTGCTGTGATGCCCTCAAGCGCCCATCCAACTCCAGGTAGGCCACCGCCAGGATCCGTAACATCAGGGGGGTCATGGTGTGACGGGCACCCCTCCCACATTGGGAGGCCATCCCCAGCTGAGCCTCTGCCGTCTTCCTGCTGCAGCGGCGAATGTCCTCCCATCTCTTACAGTAGTGGGTGCCCCGTCTCTGGTGGGCCCCCAGGGTCCGGACCTCCTTGACGATGGCACGCCAAATGTCCCTCTTCTGGTGGGCGCTGACCTACATGACATGCACAAGGAAAGAGGAACAGTCATTACCAACTGCACCGTAGTTGTGAGTGGCCCCCTCCCTACTCTGGCCATGTGGCCCATTCATTCCCATGCATTAATGTTCTATGAACTCTGCCCCCTTCCCTCTTCCAACCAGCCCTCTCCACCCAGGCCTAGCCCATACAACGTGCTCCCTGTGTACTAACCTGTTGGTCTGGAGGACCGTAGAGTAGCGTGTACTGGGGGAGGACCCCGTCTACCGGTTTCTCCAACTCCTGTGCAGTGAAGGCAGGGGCCCTTTCCCCAGACGCAGCAGCCATCGTCGCTTCCAGACCGAGGTCACAGCAGCACTTGCAGTGTAGGTCCTCTCCTGTCGAAGGTCAGGTATCTAGTGATTGAACAGATAGAAAATGGCGGTGACGTCCTTGGCGGTGACGTCCGCGGCGGGGCGCATCATCACCGCCGGCGCACCTGTTCATTGGCTCCTGGGACCCATAGGGTCCAATGTTAACCAATGCAGCATTGCGCCGCGGTCTACGACCTACCGCGACGGTGTACAACGCCAGCGCAGTTACCCCACAATCCCATTGTCCCAGTTTAGAGGTCAGGCAGCCGCCATTTCAGGGGCCCACATGGCTTAATTTACCTCTGCGTCACACATAGCTAGGCCTACACTCAACACACATACAGGAAGGGTTTTGTGGGGGTGTAGTCTTCTGTGTAACTGTGGGTACATACCTGGAGGAATAATGACTGATTCTTCGCTGTTGTCCTTCGTAGGCACCGTCAGCTGGGACATGTGAGAAGATGGCGGAATCCTCCGTGGTACCGACCGCTGATGGACCTGTTGACAATGGAAGAGAGACATGTCATCGTCACCTACCGGTTTGACCGTGCCACTATCCAGGAACTATGTACCCAGTTGGAGCCAGACCTGATGTCACCAATCCGCCATCCGACTGGAATCCCCCGTGACGTGCAGGTGCTATCAGTGCTCCATTTCCTTGCAAGTGGGTCTTTTCAGACAACAGTGGCCATGGCATCAGGGATGTCCCAGCCTATGTTTTCCAACGTCTTGTCCAGAGTGTTGGCTGCCCTGCTGAAACACGTAAGGAGATACATCATTTTCCCTGAGGTGGCAGATTTGCCTACAGTGAAAGGTGACTTCTATGCCCTTGGACATATCCCCAACGTCATAGGTGCCATTGATGGGACCCATGTAGCTCTGGTCCCCCCCCCCCACAGGAGTGAACAGGTGTACAGGAACAGGAAGAGTTATCATTCCATGAATGTCCAGATGGTCTGTTTGGCAGACCAGTACATCTCGCAGGTAAATGCTATGTTCCCTGGCTCAGTTCATGACGCCTACATCCTGCGGAATTGCAGCATCCCTGATATGATGGGTCAACTCCAGAGGCACCGTGTATGGCTATTGGGGGACTCTGGTTACCCCAACCTTTCCTGGCTATTGACCCCAGTGAGGAATCCCAGGACCAGGGCAGAGGAATGCTACAATGAGGCCCATGGGCGGACTAGGAGGGTGATCGAACACACCTTCGGCCTCCTGAAGGCCAGGTTCAGGTGCCTCCATATGACAGGTGGATCCCTATTCTACTCACTGAAGAAGGTGTGCGAGATCATCATCACCTGCTCCATGCTCCATAATTTGGCTTTGCGACGCCAGGTGCCTTTTCTGCAGGAGGATGATCCAGATAACGGTGTTGTAGCAGCTGTGGAGTCTGTGGAGCCTGTGGACAGTGATGAGGAGGAAGCTGAGGAAGAAGACAACAACAACAGGGAGTCAGTCATACAGCAATATTTCCAGTGACACACAGGTGAGAACATTTTCATGTTTAACATTACATTAACTTTCACACGTCTACCTCTATCCTGTTTCTCGAATTCAATCACTATTTGGTAACTGAGTTGTACCCTTCCATTACGGTTTCACAGGTGTGGTTACCAACATGTCATCTGCTTGCATCCTTCAAGGACTTGTGATGTGTGACATAGGTATGTTAGCCTTACAATGGGAAACCCATTATGACACTGTCATTGATAATACATATTTACTAAATCACAGACTGACTCCAGATTGTTTTGTGTTTCAAGGGTGTTTATTGAAGTGCTCAGAAATGTGAGGGGTTTGTTAAATGAGGATGGGTGATGGTGGAGGAATGTCCATGGCAGAGTCCAGTCTATTAGTCTCACAGGTGCACTGCCCATCTGGGCATAGGAAGTGGAGCTGGGCCAGTTTAAGTATGGATAGGGGAACAATGTGGTACAGTGGGAGGACAAACAGGGTGGTCTCATTTCCTGGCGGGGGTCTTGCCATCTTGCTCTGTCCTGTTCCTGGATCTCAGGGACCGCTTGCGTGGTGGTTCTCTGTCTGCAGGGGGTGGGGTGCTGGTGTGGTGGTCCTGTGTCAGGGGCCCCTTGGAGTGCCACGGTGTCCCTCATTGTGTGCTGTATGTCCTTCAGCACCCCTACGATGGTGCCCAGGGCGGAGCTGATGGTCCTGAGCTCCTCCCTGAACCCCAAATACTGTTCCTCCTGCAGGCGCAGGGTCTCCTGCAACTTGTCCAGGACCGTCGCCATTGTCTCCTGGGAGTGGTGGTATGCTCCCATGATGGAGGATAGGGCCTCGTGGAGAGTGGGTTCCCTTGGCCTGTCCGCCCCCTGTCGCACGCTACCACTGCCCCCAGGTCAATGTTGTTGTTGGGGTGGTGGGTTATCCTGGGTTCCCTGTAGTGGTGGACACACCGCTGATTGACCTGTCCTGGGTAGAGAGGTTTGGGCCCGCTGGGTGGGTGCTGTGCTGTTGTTACCAGAGGGTGGAAGGTCGGTGTTTGGCTGTGCCTGTGCAAGGGGAACCGACTGTCCCGAGGCCCACGATGGTCTGGGCTGGTCATCAGGATCCAGTAGGGCAGAGCTGCTCTCGTCACTGTGGGCCTCTTCTGGGGGTGGAGTGGTGTTGTCTGGACCCTCTGGTGTGGTGACGGTCCTTCGGGTTCCTGCAGGGTCATAAGAGCATGATTATTGCATGTGTGTGTGTAATGGTGTGCAATGGGTGGGTGTTTGTGTACCCCAGTGCAAGCATTCCTGTGTGTGGGTTTGTGTGATGATGGTTGGGGGGTGTTCTGGGTATGTGCAGTGGGCATGCTTTAGTGAGGGGTGCCCATGTTTAGTTGTGTCATGCAGGGCTTGGTGTTGGGATGGGTGGTTTGTGTTATGGGTACATTAGTGAGGATTTTGAGTGATAGGGGAGGGTGTGAGGGTGGGGGTGTATGATAGCATGCAGGTAGGATGGGGGATATGATAGTTAAGATTTGACTTACCAGTGTCCCATCCTCCACCGACTCCTCCGAGGCCCTCAGGATGCATGATGGTCAAGACTTGCTCCTCCCATGTTGTTAGTTGTGGGGGAGGAGGTGGGGGTCCGCCGCCAGTCCGCTCCACCGCGATGTTGTGCCTGGAGACCGTTGAACGCACCTTCCCCCGTAGGTCGTTCCACCTCTTCCTGATGTCCTCTCTATTTCTTGGGTGCTGTCCCACGGCGTTCACCCTGTCCACTATTCTGCGCCATAACTCCATCTTCCTGGCTATTGATGTGTGCTGTACCTGTGAGCCAAATAGCTGTGGCTCTACCCGGATTATTTCCTCCACCATGACCCTGAGCTCCTCCTCGGAGAAGCGGGGGTGTCTTTGGCGTGACATGGGGTGGTGTGTGTGATGTGTGGGGTGGTGTATGTGGTGATGAGTGTGATGAGTGTAGTGGTGTGTGGTGTTTTGTGCGTGGATGTTGTGTGGGTGATGGTGCTGTGTGCCTCTGTGTGCTGGGGTTGTCTATTCTGTGCTCTCTCTCTGGCCTTCGTTCGTGATTTTTAGGTCGTAGGGGTTTGTGGGTGATGTGGGTGTGTGTTTTATCTTGTATTGGGTGTGTGGGAGTGGTGTGTGTACGTGTATCAGGTGTGTGTATTTCGAAATGTCCAATGTGGCGGTGTGTATTATGAGCGCGGCGGTGTGTACCGCCAATGGAATACCGCAGTTGAAAGACCGCCACGTGGATTCGTGGGTCGTAATAGCATGGGCGTGTTTCTGTTGGCGTGGAGGTAGAGGATTTGTTTCCGCCAGTTTATCACTGACCTTTGGTGTGGCGGTGTTGTGTGGGTGTCTGAATTTCGGCGGATTCCGAGATGTGTGTCATAATAGCTGTGGCGGAATTCCGCCGTTGCGGCGGTGTATTGGCGGTCTTCTGCACGGCGGTAAGCGCCTTTTACCGCCAATGTTGTAATGACCCCCTAAATCCTGTATTGTTCAGTGGTTAAGCCAAATCCATCCAAGAGTGCATCTTTCAAAACTTTGTAATTATTGGCATCACTTTCTCTGACAGTAAAGAGCCTAGCCCTATCCTTTCCAGTGAAAGATAACCACAAGATAGCAGCCCACTGCCTTTGAGGGACCAACTGTACCATACAGGTCCTCTCAAGTGCAGCAAACCACTTATGAATGTCATCCCCTTCCTTGTAAGGGGGGGCTATCTTATGCAGGTTTCTGGAAATTTGCTCTCTAACAGGATTACTATCTGAAACACTGCTGCTGCCACCAATGGGAACTAACCCCAACCTCTGTCTTTCCCTCTCTATGTCAAGGGATTCCCTATCTAAGGCCAGCTGCTGCTGTTTAAGCTTCAGTCTGGTCTCTTCTATCCTCAGCTTTCTGAGTTCCCTTTCCATTAAGTTATCCTCAGGGTGGGTGGGTTGGGAATGTTTAGACACAGACAAAATGTGGGAAGTGTCAGAGGGGGACCTGTCCCTAACTGTCTGGACCCTAGCAACCTGGCCTCTAGGGGTGAAAGATGCCCTACTGGTGTGGGACCCTCTAACACTACCAGTGTCACTAGGTGCCCTGCTAGGGGGCAGGACCTTGTAAGAACCCTCCCTAGCTTCTTCATGGAACTCCTCTGACTCTGACTGGGAAGCTTCCCCATTCTCTAACCTCTCCTGAGATGGGACAGAATGGTTCTGGTCATCTACAATGAGCATGTTAAAGAGAAACTCTTTTGTAGGATTCTTACCTATACTCCAACCTCTATCCAGGCACAGACCCCTCAAACTTTTATAGTTCAAACATTCATATGTTGCATTAACAGTTTTGGGATTGGGCTCTACAACAGACATGATAGAAAAGGTTTAAGGATAGTGAGAGAAAAAGTTTTAGAACTTTAGAAAGCACAGAGGAAACTTTTTCAAACTTTGGGAAAACATTTTAGAAGTTTTCAAAAACTTTTCAGAACTTTGTTAAAAGTTTTAGAGTAGAAAAGTAAACAGTTTTGGTTAAGTGTACATATACTGAACTATTTGGTAAAAGATTTTCTTATGAAAAGCACCAAATGACAAAGTAGTAAAGCAGTTACAAGTACTTATCCCACCGCTGCACCACCAATGTAGGAGGCTGGCCTGGCTTATAGTGGGTACCTTATGGTACTTACACTCTGTGCCAGGTCCAGTTATCCCTTATTAGTAGACTAGAGGTGTTTCTAGCAGCATAGGCTGATAGAAGGTAGCTATGGCAAAGCAGCGTAGGCTGAACTAGGAGACATGCAAAGCTCCTACTATACCACTTACATCATATAGCACAATATCATAAGAAAACACAATACTCAGAGTTACTAAAAATAAAGGTACTTTATTTTAGTGACAAGATGCCAAAAGTATCTCCGAGAATACCCTCACTTAGGAGATAAGTAATATACACAGGTTATATGTACACAAACCCAAAACAGGTAAGTAACAGTAGGAAAAGTAGTGCAAACAATGTAGAATCACAATAGGATGCAATAGGCAAACATAGGTCTAGGGGCAACACAAACCATATACTCCAAAAGTGGAACGTGAATCACAAATGGACCCCAGACCTATAGGAGCTTGCATAGGGTCGCTGGGACTGTAAGAGAACAGTCAGGGTGTCCAAGATACCCCACCCCAAGACCCTGAAAAGTAGGAGTAAAGTTACCCTACTACCCCAGAAAGACACAATAGTCGTGATAGGGGGATTCTGCAAGAACCACAAACACCAGCAAAACACTGAAGACGAATTCCTGGACGTGAAGACCTGCAAGGCAAGGGGACCAAGTCCAAGAGTCGCGATAGTGTCCAGGGGGGGCAGGAGCCCAGGAAACCCCAGATGAAGGTGCACGAGGGCTGCCTCCGGGTGGAAGAAGCCAAAGATTCTGCAACAACGAAAAGGGCTAGGAACTTCTCCTTTGGATGGAAGATGTCCCACGGCGTGCTGGATGTGGCAGAAGTATTTCCAGGCAGAAATACCGCAAACAAGCCTTGCTACCTGCAAGGGTCGCGGTAGAGGTTTTTGGGTGCTGCTGGGGACCAGGAAGGACCAAGATGTCGCCCCTTGGAGGAGGGGACAGAGGGGGCGCTCAGCAACTCAGAGAGCCCCCACAGAAGCAGGCAGCACCCGCAGAAGTACCGGAGCAGGCACTTTGAAGTTTTGTGGAACTGGAGTCAAAAAAGGAGGGTCCCACGACGTCGGAGTCCAACTCAGAGGGTTGAGCACTGCAGGACGGAGTGCTGGGGACCCAGGCTAGGCTGTGCACAAAGGAATCCTTGGAGAAGTGCACAGAAGCCCGAGCAGTTGCAAATCACGCAGTACACAGGTTTGCAGTCTAGCGTGGGGAGGCAAGGACTTACCTCCACCAAACTTGGACTGAAGGATCACTGGACTGTGGGGGTCACTTTGATGTAGCTCTTGTGTTCCAGGGACCAAGCTCGTCAGGATGAGAGGGGACCCAGAGGACCTGTGATGCAGTCTTTTGGTGCCTGCGTTAGCAAGGGGAAGATTCCGTCAACCCACAGGAGATTTCTTCTTGGCTTCCAGTGCAGGGTGAAGGCAGACAGCCCTCAGAGCATGCACCACCAGGAAACAGTTGAGAAAGCCGGCAGGATGAGGCGCTACAATGTTGCTGGTAGTCGTCTTGCTACTTTGTTGCGGTTTTGCAGGCGTCCTGGAGCAGTCAGCGGTCGGTCCTTGGCAGAAGTCGAAGAGGGAAGTGCAGAGGCACTCTGGTGAGCTCCTGCATTCGTTATCTGAAGAATACCCCAGAGGAGAGACCCTAAATAGCCAGAAAAGGAGGTTTGGCTACAAAGAAAGGAGGTTTGGCTACCAAGAGAGGTAAGAACCTATCAGAGGGAGTCTCTGACATCACCTGCTGGCACTGGCCACTCAAAGCAGTCCAGTGTGCCCCAACACCTCTGAATCCAAGATGGCAGAGGTCTGGGACACAGTGGAGGAGCTCTGGGCACCTCCCCTGGGAGGTCCTTTGTCCAGTTTTCGCGCCACAGCAGGGCTGGGGGATCCCTGAACTGGTGTAGACTGGCCTATGCAGAGATGGGCACCATCTGTTCCCATCAAAGCATTTCCAGAAGCTGGGGGAGGCTACTCCTCCCCAGCCCTTCACACCTATTTCCAAAGAGAGAGGGTGTAACACCCTCTCTCAGAGGAAATCCTTTGTTCTGCCTTCCTGGGCTGGGGCTGCCCAGACCCCAGGAGGGCAGAATCCTGTCTGAGGGGTTGGCAGCAGCTGCAGTGGAAACCCCGGAAAGGCAGTTTGGCAGCACCCGGGTTCTGTGCTAGAGACCCCGGGAGAATCATGGAATTGTCCCCCCAATACTAGAATGGTATTGGGGTGACAATTCCATGATGTTAGACATGTTACATGGCCATGTTTGGAGTTACCATTGTGACGCTATAGGTAGTGACCTATGTATAGTGCACACGTGTAATGGTGTCCCCGCACTCATAAAGTTCAGGGAATTTGCCCTGAACAATGTTGGGGCACATTAGGCTAGTGCCAGGCTGCCCACACACTAAGTAACTTGGCACCTAACCTTCACCAAGTGAGGGTTAGACATATAGGTGACTTATAAGTTACTTATGTGCAGTGAAAAATGTCTGTGAAATAACGTGGCCTTTATTTCACTCAGGCTGCAGTGGCAGACCTGTGTAAGAATTGCCTGAGCTCCCTATGGGTGGCAAAAGAAATGCTGCAGCCCATAGGGATCTTCTGAAACCCCAATACCCTGGGTACCTAGGTACCATATACATCGGGAATTATATGGGTGTACCAATGTGCCAATGAGAATTGGTAAAATTATTCACTAGCCTGCAGTGACAATTTTGGAAAGCAGAGAGTGCATAAACACTGAGGTTCTGGTTAGCAGAGCCTCAGTGATACAGTTAGGCACCACACAGGGAACACATACAGGACATACATTATGAGCACTGGGGTCCTGCCTAGCAGTATCCCAGTGACACAAGGGCAAAACAAACATACACACAGTGAAAATGGGGGTAACATGCCAGGCAAGATGGAATTTTCATACAATACCCCACCCCAAGACCCTGAAAAGTAGGAATAAAGTTACCCTACTTCCCCAGAAACGCACTTAAGTCGTGATAGGAGATTCTGCAAAAACAACAACTGACTGCAAAACACTGAAGACGGATTCCTGGACCTGAGGACCTGTAAAGGAAGGGGACCAAGTCCAAGAGTCACAAAAGTGTCCGGGGGGCAGGAGCACACTAAACCCTGGACAAAGGTACAAAATGGCTGCCTCTGGGTAGAAGAAGCTGAAGATTCTGCAACAACGGAAGATGCCAGGAACTTCTCCTTTGCATAGAAGATGTCCCACGGCATGCTGGAAGATGCAGAGTTGTTTCCACGCAGAAAGACCGCAAACAAGCCTTCCTAGCTGCAAAGGTTGCGGGTGAAGAAATGGGGTGCTGCCCGGGCCCAGGAAGGACCAGGAGGTCACCCCTTGGAGGAGGAGACAGAGGGGGCGCTCAGCAACACAGAGAGCCCACGCAGAAGCAGGCAGCACCTGCAGAAGCACTTGAACAGGGGTTCAAGAAATCTGAGCACAGCGGTCGTCTCAACACTACAAAGGAGGGTCCCATGAAGCTGGTGGTCAAGTCAGCGGGTTGAGCAATGCAGGAGGGAGTGCTGGGGACCTGGCCCGTCCTGTGCACAAAGGATTCCTTGCAAAAGTGAACAGAAGCCCTAACAGCTGCAGATCACGCAGTACACAGGATTACTGTCTGGCGTGGGGAGGTAGGGACTTACCTCCACCAAATTTGGACAGATGGACCACTGGGCTGTCTTGGTTTCTTGGATCCAGCTCCTGTGTTCCAGGGACCATGCTAGTCAAGATGCGAGGGGACCCAGAGGACCGGTGATGCAGACGTTTGGTGCCTGCATTAGCAGGGGGAAGATTACGTCTACCCACGGGAGATTTCTTCTTGGCTTCCAGTGCAGGGTGAAGGCAGACAGCCCTCAGAGCATGCTCCACCAGGAAACAGTTGAGAAAGCTGGCAGGATTAGGCGCTACAATCTTGCTGGAAGTCGTCTTGCTACTTTGTTGCAGTTTTGCAGTCGTCCTGAAGCAGTCAGCGGTAGATCCTTGGCAGAAGTCAGAGAGGGAGATGCAGAGGAACTCTGGTGAGCTCTTGCATTCGTTATCTGACGAGAAACCCACAGGAAAGACCCTAAATAGCCCTCAGAAGAGGATTGGCCACCTAACCAGGTAAGCACCTATCAGGAGTGGTCTCTGACGTCACCTGCTGGCACTGGCCACTCAGAGGCCTCCATTGTGCCCTCACACCTCTGCATTCAAGATGGCAGAGGTCTGGGACTCACCGGATGAGCTCTGGGCACCACCCCTGGGGTGGAGATGGACAGGGGAGTAGTCATTCCCCTTTCTTTTCTCTAGCTTCGCGCCAGAGCAGGGGCTGGGGGATCCCTGAACCGGTGTAGACTGGTCTATGCAAGGAGGGCACCATCTGTGCCCTTCAAAGCATTCCCAGAGGCCAGGAGAGGCTACTCCTCTCAGGCCCTTAACACCTATTTCCAAAGGGAGAGGGTGTAACACCCTCTCTCAGAGGAAATCCTTTGTTCTGCCTTCCTGGGACTGGGCTGCCCAGACCCCTGGAGGGCAGAAGCCTGTCTGTGGGTTGGCAGCAGCGGTAGCTGCAATGAAACCCCCAGAGAGCTGGTTTGGCAGTACCCTGGGTCCATGCTGGAGCCCCGGGGATGCATGGGATTGGCACCCTAATACCAGATTTGGCCTGGGGGGACAATTCCATGAGCTTAGACATGTTAAATGGCCATATTCGGAGTTACCATTGTGAAGCTACATATAGGTATTGACCTATATGTAGTGCACACGTGTAATGGTGTCCCCGCAGTCACAAAGTCCTGAGAAACTGCCCTGAAATATGTGGGGGCACCTTAGCTAGAGCCAGGGTGCCCTCACACTTAGTAACTCTGCAACTAACCTTCACCAAGTGAGGGGTAGACATATAGGTGAGTTATAAGTTACTTAAGTGTAGTGTAAAATGGCTGTGAAATAACGTGGATGTTATTTCACTCAGGCTGCAGTGGCGGTCCTGTGTAAGAATTGTCTGAGCTCTCTATGGGTGGCAAAAGAAATGCTGCAGCCCATAGGGATCTCCTGGAACAACAAATACCTTGGGTACCTAGGTACCATATACTAAGGAATTATAAAGGTGTTCCAGTGTGCCAAATAGAATTGGTAAAAATGATCACTAGCCTGCAATGACAATTTTGAAGGCAGAGAGCATAAGCACTGAGGTTCTGGTTAGCAGAGCCTCAGTGACACAGTTAGGTACCACACAGGGAACACATTCAGGCCACAACTATGAGCACTGGGGTCCTGGCTAACAGGATCCCAGTGAGACAGGCAAAAACAAACTGACACACAAGTAAAAAATGGTGGTAACATGCCAGGCAAGATGGTACTTTCCTACAAAGTGTAATAGTAGGAGCTTTGCATGTCTCCTAGTTCAGCCTAAGCTGCTCTGCTATAGCTACCTCTATCAGCCTACGCTGCTAGAGCACTACTAATCTACTAATAAGGGATAACTGGATCTGGCACAAGGTGTACGTACCATCAGGTACCCACTATAAGCCAGGCCAGCCTCCTACATTGGTGGTGCAGGGATGGGATAAGTACTTGTAACTGCTTTACCACTTTGTCATTGGTGCTTTTCATAAGAAAAACATATTCCAAATACTTAAAAATATACACAGTTAACCTAAACAGTCTAACTCTCTTTCTAAAAACTTTCTAAAAAGTGTCTAAAAAGTTCTGAAAAGTTTGAAAAAGTTTTTCTCCTTTCTTTAACAGTTTCTAAACTTTTTTCTCTCTATCCTAAACTCCTTCTTGCAACTATATCTGTAGTAGAGGCCACTCCCAAAGTTGTCCAGACGGCTTGTGGCACTTTAAACTTTAAAGGTTTGAGGGGTCTCTGCATAGAAAGAAGTTTAAGAATTGGTAAGAACCCTACCAAAGATCTTCTCCTTAGCCTTCTCCTAGAAAGTGACCAGAACCAGTCTGGCCCATCCCAGGTTCAGGAGGTAGAGGTGGAGGGTACCCAGGTAGAATCAGGGGAGGGCCCTGAGGACTCTGGGGAGAGTTCCTCTAAAGACCTGTCAGCTAACAGGCCATCTAGAGAAGCTGGTAGTGGGAGGGGGTCACACATCAGTAGGGCACCTTTCACTCCAAAAGGCCAGGTAACTAGAGTTCAGGCAGTTAGAGACAGGTCCACTTCTGCCAATTCCCACATTACCTCTTCCCAAGCCTCCCACCCTGAGGATAACACCCTAGACGGGAAACTCAGAAAGCTGAGGTTGGAAGAGGCCAGACTGAAGCTGAGACAGCAGCAGTTGGCCTTAGACAGGAAGTCTCTAGATGTAGAGAGGGAGAGACAGAAGTTGTGGTTAGTTCCCCATGGTGGAAGCAGCAGAGTTCTTGATTGTCATCCTGTAAGAGAAACAGATTCAAGAAACCTGCACAAAATTGTCTCCCCTTACAAGGAGAGGGATGACATAAACAAGTGGTTTGCTGCACTTGAGAGGGCCTGTATGATACAGTTGGTCTCTAAGAGGCAGTGGGCTGCTATCTTGTGGCTATCTCTCACTGGCAAGGGTAGGGATAGGCTCCTTACTGTCAGAGAGAGTGATGCCAACAACTACAAAGTTTTGAAAGATGCACTCTTAGATGGATTTGGCTTAACCACTGGATAACGTTCAGAGATACCAGAAAAGAGTCCTCTCAAGACTGGACAGACTTTGTAGACTGTTCAGTGAAGGCCTTGGAGGGATGGTTACATGGCAGTAAGGTGACTGACTATGAAAGCCTATATAATCTTATTTTGAGAGACCATATTTTGAATAATTGTATGTCTGACTTGTTACATCAGTACTTAGTAGACTCAGATCTGACCTCTCCCCAAGAATTGGGAAAGAAGGCAGACACATGGGTCAGAACAAGAGTGAGTAGAAAAGCTCATACAGGTGGTGACAAGGATGGCAAGAAGAAGGATGATAAGTCTTCTGACAAAGATGGGGACAAAGATAAAAACCATTCTAAGTCTTCATCAGGTCCACAAAAATCCTCTGGGGGAGGTGGGTCCTAATCCTCCTCTAATAAACAAAGGAAGCCATGGTGTTATTAATGTAAAAGTAAAGGCCATTGGGCAAGTGACCCCACTTGTCCAAAGAAAAACACCAAGGTTCCCACCACCACAGCCCCAACTGCATCCTCTAGTGCCCCTAGTAATAGCAGTGGTGGTGGGAAGAATACTACAAATAGCCCATCAAAGGGTGTAGCTGGGCTCACCATTGATAATGTGTAGGAGGCTGGCCTGGCTTACAGTGGGTACCTGATGGTACTTACATCTTCTGCCAGGTCCAGTTATCCTTTATTAGTAGATTAGTAGTGTTCGAGAAGCTTAGGCTGATAGAGGTAGCTATAGCAGAGCAGCTTAGGCTAAACTAGGACACATGCAAAGCTTCTACTATACCACTTATATCATATAGCACTATATCATAAGAATCACAATACTCAAAGTTACTAAAAATTAAGGTACTTTATTTTAGTGACAATATGCGAAAAATATCTCAGAGGATATACTCCCTTAGGAGGTAAGTAAACAGAAAAGTAGTGCAAACACTGTAGAATACAATAGGATGGATTAGGCCTAGGGGCAACACAAACCATATACTAAGAAAGTGGAATGCAAACCACTTAGGGACCCCTGGGCTAGTGTAGTGTGTAGTGGGTCGCTGGGAGTGTAAGAAAACACTAAGGGTGTCCAAGATACCTCACCCCAAGACCCTGAAAAGTAGGAGTAAAGTGATACTACTTTCCTAGAAACACACTAAACTTGTGATAGGAGATTCTGCAAAGACCACAACAGACTGCAAAGCACTGAAGACGGATTCCTGGACCTGAGGACCTGCAAAGAAAGGGGACCACGTTCAAGAGTCACGAAAGTGTCCAGGGGGGGCAGGAGTCCACTAAACCCCAGGTGAAGGTGCAAAATGGCTGCCTCCGGGTGGAAGATGCTGAAGATTCTGCAACAACGAAAGGTGCCAGGAACTTCTCCTTTGTGCAGAAGACGTCCCACGGAGTGCTGGAGGATGCAGAGCTGTTTCTTTGGAGAAAGACCGCAAACAAGCCTTGCTAGCTGCAAAGGTCGCGGTTGAAGAAAAAGGGTGCTGCCCGAGCCCAGGAAGGACCAGGAGGTTGCCACTTGGAAGAGGAGACAGTGGGGGCCCTCAGCAACACAGAGAGCCCACGCACAAGAAGGCAGCACCAGCAGAAGTACTTGAATACGGGTTCAAGAAAAGTGAGCACAGCGGTCGTCTCACCACTACAAAAGGGGGTCCGCGAAGCCAGTGGTCAACTCAGCGAGTTGTGCAATGCAGGACGGAGTGCTGGGGACTTGGGCTATGCTGTGCACGAAGGATTCCTTGCAAAAGGGCACAGAAGCCCCAGCAGCTGCAGTTCACACAGTACAAAGGATTTCTGTCTGGAGACGGGAGGCAAGGATTTACCTCCTCCAAATTTGGACAGTTGGACCACTGGACAGTCTGGGTCACTTGGGTCCACCACCTATGTTCCAGGGGCCACGCTCGTCAGGATGAGAGGGGTCCCAGAGTACTGGTGACGCTGAAGTTTGGTGCCTGCTGGAGCAGGGGGAACATTCCGTCGACCCACTGGAGATTTCTTCTTGGCTTCCACTGCAGGGTGAAGGCAGACAGCCCCCAGAGCATGCACCACCAGGAAACAGTCAAGAAAGCCAACATGTTTAGGTGCTACAATGTCGCTGGTAGTCTTCTTGCTACTTTGTTGCAGTTTTGCAGGCGTCCTGGAGCAGTCAGCGGTTGATCCTTGGCAGAAGTCGAAGAGAAACTCTGGATAATTTTTGCAAGTCGTTATCTGAGGAAAAGCCCGCAGGAGAGACCCTAAATAGCCCTCAGAGGGGGATTGGCCACCTAGTGAGGTAAGCACCTATCAGGAGGGGTCTCTGACGTCACCTGCTGGCACTGGCCACTTAAAGGCCTCCATTGTGACCTCACACCTCTGGATTCAAGATGGCAGAGGTCTGGGACACTCTGGAGGAGCTCTGGGCACCACCCCTGGGGTGGTGATGGACAGGGGAGTGGTCCGTTTGTCCAGTTTTGTGCCAGAGCAGGGACTGGGGGTTCCCTGAACCGGTGTAGACTGGCTTATGCAAGGAGGGCACCATCTGTGCCCTTCAAAGCATTTCCAGAGGCTGGGGGAGACTACTCCTCCCCAGCCCTTAACACCTATTTCCAAAGGGAGAAGGTGTAACACCCTCTCTCAGAGGAAATTCTTTGTTCTGCCTTCCTGGGACTGGGCTGGCCAGACCCCAGGAGGGCAGAACCCTGTCTGTGGATAGGCAGCAGCGGTAGCTGCAGCGAAAACCCCAGAGAGCTGGTTTGGGAGTATCCGGGGTCCATAGTGGAGCCCCGGGGGTGCATGGGATTGGCACCCCAATACCAGATTTGCCATGGGGGGACAATTCCATGATCTTAGACATGTTACATGGCCATATTCAGAGTTATCATTGTGAAACGACATATAGGTATTGACCTATATGTAGTGCACGTGTGTAATGGTGTCCCCGCACTCACAAAGTGCGGGGAAATTGCCCTGAACTATGTGGGGGCACCTTGGCTAGTGCCAGGGTGCACTCACACTTAGTAACTTTGCACATAAACTTCACTAAGTGAAGGTTAGACACATTGGTGACTTATAAGATACTTAAGTGCAGTGAAAATGGTTGTGAAATAACGTGTGCGTTATTTCACTCAGGGTGCAGTGGCAGTCCTGTGTAAGATTTTTCTGAGCTCCCTATGGGTGGCAAAGGAAATGCTGCAGCCCATAGGGATCTCCTGGAACCTCAATGCCCTGGGTACCTAGGTATCATATACTAGGTAATTATAAGGGTGTTCCAGTGTGCCAATTAGAATTGGTAAAAATGGTCACTAGCCTATAGTGACAATTTTAAAGGCAGAGAGAGCATAAGCACTGAGGTTCTGGGTAGCAGAGCCTCAGTGGCACAGTTAGTCACTAAACAGATACACACATACAGGCCACAAACTATGAGCACTGGGGTCCTGGCTAGCAGGATCCCAGTGAGACAGGCAAAAACAAACTTACATACATGTGAAAAATGGGGGTACCATGCCAGGCAAGATGGTACTTTCCTACAACCCCCCCCCCCAAACGAGGGGCAATAAGGCTAACCTTGCCCAGATGAGTCTTCATTGTCTAAGTGGAAATATCTGGAGAGTCCATCTGCATTGGAGTGGGTACTCCCAGGTCTATGTTCCACTGTGTAGTCCATTCCCTGTAGGGAAATGGACCACCTCAACAATTTAGGGTTTTCACCTTTCATTTCTTTTAGCCATAATAGAGGTTTGTGGTCTGTCTGAACAATAAAGTGAGTACCAAACAGTTATGGTCTCAACTTTTTCAGTGCCCAGACCACAGCAAAGGTCTCCCTCTCTATGGCAGACCAACACTTTTCTCTAGGGGTCAACCTCCTGCTGATGAAAGCAACAGGTTGATCCTGGCCCTCAGTGTTAAGCTGTGATAGAACTGCCCCTATCCCTAATTCAGAAGCATCAGTGTGGACTATGAATTTCTTGGAGTAACAAGGGCTTTTTAGGACAGGTACAGAGCACATGGCCTGTTTTAGGTCATCAAAAGCCTTTTAATAGCTAGCTGTCCACAATACCTTTTTAGGCATTTTCTTGCTTGTGAGGTCATTAAGAGGGGCTGCAATGGAGCCATAGTTCTTAATGAACCTCGTATAGTACAGTGTGGCCTAAGAAGGCTCTCACCTGGGTTTCAGTTGTAGGGGGAGCCCATTCCATAGTGGTCTGGATCTTCCCCGGCAGTGGTGCAATCTGTTCCCCACCTACCAGATGGCCCAGATAAACCACTTTCCCCTGCCCTATCTGGCACTTTGAAGCCTTGATAGCGAGGCCAGCCTTTTGCAGGGCATCCAAAACTTTCCATAGGTGGCCCAGGTGATCATCCCAGGTGGAGCTAAAGACAGCTATATCATCTAGATATGCTGCACTAAAAGCTTCCACCCCTTGCAGGACTGTGTTCACCACCCTCTGAAAAGTGGCAGGTGCATTTTTCAAACCAAAGGGCATAACAGTGAACTGATAGTGCCCTCCAATGGTGGAAAATGCTGTTTTGGGTTTAGCATCTTCTGACACCTTAATTTGCCAATACCCTGCAGCTAAGTCAAAAGTGCTTAGATACTTGGCAGAGGCCAGTGTTTCTATTAGCTCATCTGCCCTGGGTATAGGGTGAGCATCAGTTTTGGTTACTTGATTGAGTCCTCTATAGTCAACACAAAACCTCAATTCCTTTTTACCATCTTTACTGTGAGGCTTTTGGACAAGCAGCACTGGGCTAGCCCATGGGCTCTCAGAAGGCTCAATCACTCCTAGATCCAGCATTTTCTGTACCTCTTGTTTTATGCAATCTCTGACATGGTCAGACTGCCTATAAATCTTACTTTTGACAGGTAAACTGTCTCCAGTGTTGATTGTGTGCTCACACCAGGTAGTTGTACCTGGGATCAGTGAGAAGAGGTCAGAGAATTGGTCTAGGAGATTTATACAGTTGTCCTTCTGCTCAGCAGTAAGGCAATCTGCAAGCACCACTCCCTTCACTAAGCCATCAGCTTCAGTGGTGGGGAAGAGGTCACGGATAGGGTCACCCTCTTCTTCCTGCCCCTCATCAGTTGCTGTGAGCAGGGTTAAGTCAGCCCTGTCATAATAAGGTTTCAGGCGATTGACATGGTGCACCCTAAGGGGACTCCTGGCAGTGCCCAGGTCTACCAAGTAGGTGACCTCATCTTTCTTTTCAACAATGAGATGGGGTCTGCTTCATTTGTCCCGGAGTGCTCTTGGGGCCACAGGCTCCAATACCCACACCTTCAGTCCTGTGTGGTACTGGATCAGGACAGCCTTCTGATCATGCCATTGCTTTTGGAGCTCTTGGCTGGCCTGAAGGTTTTTACTGACCTTTTTCATGTACTCAGCCATTCTAGATCTCAGGCCAAGTACACAATCCACAATGTCTTGCTTGAGAGCTTTTAAAGGTTGTTCCCAACCTTCCTTCACAATAGCAAGGGGACCTCTTACAGGGTGTCCAAAGAGGAGTTCAAAGGGGCTAAAGCCCACTCCTTTTGGGGTACCTCCCTATAAGAAAAAAAGAGGCAGGGCAACAGGACCTTCCATCTCCTTCTGAGTTTTTCAGGGAGTCCCATCATCATACCTTGTTTTATTAAACCTCTCAACCAGACCATTTGTCTGTGGATGATAAGGAGTAGTGAACTTATAAGTTATACCACACTCCTTCCACATAGCTTTGAGATATCCAGTCATGCCGTTACTACCTCTGTCTGACACCACTTCCTTAGGTAAACCCACTCTGGAAAAGATTCCAAGGAGGGTGAAATAAGGTACGGAATCTCGTTTCCAAGGTAAATCTTCTGTTTTATTTGACGTTCTTGGAACAATTGAACACCTCAGCCTACAGATGCTTCCACGATCTCACCTCCTGCTTTCTTCTCTCCTCAACTGTCACCATCACCTAGGTGACTCCCAGTATTCTATGAAATGCATTCTAATCTTAGAATGCCACACATCTTCCCCTTATCAACAACAAACCAACTAAAAGAACTGTAAACAAATCTAATAAAAATAATAAATACAACCTTAACATATCACAGAAAGAAAGAAATTACACTATTGTATACATAGTCATCTAAAAATTTTAGAACGTCTGGTGGTTCTAGGACTCTTTCTTATTTTAACATTACTATTATTTTGTTCGACATTATACATAGTCAAGCAAAGTTTTAGAACATTTAGATTACACACCTATTATTCATTATACATAGTCATCTAAAAATTTAGGACGCTTGATGGTTCTAGAGCTCTTTCTCAATTTTCCATGACTCTCATCTTGTTCACTCCTTCTCCCACAACTTTCCACAGATTTATCTTCCCCATCTCCAGTGATTTTCACTACTCTCACAATGTTCCATATTTTATGATCCTCAGTCTTCACAGCGTTCCCCATGACTTTTATTACTTTGAGAGGGGAAGAAAATTTTGAATGATCACTAGATAGACCAAGACGAGGCTTTCTCACTTTAACAAGATCACCCACACTAATCACTATCTTCTTTACAGCCTTCAGTCTATCAAAATTGACCTTCCTTTCAAAAGCTTTCTTAAGTTCTCTGCCGTACTTGAACTCTTTTTTACACACAATTTCAGACCCTGAACCCACTTTATCATTTACCCATGAAGGGCACACTAGTGTGTTAGGTTTTCTTTGCCTGAACAACTCAAATAGCGAAAACCCTGTGCTTGTATGAAGGGTCAACTGATAATTCTTGATTTTGCTCAAAATGTCTTCCTTCCAACATCTGTTATTGACCAAAGCTAATTGAATGGTTTCCTTTAGCACCCTGTTTAACCTAACCACCATGCCATTTGTTTCAGGATGATACAGAGAAGCTTTCTTATGCTTAATTCCCCCTGTCACCTAGAAACCGCTCCATGTCTTGGGAAACAAGTTGTACACCATTGTCAGTGAGGATGGAAGAAGGGAACCCCTCCCTGTTAAAGATTTGATTAAGAAAATCTATGACAACTTCTGTTTCAACTGAAGACGTGATCCCAATTTCAGGCCACCTTGAATACATGTCAATTAATACTATCACATACTTGTCAGTGCTGGAGTGTCTAATAGGCCTCAAGATGTCTAATGAAACCTCTTGCCACGGCTCCTTTGGTAATTCTCTCACTTCCATAGGTTGAACTCTACAAGTCAAAGCCTTATCAGGTCTGGAACACTGTATACATTCTCTAACACCCCGCTCGATCTGAACATCCATACCTGGCCACCAATACATGAGTCTCAATCTTTCCTTGGTTTTAGAGATTCCAGGGTGACTCTTGTGTGCTATAGATATCAGTTCATCTCTCAACTTCACTGGTGGAACAAGCTTAGTCCCTCTCAATAATAAGTCACCGTGAGAGGATAATTCTCCTTTGACCCTCCAGAAACCACATATGTGTTGATCCTTCTTCTCAGTGCCATCCCATCCATTTTTGATTTTCTTAAGAACTTTCTGTAAAACCACATCACCAAGCAACTCAGCCATCCACTCACTTTCTTTGATTACCCCTTCTCTTATCACACAAACATCAAATTCATCAAAACTACCTACAACTTGATCCTCAGAATTTGAAATCTCATTCACCAGTCTAGAACAGCAATCAGCGATAAGGTTTTGTGCGCCAGGTATATATTGAACTTCGAAACAAAATTCTTGCAAAGTCACTACCCACTTTCTAATCCTACCTGAAACAGCATCTAAGCCCTTTTTTGCAAAGATCTCTTTTAGAGGTTTATGGTTGGTTCTTACGAGAAGCTTACTACCCAAACAAACTTCCTTAGTTTGTTCACAGCCCAATCTACAGCCAATGCCTCTCTCAATAACTGAAGTTTAATTCCGCTCCTTTTAAGCACCTTGAAATAAAAAGTATAGTTCTCTCCACACCACCATTGTGAGTTTGTAATAGAACAGCACCAAGTCCTTTGGCACTAGCATCAGACAGAATTATAATATCTTGGCCAGGTGCAAAGCTTTGTAAACTTGAAGCAAACTTCAAGTTTTGTTTCACATTCACAAATTCGTCCTCACATGCTTTTTCCATCTGAACGTAACACCCTTCCTCACTAAACCTCTAATAGTCTTAGGCCCTCATTACAACCCTGGCGGTCAAAGACCGCCAGGGCTGTTTTGTCAGAAGCATCGCCAACAGGCTGGCGGTGCTTCTCATGGGATTACGATCGCGGCGCTCTCACCGCTGGGATCGGAGGTTTCCCGCCACTTTGGTCCCGGTGGTTGTAATTCCCCAGTGCAGCGCTGCCCAGGGGATTACGAGTCCCCCTCCCGCCAGCCTTTTCATAGCGGTATGAAACGCCATGAAAAGGCTGGCAGAAAGGGGAGTCGCGGGGCCCCATGCCACGGCCCCATGGAGCTTTTCACTGTCTGCTGTGTTTAGTTTAAACTATCATAAGTTGCCTGGACAACTGTAGCAGTGGCCTCTACTACAGACATAGTTGTGAGAAAGAGTTTAAGATAGAGAGAAAAAAGTTTTAGAAACTTTTAAAAAAAGAGAAAAACCTTTGAAACTTTTTCAAAACGTTTGAAAACTTTTTAGAATGTTTTTAGAAAGAGAGTTAAACTGTTTAGGTTAACTGTGTATATTTTTAAGTATTTTAAATATGTTTTTCTTCTGAAAAGCACCAATGACAAAGTGGTAAAGCAGTTACAAGTACTTATCCCACCGCTGCACCCCCAAAGTAGGAGGCTGGCCTGGCTTATAGTGGGTACCTGATGGTACTTACACCTTGTGCCAGGTCCAGTTATCCCTTATTAGTAGATTAGTAGTGTTCTAGCAGCTTAGGCTGATAGAGGTAGCTATAGCAGAGCAGCTTAGGCTGAACTAGGAGACATGCAAAGCTCCTTCTATATCACTTATATCATATAGCACTATATCATAAGAATCACAATACTCAGAGTTACTAAAAATAAAGGTACTTTATTTTAGTGACAATATGCCAAAAATATCTCAGAGGATATACTCCCTTAGGAGGTAAGTAAAATACACAAAATATACACACAAACCAAAATAAGGTAAGTAAACAGTTAGAAATGTAGTGCAAACACTGTAGAATACAATAGGGTGAAATAGGCCTAGGGGCAACACAAACCATATACTAAGAAAGTGGAATGCGAACCACTTAGGGACCCCTGGGCTAGTGTAGTGTGTAGAGGGTCGCTGGGAGTTAAGAAAACACTAAGGGTGCCCAAGATACCCCACCCCAAGACCCTGAAAAGTAGGAGTAAAGTGATACTACTTTCCTAGAAACACACTAAACTTGTGATAGGAGATTCTGCAAAGACCACAACCGACTGCAAAGCACTGAAGACGGATTTCTGGACCTGAGGACCTGTAAAGAAAGGGGACCACGTCCAAGAGTCGTGAAAGTGTCGGGCTGGGGTCCAGGAGTCCACTAAACCCCGGATGAAGGTGCGAAATGGCTGCCTCCAGGTGGAAGAAGCTGAAGATTCTGCAACAACGAAAGATGCCAGGAACTTCTCCTTTGTGCAGAAGACGTCCCACGGAGTGCTGGAGGATGCAGAGCTGTTTCTTTGGAGAAAGACCGCAAACAAGCCTTGCTAGCTGCAAAGGTTACGGTTGAAGAAAAAGGGTGATGTCCGGGCCCAGGAAGGACCAGGAGGTCGCCACTTGGAAGAGGAGACAAAGGGGGCCCTCAGCAACACAGACAGCCCACGCATAAGAAGGCAGCACCCGCAAAAGTACTTGAACACGGATTCAAGAAAACTGAGCACAGCGGTCGTCTCAACACTACAAAAGGGGGTCCCACGAAGCCTGTGGTCAACTCAGCTAGTTGAGCAATGTAGGACGGAGTGCTGGGGACCTGGGCTATGCTGTGCATGAAGGATTCCTTGCAGAAGTGCACAGAAGCCCTAGCAGCTGCAGTTCACGCAGTACACAGGATTACCATCTGGAGAGGGGAGGCAAGGACTTACCTCCTCCAAATTTGGACAGTTGGGCCACTGGAGAGTCTGGGTCACTTGGGTCCACCACCTGTGTTCCAGGGGCCACGCTCGTCAGGGTGAGAGGGGTCCCAGAATACCAGTGACGCTGAAGTTTGGTGCCTGCTGGAGCAGGTGGAAGATTCCGTCGACCCACAGGAGACTTCTTCTTGGCTTTCAGTGCGGGGTGAAGGCAGACAGCCCCCAGAGCATGCACCACCAGGAAACAGTTGAGAAAGCCATCGGGATTAAGCGGGATTAAGCTTTCAATCTAACCGACGGGGACTCATTTGGATCAAGATAAACCCTTAAATCTCTCTGGTGAGACCAACTGATGAGTGAATCTCCTCTGATAGAGACATAGATCTTCCCCGCTGTGAGGCTATCCTTGTATTGAATACAACCTATGAAATAACCAAATAACTTAATAGGTTCACCACCATAACCTTTAGGGGAAATATCTGGTTTGAACAGTTTTACAGAGGATTTCAGATGTTTTTCAAATATACTCAAAGGAATTAATGTGATCTTCGCCCCTGAATCAAACATCATAGGAGCATGTACTCCCTTAATTTGTACCATCTCCACTGGGCCACTGATGCCATTTTTAATTTGTAAAACAAATTCTGTAGGAGAATCACCGTCTTCTAAAGTTATTTCTTGAACACCTTTTTTTTAAATTAGTGTTCTTGCAACATGAAGTAACATGTCCCTACTTTCCACAGTTTTTGCAAAAAACTTTACAACCTACACAACCTTTAAAATTGGCATAGTGACCAAGCTCACCACACCTATAACATCTACCCTCCTTGCATAAGCCAGTCTATACTGGTTCAGGGACCCACAGTCCCTGCTCTGGCGTGAAACTGGACAAAGAAAAGGGGAGTGACACTCCCCTGTCCATCATCACCCCAGGGGTGCTGCCCAGAGCTCCTCCAGAGTATCCCAGGCGTTAGCCATCTTGGATTCCAAGGTGTGGGGACCCTCTGGAGACCTCTGAGTGGCCAGTGCCAGCAGGTGATGTCAGAGACCCCTCCTGATAGGTGCATACCTGGGCAGGTAGCCAGTCCCCTCTCAGGGCTATTTAGGGTCTCTCCTCTGGGTGTTTCTTCGGATTCAGGTTGCAAGATTCCTCCAGGACTCCTCTGCATCCTCTGATTCAGCTTCTGACCGTCAGATCAATCGCAGACTGCTCCAGGAACCGCTGTAACTGCAACAAAGTATACAGGACGAATACTGTGACCTGCAACTTCACCTCCAGGTAGCTTTTGCAACAGTTTCCAAGGTGTGCACGCTCTGAGGACTGCCTGTATTCACCCTGCACCAGAAGAACCGACAGAATCTCCTGTGGAGTGACAGAGTCACTTCCCTGCTTCTGCTGGCACCCTCCTACGATGACGACCGGTACTCTGGGACTCCTCTCCAGACGACGAGCATGCTCCCTGAAACACAGGTTGTGGACTGAAGTGTCCCAGACTGTCCAATGGTCCAGCTGTCCAAATTTGGTGGAGGTAAGAGCTTGCCTCCCCATGCTGCAACAGTACTCTTGTGCACCGAGTCTTCTGCAGCTCCTTGGGCTTCTGTGCACTTCTTCCAAGAATCCTTTCTGCACAGCGTAGCCCAAGTCCCCAGCAATCCATTCTGTGATGCTCAGCTCCGTGAGTGCTGCGATGACAACACTTTGCATCTTCTTTGTCCCCGTGCTACGGGACTCCCGTGGGGGCTGCCTGGTCTTCTGAGTGCTCTCTGAAGTGCTGAGAGCCCCCTCTGTCTCCTCAGTCCGAGTTGAGACCCCAAGGTCCCAACTGGGTCCAGGCAGCCCCTTTTTGATGCAAATTGAGTACTTGCTTGAACCAAGGCTTGTTGCATCCAACAACTCGACTTGGGACATCACCTGCACCAATGAGGGACCTTCAGTGCTCTTCTGTACTTTTCTTCTTACCGGAGAATTCACTTTTGCACCATCTTCTAGGTTGGCAGGGGCTCCTGTCCTTCCTGGACTCCTCTTCGACTTCTGGACTTGGTCTCCGCTCTCCACAGGGCTTCAGGACCAGGAATCCATAGTTTGTTGCTTGCAGTCTTGCTTGGTTCTTGCAAAATCTCTTATCACAACTTGTAGTGTGTCCTGAGGAAACGTTCTCTACTTTACTCCTGTTTTCCTGGGCTTTCGGTGGGGTACTTTACTTACCTTTGGTGTTTTCCTACACTCCCAGCACCCTCCTACACATTACACTTGCCTAGGGGGGAATTAGTTATTCGCATTCCACTATTTTAGTATATGGTTTGTGTTGCCCCTAGGCCCATTGCAATCTACTGTATTTTCTACTGTTCGCATTATTCTATGACTGTTAACTTACCTGATTTTGGTTACTAGTGTATATTGTGTATAATACTTACCTCTAGAAGGAGTAATATTAAGATATTTTTAGCCATGTGTCACTATTATAAAGTACCTTTCTTTTTGGTAACACTGAGTATTGTCTTTTATAGTGTGTAAGTACTGTGTAACTATAGTGGTATTGCAGGAGCTTTGCTAGTTCAGTCTAAGCTGCTAGACTACTGCCTACATTTTACTAATAAGGGATAACTGGACCTGGTCTAAGGTGTAATTAACTTAGGTACCCACCTCAAACCAGGCCAGCCTCCTACAGTTGTGGTACTTACCTTTGGGCTTTCCTAGTACTCCTAGCTGCCCTCTACACACTACACTTTCCTAGGTGGGAGACCGACTTTCGCATTCCACTTTCTTAGTATATGGTTTGTGCTCCCCCAGGCCCATTTCTAACTATTGTGATTTTCTCTATTTGCCTGTTTTCTAACTGTTTTTAAGCCTATTTCATACTTGTTTATATATTTTGTGCATTACTTACCTCCTAAGGGAGTATAGTCTCTATGGTATTGTTGGTATTTGTGTCACCAAAAAAAAGTACCTTTATTTTTGTAACACTGAGGGGGTCATTCTGACCCCCGCCGCGTGAATCGCCAGAAGACCGTACCGCGGTCAAAAGACCGCGGCGGTCATTCTGAGTTTCCTGCTGGGCTGGCGGGCGACCGCCAGAAGGCCGCCCGCCCATCGGGAAACCCCCTTCCACGAGGATGCCGGCTCCGAATGGAGCCGGCGGAGTGGAAGGGGTGCGACGGGTGCAGTTGCACCCGTCGCGATTTTCAGTGTCTGCCACGCAGACACTGAAAATCTATGTGGGGCCCTGTTAGGCAGTGGCATGGGCACTGCAGGGGCCCCCAGGGGCCCCACGACACCCGTTCCCGCCAGCCAGGTTCTGGCGGTGAAAACCGCCAGAACCAGGCTGGCGGGAAGGGGGTCGGAATCCCCATGGCGGCGCTGCTTGCAGCGCCGCCGTGGAGGATTCCCTGGGGCAGCGGGAAGCCGGCGGGAAACCGCCGGCTTCCCTTTTCTGACCGCGGCTTTACCGCCGCAGTAAGAATGCCCCCGGAAGCACCGCCAGCATGTTGGCGGTGCTTCCGCGGTCGTTGGCCCTGGCGGTACATGACCGCCAGGGTCAGAATGACCCCCTGAGTGTTTTCTTTAATGTGTATAAGTACTAAGTGTGATTACAGTGGTATTGCTTGATGAGGGAGGCTGGCCTGGTTTGTAGTGGGTACTTACACCTTATACCAGGTCCAGTTATGGGAAACGCCCTGAAGGCCGACTCCGTAACAACGAAGTCGTGGACAACGAAAGCGGAACAGTGCTTTTGTTAACCACGACTTTGTTGTTTTGTGCCTTTACCACGCATGTGCTGAACAACGCACATAAGTGGTTAAGGCACAGAACAAGGGAGTCGGCTGAGGAGGACGACGCAATCAGTCAGGTAAGTGGGGCGGGGTGGGGGTTTGGGGTTTTAGTTTTAGGGGCAGGGTGGGGGGGTCAGGGTATTTTTAGTTTTAGTGGCAGGTGGGGGGTTGGGGTTTTAGTTTTAGGGACGGGGTGGGAGGTCGGGTATTTTTAGTTTTAGGTGCGGGGTGGGGGGTTGGGGTTTTAGTTTTAGGGGCGGGGTGTGGTGTTGGGGTTTTAGTTTTAGGAGAGGGGGCGTCGGGCGGTTTAGGTTTAGGGGCTGGGGAGGGAGGGGAGGGGTATTTTTTGTTTTAGGGGAAGGGGTGGGGGTTGGGTATTTTTAGCTTTAGGGGCAGGGTGGGGGGTTGGGGTTTTAGTTTTAGGGGCGGAGGTCTGGTATTTTTAGTTTTAGGGGCGGGGTGGCAATTCGGGGGGTTTTAGTTTTAGGGGCGGGGACGGGGGTCGGGGTATTTTTAGTTTTAGTGGTGCGGGTGGGGGTTGGGGTTTTAGCTTTAGGGGAGGGGGCGTTGGGGCGGTTTAGGGGCGGGGAGGGAGGGAAGGGGTATTTTTAGTTTTAGGGGCGAGGGTGAGGGGTTGGGGTATTTTTAGTTTTAGGGGTGTGGGGGTCGGGCGGTTTAGGTTTGGGGATGGGGTTGTTTTAGCGGTGGGGGTTGGGGTGGTTTTAGGTTTAAGGGGTGGATTGGGGGTTGGGTAATTTTAGGGGCGGGTGGGGGGGTTGGGAGGGTTTTAAGTTTTAGGGGCGGGGGCTCGGGGTAGTTTTAGGGGCGGGGGTGTATGGGTGGTTCAGGGGTGGGGTAGTTTAGGTTTTAGAAATGGGATGGGGGTTGGGGTTGTTTTAGGGGTGGGGTTGGGTTGGTTTTAGGTTTTAGAGGTGGGTTGGGGGGTCGGGTAATTTTAGGGGCGTGGTGGGGAGTTGGGGGGCTTAGGTTTTAGGTGTGGGGCTCGAGGTAGTTTTAGGGGCGGGGTGTTGGGGTTGTTTTAGGGGTGGGTTGGGTGGTCGGGTAATTTTAGGGGCGTGGTGGGGGGTTTTAGGTTTTAGGGGCGGGGTGGTGGGCTCAGGGTAGTTTTAGGTGTGGGGTGGTTTTAGGTTTAAGGGGTGGGGGTTGGGTACTTTAGGTTCCAGGGGTGGGGGTTGGGGTTGTTTTAGGGGCAGGGTGTGGGTCGCAGTAATTTTAGGGACGAGGTGGGGGGGTTGGGGTAGTTTTAGGGGCAAGGGTGGGGGTTGGCGTGGTTTTAGGGGATAGGATGGGGGGGTCGCAGTAATTTTTAGGGGTGGGGGTGGGGGGCCAGGAGGGACGCATGCTGGAACCATGCATGCCTATCACTAATGCCTTTACCAGGAATGCCTTTACAACGAAAAATCATTGTTAAGGCATTCGTGGTAAAGGCATTAGTGGTAACAACGCTGTCGTTGTTCCGACCTCGTTGTTCAGGCATGCGTTGTTCCAACATACATTCCCAGTTATCCCTTATTAGTGAAATCTAGTCAGTGTCTAGAAGCCAGGCTCACTAAGGGTACTGTGGATGAGCAGCCAAGGCCTGATGCAAAGCTCATGAAATACCACTGTAGTCATACAGTACTCACACACATGAAAGAAAATATTAAATGTTACAAAAATAAAGGTATTTTATTTTGGTGACACAAATACAAAACAATATCTTAGAGACTATACTCCCTTAGGAAGTAAGTAATATACACAGTATATGCACTAGACTGCGGTAGTAGCTGTAAAAACAGTAAGAAAACAGTGCAAATAGTGAAAATCACAATAGTTAGAAATGGGCCTAGGAGGAACACAAACCAAGTGTAGTGTGTAGAGGGGCTCTGGGAGTGTACGAAAACACCAAAGGTAACTAATAGAACACACCCCAGAGCCCAGGAAAGCAGGAGTAAATCACAGTAAGTTTTCTAGAACACACAAGAACACGTGATAGAAGATTTTGCAAGACACCAACAATAGATTCCTGGACCTGAAGACCTGTGGAAGAAGGGGATCAAGTCCTAGAAGCACTGAAGAGTCCAGGGAGAACAGGAGCCCCTGCTAACCCAGATGAAGGTGCAAAAGAAGAACCACAGATGAAGAAGAGTCAGTACTGCACCCAAGAAGATGGATGCAGGTTCTTGGTTGGTGAAGATGATGTCCCACGACGGATGGATGATTGCCGTCTGGTGTGTGACGCTAGATTCTGCCAACAACCCTTGGCAAACGCAAAGCTTGCGGTCAGCGGAAAATGGCGCTGCCCGGGCCAGGAGGAACCTGGTGGCCTCTACCCAGGAGGAGGAGACAGAGGGACCCTCAGCAACTCAGGAAGCCCTCAGAAGACCAGGCAGCGCGCACAGGAGTCCCACAGCACGGGGACCAAGAAGGTGCAAAAGGAGGCCCATGTAGCACTACACAAAGGGATCCCACACCGCCGGAGAACCATGCAGGAGGCTGTGCGTCGCAGCATAGAGTGCTGGGGGCCAGAGCTCCACGGTGCACAAAGAACTTCGAGGAAGGATGCCGACAAGCCTTGGCAACTGCAAAACACGCGGTGCACGGAGGTACTGTCTTGTGTGGGGAGGTAAGCTCTTACCTCCACCAAAGTTGGACAGTAGGGCGTCAGGACCATGGGGACCACTTCAGTCCACCACCCATGAAACTGGATCCACGCACTTCTTCAGGAAAGGGGACCCAAGCCGCCAGACGTCGCTGCAGAGGGGTGCGTGCCGAAGCAGGGAAGTGACTCCTTCACTTCAAGGGAGATTCCTTCTTCTTCTGGTGCAGGCTGAAGACAGGCAGTCCTCGGAGGATGCACGACCTGGAAACAGTTGCAGTTGCTGGCAGGAGCTGAAGTTACAATGTTGCAGAAGTCGTCTTTGCTTCTTTGTTGCAGTTTGTAGAGTTCCTGGAGGGTCCAGATGCAGTTTCATCGGTATAAGGTGAAGTAAAGGATGCAGAGGATTCCTGCTGGAGTCTTGCAATCCGAATCTGAGGAAACACCCAGAGGAGAGTCCCTAAATAGCCCTCTGGCTCTGACGTCACCTGCTGGCACTGGCCACTGAGGTGCTCCCAGAGCGCCCCATCACCTTGAAATCCAAGATGGCAAAAATCAGGGACACTCTGGAGGAGCTCTGGGCACCACCCAAGGGGTGGTGATGGACAGGGGAGTGGTCACTCCCCTTTCCTTTGCCCAGTTTCGTGCCAGAGCAGGGACTGGGGGTCCCTGAACAGGTGTAGACTGGATTATGTAAGGAGGGCACCATATGTGCCCTTCAAAGCATTTCCAGAGGCTCTGGGAGGCCACCCCTCCCATGCCTGTAACACCTATTTTCAAAAGGAGAGGGTGTAACACCCCTCTCTCAAAGGAAATGCTTTGTTCTGTCTTATTGGGCTCGAGCAGGTTGAGCAACAGGAGGGCAGAAACCTGTCTGTGAGGTAGCAGTAGCTGGGGCTGCCTGGAAAACCTCACAAGGCTGGTATGGCAGTACTGGGGGTCCACTGTGGAGCCCTCAGAGTGCATGGAATTATACAACCAATGTTAGAATCAGCTTTGGGATATAATTCCAAGATGTTAGACACCTTACATGGCCATATTCGGAGTTACCATTGTGAAGCTGGACAAAGGTATTGACCTATGTCCAGTGCACGCGTAAAATGGCGTTCCCGCACTGACGAAAATGGTTTTGGATGACATAGGGGAACCACTGCTAGTGCAGGGGTGCCCTCACACACAGGTATTCTGCACCCACCCTTCAGGGTTAAAAGACCTGGTATATGGGTGACTTATAAAACACATGCTTCAATGGCAGTCCTGTAGAAGATTTTGCATGGGCTCCCTATGTGTTGCAAAAGTAATGCTGCAGCCCATAGGGATCCCCTGGAACCCCAATGCCCTGGATACCTAGGTACAATATACAAGGGACTTATAAGGGGTGACCAGTATGCCAATTTGGGATGAAATGCCGGGTTACCAGTATGCAGTGACAACATTTAGAGAGAGAGCATAAGTACTGGGATCCTGGTTAGCAGGATCCCAGTGACACAGTCAAACACACTGACATCAGGCAGAAATTGGGGGTAGCATGCCAAAAAGAGGGTACTTTCCTACACATGAGCTTTGCATGTCTCCTAGATAAGCCTTGGCTGCTCAGCCACAGCTACCTCTAGAGAGCCTGGCTTCTAGACACTGACTAAACTACACTACACTACACTAATAAGGAGATATTCCTGGACCTGGTATAAGGTGTAAGTACCATAGGTACCCACCACACACCTGGCCAGCTTCCTACATTGGTTGTACAGCAGTGGAATAAGTACTTGCAACTGCCTTACCACTCTGTCACCTAGTGCTTTCCACAGGAAAGACCAATACTTTCCTAGAGACATACATAGTACCTAGTGCAGGAATCTAGGGCCAGATGTAGCAAAGGTCTTGAACGTCGCAAACAGCTAATTTTGCTGTTTGCGATGAGCAAAACCCACATTGCGATGCCCAGTACCCGTTTTGCGAGGGGTGTTCCCCTTCCTATTTGCGAGTCGCAGCGCAATGCTGCATTTCTTTGTGACCCCGAACGCGGTTGCAAAGTAATCGCAGTTACCACCAGTGTCACACTGGTGGTAACCCATTCGCAAAAGGGAAGGGGTCCCCATGGAACCCCTTCCCTTTTGGGAATGGCCTGGAAAACATTTTTTCAGAGCAGGCAGTGACCAAAAAATGATACTGAAACGTTTCATTTTTTCATTTTGTAATGCATCATGTTTTCCTTTAAGGAAAACGGGCTGCATTGCAAAAAAAAACGGCTTTATTTAAAAGCAGTCACAGACACGGTGGTCTGCTGTCTCCAGCAGGCCACCATCCCTGTGAGTGCTGCGAGTCGCAAGGGGGTTGCAAATTGCAACCCACCTCATTATTATTAATGACGTGGGCCTTTGCAACCCCCTTGCGACTCGCTCTGACTCACAATTTGCGAGTCGCAATTCAGGACATACCTACATCTGGCCCTTAGTCTCTAAAGGTTAGGCAAGCTAGACTATAGCCATAGCCCTTGCTCTAAACTTCTTTCTGAGAGAGAGGAGTTAGGTAGATTAGGTACACCCTACACTATCCTAACAAACACTATGGCCTTCATTACAACCCTGGCAGTAAATGCCGCCTACCGCTGTGCTGACTGCTGCCAACATACTGTGACCACAGCGGTATTCCGCTACAAGTATTATTATGAGAAAACCGCCACTATACAGACACCCACACAAGTCCGCCACCACAAAGGTCAGTGATGAACTGGCGATAACAAAACCCACACTGTTACACCAACAGGAATACGCCCACAATATCACGGCCCACGAATCACAGTGGCGGTCTTTCAACCGCAGTAAACCATTGGCGGTACACACCGCAGTGTTCAAAATACACACACACTTTAAAAAACTACACCACATTGGACAATTCAAAATACACACACCTGACACAAACACCACACCCACACCACTATAAAGCACACACCCACATTACCCACAACTCTTTCAACGAAAAGAACAGATGCCAAAGCGTACAGTCAGTGGCCATAGACATAGGGAAACAGGCTGCCATGTACAATGTCCAACAGAAAACTGAAAAGTTAAGTGAACTTACAGTCTCTTACCTGTGTGTCACTGGAAGTACTGCTGAATTATGTTGTTTCTGTTGTCAACATCTTCTTCCTCTGCCTCCTCTTCCTCACTGTCCACAGGCTCCACCGCTGCCACAAGACCATTTCCAGGCACATCCTCCTGCAGAAAAGGCACCTGGCGTCTCAAGGCCAGGTTGTGCAACATGCAACATGCAACGATGATCTGGCACACCTTCTTGGGTGAGTAGTACAGGGAGCCTCCTGTCAGATGGAGGCACCGGAACCTGGCCTTCAGGAGGCCAAAGGTCTTTTCAATAATCCTCCTCGTACGCCCATGTGCCTCATTGTAACGTTCCTCTGCCCTTGTCCTGGCGTTCCTCACTGGGGTCAGTAGCCATGAGAGGTTGGGGTAACCAGAGTCACCTGCAAATATCGAGGGACAACTGTTAGACACACACTAACCCTTAGGGACAACCCCGTACACAGACACCTACTCATACTGTGTGGGGACCTTGGGATCACCTATTAGCCACACCCGGTGCCTCTGGAGTTGGCCCATCACATATGGAATGCTGCTATTCCTTAAGATAAAGGCGTCATGCAAAGAGCCAGGATATTTGGCATTCACATGGGAGATGTACTGGTCTGCTAAACACACCATCTGCACATTCAGAGAGTGATAGCTTTTTCTATTCCTGAAAACGTGTTCATTTCTCCAGGGGTGATTGCGGGGGGGGCGAATGCCACATGTGTACCATCAATGGCACCAATGATACCGGAGGATGCCGCCATCTCATATTCAGCCTCAGCGGTTGAAGCCTATGGAAGAAAATGGTGAGCAGAGGGTCATATTCACACATCTATTGCACTAATGATGATTTGTTTACTTTACAGAAACAAAATGTGAATCGACAATCAGTTGCTGTGCCAATGTCTGCTTTCATGATGTTAGGTGCCATGCCCTGTGCCCCCCCTGAATTGGCACCTGCCTGACCTATGAGGAGGGACAGGTGGAAATGAGGTAATTCCGCTGGCGTTGTGCGCTGTCGCGGTAGGCGGTCAAAGACCGCTGCGCAACTTTGCATTGGTTATCATTGGGCCCTATGGGTTCCAGGAGCCAATGGCGATGTACGCCAGTGGTGACGGGACGCACTGCCGCAGACTTGACCGCCATTTTCTATCTGTTCACTCACTTGCTACCTGACCTTCAACAGGAGAGGACCTACACTACAGGTGCTGCTGTGACCTGTGTCTGGAAGCGACAATGGCTCATGTGCCTGAGGAAAGGGCACATGCCTTCACTGCAGAGGAGTTGGAGAAACTGGTGGATGGGGTCCTAACCCAGTACATGTTACTCTACGGTGCTCCAGACAAACAGGTGAGTACACTGTGAGCATGATGCATGGGCCATGAATGTATGGAGTGCTGTGTGTGTAAGCCACATGTAGGGGGGGCAGAGGTGTCCTGGCCAGAGTGCTGCATGTAAGGTGGTCAATGTATGTGCGTCAGGGGATTGGAGGGATCTGGTGGGCCATGAGTGTGACGGTGCGGACGGTTGACTAATTCACTTTTCTGCTGTCTTTCGCATGCAGGTCAGCGCCCACCACGAAAAGGGTATTTGACGTACCATCGCCAAAGAGGTACGAACCCTGGGAGTCTTTGACAGGCAGAGCACCCACTGCCGCAAGAGGTGGGAGGACCTGTGCCGCTGGGCAAAGAAGATGGCGGAGGCCCAGCTGGGCCTCCCAACGAGGAAGGGGTGCCCATCGCACCATGACCCCCCGATGTTCTGCATCCTGGTGGTGGCCTATCCGGAGTTGGATAGGCGCTTGAAAGCATCACAGCAGCCACAAGGTGGTGAGTACAGATTCAGAATCATGACTTTGCGCGCGTTAAGAGGTACCTTGGTGGGGGATGTGGGCTGTGGGTGCCCCTAGGCCAGGGCGAAGATGGCGGGGTAGGTCCCTTGTTTTGCAGGCTCTGAAGCACTCCACCCCCAATAGTGTTAGGGGGCATCTACTACTGGACGGGGTCCTGTGGGTTTCAGGTGTGCAGCTAATGGCGGTAGGCATTATACCCCATGGGCTGGTGACTATCTAAGTAACTGGTAGTGCATGGCCTAGTGCATAGGGCTGCTCCCTGTGTGTTGTGTACGCCAACGGTAGTGGTGTTGCTGGCATTGACCAAGTGTATCCTCTATCTCTCCCCCCCTTTTTTGTTTTGTCACCCTGTCCTTGTGTGCATTAGCATCATCTGGCGGAGGAGCAGAGGCACCGGCGACGGAGGGAGCTGCATCCCACATGGGCCTGGAGGCCAAATCCACCGACAGTGAGAGCACCAGTGGGACGGAGGGCGAGGGGAGCACCACGACGGGCACAGGAGGGGAGACCACAGACAGCGACTCCTCCTCCGATGGAAGCTCCCTGGCGGTGGCGGACATCTCTGTGCCCACCCCAACAACAGGTACAGCTGCTACCCCCCTACCAGCACCGACCTCCCAGCAGCCCCTCAGCATGTTTCCCGTGCCCGCTCACCTAGGAGGGTGGGCATCTCCTTTGCCCCAGGCACCTAAGGCCCTGCCCCAGTCAGCCTTGCTGTCCTCAATGTGGAGGCTATTGACCTCCTGAGATGCCTCACTGTTGGGCAGTCAACCATTCTGAATGCCATCCAGGGTGTCGAGAGGCATTTGCAACAAACAAATGCATGCCTGGAGGGCATTCACTCTGGCTTGGCGGCCCAACAGAGAGCATTTCAGGCTCTGGCCTCAACAATGATGGCAGCCCTTCTACCTGTCTCTAGCCTCCCCCCTCCAACTTCCTCTACCCAGTCCCAATCCCCTCAACCCCAGCCTATCCCAAGCACACCTTCAGACGAGCATTCACCCAAATCAACACCCAAAAGTGGCTCAGGCAAACACAAGCACTACACTTCATCTCACAGGAACTCACACAAGCACCATTCCCATGCAGACACACCAATACCCACTGCCACCACTGTGTCCCCCTCCTCCTCCTCGTCCACCTCCCTCCCAGTAGCGTCTCCACTCACACCTGCATGCACTACATCCTCATTCACTACCTCCATCACCAGCATGCCCATCACCACTCACTGGCAGTCACCACCCCCACATCCATGCACACGTCCCCTGTGTCCTCTCCCACTGTGTCTGTGACCCCTCCTCCTAAAGTACACAAACGCAAGCACCCACCCACCCAACAGAACAGCCATCCACCTCACAACATGCACCTTCATCCAAACTCAGCAGACAGCCACCTCCTACAGCCACTCCCTCTTCCTCCACTCCCAAACCCTCTCCCTCTTCCCGCCCCAGTGTGTCTAAAAAGCTTTTCCTGGCAAAAATTGACCTCTTCCCTACCCCTACCCCCGTCCTTCCCCTCGGGCCTGGGTGTCCAGAACCCAGGCCAGCACCTCAGACACCAAGTCGGCATCCGCTGTGGTACCTGCAAGTCACAGAGGCTCAAAGGGGGCAACCGTCAGGCCAAGTGTGCCACCAACCCCTGAAAAGGACAGAACCACTCCGCCACCTGCCAAGGTGAAGAAGGGGACAGCATGTAGCAAGGCCAAGGAGCACGAACCACCCAGCAAGGCCTCCTCCAAAACTCCAGCTGCCAGAGCCAAGGTCACAACAGCATCTGCCAAGGTGAGGAAGGGGCAGAAAACACCAGGCAAGGCACTTTAGCTATCGGAGGCTGCAGGTGAAGGCCTGGTGCCCACCAGTACAACCGCCAGCCCTGCCACTGGCACCGTGGCCAGCACCGCCAAATGCACCGCCGCAAGCACCGCCACCTGCACCGCCGCTAGCACCACGACTGTCAGCAGCAGCAGCCCCAGTGGGAAGCCATCCGAGGCTGCAGGAGAAGGGTGGGGCCTCCCTCCGCCACTGGCAGCACCGCCACATGTACCAGCACTACCACCAGTTTGCAGCCTTAGCCGCCACAGGATGGAGTGTAGCCCTGCCTCCAAGGACTATCATGCCACCTGTTCCGTGCAAATCTCGTGCCTCAGACACGCAGGTGAGGGAATGTGAACTGCCACACCCCAAGTGTTTCTTCACTGGGCACAAAGCCCCCTCCAGAACCAGTGGAGATATGCATCCACTCACAAAATCCTTGGCAGGATGAAGCACACTGGGCACAAAGCCCCCTCAAGAACCAGTGGAAATATGCATCCACTCACCCAATCCTTGGCAGGATGAAGCACACTGGTCACAAAGCCCCCTTCGGAACCAGTGAAGAAAGGCATCCACTAGAGAGACTGTGGCTGTGCACTCCCCAGGACCAAGCAGTGGACATGGAGCCCCCTCGAGGAGCAGTGGCGTTAATCCATCTTCTGGCTGAGGTGCCCCCCCCTCCCCATCCAACCTGAGGTGCCTGTGTGTTTTCTATCTGATGCCCCTGCAGTGTTCTTTCCGTATTGCGGCAGGAGTCAAGTGTGGGCTTGGCCCATGATATTTGGCCCAGTGGCCCACGGACATTTTGCATGGACATTGTACGACCTTATGTATATATTGTATATTTTTGTAAATACTGTTTTTCGAATTGTTACGTATATTTGCCTATTTCTAATATATCTATGATTTAACTCAATTCCTTTTGTCCTTGCGTACTTCCAGGGGGTTACGGGGTGTAAATGTAATGTTGCTGCATGTGTTTGTGTGCATGGTGATGTGAGTGAGAGTGGGGGTGTTGCGGGTTGTGTGTGTGTGTGTCGCTCTCTTTTTCCTCCCCCCACCCCCATGTGCAGCACTCACTGTGGTCGTCGCCGCTGCCTTTCGTATTCCTGGTAGATGAGGAGGTAGACCAGCATGGGGAGGACCTGTAGCTCGGGCTCCATGGAGTCCTGGTTCTTCGTTGTGTGTCGAGAGGTGAGTGGTTTCCCTTCCAAGTCCTGTTTCCGCCGTGCTTTTGATGGCATTGGTACCACCCCGAAAAATCTGGCGGATAGGCGGGTGTTGATGTGGTGGGCGGTACATTGTCCTCCGTCTGGCTGTTCGCGGTGACTGCTGCGGTGTTTGTTGCTACCGCCGTAGTGGTCGGAGTGTTAAAGTGGCTGTCTGTGTTGGCGGTATCCGTCGTGGTCGTGATCCCATTTTTTTTACCGCCGGCCTGTTGGCGGTATTACCGCCGCTTTAACACCGACCGCCACGGTTGTAATGAGGGCCTATGACTGCTGGTGGACATAGCTCTGAGGTCATGAATTCTCCCTATGAGAACCTGACCTTCAAGGAATTGAAGGGCTGTGTGCAGAGAGTAAGATGGACATGGGCAGGAATCCTAATAAGAGTCTGATCTTGGGCCTCCTCCTCCAGGATGACCAAGATCATACTGGTAGCCAGGAGGAGGAGGAATAAGAAGTAGACTCTAATCCCACTGAGTTAGAGAATGACATTCTCGGCCCAGGGGAGGGTTCCTCAAAAGATCTTACAGTCCCTAGCAAACCAACTAGTGTAGCTGGTAGTGGGAGGGAAAGTCACACAGGTAGGGCTCCCTTTACACCCAAAGGACAAGTAGAAAGGGTCACTAAGACTAGGGAAAGATCCACCTCTGCTTACTCTTACATCACTTCAGTATCTGAAGGATCCTACTGCACAACTCCAGGGGATGACTCTATAGATGGAGAGCTCAGGAAACTGAGGCTGGAGGAGGCCAGACTGAGGCTGCAGCTCAACAGCTAGCCCTAGACAGGGAGGCCTTGGCAGTGGAAAGAGAGAAACAGGGTTTGGGCTTAGCACCCTATGGTGGCAGCAGCAGCTCAAGTTTCAGGGATTACAGAGTCGGGGAAGACTCCTTGATTTCCAGAAACTTGCATAATGTTCCCCCATACTAGGTGGAGGATGATATTTACAGGTGGTTTGCTGCACTTGAGTGGGCCGGTAACATTCAGAGGGTCCCTCAGAGACAGTGGGCTGCTATTCTCTTGTTGTCCTTCTCTGACAAGGGGATGTATAGACTTCTCACTGTCAGAAAGGAGGATGCAGACAATTACAACATACTCAAAACAGCACGCTTAGATGGCTTTGGTCTCACAACAGAGCAACATAGAATTAAGTTCAGAGAGACCAGAAAAGAGTCCTCACAAGATTGGGTTGACTTTGTGGACTGTTCTTTTAAAGCTTTAGACGACTGGTTACATGGCAGCAAAGTGTCTGACTATGAGAGCTTCTACAATCTATTACTGAGAGAGCATATTTTGAATAATTGTGTCTGACTTGTTGCACCAGTACTTGGTAGACTCAGATCTGACCTCTCCTCAAGAATTGGGAAAGAAGGCAGAAAAATGGGTCAGAACAAGAGGGTGACAAGGAAAAGAAGAAATGAGGTGGTAAGCCTCAGGACAAGGTTGGGGACAAAGAAAAAAATAAAGACTCCTCACTGGTCTACCAAACTCCTCTGGGGTAATAAATCCTTTTCATATTCTTCTGCACACAGTAAACAGTAGAAAGCCTTGGTGGTATGTGTGCAGAAATAAAGGCCAGGGGACAAATCCTGTCCTGGTAAAGCCTCTGAGCCTTCCACCACTACTACCTCGACTTCCACTACTAGTGCCACCAGTAGTAGTATTAGTAACAGTGGTGGGACTACTGGCAATAGTCAAAACAAAGGTGTAGTTGGATTCACATTTGGATCCATAATAGAAACTGGGGTAGGTGTAGAAACCCCCAAAACAGTTTACGTCTCACAAGGTGGCACTGCTATTGCCACCCTAGCTGCTTGTCCCCTTAATATGGATAAGTACAAGCAGCAAATACAAATAAATGGTGGTGAGTCCCAGGCCTCCAGGGACACAGGTACCAGTATCACCATAGTCACTGAAAACTTAGTGTCACGTGCTCAACACCTACTTGGTCAGAAGTACCAAGTCACTGGTGTTAACAACTCCACTCAGTCCCTCTCCTTAGCTGCAATGCAACTTAGCTGGGGTGGAGTTACTGGCCCTAAGCAGGTGGTAGTCGCACCTAGCTTACCAGTAGACTGTCTATTAGGAAATGACCTAGAGACCCCAGGTTGGGCTGAGGTAGAGTTTCTTACCCATGCATCCATGCTGGGTATATGCCAGCAATTGCTCCCTTTTATCTCAAAGGAGACTAAAAAGCAAAGTAGGGGAGAAGAACTGGAACCTGAAATAATGACCCAGGACACTCCTAAAAACACAGGCATGCAGGATATCAAGGTATACCCTGCTCACCCCTCCACTAAGGATACTATTCCTCTGAGAGGGGGATACCATCCCTAGGGTGGAGCCTTTATCGAAGGAGTCAAAAGCTACCACAGCTCTGAGAGAAACCTAAGACAGAACACCAACCCTGCCCTAAATTAGAAAACGTGGAGCAACCCTCAGCCCTCTGAGAGAAACCTTAGTGCACAACCCTTTCACTACTTCTAACACCACAGGGCAGCACACCTGTCCTTATGTAGAGCTGCTGCCACCTCCCAGACAGGTTTCTGCCCTCCTGTTGCTTGAGAAGCTCGAGCCCAGGAAGGCAGAACAAAGGATTTCCTTTGGGAAAGGAGTGTTGCACCCTATCCCTTTGGAAATAGGTGTTACAGGCTTGGGAGGGGTAACCTCCCCAAGCCACTGAAAATGCTTGGAAGGGCACATATGGCACCCTCCTTGTATAAACCAGTCTACACTGGTTCAGGGACCCCTTGTCCCTGCTCTGGTGCGAAACTGGACAAAGGAAAGGGAAGTGGCCATTCCTCTGTCCATCACCACCCCAGGCTGGTGCCCAGAGCTCCTCCAGAGGGTTCCTGGGTTTTGCCATCTTGGATTCAAGGTTGGCAGGGAACTCTGGGAGCATCTGAGTGGCCAGTGCCAGCAGGTCACGTCAGATTCCCCTCCTGATAGGTGGTCACCCAGCTAGGTGACCAAGCTCCTTCCAGAGCTATTTAGGGACTCTCCTTTGGGGGGGTTCCCCAGATTCGGATTGCCAGACTCCAATAGAATTCCTCTGCACCCTCCACTTCGACTTCTGACTAAAGAAACTGCATCTGGACTCTTCAGGACCCTACAGGCTGCAACAAAGAAGTAAGACTTCTTCTTCTACATTATGGGGGTCATTATGACCCCCGCCGGCGGCGGAAGCCGCCCACCTGGCGGGAACCGCCAGAAGACCATACCGCGGTCAAAAGACCGCGGCGGTCATTCTGACTTTCCCGCTGGGCT
Source organism: Pleurodeles waltl (assembly GCF_031143425.1). NCBI lineage: Eukaryota > Metazoa > Chordata > Amphibia > Caudata > Salamandridae > Pleurodeles > Pleurodeles waltl. Next base: position 729,846,821 of record NC_090443.1, read on the forward strand.
GGCGGGCGACCGCGAAAAAGGCCGCCCGCCCGCCCAGCGGGAAAGCACCAGCAACGAGGAAGCCGGCTCCAAATGGAGCCGGCGGAGTTGCTGGTGTGCGACGGGTGCAGTTGCACCCGTCGCGATTTTCAGTGTCTGCTAGGCAGACACTGAAAATCAATGTGGGGCCCTGTTAGGGGGCCCCTGCAGTGCCCATGCCATTGGCATGGGCACTGCAGGGGCCCCCAGGGGCCCCACGACACCCGTTCCCACCAGCCTGGTTCTGGCGGTGAAAACCGCCAGAACCAGGCTGGCGGGAAGGGGGTCGGAATCCCCATGGCGGCGCTGCTTGCAGCGCCGCCGTGGAGGATTCACAGGGGCAGGGGAAAACCGGCGGGAAACCGCCGGTTTCCCTTTTCTGACCGCGGCTTTACCGCCGCGGTCAAAATTGCCCTTGATGCACCGCCAGCCTGTTGGCGGTGCATCCTCCAACCCCGGCCCTGGCGGTCCATGACCGCCAAGGTCGGAATGACCCCCTATATCTCCTGCTCCTTCCAGCAACTGCAACATATCCCTAATTGTGCATCCACTAAGGACAGTCCGTCTTCAGTCTGCATCAGAAGAAAGAAGGAATCTCCCTTGGAGTGAAGGAGTCCCTACCCTGCTTCTGAAGGAACCAACTGAAATGACGACCATCTGCGTGGATCCCCTCTCCTGCTGAGCTGCGTGGATCCTGCATCACGGGTGGTGGACTGAAGTAGTCCCAACGGTCCCCTCTTCCAACTGTCCAACATGGGTGAAGATAAGCCCATGCCTGCCCACGCAGGACAGTACCCCCATGCACAACGTCATTTGCAGCTGCCAAGGCTTGTAGGCATCCTTCCTCCAAGATCTTCATGCATCTTGAAGCTTCAGCCCCCAGCACTCCTGCCTACGACGCATAGCTCCCAGAGTGGTTCTCCGGCGGTGTGGGAGCCTTTTTCATAGTACTGCGTGGACCTCTTCTGCGACTTTCCTATCCCCATCCTGTGGGACTCTTGCGGGCGCTGCCTTGTGTTCTGAGGCCCTCTGTGTTGTAGAGCACCCCCCCCCGACTCCCCATCCTGAGTAGAGTCCACCTGGTCCTTCCTGGCCCCCGGCAGAACCATTTTCCGCTAACCGCAAGCTTTGCGTAACCAAGGCTTGTCATCGGACCCCGACGACGCAAACCCAACTGCAATCCTCCATCTGGTGTGGGACATCCCCTGCATTCTCCAGTAATCCGACTTCGTCTTCTTGGGTGTGTTGCGTAGGCTCTCATTGTCCTAATGAGACTACTGGATTTGGGTGGCAGAATCACTTTCACTTTGGGTACTGAGTCTGAACCCACTACAGGTGATACCTGTCAGCCTAATCCTAACAGCCTAGCAGTGCCTCATCTCCACACAAGAGCAGGGATGGTTGGGCAACCAAGCGCATGCCACAATTGACTCCTCAGGGAAATCGAGGTCACTCAGATCTCATCCGTTTCTCTCAGTTACATTAGTCTCACGTATGCAAGGACAATCAGACACAGAGGGGGTCATTCTGACCCCGGCGGTCATGGACCGCCGGGGCCAGGGTTGGCGGGAGCACCGCCAACAAGCTGGTGGTGCCCCGCAGGGCATTCTGACCGCGGCGGTTCAGCCGCGGTCAGAAAGGGAAAACCGGCGGTCTCCCGCCGGTTTTCTGCTGCCCTGTAGAATCCTCCATGGCGGCGCAGCTCGCTGCGCCGCCATGGGGATTCTGACACCCCATACTGCCACAGGATGGCGGTATGGGGTGTCGTGGGGCCCCTGGGGGCCCCTGCAGTGCCCATGCCAATGGCATGGGCACTGCAGGGGCCCCCGTAAGAGGGCCCCACTTTGTAATACGCGACGGGTGCCACTGCACCCGTCGCACCTTCCCACTCCGCCGGCTCAATTCTGAGCCGGCGTCCTAGTGGGAAGGCTGTTTTGCACTGGGCTGGCGGGCGGCCTTTTGGCGGTCGCCCGCCAGCCCAGTGCAAAACCCAAAATACCCTCAGCGGTCTTGCGACCGCGGAGCGGTATTTTGGAGGGGGGAACTCTGGCAGGCGGCATCCGCCGCCCGCCAGGGTGAGAATCACCCCCAGAGTATAGTTCAATAAGGTTTTGTTGAAGTAACTGCATCTTAGAAAATAAAGCACGTATTGCAATAAGTAGGACGATGAAGCATGACAGGATTAAAATTGTGAGAAGGAGAGTGAAACATAAAAATAACGCTATCATATCGTCACTACGGTTCATTAAGAATAGCTCCTACCTCGGCTATGTTAGAGCACAGCATGTTAAGCTCTAATTCTGCCCTTCAGGCTCCCCTGGGAAGACATCATCCCTCATACCTGAGCAAAAGACCTGTAGTCTATATAAGCAGCTGCAGCGAAGCACTCAGCAATCAGCATACAGTCGTGGTCATCTGACTGGGATCACCCTCTAATGTACATGGGTCAAAGTAGTGTTGTTTTATAATAAAACAGCTGATGTTCCAAGAAAGGATCCCCATGTAAGAGTGTGTATGTTTCTGTGAACATTGGAGACAAAGTGTACCACTTTTGCCGGCAACCTATCTTATTGCAGCCTTGAGAAAACCACAGAGCGAAATAAATGTCTTGTTTAGGAACACAGTGCTGGCCTAGGCAAAGGACAGCTAGATAGAGAAAATAAAACAAGACCGCGAATGTGGCTAATGTTAAAATAATAAAACAAAGCTGAATAAAATATGTCTAGGTTAAAGTGCACAGCGGGAGGCCTAGTTTTCTAAAATAATGTGTATGAAGCTATAACTAAAATGGCTACACAACAGGTGCAGTGCTAACTCTTCTTCACTGATGGTTCAGCTTTTGCACCTTCATCCGGGTTGGTAGGGGCTCCTGCTATTGCTGGACTCTTCTGTGCTTCTTGGACTTGGTCCCCTTTTTTCACAGGTCCTCTGGTCCAGGAATCCACTGTTGGTGTCTTGCAGTCTCTTCTGGGTTTTGCAATATTCTTCTTTTCTTCTCTGAGTGTGCCCTGGAAAACTTACTGTGATTTACTCCTGTTTTCCTGGTCGCTGGGGTGGGTTGTGGTACTTACCTTTGGGCTTTCCTAGTACTCCCAGCTCCCCTCTACAAACTACACTTGCCAAGGTGGGAGAATGACTTTCGCATTCCACTTTCTTAGTATATGGTTTTTGCTCCCTCAGGCCCATTTCTACCTATTGTGATTTTCACTATTTGCATTGTTTTCTAACCGGTTTTATGCCCATTTCTGCATACTAGTGTATATAACTTGTGTATTACTTACCTCCTAAGGGAGTATAGTCTCTATGGTATTTTTGGTATTGTGTCACCAAAATAAAGTACCTTCATTTTTGTAACACTGAGGGTTTTCTTTCATGTGTGTAAGTACTACGTGTGACTACAATGGTAATGCATGAGCTTTGCATGTCTCTTAGATAAGCTTTGGCTGCTCATCCATAGCTACCTCTAGAGAGCCTGACTTCTAGACGCTGGCAACACTACACTAATAAGGGATACCTGGACCTGCCATAAGGTGTAAGTAATATATGTATCCACCACACACCAGGCCAGCCCCCTACACTTATCGATTGCAAACAAAGTGCTATTGATATATGTGTGAAATACGAAACTACTGAAGTATTTACCTGCAACTTGAATCTTCTGGTTGTAAAAATAAATTAGGAAAATATATTTAATATATACAGAGCCAGTTTCCTACAAGTTTCTTCTTGTCTCCAGTGTGCACAGGAGAGGTCCAACTTTATGAACCTCGCATGGGGATGTAGCAGTGAGAGATTTTTTTGGAGAGGGTGTTGGTAAGTTTAAACAGGACTACTTCCTTAAATTGTGAGATTTCACCACAATTGTGCCTGCTCAGACTTCTTGTTCTCCCCAAGAAACGAAGAACGACCATTTATTTCTATGCAACTGGCACTTTTATTGGCATTGCAGCGTGTTGCCATCACTTGGATGGTTCTTAGGGGTGGGTTGTGAAGCTGTGAGTCAGAGATATTTCCAAATTAGCAGTGGCAGACGAGACATATATGTGTCGCGTTTGAACTGATGATAAACTGCCCATTGACTTAAGAGGTTTGGGGGGTTGCTCTGCCAAATGTTTACAGACTAGGAGGTGGAGGCAAAGGAGAGTACTTCTATGGCAAGTGAGAGATGAGTGCCCCTTGGGATCTGTGATGCAGGACTGGTAGGCCTGTGTTGCATGTCTATGTATTGGTTTACTACCTCTGAATGTATCCTGTGTTGTGAACTCCGCTCCAGTATCTGTTTAGTCTATACTGTTGTAACGTGGGCTATAATTGACACAGCTGTATATTTATACTGCCCTGCTCAGTTGCTACCGATTGTTCTTATTTTTGTTGCTGTCATGTTTCTCAGAATGACATTTAAAGGTTATAAAAAAAGTGGATTTAAAATTAAAAAATTTTGAGTCAGAACTGCACATCTCTATCTGTTCCCAATCCAAAGTAATCACTTATTAGGTGAAATAAAGTAACCCAGCATTAGTCAATGGGAGAGACGGGCCTTACAACAGTGAAAATTATTTTAGATGTTTTTCATTGCCAGGACATATAACACTTAAACACAGGTCCTACTTTTTAAATAAAATCCACCCTGCCCTATGAGCCTTTAGCAGGCCTAAAAAAATCATTAAAATGTTACCAGACCTGCAGGTCTAGTGACTTGAATAATTACTCGATCTAAGCATAATGTACTTGATCCGTAAACTGGTCTTAAATTAAGTGAGCTTCTGCAAGTATTTTACTTTACAGAATAGCTTTTTTGTTCATTATTACATATGAGAACACCCTCAAATATGAGAGTTCAGCATTTTTTGCAGCACACAAAACACTTTTGTTTCATTAAATAGACTAAACGTTTACTTCATGTATAATTAGAATCTATGCCATATATAGGGTGTATTAATAGAATTGTCATCAGAGTGGGCAGGAATGTTTCTCAATTCACATTTAAAAGCTCACTTTTAATAAATACAGTACTAAAGCATGATTTAGTAGTCCTCTGTCATGTACAAATAGTACATTTTTCAGTCAAACTGCCACAAACTTTACCCCTAACATGCAGTTTTACTGGTAATACTATATAGCATTTAAATAGTTTGTGGAAAGTTTCAGGATTTTGTTTTATCATTTGCACACCAAGTAAAGTGTTCTGATGTGTTTTCTCCGGGTTAAAATAAGCATCAAAGAAGACATAAGCTGACATTTGACCCCGGTCTTTGAATGCAGAGCAAATGTGATAAGATAAAAACAAGATTTAAAGGCATCTGTATTGCTTTCACTTTCTGAGTGAACAGAACACCCACTCTTTGTCAGCTTGCCAAAACAGGCCAGAGCCCTAACAATAGCTTGACCTGATAAAATCTAACTTACCACAGCGAGTGGGCGAAGGCTGACTTATAATTATTAAAATTGAAGGTTTAGGACTGGCAAAAGGTTCACTTTGCAAGGTCAAAATGACAGTTTAAAACTACACTGCAGGCTGCAGTGGCAGATCTCAGACATGTTTTAAAAAGGCTATTAAGTGCTGCAGGACCACTAGTAGCATTTAATTTACAGACCCTGGGTACATGTAGTGTAATTTATTAGGGACTTGCAAGTAAAGTAAATGTACAAATCAGATGTAGTCCATTATCATGTTTAAGAGGGTACAAACACTTTAGCACTTTAGCACTGGTGAGCAGTGGTAAAGCACACAGAGCCCTAATCTCAACAAAAATGATTTTAGCAAAACAGGAGGAGTGAAGGCAAACGTTTTGTGAATATCTGTAGGAGAGTACCATCTTGCCTGGCATGTTACCCCCATTTTCACTGTGTGTATGTTTGATTTTGCCCTTGTGTCACTGGGATCCTGCTAGGCAGGACCGCAGTGCTCATAATGTATGCCCTGTATGTGTTCCCTGTGTGGTGTCTAACTGTATCACTGAGGCTCAGCTAACCAGAACCTCAGTGTTTATGCTCTCGCTGCTTTCTAAAATTGTCACTGCAGGCTAGTGACTAATTTTACCATTCACACTGGTACACTGGTACCCCCATATAATCCCCTTGTATATGGTAGCTAGGTACCCAGGGTATTTGGGTTCCAGGAGATCCCTATGGGCTGCAGCATTTCCTTTGCCACCCAATAGGGAGCTCAGGCAATTCTTACACAGGCCACTGCAGCCTGAGTCAAATAATGTCCACGTTATTTCACAGCCATTTCTTACTGCACATAAGTAACTTATAAGTCACCTATATGTCTAACCCTCACTTGGTGAAGGTTAGGTGCCAAGTTACTTAGTGTGTGGGCACCCTGGCATAAGCCAAGGTGCCCCCACATTGTTCAGGGCAAATTCCCCAAACTTTGTGAGTGCGGGACACCATTACACGCATGCACTATACATAGGTCACTACCTATGTATAGCATCACAATGGTAACTCCGAACATGGCCGTGTAACATGTCTAAGATCATGGAATTGCCATCCCAATACCATTCTGGTATTGGGGGGACAATTCCATGATCCCCTGGGTCTCTAGCACAGAACCCGGGTACTGCCAAACTGCCTTTCCGGGGTTTCCACTGCAGCTGCTGCTGCTGCCAACCCCTCAGACAGGATTCTGCCCTCCTGGGGTCTGGGCAGCCCCGACCCAGGAAGGCAGAACAAAGGATTTCCTCTGAGAGAGGGTGTTACCCCCTCTCCCTTTGGAAATAGGTTTGAAGGGCTGGGGAGGAGTAGCCTCCCCCAGACTCTGGAAATGCTTTGATGGGCACAGATGGTGCCCATCTCTGCATAAGACGGTTTACACCGGTTCAGGGATCCCCCAGCCCTGCTCTGGCGCGAAACTGGACAAAGGAAAGGGGAGTGACCACTCCCCTGACCAGTACCTCCCAGGGGAGGTGCCCAGAGCTCCTCCAGTGTGTCCCAGACCTCTGCCATCTTGGAAACAGAGCTGTTGGGGGCACACTGGACTGCTCTGAGTGGCCAGTGCCAGCAGGTGACGTCAGAGACCCCCTCTGATAGGTTCCTACCTCTCTTGGTAGCCAAACCTCCTTTCTTGGTAGCCAAACCTCCTTTTCTGGCTATTTAGGGTCTCTCTTCTGGGGTATTCTTCAGATAACGAATGCAAGAGCTCACCAGAGTTCCTCTGCACTTCCCTCTTTGACTTCTGCCAAGGATCGACTGCTGACTGCTCCAGGACGCCTGCAAAACCGCAACAAAGTAGCAAGACGACTACCAGCAACATTGTAGCGCCTCATCCTGCCGGCTTTCTCGACTGTTTCCTGGTGGTGCATGCTCTGAGGTCTGTCTGCCTTCACCCTGCACTGGAAGCCAAGAAGAAATCTCCTGTGGGTCGACGGAATCTTCCCCCTGCTAACGCAGGCACCAAAAGACTGCATCACCGGTCCTCAGGGTCCCCTCTCATCCTGAAGATCGTGGTCCCTGGAACCCAGGAGCTAGATCCAAGTGACCCCCACAGTCCAGTGATCCTTCAGTCCAAGTTTGGTGGAGGTAAGTCCTTGCCTCCCCACGCTAGCCTGCAAAACCGCGTACTGCGTGATTTGCAGCTGCTCCGGCTTCTGTGCACTTCTCCAAGGATTCCTTTGTGCACAGCCTAGCCTCGGTCCCCAGCACTCCGTCCTGCAGTGCTCAACCCTCTGAGTTGGACTCCGACATTGTGGGACCCTCCTTTTTTGACCCCGGTTTCGCAAATCTTCTAAGTGCCTGCTTTGGTACTTCTGCGGGTACTGCCTGCTTCTGTGGGGCCTCTCTGAGTTGCTGAGCGCCCCTTCTGTCTCCTCCTCCAAGGGGCGACATCCTGGTCCTTCCTGGTCCCCAGCAGCACCCAAAAACCTCTACCGCGACCCTTGCAGCTAGCAAGGCTTGTTTGCGGTATTTCTGCCTGGAAACACTTCTGCAACATCCAGCATGCTGTGGGACATCTTTCATCCAAAGGAGAAGTTCTTAGCCCTTTTCGTTGTTGCAGAATCTTTGGCTTCTTCCACCCAGAGGCAGCCCTCTTGCACCTTCATCTGGGGTTTCCTGGGCTCCTGCACCCCGGACACTATCGCGACTCTTGCAATTGGTTCCCTTGCCGTGCAGGTCCTCACGTCCAGGAATCCGTCTTTAGTGTTTTGCTGGTGCTTGTGGTTCTTGCAGAATCCACCTATCACGACTATTGTGTCTTTCTGGGGTAGTAGGGTAACTTTGGGCCAGATGTAAGAAACGTTTTGCATGGGGCAAACAGCGAAATTCGCTGTTTGTGCCATGCAAAACGCACATCGCGATGCTCATTCCCATTTTGCGAGTCGGTAACTTGGTTACCGACTCGCAAAATGGGAATGCGGCTCACAAATAGGAAGGGGTATTCCCCTTCCTATTTGCGATTCGCATCGCGATGCAGAATTGCTTTGTGACCGCGGTCGCAAAGCAATTTGCAGTTAGCACCCATGTGAAGTGGGTGCTAACCCATTCGCAAAAAAGTAGGCATCCCCATGGGACCCCTTCCCCTTTGTGAATGGCTCTAAAAATATTTTTTCAGAGTAGGCAGTGGTCCTATGGACCACTGCCTACTCTGAAAAAATTAAACCAAATGGTTTCATTTTCTCGGGTGTATTGCAACTCGTTTTCCTTTAAGGAAAACGGGCTGCAATACCAAAAAAAAAAAACTGCTTTATTAACAATGCAGTCACAGACATGGTGGTCTGCTGTCTCCAGCAGGCCACCATCCCTGTGAGTGCAGGGAATCGCAAGGGGGTCGCAAATTGCGACCCACCTCATTAATATTAATGAGGTGGGTCTTTGCGGCCCCCTTGCGATTCGCAGATGGTGTCAGGGACACCAACTTGCATATGGGATTGCGACTCGCAAATTGCGAGTCGCTCCGACTCGCAATTTGCAAGTCGCAATCCCATTTCTTCCTACATCTGGCCCTTTACTCCTACTTTTCAGGGTCTTGGGGTGGGGTATCTTGGACACCCTGACTGTTTTCTCACAGTCCCAGCGACCTTCTACAATCTCCTATAGGTCTGGGGTACATTCGTGATTCGCATTCCACTTTTGGAGTATATGGTTTGTGTTGCCCCTAGACCTATGTTCACCTATTGCAACCTATTGTGATTCTACATTGTTTACACTACTTTTCTTACTGTTACTTACCTGTTTTGGGTTTGTGTACATATAACTTGTGTATATTACTTACCTCCTAAGTGAGGGTATTCTCTGAGATACTTTTGGCATATTGTCACTAAAATAAAGTACCTTTATTTTTAGTAACTCTGAGTATTGTGTTTTCTTATGATATTGTGCTATATGATATAAGTGGTATAGTAGGAGCTTTGCATGTCTCCTAGTTCAGCCTAAGCTGCTTTGCCATAGCTACCTTCTTTCAGCCTAAGCTGCTAGAAACACCTCTATTCTACTAATAAGGGATAACTGGACCTGGCACAGGGTGTAAGTACCACAAGGTACCCACTATAAGCCAGGCCAGCCTCCTACAATATCCCTCCAGGAATGTCAGGTCTAACAACATAGATACACATAGTATGTCAAAAGTTGGATGCAAAACAGGACAGAGCTAGAGATTACAATCAAAATATTGCAGTGGTGATGCAGCAGGATAAATGGATTAGTGAAATGCCTGTAGGCACACTAGTAGCATTTTACTACAACCTGGAGACTTGGTGCGCCATTTTTTAGCTTTCTTTTATCACTTTAAGGCATTCTAGAAGTTGTAGTCCTGGTTCAATTCAGTTTAACAATTAAACTGCAATACTTAAAAAATAATTTTGTATAATAGAAAGGCCCAGGGCGGGTACACTGCATCCTTGGTAACATCAAGTAAACTGGTAACCTTAAGGCACGAGAGATGAAGGTAGGCTGGCAGGGAGTCCTGTGAGCTTTGAGGTTCGTTCCCTAGGGCTATCAATCAATCAATCAAAACAATTTGTAGAGCGCGCTACTCACCCGTGAGGGTCTCAAGGCGCTGGGGGAGGGGAAACAGGGGGGAGGGTCACTGATCGAACAACCATGTCTTGAGGTTCTTTCTGAAGACCAGTAGGTCTTTGGTTTTGCGAAGGTCGGTGGGGAGGGAGCTCCAGGTTTTGGGGGCGAGGTAGGAGAAAGACCTGCCTCCTGTGGTGGTGCGTTGGATGCGGGGGACTGTGGCTAGGGCGAGGTCGGCTGATCGGAGGTTGCGTGTGGGAGTGTGGAAGTTAACTCTTTCATTGAGGTAGGTTGGGCCGGTGTTGTGGAGGGATTTGTGTGCGTGGATGAGGATCTTGAATGTGATTCTCTTGTCTATGGGGAGCCAGTGAAGGGATTTGAGGTGTGGTGAGATTTGTTCGTGGCGGGGAGGCCAAGGACGAGGCGTGCGGCTGTGTTCTGGATTGTCTGGAGTATGCGTTTGAGTTTGAGTGTGGTGCCGGCGTAGAGCACGTTACCGTAGTCCAGTCTGCTGCTGATGAGTGCGTGGGTGACTGTCTTTCTGGTTTCTGGGGGAATCCATTTGAAGCAGGAGGAGGTTAGAGCATTGATTTGCTGTGTCATGGAGAGGGAGGGGTCGAGGATGATGCCGAGATTGCGTGCGGGAGTGGGTGCGGGGCCTAGGGCGGTGGGCCACCAGGAGTAGTCCCATGTGGTTTTGTTGGGGCCGAAGATGATGATCTCGGTTTTGTTTGAGTTGAGCTTGAGGTGGTTAGTGGTCATCCAGTTGGCGGTGTCGAGGAGAGCGGCGTGTAGGTTGGTTTTGGCGGTGGTGGGGTTGCGGGTGAGGGAGAGGATGAGTTGGGTGTCATCTGCATAGGAGAGGATAGTGATTCCGTGTGCTCGGAGGATATTGGCTAGGGGGATCATGTAGATGTTGAAGAGTGTGGGGCTGAGGGAGGACCCTTGGGGGACTCCGCAGGTGATCTTGGTAGTGTTGGAGTGGAAGGGCGGAAGGCGGACTCCCTGGGTACGGTCGGTGAGGAAGCAGGTGAGCCAGTCTAAGGCTTTGTGGCGAATTCCTATGTTGTGGAGGCGTGTGCGGAGTGTGTGGTGGCAGACAGTGTCAAAGGCTACGGAGAGGTCTAGGAGGTTGAGTGCGACGGTCTTGCCTTTGTCGACTTTGGTCCTGATGTTGTCAGTGCATGCGATGAGGGCGGTTTCTGTGCTGTGGTTCTTGCGGAACCCAGATTGTGAGGGGTCAAGAGTGTTGTTGGCTTCGAGGAAGTGGGATAGCCGGGTGTTGACTAATTTCTCTGCAACCTTGGCGGGGAAAGGGAGGAGGGAGATGGGGCGGTTGTTGGAGAGGATCTCTGGGTCGGCTTGTTTTTTTTTTAGGAGAGCGGTGATTTCTGCGTGCTTCCAGGGGTCTGGGTAGGTGGCGGAGTCAAAAGAGGAGTTGATTATGTTGAAGAGTAAGGGGGCGATGGTAGGGCTAGCTTTGTTGTAGATGCGGTGTGGACTGGGGTCGGAGGGGGAACCAGAGTGGATGGAGTTCATGTTTTTTTCGGTTTCTTCGTGTGTGGTGGGGGTCCATGGAAGCTGTCTAAATGACTCTGAGGAATACAGAGGGAGGGATGAGACCTGTAGGGCTCAATGTGATAGCATCAAGGCCAATAGAGATGCTTTGAGAAAAGCTGAGGGTTAGCACAGAAGGTCAGAGGCCCAACTGGGATGCCCTTCAATGCTGATTGATAGACTTTATCAGAGAGTATATGGGATCTCATGGGTTTTACAGCTGGTAGAATATGGTTAAGGGTCTGTGGGGGTCAGCTAAGTGCTTCTCAGTCTTATAATAGGGCGTGTAAGAACTAGACAATGGTCTCTTGTGTTCACTAAGGGCAAGCACGGGACGATTTATGGTGTGCAGTGGGTAGCAGTGGATTGAGAGATCCTTGGTAGAGGGAGTGTTACATACTGAACGCAGCTAGGGTGGATCTGTATACTAGAATAATGGATCTAAAGGACTGTTTGGTAGCAGACTGAGGGTGGCTCAGGACTGGGACTGTATCTCTGAGGACAAACAAATAGTTGACAGAGGTTTTGCTTGAGTTAAGAGAGCTGGAGAAGGGTCTTTAAGGACTGGCTCATGGTCGAATAGAGCTAGATGTGGGTCTGTGACATGCCTAATTTACTATGCGTGTCAGCTCAAAGCCCATGCGAGCTGATATGTGACTGCACATGTCTGAACAAGTGCAGGTTGAGGAACTCCAAAGGACCACTAAAAGTCAGTGGGGCGTCTTGGTCTGCCGTGGGTCCTAGTGAAGGAGAAGTGGAGATCTAGAGGATGACAAAGGCCCTAACAGCAGGCCCCTGAGAAGGGCTTAATTTGTTTAAAAAAATAATTATAATAATTAAATAAGTGTCATAGCTCTCATCAGGAGGTCACTGCAGCTTGCACCACTCATTGCTCATGCCAGGGCTGCTAATGAAAATAACCATCACAATCCTATAAGTGTTTCAACTTAGAGTATTCCAGGCCACCCAAAACTACAAAAATGACTTAGGCAATAATTATTATTCAATTTTACTGTATATTAAATGATTACCCACTTTTATTGTACTTATTTAAAAATTAGACAAACAGTACCACCATGGTAAGTGCTGGTGTTGACAATTAGGTGCTGGTGCCAAGCAGCAGAAAACACTGGCTCAAATTAAGTACTGTTCCTGCACAAACATCTTGAGTAGGCACCCTCCATCTTACAGACATTGTTAAGGCCAGGGGGACACCACATTAGTTCCCATCTGTCACACATGGTTTTCTTCTGTCGCTGCTATACCTGATGTACCTCTGTAGCACCAGTTCAGCCTTTAGGAAAAGGTGTGCACTCAACGTAAAAAGAGCATCATAGAAGGGAAATTCACCTTTTTCCCCCTGCTTGAAGAGTAAAAGACAGCCAGAATTGGGGCACTGAGTCCCTTCAATTTCTGGGCCCTGGTACCATAACAAATGGTGCACTAATGACATCAGCAGCCCTGCTTACACAGCTGTTGCCTGTGCTGTTCCTATTTAGTGTGAAGGAAGCTTGCACTGCTGTTGCTGTATATACAGTTGGACACACTTTAGCACACTTTAGATTGAATGCATGGAGGGGACATTCAGCAATTAGTTTGTTCCAATATATTTAAGTCACAACCACCTCTGACATTTTGTGTCAAGTTCTCACAGTATCAGTATCCAAGATCACCCTTGAACTGTTCAGTAGATGACATCACAGGCGGTGCAACACACATTTTTGTTTTTCAGTTAGGGGAGCCTTCACATAAAAATAACTGAAGGCCTTTGTTTTAGGGACTTATATTTCTTTTAACAAGTGAAACTACATTAGTTTCAAGATAAAGAACTTCCTAGTGTTTTAGACATTAGGCAGGGTTGTCCAAAGCTTTTCAGGGAGGAAACACATGGCATATTTACTGGATAACTACTACGTTAATGACGATTCATTTATAAGCAAGAATTGTGGGTGGACTGTATACAGTACCGCAGATGTCAGCCTGCCCACGTCTTGTAACTTTCATACTGGATAACTACTACGTTAATGACGATTCATTTATAAGCAAGAATTGTGGGTGGACTGTATACAGTACCGCAGATGTCAGCCTGCCCACATCTTGTAACTTTCAATCAGCCAAAAGCAATAAGCAAGTTCAGATATGTATGACGCGCTAACTTCAAGCCTGAGCCTGCATCCTTTAATATTGTTGCTGTTGAATGAAAAGTAGACCGACCTGTAAATTAACCCCTTGTGCGCCCGGTACGAGCTGGTCTCGTCCTTGGCTACGCTTGCCATGCACTGAGTACGAGACCAGCTATTCCTGCACCCGTCCCTCGGGGGAGCCTCCCACCCACACCCCCGTCAGGGATGGAAGGGGAATCGCTTCCCCTTCCACCCCCGACACCCCCACCCGGCGACGTCAGAGGTCACCTCTCATCGTGCTGGAAGCTCAGCTTCCAGTGTGGTTGGAAGAGAAAGCAAATCATTTCTCTTCCGACCGGGAGGTGGGGGCAGGCACAGGCATGAAAGAAAAGGCCTTTCCTCTCATGACTCTGAGCATTTCTGCAGCCCGATCATGAAGCGATCGGGCTGCAGAAATGCCCACTAGACACCAGGGATTTTTTAAATTTTATTTATATAACCAATAAAAGGAAGTGACCCCTTTGGCAAGGGTCACTTCCCTGGGGGGCATTTTTTAAAGGCCTTTTCTGCCCTGCCTGAGGCAGATCGGCCTATTGTAATTAGGCCGATCTGTTCCTGGGGAGAGGGGTGGGGGGGAACCTCAAGATGCCAGGGATACATTTTTTTCGATTTTTTTACAGGAGGGGAGCGACCCCTTAGGCAAGGGTCGCTCCCCTGGGGGGGCAAATTGTCTTTAGGCCATTTCTGGCCCCTTTGGGTGCAGATCGGCCTATTTTTATCAGGCCAACCTGCCCCCAAGGGGGGCAGAAACCACTAGACACTAGGGATTCTTTTTTTTAGATCAATTTCACGCACTGGGAGTGACCCCTTAGGCAAGGGTTGCTTCCCTGGGGGCAAATCTATTTTAGGCCATTTCTAAACCCATTGGGGGCAGATCGGCCTATTTCTATAAGGCCGATATGCCCCGGGGAGGGGGGGGCAGCAACCACTTAGGCACCAGGGATTGGTGTGTGTGTTTTGGGCAAGGGTCGCTCCCCATGGGGGCACATTATTGTTTACCATTTCTGCCCCCTTGAGGGGCAAATCAGCCTATTTTTGTAAGGCCCATCTGCCGCCAAGGGCGGGGAGAAAGCCCACCATAGAGCAGGGAAGATTAAAAAAAAATACCCCCACCTCAAATAAATGGGGACAAAGTTGTTCTGCCCACTGGTGGGCAGATGGGACTATTACCCCCGATTCACTCCCAGGGGGGTGGGGGGAAGAAAGCCTACTAGATACCAGGGAATTAAAAAATAACAAATAGTGGGGTGGTGGCTACCAACCAGTATGGGAATGGTTATGCCCCCCACCCCAACTGAAGGGGGTAAGCTATCCCCCCCCCACACAAAAAGATCTTATCCCAATGGCAAGCAAGAGGACATTTGATTATTTTGGGTTTTGGTTTTACGTTTGGCCCATGAGAGCTTGTCTAACTCTCAAAATTGTACCATTTGGAATGGTGAGGGCTGCACTTTTTGGACTTCGGGACGCTGCCATGTAGAAAAATCTACGAGACCTAGACACAACTGAAAACTAAACATCTGGGTGAGTGCAGGGTGGTGTGCTTGACATGCACCCCGCACCATTTTCTTACCCACAATGCCATGCAAACGTCCAACTTTGCTTGAAATCACACATTTTACACAAATTTTTGTAATGGAACCTGCCGGAATATGCAGGAATCCACAAAATTCCTACCACCTAGCACTCTCGCATTTATACCGATATAAATTCTGCTCCACTTGTCAGCCTAAAAACATTTTTTTTCAAACTGCTCTTTTGGACCCACTTTGGTCTCCCCTCAATTTCAACATGTTTTTGGCTCTTCCCTGTCACAGACATTTGGCCCCCCTACACAAGTGAGGTATCATTTTTACCAAGAGACTGAGGGGAACATTGGGTGGTAGGAAATTTGTGCCGGTGCCGTGATCCCACACAGAAATGTGGGAAAAATTACATTTTTTTAGCTAAATTTGAGGTTTACTGAGGATTCTGGGTAGGAAAACACTGGGGAACCCATTCAAGTCACACCTCCCTAAACTCCCTCCGGTGTCTAGTTTTCAGAAATGTTTGGGTTTGGTAGGTTTCCCTATATGGCTGCTACGCCCAGGACCAAAAACGCTGCCCTCCCAAAAAAAACTGGTAGTTTTGAATTTGAAAATTTTGATGTGTCCACATAGTGTTTTGGGGCATTTTCTGTCATGGGCACTAGGCCTACCTACACAAGTAAGTACCATTTTATCGGGAGACCTGGGGGAACACTGGGTAGAAGGAAGTTTGTGGCTCCCCTCAGATTCCAGCACCGAAATGTGAGGAAAATGTGAGGAAAAAGTTTGCCAAATTTTCCCTCGGTTTCCCTAGGTGCCTGCTGACCTAGGCCAAAATCCATAGCTAGGAACTTTGCAAAAAACATGTCTGTTTTCTTTATGAAAATGTGATGTGTCCACGTTGTGCTTTGGGGCATTTCCTGTTGCGGGCACTAGGCCTACCCACACAAGTGAGGTACTATTTTTATCAGCAGACTTGGGAGAATGCTGGGTGGAAGGAAATTTGTGTCTCCTCTCAGATTCCAGAACTTTCTATCACTGAAATGTGAGGAAAAAGTGTTTTTTTTGCCAAATTTTGAGATTTGCAAAGGATTCTGAGTAACAGAACCTGGTAAAAGCCCCACAAGTCACTCAATCCTGGATTCCCCTAGGTGTCTAGGTTTCAAAAATGCAAAGATTTCCCTAGGTGTCGGCTGAACTAAAGGCCAAAATCCACAGCTAGGCACTTTTAAAAAAATGTCAGATTTCAATGTAAAAATGTGATGTGTCCATGTTGCGTTTCCTGTCGCGGACATTAGGCCTACCAACGCCAGTGATGTACCATTTCTATTGGGATACTTAGGAGAACACAGAATAGAACGAACAATTGCTATTGCCCCTTGTCTTTCTCTACATTTTTCCTTCTTAATGTAAGACAGTATGTAAAAAAGGCAACTATTTGAGAAATGTCCTGTAAATCACATGCTATTATGGGGACACTGGAATTCAGAGATGTGCAAATAACCACTACTTCTCAACACCTTATCTTGTGCCCATTTTGGAAATACAAAGGTTTCCTTGATACCTATTTTTCACTCTTCATATTTCACCAAATGAATTGCTGTATATCCGGTATACAATGAAAACCCATTGCAAGGTGCATCTCCTTTATTGGCTCTGGGTGCCTAGGGTTCTTGATGAACCTACAAACCCTATATATCCCCGTAGCCAGAAGAGTGCAGTAGACGTAAAGGTATATTGCTTTTAAAAATATGACATTGCAAGAAAAAGTAAGAGAGTAAAAGATGGAGAGGAATGGCTGTTTTTTTCTCCTTCATTTCAATATTTTTTATTTCTACTGTTATTATCTTTAGGAAAACCTTGTAGGAACTACACAAATGACCCTTTACTGAATTCAGGATGTTCTCTACTTTTCAGAAATGTTTATCTGTCCGGGATCCAGCATTTGTTTTACATCCATTTCTGTCACTGACTGGAAAGAGGCTAAAAGCACAAAAAATAGTAAAAATGTGGTATGTCCCAGTAAAATGCCAAAATTGTGTTATAAAATGTGGTTTTCTGATTCAAGTCTGCCTGTTCCTAAAAGCTGGAAAGATGGTGATTTTGGCACTGCAAACCCTTTGTTGATGCCATTTTTATGGAAAAAACC
Organism: Pleurodeles waltl; assembly: GCF_031143425.1. Lineage (NCBI taxonomy): Eukaryota > Metazoa > Chordata > Amphibia > Caudata > Salamandridae > Pleurodeles > Pleurodeles waltl. Next base: position 729,864,211 of record NC_090443.1, read on the forward strand.
ACAAGCTTTCTTCTGCAGCCCTTTTTTCCATTTTTTTTTAAAACAAAATGTTTGCTGTATTTTGGCTAATTTCTTGGTCTCCTTTGGGGAAACCCTAAAACTCTGGTTACCCCCAGAATCCATAGGACACAAATTTGGCTTGGGTAGCTTATGTGGACAAAATGTTATGAGGGCCTAAGCGCGAACTGCCCCCAACAGCCAGAAAAAGTCCTGGCACCTAAGAACGAAAGGCCCTGGCAACAAAGGGGTTAATTAATCGCTGCACTGTACTTATTCTGCCAATTTTGGTAGTGATAATACCAATTTCTAGATGTGACTCGAATACAGACTCACTACGACACCACGAGACAGAGCATCAGAATTCATAACTCACATTTTCTCGGAGTCCGGACTTTCGAAAAACAAACCATCCATCGAGAACTCAATGTTCTGAGAGCCCAGCATGTCGGCAGCAATTTGAGTATTTGAGGAAGGCGTCACGTCAAAAAGTAGAGTGACGTATCGGCCGCTCTCAGGAGAACGCACGCCTTAGCGGCCTTTCGTATCGTATCTGCGATGCCCATTACGAAGTCTAGAGTGGAAGATTCTAGAACCTGGTCACACCTGGTCTCTTTTGTGATTTTTGTGCTCAGGCTTCGGAAGAGGACTCGGGAAAGCTAAGCAAGACGGTGAGAAATGGTTTGCATCGAAGGGCTGCAAGTGACGTGTACTCTCTAAAACGCTACACGGGTGGTCGTTGTGCCATGTGAGCGCTGCACTTCAGTGAACTCAAAGAGAATGGGTTCATTAAAGCTGTTCAGTCATTTTTAACATGGACTTTCTGTTTCTCCTAATCAGTTGGGAGTCATTAAAGCAGCTACGGAACACATTTCAAAGTGTTTGCTCTCAACATTTACTTTTAAAACTATGTACTGATAGGGGAAAATACTTCTTTAGATGTTTTTTCCAATTTTTTGTATGGCAGGGATATTAAATTTCCAGTCATGCAGGTATAAAACTTGATAGCATGTAATTGTCTGACCCAGAATATTTTTAAGCTTTGGCCTGCACAGGGCTTGCACTGTGCTTGTGAAATCTATTGTGCCTAATATAAATAGTTGAAGGGGCTTACATCACGCCCTTCTTTTCATTGGTTTGTGCGCTTGCCTCTTTTTCTTCTGTTTCTATTTGCTGTTGCATACTATTCCTATTTTTCCATTTATCAGTGTCCCTGGGCACAAGTGCTGTTTTCCCGTGCTAGCGCAGGTGTTTTAATAAAGATTATTAATGAGTGTTTAAGTATTTTGAATAATAAGTTTATGTAGAAAAAGTAATAATCGAAATAATGCACACATTTGAAAATGTGATCTCAATGAATGGCCCCCAATGTTAATGAAGTGTACTAATCAATGATTAATGCTCATGAAATATTGAATATGTGTTAGACTAATGCAGTTGTGTCTTGGCCTTTTTTGCCAAGGTCTCATGTAAAAAACTGTATTTCTTAGCATTTAATAAAAATGCTGACCAAGAGAATTAAACTGTGAAATGTCTGTTGTATTGTTTAAATTTGCTCATAACGGAAGCTTTTCGTGTGAACCGACCGCTAGGAGATGATGTTCTTGCTAATGCAACATTTTATGTGTAATGTGTGTGAGACTGACTTTCCCCGGACAAGAACAATGAAGATACTGACTAGAGTGGAAGCTGTAATAATATTGTTACCTGACAAGCCAGATGATGAGAACATCACAAGACAAACCAATCAACAATATGAGAACACAGAAATATTAGAATTTATAGATTTGGGATAGTAGTTTTATTGGACAGAATGTGAACATACGATTAACTGACCAATAGGGAATTAGTGGACAGTTTAGGTGACTTTAATATAACAACGCAGAAAAGGGAGAAGATTCAGACATTTATTCCGACATTCTAAGAGAAGACAGATCATTCTGTCATTTGGGTCATTCCGACATTCTGGCTCATTGGGCTCATATTCCCCTGATTGCGAGCCTGATGCTTGCTAATCGACTGATGTCCTGAGGACGAAGACTGATTCTGCTTTGCTGATCCATACCGAGGATAGGTATACCTTGAAATGTGAGTATTATGCATATTTGCTTTTCCTTTCTAGGTACCAACTGCACTGTTTTGTCTATGACTCTTTCATAGTTTAGATGTTTTCCAAATTGGTCTTACTAAATTGTTTTGCATGAAGCCCAACATGCTGATGCTAATCTGATGTTATTTAAGGATCCTGACTTATGACAATATAGAGACTAATGCTTCATGGATTTCTCTGCTTAACCTCATGTTCTTCATTACATTAACGCAGCTGACTCTGCTATTGGTTTTGCACTGTAACTTTAGAATGTGTTGTAGTTCAAGCATTGATTAGATTGCGTTTCTTCCGCCGCTTTGGACAACCAGTTTTTTTTTTATATGTGTTTCATTTGATTTTGAGATTAATCTACATGACCTTAGCGTTGTCAATATGGAGAAATAAACATTCTAAACTTTTACTAAAGGTGTGGTTATTCAACACTGAAAGGTCCTGGTGCTTGATATTTACTGACTCCATTGATTATTGATTTTTTGATTACTAATGATTGTTGATTATCGCGTATTGATTAATGTACTGGCGCTATGGTAAGAACTTCTTAATTGCGAGTCAAAAGGTTAATTGACCTATTCATGTCCCCTTGTAACTTTACTTAATATTGTCAGGCGTGCTAACACATGCGCTTGGTGATACTTCTTTTCTTAATTGATGTAGCGTGAACCCCAACAAAGGTTTTGGGGTGCTTCACAGTCTCAGAGCGATTACATGATTTGCTTAGAAACACTGGCTGTTGCACCTCCCGCAGAGACTCAGTTCTATTCCCCAGCTTCCAGGTCGACCACTCACTGGCGTTTCTGCATTCATCTCCATTCCATGACTACTGTGAGCACAGCTGTAGCTTTAAGAGGGTAAGGAGACTTATGGTTACCTTTTACTTTGATACCACAATTACGTGAGGGGAGCACCTGCAATATTAATTTCACCTTAAATGCCTTGGAGGCTGTATTTGTGTTCTTCACTGAGACGGTTCTCAACATGCTAGTGCCGTTAGCCAAAATTACCGGATGAATTTAAAGGGACAGATTTGTGTATCTTCATTAGGGACCCGAGCGATCCTCATGTTATGCACCACGCTCCCTGTGTGCCTCACCAGTACCTCAGCGCCGCTGCATCTCCCACATTCGGGTACCTCCATTTCAGCTGTGGAGGCCACCAGCGTGGCCGTTCAAGGATTACCTTAACTCCCTTAAAGGAAGCACCCACATGTTTGTTTCTTAAAGCACTGACGCTATTGGGCACATCCATTTATTTTTAACCAACATGTTTAGTGGCCACGTGCATCACCCACACCTTGGTTCACCATGCATTGTGTTCTACTGGCCGGAGCCAGACAGAGTGGTCCCAGTATTGATGTACTGCGCTTCTCACAGTTAGGGCTCCATTCTTCATTCTTCATACAACTCACCACAAACATTGGAATAGAAGCGCCCTGGCACTACATCAGTGGACTACATGCAAGAGTCTAAATCCTTCAGTGTTGAACTAGATTTAATGTATAGGCTCTAAAAGGAGCCAAGTGCTGAAATGTTGCTATTTTGAGTTGCCTTACTTATAATTGCATATCTCTTCATTTAGGTGTGTTTTTTTGTCCTTTTGGTCTTGTTTTACCCAGATAAATAATCTGCATTTCTCTACATTGGTGTGGAGTTCCTTTTTTGTGGTGTTTCACTGTGTTACTTTAAGTATGCCCCTCGCTTCGACCTACCCTTCATTAACCACTTGGAGGCTGTATTTGTGTTCTTCACTGAGAAGCTTCAACATGCTAGTGCCGTTAGCCAAGATTACCGGATGAATTTAAAGGGACAGATTTGTGTATCTTCATTAGGGCCCCGAGCTATCCTTATGTTATGCACCACGCTTCCTATGTGCCTCAACAGTACCTCAACGCCGCTGCATTTCTCCCACATTCGGGTACCTTCATTTCAGCTGTGGATTACCTTAACTCCCTTAAAGGAAGCACACACATGTTTGTTCCTTAAAGCACTGACGCTATTGGGCACATCCCTTTATTTTTAACCAACATGTTTAGTGGCCACGTGCATCACCCACACCTTAGTTCACCATGCATTGTGTTCTACTGGCAGGAGCCAGACAGAGTGGTCCCAGCATTGATGTACTGCTCTTCTCACAGTTAGCGCTCCATTCTTCATTCTTCATACAACTCACCACAAACATTGGAATAGAAGCGCCCTGGCACTACCACATCAGTGGACTACATGCAAGAGTCTAAATCCTTCAGTGTTGTACTAGATTTACTGTATAGGCTCTAAAAGGAACCAAGTGCTGAAATGTTGCTATTTTGAGTTGCCTTACTTATAATTGCATATCTCTTAATTTATGTGTGGGGTTTTTGTCATTTTGGTCTTGTTTTACCCAGATAAATAATCTGCATTTCTCTACATTGGTGTGGAGTTCCTTTTTTGTGGTGTTTTCACTGTGTTACTGTAAGCATGCCCCTCGTTAACCACTCTCCCCAAAGTAAACCAGGCTCTGTGGCACCGAGCCCAAACCCCTTCACCACTTGTTGCATTGGCATCCAGCAAACCCTGAACCCCCACACCCTTCCCTCCACCCTAGTAGCGGGCCCAGAAGAAGCAACAGCACCCAACCATGTACAGAAAAGGCCCTGAAAGCAAAGCCTACCATATCAATACCACCACCTACAGCACCCTTGCTATTAGAGCACTACCAGCTACACTCATCTCTGACAATGCATATCAGCTCTGCCTACAGAACCCACTGCCATTCAAACTGAGGGCCCTGCACAACTCCTGCCATGGATTTCAACTCTGGCATGATACAGTTGCTTCTCTGCCAGCACCAGCACCCATACACAGCCCCCGAACACACATCTCCATCCTGACCTGTAGCAATATCTGCCCTTCTAGTACAGGCAACCCCAAAGCACTCTCCCAATGCACCTCTCTAATGCTCTTTCTTCTACCCTCTGTTTTGCCCTTGCTCTGTCCACCCTCTCTGTCTGTTCCTCTCCTCTCTTGTCAAGGAGAGGAACAATACTATACATAGTTTGCACATTAGTATAAAACCTGGTTAAAGTCTCTATCATAAAACCTGGTTAAAGTCTCTATCAGTTACCTGCCTGGATTAATGCCTCGTTCACAAAAGTTTGAATTTGTTTTTAAAAAAAAGAACATTATTATTAATCACATAGGCAAAACCTACTCCATTTACCATTGCTTGTTAGGTCTGGTGTTGGTCACAACCTTTTGATTTTCCTAAAATTATATCTTAGCTGCTAAGTTTCCAGTGTGCAGAAGTAACATGTCTATGTTTTAGGGCACCTACATGTGACATTCACTTGTCTAATGTGTGACATCTTGAGTGACACTTAATCACAAACACTGGATTAAGAAAACATGCGACACAAGACGAACATCTTGTTTTATGAAATGCAGTGTAGTACCTAGATGAACTAAGCCACTCATACCTGACTTGGGATACTTTGTGATTTCTGAAGTTGCCCTGTTCTAGTAAGTAAATAAGGCCAGTAAAAGTGACCAAGTAGTAACTCTTTATTGGAGTACCCATGCACAGTCCTCACCAGGTATAATTGTTGTGGAAACCTCCAGGGAACCTAGAATCGAATATGAGCATAAACAATACATGGTCAATAGAAACTGAGATAAATACACATCATGTTAAGAAGGTTACAGAATGTGTAAGTACATCAAGCTTAGTTGTAGACTAAATAATGTTTATTGTAATAAACACTTACTATAAACCTACCACACCTACGTCCTGTTCCAGTGTATCATACCTTCCTTTAATATTTTTTAGTAGCATTTAATAAAATGCAGATTGTAATCTTTACTAAATAACAGCTGTCTTAACTCATATACCCTTTCATCTCAAGTTAGAAATTAATTTGGAATAAACAAAAGTAATGCTAGTTTGGTTATTTAAAGTGCTGCAATTAATACTTGCAGATTTTACCCAAATTAGCGACCCACAATTTTCCAATCAGAAATGGTTGATCAAGAGTAAAACAGTCTGCTCCACCACCATAAGAATCTGTTTGCACATGACTTACCACTACCTTTGAAATGCTGCAGCCACTGTCATGAGCCAGCGCACTGCAGACTTATAATCACTGCTCGTTTTCAAATTGTTGCTGCTGGCTGACGTAAACACTTGTGTGCTCTGCCAAACATCAAAGGCTGAGATCAAGTGATGAGACCAATACTGTGAGCAGGATCTGAGAAGATTACTTTTTTGTCAACAATTTCTGGCAATATGAGTTCAGGCTGGCCCAGGGGCTTAGGAGGGCCTGGGCCCAGTAGACTGCAAAACAACAACATCCTGAACCACTACTTCCCCGACAACACTGTGAGGGGTTTGCACAGTGTAAGAGGCTCAGGCACCACTTCTCTCTCTGCTGATGGCAGTCACTCCAAGGAAAAACAAAGCTGCAGTCCTCCAGTGTGTACAATCTACGAAGCATGCATATGCTGCTGGTCACTAGTTGGGTGGTGCAATTGTGGAACAAATTCAGGCAAGACCCACCTCAGGTATCACCCATGTGATGGCTGGTATGCCTGGAGTAGACTCAGAGGAAGGTTGAGGGGGTGCAACTGATTGTTCTGTAAAGCCCTGGCCTGTTTGTGTTTCACTTACTGTAAACACAACAGACTGCTCAGTACTGTTCATGATTATTTCAGCTCTGACATAATTTTGAAGAGGCAATTGCATACTCATATCGGTAAGACAATTTTAGCATGCTGGCTGGTGCTGCCTTGTTGGCTCAAACACCTTGTTGCAGTATTGTCAAAGGGGAGCTTTAGATCGTGACTAATGCATTTTAATGCGGTAATGCAGCCGCCAGCATTAAAATGCATTAGTCTAACCTCTGAAGTGTGGTACTTGGCAGGGCTGCTTTATGCATAATAAATTTATGTAAAGGGGCTTTAAACTAGCACACCAGGGTTCGTCTGTTGCTACAGACTAACTTCACTTTAAGTGACTGCATTTTGTTTTTTCAAAAGGAGCATGTTGTAATGTGAATCTTATGTAGTGTTCTATATTCTAAGATCTTGGAGGCTGCAGCATTCTCTTAAGAGTCAGTTGAGGTCTACAGCTGGCTGGAGAAGGAACTCTGACAATGCTAAGGCTCATTCGTTAATAAACCTTTGTCTTCAGTATCAACAACAGAGCCTAGCATCTATTTATTACACTGGCGACGAGCTCCAGCTGTCGTGACTGTCCTTGGCGCAGTGGCAGTCAGTGCATGGACCCACATCACGAAGAAAGGAACCATATGGAGAAACTCCGTCGATAACAAGGCAAGCGTTATATACATATATATTTAGGATACAATGTTCGTATGAACTTAAATGAGCGAACCAATTATTTTGGTTATCGCTGGCACAAGCAGATAACAAGTGGCGCGTAGACTTGAGGAGAGAACAACAGAAAAACTAAAATTAGCTCAAGACCCTAACTGAATACTAAGTTTATTTGTCTGTCTTTTTTTCTGACAGTTTCAGACTGCAGGAGTCAATTTAGTTTATTGTAGGAGAAGTTTAAGATGCATTAGGTCCTGAAGAAGCATCATAGGATCCTTTTGGACCATAGAGACGCGAAACATGTCGACCTCATTTTGAGGTAGGTCTGGTAGTTCCTGGCCTCCTCTCTTCCTTAAAAAGTTGATATAGAGTGGTTGAGCATTATCTCTAGTTCACTCTCTTGTTACATTTTTAATCTTGGCCACCACCCATCACAGACAAATAAACTTAGTATTCAGTTAGGGTCTTGAGCTAATTTTAGTTTTTCTGTTGTTCTCTCCTCTTTTTCTCCTTACTCACTCTTAAGGTTTGTGGCCTCATCGAGAAGAGATCTCCGGCAAAGAGCCCCCGTACGAGGGGTGCCCGTCAGACATTGCAGCACCGGTCTGACGAGGAGCACGTCCGATGATGAAGCATGACACCCAATAGGGTGTGTGAGGACTCTTGCTCCTAATAATTAGGACTCCATAGTGTTTACCCTGTCTCTCTTTTCTTTTTGGAACAGTGTATTTCATTATATAGTATCAAGACAGAAAACAATCAGTTGGTGCAACCAAAAGTTAAGTCACAAGCACAAAAAAATGTGATCCACAAGAAGAGGAGCAATTATAATGCAAAAACTGAAACTTATAATGCAAAAATTAAGAGATTTGGAAGTAATTATCATACGTCTGAATTTAAGAATTGTTTTCCAATAGGCAAAGATTGTAGACAATGTGAGCGAAAAGGACATTTTGCACAAATGTGTAAACTGGATAGCAAGACAAAGATAGCAGCAGTCGAGAAAGATGGAGAGGAGAAAGACTTAATGGAGGACATAATTCTATGAGTGTCAGATGGCCAAAGGAGAATGGGAGGCGAAACAGACCAAAAGCCATGTTTGTAGTTAAAGGTAAAAAAGTCCAGTTAACAGTAGATTCTGGATCCTTATATACAATTATACCTGAAAGTATGTTTAAATTGCATTAGCCTGAAGTGCAACTACGTCCGAAGGATATTAGTCCCGGACGTTATTAGGGAGATAAAATAGATCTAGTGGGGTATATGTTAGCTGGGATTCAGTATCAAGATAGATGTGTACAGGGGAATGTGTATGTAGGGGAAAGTGGACCGCCGATATTGGGATGGGAACATCAATATGACCTCCATCTAATAATTTAACCTAGGTCACCTAGCCAAATTATGGTAGGAGACAAAACAACTGTAGAACAAATTTTAGAAGGGACAAGAAAAGCATTCTTTGAAGAAATTGGGGAACTCAAGGGTTATGTGCACAAAATAAAGCTTAAAGCTTTTGCAACGACAGTCCAACACAAAGTATGAAAGATTCCAATTTTAGCCAGACAAGAAGTCAAGAAAATGTTGGAGGAAGTGTTAGGAAAAAAATAATTGAACCTATTGAAACTTCAAGTTGGATTTTCCCGGTGGCATCACAAGGAAGTCCGATGGGGCTTTCAGGTTTTGTGTGAACTTATGTACATTAAATCAGAAGAGATTGACAAATTTTCACTTCCCAATATAAATGAGTTAGTCTTGATGCTGAAAGGGGGAAGGTATTTTTCCAAATTGGACCTAAGAAGTGCGTACCATCAATTGAAATTGCATAAAGATTCTAAACATTTGACAGCAATCATAACAACAGAGGGGGTATTCCAATTTACAAGGATGCCATTTGGCTTATCATCAGCTGATGTATTCCAAAGTATGATAAGTCAAGTGCTGAAAGGAATAGATGGAGTAGTATATTTTGACAATGACATCCTTGTTTTTGCTAATACCAATGAAAATCATAACATGGGGCCAGATGTAGTAAAGAAGCATTTTGCGAGTTGCAAATAGCGAGTCTTGGCGACTCGCTATTTGCAACTCGCAAAATGTTATGCAGAACGGTGTCTCAGACACCGTCTGCGAGTCGGTATGGGGTCGCAATGACCCACCTCATTAATATTAATGAGGTGGGTCGCAAATTGCGGCCCCATACCGACTATGGGAACTCGCAAACATGGAGGCCTGCTGTAGTCAGCAGACCTCCGTGTTCGTGACTGCTTTAAATAAAGCAGTTTTTTTTTTTTTAAGTGTAGCCCGTTTTCCTTAAAGGAAAACGAGCTGCACTTAAAAAAAAACCCGAAACCTTTAGTTTCGGTATTTTTTCAGGGCAGGGAGTGGTCCCTTGGACCACTCCCTGCCCTGAAAATTTTTTTTTGGGTCCAGTCACAAACTGGAAAGGGTCCCATGGGGACCCCTTCCAATTTGCGAGTGGGTTACCATCCACTTGAAGTGGATGGTAACTGCAACACCATTTGCGACCGCATATGCGGTCGCAAATGGTATTGCATACCACTAGGAATCGCAAATAGGAAGGGAACACCCCTTCCTATTTGCGATTCTGAAATGCATTTTGCGAGTCGGTCCGACTCGCAGAATGCATTTCTGCATAGGAAAATGCGATTTGCAACTCGCAAACGGCAGTTTTTGCCGTTTACGAGTTGCAAATCCTTTCCTACATCTGGCCCATGGTTCTTAAAAGAGTGTTAGATAGAATAATACAGTAAGGATGGCCACTTCAAAAGGAGAAATGTAAATTTTGTGTTGAAGAGGTGGAATACCTTGGGTACACCTTGTCACCGTCAGGGGTTAGGCTAAAGAGGGACCTGATAGAGGCCATAAGGAAAGCACCTTGCCCTGTGGACAAAGACCAGTTGAGATCTTTCTCGGGTCTCATTGAGTTTTATGCAAAGTTTTTAAGGAATTTTGCAGAAGAAACTGAGAATTAAAACAAAATTGTTAAGGGATGCAAATATGAGTGGATGGAAGAATAACAGAGAACTTTTGAGGACATAAAAAGAGATAGTTGCTTAGCGTAGATATTAGCCCCGTTTGATACAAAACCTACACCTATAGTTACAGTGGATGCCAGTGCGGTAGGTCTGGGAGCTGTGAGACTTCTAGGCATGGAAGTGGAGAAAAAACGTAGCATTCGCCTCGCGCTTTTTAACTAACATAGAGCACAACTTTTCAGTGATTGAAAAGAAGCACTGGCAGCTGTGTGGGCAGTAGATTACTTCAGAATGCATCTGTGGGGGTCCCCAGTCATAATACAAACTGATCGTAAGCCGTTAGTGAAAGTCTTATTACTGGGTGGAAAAGGAAAAGTGTCAACAAGACTAGCTAGATTAGCAGCATGATTGCAGGAATACCAGTATACTATAGGATATATTTCAGGTTGGAAGAATGCCCAAGCTGACGGTTTATCTAGATTACCCTTACCATGGTATGAGGTTGATATGGGCGGGGTGGAAGTGTTGGAGGGTGAAGGTGCAGTAGCAAGTGTAGAAGATCTAGTACTGTGGACAGAGGGAGAAATAGGGAAAAAGAAATGGTATGAGATTATGGACAGAGATCTCATATTGCAACAGGTTGTGAACATGGCAATGAAAGGCAGTAGGAGGGAGAATATGTTACCATTATCAGTAAGGCCATATGTAAAAGTTATTGATGAATTGACAGTGAGCGACAATAAGATCATCAGGAGGGGAGGTAAAGTAATACCACCTGAGAATCTAAGACGCAGATTGTTGAAAATGGCACATGAGGGTCACTTAAGCCAATCTTTTTTTTTTTTTTGATAAAGAGATTTTATTAAATTTTGCATAGAACAAATATAAATACAGTACAACATGAAGCCAACGGGCCTCAAAACAATAATGGTCCAGTCCTCGGTCCCTGCCGCTTTCATTACTAATGTTACTCACCCTCCCCTCTTAAAGGCCCGCTACATCCTCCCATTTCCCCCATATCTTCTTGTGTTTGTGTAAGCAACCTCTGACCTCGTACACAAGTTTCTCTCGCTGCGCACACCAATCCACTCCCCGTCTCCACTTAGCCAGTGCCGGAGCCACCCTGGCCTTCCAGTCTGCCATTATGTCCCTTTTGGCCACCAGACATGCCACCCCTAAGAAGGACCGATCTGCTCTTCGTAGCTCTGTATCTCCCATCACCCCGAGAAGTAGGGGCAATGGCGACCTCTTTACCTCCTTCTGTAGGGCCTCAGATATCTCTTGCACCACCCTTTCCCAATAGGCCACTATAATCAGGCATGTCCATACCATGTGGTAGAAATCCGCTGTATGATACCTGCAGCGGGGGCATTCCGCTGTGGGGTGGAGGCCTGCCTTATGTAACATAGCGGGTGTGAGGTATGCGGCGTTTAGGAAATAGGATTGTATTAAACGGAAGCGTGTGGCCATTGTCAGGGAGCGTGGGGCCATCAGTGCTTCTGTCGAGTCCGCCTCCTCCATGGGTCCCACCCAACTCTCCCACCTATGGCGAAGCTCTCTCAGGGGTCCCCCAGTGGCGGTGATTAAGGTGCGGTAAATCTGAGAAACCCCTCCCCTTCCCTGAACTCCCATCAGTGCCTTGGCTTCCATGGGGCTGTGCTCGGGTATGCTGTCTCCTGCCTGTAGGTGGACTAGTAGGGCATGACGTAGTTGGAGATATCGGTGGAATTGTGTTTTATTTAAGGAATATTGTTTCTGGAGGTCTTGAAAAGATCGTATATGTGTCCCTCTCCAAATATCTCCCAGTGTGGAGATCCCTATGGTGTCCCATTTCTGGAAGCCCTCCAGACCTGCTACATGTATCAGCTGCTTCCCCTGCCATAGCGGGGTTTGTTGGGTTAGGCGTCCCCACCACCCTGTCACTTTCTGGGCTGTACGCCATCCCAGAAGTACCATTTTGGTCACATCTGGAGTATCCCGGGGTATCGGGCTCCCGTAGAGCCTGTCAAGGATCTGTGGGTAGCCCATCGTCTGCAATTCTAGTTGATATGCGGGGTCTGTCCATCCACCTCCCATCCAGTCATTAATTACAAGTATGTGCATCGCTAGATAATAGTATTGAATATTCGACATACCCAGTCCACCCTCATAAACATCCCTCTGACAGGTTTTTAGCGACAGTCTTGTACGTGAGCCACTCCATATGAATTGGCGTGCTAAAGAGTCCATCTCCCTGAACCATCTCACGGGGAAGGGATGTGGAAAATTCTGCAGGAGGTATAAGATCCTGGGGAGAATCATCATCTTGTACAGCGCTATTCTACCAAGTAGATTCAGGGGGAGGGTCCTCCAGCGCAGAAGGTCAGTTTTGATTTTCTTTGAAAGCGGCGTGACATTGAGTTCCCACGCTAGCTCGGGGAGAAGTGAAATATGTATCCCGAGATATTTAAAGCTGTTTCTCCATATCGGGATATTCCGTTGCCAATCTATACATTCGTGCGAGCGATGAAGGGGGATCAGTAAAGATTTGGCAGGGTTCAGGGTCAGCCCTGAGGCTTCCGCGAAAAGTCTAAGGATCTCTAGAACGCGTGGGCCGCTTTTGGATGGATTGGAGATATACAGGAGCACATCATCTGCGTACAAAGCTACCCTGTCTTCCGAGCCAGAGGGCCAGTGCCAGCCCTCGATCAGTGGGTCACCTCTCATTAGTATCGCCAGTGGCTCTATCACTAGTGCGAAGAGCAGGGGAGATAACGGGCATCCCTGTCGAGTCCCACGACCAATGGGGATTGGGTCGGAGACTACTCCGTTCACCCTGATTCCAGCCGTCGGATTAGAGTATAGGAGTTTCACCAGTCCCCGGAATTTAGGTCCGAGCCCGTTTTTATATAAGACTTGATTGAGGAAGGACCAGTCTACCGTATCAAAGGCTTTTTCGAAGTCGAGTAAAAGCAGTGCCAACTGCGTATGCGATAGCACTTTGCGGTGCGCCAAAGCAAGGTGTAATCGTCTGATGCAGTGCCTTGTGCTACGAGTGGGCATAAAACCACACTGGTCAGGGTGCACCAGCGTGGGCATTACCTCCCTCAGTCTGGAAGCAAGGATCGAAGAGAGTACCTTGACTTCCACATTTAGGAGCGAGATAGGCCGGTACGCTGAACATTGTCGCGATGGGGGTTGAGTTTTGGGGATCACCACAATAGTGGCTTGATCAATCTCTGTTGGGAAGCGGCCTTGATTTTCCGCTTCTTCGTACATGCTGAGCAGGTGGGGACCCAGAATATCGCTACATTTACTATAAAATTCCGCTGGAAAGCCGTCGGGACCTGGTGTTTTGCCTGATGCCAGTCCCGATATTGCGCTGCAGACTTCCTCAAGACCGATGGCCTCGTCCAGTCTGTCTCTCGCCTCTGGAGTTACCCCGGGAAGGGTAATCTCATTTAGTAGGGGGGACTCTCTCTCAACAGCAGGGCGTGGATGCCTGGCGTATAAACGGGTGTAGTAAGAGGCGAAGCTATGTGCGATTTCCACTTCTGTTTTGACAAGGGTGCCTGAGTCATCTAAGATCTCCGGTATAATACTGTTAGCCATGGGACGGGTGGCCAGCCAATGCAGTAGTTTCCCGTTTTTATCCCCCCATCCATAAATTCGGCTTGCTGAGGCTCTCCACATGTGCAGCATTATATGTTTAATATCTTCTCTTACCCTGGTCAGTTTCCTCATGTTCGTGGCCGATGCCAAGTTTATATGTTGGCATTCGAGTCTCCGGGCCTTGTTCTCTAGCTCGGTGATTTGGGAATTATGATCTCGTTCACGGGACCAGAGAATGCTTCTGGCATGTCCTCTAATAGTGGCCTTGCAAGCAGCCCATAGCATTCCTGGGGATCGAACCGAGCCTTCATTTAATTCGAAATATTGGTCGAGGTGCAACCTGATCTCTTGGGTGTATTCTGTATCTTGTAAGTGCCACGCGTTCAAGCGCCACATAGGCCGTCTGGTAGGGTCTGCTCTACCCAGACGTATCAGTATTGGCGCATGATCGGAGACCCCCCGGGGAAGAATCTCAGCCCCTGCTACTTTTAAGAAATCTAGGGCAGGCATAAACACCAGGTCTATTCTGGATTGCGTCTGGTGGGCTGCCGAGGTATGTGTGTACTGGCGCTCCCTGGGATGCCAGGTGCGCCACACCTCACACAAGCCCAGGCTTTCCGCCCAACTACTTAGGGCTGAGGCCCGCTTGGATCTATGTATGGTAGCTTCCCCAGAAATGTCCAGCCTTGGGTCAAGGACCGTGTTAAAGTCGCCTCCCAGCAGGGTAGTTCCCTGGGGTAATCCTGAGGTTACTCGGTGGAGCGAAAATAAGAAGGAGTCGTGATTTGCTGGGGGCGCATAAGCGCACACCAAGTTTAGCGGTTGTCCGTGAAGAGTCCCCGTGACCACCATGAATCTACCTTGTGAGTCAGATTGCGTGGAAGAGATTACCATGGGCAGAGATCGGTGGAGCAGAATGGCCACTCCTCTAGAGCCTCTGGAAAACCCTGCGTGATATACCCTATCGTATCCTCCTCTCGCAAGCATAGGGCATCTGGACCCAAGAAGATGGGTCTCTTGTAGTAAAACTACTGCGGGGGAATACCTGCGGAGGGTGTTAAATACTGCCGATCTTTTGATCTTGTCTAACAGGCCGTTTACATTCCAGGAGAGGACCTGGGTTACTGAGGGCCAAGCGTGAGGTATGACACTGTTGGGCATGTTTGGATGTGCGGGAGCAAGCCCAGGGATGACCGTTTCGGACATGACCATAAAATTTTAAATCTACAAACCAGGCTAACCAACTTGTCGCCTCCTAAACCTAACTTAAACTTCCCCTCCCCCCTAAACTCCCCCCCTCCCCATACTCCCCCCCCGGAAGCATCTGTCGCCCATGTACCCAACCAAAACCAGACAGCCAGTAAAACTGTCATTGGGGTGGAGTGGTGGACCCCTCCTTTCTTTCGGATCAGTTGCAATTAGTAGTCACAAAACAAGCGTTCCACACCATACTCTAGGAAGCCCCTGGAAACATCAATGTTAATCTCGCTAGGGGTCGCCCGAGAGGGTCAGGCGAAGCCCGAATCCCCTTACGTCTCACGCAGGGGTCCCACATCTCCTGTCAGCCGAGTACCGGAGACTGACTCAATCGCCAATCCTCGGCGGGTTGGGACGGTGTTTGGGACACCAGAAGAGTCTCAGTGTTAGATTTAGTATGAGGACCAGAGTCCCGGGCTGCTTCGTCCTCTGCAGGAGCGATCGTGTCTTTCTGTCTGCCTCTCCGGGATCTGGTGCGCCGCCTGCTCCTCCGGGGCCCCTCTGATGGTGAGGGCCCGACATATGGGGTTCTTCCAGTGGTCCCGGGGGGACCCTTTCGGGCTCCGTCAGCCAGTCCCAAACTTCCTCCGGGGAATCAAAAAAGTAAGCTTTCCCAGCCATGAGGACTTTGAGGCGAGCGGGGAAAAGGAGCATGTACGAGAGCTGCATTGCCCTTAGTTTTTGCTTAACCTGTTCGTACGACCTACGGCGGGTCTGGACTTCTCTGGTGTAGTCCGGGAAAATTAGGATTTTGTGGTTTTCCCACTGCGTACCATCTTGCCGCCTCGCTTCCCTGAGGATATTGTCTCTGTCCTTAAAGTTAAGGAATCGCGCGATCATCGGGCGCTTCGGACCGCCCGGAGGTGGGCAAGGCGCGAGCGCCCTGTGGGCTCTTTCAATTGCAAACAAGGGCGAGAGGGATTGGTCAGGCATCCAAGATTTGATCCACGTCTCCAGGAATTCGGCGGCCTTATCCTCCTCTATGCCCTCCGGGAGACCTATGAAGCGTAGGTTGTTGCGCCTGGCCCGGTTTTCCGCTTCTGCACGACGGTGAAGCTCGCCGGTTCGGGACTGCAGCTGGGCTACTTTGGCTTTGAGGTCGGACAAATCGGTTTCGGTTTGGGAGACTCGGGTTTCCACTTCCGTAATTCGGGTTACAGCATTTCTAAGGTCTTGTCTGATGAGGCCCACGTCCACTCGCACCTCGCCGATTTTCGTTTCCACGGCTATCTGCGATGATTGAATAGCTTGGAGAATGGCACTCACCCCATCAGGGGTTGAACCCCCACCAGCCACTTCTCCCCCTCCTCGTTGGCCCGTCGCAGTTGTGAACTGGTCGATTTTTTGTTGGGAGGGCGGAGGTTGTTTGTTCGTTTTATCCTTCCCCATCGTGGCACTTGAGGCGGGCGTCAGGTGGGCCACCCCTTTCTTAACGCGGTTTCAAGCCTGAGAATTTAGTGCGTTGTTAAGTACCATGGACTGTGGGGGGGTTCGCTGTGTCTGATCACGTAAGGACGGCCGGCGATGACACCGTTGGCCCCTTCTTTTCAGCTCCCTTCCTCGCTCTCTCCACCAGTTGGGGGGGACCCGTCCGAGACCCAGACCCAGGTCTCTCCACCTTAAGGGCTCTGCGCCTCCATTGTAGGCCTCGCGCCGTCGCGATCGCGCTCTCGATCTCTCGGGTCGTTCCGACCAGGGTCTAAAGTCAACCAAGCACGACCCGGAACCCAGGATATCCACTTGCCTCAAGGTGTTGCCTTCCACAGCTCAACTCGCAGTCCAGATGTTGCCGCAGTCCAGCTCGCTCGATTCACTTCCCTGCCCCCCTGGGGCACCCCTCTGCTTTTCAGCCGGGTCCTGGTCCTCAGCACGCCATCAAATTTAAATTCTCCCCAGCAGGGGGATCTCGGGGGCTAGGGCCTCCGCCACGGCCCCAGCCCGGCACCGCAAGCCGCCCAGGCGGTCAGGGAGGGCTCCCGGTCCTCCGGGTCACACTCGCGCCTCTCGCGCCGGCGCGGCGCCGCTCACCCCGCGTCCTCCTCTACGACAGGAGGGGGGGGGCCGCCGGCGCCCCCGCGGCAGGGATCCATCCCCGGGGCGCGCCCCAGCCCTCACCGGGCCTCTCGCCTCCAAATTTAAATTCCCCCCAGCAGGAGGATCTCGGGGGCCAGGGCCTCCGCCACGGCCCCAGCCTGGCACCGCAAGCCGCCCAGGCGGTCAGGGAGGGCTCCCGGTCCTCCGGGTCACACTCGCGCTTCGCACGCCGGTGCGGCGCCGCTCACCCCGTGCCCTCCTCCACGACAGGAGGGGGGGGGCCGCCGGCGCCCCCGCGGCAGGGATCCACCTGCGGGGCGCGCCCCAGCTCTCACCAGGCCTCTCGCCGCCCCTCGACCCGCGGCAGACGACTTCGTCAGGGCCCCAAAGCCCACCTCAGATCCGCCGGGCACAACTCGCAGCGGCCGCCATCTTGAGCTCCTCTTCACGGGAGCAGCCGGGTCATCGTATGAGGGTGAGCCGCCGGCTTTTCATCAATTCGTCCCGCCAGACTTCTCTACAGGTCCCCGGGACACCGGGGCGCCATGTATAGCGCTTTCCGCTCCCTTGGACCACGGTAATTAAGGGCGGATGACGGAGGGGTCCAGAGCACTCTCAAAGTGCGACCGCCATCTTGACGCCCGAAGCCATGCCCCCTAAGCCAATCTTTGACGTAAAAAAAGTTACGATAAAATGTTTGGTGGCCAGGTATGGATAAAGAAGTGGACGAATGTGTTGAACATTGTAGTGAGTGTAAAGAAGGAGAAAAAAGGTTGAGAATAGGAGAACAGACCAGGGTGGGCGTTATAAGTGACCCTAGCATCCCATGGCACCCAGTGTTCTTTGACTTTATAGGACCTATGGGAAATTGAGTTCCGAATTACTGTATTCTTTCGTAATGGTGGATGTCCATAGGAAATGATTAATAGTAAAATTAATGTGTGAAATTACTACAGAAAGCAATATTAGGGTACTGGAGGATGCATTCATGGAGGAAGGGTACCCGCATACATTAGTCACAAACAATGGAACCCAATTAGTATCTGAAGAAATGATGGGATATCTGGAGTACGGTGAGGTGTCACATTTGTGCACCTTGATATATAATCCCCAAGCAAATGGCATCTTAGAAAGGGCCAACCGTATGGTGAAAGGAGTAATTCAGATGGCTATAGCAAGGTGGAAGAATGTAAAGAGGATGGTGTATTACTTGGTATGGGCTTACCGTACCACCGAAAATGGAGTTACGGGGAAAATTCCTTTTGAAATAATGAGAGGAAGGAGAGGTAAGACCAAACTGTCCACAGCATGGACGAAGGGTCTTTTGTCCCAGGGTTCTGATATAGCTGTAGAGCAAGATAAGCGTTTGGGAGAGAACAGATGTAGAATAAAAATTGGAGATTGGGTAAAGGTGAAGCCTGGTAGGTGAAGCCTGGTGGGTTAACTAAGTTTCACTGCCATACAAAGTTAAGGAAGTACGTAACTCCATAGTGTTGGAGAATGGAGAGTGGTGGAACATGCGTAAGGTGGCAGTATATGAAAGGGAAAATGGTGTTGAGGTGGTGAAAGGCAATAGGATTGAAACAGAGAAGTGTAGCGGGTCATGATGATCGAGGACAAGGAAATGCTGTGTAAGGAAGTGAGTGAACAATGCACAGATACAGAGATTGAGGAGCAAAGTGAGACAGTGGTGGAAGTATCAAGAGGGACACAACAAAGAATGCCACTGAAATATCTAGAAGATTATGGCCCCTCATTACGACCCTGGTAGTCGGTGATAAAGTGGCGATAATACCACCAATAGGCTGGCGGTACTTACTGCCAAATTATGAGCATGTCAGAAAGATCTCCAAAAAACAGCCAATGTACCACACTGATCGCCAGGGTGGAAACAACAGCCACCACGGCGGGAACCGCCTACAGCCAGGCGGAAGTCAATGTTCCGGCCACCACATTATGACCAGACCACCTTTTCGGGGGCGGTACCAACAACATCAAAAGCCTGGCAGAAACTGAGCTCAGAAGTGAAAGGACTAACCTTTGGAGACACAGGGAAGAACCACGCCGCCATGGAACCAGAACTGCATGTGTTCCCCATGATCTTCTACGTTCTGTTCCACCACGAACACCAAGGCCGGCGAAGACAACGACGGTGAGTGCAGCCACCTAGCACACAAGGGAGGGGGGGAGGAAAACGACAGTGACACACACACACGCACAACACACACCACACACACACACACACACACACACACACACCATACACACAACCAAATGCATTTAAAAAACAGTTTGACCCCGTAACGGCTGAATAATGCAAGGACAAAAAGATTTTGCAAAATTGTCAACACAGTATATAAGTTAGGCAAGATAATAGATATATACATATGTACAGACAAAGGGACACAGCCCAGTCCTCAGTTTTTGTAGGCCACATGGCCACAGGCCACACATGTCACCTGCTTCAACACGGAGAGAAAACTGCAGGGGGATCAGTTTGTAAATAGGCAGGCACCTCAGGGGGACGGGGGGCACCTCAGCCGGGAGATGTAACAAGACCACTGGTTCTAGAGAGGGCAAAGTGCCCTGTGCTTGATCCTGGGGAGTGATGGGCCATAGTCTCTAAGGTGGGTGTCGTACCCACTTGTTCTGGAGTGGACAAGCCTAACACCAGCCCATGGACGCAGGATTACATACCGTCCGCTGGCGGTGACAGCTGCACAGTGGTGGTGCTGCAGATGGATGGAGGCTCCTGCCCATCCCCTGCAACCTCGGACGGCTGCACAGTGGTGGTGCTGCTGGTGGAGGGAGGCTCCTGCCCATCCACTGCAACCTGAGATGGCTGCACAGTGGTGGTGCTGCTGGTGGGGGAGGCTCCTGCCCATCTCCTGAAACCTCGGATGGCTGCACAACCATGGTTGTTGGTGGGGGCTCCGTCACAGTTCTTGGTCCAGGCTCCTTGCCCTTCCTGCCTGCTGGTGCAGGCTCCTTGCTCTTCCTGCCTGCTGGTGTAGGCTCCTTGCCCTTAATGCCTGCTGGGGCAGGCTCCTTGATATTCCTGCCTGCTGGTGCAGGCTCCTTGATCTTCCTGCCTGCTGGGGCAGATTCCTTGGCCTTTTGTGTGGCAGGTGCAGGCTCCTTGCCCTTCTTGACGGCTGGGGAAGTCTCCCTCCCCTTGAGGCTGGCTGGTGCAGGCTCCTTCCCTTTCATTACATGTGGCCTGGATCCCTCTCTATCACGAGGGGGTATGGTTAGGACTGGGCCCATGGACTGTGTGGCTGAGGTGCTTGGCTGGGTTCGTGATACCCTACCCATACGTGCAGGACGGGGGAGAGTGGGAGGGAAGAGGTCATTGGTGGATACGACCAGTTTTTTAGGGACATTGGCGCAGGAAGAGGGAGAAGGAATGGGAGTGGAGGATGAGGGAGTGGTTGTTGGAGGTGTCTGCTGCTTTTGGATGCAGGTGCATGGGCTGTATGCTGTTGTGAGGTGGATGTCTGTTGGGTGTCTTAGTGCTTGCGTTTGTGTACCTTGGGGAGGGGGGCAGACACAGTGGGAGAGGACACGGGACGTGTGCATGGATGTTGTGGAGGTAAAGAACAATAAAGTGGGTTGTGCACCACCATCAATTGTAAAAACATATAAATAATATTTCAGGAAAGTCATAGAGTTTCATAGATTTCTTCCAAAAGGTTTATTTGATGCCACTGTAGATTTATGAAGAGAAACAAAACAGCAGCCAACGCGTTTCGCCCTATATACTTGGGCTTCTTCAGGGCGTGTAGTATGTTCCAATAATGGGTCAAAAGGTCGTTTGTAAAATGAGTGTAAGATGCCAACGAAGGTTCAAAGAACGTAAATAATACTTTTGCAGAATATTGTATTGCCGGCCGGATTTTCCAAGTTAGAGAAAAGGGTGTAAAAGGACGGGCCCGATCGCGTTGCCGCCCGTCATGTAGGTAGAGTATGCGGCACGTTCAAGTATTGAGTTCAATACTTGAACGTGCCGCGTACTCTACCTACAATACTTTTGCAGAATATTGTATTGCCGGCCGGATTTTCCAAGTTAGAGAAAAGGGTGTAAAAGGACGGGCCCGGTCGCGTTGCCGCCCGTCATGTAGGTAGAGTACGCGGCACGTTCAAGTATTGAGTCATTTTACACCCTCGTTGCCGCCCGTCATGTAGGTAGAGTACGTGGCTGCTGTTTTGTTTCTCTTCATAAATCTACTGTGGCATCAAATAAACCTTTTGGAAGAAATCTATGAAACTCTACGACTTTCCTGAAATATTATTTATATGTTTTTACAATTGATGGTGGTGCACAACCCACTTTATTGTTCTTTAACATTTGGGGTGTTTTTCCTTCACCCCTTTGGTTCCTTTGTGCAGTAGGAACTTTGCTGGTAGTGCACACTACATTCTACTGTACTATATGTCATTTATGTACACTTTGAATATTTAGAAACTACTAGGGATTGATGCGTTCCTCCTTTGAGCTTACTGCACTTGGTTTTTGATTTGGATGTTGTGGAGGTGTCTGCCAGTGAGGTGTGTGTTCTGCTTGGTTTGGTGATGATGCTGGTAGTGGATGATGATGTAGTGCATGCAGGTGTGTGTGTGTGTGGACGTGGCTGGGAGAGTGGTGGTGGAGGGGAAGGGGGAGACAGTGGAAATAGTGGATGTTGGTGTGTCTGCAACTGGATGGTGTTTGTGTGAGTGCCTGCGGGATGAAGTGTGGTGCTTGTGTTTGCCTGTGACACTCTTGGGTGTTGTCTTGTGTGCATGCTCGTCTGTATGTGTGCTTGGGATAGGTTGGGGTTGAGGGCAGTGGGACTGGGACTGGGCAGTAGAAGTTGGAGGGGGGACGGTAGAAACAGGGACAATGGCTGCCATCAGAGATGAGGCCTGAGCCCGAATCGATCTCTGTTGGGCCATCAATCCAGTGTGAATGCCCTCCAGGAATGCATTAGATTGTTGCATCTGGGCTGCCAGCTCCTGGATGGCATTCACAATGGTTGACTGCCCTACAGAGATGGATCTCAGGAGGTCAATAGCCTTCTCACTCAGGGCAGCAGGGCTAACTGGGGCAGGGCCTGAGGTGCCTGGGTGAGTTGGCACAGACAACTCAATGAGGGGCTGCTGGGAGGGCGGTGCTGGTACGGGGGTGCTTCCATCGGAGAAGGTATCTGTGTCTGAACTGTCCCCTCCATTCTCTGCCGTGGTGCTCCCCTCACCCTCCGTACCACTGATGCCCTCAGCTTCCGTGCACTCTGCCTCCTGGGTCCTGTGGGATGCAGCTCCCTCTGTCGCCGGTGCCTCTGCTCCTCCGCCAGATGATGGTAATGCACGTAAGGACAGGATGACAAAACAAGAAAGGGGGGAGAGAGACAAAGGATACACTGGGTCAATAGCTGCACCAACACCACCATTGGCGTACACAGCACCCTAACACACAGGAAACAGGCCTATGCAATATGCATTGCACTACCTGAGAAATAGCATGCCTCCAAGGCAAGGGGAGGGGCACACACCGCCAAATGCAGCACACCTGGGACCCATGAAGCCCTGACCAGTAGTGGATGCCTACCAGCTAGGTAGCTAAATTTGCCCTTCTGCACCCTAGCCACCAGGGGACCTATGCTGCAATGTCAGGCCTGGCCTAGGGGGACCCACTGACACACATCCCCCACCCGGATACCACCCTACCATACGTAAGTTGTAATGATGGGCACTGTACTCACCCCCTTGTGGCTGCTGTGTTGCCCTCAAGCACCCATCTGGCTCTGGATAGGCCACCACCAGTGTGTGGGCCATGAGGGGGGGTCAGGGTTCGACGGACACCCCTTCCTCGTTGGGAGGCCATCCCCAGCTGGGCCTCCGCCGTCTTCCATGCCGAGCATCTGAGGTCCTCCCACTGTTTGCAACAGTGTGTGCTCCGCCTGCCATAGACCCCCAGGGCCCACAACTCCTTGGCATTGGCACACCATATACCCTTCTTTTGATGGGCGCTGACCTGCAGAGGCAATACAGACAGGAAAATAGAACTAGACAAACAGTCCTGCCTGTTACACATATGGCCTACCATACACCTTCACATCACCGTTTACACACACATATCCCAGCACACAACCTGTACGCCACCAACTTCCATCCACCCCACCTACACGAGGCCATCACACTCACAACTCCATGCATTCATGCCACATGCATTGTGCTCACAGTGTACTCACCTGTTGGTCTGGAGGTTCATACAGCAGTCCGTACTGGGCTAGGACCCATCCACCAGTCTCTCCAGCTCCTCTGAAGTGAAGGCTGAGGCCCCTTCCCCGGTCACACGGGCCATGGTAGGTTCCAGGCACAGGTCACAGCAGCACATGCAGTGTAGGTCCTCTCCTATGGAAGGTCAGGTAACAAGTAAGGAATCAGATAGAAAATGGCGGTCACGTCTGCAGGGTGCATACCGTCACAGCCGGCATATATCACATTGGCCACTGTACCCCATAGGGTCCAATCTTAGCCAATGAGGAGTTGCACGGCGGTTCCAGACCGCCGCCCGCAAAGACGCACAACTGCAGCGGAATTACCTCACTTCCACCTGTCCCCCCACACAGGATAGGCGTACCCCATTTCAGGGTGGGGGGCAGGCCTTGGAATAATGCTGCGTCACAGGAGATATTAGCACATACTGGACAAATCACAATGACCCATTTCATGTTTACAGGATGCAAAGTTCTGTTCTGGTTCCATTGTTCTGTTTGTGACCGGCTCCTCACTCTTGTGTCCCTTAGATACCTACTGCTGCAGATGAATAGGAGATGGAGGCATATCCCCTGTGCAGACCCCTAGTGGACTTGGCTACACTGGAGGATAGTCACATAATACTCACCTATAGACTGGACAGGGCCACAATCACTGAGCTGTGTGCCTAACTGGAGCCTGACCTGATATCTGCTATCCGTCACCCCACTGGGATCCCCCCTCTTGTGCATGTGCTATCTGTACCTGGCAACTGGTTCTTTCCAAGTTACAGTGGGCTTGGCAGCAGGAATGTCACAGCCAATGTTCTCAATAGTGCTGGCAAGAGTTTTGTCTGCCCTGATTAAACACGTGCAGCTCCATTGTTTTCCCCCAGGTTGAGTATTCGGCTACTGTGAAGGCCGAGTTTTATGCAATGGGACGTATCCCCAACATAATTGGGGCAATTGATGGAACACATATTGCATTTGACTATTGCCAGTAGTCCCACCACTATTACCACTTCTGCTAGGGGTACCAGAGTCTGATGTCTTAGTGGTGGTAGGCTCAGGGGCTTTACCAGTGCAGGACTTATCCCCTGGCCAATAGCCTTTATTTCTACACACATAACACCAAGCCCCAGAGGAGTGTTTCGGACCTGAAGAAGGATTTTTGTGTTTACTTTTATCCCCATGCTTGTCCTAAGATTTTTCACCATCTTTCTTCCTGCCATCCTTGTCACCCCTGTATGAGCTTTTCTGCTCACCCTTGTTCTGACCCTTCTTTCCCAATTTTTGGGGAGAGGTCAGATCTGAGTCCACAAGATACTGATGTAACAAGTCAGACACACAATTATTCAAGATATATTCTCTCAGAATCCAGTTATATAGGCTTTCATAATCAGTCACCTTACTGCCATGTAACCAACGTTCTAGGGCCTTCACAGAACAGTCCACAAAGTCTGTCCAGTCCTGTGATGACTCCCTTCTGGTTTCTCTGAACTTAAGTCTGTACTGTTCAGTGGTTAAGCCAAGACCATCCAAGAGTGCATTTTCAAGAACCTGGTAATTATCTGCATCATCCTCTCTGACAATAAGACGTCTATCTCTACCTTTGCCAGAGAAGGATAAACAAAGGATAGCAGCCCACTGTCCATGAGGGACCATTTGAACTTTACAGGCCCTCTCAAGTGCAGCAAACCACTTGTTGATGTCATCACCATCCTTGTAAGGAGGGACAACTTTGTGCAGATCTGTAGAATCAAATGAAGGTTCCCTAATATTTGTATTCCTAAAACTGCTGCTGCCACCATGGGGAACTAACCCTGCCTTTATTTCTCCACAGCCAGGGATTCCCTGTCTAAGGCCAGCTGCTGCTGCATTACCTTCAGTCTGGCCTCCTCTAACCTCAGCTTTCTGAGTTCCCTATCTAGGGACTGGTCCTCAGGTTAGAGTGTGCAGAGGCAGACCTATGTCTAACAGAGGCCACTCTAGTGACCTGGCCTCTAGGGGTGAAGGGAGCCCTACTTGGGTGTGAACCCTTACCATTACCAGTTATACTAGGGGGCTTGTTGACAGATAGGTCTGTGGAAGGACCCTCCCCAGGATTGTCATCTTGCTCCTCTGAGCTTTCCTGGTTGCAGTTATCCTCTACCTCTTCCTCAGTGCTGATTTCCTGGTCATCCTGGAGGAAGAGATTTAAGAGGTACTCCTTATTGGGGTTCTTCATAATCCCTACATTTCTTAAAATGCAGAGCCCCTTCAAGCTTTTATAGTTTAAATTGTCATAGGTAGTCTTGACATCTCTAGGGGTGATTTCTATAGAAGACATACTGAAAGAAAAAAGTTTAGGAAAGTGAGTAAAAAGTTAGTAGAGTAACAGAGCTAACTTGTTAGAGAAAAGAAGAAAACTTTTCAGAACTTTTAAAAAACTTTTCCAAAGTTTAAAGAACTTTTAAGAAAGTTAGAAGATAGTTTTTAGGTATATATTATATATGCTCTTAGTATTGAAGCAAGCTTTTCTTGTGAAAAGCACTAGTAACAAAGTGGTAAAGCAATTGAAAGTACTTATCCCATCGCTGCACCACCAATGTAGGAGGCTGGCCTGGCTTGTCGTGTGTACCTTGGGTACTTACACCTTACACCAGGTCCAGTTATCCCTTGTTAGCGAATGTAGTAGTGTTCTAGCAGCTTAGGCTGATAGAGGTAGCTATAGCAGTGCAGCTTAGGCTGTACTAGGAGACATTTAAAGGTTCTGCAATACCACTTATAGTTACACATTACTCATACATAAGTAAAGACAATACTCAGTGTTACCAAAAAGAAAGGTATTTATTTGGATGGCACAGTACCAAAAATATCTTAGAGACAATACTACTTCTGGAGGTAAGTACTATACACAATATATACACTAGACACCAAAATTAGACAAGTAAATAGTCATAGTACAATGCAAACAGCAGGAAATCCTATAGAATGCAATGGGAGAAAATAGGTCTAGGGGCAACACAAACCATATACTAAAAAAGTGGAATGTGAATCACAAATTCTCCCCTAGACAAGTGTAGTGTGTGCAGAATCGCTGGGAGAGTAAGAATACAGTAAAGGTAAGTAAATTACCCCACCCCAGAGCACAGAAAAGCAGGAGTAAAGTACTGCAAGTTTCCTTAGGATACACTACACGTCACTATTGGGATTTTGCAGTAGCCAACCAAGTCTGCAAAGAACAACTGCTGGATTATTGGACCTGTAGACCTGCAAAGGAAGGGGACCAAGTTCAGAAGTCGAAAAAAGTCCCAGGAAGGACAGGAGACCCTGCCAACCCAGAAGAGGGTGCAAAAGAAGAGTCCCCGGTTAGTCGAAGACTGCAGAAATGCACCCTAGGAAGATGCCTGCATATTCCTCCATGATGCAAAAGATGTCCCACAGCGTGAAGATCGTTGCAGACGAGATTTCATGTTGGAAGGTGCCAACAAGCCTTGGCTACGACAAAAGTGCGTTTTTCATCAAAATGGCACTGGATGGACCCAGGAGGGACCTGGGGGCCTCAACTCTGCGTGAGGAGGAAGAGGGGGCTCTCAGCACTTTAGAGAGCCCTCGGGATGCCAGCCAGCACCCCCAGAAGCCACAGGATCTGGGAACAACTCAGCAAGTGGACCGTCGCAAGGTGGAGTGCTGGGGACCTGGGCAAGGCTGTGCATGAAGGAATTTTGCAAAGAGTGCACAGAGGCCTCAGGAGGCGAAGAGGACACAATACACAGGGGTACCATCGTTCTCGAGGAAGGCAAGGTCTTACCTCCTCCAAATTGCGTCAGCAGGACCTCAGGACAGTCTATATTGATGATGTCCACCCGCTGTGTCCTTAGGAGCACGCTCGTCACCGTGAGAGGAGTCCCTGGGTACCGGTCATCGCCTTGGAAGGTGCCTGCATGGAGCAGAGGAATGACTCTGCCACTCCACAAGAGATTTCTACGGTCCTTCTGGTGCAGGATGAAGACAGGGAGTCCCCAAAGCATGCACACCATTGAAACTGTTGCACTTGCTGACTTGGAGCTGAGGTTGCTGAAGAAAAGTGTCTCTTGTAGACACTTTGTTGCAGTTACAGCATTTCTTGGAGCAGGCTGCGGTTGATCCTAGGTCAGAAGAGTCTGAAGTTGTTGCAGAGGTTTCCTGAAGTAAACTTGCAAGCAGAATCTGAAGAGAACCCACAGGAGAGACCCTAAATAGCCCTGAGAGGCTCAGGTATGGACCTATCAGTAGGGGTCTCTGATGTCACCTGCTGGCACTGGCCACTCAGAGCCCTCCGAAGTGCCCCCACACCTTGCAAAGCAAGATGGCTGACGCCTGGGACACACTGGAGGAGCTCTGGGCACCACCAATGGGGTGGTGATGGACAGGGGAGTGGTCACTCCCCTTTCCTTTGTCCAGTTTCCCGCCAGAGCAGGGGAGAAAGGGTTCCTGAACGGGTGTAGACTGGTTTATGCAAGGAGGGCACCATCTGTGCTCTTCAAAGCATTTCCAGAGGCTGGGGGAGGCTACCCCTCCCCAGCCTGTAACACCTATTTCCAAAGGGAGACGGTGTAACACCCTGCTCTCAGAGGAAATGCTTTGTTCTGCCTTCCTGGGACGGGGTTGCCCAGTCTAAGATAATGGAACTGTCCCCCCATTCCAAATCTGGTATTGGGGAACCAATACCATGCATCCTGGGGGCTCCACCATGGACCCCCAATACTGCCAAACCAGCTCTCTGAGGCTTACACTGCAGCTAGAGCTGCTGCCAACCCCTCAGACAGGTTTCTGCCCTCCTGGGGTCCAGACGGCTTGGCCCAGGAAGGCAGAACAAAGGACTTCCTCAGAGAGAGGGTGTTACACCCTCTCCCTTTGGAAAAAGGTGTGAAGGCAGGGGAGGAGTAGCCTCCCCCAGCCTCTGGAAATGCTTTCATGGGCACAGATGGTGCCCATTTCTGCATAAGCCAGTCTACACCGGTTCAGGGACCCCTCAGCCCTGCTCTGGCGCGAAACTGGACAAAGGGAAGGGGAGTGACCACTCCCCTGACCTGCACCTCCCCTGGGAGGTGCCCAGAGCTCCTCCAGTGTGCTCCAGAACTCTGCCATCTTGGAAACAGAGGTGCTGCTGGCACACTGGACTGCTCTGAGTGGCCAGGGCCAGCAGGTGACATCAGAGACTCCTCCTGATAGGCTCCTTCAGGTGTTGCTAGCCTATCCTCTCTCCTAAGTAGCCAAACCCTCTTTTCTGGCTATTTAGGGTCTCTGCTTTGGGGAATTCCTTAGATAACGAATGCAAGAGCTCATCAGAGTTCCTCTGCATCTCTCTCTTCACCTTCTGCCAAGGAATCGACTGCTGACCGCGCTGGAAGCCTGCAAAACTGCAACAAAGTAGCAAAGACGACTACTGCAACTCTGTAACGCTGATCCTGCCGCCTTCTCGACTGCTTTCCTGGTAGTGCATGCTGTGGGGGTAGTCTGCCTCCTCTCTGCACTAGAAGCTCCGAAGAAATCTCCCGTGGGTCGACGGAATCTTCCCCCTGCTACCGCAGGCACCAAAGAACTGCATCACCGGTCCCCTGGGTCTCCTCTCAGCACGACGAGCGAGGTCCCTTGAATCCAGCAACTCTGTCCAAGTGACTCCCACAGTCCAGTGACTCTTCAGTCCAAGTTTGGTGGAGGTAAGTCCTTGCCTCCCCACGCCAGACTGCATTGCTGGGAACCGCATCTTTTGCAGCTACTCCAGCCTCTGTGCACTTCCGGCGGAAATCCTTTGTGCACAGCCAAGCCTTGGTCCACAGCACTCTAACCTGCATTGCACGACTTTCTAAGTTGTCCTCCGGCGGCGTGGGACTCCTTTGTGCAACTTCGGGTGAGCACCGTTTCACTCCTCTTCGTAGTGCCTGTTCCGGCACTTCTGCGGGTCCTGCCTGTTTCTGAGAGGGCTCCTTGTCTTGCTCGACGCCCCCTCTGTCCCCAGACGCAATTGGCGACATCCTGGTCCCTCCTGGGCCACAGCAGCATCCAAAAACACTAACCGCACGATTTGCAGCTAGCAAGGCTTGTTGGCGGTCTTTCGGCGGGAAAACACTTCTGCACGACTCTCCACAGCGTGGGGGATCCATCCTCCAAAGGGGAAGTCTCTACCCCTTGTCGTTCCTGCAGAATCCTCAGCTTCTACTGCCTAGTAGCAGCTTCTTTGCACCCACAGCTGGCATTTCCTGGGCATCTGCCCATCTCCGACTTGCTTGTGACTTTTGGACTTGGTCCCCTTGTTCCACAGGTACCCTCGACTGGAAATCCATCGTTGTTGCATTGCTGGTTTGTGTCTTTCCTGCAGAATTCCCCTATCACGACTTCTGTGCTCTTTGGGGAACTTTAGTGCACTTTGCACTCACTTTTCAGGGTCTTGGGGTGGGCTATTTTTCTAACCCTCACTATTTTCTAATAGTCCCAGCGACCCTCTACAAGGTCACATAGGTTTGGGGTCCATTCGTGGTTCGCATTCCACTTTTGGAGTATTTGGTTTGTGTTGCCCCTATCCCTATGTGTCCCCATTGCATCCTATTGTAACTATACATTGTTTGCACTGTTTTCTAAGACTATACTGCATATTTTTGGTATTGTGTACATATATCATGTGTATATTTGCTATCCTCATACTGAGGGTACTCACTGAGATACTTTGGCATATTGTCATAAAAATAAAGTACCTTTATTTTTAGTATATCTGTGTATTGTGTTTTCTTATGATATTGTGCAAGTGACACTAGTGGTACTGTAGGAGCTTCACTCGTCTCCTAGTTCAGCCTAAGCTGTTCTGCTAAGCTACCATTATCTATCAGCCTAAGCTGCTAGACACCCTATACACTAATAAGGGATAGCTGGGCCTGGTGCAAGGTGTAAGTACCCCTTGGTACTCACTACAAGCCAGTCCAGCCTCCTACATTGGTGTGCAGCGGTGGGATAAGTGCTTTCTAACTACTTACCACTTTTGTCATTGTACTTTTCATAAGCGAAAAATATACAAAACAAGTTCAGTGTATGTACACCTAACCAAAACACTGTCTGAAATGTCTGGCACAGGCCAAACTGTTGATCTGTCCAAACTTGCTTATGATAACCTTAGCTGGAAGGAAGCAAGGAGTCTCTGCATAGATAGAGGTTTAAGTGTAAGGAAGAATCCCTCTAGAGAACTGTTAGTGAATATGCTTGTTGAACAGGATAAGGCCCAAGCTGGCACTCCTGTTGGAAAGTTAGCTGATGGTTTCCAATCTGACCCTGGGGCACCCCTAGCTGAAGAGTTAGAGAGGAAACTTCCTAGCCTGTCCCTTAGCAGACAACCTAGCGTAGCTGGTACTGAGGTTGAGTCACATCATACTGATAGTGTGGTCTCCCATCACAGTAAGAGTATTCACTCTCACCATAGTAGAAATGCTGTTTCTATTAGCCAGGCTGTTAGGGTGCCATCGGTTAGGGCCAGGTCTCCTTCTGTTCAATCTCAGCATACTTCTGTTTCTAGACATGCCTCTCCCACCCACCCTGATGACAGAATGTTAGAAAGGGAGCTCAATAGATTGAGAGTGGAACAATCCAGGCTGAAGCTCAAGCAGCAACAGCTGGATTTAGATAGGCAGTCTTTAGAAGTAGAAAAAGAAATACAGAAATTGGGTATAGAAACCCATGGTGGCAGCAGCGCTATTCCCCATAGTCATCCTGCAAGAGAGCATGATTCAAGGAATCTGCACAAGATAGTTCCCCCTTATAAGGAGGGGGGTGACATTAACAAGTGGTTTGCTGCACTTGAGAGGGCCTGTGTTGTACAGGATGTCCCTCAAAGGCAGTGGGCTGCTATCCTATGCCTATCATTTAGTGGAAAGGGTAGGGATAGATTCCTTACTGTGAAAGAAAGTGATACCAATAATTTCACTATTCTTAAGAATGCACTCCTGGATGGTTATGGCTTAACCACTGAACAGTACAGGATGAAGTTCAGAGAGACCAAAAAGGAGTCTTCACAAGACTGGGTTGATTTTGTTGACCATTCAGTGAAGGCCTTGGAGGGGTGGTTACATGGCAGTAAAGTTACTGATTATGAAAGCCTGTATAACTTGATCTTGAGAGAGCATATTCTTAATAATTGTGTGTCTGATTTGTTGCACCAGTACTTGGTGGACTCTGATCTGACCTCTCCCCAAGAATTGGGAAAGAAGGCAGACAAATGGGTCAGAACAAGGGTGAACAGAAAAGTTCATACAGGGGGTGACAAAGATGGCAATAAGAAGAATGATGGTAAGTCTTTTGACAAGGGTGGGGACAAATCTAAAAATGAGTCTTCATCAGGCCCACAAAAACACTCTGGTGGGGGTGGTGGGCCCAAATCCTCTTCCAATCAAAACAAAGAAAAGAAACCATGGTGCTATTTATGTAAAATAAAAGGCCATTGGACAACAGATCCCAGTTGTCCAAAGAAAAGCACCAAGCCTCCTACCACTACAACCCCTACTGCTACACCTAGTGTCCCTACTAATAGCAGTGGTGGTGGGAGCAAACCTACTAATAGCCAATCCAAGGGAGTAGCTGGGCTCACTATTGGTAACTTAGTTGGGGTTGGTCTGATTAGGGAGACCACAGAGGCTGTGTTAGTCTCTGAGGGGGCTATTGATTTAGCCACCTTGGTTGCTTGTCCCCTTAACATGGATAAGTACAAGCAACTACCCCTAATAAATGGTGTTGAGGTTCAGGCCTACAGGGACACTGGTGCCAGTGTTACAATGGTGATAGAGAAACTGGTTCACCCTGAACAACACCTACTTGGTCACCAGTACCAAGTAACCGATGCTCACAACAACACCCTTAGCCACCCCATGGCTGTTGTGAATCTCAACTGGGGGGGGGGGTTACTGGCCCAAAGAAAGTTGTGGTTGCCTCAGATTTACCTGTAGACTGTCTATTAGGGAATGATTCAGAGACATCAGCTTGGGCAGAAGTGGAGTTGGAGGCTCATGCAGCAATGCTGGGCATTCCAGGGCATATTTTTGCTTCGACCAGGGCTCAGGCCAAAAAGCAAAAAGGACAGGGTGACTTGGATCCTGGAAGAATGGACCAAGTGCTCCCTAAAGCTAGGGGTAGCAAAGGTAAATCACTACCTACTATCCCCCCCTCTACAGTGGATTCAACTTCTGAGGAAGAAGATTTCCCACCCTGTGCAGAACCTACACCAGAGGAGCTGGAAGCAGACACTGCTGAGCTTTTGGGTGAAGGGGGGCCTGCCAGGGAGGAGCTGAGTGTGGCACAGCAGACCTGTCCCACACTAGAGGGTCTAAGACAGCAAGCTGTCAAACAAGCTAATGGGGATGTCAGTGACTCTCACAGAGTTTACTGGGAGGACAACCTCTTGTACACTGAGGCAAGGGATCCTAAACCTGGAACTGCCAGGAGATTAGTGATTCCTCAGGAGTACAGAAAGTTCCTCCTAACTCTTGCTCATGACATTCCCCTAGCTGGACATTTGGGGCAAATGAAAACTTGGGACAGGCTTGTTCCCTTGTTTCATTGGCCTAGAATGTCTAAGGACACAAAAGAGTTTTGTAAGTCCTGTGAAACCTGTCAAGCCAGTGGCAAGACAGGTGGCACTCCAAAGGCACCCCTTATTCCACTGCCTGTGGTTGGGGTTCCCTTTGAAAGGGTAGGGGTTGACATAGTTGGCCCCCTTGACCCTCCTACTGCTTCAGGCAATAGGTTTATCTTGGTGGTAGTGGACCATGCCACCAGATATCCTGAAGCAATTCCTCTTAGGACCACTACAGCTCCTGCAGTGGCAAAGGCCCTCCTGGGAATCTTTTCCAGGGTGGGCTTCCCAAAAGAGGTGGTATCAGACAGGGGAAGCAATTTCATGTCTGCTTACTTGAAGGCCATGTGGAAGGAGTGTGGTGTGACTTACAAGTTCACTACACCCTATCATCCACAAACAAATGGACTGGTGGAGAGATTTAACAAAACTCTCAAAGGCATGATTATGGGACTCCCTGAAAAACTCCGCAGGAGATGGGATATCCTTTTACCATGCCTCCTTTTTGCCTACAGGGAGGTACCCCAGAAAGGAGTGGGCTTCAGCCCCTTTGAACTCCTCTTTGGACACCCTGTGAGGGGTCCACTAACACTTGTCAAGGAGGGTTGGGAACAACCATTAAAAGCTCCAAAGCAAGATATAGTGGATTATGTACTTGGCCTCAGATCAAGGATGGCTGAGTACATGAAAAAGGCCAGTAAAAACCTTCAGGCCAGCCAAGAGCTCCAGAAGCAATGGCATGATCAGAAGGCTGTTTTGGTTCAGTACCAACCAGGGCAGAAAGTGTGGGT
Organism: Pleurodeles waltl; assembly: GCF_031143425.1. Lineage (NCBI taxonomy): Eukaryota > Metazoa > Chordata > Amphibia > Caudata > Salamandridae > Pleurodeles > Pleurodeles waltl. The sequence continues at coordinate 729,898,100 of NC_090443.1, forward strand.
CTTGGAGCCTGTGGCCCCAAGAGCACTTCAAGATAAATGGAGTGGACCCCACACAATTGTTGAAAAGAAGGGTGAAGTCACCTACTTAGTTGACTTAGGCACTGCCAGGAGTCCCCTTAGGGTGCTCCATGTCAATCGCCTGAAACCCTACTATGACAGGGCTGATCTCACCCTGCTCATGGCAACTGATGAGGGACAGGAAGAAGACAGTGATCCTCTCCCTGATCTCTTCTCTTCCACAGAACAAGATGTTCTGGTGGAAGGTGTTGTACTAGCAGATTGTCTCACTGCTGAGCAGAAAGACCACTGCATTAATCTCCTAGGTCAGTTTTCTGAACTCTTCTCTACTGTGCCAGGTACCACTTCTTGGTGTGAGCACACTATAGATACTGGAGACAGCTTGCCTGTCAAAAGTAAGATCTATAGGCAGCCTGACCATGTCAGAGACTGCATAAAGCAAAAGGTGCAGAAAATGTTAGAACTGGGAGTGGTTGAGCACTCTGAAAGTCCATGGGCTTCTCCTGTGGTACTTGTACCAAAACCCCATTCCAAAGATGGAAAGAAGGAAATGCGGTTTTGTGTAGACTACAGAGGTCTCAACCAGGTAACCAAAACTGATGCTCACCCTATACCCAGGGCAGATGAGCTCATAGATACACTGGCATCTGCCAAGTATCCAAGCACTTTTGATTTGACTGCAGGGTATTGGCAGATCAAATTATCAGAAGATGCTAAAGCTAAAACTGCATTTTCAACCATTGGAGGCCATTATCAATTCACAGTAATGCCTTTTGGATTGAAAAATGCACCTGCCACTTTTCAAAGGTTGGTGAACACAGTCCTGCAAGGGCTGGAAGCTTTCAGTGCAGCATATTTGGACGATATAGCTGTCTTTAGCTCCAGCTGGGATGATCACCTGGTCCACCTATGGAACGTTTTGGAGGCCCTGCGAAAGGCAGGCCTCACTATCAAGGCTTCAAAGTGCCATATAGGGCAGGGGAAGGTGGTTTATCTGGGACACCTGGTTGGTGGAGAACAGATTGCACCACTGCAGGGGAAAATCCAGACTATTATACATTGGGTTCCCCCTACTACTCAGACTCAGGTGAGAGCCTTTTTAGGCCTCACTGGGTACTACAGGAGGTTCATTAAGAACTATGGCTCCATTGCAGCCCCTCTTAATGACCTCACTTCAAAGAAAATGCCTAAGAAGGTATTATGGACAGCAAACTGTCAGAAAGCTTTTGAGGAGCTAAAGCAGGCCATGTGCTCTGCACCTGTCCTGAAAAGCCCTTGTTACTCTATAAAATTCTATGTCCAAACTGATGCATCTGAATTAGGAGTAGGGGCAGTCCTATCACAACTTAATTCTGAGGGCCAGGATCAACCTGTTGCTTTTATTAGTAGGAGGTTGACCCCTAGAGAAAAGCGTTGGTCTGCCATTGAGAGGGAGGCCTTTGCTGTGGTCTGGGCACTGAAGAAGTTGAGGCCATACCTGTTTGGCACTCACTTCATTGTTCAGACAGACCACAAACCTCTGCTTTGGCTAAAACAAATGAAAGGTGAAAATCCTAAATTGTTAAGGTGGTCCATATCCCTACAGGGAATGGACTATACAGTGGAACATAGACCTGGGAGTACCCACTCCAATGCAGATGGACTCTCCAGATATTTCCACTTAGACAATGAAGACCCATCAGGTAATGACTAGTCTTATTGTCCTTCGTTTGGGGGGTGGGGGTTGTGTAGGAAAGTACCATCTTGCCTGGCATGTTACCCCCATTTTTCACTGTATATATGTTGTTTTAGTTGTATGTGTCACTGGGACCCTGCCAGCCAGGGCCCCAGTGCTCATAAGTGTGCCTGAATGTGTTACCTGTGTTATGACTAACTGTCTCACTGAGGCTCTGCTATCCAGAACCTCAGTGGTTATGCTCTCTCATTTCTTTCCAAATTGTCACTAACAGGCTAGTGACCAATTTCACCAATTCACATTGGCATACTGGAACACCCTTATAATTCCCTAGTATATGGTACTAAGGTAACCAGGGTATTGGGGTTCCAGGAGATCCCTATGGGCTGCAGCATTTCTTTTGCCACCCATAGGGAGCTCTGACAATTCTTACACAGGCCTGCCACTGCAGCCTGAGTGAAATAACGTCCACGTTATTTCACAGCCATTTTCACTGCACTTAAGTAACTTATAAGTCACCTATATGTCTAACCTTTACTTAGTAAAGGTTGGGTGCTAAGCTACTAAGTGTGTGGGCACCCTGGCACTAGCCAAGGTGCTCCCACATAGTTCAGGGCAAATTCCCCGGACTTTGTGAGTGCGGGGACACCATTACACACGTGCACTACACATAGGTCACTACCTATGTGTAGCTTCACAATGGTAACTCCGAATATGGCCATGTAACATGTCTAAGATCCTGGAATTGCCCCCTCTATGCCATCCCGGCATTGTTGGCACAATCCCATGATCCCACGGGTCTGTAGCTCAGACCCGGGTACTGCCAAACTGCCTTTTCAGGGGTTTCACTGCAGCTGCTACTGCTGCCAACCCCTCAGACAGGTTTCTGCCCTCCTGGGGTCCAGCCAGGCTTGGCCCAGGAAGGCAGAACAAAGGACTTCCTCAGAGAGAGGGTGTTACACCCTCTCCCTTTGGAAAAAGGTGTGAAGGCAGGGGAGGAGTAGCCTCCCCCAGCCTCTGGAAATGCTTTCATGGGCACAGATGGTGCCCATTTCTGCATAAGCCAGTCTACACCGGTTCAGGGACCCCTCAGCCCTGCTCTGGCGCGAAACTGGACAAAGGGAAGGGGAGTGACCACTCCCCTGACCTGCACCTCCCCTGGGAGGTGCCCAGAGCTCCACCAGTGTGCTCCAGACCTCTGCCATCTTGGAAACAGAGGTGCTGCTGGCACACTGGACTGCTCTGAGTGGCCAGGGCCAGCAGGTGACGTCAGAGACTCCTCCTGATAGGCTCCTTCAGGTGTTGCTAGCCTATCCTCTCTCCTAAGTAGCCAAACCCTCTTTTCTGGCTATTTAGGGTCTCTGCTTTGGGGAATTCCTTAGATAACGAATGCAAGAGCTCATCAGAGTTCCTCTGCATCTCTCTCTTCACCTTCTGCCAAGGAATCGACTGCTGACCGCGCTGGAAGCCTGCAAAACTGCAACAAAGTAGCAAAGACGACTACTGCAACTCTGTAATACTGATCCTGCCGCCTTCTCGACTGGTTTCCTGGTGGTGCATGCTGTGGGGGTAGTCTGCCTCCTCTCTGCACTAGAAGCTCCGAAGAAATCTCCAGTGGGTCGACGGAATCTTCCCCCTGCTACCGCAGGCACCCAAGAACTGCATCACCGGTCCCCTGGGTCTCCTCTCAGCACGACGAGCGAGGTCCCTTGAATCCAGCAACTCTGTCCAAGTGACTCCCACAGTCCAGTGACTCTTCAGTCCAAGTTTGGTGGAGGTAAGTCCTTGCCTCCCCACGCCAGACTGCATTGCTGGGAACCGTGTCTTTTGCAGTTACTCCAGCCTCTGTGCACTTCCGGCGGAAATCCTTTGTGCACAGCCAAGCCTGCATCCACGGCACTCTAACCTGCATTGCACGACTTTCTAAGTTGTCCTCCGGCGGCGTGGGACTCCTTTGTGCAACTTCAGGTGAGCACCGTTTCACTCCTCTTCGTAGTGCCTGTTCCGGCACTTCTGCGGGTGCTGCCTGTTTCTGAGAGGGCTCTTTGTCTTGCTCGACGCCCCCTCTGTCCCCAGACGCAATTGGCGACATCCTGGTCCCTCCTGGGCCACAGCAGCATCCAAAAACACTAACTGCACGATTTGCAGCTAGCAAGGCTTGTTGGCGGTCTTTCGGCGGGAAAATACTTCTGCACGACTCTCCACGATGTGGGGTATCCATCCTCCAAAGGGGAAGTCTCTAGCCCTTGTCGTTCCTGCAGAATCCTCAGCTTCTACTGCCTAGTAGCAGCTTCTTTGCACCCACAGCTGGCATTTCCTGGGCATCTGCCCATCTCCGACTTGCTTGTGACTTTTGGACTTGGTCCCCTTGTTCCACAGGTACCCTCGACTGGAAATCCATCGTTGTTGCATTGCTGGTTTGTGTCTTTCCTGCAGAATTCCCCTATCACGACTTCTGTGCTCTTTGGGGAACTTTAGTGCACTTTGCACTCACTTTTCAGGGTCTTGGGGTGGGCTATTTTTCTAACCCTCACTATTTTCTAATAGTCCCAGCGACCCTCTACAAGGTCACATAGGTTTGGGGTCCATTCGTGGTTCGCATTCCACTTTTGGAGTATATGGTTTGTGTTGCCCCTATCCCTATGTGTCCCCATTGCATCCTATTGTAACTATACATTGTTTGCACTGTTTTCTAAGACTATACTGCATATGTTTGGTATTGTGTACATATATCTTGTGTATATTTGCTATCCTCATACTGAGGGTACTCACTGAGATACTTTGGCATATTGTCATAAAAATAAAGTACCTTTATTTTTAGTATATCTGTGTATTGTGTTTTCTTATGATATTTTGCAAGTGACACAAGTGGTACTGTAGGAGCTTCACTCGTCTCCTAGTTCAGCCTAAGCTGCTCTGCTAAGCTACCATTATCTATCAGCCTAAGCTGCTAGACACCCTATACACTAATAAGGGATAGCTGGGCCTGGTGCAAGGTGTAAGTACCCCTTGGTACTCACTACAATCCAGTCCAGCCTCCTACACCGCCCATGTCATAATGAGGCCCTATGTCTGCTAACGTATCATAGGTACAGAATACACTGGTGTCATTAAACTGTACATGTTTGTATAAGAATGTCATGCGTGTCATGGTGCATCCATTTAATGTACAGGGAGAATATATTTAGGGCCTGTAAAAGGGGGAAGATATGTTGTAATGTGAACCTTATGTAGTGTTCTATGTTCTTGGAGGCTGAAGCATTCTCTCAGTTGAGGTCTACAGCTGGCTGGAGAGGGAGGACTGAGCGCCAAGGCTCACTCGTTAATAAACCTTTATATTCAATATCCACAACGGAGCTTAGCATCGATTTATTACAGAGCACATTGTTGTGTCTAGCTTGGAAGACCGTATTTGGAATGTGGTGAGGTGAGGTGACAGTGATGGATGGAATGTTGAGAGCCGAGGTTTAAATTGCTGGGCATTTGCTGGTTTATTGATTGCACTGCTGGTTGTTTTTCTTTTCGTGGAATACACGTACCTGTTCTTTTTGACGAAGCCTGTTTCTACATTCAAAACTGGAACTTTTCAGTAGTGACAAGAGGTAGGGTCACCTTAACACGTCTTCTCCAACTGACAAAGTGATATTTTGAGCAGTCCTGGTGCCCTTTTCCAGCTCCTCCGTGGCTGACTCTTCCTTAACTTCATGCTGTGCCAGTGCCTCCCGTTTGGCCTCGTTGTGCCTGCATCAACTCATGATGAATGTATAGACCGACACTGATGTCTATGCAGTGACATTTCAGATTGGGCAATCTTCGAATTTGGGTGCCTTTTTTTAGATTTCTACAGTTACGTCACAGAGCCATTTTGAATTGAGCTGCAACTTTCAACCCATGTTTGGTGAATTAGCCTTGCTGATTTAATCTTGTGGGCCCCTATGTTTGACATAGCGAGGCTCTGCCGGCCTGGTGACTAAACCCATCATTTATAACATCTTGACGGGGAAAACAGACACATTTTTGTGGGCGCTGGTGCTTAACGGAGTCCTGGCATTGCTGTGTCCTCTGCTTTGGGTGGTGAGGGACTGCAACATGCCGCTGATGCAGCTGGGGCCGGGCCTGCTGGAGTCGCTAGGCTGTGATCGGCGTGACCTTGCCTAACGCCTGGGGAGGTGCCTAACTCTGAGCAGCTCAGGGTCGGCCAGAGGAGCTGTGGATGGTAGAGGGGGCTGGGACCTGGCCTCTGGCTACTGGGGCTGTGGCCATCCCTGGAGGAGCCCACGAGCGGCTGGAGGTGACAGCGGCTGGGCCTGGAGGGTCAGTGGTGGCTGTACAGGAGGCCTCCCTGCGGCACGCATGCCTGCTGACACCTGCGAGGTAGCTTCCCTTTGGGGCAGGTTCTCTCCTCCCACTCCTGCCCTGCTCTCTGCCCACTGCAATTGGGAGGCCACAGTGAATCTGATAACCCTCCCGGAAAGTGTGGTTGGGCCTGCACGTGCCTCTCAGTTGTGACTTGCTGGGGTGTTGCAGGGCCTGAAAAATGACCTCACGCTTTGCTGTGACTCCTGTGCCTGCGGTGCGGGCTCCCCTGGCCCTTAGGTACAGCACAAATTGCTCACTTCTGGCCGATTTACTGCTGTGAACGTGTATGGTAGGTGACTGCTTGATCTAAAGAGGTGCCCCCCGATATTGGCTCTCTGGGGTGTGGCAGGATTCTTGGTACTTCTCATTGGATCTTCTCGACCTTTTGCCTCCCTCCCTTGCTACCAGTACCAAAATGTTGCCTATCTTTGGGGGCGTTCTGACTTATGCAATGGGAAGAACGATAATAAATAGGCTATGCTCAGACTCTGGGGCTCCTTGGCAGGGTCCATCGAACAGTGATTTGGGAATAGAGCCACATGACATCAAATCTATGTTTCTAGATCTCAAGCACAGCCTGAATGCCATTGATACCAAAACTGACCTCCTTACAGACAGGTTTGACCGTCTCAAGGAAAAGGTTGATAAACATGAGCGCATTGATTACTTTGAACGCCACATTTCTGATGTTGAAGATCCTCATTAGTCATCTGGAGCATAATTTCTTCAGATGGAAAAGGTACTCAATATCATCAAGAGTAAAAATGAAGACCGTGAGGAACGCTCTTGGCAAAATAACCTGTTCATCCTTGGGGTTCCAGAATCTACAGCAATAGATAGGATGGAGGTTTATGTGTTGCGGCGCTGTTTGGATATGATATCTCTACAGTATTCTTTGTGGAACGCACAACAGTCTCTCGGCCCACGCCTGCCTCCTGAGTCATCAGGGTGACTGATAATTGTTTGTCTATTAAATTATAGAGGTAGAGATAGTGTGCTAGCTTTAGCAGGGAACGCCAACCTCTTCAGTACCAGCGGAATAACATCTCATTCCTGGACGTCACCATAACACTGCAAGCTGCACATCAGGAATTCCTGCTTGTTGGAAATGGCCCTCTCTACAGGGTCACCCAAACCTTTTGCCTGCCTCCTCCTGCTTTTTGCAGGATTGTTGTTTGTTGGCCTTAGGACTCTGTGCACTTTATCACTGCTAACCAGTGCTAAAGTGCTTGTGCTCTCTCCTTAAAACATGGTTTGATTGACATACACCTGATTGGCATATTTAATTTACATGTATGTCCCTTTTACAGTGGTATACAGTATATCCAGGGCCTGCAAATGCTACCAGTGGGCCTGCACTACTTGTGCCACCCACGTAAGTAGCACTTTAAAACATCTCTCCAGGCCTGCCATTGCAGCCTGAAGTATGTCGACTTGGCATTTAAAACCCTTTGCCAAGCCTTAAACTCCCCTTTTATTACATATGTCACCCCTAAGGTGGGCCCTAGGTAGCCTATATGGCAGGGTGCTGTGTAATTAAAAGATAGGACATGTATTGTTTAGTTTTACATTTCTTAATAATGAAAAACTCCCAAATTTGTTTTTTCACTACTATGAGGCCTACCCCCTCCCATAGACTAGAACTGGGGGCTCCTTATTACATTTAATAAGCTGTAATTCCTAAACCAGAGGTGGTAGATATATCATGTTTGGTATCGATGAACGGTAATGATAAACACTCTTTAATGGTAAAGTCTGATTTATCATTACAAGTTTGAAGTTGCCACTTTAAAAAAGTTGGCATTTTGCTGCTCTTAGCCTCTGTGCGTGAAACCTGCCTTAGGTCACATGACTAGGTGTAACTGACAATTGACACTTTGTGAATTCATCCCAGACAGTCACACAATAGTGGGATTAGCAGATCATGAATATGAATGGGCCATTAACTGACTTGATGGGGGCGGAGCTAAGCACAGCCTACTTGCACATGAATAGGCTGGACTCTGCCACCACACAATAGGCTTAATCAACCTATATTGTTAGTGTAACCAGCTAGAAGCCAGGGCAGAGGATGCAGGATATTCTTAGAACTTCAAACAACCCTTCTGGAAACTTCTCCCAACTTATAGGAACAGGGCATCAGCGTATAAAAATAGGGCTCTCAGACCCACTCTTTAGTTCACTACTGGACCTGCTGAGGGACACATAGAGGGCTGCATGCTGCTGTGCACTCAACAGACATCTGCTGTACCTGGAAGGACTGTTTTCCTTTCTGGAGCCTGCTTCAAACTTTCAGAGGCCAGCCCTGCTTCATTGCCTGCGCCTAGGACTTCAGAAATGACTCGAAGGGCTAGTTTAGCTGGTCTGCTGTTCTGAGCCACAGGGACATAACATGCTCCCACCATGTTAAACCCGCAACTGGACTCAGTTTGAATGAATCTTGAACCTCCAAGATCTCTCCATCCACTCCTGGACCTTTGGTTGTGGTGCTAAAGGTGTCCAGGTGGTGATTTTCCAGAACCTTAAACTTTAAAAATGCAGAACTCTGGTTCTACTAATTAGATTTTCATGGTTTTGGTGTCAAATAATTTAATAAACTTTTCTCTGTTTTTCTAAATTGGTTTGGGGTTTGTCTTGTGTTGTGTTTTCACTGCATTAGTTTTTGTGTGCTGCATAAATACTTAACACATTACCTCTAAGTTTAGCCTGACTGCTTTTTGTGCCAAGCTACCCAGCATTAAGCACAGGATAAATTAGTGACTTTTTGTGGTTCAGCCTACAAGAGAGTGTGGCTGTTGCTTGACTAGGGCTCACACCTCCGTCAAACAACAACCCAATTTCTCACACTTCTGATCAAAAGGTCCCTGCAAAAAGTAGGAGACAGATATTCCTACTCTACCCAGCTAAACTCTGCATCCTACACAATGGGAAGTCTTATCATTTCACAGACCCCAAGGCCACAAGCAAACTTGCCCACACCCTGGAGGCCGCTGTCGCCAAATCTGCCCCTTCACCTAGGGGCTCCAGCTATGACCGCCTCAGTGACAATGAGTAGCTGCCATCCACAGCTGATGTTCCCTCTTCTGCTATCTGTGTGCACCTTACCTTGAGCCTGGATTGTGAACATATGACGTTCCATGCACTGAGACTTTCTGGCAGAATTGCTGGCACCTACTAATATGCTATGTCTTTGGTCCATCCTTTTGGGGTGGGGCTGGTCTTTGAGCTTTCCCCCTGTTTTTTATGCTGTGTGTCTCTCCTGGCCCCCCTGCCCTCTGTAGACTGGAGAGTGTGCTGGGTCTTCTTGCTGACCTCTGGGGATGATTCCCTCAGTATTTGGCTTTGTACTGTTGACTGGGTAGGTGTGTATTGTAATTCCACTCATTTGGGGAGCTGAAGTGGGAGGAGGGTGGGAAAAGGGGGGTTGATTATTCATTGTTCTTTGCAATGCCTTGTTTTCCAATGCTTTATTCATGCAGTCCATTATTGTTATCAACACATCTGATCTCTGTGCTATGTGATGCTTGTGACCCTTTGCCTTTGCTGTTTCTCAATGTCTTCAGTTAAATGTCTTACTTGGAATGTCAGAGGTTTGAATCATCAGCGCAAGACCTGGTCGGTATTAGCCTATTCAAAAAGACCGCAAATTGGCATCTGTTTCTTATAGAAGCTGCACCTGACTGCTTCAAGCTGTACCCGCATCAGAGCGAAAAGGATTACCGAATGACATGTATCTTACTATTCCAATTATGCAAGTGGGGTGACTCTACTTCTTTGCAGAGGTCACCCATGCTGTACATGCCATGTATTATGCGACCCGCAGGGTCGATTAATTATTCTGGTGAGTTTACTGCAAGGACATCATGTGATCCTGATCCCCATTTACTGCCCAAATGTGTATGATTTCCTTATTCCTGAGGTCTGGAGCCTGGTGGCAACATGGGTCTGGGTAACGTGCTATTGGGGGGGTGACGACTTCAATGTGGTCCTCGATGCTCAAGCGGACAGGTCTAGTAATAACTGTTGTCCATTGCGGGAGGGTGCTGTGCAATTGAACACACTTGTGCTGTTAATGTCTCATAGTTATATGTGCACTTTTGGGAAGCATCTGTCACTGAAGTCACTCAGAGACTTCACAAAATGGGCTTTTTCTTGGAGGCCCCCCATGCTGTCTCCAAGATCAGGTATTTAGGGCTGAAATCCGTATAGTGTACAAAAGTAGCCTCTTTCTAGCTTGGTTACCCCCACTTTTGGCCTGTTTGTCAGTATGTTTCAAATCAAATCAAATCATTAACATTTATAAAGCGCGCTACTCACCCGTGCGGGTCTCAAGGCGCTAGGGGGAAGGGGGGGTTACTGCTGCTTGAAAAGCCAGGTTTTGAGGAGTCTCCGGAATGCGGAGTGGTCCTAGGTGGTCCTGAGGCTGGTGGGTAGGGTGTTCCAGTGAATGAGAAGGACCTCCCACCCGCCGTGGAGCGGCGGATGCGAGGGACGGCAGCGAGCGCGAGGCCGGAGAAACAGAGGAGACGGGTGGGGGCGTAGAAGCTGAGGCGACGATTGAGGTATTCCGGTCCCTTGTTGTGGAGGGCTTTGTGTGCATGGGTGAGGAGTCGGAAGGTGATCCTTTTGCTGACTGGGAGCCAATGCAGGTGTCTCAGGTGTGCGGATATGTGGCTGTTGCGGGGTACGTCGAGGATGAGGCGGGCCGAGGCGCTTTGAATACGTTGCAGGCGTTTTTGGAGTCTGGTGGTGGTCCCAGCGTAGAGGGTGTTGCCGTAGTCCAGGCGGCTCGTGACGAGGGGGTGGGTCACGGTTTTTCTAGTGTCGGCGGGGATCCAGCGGAAGATCTTACGGAGCATGCGGAGGGTGAGGAAGCAGGCGGAGGACACGGCGTTGACTTGCTTGGTCATGGTGAGAAGAGGGTCCAAGATGAAGCCGAGGTTGCGGGCGTGGTCTGCGGGGGTCGGTGCGTGCAGAGGGCTGTGGGCCACCAGGAGTCGTCCCAAGCGGACGGGGTGTTGCCGAGGATGAGGACTTCCGTTTTGTCAGAGTTCAGCTTTAGATGGCTGAGCCTCATCCAATCTGCGACGTCCTTCATGCCCTCTTGTAGGTTGGTCTTGGCGCTGGCAGGGTCCTTGGTGAGGGAGAGTATAAGTTGGGTGTCGTCGGCGTATGAGGTGATGATGATGTCGTGCTTGCGTACGATGTCGGCGAGGGGGCTCATGTAGACATTGAAGAGTGTCGGGCTGAGCGATGAGCCTTGAGGTACGCCGCAGATGATCTCGGTGGGGTCTGAGCGAAACGGTGGGAGGTAAACTCTTTGAGATCGGTTTGAGAGGAAGGAGAAGATCCAGTCCAGGGCCTGGCCTTGGATCCCGATGGAGCGGAGGCGGGTAATTAGGGTGTGGTGACAGACGGTGTCGAAGGCAGCCGAGAGGTCGAGGAGGATGAGGGCGACTGTTTCCCCGTTGTCCATCAGGGTTCTGATGTCGTCTGTGACTGAGATGAGGGCGGTTTCTGTGCTGTGGTTGGTTCGGAATCCGGTTTGTGAAGGGTCTAGCAGGTTGTTGTCTTCCAGGAAGGTGGTCAGCTGTTTGTTGACGGTCTTCTCTATTACCTTGGCGGGGAAGGGGAGGAGCGAGATGGGGCGGACGTTTTTCAGGTCGCTCGGCTCAGCCGTAGGTTTCTTTAGTAGGGCGTTGACTTCAGCGTGTTTCCAGCATTCGGGGAAGATAGCAGAAGAAAATGAAGAGTTGATGACGGCCTGGAGGGGGGGGGGCGATGATGACTTTATTGAAGATGAAGTGAGGGCAGGGGTCCGATGGGGCGCCGGAGTGGATAGAGTTCATGGTGGTTTTGGTTTCTTCAGTGTTGATGTGGGTCCAGTCGTTGAGGTGATGGTCGGGGGTATGGGTTCGGTGATGCTTGGTTGGGTCTGGTGTCCGAAGCTGTCGTGGAGGTCGCTGATCTTGCGATGGAAGAAGGTGGCGAGGGAGTTGCACAAGTCTTGTGAGGGCGTGACGGCTTTGGCGTTGGGGTTGGAGAACTCTTTGACGATGCTAAAAAGTTCTCGGCTGTTGTGGCTGTTTTTGTCCAGTCTGTCGGTGAAAAAGTTCCTTTTGGCAGCGCGGATCAGGTGGTGGTGTTCGCGGGTTGCGTTTTTGAGGGCGGTCATGTTGTTGGCGGTGTGGTCCTTGCGCCAGGCCTTCTCGAGGGCGCGATAAGTTTTCTTCGATTCTTTGAGGGTGTCAGAGAACCAAAGAGGTTTTTTGGTGATGGCCTGTTGATGCGTGCGTCTGAGGGGAGCAAGGTTGTCTGCGCAGTTGGAGATCCAGTTCGAGAGGCTGAGGGCTGCGTCGTTGGGGTCGGTGGTGAGGGTAGGTTGGTTGACGGCGAGTGTGGAGAAGAGTTGCTCTTCGGGGATTTTGTTCCACTGTTGACGAGGGATGGGTTGAGTGCGGAGGTGGCGGGTCTCGCGTCGGAATGTGAAATGGACACAGCTGTGGTCGGTCCAGTGTAGAGCGGAGGTGTGGCTGAAGAAGACGTGTTTGCTGGCGGAGAAGATAGGGTCAAGCGTGTGTCCGGCGATGTGGGTGGCGGTGTTCACCAGTTGCTTGAGGCCAAGGTTGGCGAGGTTGTCGAGCAGGGCGGTGGTGTTGGGGTCGTTGTTTTGTTCCAGATGGAAGTTGAGGTCGCCTAGGAGGATGTAGTCCGGCAAGGCGAGGGCGTGCGGGGAGATGAAGTCAGCGATGGAGTCGCTGAAAGGGGCGCGCGGTCCGGGCGGACGGTAGACGAGGGATCCTCTGAGGGTGGTCCTGGGGTCGGTGCGAATCTGAAAATGCAGATGTTCAGCGGCGAGAGGGGTGTCTTCGGTGGAGGTGGTGACGCTGATGGAGTCTTTGAAGACGATGGCGATACCTCCTCCTACTTGGTTGGTGCGGTCTTTTCTGGAGATCTTGTAGCCTTCGGGGATGGCGGTGGCGATGTCTGGGGCAGAAGAGGCGTTCATCCAGGTCTCCGTGATGAAGGCGACGTCCGGTGCTGTGGAGTCCAGGAGGTCCCAGAGTTCAACGGTGTGCTTGTGGACAGAACGAGCGTTGACCAGGATGCACTTGAGGTGGTTGATGGCGCGTGGGCTTGTGGTTGTGGTAGTTGCGTGGTGGAAGATGCGTTTGCAGGAGTTGCAGGCGAAGGGTCCATGGGTGCGTTTGGGGTGAGCTTGGAAGCAGGTGTTGGAGCGCCCTGGGTTGAGGGCGTGGAGGGTGGTGGGGCCGTAGCAGATCAGCGGGGCTTGGGAGAGCTGGGGACCAGGGGTTGTGGCGCTGGGTGCGGGCCAGGCGCGGACGGGCGCCGGCGGGCTTGCCTCTGGCACGCCTCCGTCGCGCAGCGGCCGCCATAAGAGGGAGGAGGGGGGGAGGGGTCAGCTGGGGGCGAATGGGAGCTGGTGGGCGGGGGCGTGCAGGAGGTCGCGGCGGGAAAGCACGAGGGAGGGGGGGACAGGTAGAGTGAGAAGAGCTAGGGGAGGGTGGTTTAAGGGTGGAGGGGGGTGAGTGTTAGGAGGTTTAGGAGATTAGGGAGAGAGATAGGAGTAGGGTTGGGAAGATAGGGGAGGGGGGTTGTAGAGGTGGGTGAGGGTGAGAGGTAGAGTGAGAGGATAGGAAGATAGGTAACAGAGCGGGTGGCGGGAAGGGGGGAGAGATAGAGAAATAGACAGATAGAGAAATAGGTAGATAGGAGGAGGTGGTGAGTGAGGGAGTTAGATAGTGAGATAGAGAGATAGGTAGATTGGTAGATAGGAGGAGGTGGTGAGTGAGGGAGTGTGATCGGGTCGTCCCGATCACGTCCCCGACAGCGTCAGTTACTTCCGTGTCGGGCAAACCCGACACGTCACTTCCGCGTTCCCATGTTTCCATGGGATCGCTCTTGGAACCATTGCCGCGTTTCCCTGTTCCCAGGGAAACACTCAAGGACTTCCGGGCCGGTGAGATTAAGAGGGACGTGGTGCGCGGAGACGGGGAGAAGGAAGAGGGAGTGAAAGGAGAAAGCGCGACGGAGCCTACAGCAACGGAGGAGCGTGTCGGGGAAGAGGAGGCAAAAGCAGAAGACGGGCGCGAGGAGAAGAAGAGTACACACGTAGAAGCACCGGAGTCGGGAAGCCCAGGAACCAGCCACGACCCAGGAGGGTCGTGGCTTACAAAGGTACGGTCCCTCCTGGGAACAAGGGAGAATATAGTTAAAAAGTCACTGGGGAAGGGAACTGGGGAGGGGTGAGGGGAAAAGGGAAGCTGACTATTGCTTAACCGGGGCACAGTGGGTCACATAACACGTCCACCTTATTGTGTGTGCAGTGCACGGGTGTACCATCACGCTACCCTATCACCCCCTTACCTTCCCCTTTTCCCTCTTGGGAAAACAACCCCAGATATAATTCTTTACTTACCTTGGCGTTCTTCTTCTCTTGCCGGTAATCCACTGGAGCCATACGGGATACTCAGGATCCATCGACCTCAGAGGCAAAGAAAAGGAGAAAGGGACAATTAGAAGAAAAGAAGAACCCGCCCTAAGACCCTAATAAAACTGTAACTTTGTGAACCAAAAGATAAGAAAAGGGAAAACCACAAATAAAACCCTTATTTACCGTTATACCCGCTCTCAGTCTTGTTTATACCGTTCAGCCTGCCACAGTGGTGTCAGAAGTGAGATATTTAGAGAGCCCCAAGGCTAACGAACGGTATAGACAATGAGCGAAAGTCCTACACTAGAGGACATGATTAAACAGCTGGCGGAAGGCCAGAGCCACTTACAGTTGGTATGGGAAGCTCACCAGCGAGAGGCTAAGGAGGACAGGGAGGCCTTACAGTCCGCCCTAAAAAGTCAAGCCACTATTCTGGCAAACAACCAACTGGTACATGAAACGGCAATGAAAAAGTTAACGGAGACAATAGCCGCCAGTAAAGTCCACCCTAATGTCCCCAGTTCGGTGCTACAAAAATACCAGGAGGGGGAAGACCCGGACTCTTTCTTTACCAACTTCGAACGAGTGGCTTCCTCCGCCCAATGGCCTGAGGAAAGATGGGGACAATACATCGCACCTTTACTCACAGGACTCCTGCAGGCCGCTTACCAAGCAGCTAATCCAGGTGGGACAACACCTTACAAAGACATAAAGAATAGCATTTTGGAACGGGTTGGGCACGATACCGAGTACTATAGAGTAAAATTCTGCAAAGTAAAATGGGGACAGAATGAGGACCCCCGAACCTTTTATTTTCGAGTTAAAGATTTAGCACTGAAATGGTTAGGACCGATAGGAACTAGCAGAGAGAAGGTCATAAAGACAATCATACTCGAGCAATACTTGGACTCCTTACCCACCAGTACGAAAAATTGGATAAGGCAACATCCAAGGGTGGATACGGACATGGCCATAGACTTGGCCTGTGCATACCACCGGTCCACCGATGTGAGAGTTCTACAGCCCAGGTCCAACATAAAAACACTCACACCACCCACCAAACCCTTACCGAGGTTTCCTGTAGAAGACCCGTTTCCCCGGAAACAAGGAGAAGGTCAACCCATGCAGGGACCACAATGTTTTAACTGTGGGGAATGGGGTCATATAGCTCGCATGTGTCCCAGGAAACCAGAGGGAGTAGAGCCTATGGAGATAGGAGTGACCCGACGTAGAGTCCTATGTACAGGAGGGGGGGACATTAAGTTTAAACAAACCATAAAAATCAATGGACGGCCCCTCTGTGCTCTCATAGACTCGGGTTGCAGCCAATCCGTCGTTCGGGAAGATCTAATAGGCCCTGTGGACAAGGGAGTTAGTCAATGGGTTAACATCTGCTGTATCCACGGAGATAAGGAACAATACCCCTTTATGGTAGTGGAACTAGAGTGGGGTAAATACAGGGACTTTCTTCCTATGGGAGTTATGGACCAACTGATTGAGGAGTGTATCGTTGGTACAGACTATATACATTTTCAACAACTCCTAAATTGTACCCAAAGTGTCCCCCATACCGCAGGAAACTTTCTCGCCAAGAGAAAAGGGACGAGAGATTGAAGTTTCGGGCCACCAAAGAGAGCGATCATCCCATAAGACTTATAGCTGAGAATTATAGAGCACCCCTAAGCTTCCGTCAACAACAGAGAGAGGACCCTACCCTCACTCAGGCTTGGAGAGCCGCGAAAACTGAAGAAACAGATGAGGTGGGTCCCTATTTCTTGGTACAAAGAAACCTCCTTTATAGGGTTACCACTACGCGAACAGGGGAACGCAAACATCAATTAATAGCACCAGAAACCTATAGAAACCAAGTCCTTGTCCTAGCACACAACCAACCAGGAGGGGGGCATTTCGGCAGAGAAAAAACCGAGGAATATCTCCTCAGGAGGTTCTACTGGCCAGGAGTTTTTGCACACATTAGGAAATATTGCTCTCAATGTCCTAGGTGTCAGCTCACAGAACCAGGCAGGCCCAGGAAAGCACCTCTCTTACCGCTTCCCATCATCAACATTCTGTTTAGCAGGGTGGGGATGGATTTAATTGGACCTCTATTACCCTCCTCTAAAGACTACACATATATATTGGTTATCGTAGACTATGCTACAAGATACCCCGAAGCCCTTCCACTAGCGAGCATGACAACAAAAACAGTAGCACAGGCAATGATAACCGTATTCACTCGAACAGGCTTTCCCCGAGAAATACTCACTGACCAAGGTACCCCATTCATGTCGAACCTCATGAAACAGATATGTAGGTTGCTAGGAATTAGCCAAATAAAAACCTCAGTTTATCATCCCCAGACGGACGGACTGGTTGAGCGCTACAACCGGACCATCAAAACACTATTAAAGAAGGTAGTCGAGGACTCTGGGAGGGATTGGGACCAAAAATTACCCTTAGTTCTTTATGCCATTAGAACCCACGAACAGGCCTCAACAGGACATAGCCCGTTCGAACTGGTGTTCGGAAGGCAACCCCGTTCCCTTTTGGATATGGCCGTAGAAACCTGGGAGGAAGAAGAGGAAGAAGAAGGAAGGCCATTGTTAGAATATGTTCAAAAACTGAAATCACACTTACAGGAATTATGGGAGGATGTACGGCAACACCTGGAAAGGGCCCATGAGACACAAAAACAATATTATGATAAAGGAAGTAAATTGCGTACCTTTCACCCAAATGATCAAGTCTTAATAATGCGGCCCACGTCCGAGCAAAAATTACTGGCGAGATGGCAGGGACCCTATAGGGTTATTAGAGCAATCTCCCCTGTCACTTATCTCATAGAACTAAGTGTCAACCCCAAAAAAAAACACATCTACCATGTGAATCTCCTAAAAAAATGGGAAGTAGCAGATGAGATTGATGGTCCAATGGAGATGGGCCGATTTTTATCTTCCACTAAGGAGTTAGACGTAGAGCTGTTCCCCTTTGACAAGCAAACAAAAGATAGAATGCCCTCTGTCAATGCTTCTCTGACAAGGTCCGAGAAGGGGCAGTTGTACTCCCTGTTAGACCAGTACCAACATGTCTTTTCGGAAACACCCGGAAGAACCTCCCTGATCTGTCATAAAATAAGAACAACCCCAGGACAAACTATCAGACTACGACCCTATTGCATTCCCGAGGCGAGGAAACATATCATAGAAGACGAAATAAAGAAAATGATAGCCTTAGGAGTAATCGAGCCCTCTAATAGCCCCTGGTGCTCTCCAGTAGTCCTGGTTCCAAAACCTGACGGATCAGTCAGATTTTGTATCGACTTCCGTAAACTCAATGCAATATCCATGTTCGACACTTATCCTATTCCCCGAGTGGACGATGTCCTCGAGAAACTAGGAAGAGCTAAATATTTGTCTACGTTGGACCTCACTAAAGGTTATTGGCAGATTCCCCTTTCCCCAGAAGATAAAGAGAAAACAGCCTTCTCTACACAATCCGGTATGTATCAATTTACAGTGTTACCCTTTGGTCTTCATGGAGCCCCGGCTACCTTTCAGAGACTAATGGATAGATTACTAAAACCCTTCCATACATTCTCTGCAGCCTACCTAGATGATGTCGTCATTTTTAGTGAGACATGGGTGGATCATCTACACCACCTACGCCAAATATTTATTACCCTGGCAGGGGCAGGATTGACGGCCAACCCCAAGAAATGCATATTAGGAAAGACATACATATCGTATCTAGGATATAAAATTAGCCATGGTACCTTACAACTGCAATCCACGAAGGTAGAAGCCATAAAAAAAGCCCCAACCCCTAAAACAAAAAAAGATCTGCGTTCTTTCCTTGGTTTAGTGGGCTACTACCGTAGGTTCATACCGGGTTATTCCACTATTGCGGCCCCCCTTACGGATCTCTTATCGAAACATCACCCTAAGAAATTGGTACCCTTTACTGAATGTCAAACGGCTAGTTTCGAGCGTTTAAAATCCTCTCTCACTTCGGAGCCTGTATTGCAATGTCCTGATTTTTCTAAACCTTTTCATCTGTACACGGACGCCTCTAATGTGGGTCTTGGGGCAGTACTAGCTCAGCCTGATGGGGACGGTAGGGATCACCCTATTGTGTTTATCAGTAGGAAACTTCATCCCCGAGAATGTCATTACCCCATCATCGAGAGGGAGTGTTTGGCCATTAAATGGGCGGTGGAGAACTTACAATATTATCTTTTGGGCAGGCCTTTCATACTGTATACTGATCACGCTCCCCTTACCTGGCTTGCCTCTCATAAGGATTCCAACTCTAGGATTTTACGATGGTTCCTTGAACAGCCTTTTTCCTTCCAGGTCTGCCATGTACCTGGGGCACAGCAGGGCCCTGCAGATTACTTGTCCAGATTCCCCTGCTCTTCTTCGGTCCTCAATCAGGACCGCTCTTGGGATGGGGTGTGTGATCGGGTCGTCCTGATCACGTCCCCAACAGCGTCAGTTACTTCCGTGTCGGGCAAACCCGACACGTCACTTCCGCGTTCCCATGTTTCCATGGGAATGCTCTTGGAACCATTGCCGCGTTTCCCTGTTCCCAGGGAAACGCTCAAGGACTTCCGGGCCGGCGAGATTAAGAGGGACGTGGTGCGCGGAGACGGGGAGAAGGAAGAGGGAGTGAAAGGAGAAAGCGCGACGGAGCCTACAGCAACGGAGGAGCGTGTCGGGGAAGAGGAGGCAAAAGCAGAAGACGGGCGTGAGGAGAAGAAGAGTACACACGGAGGAGCACCGGAGTCGGGAAGCCTAGGAACCAGCCACGACCCAGGAGGGTCGTGGCTTACAAAGGTACGGTCCCTCCTGGGAACAAGGGAGAATATAGTTAAAAAGTCACTGGGGAAGGGAACTGGGGAGGGGTGAGGGGAAAAGGGAAGCTGACTATTGCTTAACCGGGGCACAGTGGGTCACATAACACGTCCACCTTATTGTGTGTGCAGTGCACGGGTGTACCATCACGCTACCCTATCACCCCCTTACCTTCCCCTTTTCCCTCTTGGGAAAACAACCCCAGACATAATTCTTTACTTACCTTGGCGTTCTTCTTCTCTTGCCGGTAATCCACTGGAGCCATACGGGATACCCAGGATCCATCGACCTCAGAGGCAAAGAAAAGGAGAAAGGCACAATTAGAAGAAAAGAAGAACCCGCCCTAAGACCCTAATAAAACTGTAACTTTGTGAACCAAAAGATAAGAAAAGGGCAAACCACAAATAAAACCCTTATTTACCGTTATACCCGCTCTCAGTCTTGTTTATACCGTTCAGCCTGCCACAGGGAGTTAGATAGTGAGATAGAGAGATAGGTAGATTGGTAGATAGGAGGAGTGAGGGAGGCAGATAGCGAACGGGGTAGATAGGGGTGATAGAGAGGGGGAGGCGAGTGAGGGAGGGGGATGAGGCAGGAGCAGGAGGGCAGGCGCGGGAAGAAGAAGACGGAGGACGGAGAAGGCAGAAGAACAGAAGACAGAGGAACAGAAGGACAGAAGAACAGAAGAACAGAAGAACAGAAAACAGAGGAGCAGAAGACAAAAGATCACAGAAGAAGATACAGAAGACGAAGAAGCAGAAGACAGAAGATCACAGAAGAAGATACAGAAGACGAAGAACAGAAGGCAGAAGACCACAGAAGAAGATAAAGAAGAAGAGAGGCAACAGGAGAGGCTGAGAAGCACACAGAAGAAGAGAGAAGACGGGGAAAAGAAGAGTACAGAGGAAGATTACAGAAGAGGAGCGAGGAGGAAGAACGGAGAGGAAGAAAAGAAGCAGGAGAGAGAGTGAGTAGCGTGGGGCAGGGCGAGGGGCTGGGAGGTAGGGGGTACTTACTGCGAGGTGGGTCTCAGGAACCTAGAGGAGCTGGAGGAGCTGCAGCGGCAGGGGGAGCGACCTACCCTTGGGTCAAGTGTCGCTACCACTGTCGCGCAGCGGGCGCCATAAGAGGGAGGGGTCAGCTGGGGGCGAATGGGAGCTGGGGGGCGGGGGCGCGCAGGAGGTCGTGGCGGGAAAGCGCGAGGGAGGGGGGGACAGGTAGAGTGAGAAGAGCTGGAGGAGGGGGGTTTAAGGGTGGAGGGGGGTGAGTGTTAGGAGGTTTAGGAGATTAGGGAGAGAGATAGGAGTAGGGTTGGGAAGATAGGGGAGGGGTAGTTGTAGAGGTGGGTGAGGGTGAGAGGTAGAGTGAGAGGATAGGAAGATAGGTAACAGAGGGGGTGGCGGGAAGGGGGAGAGATAGAGAAATAGACAGATAGAGAAATAGGTAGATAGGAGGAGGTGGTTAGTGAGGGAGTTAGATAGTGAGATAGAGAGATAGGTAGATTGGTAGATAGGAGGAGGTGGTGAGTGAGGGAGTTAGATAGTGAGATAGAGAGATAGGTAGATTGGTAGATAGGAGGAGTGAGGGAGGCAGATAGCGAACGGGGTAGATAGGGGTGATAGAGAGAGGGAGGCGAGTGAGGGAGGGGGATGAGGCAGGAGCAGGAGGGCAGGCGCGGGAAGAAGAAGACGGAAGACGGAGAAGGCAGAAGAACAGAAGACAGAAGACAGAGGAACAGAAGAACAGAAGACAGTGGAGCAGAAGACAGAAGATCACAGAAGAAGATACAGAAGACGAAGAAGCAGAAGACAGAAGATCACAGAAGAAGATACAGAAGACGAAGAACAGAAGGCAGAAGACCACAGAAGAAGATGAAGAAGAAGAGAGGCGACAGGAGAGGCTGAGAAGCACACAGAAGAAGAGAGAAGACGGGGAAAAGAAGAGTACAGAGGAAGATTACAGAAGAGGAGCGAGGAGGAAGAACAGAGAGGAAGAAAAGAAGCAGGAGCAGGAGAGAGGGTGAGTAGCGCGGGGCAGGGCGAGGGGCTGGGAGGTGGGGGGTACTGACTGCGAGGTGGGTCTCAGGAACCTGGAGGAGCTGGAGGAGCTGCAGCGGCAGGGGGAGCGACCTACCCTTGGTGTTTGACTGTGTCTACTGGGATCCTGCTAAGCAGGACCCCAGTAGTTATGTTCTCGCCCTTAAAATTGGTTGTAGGGTACTATTAACACAGTATTTCACCCACAATTGGCATACTGGTGCCCCCTTATAAGTCCCTAGTATATGGTACCTAGGTACCCAGGGCGTTGGGGGTCCAGGGGATCCCTATGGCTGCAGCATATATTTTGCCACCCATAGGGAGCCCATGCAAAGGCCTCTGCAGGACTGCCATTGCAGACTGCGTGAAAAGGTGCATGCACTCTTTCACTGCCATTTACATTGCATCAGGTAACTTATAAGTCACCCCTAAAGCAGGCCCTCCAGCCCTGAGGGCAGCGTGCAAAGTACCTGTGTGTGAGGGCACTCCTGCACTAGCAGAGGTGCCCACACGACCGCCAGGACCATTTTCCCAGATGTTGTGAGTGCAGGGACACCATTTTACGAGTGTACTGGACATAGGCCACTACCTATGTCCAGCTACATAATGGTAACTCCGAACACAGGCATGTTTGGTATCAAACATGTAGGAATCATACCCCCATGCCTTTGCAAGCATTGGTTGTATGATCCCATGCACCCTGGGGGCTCCTTAGAGGACCCCCAGTACTGCAATTACAGCCTTCTGAGGTTTTCTAGGCAGCCCCAGCTGCTGCCAACTCAGAGACAGGTTTCTGCCGTCCTGTTGCTTGAAAAGCTCAAGCCCAGGAAGGTAGAACAAAGGATTTCCTTTGGGAGAGGGGTGTTACACCCTCTCCCTTTGGAAATAGGTGTTACAGGCTTGGGAGGGGTAGTCTTCCCAAGACAATGGAAATGCTCTGAAGGGCACATTTGATGCGCTCCTTGCATAATCCAGTCTACACCATTTCAGGGACCCCCAGTCCCTGCTCTGGCATGAAACTGGACAAAGGAAAGGGGAGTGACCACTCCCCTTTCCATCACTACCCCAGTTGTGGTGCTCAGAGCTCCTCCAGAGGGTCCCTGGATTTTGCCATCTTGGATTCCAAGTTGGCAGGGAACTCTGGAAGCATCTGAGTGGCCAGTGCCAGCAGGTGACCTCAGAGCCCTCCCCTGATAGGTGCTTACCTGTTTAGCTGACCAGTTCCCCTTTCAGGGCTATTTAGGGTCTCTCCTTTGGGTGGTTCTTCAGATTCCGATTGCAAGACTCCAGCAGGAATCCTCTGCATCCTCTACCTCAACTTCTCACCGAATTAACTGCATCTGGACCCTCCAGGAACTCTACAAACTGCAACAAAAAAGCAAGACGCCTTCTGCAACATTGATTCTTCAGCTCTTGCCAGCAACTGCAACTGTTTCCCGGTCGTGCATCCTCTGAGAACAGCCCGTCTTCAGCCTGCATCAGAAAAGCGAAGGAATCATCCTTGGGGTGAAGGAGTCACTCCCCTGCTTCAGCAGGCACCTACTATAACGACGACCAGTTGCGTGGATTCCCTCTCCTGCTAAGCTGCGTGGATCCTGTATCACAGGTTGTGGACTGAAGTGGTCCTGATGGTCCTGACGTCCTACTGTCCAACTTTGGTGGAGTTAAGAGCTTACCTCCCCACACAAGACAGTTCCCCCCCGTGCACCGCGTGTTTTGCAGTTGCCAAGGCTTGTTGGCATCCTTCCACTAAGTTCTTCGTGCATCTTGCAGCTCCGGCCCCCAGCACTCTATCCTGCGACGCACAGCTTCCTGAGTGGTTCTTTGGTGGCGTGGGAGCCTTTGTCATCATGCTGCGTGGGCCTCTTTTGCACCTTCTTTGTCCCCATGCTGTGGGACTCCTGTGCGTGCTGCCTGGTCTTCTGTGGGCTCTCTGAGTTTCTGAGAGCCCCGCTCCTGGGTAGAGTAGGTCCTTCCTCGTCCTGGGCAGCCTAATTTTCCGCTAACCATGAGCTTTGCGTGTGCCAAGGCCCTCAACACCAACAGGCAGACTCCAGCGACACAAACCAGACTTCAATCCTCCATCCGGCGTGGGACATAATTGGCACCAACCAGGAACCCGACTCTGTCTTTTTGGGTGCAACGCTGACTGTTCTTCTTCACGGGTGGTTCTTCTTATGCACCTTCATGCAGGTTAGCAGGGGCTCCTGTTCTTCCTGGACTCTGCTGTGCTTCTTGGACTTGGTCCCCTTCTTCCACAGGTCCTCAGGTCCAGTAATCCACTGTTGGTGTCTTGCAGTCTCTTCTGGTTCTTGCATAATCTTCCTTTCCGTTTCTGTGTGTGTTCTGGGAAAGTTACTGTGTTTTACTCCTGCTTTCCTGGGCTCTGAGGTGGGTTCTAGTACTTACCTTTGGGTTTTCTAGTACTCCCAGCGACACTCTACACACTACATCTGCCTAGGTGGGAAACCAACATTCGCATTCCACTTTCTTTGTATGTGGTTTGTGCCCCCCTAGGCCCATTTCTAACTATTGTGATTGTCACTTAAATTGTACTAACTGTTTTTGTGCATATTTATACATACTAGTGTATATAATTTGTGCATTACTTGACTCCTAAGGGATGATAGCCTCTATGTTATTTTTGATATTTGTGTCACCAAAATAAAATACCTTTATTTTTGTAACACTGAGTATTTTTTTTCATGGTTGTGAGTACTGTGTGACTACAGTGGTACTGCATGAGCTTTGCATGTCTCTTAGATAAGCCTTGGCTGCTCATCCACATCTACCTCTACAGAGCCTGGCTTCTAGACACTGCCTACATTTCACTGATATGGGATAACTGGACCTGGTATAAGGTGTAAGTACCTTAGGTAGCCACTACAAACCAGGCCAGCCTCCTACATATAGCTATTCTTGAATATTTTGAGCACAATGTGACGTCAATAGGCCCCCTCTAACCTGTGGGAAGCATTTAAAGTGGTGATTCGAGGGGAGCATGTATGGCTAAGTAGGCCGGAGTCCTTTGGGAGCTGCATAAGCATCTTTCTCAGACATAGGCGGACAAACGTGTGCTGGAGCTCCAATATTTTGCTACTGTCTGATCATTCTTGCATCAGTTAGGCGTAAATTCACTGAGTACGACAAGGCAGAGAATAGAGAAACACTTAATTTAGGGAAGGAAGCTGTTGCTCAGAGGTATGGCAAGGAGGATATAGTAGACAAGATGCTCGCTGGTCTGTTGCACAAACCCGGAGCTGTAGAACATATCCTGGAGTTGGTTGATGACCAGCAGACTGCACATACAACCCCTGATGTCATCCGTCGACCCTTGGCCGCATTCTATTCTGATATATGCACCTCTTCCCTTCCTGATGAACCGCTCGACTTGCCTTCCTATTTGGACTGTCTGCAACTGCTCTGGTTAGAGGACTGCCATCGCCATTTTCTAGGTGCTCCATTCAAGCAAGATATAGTGCAAGTCTTTAATAGCCTGCCTGGGAATAAGGTGCCAGAGCTAGATAGCTTAACCACTTCGCTGCCAGGCCTTTTCCCCCTCCTGTGCCAGGCCTTTTTTTGCCTATTTGGGGTAGTTCGCGCTTAGGCCCGCATAACTTTTTGTCCACATAAGCTAACCAAGCCAAATTTGCGTCCTTTTTTTCCAACATCCTAGGGATTCTGGAGGTACCCAGACTTTGTGGGTTCCCCTGAAAGAGGCCAAGAAATTGGCCAAAATACAGGGAACATTTTGTTTTTTTCAAAAAAAATTGAAAAAGTGGCTGCAGAAGAAGGCTTGTGGTTTTTCCCCTGAAAATGGCATCAACAAAGGGTTTGTGGTGCTAAACTCAGCAGCTTCCCAGCTTTCATGAACAGGCAGACTTGAATCCGAAAACCCAATTTTTCAACACAATTTTGGCATTTTACTGGGGCATACCCCATTTGTGCAATTTTTTGTGCTTTCAGCCTCCTTCCAGTCAGTGACAGGAATGGTCATGAAACCAATGCTGGATCCCAGAAACCTAAACATTTCTGAAAAGTAGACAAAATTCTGAATTCAGCAAGGGGTCATTTGTGTAGATCCTACAAGGGTTTCCTACAGAAAATAACAGCTGAAAAAGAAAAATATTGAAATTGAGGTGAAAAAAACATCAATTTTTCTCTACTTTTTACTCTGTAACTTTTCCCTGCAATGTCAGATTATCGAAAGCAATATACTGTTACGTCTGCTGGACTCCTCTGGTTGTGGGGATATATAGGGTTTGTAGGTTCATCAAGAACCCGAGGAACCCAGAGCCAATAAATGAGCTGCACCCTGCAGTGCGTTTTCATTCTATACCGGGTATACAGTAATTCATTTGCTGAAATATAAGGAGTAAAAAATAGCTATCAAGAAAACCTTTGCATTTCCAAAAAGGGCACAAGATAAGGTGTTGAGGAGCAGTGGTTATTTGCACATCTCTAAATTCCGGGGTGACCATAGTAGCACGTGAATTACATGGAATTTCTCAAATAGATGTCTTTTTTACACACACCCCTATATTTGGAAGGAATAAATGTAGAGAAAGACAAGGGGCAATAACACTTGTTTTGCTATTTTATGTTCCCCCAAGTCTCCCGATAAAAATGATACCTCACTTGTTTGGGTAGGCCTAGCGCCCGCGACAGGATATGCCCCAAAACACAACGTGGACACATCACAGAAAACAGAGCTGTTTTTAGCAAAGTGACTACCTGTAGATTTTGGCCTCTAGCTCAGCCGCCACCTAGGGAAACCTACCAAACCTGTGCATTTCTGAAAACTAGAGACCTAGGGGAATCCAAGGAGGGGTGACTTGTGTGGCTCGGACCAGGTTCTGTTACCCAGAATCCTTTGCAAACCTCAAAATTTGGCTAAAAAAACACATGTTCCTCACATTTCTGTGGCAGAAAGTTCTGGAATCTGAGAGGACCGACAAATTTCCTTCCACCCAGCATTCCCCCACGTCTCCCGATAAAAATGATACCTCACTTGTGTGGGTAGGCCTAGCGCCCGCGACAGGATATGCCCCAAAACACAACCTGGACACATCACAGAAAACAGAGCTGTTTTTAGCAAAGTGACTACCTGTAGATTTTGGCCTCTAGCTCAGCCGCCACCTAGGGAAACCTACCAAACCTGTGCATTTCTGAAAACTAGAGACCTAGGGGAATCCAAGGAGGGGTGACTTGTGTGGCTCGGACCAGGTTCGGTTACCCAGAATCCTTTGCAAACCTCAAAATTTGGCTAAAAAAACACATGTTCCTCACATTTCTGTGGCAGAAAGTTCTGGAATCTGAGAGGAGCCACAAATTTCCTTCCACCTAGCGTTCCCCCACGTCTCCCGATAAAAATGATACCTCACTTGTGTAGGTAGGCCTAGCGCCCGCGACAGGATATGCCCCAAAACACAACGTGGACATATCACAGAAAACAGAGCTGTTTTTAGCAAAGTGACTACCTGTAGATTTTGGCCTCTAGCTCAGCCGCCACCTAGGGAAACCTACCAAACCTGTGCATTTCTGAAAACTAGAGACCTAGGGGGATCCAAGGAGGGGTGACTTGCGGGGCTCGGACCAGGTTCTGTTACCCAGAATCCTTTGCAAACCTCAAAATTTGGCTAAAAAAACACATGTTCCTCACATTTCTGTGGCAGAAAGTTCTGGAATCTGAGAGGAGCCACAAATTTCCTTCCACCCAGCGTTCCCCCACGTCTCCCGATAAAAATGATACCTCACTTGTGTGGGTAGGGCTAGCGCCCGCGACAGGATATGCCCCAAAACACAACGTGGACATATCACAGAAAACAGAGCTGTTTTTAGCAAAGTGACTACCTGTAGATTTTGGCCTCTAGCTCAGCCGCCACCTAGGGAAACCTACCAAACCTATGCATTTCTGAAAACTAGAGACCTAGGGGAATCCAAGGAGGGGTGACTTGTGTGGCTCGGACCAGGTTCTGTTACCCAGAATCCTTTGCAAACCTCAAAATTTGGCTAAAAAAACACATGTTCCTCACATTTCTGTGGCAGAAAGTTCTGGAATCTGAGAGGAGCCACAAATTTCCTTCCACCCAGCGTTCCCCCACGTCTCCCGATAAAAATGATACCTCACTTGTGTGGGTAGGCCTAGCGCCCGCGACAGGATATGCCCCAAAACACAACGTGGACATATCACAGAAAACAGAGCTGTTTTTAGCAAAGTGACTACCTGTAGATTTTGGCCTCTAGCTCAGCCGCCACCTAGGGAAACCTACCAAACCTGTGCATTTCTGAAAACTAGAGACCTAGGGGAATCCAAGGAGGGGTGACTTGCGGGGCTCGGACCAGGTTCTGTTACCCAGAATCCTTTGCAAACCTCAAAATTTGGCTAAAAAAACACATGTCCCTCACATTTCTGTGGCAGAAAGTTCTGGAATCTGAGAGGAGCTACAAATTACCTTCCACCCAGCGTTCCCCCAAGTCTCCCGATAAAAATGATACCTCACTTGCGTGGGTAGGCCTAGCGCCGGCGACAGGAAACACCCCAAAGCGCAACGTGGACACATCCTAAATTTTGGAAAAAAACAGAGGTGTTTTTTGCGAAGTGCCTAACTGTAGATTTTGGCCTCTAGCTCAGCCGGCACCTAGGGAAACCTACCAAACCTGTGCATTTCTGAAAACTAGAGACCTAGGGGAATCCAAGGAGGGGTGACTTGCGGGGCTCGGACCAGGTTCTGTTACCCAGAATCCTTTGCAAACCTCAAAATTTGGCTAAAAAAACACATGTCCCTCACATTTCTGTGGCATAAAGTTCTGGAATCTGAGAGGAGCTACAAATTTCCTTCCACCCAGCGTTCCCCCAAGTCTCCCGATAAAAATGATACCTCACTTGCGTGGGTAGGCCTAGCGCCGGCGACAGGAAACACCCCAAAGCGCAACGTGGACACATCCTAAATTTTGGAAAAAAACAGAGGTGTTTTTTGCGAAGTGCCTACCATTAGATTTTGGCCTCTAGCTCAGCCGGCACCTAGGGAAACCTACCAAACCTGTGCATTTCTGAAAACTAGAGACCTAGGGGAATCCAAGGAGGGGTGACTTGCGGGGCTCGGACCAGGTTCTGTTACCCAGAATCCTTTGCAAACCTCAAAATTTGGCTAAAAAAACACATGTCCCTCACATTTCTGTGGCAGAAAGTTCTGGAATCTGAGAGGAGCTACAAATTTCCTTCCACCCAGCGTTCCCCCAAGTCTCCCGATAAAAATGATACCTCACTTGCGTGGGTAGGCCTAGCGCCGGCGACAGGAAACACCCCAAAGCGCAACGTGGACACATCCTAAATTTTGGAAAAAAACAGAGGTGTTTTTTGCGAAGTGCCTACCTGTAGATTTTGGCCTCTAGCTCAGCCGGCACCTAGGGAAACCTACCAAATCTGTGCATTTCTGAAAACTAGAGACCTAGGGGAATCCAAGGAGGGGTGACTTGCGGGGCTCGGACCAGGTTCTGTTACCCAGAATCCTTTGCAAACCTCAAAATTTGGCTAAAAAAACACATGTTCCTCACATTTCTGTGGCAGAAAGTTCTGGAATCTGAGAGGAGCCACAAATTTCCTTCCACCCAGCGTTCCCCCACGTCTCCCGATAAAAATGATACCTCACTTGTGTGGGTAGGGCTAGCGCCCGCGACAGGATATGCCCCAAAACACAACGTGGACATATCACAGAAAACAGAGCTGTTTTTAGCAAAGTGACTACCTGTAGATTTTGGCCTCTAGCTCAGCCGCCACCTAGGGAAACCTACCAAACCTATGCATTTCTGAAAACTAGAGACCTAGGGGAATCCAAGGAGGGGTGACTTGTGTGGCTCGGACCAGGTTCTGTTACCCAGAATCCTTTGCAAACCTCAAAATTTGGCTAAAAAAACACATGTTACTCACATTTCTGTGGCAGAAAGTTCTGGAATCTGAGAGGAGCCACAAATTTCCTTCTACCCAGCGTTCCCCCAAGGCTCCCGATAAAAATGATACATCACTTGTGTGGGTAGGACTAGCGCCCACGAAAGGAAAGGGCCCAAAACACAACGTGGACACATCACATTTTTTTATAAAAAGCAGTGCCTACCTGTGGATTTTGGCCTGTAGCTCAGCCGACACCTGAGGAAACCTAGCAAACCAGTGCACTTTTGAAAACTAGAAACCCAGGGGAATCCAAGATGGGGTGACTTGCGGGGCTCTGACCAGGTTATGTTACCCAGAATCCTTTGCAAACATCAAAATTTGGCCCAAAAAACACTTTTTCCTCTCATTTCGGTGACAGAAAGTTCTGGAATCTGAGAGGAGCCACAAATTTCCTTCCACCCAGCGTTCCCCTAAGTCTCTCGATAAAAATGGTACATCACTTCTGTGGGTAGGCCTAGCGCCCACAAAAGGAAATGGCCCAAAACACAACGTGGACACAACATATTTTTTCACAGAAAACAGAGGTGTTTTTTGCAAGGTGCCTACCTGTGGTGTTTGGCCTGTAGCTCAGCCGGCCCCGGGGGGGGGGGCAGAAATGCCCTAAAATAAATTTGCCCCCCCAACCCCCACCCTCCCCCGCCGGGAGCGACCCTTGCCTACGGGGTCGCTCCCCCTGCGTGACATTGGCACCAAAAAACAAATCCCCGGTGCCTAGTGGTTTCTGCCCCCTTGGGGGCAGGTTGACCTAAACTCAGCCAATCTGCCCCCAAGGGGGGCAGAAATGGCCTAAATACAATTTGTCCCCCAGGGGAGTGACTTTTGCCTGATGGGTCGCTCCCCATCTCTAAAAAAAAAAAACAAAGAAAAAAAAGAAAAATTCCCCTGGCGCCTAGAGGTTTCTGCCCCCCCCCCCCGGGGGCAGATCGGCCTAATAATAGGCCGATCTGCCCCCCGGGGGGGCAGAAATGGCCTAAAATAAATTTGCCCCCCCAACACCCACCCCCTCCCGGGAGCGACCCTTGCCTACGGGGTCGCTCCCCATCTCTAAAAAAAGAAACAACAAAAAAAAAAAAACACAAAAAAAAAATTGCCCTGGTGCCTAGAGTGTTCTGCCCCCCCCCCCCCCCGGGGGCAGTTCGGCCTAATAATAGGCCGATCTGTCCCCCCGGGGGGCAGAAATGGACTAAAATAAATTTGCCCCCCCAACCCCCACCCCCCCCCCGGGAGCGACCCTTGCCTACGGGGTCACTCCCCCTGCGTGACATTGGCGCCAAAAAACAAATCCCCGGTGCCTAGTGGTTTCTGCCCCCTTGGGGGCAGATTGACCTAAAATTGGCCAGTCTGCCCCCAGGGGGGCAGAAATGGTCTAAATACAATTTGCCCCCCCAGGGGAGCGACCCTTGCCTGATGAGTCGCTCTCCATCTCTAAAAAAAAGAAACAACAAAAAAAAAAAACACAAAAAAAAAATTGCCCTGGCGCCTAGAGTGTTCTGCCCCCCCCCGGGGGGCAGTTCGGCCTAATAATAGGCCGATCTGTCCCCTGGGGGGGCAGAAATGGCCTAAAATAAATTTGCCCCCCCAATCCCCCCCCCCCCCGGGAGCGACCCTTGCCTACGGGGTCGCTCCCCCTGCGTGACATTGGCGCCAAAAAACAAATCCCCGGTGCCTACTGGTTTCTGCCCCCTTGGGGGCAGATTGACCTAAAATTGGCCAATCTGCCCCCAGGGGGGCAGAAATGGTCTAAATACAATTTGCCCCCCCAGGGGAGCGACCCTTGCCTGATGGGTCGCTCCCCATCTCTAAAAAAAGAAACAACAAAAAAAAAAAACACAAAAAAAAAATTGCCCTGGCGCCTAGAGTGTTCTGCCCCCCCCCCGGGGGCAGTTCGGCCTAATAATAGGCCGATCTGTCCCCCGGGGGGGCAGAAATGGCCTAAAATAAATTTGCCCCCCCAACCCCCACCCCCCGCCCCCCGGGAGCGACCGTTGCCTATGGGGTCGCTCCCCCTGTGTGACATTGGCGCCAAAAAACAAATCCCCGGTGCCTAGTGGTTTCTGCCCCCTTGGGGGCAGATTGACCTAAAATCGGCCAATCTGCCCCCAGGGGGGCAGAAATGGTCTAAATACAATTTGCCCCCCAGGGGAGCGCCCCTTGCCTGATGGGTCGCTCCCCATCTCTAAAAAAAAGAAAGAACAAAAAAAAAAAAACACAAAAAAAAAATTTGCCCTGGCGCCTAGAGGTTTCTTCCCCCCCTGGGGGAAGGTCGGCCTAATAATAGGCCGATCTGCCCCCAGGGGGGGCAGAAATGGCCTAAAATAAATTGCCCTCCCCCCCAGGGAGCGACCCTTGCCTAAGGGGTCGCTCCCTTTGCGTGAAATTCACGCAAAGAAAAAACTCCCTGGTGTCTAGTGGTTTCTACCCCCCTTGGGGGCAGATTGGCCTAATAGTAGGCCCCGGGGGGGCAGAAAAGGCCTTCCCGAAAATATGCCCCCCCTGGGAGCGACCCTTGCCCAAGGGGTCGCTCCCTTTTGTCAATAACAATAAAAAAAAAAAAAAAATCCCTGGTGTCTAGTGGTTTCTACCCCCCTTGGGGGCAGATTGGCCTCATCAAAATAGGCCAATCTGCCCCCAAGGGGGGCAGAAATGGCCAAAATATAATTTTCCCCCAAGGGGAGCGACCCTTGCCTAAGGGGTCGCTCCCCACCTCAATAAAAAAAAATGAAACAAAAAAAAAAAAAAGGTCCCTGGTGCCTAGAGGTTTCTGCCCCCAGGGGGGGCAGAAAAGGCCTTTTCAAAAAAATGCCCCCCATGGGAGCGACCCTTGCCCAAGGGGTCGCTCCCTTTTGTCAATTTCAATGAAAAAAAAAAAATCCCTGGTGTCTAGTGGGGTTTCAAAAGCCGGATTGCAAGCAATCCGGCTTTTGAAACCCTTGGAGGGACTTCAAAGGGAAGGAAATACTTTTCCTTCCCTTTGAAGCCCCTCCGGGCCTCCCAAGTGATTGAAAAAGAAATGCTTTTGCATTTCTTTTTCAATCGCGCTGGAAGCAGAGCTTCCAGCGCGACTAGGGAGGCCCCTGTGACAAATCAGCTCGCGCTCGCGCGCTGACGTCACAGGGGGGGGGTGGGGGGGTCGGGGTGGAAGGGGAAGGGATTCCCCGGTCAGCCCTGACCTAGGGGGGTGGGGGGGCGGCCCTCGGGAGGAGCGCTAGCGCTTCTCCAGAGGGAAGCATTCAGGACGTAATGGTTACGTCCATGGCGCCACACGGGCGCTGCCATGGACGTAACCATTACGTCCGTGGCGGGGAAGGGGTTAATGGCTGCCTTTTACAAAGAATCCGCAGTGATTCGTGCTCCCCACCTCTTGACCGTGTATGAAGACTCCCAAAGCTCATGGAATGCTTCCCTCATCTGTACGGAAAGCATTGATAGCCGCTATTTTGAAACCTGATAAGCCCCCTCAGCACTTCGACTCCTGTAGGTCCCTTTCTATGATCAATGTAGACAATAAAAATCCTAGATAAATTGATTTCCTCTCACCCCCTCCACTACTTCAGAATACTGTTTGTCTGGACAAATCAGGTTTTGTTCCAGGACGTTCCACAGCGCATATTTTGCATATCTTCTTTGCTCTCCTCCACTCTGTTAACCCCATGCGTAGTGCTGCAGCGGTGCTGCTAGATGTCATAAAGGCATTTAACTCTCTTCAGTGGTTCTATCTCTTTCCCCTTCTATCGCGCATTGGTCTTGGTGGCCCATTACTGCGGCTCATAAAGCTGCTCTATACTCAACCTACAGTCTACCTGTGTATTAACGGCAGGATTACCTTCCCATTTGGCGTCTCTCTGGGAACACATCAAGACTACCCCCTGTCGCCCAATTTATTTGTCATAGCCATGGAGCCATTGGCTGCACGGTTGTGACAGCATA
Source organism: Pleurodeles waltl (assembly GCF_031143425.1). Taxonomy (NCBI): domain Eukaryota; kingdom Metazoa; phylum Chordata; class Amphibia; order Caudata; family Salamandridae; genus Pleurodeles; species Pleurodeles waltl. Next base: position 729,931,374 of record NC_090443.1, read on the forward strand.
ACTCACATTATGGGCTTGCCTTTACCCCGCAAAGAATTCTGGTCCCCAGGTATGCGGATGGTATCACTTTATATGTCCAAGACACTCACTCCAAGTTGGTGCCTGTTATACATGTACTCGCCCTCTTTGGCAGGCTCACTGCCATCCACACCAATTGGTCCAGCTCGATCATCTTTCCACTCACTTCTGTTACCTGGCCCTTTGAGACGGAGTACTCTTTAAGTTGGGTGGAGGGTCCGATTCGCTATTTGGGGGTCTGGCTCAGCTGCGACTTGGACAAACAATGGCAGTCTAATTGCGGGACACTGATGATATGGCTAGAGAATCGAATACTGGCATGTATGAGACTACTACTGTTCCTCACAGGGAGACTGGCTGTAGCCAAAATGGTTGTGCTCCCAAAGATCCTCTATCTTTTTACTAACCTACCGCTTCTTCTGACTGCACACATCCACAAACGCCTCCAGTCTCATCTACTTGACATGGGTAGGCAAGCAACCCTGAGTGACCTGGGAGGTTCTGACTCTTCCCTTTAAACAGGGTGGCATTTGCGCTACGGATATAGGAATTTATTACTTCTGCACCCAAGTACAATTTCCTTATTATCGGACGCCCCCAATACAGTCATAACCAAAACAGCTGAATATGATCACATAGCTCCCTGACCTTTAAGGACTGCTCTGTATCTCTCTGCTAAATGACCCCAGAGGCAGAATGACACTGGCATGCACAATCTGGGCATGGGACAAGCTGCACCGCCTTCGGGCAAGATTGGACCATCTGTATGCCCTGGCTGTGTCTTTGGAAAGCCCCCCTTTAATACCTCCAGTCATGGACTCTGGTACCTGTAAACGCCTAAGAAGGCTGCGGCTATTGATCATGGGGAGCGTACACCCAGATGGATTTATTTTCCCCATAGCATCTCCTCAATTACTGTACATCTACCCCCTGGATATCCTTACTGTTTAACCTGGCATCCTTGGGATAGGTTCTCCTAACATTTTTGCCCTCTGACCTGTTTTGCTGACCTCTTTTTTGCTGGCTTTAGAATTCTGGGCACTTTACCATTGCAAACCAATGCTAAAATGCATGTAGTCTCTACTTACAACATGGTTACATTGGCTTATCCACAATTTACATATTTAATACACTTATAAGTCCCTAGTAAAGTGCACTACCTGTGCCCAGAGCCTGTAAATTAAATGCTACTAGTGGGCCTGCAGCACTGATTGTGCCACCCACTTCAGTAGCCCCTTCAAACATATCTCACGCCTGCCATTGCAGGGCCTGTGGGTGTAATTTTAAAGTGCCATATCAACATGGCAAGTTAACGCTCTTCCCAGGCCCAAACTGTAGTTTTTAATACATATGTCACCCCTAAGGTAGGCCTTGGACAGCCCCAAGGGCAGGGTGCATTGTATTTAAAAAGTCGGACATGTACTTTTAAGATTTTTATGTCCAGGTAGTGTAAAACGTTTAAATTAGTTTTTTGCTACAGCAAGACCCAACGCTCCCATAGGTTAACATTGGGATTGCCTTATTACATTTTATAGGTGTAATTTCTAATTGGGAGGAGATAGGACCTTCATGTTTGGTGTCTCTGGAATCACAATTTAAGATCACAACTTATGGTGAAGTTGGATTTTAAACTGTAATTCTGAAAATGCCACTTTTAGAAAGTTTGCATTTTCTTGCTTTAAATCATCTAGTGACTTCTAGTTGTCTCTGAATACATGGATGGGTGGGTGACAGCTAGGCTTTCGTACATCCCCCCCAGACAGCCCCACAGAAAGGAAACGTAGGTGTGACTGAAGAACCATCAACATCCTGATGGCCCACCCTTGGCAGGAAGGAAGGGAGGAGCTAACACACCTGAATAGGCTGTTTCCTGAACCCACACAAAGGGCTGCATAACCCCCTGTAGTCTGTCTGGAGCCAGGGCAGGCAAGGCAGGGACTCTGTGCACTTCTTGAAGTCTCCCCTAGTTTAAAGGCACCACTGTGTAGAAGAACTGAACATTTGACACTACCAACTCTGGACCTGAGGACATTCTGCCAGGAGGGACTGCTGTGCTGCAGAAGGGACTGTCACTCTGCTGGGCCTTGCCGGATTCCTGCTCTCCTATGCCTGCTCTGTCGCCTGCTACCCTCTTTGCCTGGGAGTGGGAAGGACTGGACCTGCATTGATATATTCCCAGAACCACAGTGACTCCAATGGCCTGCTGGCTTGCCTCCTGTCTCAGGGGCATCAAAAACTTCTCCTCCATCTACAAACAGCACCTGGACTTTGCTTGCTGCAAGTCTTGCTCTAATAAGTGGTTCCAACCCTGTCTAGTGCCCTTGGAAGTGAATATAAAGTGCTGCATCTGCCAGAACCTGTGCATCAATGCCATTGTGCTGATCAGAACTGATGCCTGCTGCAAGATTGGGATCAACACATCACTGCTGCTGCCGGGACCAGACTGGCGCATCACACTTGGAACCACTGCATCTCCTCTGAAGCAACTGCTTCAGAACCAATGCGTCGCCTCTCTAGCGTAGATTAACCCAGTGCATCCCATTCAGAACTGCTGCACTTGGAACCTGAGGATTGCACTCAGAACCAACGCATTGCTACAGTTGCATGTAGAAATCTGGCTCAACAACCCAAATCTGTGGGGATTATCAATGTATCTAGTACTGTGACAAGGATTAAAGTACTGTTGCTCAGCGGCCCTTGCATGGGTCCTGTAGCTGGCCTGCTCTCTATCGCAGGCACCTTGAACTCTTAACTTTGTCACAGTCCAGCGCAACTAGATATCCCAATAGGCACTTATTGCTTCAAAGCGCTACTTGCACATTTATTCTTTAAAAATTAATATCTTGACTTCTACTTATTGCATTTTTGTCGTTTTGGTTTTGCTTTGTTCATTAAATTAAGATCTATTTTTCTAACTAGGTGGTGTATCTTTTTGTGTGGTGTTTTCACTGTTTTACTGTTTTAAGTGTTGCAGAAATACTTTTTACATTACCTCATAAGTTAAGCCTGCCTGCTCTGTGCCAAGTTACCAGAGGGTGAGCGTAAGTTAATTCATGGTGTGTAAGTGACTTACCCTGACTACGATTGTGGTCCCTACTTGGAGAGGGTGCATACCTCTGCCAACTAGAGACCAAATTTCGAACACTTACTACCATCAATTGCGCATGTCCCTGCGTGCCATGCATACCACATATCCTGCAGCTCCCCCGACCTTCCCTGTGTTAGAAATATTGCTCACTATCCCATCCTGCATGGATTAGTTACCTGACTCTATACTGCGATGCAGGCGAACAATCCGATTTGTACACCCTCAGCCTGTTTGCCCTTGTCCGCCAAGCTGAACATTACCATCTGTGAGAAGCAGTAGCATTATTGTTGTACTCAATCTAGGGCTGTATCCCCAAATTACAGGCTATGCATGATTCACTTCAAATATTTGCATCAGGTATACGGAACACCTGCGCAATTTCATGCTATGGGGTCAGCTGATGACATGCGTTATTGGCACTGGGCCCGCTGCTAACTTCTTGCACTTCGCTTGAGAAAATGCCAGCGGTTTCGGGCTTTAGGTCCAAGGTCTTTGCTGTCATCCAACAGGTCACGACTACTGTGCCCCAGTTAATTCCATTGGTAGCTGTATTGGGATAGGTGGAGGACATCCCTTCTGACATACATAAACTTACAGCTATTGTGCTCTTGCTAGCCAAATCTGGAGTGTTGTATATACTGGGGCAGACATCCTGAACTCCAGTTAGCTGGCTGGTTCCAGCATGCTGCCTATTGCCAGAAACAATTGGACACCTCTGGGAACTGATGCCTGTGTGTTCCCTGCTGAAGAATATTTGGTCTCCGCAGGTTACCTACTGACTTGCGTAATGTGTTACAGTCTTGCTTCCTGATCCCGTGAGCACGCAAGCTGATGGCTTCTCACTACTTCTGCTTCTGTTTGTTGAATTGACGGGCCCATGTTGGTTGTGGAAGACCACCCGGTTCCTGGTGCCATGTACTGCAGCTGAATATGGGTGGTTGCATTGTGCCTACGAACATTACAGAGTTACTAATGAGTTGCATGCTTTGGGACATGTGCTTTACGATTGTCTTGATATGCTTTTGATAGATACCTGTGTCAATACTGTGCCTCTATGTGTGACTATGTTTTTTCATGTTGTATTACTTTTTGTTCTCTGTCTTTGATGTCAGAGCACTACAACTTGTGTCTACTAGAGCTTTAATAATAATAATAATAATAATAATAATAATAATAAAACAAATGATGATTTTTGTATAATTGCTTTTGCATCACCGGTTGAGGAATATTGCACAGCAGAAGAGGAATGGAGGTTAACGTTGTCTTGTGATGGTGCCTTGCAAGAAGTCTTAGACTGTTGAATAAAAGAGTGTCCCAGAAGTGGTGTTATTAAGAGTCTTAATGCCTTTAAACAGGTGTTCTTGGAATTAAGTGTGATCAGTGGTATTTTATGATGTGCTGATTTGTTAGTGGTTCCTCAGGGAATGTGTTTCAAGGTACTGAAATTGGCTCATGAAGGTGATGTGGGAGTGAGAGCAAAGAAGAGGAGGATCAGGTATGCCTTTTGGTGGCCAGGAATGGATAGAGAGGTGGGATACTTTGTAAGAGACTGTGTGGCATGTGCCATCAGTGATGAGTCTCAAGTTACAGTTCCTAGTCCCGTTGAAGCAGTACCAGTGCTAGACAAACTTTAATCTAAGTTAGGTATGGACCTAACTGGCCATATGAAAATTCTTAATGAAGGGTGCATATATAAAATTGTATTAGTTGATTATCTTTCTTGTTGGTCAGAAGTAGGATTTGTGAAAACTGCTAATACCAAGGATGTCATCAACTTCTTGCACTCTGGTTTTAAGGGAAGATGCGCCCTCTGAATTGGTGACAGATAATGGGGTGCAATTCACTTTGTGTGAGTATGGCATGTTTCTGACTTATTGGAGTATTAAGCATATTACTACATCTTTGTATCACCTTAGAAGCAATGGTGTGTTGGAAAGGAGCAACATAAACCTCAAAAATAATGTGCAGTTGTCTCTAGCCATTGGTGTGATTGGAGTAAGGAGCTGGAGGACTAATTGTGGGCTATGCACACCACTCCTAACTCGGTCATGGGTTTGTCACCTTTTGTGTTGTTTAACAGGCGGACACCTGCGACTAAGTTAGTGCATCTTTGGATGAACAATTTGAGAGTGTCTGAAGAGAAATGGTAGCAAGTGAAGAGTAAACCTGAAGATGCTCAAAGTACGTGACGGGGAAGGTGACAAAAAGAAACATCAGTTACTTTTGAAAGAAGGGGATTGGGTCAGGGTTAAATTACCTGGTTTGAAGGGTCATTCAATGTTTTCTGATCAGAAGAAGATACTACATGTCAAGAAATTGGCGGTTATGCTGGAGGAAGGAAAATGGTGGAACAAGGAAAGATTATATTTGCAGAAATCGAAGGCGGATTACCAGGTTGGAGAATCTGTTCCTTCTAAGTCATCTAAGGATTAATTGTTGACACCAACGGATGCTCATGTTTTGAGAACTCTTAGGGAAGGAGGCCATCTGCGAGACCGCGTGATTATGTGTAGTGAAAATATAATTTTTGTCAAATGTGTTTGGTGCTTATGTATCTTTAGTTCTAAAGGAAGTTTGTTATTTGGGTTTGGTGTAAAGGAGAAGGTGTGTTGGTTCTAGCTTGGAAGGATGTGTATGGAATGTGGCATGAGGTGGAGTAACGGGGATGGGTGGAATGTTGAGTGTGGAGTTTGAATTACTGGGCACTTGCTGGTTTATTGATTGCCCTTTTGGTTGTACTTTCCTTCTTGGAATAAACTTAACTGTTCACACCCACACACAAGGTAATTTCCTTCAGTGTCAGTGTTATTACTTTTGCTTTATTACTTTAGTGTAGCCTTTGTGTATAGAGCTTAGTCTAACAATAGGGCGCTTTCTGTCAACTCTTCGTGTTGTTTTATCAGTTTCTGTCTCCTGCTAATGCTGCTGTAAATTCCTTTTGGCGTGGCCTTTGTCTGCTTGCTGCTATTTCACAGCATACTAGGTTGTGTCTCTTTGAAAGAGTTCACTATAAAGTTATCCTTTTTAGGTCAAGAGTGCAAGCGCTCTGGACTGTTGTAATCTGTCTGTGGGCTTGACCCACGCCTACCACACGCCCATCGTTAACACTTTTTTATGGGCTTGCCTTTCAAAATCCCTTTATTATCATTGGTAAATGCTTTACCTTTTCCCTCTTCTGGGTGATTTTGTTATCGCCTTGGGCATTGACCCTGTTAGATGAATAATTGCACGTTTGCTGATATGTTGCGAGCTAACTTCTTTTTCCTTTTGTTTCTCTCCTTCGTGCTCACACTCATGGCGGCCATAATCCTTTGAATTGGCTCACTTAAGCCAACTGCTTACCTTTCATTTTCAATTTATGTGGCAAGAAAAGTCCAGTTACAACGCTAATAGCTCTAACTCGAGCAAGCGTGAGACCCATTGCATTGCAAATGCTTGTTTTACTAATTACACAATTAAGTACATTTTTAATTGCACTCCTGTATGTCATGCTGGTATGCATTTTAATTGAAAACTAAAGCTGTACTTGTAAACTAATTTAGTCTGTATGTCCTGCCTGTATGGCTTTCTAGTTTGTTTTCAGTGTTCTTGTCTGTCATGCTCACATAGACATTTAACTGTTATTGTACTGATTGAAGCAATGCCGTTTACTCCAGTTTATTGTTCTATATTTCTATTTGTCTATCTTTGCAACCCTATCGGTCTATCTACCTATCTGCCTATTTATATACCTGTCTAGATGCCCATCTACTTGTCTATCTATCAATCTATCTTTCTATCTACATGTCTACCAATCTGTCCATCTGTCTCTTTGCCTGTGTATTCATCTTTTTATCTCCTGTCCTTGCACCTTATATATATCTATTTATCTATCTCTGTTTATCTGTCTATCTCTTTGATGGCCTCTCTAGCTATACAAGCCTCTATTACTATTTGCAAACACCTCTCTATTTGTAATAAATAGAGTCATAAAAACATCACAAAAAAGCAATAGCAAAGGTAAGAGTCTGGTAGCCAACAGCAGCCTGATTGTCTTTTTAATGACTGCTGTTATCCAAGACTTTTTGATTTTACTAACATTATGGCCCTCATTACAACCCTGGCAGTAAAAACCGCTTTCTGCAGTGCAGAAGACCGCCAACATACCGCTGCGGCCGTGGAATTCCGCTACAGGTATTACGACCCACATCTCGGAATCCACCAAAATACAGACACCCACACAAGTCCGCCACACCAAAGGTCAGTGATAAACTGGCGATACCAAAACTGACACCGGCACGCCAACAAAAATACGCCCACACTATCACGACCCACAAATCAACGCAGCGGTCTTCCAACCCCGGTATTCCATTGGCGGTACACACCGCCACGCTCAAAATGCACACACATTTACAAAACACAACCACATTGGACAATTCGAAATACACACACATGCTACACATACACACACCTCTCCCACACACCCAATCCAATATAAAGCACAAACCCACATCACCTACAAACCCTCACTACCGAAACTTTGAAAGAAGGCCAGAGAGAGAGACTACCTAAAACAACACCAGCATCCACAGACACACAACACCATCACTCACACAACATCCACACACCTCAGACAACACACCAACATATCCTCTCACACATCACAACAGACATCACCTCACACATCACCCACACCACATCATGGCACCTCAAAGACACCCCAGGTTCTCTAAGGAGGAGCTCAGGGTCATGGTGGAGGAAATCGTCCGGGTAGAGCCACAGCTATTCGGATCACAGGTGCAGCAGACATCCATTGCAAGGAAGATGGAGCTATGGCGCAGAATTGTTGACATGGTTAACGCAGTGGGACAGCATCCAAGAACACAGGATGACATCAGGAAGAGGTGGAACGACCTACGGGGGAAGGTGCGTTCCGTGGTATCCAGACACCAGATTGCTGTACAGAGGACTGGCGGTGGACCCCCACCTCCTCCCCCACAACTAACAACATGGGAGGAGCAAGCCTTGGCAATTATGCATCCTGAGGGCCTTGCAGGAGTAGCAGGAGGACTGGACTCTGGTAAGTCAAATCTTTACTACATAATCCCCGACACCCCACCTGCATGCCATCACATACCGCCACCCTTACCCTTACCCTCACACCCATCACCCCAACAACCCACAGATACCCCACTAACACAACCCACACATCCCAAAATAAAGCCCTGCATGTAACACCAATGCATGGACATCCATCACCAAAGCATGTCCAGTACAGAGACTCACTCATGCCCCAAAAACACCAATCACACAAGGACCAAGCCAATAATGTAAACACAGGAGTAGAGGGCCACTCACCCATTGCATAAGATGGCACACACAGATACAATAACTATGCATTTACACCCCAACAGGACCCATACCCAACGTCACCGGACAGGAGGTGCCAGACATATCCAGTCCTCCCACAGAAGAGACCCACAGTGATGACAGCAGCTCTGCACACCTGGATCGAGGTGACCAGCCCGGCCCATCAGGGACCTCGGGACAGTCGGGTCCCCTGACACAGTCACAAACCACCACTGAGTGGTCCAGGCACAGGATAACAGGGAAGCTGGGAGGACAGCTGTGCAACAGCGGGAGGACAGGCCCAGGAAACCCACTCTCCACAAGGCACTCTCCAACAGGAGACCATGGGCACGGTACTGGCCAAGTTTCAGGAGACCCAGCGGCTGCAGGAGGAACACTACCTGGGGATCAGGGAGGACTTGAAGTCCATCAACACCACCCTGGTCACCATTGCTGGGGTGCTGGCAGACCTTCTCAACACCAGGAGGGACACAGTGGCACGCAAACGGGCCCCTGACACTAGCCTGGACGATGAACAGCCCTCCACCTCCGCTGGCGCTAGTGGACAGGAGGCACCACCACAGGCACAACCGGACACCAGCACCCCACCCCCTGCAGATGGAGAACCACCCCGCAAACGGTCCCTGAGATCCAGGAACAAGACAGAGAACATTGCCAAGATCCCCACCACGAAATAAGAACCCCCTGAATGTCACCCTTCTGTTCCACTATGTCACCATGTCCATCCTTAAACTGCCATTGCTCCACTTCCTATGCCCCTTTGGACAATGCACCTGTGAAAACAAATAGACTGGACTCTGCCATGGACATACCTCCACCATCACCCCAGCCCATTTTACAGCCCCTCCACTTATCTGCACTGGAATAAACACACATCAATCACAAAGTAATCTGGAGTCAGTCTGTGCTTTCACAAATGTGTAATTGCAATATCTATGGAATATAGCAATGTCAATGTACTTGTTCACATATCAATGTAACACAGCTGTAGGCCAGGAGTAAACATAGCAGAGGGCACACAGTGGAACCCAGATCTGTTAAATGGAAAGCCAAAGTGGCAAGTCAGTGTCCATGCACTGAGTGAAACTGACAGACTTATGCTAGTTCCAACAATAGTATGAGATGTGGGAAACATCTTCTTACCTATGTCTCACTGGAAATATTGCATGATGATGTTTGGTTGTCGATATCCTCTTCTTCTGCCTCCTCTTCTTCACTGTCCACAGGCTCCACAGCTGCCACAAGACCACCATCTGGCCCATCCTCCTGCAGAAAAGGCACGCACCTGGTGTCGCAAAGCTATGTTGTGCAGCATACAGCAGACCATGATGATCTGGCACACCTTCTTCAGTGAGTAGTATAGGGAACCACCTGTCATATGGAGGCACCGGAATCTGGCCTTCAGGAGACCGAAGGTGCGTTCGATGATCCTCCTAGTTCGCACATGTGCCTCATTGTAGCGTTCCTCTGCCATTGTTCTGGGATTCCTCACTGGGGTCTGTAGCCATGACAGGTTGGGGTAACCAGAGTCACCTGCAAATGTCGAGGGACAACTGTTAGACACACACTAACCCTTAGGGACAGCCTCATACCCTGACACCTATGTCAACTGTATTGGGACCTTGGCCTCACCTATTAGCCACACACGGTGCCTCAGGAGTTGCCCCATCATATAAGGGATGCTGCTATTTCTCAAAATGTAAGCGTCATGCACAGAGCCAGGATACTTGGCATTGACACAGGAGATGTACTGGTCTGCCAAACACACCGTCTGCACATTCATCGAATGGTAGCTCTTCCTGTACACCTGGGGGGAGGGGGGTGGGGAATGCCACATGTGTACCATCAATGGCACCAATGATGTTGGGGATATGTCCCAGGGCATAGAAGTCACCTTTCACTGTGGGCAAATCCTCCACTTGAGGGAAAACGATGTAGCTGCGCATGTGTTTCAGCAGGGCAGACAACATTCTGGACAACAAGTTAGAGAACATTGGCTGGGACATCAGCATGATCACTGTTGTTTGAAAGGACCCACTGGCCAGGAAATGGAGTACAGACAGGACCTGCACTAGAGGGGGTATCCCTGCGGGATGGCGGATAGCTGACATCAGATCTGGCTCCAATTGGGCACACAGTTCCAGGATTGTTGCACGATCAAGTCTGTATGTGTTTATGATGTGTCTCTCTTCCATTGTCGACAGGTCCACCAGTGGTCTGTACACCGGAGGATGCCGCCATCTCATCACCTGCCCCAGCGGACGTGCCCTACGGAGGAGAATAGTGAGCAGAGAGTCATCCAACACTGAGGTATCACAATGTGTTTTTTGAAGAAACTTTATTAATCCGCAATGTGCCGTTATCTGTCTGTATTCCTGTCCTAGATAGGTGTGATGCAGTTTTTATCCATCCCATGTGGCCCCCTGAAATGGCAGCTGCCTGACCTGTAAGGTGGGACAAGGGGATATGAGGTGACTGCGCTGGCATTGTACACCGTTGCGTTGGGCGGTCGAACACCGCGGCGCAATTCTGCATTGGTTAACATTGGGCCCTGTGAGTCCCAGGAGCCAATGAGGATGTACGCCGGCAGTGACGGTACACACCCCCGCGGACGCGACCGCCATTTTATGTCTGTTCCCTCACTTGATACCTGACCTTCAACAGGAGGGGACCTACACTGCAAGTGCTGCTGTGACCTGTGTCTGGAAGCGACGATGGCTACAGTGTCTGGGGAAAGGGCCCGTGCCTTCACTTTGGAGGAGTTGGAGAAACTGGAGGATGGGGTCCTCTCCCAGTGCACGCAACTGTACGGTCCTCCAGACAAACAGGTGAGTACACTGTGAGCATTCTGCATGGGCAATGCCTGCTTTGAGTGGTGTGGATGGAAGATACATGGGGGGGGGCTGAGGCCTGCATGTGCGGATGGAGAGTGTACGTGCGTCAGGGCATGGGTGGGAACTAGTGGGCATTGACTGTGACGGTTAGGGCGGGTGAGTAATTTCCTTTCCCCCTGTACCAATTCCTCTAGGTCAGCGCCCACCAGAAGAAGGGTATTTGGCGTGCCATCGCCAAGGACGTCCGGACCCTCGGGGTCTACCACAGACGGAGCACCCACTGCCGTAAAAGATGGGAGGAACTGCGCCGCTGGAGCAAGAAGATGGCGGAGGCGCAGCTGGGTATGGCCTCCCAACATGGAAGGGGTGCCCGTCGCACCATGACCACCCTGATGTACCGGATCCTGGCGGTGGCGTATCCAGAGTTGGATTGGCGCTTGAGGGCACCACAGCAACCACAAGGGGGGTGAGTACACTCTCATTCAGCTGACTCTACGCGCATAACGAGGTGTCTGGTTGGGGGAGGCGGGAAGTAGGTTCCCCTAGGCCAGGGTGAAGTTGGTAGGCAAGGTCCCTTGTGAGGCAGGCTATGTGGCACCCCACCCTACTAGTGGTAAAAGCCATCTACACCTAGTCAGGCTCCTGTGGCTTCCAGGTGTGCAGCAATTGGGCTTAGGCCTCGTACCCCATGGTCAGGTGAAAATTCTGGGGACTGTTAGTGCATGGCGTAGTGCAGAGGGCCGCTCCATGTGGTGTTGCATGCATTGAACATGTTTTTCTTCTGTCTCCCCCCCCCTTTTTGTGGTCTCCCTGTTCTTGTTCTTGTGTGCAATAGCATCATCAGGCGGAGGAGCATTGGCACTGGAGCAGGTGGGAGCTGCAACCCACTTGGCCCTGGAGGGGGAAGCAATGGAGTCTGAAGCCACCAGTGGGACGGAGGGCGAGGGGAGCTCGACGAAGGGGACAGAAGCATACACCAGTGACAGCAACTCCTCCTCTGATGGTAGCTCCCTTGCGGTGGCGGGCACCTCTGTGCCCATCGCATCAACAGATACAGCCGCCACCCCCCCCACCAGCACCACCCTCCCAGCAGCCCTTCAGCGTGTGTCCCGTGCCCGCTCACCCAGGAGGGTGGGCATCTCCTTCGCCCCAGGCACCTCAGGCCCTGCCCCAGTCAGCCCTGCTGCCCTCAGTGAGGAGGCTATTGACCTCCTGAGATCCCTCACTGTTGGGCAATCTACCATTGTGAATGCCATCCAGGGTGTTGAGAGGCAACAAACAAATGCATATCTGGAGGGCATTCATTCTGGGCAGGCGGCCCAACAGAGAGCATTTCAGGCTCTGGCCTCAGCACTGATGGCAGCCATTGTCCCTGTGTCCAGCCTTCCCCCTCCACCTTCCTCCACCCAGACCCAATCTCTTGTACCTCAGCCTATCCCAAGCACCCCATCAGACCAGCATGCACACTCATCAACACACAAGAGTGGACATGGCAAACATAAGCACCCCACATCCCACAGGCACTCACACAAGCACCATACCCATGCAGACACAGCAACATCCACTGCCTCCACTGTGTCCCCCTCCTCCACGCCGTCCTCCTCCTTCCCTGTCTCGTCTCCACTCACACCTGCATGCACTGCATCCTTAGCCCCTACTTCCATCACCAGTACGCCCTTCACCACGCACTGCTCACGTGCACTCACCACCCCCACTATCATTCACACAACCCCTTGTGTCCTCTCCCAGTGTGTCTGTGAGCCCTCCTCCCAAAGTACACAAATGCAGGCACACACCCACCCAACAGCAATCCACCTCACAACAGCCTCCGGCCCATGCACCTTCACCCAAATTTAGCAGACGTACACCTCTTACAACCACTACTTCTTCCTCCACTTCCAAACCCCTCCATCGTCCCGTCCCAGTGTGTCTAAGAAGCTTTTCCTGGCTGACATTGACCTCTTCCCTTCACCTCCCCCCCATCCTTCCCCTAGGGCCAGACTTTCCAGGTCCTAGCCCAGCACCTCAGCCACCAAATCCCCAGGCACAGTGGTGGCAGCAACTGCTGGATCATCGAGTGCGCCACCCAACAGGGCTGCCAGTGTGCTACGTGGTGAGGGCAAGGACATTCCGCCACATTCCAAGGTGAAAAAGGTGCCCACATCCCGGAGAGAGAAGCTGAAACTACCAGCCACCAAGGGCTCAGCAAAAATAAAAGGGGATAGTGGCAAGACAACTGCGGCACCATCAAAGGTAGGGAAGGGCCAAAAGCAGAAGAGCAGGTCAGGAGAGGGCATGGTGGCACCAACTGAGGGACCAGTGTCACAACTTCTGTCCACGACCACACCAACCTGTACGGCGGAGAACACCGCTAGCTGCCCCGCCACCACAACCGCCACCTGCACCGCCACTTGCACCGCCACCGGCACTTCTACAGCCTCAGCGACAGTCCCCAGCCTCTTCCCCAGTGGGCAGCCATCCAAGGCTGCAGGAGATGTCCTGCTGTGTCCCTCAGCAGGTGCTGACCCATGCACCGCCACCAGCACTGCCGCCACAGACACCGCCACAAGCACTGCTGCCACAGACACTGCCGCAGGCACCGGCCCGCGACGTACTCGGACAGTGGCACCACCGCTGACATGTCTACCGTCCCCAGTGGTCAGTTGTCCGAGGCTGGAGGAGAGTTCCTGGACCCTGGGCAGCTTCCATGAGGCATGACTTCCATCACTGTTTGCACCTGCAGGTGGAAGTCGAAACGGCAGCAGTGTGGGGTATGTCTCTGCCTCCATGGCGTATCATGCTACCTGTACCTCTCCAATCTCGTGGGACACACACCCAGGTGAGGGAAATGTACCGGCCACACTGCACGTGGAGCACTCTGGGCACAAACCCCCTCTAGAACCAGTGGAGAATCACATCCACTACCTCAGTCCTTGGCAGGGTGAAGTACTCTGGGCACAAAGCCCCCTCCAGAACCAGTGGAGAAAGGCATCCACTACCTCAGTCCTTTGCAGGATGAAGCAGTCTGGGCACAATGCCCCCTCCAGAACCAGTGGAGAAAGGCATCCACTTGAGAGACTGTGGCTTTGCACTCCCCAGGATACAGCAGTGGGCAAACCACCCACTGGAAAGACTTGAGAGACTGTGGCTTTGCACTCCCCAGGATACAGCAGTGGGCAAACCACCCACTTGAGAGACTTGAGAAACTGTTGCTTTGCACTCCCCAGGATACAGCAGTGGGCAAATCACCCACTGTAAAGACTTGAGAGACTGTGGCTTTACACTCCCCAGGATACAGCAGTGGGCAAACCACCCACTTGAGAGACTTGAGAGACTGTGGCTTTGCACTCCCCAGGATACAGCAATGGGCATGGAGCCCCCTCGTGCAGCAGTGGCGTTGTGCATTCATCTGGCTGAGGTGCCTCCCTCCCCCTCCCCCTCCCCCTGAGGTGCCTGTATATTTTCAAACTGATGCCCCTGCAGTGTTCTCTCCGTTTCGAGTCAGGTATCTAGTGTGGGCTTCGCCCATGCATTTTGGGCCCAGTGGTCCACGGACAATGATTGGTACACTATCCGGACTTGTGTAGTTGGTGTACATATTTGTATATACTGCTTTTTTTATATTTGATTATCAGCTTTTTCATGATTACACTGGTTACAATAATTTCCTTTTGTCCTTGTGTTCTTCCAGGGGTGAAGGGGTGTATATGTAATGTTGCTGTATTTATTTGTGTTTGTGTTGCTGTGGGTGAGGGTGGGGGTGTTGCGTGTGTGTGTCAGTCTCTTCCCCCCCGACCCTGTGTTGTAGGTGCAGTACTCACTGTGGTCGTCGCCGCCACCGTTTGTACTCCTGGTAGATGAGAAGATACACCAGCATGGGCAGGACGTGTAGTTCGGGCTCCATGGCGTCCTGGTTCCTCGTTGGGTGTCGAGTGGTGAGTGTTTTCCCTTCTGTGTACTGTTTCCGCCGTGCTTTTTATTGCATTGGTTACGCCCTGGAAAAGGTGGCGGATAGGTGTTTTGAAATATGGTGGGCAGTACTTTGTCTTCCGCCTGTCTGTTGGCGGTGACTGCCGCAGTGTTTGTTTCCACTGCCATGGCAGTCGGAGTGTTAAAGTGGCTGTCTATGTTGGCGGTTTCCGCCATGGTTGTGATTCCAATTTGTTTTCCGCCAGCCTGTTGGCGGTATTACCGCCGCTTTAACACCGACCGCCAGGGTTCTAATGAGGGCCTATGTGTATTATATAGTTAACTATAATGATTTCAGTCAGACATCATCCATTAGTCTGGTATTTTTTATTCCAACCACTTTAGCATGCTTTGTGGGGCAGTGGGCAACCCACTTCACCCATTAGCTGACTTCACAGTGATTTCAGGCATGCTGCCCTCTCACAAGGAGCATGTCCACACAAAGTAGTTGCCTTTAGTGTCAAGGACCTCTATGGTAATGTGATTTTTTTTTTAAACCAAATGTTTTGCAAAAAACATGATAGAACAAAACAAGAATTGCCAAAGCCAAAAGGCTGGTGGCCCAAGCCAAACGGATTGTCTTTGCTAGTGCTTCTTCAACTTGTGTCCTCAGCCTTGTGGGAGGTAGGCAGCGGTCCAAATATCGCTTCCTGCTGCCCCCAATGTATTCTCAAATTAGAAACGTTTTGTTTTTTCTTTAAAGCTGTAACAGTTCCTTTAAGGAACACAGACTTAGTTTAAACAAACCTGTTTAGAAATACAAACATAGGGGTCATGGTCTTGTTCCTTGAAGGTCACCATCCCTGTATGTACAGCCTTTCACAGGGACTCACAAATAGTGGCCTGACAAATTATTATTCATTATGCTGGCTATTCTATGCCCTCCTTAAAGTGGAAATTTTGCGATGTGGTCTATTACATAACCTGTATTGGAAAATTAGTATTGCTACCTGCTGCTTACTACACCTGCCCTAAAATTTCGAGCAACCATTAGCAAAGCTTATAAATCTGGTATGTTTCAGGTGTACATGTTATTTTGTGTAATGGCATTATGTTGTTGAGTGATATGTTTGGAAGCAGAAACAGAAAGCACATACAGTCACGCACATGATATCCAGGTGTGCACACACACAGGCAGTAAACCAGTACAGAGACATAGGGGGTCATTCCAACTCTGACGGGCGGCGGAGGCCGCCCGCCAGAGTTCCCCCCTCCAGAACACCGCTCCGCGGTCAGAAGACCGCTGCGGTGATTCTGTGTTTCCCGCTGGGCTGGCGGGCGACCGCCATAAGGCCGCCCGCCAGCCCAGCGGGAAACCCCTCCCCACGAGGATGCCGGCTCCGAATGGAGCCGGCAGAGTGGGGAGGGTGCGACAGGTGCAGTTGCACCCGTCGCGAATTTCAGTGTCTGCTAAGCAGACACTGAAATTCTTTGTGGGGCTCTCTTACGGGGGCCCCTGCAGTGCCCATGCCATTGGCATGGGCACTGCAGGGGACCCCAGGGGCCCCACGACACCCCATACCGCCATCCTGTTCCTGGCGGGAGAACCTCCAGGAACAGGATGGCGGTATGGGGTGTCGGAATCCCCATGGCGGCGCAGCAAGTTAAGAATAGCAATGGGAAGGGTATTTTTTTTTACCAAAGTCCTGAAATCAAGTTATGAAAACAAAGATAAGTCACCAGCCTGCTACATTCAGTCATCAGTTTTTGAAGTCATGTGCAGGTAGCTCCTGGTTTTAGATTAGTTTATTACTACATTCCAGAAGCACATAGAATTGTGTAATGCTCTCTCGCAGGGACTGAAGGGAGAATCTTTTTTAGTTAGTTCAGGGCAAGGAGCACTCCCCTCATAAGCGTCTTGAATTCAAAAGCACAGTTTTGAATTTAAGGTAATGATAGACCACTCAGTTTTCTTTCGGAGTAGTAATCACTTAGTCCAGATGATGACCATAATAGGGATCGAAACTATTCTTCAGAGACTTGAGTGCCACATCATTAAGTGGCACCCCTAACATTTTTGGATAGGACATAGAGACCAAGCAAATTACACAGTCATCACAGAGCCAAACATCTCTGAAATATGAATTCTTTTTTTGGGACAATAACTCATGCAAGCTGATGTTTGTGTTTTTTAAATGCCTGAGGTGCACCAGGTGTCAAAGGGGTAGGGCCCACGTCCTGTTAGCCATGGGTGGCTCTGGCTGGCAGGGAGGCATGAGGCCAGGCCGTTGTTGCCATGGTGTGCGCCATGGTAATGGGGCTAACTGGCCTTTGTGTACCCAGCCCTACCAAGTGCCACGCATTAGGGGTTAGAGTAACGCTCATGGGTTACCACTACTGCATTCATGCACTAGTGTAAATCGTCACACAGTTAACAGCACCAGTCTGTGTTCTCGAACAATGCAGGTACCTGCTATAACTATTTGCCAAGGCCTTCTGTGTGGAAGGAGGCACTCCCAGGTTAGATGAATTGTGTGCTTCTACTACTGCTCTAAGATCGAGCCGGAGATCAGTTAACAAGGTCAGGCAGTTGACTCTCAAGCCAGTCTCGGGATCTGTGTGGTGGCATACAGCCCCGGCCCATCCTGTATTCTGAAGAGTAAACAGGGCTGTGTCTCACTGTGGCACCGTGCAGCATGGCCTTGAAATAAACAAAATTGTGATCTGGGAGCAGCTCAGATGATCGGGTGCTTTAAAGCGGTCTTTAATTACCCGAGCCTGTACCAACAGTGGAGTAACAAAGGTCCTCGCAGCCCCAGTGGAGCGAGGGGGCCCGAGCCTCAGGGGGCGCCATCAGCACAGTGCACGGGCAGCAGGCCCCTGACTGGGTTGGGGGGAATGGGGCACCCTTTAAGGTACTTTGCAGGGGGGAGGCGGCATTTAAGTATCGTTACCCCACTGTGTACCATGGCAATGAGAGTGCCTTCCCAGGTGATTGTTTGCCCATATGTGATTGTCAAGGAAAATGAGGGTTAGATAAATGTGATATGTGCAGGGAGGAAGGGACAGCCATGTAAAGCAGAGGAGGGGAAAGCGAACATTATGAAACAAAGGAGGGAGGATTAGTCCTGCACACATAAACACATTCACAGCTGTCAGCAAGTCAGGCACCCTACACCCCAATAGTGAAGGGCCATCACACAAATGAGGTGACATTATTGTTGTCTGTCGTTAGCATAAAGTACATACAATAGTAAGCCAAATTATCTGATTAGGTGGAAGCCTTCCAGAGTTTTGTAGGGTAGGTCGCTTCCCCGCCGCTGCAGCTCCGCCTGCCCAGGTCCCTGCCACGCCTTGCTAGGGTGTTCAGGTATTTCAGGTATTTCAGGTTCTTCTCTTGACCTTCGACTGTTTCATTCCATTTCTCTTTTGCTCTTTGCTTTCCACTGTTTCCTGCCATTTCTCTTTTGCTCTTTGCTTTCCACAGTTTCCTGCCATTTCTCTTTTGCTCTTTGCTTTCCACTGTTTCTTGCCATTTCCCTTTGCTCTTTGCTTTCCACTGTTTCTTTTTCTTTTGCTGTGCGCTTTCCCGCTTTTTCCTGCCGCTGCCACCCATGCGGCCCCGCCCCCACTGCTCCCATTCGCTGTCCTCCCTCCCGCCTCCCAGCTGACCCCTCCTCCCCCCTTCCCTCTTATGGCGGCCGCTGCGCGGGTGCACCGAAGGCAAGCCCGTCTGCGCCCGTCCGCGCCTGGACCGCACCCAGCGCCAGAACCCCTGGGCCCCACCGCGCTCAAAACACCCGACTAAGATACGACGCCGCCTCCCTCAACGCCCTCAACCCCGGACCAACAGCCACCTGCTACCAAGCCAGCCCTAAACGTACTCATGGACCCTTCACCTGTCAAGCCTGCAAGTACACATTCCACTGAGCCTGCAGACCTCTCACCGGCCCTCGCACCAACAACCACCTCAAGTGCATCCTCCTCAACACACGCTCCGTCCACAAGCACGCCATCAAACTATGGGACCTCCTGGACACAACAGCACCAGACGTCGCCTTCATCACAGAAACCTGGATGAATGCCTCCTCGGCTCCTGACATCGCTATAGCCATCCCCGACGGCTACAAGATCGCCCGGAAGGACCGCATCAACCAAACCGGTGGAGGAATCGCCATCATCTACAGGAACTCCATCAACATCACGACCACCACTGAAGACACCCCCCTCGCCGCCGAACACGTACACTTCCAGATCCACACCGACCCCAGAACCACCCTCAGAGGAACTCTCGTCTACAGGCCCCCGGGCCCACGGGCCCAATTCAGCGAAACCATCACAGATTTCATCAGCCCGCACGCCCTAGCCTCTCCAGACTACATCCTCCTCGGGGACCTGAACTTCCACCTGGAGAAAAACAACGACAACAACACCGCCACCCTCCTCGACAACCTCGCCAACCTCGGACTCAAGCAACTGGTGAACACCCCCACCCATGCCGCTGGCCACATGCTCGACCCCATCTTCTCCGCCAGCAACCACATATCCTTCAGCCACTCCTCTGAGCTACAATGGACCGACCACAGATGCATCCACTTCACCTTCAAACGGGAGACCCACCACCATCGCACACAACAAATCCACCGCAGACACTGGAGCAAAATCTCCACAGAACAGCTCCTCTCAACACTGAACCAAAACCCACCAGCCATCACCACTGACACCAACAACGCAGCCCTCAGCCTCACACAGTGGATCACCAACTGTGCCGAAAACCTTGCTTCACTTAAAAGCCACCCAAGCGGGACCAGCATCAGGAAACCCCCGTGGTTCACGGACGCCCTCAAAGAATTCAAGAAATCCTGCTGTACCCTCGAAAAAACCTACCGCAGAGAACGCACCATAGAAAACATGTCAGCCCTCAAGATCGCCACCCGTGAACACCACCAGCTGATCCGCTCCACCAAAGGGACATCATTCAAAGAGCAACTAGACAACAACACCCACAACAGCAAAGAACTCTTCAACATCGTCAAAGAGCTCTCCAACCCCAGCACCAGCTCCAATCATGCCCTCACAAGAACTCTGCAACTCCCTTGCTACGTTCTTTCACTGGAAGATCGCAGACCTACACGACAGCTTCGGACCCCAGACCCTGCCGCCCACCACCGAACCAACAGCCCCCACCACTACACTCAACGCCTGGACCCCCATCAGCTCTGAGGAGACCAGAATCACCATGAACACCATCCACTCCGGCTTCCCCTCGGACCCGTGCCCCCATCACATCTTCAACAAAGCCAACTCCATCATCGCCCCCTATCTCCGGAGCCTCATCAACAGCTCATTCTCATCTCTTCCCCGAGAGCTGGAAACACGCGGAAGTCAACGCCCTCCTGAAAAAACCCACGGCTGACCCCAATGACTTGAAGAACGTCCGCCCCATCTCTCTTCTCCCCTTCCCGGCCAAGGTCATCGAGAAGACCGTCAACAAGCAGCTGACCAATTTTCTTGAAGCTACCAACTCGCTTGACCCTTCCCAATCAGGATTTCGGGCCAACCACAGCACAGAAACCGCCCTCATCGCAGTCACCAATGACATCAGAACTCTGATGGAAAACGGAGAAACAACCCCCCTCATCCTCCTGGACTTCTCGGCTGCCTTTGACACCGTGTGCCATTGCACCCTAATAACCCGCCTCCGCTCCACTGGAATCCTAGGACAGGCCCTTGACTGGATCATCTCGTTCATCTCCGACAGAACCCAAAGAGTCTACCTCCCGCCCTTCCGCTCAGAACCCACCGAGATCATCTGCTGCGTACCCCAAGGTTCTTCGCTCAGCCCAACCCTCTTCAATATCTACATGAGCACCCTCGCCGACATCGCACGCAAACACAACATCAACATCATCTCCTACGCCGACGACACCCAGCTGATACTCTCCCTCACCAAAGACCCAACCACCGCCAAAATCAACCTACAGGAAGGAATGAAAGACGTTGCGGAATGGATGAAGCTCAGCCGCCTAAAGCTGAACTCAGACAAGACGGAGGTCCTCATCTTGGGACAATCCCCTTCCGCCTGGGATGACTCCTGGTGGCCCACGGCTCTGGGCACCGCACCAACCCCTTCAGACCACGCACGCAACCTCGGATTCATCCTGGACCCCCTCCACACTATGACCAAGCAAGTCAACGCCGTCTCGTCATCATCCTTCAACACCCTACGCATGCTCCGAAAAATCTTCAGATGGATCCCCGCCAAAACCAGAAAGACAGTTACCCATGCCCTCGTTACAAGCCGTCTGGACTACGGAAACACCCTATACGCAGGGACCACCGCAAAGCTAAAGAAATGTCTCCAACGCATACAGAACGCCTCCACACGCCTCATCCTCGACATCCCTCGCGACAGCCAAATATACGCCCACTTGAAACACCTGCACGGGCTCCCCGTCAACAAGAGGATCCCCTTGAGGCTCCTCACCCACGCACACAAAGCTCTCCACAACATGGGCCCCGAATACCTCAACAACCGCCTCTCGTTCTCAGCCAGCCTCGCCCTCGCCACTGTCCCACGTATCCGCAGAACCACCGCAGGTGGAAAATCCTTCACCTATCTGGCAGCCAAAGCATGGAACTCCCTCCCGCACACCTAAGAACTACCCAGGACCATCTCGCCTTCAGGAAGCGCCTCAAGACATGGCTTTTTGAGCAGCAGTAACCCACCCCCCCCATCCCCAGCGCCTTGAGACCCTCTCGGGTGAGTAGCACGCTCTATAAATGCATTGATTTGGATACAAAGGAGCACTGGCAGTAAGTGGGGTTCCTTAAACACACTGGATGCATTTTGTACCCTGCGTCAGGAGTCCTGACCTGGCTGTTACTCACACAGCAACGGACTGTATTCCTTCTTAAAGGTAACATATCAAAAGTAATTGTAGTAAACTATAAACTTACCTTATGATAATGCTGTTGGTAAGCAGAATAGCTCCCAGGACATGCTGATAACTCCGTTCTCAATATAGGAGTGGCAGTTTTAGGGATATCAGCTATATACCAGACACTGATGTCGTTTTAGGGGGCTTGCCATAAGAAGGTAGCTAAACAGTTTGAGCTTCTGCTCATGCTCATGACAGTAACCAAGATGTACTAGGTTCGAAATATGGAAAGACATACTCTGCCTCCATCCAGCCAAGGTCAATACCATAAGTACTTTTGATAATGCATTGTGAAGCACTGTGAATATACAAGTCATTATTTTAAAATAGGAGCAGTTAGTTAGTGATCTTCCATTTCAGGGAGTTTCCAGCAGTATCAAGATTGTTTTAGAGCTTCTTATTTATCTCTTTCCATGATTGGTTTCACTTGCGAGAAAGTGTCACTCTAAGTGTATCTCATATGACGACTGTCACTAATAAGTACATTGAAACCATGGAAATGTCACACATAAGCAATTTATAAATTGGCAGATATGCATGCCATGCTCAGGCCGGCTCATGTCAGCATATATAATTACACTGGTTTACTAGTTACCTGGCGATCAATCAATGTAACAAAACGCATTAGCTCTTTTTGCACAAACAAAAAGTATTTATTCATACAAATAGAGCATGATCAGACCATTACAGCCATTTATTAGACTATACAGTGTAAATAGTTGCTGCCTCTTTGCATTGTGACCTCTTGGTCGTTCCTTCCTATATACACACTCATTACTTCATTATGCACTGTGGGATCGCCTACAAGCACCTTTCAATTAATGATATATCAAAGATTCGTATATTGCCCTATTGATATGAATAAATACATTTGGTTGTGCAAAAAGATCTGTTTATTTTTCTTGCATTGATTGATAAGCGGGTAATTAATATGTCCACCAGAAGTTGTATTACTTATTGCTTTAGTGAGTCCTTTGTGAACCAGTATAATTGTATATGTTATTTACCTGTGGGTTCATCATTGGCATATTAAGTCACTCTTTTGCTGTGTAAGTATGCTCAGGTCAGCATCTTCACCTTACCTTGCTGTTGAATCCCCTCTTCGAAGATGCACATCATCACACTGACCTGTCATGTTAAACAAGGATAATCATTCTGCCGAAGCACAGCCAGTGCTGCTCAGATGTGGTAAGATGAGAATTCACTATTTGAAGGTGATGTTTTTACGTTTAAGTGGCAGCCATCTTAGAAGTTGGGATTCCGTTCACACACAGTGAACTTTGAGCTTCGCCATAGCATAATGTAGTACCTCTCTGAGTTCTTGGGGGGCGGGTGGGAGAAACTGGATGGGACGGTGCTTTACCGGTGAGGCTCATGGACTGCAACATGCACTATTAGTACTCTTTCCCCTCATTGCACTCTATAAATAAATGTTAAAAAACAAAGTAAATGTGAACTACTTTACGTCCCATCACAAAAGGTGAGGGTAACACTAATGGAACAATGTTAAAGATGGCTGAAAGGGGCTGACCATAAGCTTTCTCGCTATAAAATTTCCTATTGTTCTTTTGAACGAGTTTATAATGAGATCGCCAGGCACATAAAGCTCACCGCGGTCAGACCTAATAAGCAAACACAACAATCGGAATGTGGCATTCAGAATTAATCAATGCGCCACATTGAGCTTCCTGCACTGGGCATAATACACAATTCTTTGCGACAGGAGCAGAGCCCTGCATTCCTGATCACCACCCAAGAAATTAAATCAGCCCTCCAAGGGAGGGCTCCAAATTGGACATAACGCACTTTTAAGAATGGGACACCAAATCTGGCCTTCACCAGTCTTGGACGTCAAAGTGGATGCAACAACTCGGATGCATAGTGTAGCTAATTAAGCCATTGTTGTGGGCATCTGTAGGTCATGGGTTTGAATCCGAGCATAGCCAACTCAGTCTTTCATCCTGAGGACAATAAATCGAAATTGTATAATCATAGTGAAAAAATATAATAACATGTCTACTTGACGATATTGGCGTTGCCAGTGCTTGTCTCATAATTGTACCTCTTCTAATTCCCTAATTTCACCTCATGACCGCCTCAATTCAGCCTAGGTGTGTAGGTGAAGTGGAGAGGTTAAGGGCATTTTCCTCTGCAGCCATACCTGATTGGACACGTCTAACGGTGGCTGCGTGCTCCTTTGACATCTTTCGTTCTTCCTTACCCGTCGCTCATATTTCAAATAAACTCAAACTACCACTTGCTTCGACAGGACTCTCTTTCTCACTTCTTTTAATCGATTCCCCAAGTAGCACCGTAACAACACACACTGCTTGAGTTGTGCCTTAGTGCCTCTGACTGGACTAATTAATTATTCTAGCCTTTACTGAATTTTCTTGAAATACGTGCTGTAAAATCCACTAAATGACTCAATTTGTTTAACAAGAAAATCTGAGCCCTCCTTGAGACGCAAAGACCAGCTTGCTTCCCTGAATTGATGAAATTCAGAACAGGTGCTCAGCTCTGCCATTTTCAAATAACACTAGCCGCCTTAACCTTTCACTTCCTTTTAGGAGCTACTACTGATATGTATTCCTCACCATCTTTTTACTTTACTCTGTCTGTCTCATGTTCTATCCTAGACACATATACTTGCAATTTACCATATCCATTACATTTCTCTATCTTTCTCTCGCTCTCTTTCTCTCTCTCTCTGTCCCTTTGTCCATTATGCCCCTCCCAATCGTTCTTTCTCTACTGATGTTGGTCTATCTTTTTTCTGTCCTGATTCTTTAACTTGTATTCCTTACCCTCCCTTTCCTTCTGTTTCTATAATTCTCTTTGTTCTTCCTTCTTGTAGTCCATCTGTCTCATTTGTGCCTTTTTTGTTACTTTTTCTTTACACATCTCTAGCTGCCATTCTTTCCATTTCCTTTACTGTTTATTTATTCCGTATATGTGTGTACTCTTTGTTCTTTCTCTCCCCCTTTTTCGTTTGTAATGCCATCATGCGTATTTCTCCCATATTTTCCCTCATATGCATTTCGTTCTTTTTTATTCATTTGAGTCCTGTCTCTTACTTTGTCTTTGGGTCTTTCTTTCATGTCTTTTTTGTTTGTTTACCTTTTATTATTAACCTTCCCCACTCCAAATATGTCTATTTTCTTTTCCAACCCTCTTCTGCAGCAGCAGGCAAATCTCTCTCCATTTCATACTGCATCTCCTCCCCACCAACCACCCTCTTTGGATTTGCCGCAGATTTCCAATATCAGAAGAGTCACCTGCTTAATTTCCAACGACATGCCTGTTCTGCCAGTCTGGTAGCAATGACCCCAAAGTCCTCAAACATTTTAAAATTTCAGAGCAGCTTTCATGGTAGGATCTGCAGTGCCCTTAGAGTCCTTCATATGTGAGCAATCTTGAATCATCTTCGAAGAAGTCCAACATTGCATTGTATTTGTTTGCAAAGCCTAGCACTATTCTTGCAATGTCATGTGCAATCTTTTCCAGTGCCAAGGCCTATGGTTCCATTCCGTCACCACTAGTGTTTTAATTTTCCCACCACCTCAGTAGATTCTGTTTGGCCACCAGAAGGAGCAACAGCGCTGATTTCCTAGTGCCTTATAAAACTCTCTGTTTGACCACCAACATCTAACCTATTAATGTAATTTTTTTTTGGCTTGGGACATTAATGGCTTTTTTTTACATTTGTTATCTAGGACTACATTGCAAAAGCCTGGCACAGTCCTACAGTATATGTAATTGGGTGCCTCTCTCCCTGCATTGTCACTGGTGGACATTTTATCACATGTGTGTGATTCTGTTCGTAGTATAATGCCACCTGTAGAAATATTTTACAGTGTGCTTCCAAACATCCCATACTCCTGACCCCCTCTGTACAAGAGTGGGAGTATGTCAGTGTTAAAAAGCAAACATTACTAATATAAAAATATAAAAATGAGTAACTAAAACGAAATGATTAAAGTGTACTAAAAGGTTGGCATTAGTCAAGGTTGAAACTTGCAGGTCAAATTTTACTTACACATGCGAGAAAGCCACAGTCGGAAGAGTAGCTGCTTGTTCGAAAGGCCACAGCCAAAATATCAGTATAGCTTCCGAAGTGATTGAGACCTACCTGCAGTAAGCAGACAAGTTGGTTTGTTGATTTTTTTTTTTTAGTGCTTGCAATATGTTGCAGTTAGTTTTCTATGTGAATTGAGTTTGAAGGACGAGCCGCAAGGCTTTGTCAGCCACTGTGTGAACGAGTGTGACATCACTAGGTCTGCGCTGGGATTGGTTGGTTGGTGAAAGGAGAGCCTCAAACGGATTGGTGGACAGCCATGAATTGCTATTGGTTGAGACTAGCAAGCGAAAAGGATTTTGGGATTGAAATAATTCCTGTTTTGAATTTGATTTGTAGTCTAAGTCCTATTAAAGGCAAAAATTACATTTTTTGAAGCATTAAAGAGTGCGATAAGAGGAGATGCTTTCATTCCAGTTAGAATAGGAGAAGCCTTGCCAGAAGGAACACCTGCATACATAGTAATTGAAGAGAAAGGTCCATCAGCATGTACTTGGTTAAAACAATGGTGCAAAAAAACAGAGAAGGGAACTCAGCTTTTCCTACTTATGGAAATTTTAATATGAAATAATAGTCCCAGCTGATTAATGGATTAAATGTAAAAGGAGTGTTGACTGGCCATTAAAGGAGCCTTCAAGAGATCCAGTTCTAGGTGCACTGTCTCCTGAAGCAATGAAAAGCTATTACAAAGTGATTGAATTTTTGAAAACGACAATTTCTCCTAAATATATTGTTTGGCAGAGAATCGATAGGACAGCTCAGAAAGCAAAGGAGTCAATACATGCATATTATGAAAGGTTGTTGCAGACATTGAAGCATTACAGTGGAACAGAGACAATTGAGCCCAAAGACATAATTCATTTAGTGTTCAGGTTTGTGCAGGGGTTGAGACCTGAAATTAGTAATCTGCTTAGTAGTCATTTGATTTGCTGGCAAGCAAAACCTGTTGATGAAGTACTGCAGTGACGAAATTGACATGAAGCAGAAAAGATTGAAAGAAAAAGCAATGGTGATGCATATTAGAGCATCACAATCAGGGGTGCAGGGAATTCCACAACAACAGGGAAACATGCAAGTGATTCCGGGTCAAGGACAGGCGAGAGGAGGAGGTGGTGGTGGAAATAGAAATTGTGTTGATTTGAATACTAATGTTAATCCAAGTGACATGCAGACATTGAAGAAGATGTTATCTTGTCATGCTTGCAGGGGTCTTGGACGCTGGAAGTGGGAATGTCCTTTGATGGTGAGGGAAGGTGTTGTGCAGATGAATGAACATAATCTTTTACCAAATTTGAGAGGACCGAGAAATTGGAATCCTAATGTAAATGTTCAGAGTATGAATAATCAAATGCAGATTCCACAAATGCAAATTCCCCAACAGCAGGTGCAGTGTTTTCAGGTATCACAACAGCAAATGCAACATCAGATGCAAATGATGCCACAACAACAGCAAATGCAAATACTTCAAGCTCCCATGGCACAGTAGCGGGCAGTAGTTCCTCAGCAGAACATGAATCAAAGGTTAAGTCAAAACAGTAAACCACTGACCACACAGTACCCATTACGCAATGAGGATGAATTGAGTGATGACATTGTGAGTGAGAGTTCAGATGAAGAAGAATATCTGCTAGCAGCTTCATTAGAGGTGGATCAGAATGGTCCCTATGTAAATGAAACAGTTATGGGTCATGAAGTTTCATTCTTGGTTGGCATAGAAGCTACACGTGCTCCTGTCAGAACTGCAGAATTTCACAATGTGCCACTTTCTGGGATCACAGTACAAGTTGTAGGAGTAGCGAATCAACTCCTGACAAATCTGATTACTGAATCGATTCCTGTTAAAATTGGTACTTTTGAAGGCATGCACAAATTTGTAGTCTGTGACTCAAGTCCAGTATGCCTACTGGTAAGAGATTTGTTGTCCAAATTCAAATGTTTGATTACTTGCACAAATGAAGGAATTGCCATCCAAACAAATAGGGATGATGAGGAATCATGCATGCCAGCTGGCTGTAATTTGATTAATGAAGAATTCCCACTGATTACTCCTTTCCGTGCATTTACAGTACTGGCCCCGCCAAGCGATCTGCAAAATACAGTTATTTTAAAAGTGTGGGACCTTTCTGGAAAAGATATAGGTCTAACTAAAGGAGTGGAACCAGTCAAATTAACAGTTAAACCTAATGCAGTTTTCCCGAAAACACCCCAATATCACATGGCACCAGATGTAATTGAAGGATTTACTCCTGTAATTGAAGATTTTGAAAGAAGTGCTGAGCAGATCATGTAATTCACATATTAGAGGTGTGAGAAAGTAGCCTCTTTCTAGCCTTGTTACCCCCACTTTTGGCCTGTTTGTGAGTGTATGTCAGGGTGTTTTCACTGTCTCACTGGGATCCTGCTAGCCAGGGCCCAGTGTTCATAGTGAAAACCCTGTGTTTTCAGTATGTTTGTTATGTGTCACTGGGACCCTGCTAGTCAGGACCCCAGTGCTCATAAGTTTGTGGCCTATATGTATGTGTTCCCTGTGTGGTGCCTAACTGTCTCACTGAGGCTCTGCTAACCAGAACCTCAGTGGTTATGCTCTCTCATTTATTTCAAATTGTCACTAACAGGCTAGTGACCAATTTGACCAATTTACAGTGGCTTACTGGAACACCCTTATAATTCCCTAGTATATGGTACTGAGGTACCCAGGGTATTGGGGTTCCAGGAGATCCCTATGGGCTGCAGCAATTCTTTTGCCACCCATAGGGAGCTCTGACAATTCTTACACAGGCCTGCCACTGCAGCCTGAGTGAAATAACGTCCACGTTATTTCACAGCCATTTTACACTGCACTTAAGTAACTTATAAGTCACCTATATGTCTAACCTTTACCTGGTAAACGTTAGGTGCAAAGTTACTTAGTGTGAGAGCACCCTGGCACTAGCCAAGGTGCCCCCACATTGTTCAGGGCCAATTCTCTGAACTTTGTGAGTGCGGGGACACCATTACACGCGTGCACTACATATAGGTCAATACCTATATGTGGCTTCACAATGGTAACTCCGAATATGGCCATGTAACATGTCTAAGATCATGGAATTGCCCCCTCTATGCCATCCTGGCATTGTTGGCACAATTCCATGATCCCAGTGGTCTGTAGCACAGACCCTGGTACTGCCAAACTGCCTTTCCTGGGGTTTCACTGCAGCTGCTGCTGCTGCCAACCCCTCAGACAGGTTTCTGCCCCCCTGGGGTCAAGCCAGGTTTGTCCCAGGATGGCAGAACAAAGGACTTCCTCTGAGAGAGTGTGTTACACCCTCTCCCTTTGGAAAATGGTGTGAAGGCAGGGGAGGAGTAGCCTCCCCCAGCCTCTGGAAATGCTTTCTTGGGCACAGATGTGCCCAATTCTGCATTAGCCAGTCTACACCGGTTCAGGGACCCCTTAGCCCTGCTCTGGCGCGAAACTGGACAAAGGAAAGGGGAGTGACCACTTCCCTGACCTGCACCTCCCCTGGGAGGTGTCCAGAGCTCCTCCAGTGTGCTCCAGACCTCTGCCATCTTGGAAACAGAGGTGCTGCTGGCACACTTGACTGCTCTGAGTGGCCAGTGCCACCAGGTGACGTCAGAGACTCCTTTTGATAGGCTCCTTCAGGTGTTAGTAGCCTATCCTCTCTCCTAGGTAGCCAAACCCTCTTTTCTGGCTATTTAGGGTCTCTGTCTCTGGGGAAACTTTAGATAACGAATGCAAGAGCTCATCAGAGTTCCTCTGCATCTCTCTCTTCACCTTCTGCCAAGGAATCGACTGCTGACCGCGCTGGAAGCCTGCAACACTGTAACAAAGTACCAAAGACGACTACTGCAATTCTGTAACGCTGATCCTGCCGCCTTCTCGACTGTTTTCCTGGTGGTGCATGCTGTGGGGGTAGTCTGCCTCCTCTCTGCACTAGAAGCTCCAAAGAAATCTCCCGTGGGTCGACAGAATCTTCCCCCTGCAACCGCAGGCACCAAAAAAGCTGCATTACCGGTCCCTTGGGTCTCCTCTCAGCACGACGAGCGAGGTCCCTCGAATCCAGCAACTCTGTCCAAGTGACTCCCACAGTCCAGTGACTCTTCAGTCCAAGTTTGGTGGAGGTAAGTCCTTGCCTCACCTCGCTAGACTGCATTGCTGGGAACAGCGACTTTTGCAGCTACTCCGGCCCCTGTGAACTTCCGGCGGAAATCCTTTGTGCACAGCCAAACCTGGGTCCACGGCACTCTAACCTGCATTGCATGACTTTCTAAGTTGGTCTCTGGCGACGTGGGACTCCTTTGTGTAACTTCGGGTGAGCACCGTTTCACGCATCCTCGTAGTGCCTGTTTCTGGCACTTCTACGGGTGCTACCTACTGCTGAGAGGGCTCCTTGTCTTGCTCGACGTCCCCTCTACCTCCTGGTCCAATTTGCGACCTCCTGGTCCCTCCTGGGCCACAGCAGCGTCCAAAAACGCTAACCGCACGATTTGCAGCTAGCAAGGCTTGTTCGCGTTCTTTCGGCGGGAAAACACTTCTGCACGACTCTCCACGGCGAGAGGGATCCGTCCACCAAAGGGAAAGTCTCTAGCCCTTTTCGTTTCTGCAGAAACCCCAGCTTCTTCTGTCCAGTAGAAGCTTCTTTGCACCCACAGCTGGCATTTCCTGGGCATATGCCCATCTCCGACTTGCTTGTGACTTTTGGACTTGGTCCCCTTGTTCCACAGGTACCCTAGATTGGAAATCCACAGTTGTTGCATTGTTGGTTTGTGTTTTTCCTGCATTATTCCTCTATCACAACTTCTTTGTCTTTTGGGGAACTTTAGTGCACTTTGCACTCACTTTTCAGGGTCTTGGGGAGGGCTAATTTTCTAACTCTCACTATTTTCTAATAGTCCCAGCGACCCTCTACAAGGTCACATAGGTTTGGGGTCCATTCGTGGTTCGCATTCCACTTTTGGAGTATATGGTTTGTGTTGCCCCTATCCCTATGTGTCCCCATTGCATCCTATTGTAACTATACATTGTTTGCACTGTTTTCTAAGACTATACTGCATATTTTTGGTATTGTGTACATATAACTTGTGTATATTTGCTATCCTCACTCTGAGGGTACACTCTAAGATACTTTGGCATATTGTCATAAAAATAAAGTACCTTTATTTTTAGTATAACTGTGTATTGTGTTTTCTTATGATATTGTGCAAGTGACACTTGTGGTACTGTAGTAGCTTCACACGTCTCCTAGTTCAGCCTAAGCTGCTCTGCTAAGCTACCATTATCTATCAGCCTAAGCTGCTAGACACCCTATACACTAATAAGGGATAACTGGGCCTGGTGCAAGGTGCAAGTACCCCTTGGTACTCACTACAAGCCAGTCCAGCCTCCTACAAGAGGTTTGCGAAAACCTAGTGGGAAATTTCATATAGTTCAGGATTTGAGAAAAATGAATGACATAGTGATCAAATGTTGTCCAGTGGTACCTTATCCAGCAGTGATGTTGTTCCAGTTTCCATGTGACGCAGAATGGTTCACAGTAGTGGACTTGTCACAAGCATTTTTCTCAGTGCCTCAACATGAAGATAGCCAGTTTCTCTTTTGCTTTAAATTCTGTAACCATGTGTATTCCTTGTGTAGAATTTCTCAAGGCTTTTCAGAATCCCCGTCAATCTTTAATCAAGTGTTGAAAAAGTATTAAGAAGCATTGGAAATGCCTTTCCAATCTACATTGGTTTAGTACGTTGATGATTTAATGGTTGCTTCGAAGACACTAGAAGCATTCAGGCAAGATACTATTACTTTATTGAATCATCTGGGTGAAAATTGGCATAAAGTGTCTCCAGCTAAATTACAGTACTGTCAGAAAGAGTTGAAGTACTTCAGACAAAGGTGCAAGGAAAGTGTCCAGAGAAAGGGTTACAGCTATATTACAAATGAACCCTCCTGTTACTCTAAGCGATGTCAGAATGTTTGAATGTTCTTCAGAGTGTTGAGTTACTGCCGCTAATGTATTCCCAATTTTTCAGTTATTTCTAAGCCTTTGCAAAGATTGACCCACAAAGACATTACTGACTTAGTCCCTTTTGATGACGCTTGTATGAAACCTTTTACTGAGTTGAAAGAGAGAGTCTGTGCAGAGCACCAGCTCTGGGAATGCCTGACTACATGAAACCATTTTCACTGTTTTGTGATGAATGTGATTGTTGTGCTCTTTCTGTCCTAAGCCAGGTACATGGTGGCGTAAATGGTTCTGTAGGATATGTTTCAGCTACAATGGATCTGGTTGCTGCCGCTTTACCAGGCTTGCTTAAACAGGTAACAGTGTTGGTGTGAGCCTTGCCCAAAGTGAGAGCTTTGTAATGGGACATACTTTAAATGTTCTGGTTCCTCACTCAGTTGAGGTCTTGCTTACCAGGACCAAGACTCAATATTTGACAAATGCTTGGTTTACTCGCTTTGAGCTGCTGATTTTAGGTTCCCCGAATGTTACCCTCAAAAGATGTGGGGCACTAAATCCTGCTACCTTGTTACTCATAGACACTGCTCAATCAGAAAATGTTAATGAAGTAGAACATGACTGGCTGGATGTTACTGAACTGTGCACCAAGCCCAGACCTGATACTCAGGATGCTACGATAGAGAAAAATGACCAAATGATTTTTGATGATGGTTCTTTTTTAAGAGACAGTGCAGGAACATTGAGATCTGGTTATGCTGTGTGCACCATTTCTGGTGTAATCAAAGCTTCATGGCTTCAAGGTGTATTTTCTACACAAGTGGCTGAATTGATAGCTCCTACTAGAGCATGCTGCATTTCAACACAGCTCAAAATTACGATTTTACAGACAGCCAGAATGGATTTGGTGTTGAGCATGACTTTGGGCAGTTGCTGTCCTAGAAAGGTTTCATGACCTCTTCTGGTTCCCCTATAAGAAAGGGTGAGAGGATTCATGAATTGCTAGAAGCCTTACAATTACCTGAGACAGTCACAGTTGTAAAATGTACTGCACATGGAAAAGCAAATGATTTTATCTCCTTGGTTAATGCGTATGCTGATCAAATTGCCAGATAGTGTGCACTTAATTATACTACTTTCAATGAAGAATGGAAAGATGTAACAAGCACTGAGGAGACAAGTCAAAGCATTTGTTGACAATGGTTGACACTTGGGAAGAAATTAAAAGATTACAAAATGAGGTTTTAGATGAGGAAAAAAAGCTGGATAAAATTGGATTGTAATCAAAGAGAAATTGATTAAATTTGGTTTTCTAATGAAGGGCAGGTGGTTTTCTTAAACTGTCTACTGACACAAATGGCTAGATACTATCATGGTCAAACTCACAATGGCAGAGATGCAATGATTCGAGCATTTAAGCAATCCTGGTTAAATCCCAAATTTAGAAAGGTTGCACAAGTAATTTGTCACAGATGCATTACATGCAGCAAATGAATGTGGGAAAGAGAACTGTTGTCAATTTGAGTCACATTGGAAGATCAGGTGGTTGTTTAACAGAATGCAGATGGATTTCATTGAGCTGCCTGTGTGTGGTGGTTTGTGATCCCATGATTCGGTTTTGCAGCCACTTTAGAATCAGATAGAGGAAGTCACTTCAATAATGAGGTGATAAAAAGGCTACATTCAGCC
Source organism: Pleurodeles waltl (assembly GCF_031143425.1). Taxonomy (NCBI): domain Eukaryota; kingdom Metazoa; phylum Chordata; class Amphibia; order Caudata; family Salamandridae; genus Pleurodeles; species Pleurodeles waltl. The sequence goes on from NC_090443.1 coordinate 729,965,231, forward strand.
TTAAACATTGAGCAGAAGCTACACTGTAGTTACCACCCTGAAGCCTCTGGATTAGTAGCGCAAATGAATGGTACTTTGAAAGCTCGACTGGCAAAAATGTGTGCTTCCACAAATTTGAAATGTCCTGATGCTTTACTTTTGGTTCTGATGAACCTGCGAAGTACAGCCGACAGAAAAACTGGTCTCTTGCCTCATGAAATACTAATGGGCAGATCTATGAGATAGCCAGCTGTTCTCTCAAAAGTGCTTGAAGGCATAAGAGATGGCCTGGTGCTGGATTACTGCAAAGGTCTAGCTGATGTGGTTCCCTCTTTGTCTTACCAGGTGGAAGTTACAGCCGTGCCACCATCCTAAGACCAGTGTCACAGGTCATTCTAATAACAAAAACTGCTGTGAAGTGTGCTGGATGGAATCCCAAACTGGATCCATGCCAACCACACTCGTAAAGTGCCATATCCTTTGGCTGATGAAGATCCAGTGTTCCTGAGAGCACCAGCAGAAACTGTACAGTCTCAAGAGGAGCAAGTGACAAAGACAGACCAAGAGACTGCAAAAGTAAAGACAGTGTAAACGGGTGAAGATCCAGATACTCCTCTGACAGATGAAATTGAGGACAAACCTGATATTCCTCTATTAGCAGAAGTGAAAGCAGATGTAGCGGGAGAGTCAAGTCTGAGTCAGAGGACTCTCCCAGAAGCAGACAATTGGGAAAAAGAAATAAAGCAAATCTTGTTTCCTGAAGCAGTCGGAGGTGGAGTTGAGTTGAATCAAAGGCATGCAGATTTGACTCTTCATGAGTTGGCTAATGCTGCAAGGCAAGTCAAAGTCAAAAGAAGAACTTAGCAAATTCCTGCTAAACCAAGAAGAATTGTAAGTCCAGTTGTGCCATCACTGTCTAGAAAAACTGTGAATGGAGATAAATGGTCTTCGTTGCATGCAACTGAAAAAGTTTCTGGTGTGTTGTCGAGCATAAAAGAGGAAGCAGAAACAGCAGGAGGAAACACATCTGAGTGAAGAAAAAAATAAGTGCAAGTCAAAAATCAAAAAGAAAGAAAGTTGCAAGCCGAAGATACTCAGGTCCTGAATGGGCGTACCTTGCAGCGGATGAGTGGGAACATGAGTTTATGTCCTTTTGTTTGTTGAGAATCTAGTACAGCCTTTTGGACCTTGAAATCGAATTTGAGCTAAGTTTTGAAATTACATTGCCAAATGAGCAAGAGAGACATTATACACTGGAAGTAATAGTTAGTGATCAGCAGATTGTGATCTACTAAAAGAGACCTTTGAAATTGATTTTGACAAAGCTGCTAAACTGATTTTTGACAGGTGCTTTAGATTACCAACATGTAGGGAAGCTTGTATATAGAGGCCTCAATACAGAACTGATACAAAGTTTGTGGGAACGAGTGAATGCAGAGTATTTCTATTTAGGAATATATGTGACTTTATGCTAAATGGACAAGATCCTGCAATTCCAATTATCGCCTCCCTAGATGATGGTATGGGACTTGTTACCTGGGAGTGGTTTTCCCTAAAATGTACCAGATTGACAAAATAAATTATACTTATGAGAACTTAAGACCAAGATCAAAAAGAGCAAGTTATTCAGAAATAATTTGAGATATATTTGAAGCAATTATTCCTTCTATGGGAGTTATTCTGAATGACATAAAAAAAAAACTGTCAACCTTTGTGAACAAAATGTTAACAGATTTTTCTGGGGCCATGCTTCTCATGGACACAGAAATGGTTGCGGTACATTCAATGGTTCTTCAGAACCGTCTTCCGTTAGACATCCTATTAGCAAAAGAGGGCAAAGTTTGTCGGATGCTTAAGGTGCAACATTGTTGCACTTTTATCCCACACAACGGGAAAGAAATTAGAAGTTATATTAAAAATTTGACAAATTTGAATGCTGGCTTAATAGACCTAAAACAACCAAGTGCATGGGAAAATATAGGCAAAGGTTTCACTAAGATGGAAAATTGGTTTGGAAATCTTGGTCAGGGTGCTGTGGGAATGATACTGAAACCAATATTATTAGTTGTTGTGTGTCTCATTTGTATAATCAGATTTTACAAATTGTATAGATTCATACAATTACAAAGGATGAAAAAAACAGAGGAGGGAAGAAACAGAAACGGAAAAGATAAGAAGCAGATACTTTTGCGATTTGAGAAATTTTGAAGAATGACGAAGGCCTAACTCTACATATACTAAACAAACTAAGTTTTGAATTGTCTCATTAATAAAATGTTCTTTTGCGACGACACATATTGCCATCAGAGGAGGGATTTTTTGAGAACACACATTATTAATAAAAAATGAGTAACTAAAACGAAATTATTAAAGTGTACTAAAAGGCATAAATAGAGAAACGTGTGTTAGAAAAATAAAACGTGCATGTTTTAAAATGTGCCTCTTCGAGATCAATGTGAAATAATAAATGCCTGTGAAAATGTATTTTGATGAATTATAACCATGTGTACTTCAAAACTAATGATTTGAAATTATTAACTGAGAAATAATGTACTAGGCATGGTTTGAATATTAGAATTGTTTTTTTCTTCATGTTTTAGCATTAGTAAAAAGGCCTATGTTTTACTATTTTTCCAGAAGCACATGGTTGAAATGTTATGCTGACTTCACTAAAATGCTTTTCCAAACATTGTTGATTCACAGTGGAAAGCTACTGCTTTCTCTGTCCTGCTCATTCTGTACTTCATTGTGATAAAAACTGCAAGTTTTAACAATGAGCCTTAGTTTCTGAATGGAAGTAACGTTAGCTAAATGTGGTATTTTGTGCTGTTTTAACAAAATTATTGTTATATGATAACAACTGAAACCCAAATGAAATGTAATTGGTTGCATACTAACCCACCTCACAGTCTTGCCCAGTAGAATCCTAGTGGGTAACCTTTGGGACTTTAATTTAGCAAAGCTTTAGGTGATGTGAGTCAGTTTTTCATTCAGCTCTAGTCAGTCAGTTCAGAGTCAGTTTCTGTGCAGTTCTATTCAGAGTCAGTTTATGTCTAGCTTTCTGTGCAGTCAGATTCAGTTCAGTTTTTTTTTGTTTAGTTCTACAAAGTTTTTTGCAGCTGTTATGTCTATCTACTTATGATTCTAACAATTCAGATACATTAGGCCCAATATTACTGAACTGTTGCCCTTTTCTATGTTCCTTATTTTGACTGCTGAAGACCTTCTGTTCCTGTGCTATATTGATGAAGAATCTGCTGGCTGCTGTCTTATTTAGGAGAGGTATAACCAATGTGCATTTGTTTTTCCTTTGCAGGTGTTTCCCCTTTAGAAATCCAACCACCTTTTTTGTGAGCGCTATAGTTCGATGTTTTCCAGTTATATTTTTGTCTTATTTTCATTTTTGCATGTGACAAAGCCCAGCCCGCACAAATTAGAGTTTGGTAGTTAGATTGTCTGACCCAATATTTGATTAAATGTTTATTAATTGATTGTGATTGATTCAGCTGCACACCTAAATTAAGTGTGTTGTTATAGCTCAAATAATTCTGTTGTTATTTTGTATTATTCGTTTGGAGTGTTTAATAGTACTTGCACTTACAAGATTGAGATTTTCTAGACGCTTTGGACAGCCTGTGTTGTTTCTGTATTGCTGTCATTTGGCTTTGCGTATCATTTACGTGACCTTAGCATTGTTAATAGAAGGGCAATAAATGTTTACATTTGATTAAATTGGTGTGGTGATTCATGACCACATGGGTCATGGTGTGAATAAAGTACTGACTCCCATCGCATATTTCGATTGTTTATGGCTAATAATTCTCATTTTTGATTACTCCTGTCTGAGTCAAAAGAATCGAGCCGAACTCTGAGGGTAGTAGATGTCACTACCCTATTATATGTCACCTTAGCCTAATATTAGGAGGTCACATGCCCACATCATCCCAATCCCTGTCTGAAAATAAGATGCAAAAATCTTTTTGAGAAGGCATTCTGGAACTCATGGTCTAGGCCATGCTTCCCCTGACCATTACACCTGATAAAGCTTGAATGTTAAGTGTTTATCCGAGTCCACAGTTCATAAAATATAAAAGGCCCTAAAGGGGTACTGTGGAGCCCAATGGCATAAATGAAAATAGTGGAATAGTGGAATTGCTTGTCTCCCCACTGAATTATTGGCTGGTCTGCTCAAATGATTTAATACTCCCCTTACAGAAGAGGTTTCCATACTCAGACATCTATACTTTAATAATGTTTGCATCCTTCCCTGTCCATCCCTGGCTAAAAGTGTGAGTTCCCAAACAAAGCAGTGAGCAGGGTAGGATAGCTTGTCAACCTCCTTATATTATACATTGGATCCCAAACTGTCCAGATTGCTTCTAGGACTACAGAATGTCTTATTCTGTTGGTGGTGCCACTCCTTTTAATCCATAGGACTTTCCGCAGAGAGCTTCCTGTCACCATAAGGTCAAAAACACATCACTGCTTCTCATTCTTCATCATTACCACACGTACCACAGTTGCAATGCTCTGTAGTATGAAGCAAGTTCTGGGATGCCCAGCCCTACATAATTAGGGTGAAGTAAGCTCTGTTAAAGGCTTATTAATTTTTGTATTTTCTCCCCCAATACAATTAAGACATGTTCTTTGGAGTTTGATGAGACACCCCTAGGGGCATGTATTGCTAGTGTCTGAAAGAGGAACAAATCCTTGGCAAAGTTGTCATCTTGACCACAGCTATACGGCCAGGCCATGACAGGTGAATACTGAGCCATCGTTGTTAGTGTTTTTTTAATCTACTGAAGGTAGATAATTCATATGCAAATAGGACTTTGCTAGAGAGGGACATTTAAACCCAAGTACTTTTCTCATGTTCCCGTCCATCTAAAAGGTGCTTCAGCTTGCAAAGAGGGCATAAGGTTTGTGGCCTCTGATTTTGTTATATTGATTATGAAGCATGATGATGCACTGCAATTCCTCCAGCAGAGCCAGAAGGAAGTATTGTTAGACTTGACAGCCTTCGGATGGTCACCCCTAACTTTTTGCCTGCCTCCCTCCACTTTTTGGACACTGTTTTTGCTGGTTTTAGAACTCTGCGCACTTTACCACTGCTATCCAGTGCTAAAGTGCATATGCCCTCTCCCTTAAAACGTGGTGACATTGGTTCACACCCAATTGGCTTATTTAATCTACTTATAAGACCCCAGTAAAGTGCACTACATGTGCCCATGGCCTGTAGATTAAATGCTACTAGTGGGCCTGCAGCACTGATTGTGCCACCCACATAAGTATCCTTTTAACCATGCCTAAGGCCTGCAATTGCAAGGCCTGTGTGTGCAGTTTCACTGCCACCTCAACTTGGCATTTAAAAGTACTTGCCAAGCTTCAAACTCCCCTTTTCCTACATATAACTCACCCCTAAGGTAGGCCCTAGGTAACCCATAGGGCAGGGTGCTATGTAGATAAAAGGCAGGACATGTACCGGTGCAGTTTAAATGTCCTGGTAGTGTAAAACTCCTAAATTCGTTTTTACACTGCTGTGAGGCCTGCTCCTTTCATAGGCTAATGTTAGAGCTACCCTCATATACTGTGTGAGTGGTAGATTCTGATCTGAAAGGAGTAACAAGGTCATATTTAGTATGGTCGGAATGATAATACAAAATCCTGCTGACTGGTGAAGTTGGATTTAATATTACTATTTTAGAAATGCCACTTTTAGAAAGTGAGCATTTCTCTGCACTTAAATCCTTCTGAGCCTAACAATCCACATCTGGCTGGGTTAGTTGACAGCTCCCTTGTGCATTCCACTCAGACAAACCCCAAACACAGGATGCTCAATCATACTGGCACACATCTGCATCTTGAATGGGTCTTCCTGGGCTGGGAGGGTGGAGGGCCTGACACTTACATGTCAGAGGACAGTAGCCTGCCCACACACAAAGGACTGCAACATCCCCTAATGTGACCCTGGCAGACAGGATGGAACTGAAAGGGGACCTTGTGCACTTCTAAGCCACTCTTTGACGTCTCCCCCACTTCAAAGGCACATTTGGGTATTTGAGCAGGGTCCCTGACCCTACCAACTCAGAAACTTCTGGACAAGATACCACTGGTGAAGAATCCCTGAACCAGAACCTGCAACCTGTCAAGAAGAACTGCCTGGCTGCCAAAGGACTCACCTGACTGCTTTTCTGTAAAGGGCCACTGCCCTGCTGTTGCCCTGCTGCCTTGCTGTCTTCTGGCTGTGCTGACAAGTGCTCTCCAAGGGCTTGCATAGAGCTTGCCTCCTGTTCCCTAAAGTCTCAGGACCAAAAAGACTTAATTCCTGCAAAATAACTCCTTGTGCTGCGAAAATCAACGCACAGCCTGCAAGAAACGGCGCACAGCCTGCATCGCAGTGAAAAAATCACTGCCCGCTGAACCAGATCGACGCAGCCCGACTTCCCGAAGAGGAAAACGACACAGCACCAGCGTTGCAACTGGAAATTCGACGCACGGCCCACTGGATCGACGCAAAGCCGAGCCAGAACAAAGCAGCCTGACTTCCTTAGAAGAATTCATGCAGCGTCTGCCATATGGCAGAAGTTTCCAGGACTTTGTCCTGCATGCCCAGGATTTCAACGCTTCGTCCCCAGGGTGGCCGAAAACCCCACAACCCGAAGAGGATCCCAGTCTACGTGCCGTAAATCAACGCAAAGCCTGCCCTGCGTGAAAACTCAATGACGTATTGTCTGTGTGCGCCGGAAAAATCGACACACACCTCCCCGTTTTCCATGCAACTCCTCCTCTGTGGTCTCTGGTGGAGAATTTGAACGCAAACCAGGTACTTTGTGCTTGCAAGAGACATTTGTTGCTTTTTAAAGAGTAAAGACACTTTATATAATTTTTACAGTGATATCTCAACATATACTTATTGAATCTTGATCGTTTTGACCTGCATCTTACCAGATAAATATTATATATTTTTCTAAACACTGTGTGATGTATTTTTGTGGTGTTCTACTGTGTTATTGCATGACTTATTGCACAAATACTTTACACGTTGCCTTCTAAGTTAAGCCTGACTGCTCAGTGCCAATCTACCAGAGGGTGGGCACAGGATCATTTGGATTGTGTGTGACTTTCCCTGACTAGAGTGAGGGTCCTTGCTTGGACAGGGGGTAACCTGACTGCCAACCAAAGACCCCATTTCTAACAAGTATTTTGCACCTAAGAGCAAGGTCAACACATCATCCATGAAAGCAGGAAGCAGGAACAAAGGCATTATCCCTTGTCTTAGCAACTTTGCTTGTCCAATCTTGGCACTCAAGAACATTTACATAGTTTGCATGTTTGGTGAATGACTTGCATTGGTGGATTAGCTCTAGAAAACTGCAAATAGTGAGAATCAGCATGATATATCCACAGAAACTATACTATGAAGAGCCTATGAACTCATCCTCAAAGTCCACATGGGTATTATTTTTATGGCAATTACTACAGGATAGCTGTGAGTAACCAAACAATGGAATAGGGAACAGTCCCTTCCAATATTCAACAATTGATGGGCATGTTCACACACCAATTCTAACATGCAATCCTAACATTTCATAGCATAGATAATCAATGAATCATCAAATGCATCTGCATTTGAGGTCTCACGGGTGACTGAACTAGAAGGCTTTGGCAGCTGGGATCTTATTGGGATATCCACCTTGGGGCCCCATGATAGACCCAGCCCTACAGTCTTGCCCTGATGAACTTGGATAATTCTTAAACAGATTGTTTCAAATATCATTTTCTTTGAATTTATTGTTAATGTTGGTAATGTGTGAGAGTCTTTTACAGACATTTCACAGAGAAATGTTTGTTTCGTATAACAGCCAGAAACCAATGTTTCTTTTAGATCAAAATAGGACCTCACATATGAGAAATGGGAGGGTGTCACTGAGATTATTTGCAGTAATATTAGTGACCAGCTGTTGTGTTACAATATTGAACACACACGTCATTATCCCTGAATATTAGATGTAGACACATTTAATATTTGGACCAGTGTGTCTGGGCATTGTCAGTGACCTGGCTCAAAAGGGCAAGAAAGAACTGAAACTGGATCTTAAATTCAAAGCTGTTCCAAACAGGGACCCCCGAAGTACATTTGACTCAGGGCCCCCGAATCCTTAAGAAGTCCCTGTGACTGATATCCAGGTGTGAACTCTAGTCACTCCCATGGCCTATGTTGTGGGGCTATTAGCTTTGGAGTCGCTCCTACTGTGACAGACTGCTTTCAAGAGGAAGAGAGGGCAGACAAATGGGGCCTTCAAAAGAAACAGATTAATTTAAGTAAACTTCAAAGACTGAACTCTAAATCACATTTGGTGTCTGGAAATGGACTATAAGAAGAGTAGATTGAGATCCTGAAAATTTTAAACGGCCAAATAGTCAAGACAGGTTGTGTGATGATGGGAAGCTCTGAATGATTTTTGCCTGTGACCAGGACTAGTGCCATGGCATGGTAGTGTCCTTCTGGGAGAGAGAGAATCACCTAGGGAATCCAAAACCACCTGCCCTGGAGCACTATTGCCTGCCCACTACCCTGCACAGAGGAGCTGTAAAGAACCACCATTGCTTCAGTGGAGCTACAGCATGTAAGGAACTCTTCAACAGCTGAGTGCAGCCCTCTTAGGCAGCACACAGCGAGTACACCTGAATCAGGTCCTGCAATTCCAGCACCTGTGGAAGCGGAATTGTAGGAAAGTACCATCTTGCCTGGCATGTTACCCCCATATTTCACTGTATATATGTTGTTTTAGTTGTATGTGTCACTGGGACCCTGCCAGCCAGGGCCCCAGTGCTCATAAGTGTGCCCTGTATGTGTTACCTGTGTTATGACTAACTGTCTCACTGAGGCTCTGCTATCCAGAACCTCAGTGGTTATGCTCTCTCATTTCTTTCCAAATTGTCACTAACAGGCTAGTGACCAATTTCACCAATTTACATTGGCAAACTGGAACACCCTTATAATTCCCTAATATATGGTACTAAGGTACCCAGGGTATTGGGGTTCCAGGAGATCCCTATGGGCTGCAGCATTTCTTGTGCCACCCATAGGGAGCTCTGACAATTCTTACACAGGCCTGCCACTGCAGCCTGAGTGAAATAACATCCATGTTATTTCACAGCCATTTACCACTGCACTTAAGTAACTTATAAGTCACCTATATGTCTAACCTTTACCTGGTAAAGGTTGGGTGCTAAGTTACTTAGTGTGTGGGCACCCTGGCACTAGCCAAGATGCCCCCACATTGTTCAGGGCAAATTCCCCGGACTTTGTGAGTGCGGGGACACCATTACACGCGTGCACTATACATAGGTCACTACCTATGTATAGCTTCACAATGGTAACTCCGAATATGGCCATGTAACATGTCTAAGATCATGGAATTGCCCCCCCAATGCCATCCTGGCATTGGTGAGACAATGCCATGATCCCACGGGTCTCTAGCACAGACCCGGGTACTGCCAAACTACCTTACCCGGGGTTTCACTGCAGCTGCTGCTGCTGCCAACCCCTCAGACAGGTTTCTGCCCTCCTGGGGTCCAGCCAGGCTTGGCCCAGAAAGGCAGAACAAAGGACTTCCTCAGAGAGAGGGTGTTACACCCTCTCCCTTTGGATAAAGGTGTTAGGGCTGGGGAGGAGTAGCCTCCCCCAGCCTCTGGAAATGCTTTGATGGTGCCCATCTCTGCATAAGCCAGTCTACACCAGTTCAGGGATCCCCCAGCCCTGCTCTGGCGCGAAACTGGACAAAGGAAAGGGGAGTGACCACTCCCCTGACCTGCACCTCCCCTGGGAGGTGCCCAGAGCTCCTCCAGTGTGCTCCAGACCTCTGCCATCTTGGAAACAGAGGTGCTGCTGGCACACTGGACTGCTCTGAGTGGCCAGGGCCAGCAGGTGACGTCAGAGACTCCTTCTGATAGGCTCCTCCAGGTGTTGCTAGCCTATCCTCTCTCCTAAGTAGCCAAACCTCCTTTTCTGGCTATTTAGGGTCTCTGCTTTCGGGAATTCTTTAGATAACGAATGCAAGAGCTCATCAGAGTTCCTCTGCATCTCTCTCTTCACCTTCTGCCAAGGAATTGACTGCTGACCGCGCTGGAAGCCTGCAAAACTGCAACAAAGTAGCAAAGACGACTACTACGACCTTGTAATGCTGATCCTGCCACCTTCTCGACTGTTTTCCTAGTGGTGCATGCTGTGGGGGTAGTCTGCCTCTTCTCTGCACTAGAAGCTCCGAAGAAATCTCCCGTGGGCCGACGGAATCTTCCCCCTGCAACCGCAGGCACCAAAGAACTGCATCACCGGTCCTCTGGGTCTCCTCTCAGCACAACGAGCGAGGTCCCTTGAACTCAGCAACTCTGTCCAAGTGACTCCCACAGTCCGGTGACTCTTCAGTCCAAGTTTGGTGGAGGTAAGTCCTTGGCTCCCCACGCTAGACTGCATTGCTGGGAACCGCGTGATCTGCAGCTGCTCCGGCTCCTGTGCACTCTTCCAGGATTTCCTTTGTGCACAGCCAAACCTGGGTCCCCGGCACTCTAACCTGCAGTGCACGACCTCCTGAGTTGTCCTCCGGCGTTGTGGGACCTTCCTTTGTGACTTCGGGAGAGCTCCGATTCACTCCACTTCGTAGTGCCTGTTCCGGCACTTCTGTGGGTGCTGCTTGCTTCTGAGTGGGCTCTTTGTCTTGCTGGACGCCCCCTCTGTCTCCTCACGCAATTGACGACATCCTGGTCCCTCTTGGGCCACAGCAGCATCCAAAAACCCTAACCGCGACCCTTGCAGCTAGCAAGGCTTGTTTGCGGTCTTTCTGCACGAAAACACCTCTGCAAGCTTCTTTGCGACGTGGGACATCCATCCTTCAAAGGGCAAGTTTCTAGCCCTTGTCGTTCTTGCAGAATCCACAGCTTCTACCATCCGGTGGCAGCTTCTTTTCACCCACAGCTGGCATTTCCTGGGCATCTGCCCCCTCCCGACTTGATCGTGGCTCTTGGACTTGGTCCCCTTGTTCCACAGGTACTCTCATCTGGAAATCCATCGTTGTTGCATTGCTGGTGTTGGTCTTTCTTGCAGAATTCCCCTATCACGACTTCTGTGCTCTCTGGGGAACTTAGGTGCACTTTGCACCCACTTTACAGGGTCTTGGGGTGGGCTATTTTTCTAACCCTCACTGTTTTCTTACAGTCCCAGCGACCCTCTACAAGGTCACATAGGTTTGGGGTCCATTCATGGTTCGCATTTCACTTCTAGAGTATATGATTTGTGTTGCCCCTATCCCTATGTGCCCCCATTGCATTCTATTGTGACTATACATTGTTTGCACTGTTTTCTATTGCTATTACTGCATATTTTGGTATTGTGTACATATATCTTGTGTATATTTGCTATCCTCATACTGAGGGTACTCACTGAGATACTTTTGGCATATTGTCATAAAAATAAAGTACCTTTATTTTTAATATATCTGTGTATTGTGTTTTCTTATGATATTGTGCATATGACACTAGTGGTACTGTAGGAGCTTCACTCGTCTCCTAGTTCAGTCTAAGCTGCTCTGCTAAGCTACCTTTTCTATCAGCCTAAGCTGCTAGACACCCCTCTACAGTAATAAGGGATACCTGGACCTGGTGCAAAGTGTAAGTACCCCTTGGTACCCACTACAAGCCAGGCCAGCCTCCTACAGGAATGCTCAGGAACTTCTGTCATTCGGATCCTGCAGGCCCAGTTAAGCTTGGTTTCAGGCTAGCTGGCCCATGAGAACTTTCCCGTTAGATCGTGCTGCAGTGCTGAAATACTATTTACTTTAATGTAGAGTTAGAGTGGACTGAAGACTCTGACTATTAGTGGGGCTTGCCCTAAATGTTGCCTATAGTGAATGGGTAATAACTACTATCGCTGGGAGTATGGAGGGAGTGGGAGCCAGGACGCTTCCTAAAAAAACACTAGAGCCCTGGCCTGTGAAGTTGTTTTTGAATTATGTATATGTCAGGAAGACCAGATCCTCGGGGCCTGTGCATGTTCCCAACATGTCCACCACTAGACAGCTCCAAAACTCTGATAGAAATATCACAGAGCCTGAGAGAGTCCAAGTGGGGGAAAAGGGGATTAGGTAAGGAACAGCTGGGAAAGAGACCTTTAGGAAGCAAAAGGTTAAACAACACAATATCAAGATATTATCACATTGACATTCACTAGCCCATGGATCTAAGCGTTCTCTTACTGTAACCATGGATAACCTAGAAGTGACTATAACTACACCTCAAGAACTCTGGGTACCTGGAAAAAATCAAGAATGGTTAGTACAATGTTTCATGTGAGCTTTTCATGCAATGTCACAAACTGTCTAGGAATACAAGAACCTTCTAGAATAATGTTTCAGAACAAACATTGCATTTTTACATGAAGTCAAAAGGCAATCTGAAATATTCCCTGGACAACAATAGGAATTGTACTGGGGACTTAATATGCACAAAGAATGTCAGGTTTTGAATTTAGCATCTTCACAGAAAATCTAAAGCCCCAGGATAAATGTGTGCACTTCAACAAACACTACACATCAAAGTTTTAATTATCATGAAATGATTGCGCACACTATTGCCGATCTGAACATCAAGTTTCACATGCTGGAAATGAATCGCGCAAACTGACGATTCTAACAAGAATATTCAAATAGCATCAAATGATCGCACAACCTGTTGCCGATCTGAACACCAAGTTTTACATGCAGGAAATTAATCGCGCACACTGCCCATTCTAACAAGAATATGCAAATGCCTTGAAATGATCACGCAAGCTGTTGCCAATCTAAACAAAGTTTTACATGCGGGAAATGAATCACGCACACAGCCGATTCAAACAATAATATACAAATGTCATGAAATGATCGCGCAAGCTGTTGCCGATCTGAACACCAAGTTTTACATGCGGGAAATTAATCATGCACACTGCTGATTCGAACAAGAATATGCAAAGGCCATGAAATGATAGCGCAAGCTTTTGCCGATCTGAACACCAAGTTTTACTTGCAGGAAATGAATCACGCACACTGCCGATTCGAACAAGAATATGCAAATGCCATGAAATGATCGCGCAAGCTGTTGCCGATCTGAACACCAAGTTTTACATGCGGTAAATGAATCGTGCACACTGCCGATTCGAACAAGAATATGCAAATGCCATGAAATTATCGCACAAGCTGTTGTCGATCTGAACACCAAGTTTTACATGAGAGCAATGACTCGCATACTCTGAAAGTTTCACGAGTATTCCCAAAACTCAAGAGTCTTTGAGAACAGGGTAGAGGGCCCAGCCCGACCTCCGCCTTACCACCCTGCTCAAGGATCACCAATATAATGCGGGGCAGGCCTGGAACATCAAGGTAGGCCTCCGGAATTGGAGCTCAGGAAGTTGCTGCTGCTCTGCACCGAGACCTCTGAATATTGAGCATGTGGAGCTGGGCTGGCTCCCTTCTATAGAGTCTGGCCCAGCCCACAAACCACACCCAGTCATGCTGCAGGGAAAGCTTCTGGAAGGTCCTAGAAAGGGACCACACCCTAACACACTCAGTAAGCCTGCAGCAATACATTGCAAATGAACAGTTATTGCAAACATCATTAATAGTGCTTCTCAAGGTTAAAGTCTGCAATGCAAAAGGTTAACATACTGCATATAAACACAATGCATGAATTATGCTCTTGCATAAAGCTGGGTTTTTGCATTTTTGTCACCCATAGAGCGCGCACTATCCTGATGTTGACAGTATGTCCCTGTGTGGTAGTAGCAGTCAAATAAAATACTTGTTCTATCACAAAAGTAAGTATTTTGTTGGAAAATTATTTATTGCTCCTGCTGCACACATGTTAAGTTGTGAGCTCATGTTCACTGCTTATCACCAAATTTCTTCCTTCCCAGAGGAAGCCCTGGACTGCTCAGACCACGGTAAACCTGAAAGCCAAGTGCTTGGCCCAGTTGCTCAGGATCCATAGTAGGTCAGGCCCCAGGACATCAAGATTAAAAGGCCTCAAACACTGCCCCTATCCCACCCCACCCCAGATTGGGCCCGGTAACCCCTTTTTGTCCAGTGGCCCTCCAAAAGGGGTTCTGACAGGATGCCTATATGTTTTTGTGCTTATTAGAATTATAATTAGTGCTTTTGTCTCACATATACTCTTATGTATCACTAGCACACAACTGTTTGCTGTGTCCCATAATACACAAACTGCACCTTGTTGCATGCATGACATCAAAACACTTTCCATACAGGCTCACAGTAAAAACCTAACTCTTCCAACAACACATTCTACCTAGGGAAGCTTGCTCTCTGTTTGAGCAATTGCTTCAGCGCCCCACATAGGGGTAATACGTGCTATACGAATGTTACAACATAATACCTATCCAACTGACACAGATTCATTTTTATAGGCACCTTCTGGCCCCAGGAGAACCCGATCACTAGCAGAATTCTCATGGTTCCACCTTGTTCCTCATCATCCTAAACCTCTGTATGCTGCCCCCTGGGACTCTACTCAGAAAACACCAAAATTCAATAAACTTGCCGTCAGCACACAACTATATTTGAAAGTCTCCTCTGCTACAGACATAAAGTGCCACAAACATTGCCTGCACCTCATCCAGGCCTTGGTGTCCAGGGCTACAGTGAATCATAACTCTGCCAAAATATAATTGTTTCTTTTTGCCAGGAACAATAGCAACCGCAATAGCAATAAGTAAGCCAACCCTGTCTCAGTGAAATGACCATATACAAACTGAATTTCAACGCTGTGCCAAATCACTCAAATTTGCCTTGGGCATCTTATCTCACCCTCAAGAAACATCATTGCCCAAAATAATATTTCATGGTACCTACTCTCTCTCCTTAAGCAAATGTAACCATTCCTTCCTGAAAGTGACGTAAGAAGTGCTGTTCAAGACCTAGCAATCTCACATTTGAATGCTGGGAAAGACCTGCTCCATGGCCTCTGTAACTTCACACTGGCCCCTCTTGAGGGTATTCTGATTACTGCAAGACACCTCTCTAAGGGCCTGAAGATATAGCCACACCTCCCCCACCCTGATGGAACTCCACTGGCTTGACAATCCATCTGGCACCATCTTCAAAACTAGCTGTATTGTCTACAACACCATTGCGACCAGCACACCTGTCTTCCTGGTTGACGCTCTAACCATCTCCCATAGCTCACAGCACCTGAGGCAAGGACACTATCAGATTGGAGACAAAGAAGTATAAAACAGGTAAAATAAGACAGCAGGTCTCCTCCATTTTGATCTGGAACGTTATCCGGCAAATCTGGCAGAAAATTTAGGGAAAACAAGGAGGAGGGCTCACTTCAGCTAGGACCACCGCTAAGGTGTCCAGAGCTTAAGTGACCTCCCTCCTTGTAAAATCCTTGGTTTGGAGGACAGGGACTAATAGGGATTGGTCTGTGTCCGCCTCCCCAAAGGGAGTGGACACCGGAAGGGTGCAGTCACCCTCAGGGACCGTAGCCATTGGCTTCTGCCCTCTGACCTTGTAATACCCGGAAATCCAGGATTGAAGGGCTCCCCTGAGCCTAGCTCATCAGATTCCTGGCGACCTCAAGAAGATGACAGGAAGAACGAAGAAGGACTGCTAAGCTGACCCCCAGAAGAGAAGACTGAAGACACCAACTGGCCCCACAGGCCTGTCTCCAGCTTCTAAAACCCTGCTACGAAAAGATGATGCATCCTGCAGGACCAATGTCCTCTTAAAAGCCCAACAGGACAGCTGCACACCTGAGGACCAAGATCTCCCGTGGACGGCAGCCCTGTCTAGAAAGTAACCCCAACAAAGGGCTCCAGAACCTCACCAAATTTGCGAGTCCTGCCCACTCTGCACCCGATGCCCAAGGCCCGCATCCAGGTGACCCAACCTACTAGAGCTGGTCCCTAGGTGATTCTGACCTAGTGCCCACCCTGGGTTGACCCCTCCTCTCCAACATTACTGCAGCCTAAATCCAGAGGACCCCCCTGACCGCGAGAGAACTGGACTAAGATTCCCAACGCCCAAAGGTACCCCTGCACCCGCAGCCCCCTGGCCTTGGGGAATCCAACCACTGGTTCAGCAACGTTCAGCAGGCAGCCCTCCTCCTTGTCCATTCTGTGTTTTTTTGGAACTGACCCCCTGGACCTAGCCTGCAGCATCTTTGTGCCCCTCCCGGTGCCCCTATTGAAAACTATTGGGGGCCCAATACTGTATTTCCACCCTGCACCCAACCACCCCTGGGCCGCTGAGGGGTGTGTTTGGTGCTGACCTGTTGACTTGTGCCCCCCTGTGCTCACCTAACCCCCAAGGTCTGCCCTCCGAAGAAGTGGGTACTTACCTGCAAGCAGGCCTTATTCTGAGTGCCTGAGTCTCATTAGGAGCCTATTTTAAATCTACTTTAACCTTGACCTCTGCACCCGGCTGGCCCTGTGTTGCTGGTGGTGGGTGTTTGGGGTTAACTTGAATCCCAAACTGTAGATATCCTAACCCCCCGGGGACTGGAACTGTAAGTCTTGTACCTACCTCAAAACTCTACTAGCTTTTCTTCCCCCTAGAACTGTTTCTGAAAATTACACTGTGTCAACTTTCAAAACAGATATTTGCTATTTTCTTGAAACCATTTAACTTGTCAAATTGAAACAAAGTGGTATTGATACATATGTTGGATACTTACTTGCAAATGTACTTATCAGCATCCGACTTACGTTTTCTCGACTGACGGACAAGCATTCAATCTCCTCTAGTGAAAACAATGTCTCTTCCATGTCGTCTCTTGTCTGCATAGACCTTCATTTTCCTTTTACAATCCAAGCCTTTGGTACCGGTTTCTTCCTCAATACTTGATCTTCTGTTGGTCCATTGAGGTAACATGGTCATTGTGGCTCTCCCAAACATCAAAGTTGAGGGGCTTTCACCTGTGGTCGAGTGAGGGTTGAATGGTAAGCTTGCAGGGTGGAATTCAAGACAGTTTTAAGGTTGGGCTTTTTTAGTACAACACGCTGAACAGCTTTCTTCAATGTACTCAAGAAGCGATTGGCCAAACAGGTGCTCTCTTCTCATGCTTCACATTAAGATGACCTGAGAGAGCTCTGAATTCTCTACTTTTAAAAGGTGGGCCATTGTCAGATTTTAAGATCAAAGGAATACCCCATGATGCAAATATGCCATATAATCTCTTGACGACTCTTTCTTGAGTGTGGGATGAGAGATCTTCTGTCATCGGAAACAGGAGTATTCATCAACAGTCACCATCAGGTGATGTCCATTGTCAAGAGGACTGAAAAAGTCAACAGCAATTCTTTCCCATACATGCTTTGGCAGCTCTGACATGCTTAAGGTGTGTTGGGTGGTTTTAGATGATAGGCAGATGCATGAATGCCAAGCCTTCAACTCTCTCTCAATTCTCTCATCACGATGAGGAAATTCAACTCTCTCATCTAGATGAGGAAACCAGACTTGGCCACAGGGAGCTCGTTTTGTGCAACGGTTCCACAACGTCCTTCATGGTCCACTTCAATTATCTGTTGTGGCAGACTCTCCGGAGTAACAATTCTCAAACCCCTCAGTATAATGCCTTCTTCAGTCACTGACAGTTCATCTTTAACATTATAAAAATTCTGGTATTAACTGTCACTTGCAAGAGGTCTAGTGTGCCGGTTCCAAGACTGAGGTGTAATAATGCCATTCAGTTTTAACATGTCACTATCTTGACTTGTGGCAGTGACAATTTGCTCCAATGAAATAGCAGCTGGCATGTTTGATTTCACAATGAAATTTATATAGGCTTCAGCCATCTTGGAAGGGGTACCATAGCACTGTATAGGGATTCTGGAGGTGCATAATTGTGTAGTTGTAGTCTTGTAATCATTGGCCTCAGCGTTCAATGTGAAGAGGCATGTTGGCCTTTAGATTGCCAAAGATGGTCAACACGTGGAAATGTTCACAAGCCCACATCACTGCTAAACTTTCTTTCTCAGGTTGTGAATAAGCACGTTCCGCTTGGGACAAACCTTTGCTTGCTTATACCACAATATGTCTTTGAGCATTTGGATCTCCGCTGTGCTGTGCAAGGATTGCACCTTACCTGACTGGGCTAGCTTCAGCAACAGCTTCTGAATGAAGCTTTGTATTAAAATATGCCATTTGAACGGGGTTCTCAATAGCGTGTTTGATTCTTTTGAAGCTTTGCTAGCATTCATATGACTAAAGAAATGAAAGGTTATTTTTTGTCAAGTCTCTCAATGGTGCACTCACAGGGGCAAAGTCTCATATGTGTCTGGAACAGAAACTGGCAATGCCAAGGAATGAGCGTAACATGAAAACCTCTTGTGAGGGACTGGCAGTTGGTAATGCTTGCACCTTAGCTAAATCGGATGTCATACCCCCATCAGAAAAGATATGACCAAAAATAATTAACTTTGTCTTATGGAACACACATTTCTCAGCATTCAAAGTTTTTTTTAAATAAATGTATTAATTAGATTTTGAAAAAGGGCAATAAAACTTTCATTTTATGTACAGCATTCCATCACTGAAGCAGGGAGAGCATGAAAATCAATCAGTGACTAACAATCTTGTAGAGGACAGCAAGTTAATTCAAGTATCACCAAAAAGCTTACATTTACTAGACATTACAAACGGTTAGGTAGCATGAAGGTTACACATTAGTCATTTTGCTGTGAGCTAGAATCTGGATTTGGGTCAAGGTTATAATAATTGATCCATGTGTCCCATATTTTCTGGAATTTACGTGGGCAACCTCTACTGTCAGAGACCACTCTTTCTGCTGCCTTATACAAGTCCATCCCTTGCTTACATTCTGCCAGGGTTGGTATCTCAGGTGCCCCCCCAGTATTTTGCCAGATCTCTTTTGGCTGTTACCAATTTAAGGTCACACAATAGTAGTTTCATACAAGGCAGATCAATATCTATATATTCCTAACAACACATATTTGGGGTCTTCTGGGATTGCTGTCTCAAGTATCTTGCCCAGTTCAGCCAGTAGTATTTGCCAATATGAACGTACCACCGAGCAATCCCAAAGGGTGTGGTAGAAATTCCCACCCTGGGCATTGCAGTGCAGACAGTAGGGAGAGTGTGCTTGTCTCATCCTATGAAGGTGTACTCTATAATAATAATTTCTATGAAGTATATTGAATTGGATAAGTTGGACTCTGGCCCTAATTACCACCTCCCTGGGGAACATTAGTGCAGCCTTCCAATCTACCTCCTCCATTTCGCCCACATCTGCCTCCCAGTTGCTCCTAAGTTTTCGAAGGGTGTCAGGTATATTATTATTGAAAGTTTTATATATGGTCGATACTGCCTTTTCAGGTATTCCCCCTATCAGTAGCCTACCTTCTAGGGGTGAGTATTCCAGTAGGTCATCCAGAATTGTTTCTGCTCCCCATGCATGTTGCAGTTGAAGATACTTAAAGTGTTGAGTATCTAGGAGCTGGAATTCTTGCTGAAGTGATGGGAAGGGTCTGAGATCTCCTCCCACCAATAAGTCTCCTTCCTTGGATATACCTATGTTATCCCATCCATTGAAGCCTTGCAGCTTTCCTATTGCCTTTAATTTCTTACCTACCCACAATGGGGTTTCCCTTGTAATTTTATCCACCCACCCTGTACATCTATTGGCTCTATGCCACACCTCAGTAGTTACTTGTGTGGCAGGCAGCAAGCGTCCCACTCACGCCCCCCCCCCCCATAAAGATAGTGCAGATAAGAGTGTTTCTCAAATTGTACTCTTTCAGTGCGTAGGTAGGATGATCTCCATCCTCACAAACCCAGTCATTAATAACCAACAGGTGAGTAGCCCAATGGTATGCTCTAAGATCAGGTGCAAGACCTTTGTTGTAACAATTTTGTTGCAGTGTCTGTAAACATATTCTAGGATGCTTCCTATTCCACAGGAGCTGTCTAAGCTCTCTGTCAACTGTAGTAAAGAGGTCGTCAGGCAGCTTATGGTAAGTACTTTGCAGTATATATAGATATTTTGAGGGGTGATCATCTTAAACAGGGCTGCTCTACCCACAAGCATAAGGGAGAGCATTTTCCTTTATTTTGCATCTGCTTGAAATTCTGCTATGACCTTGCCAATATTATCTGCTACGCTTTGAATAGGGTTGAGGGTTCATAGACACACAGGTACTTAAAGCCTTCTCTTGTTACTTTCAGTTGCCCGGTCAGATCACAGAGGGTGACATAATCTGTTTCGGGCAAATGATTTGAGTAGAGTATGGATTTTGTCCAATTTATGGTGTACCCAGAATGAGTACCATATGTCTCAAAGGTCCAAGACATGGCAGGTAGTGAGGAAGAGGGATGGGTTGAATATAAGAGTATGTCATCAGCATACAAAGAAATTTCTTCCTCTGCCAAAGGTGAGCCAGAGGATCTGAAACCTTTTTTATCAGGATTTCCCTGGATCTGGCAGACTAGGCGTTCCAGTGCAAGAGCAAATAAAAGGGGAGAAAGTGGGCAGCCCTTTCTGGTGCCTCTACCAATGGGGAGTTCTTCAGACAGCTTACCATTGACCCATACTGCTGCAAAGGGCTTGGTATAAAGTAAAGTCACCCATTCAATGAACCTAGGCCCAATCCCCACTTTACGCAGGGCACACATCATGTAAAGCCAATGGATTGCATCAAAAGCCTTTTCCGCATTTAATGATACAAAGACGTGGGTCAGGCAGGAGTTTACCGTTACCATCTAATTACGGAGTTAACGCAGATTCCCTCTATTCGGACGTCCCAGCATAAACCCTTTTTATCATTATGAACTAAGGGTGCAATGACCTTCGAAAGTCTAGTGGCAAGCACTGCAGCGAGAATTTTGGTCTCTACGTTAAGAAGGGAGATTGGACGGTATGACCTACATCGTGTAGGGGGTCGACCTGACTTGAGGATGACCACTATTGTGGCCTGTCGCAGGTCTGGGGGAGAGAATTTTCTTCTCCCTCACTGCAACATATAGGTTGAGTAGATGAGATGTAACTAAGTCCGTCTGCCTTTTTAAAAACAATTAACCGAGACACCGTTGGGGCCCAGAGTTTTCCCAGTTGATAATTTAGCAGTTGTGTCTCTCACTTTGGCAAGGGTTGAGTGCTCAGCATCTGCCGCAGAGAGTATCCGCATATCTATAGCATTTAGGTATGCTTCTATCTGATGCTTGGTGGTTAAGGATCTCTCCCTGTAGGGGGTTGCATGATACCCTGAAACCGGCCCCAGAATGCTTGCTTCTGGTCCAAAGAGGACCTGGCCTGGCAGTTCAGGCTGGGCTGTTCCCATGGGGAACAGGGTCAAGACGGATTTGCATATGGCTGGGTCCAAACTGGAATGGGATGGCAATCAAAAATAAATGATGGATTAAACCCAGATCTGTGACAGGGGGTTAATGTTTGATTTGTTCTGCATTCCGTCCATCATCTGACCATCCTCTGTTGTTTTTGCATGGAAAAAACAGGCGAACTCCTCCGTAGTGGCATCATCAGAGTCGTATACCAGTACTATCAAAGCCACCCATCACGCCTCCAGCTCCCTTCGGCTCAACCATGCCAGCAGTTTTCCTGCCTTGTCGCCAGCCTCATAAAGGTGATGCTGGGTGGCAAAAAAGCAGGTTTTAAACTTATTAGTGGCTACCTTCTTATAGTCAGCCCTTAATGCCTCTATTTGTCGAATTGTCAGACAGGGGGGATCATCTACATTTACTGCCTCTAAGGCTGTCAATCTAGCTTCTATAGCTTTTTGGGCCTCCAACATTTTCTTCTTTTTATAGGCAATAATGTTCTTTATTCTGCCTCTTATTATCACTTAATAAGCCTCCCACAATGCCAACGCCGAATTAACAGTGGTTTAGTTTTCCTTAAAATACAGCTCTGTGTCTGTTCTAATTTCCTACAGGATTGCAGCATCCCGTAACTCCCAGGCATTTAGCCTTCACCTGAGACACCTGTCCCGGTGTCGACCAATAGTAACCCATAAGGGACAGTGGTCAGACAGTCCCCTCGAAAGGCAATCCGCTCTTTGTATTGTTTTCACTTCTCCTGCAAGTGTAAATATATAATCGAACCTAGAAAATACTTTATGGGCCTCTGAGGAGTAACATAATGCATTGGGATTATGGCACCTCCATATATCTGTTAATCACAGTGTGTCTGCTAATTGCTGCAAGGATGTAGGTCTGGGTGCTCCAGAAACAGAAGCTACTTGTGTTCTATCTAGTGCAGGTGTCAGTACATCATTAAAATCTCCCCTAGTGTAGATTCCATTTCCAGTAAGATTTTCACTATGGCAGTGTATGTAGATTGTTGCAGGCGAGGGGGTGCATAGATGCTAATAACGGTGTCTGCCTTCCTTCCCCAAAGTCCCTGAACGGCAACATTCATTCCATTGGGGGTCTATCCATTGCTTATTGACTTGGAAAAGCAGACTCTTCCGAACAGGGATAGCCACTCCTCTTGCATCAGAGGTGAACCGGGCATGTGCCAGCATGGTGTAGGCACGACGGGCAAGGAAATTACAATGGTTACGACGAAGGTGCGTCTCTTGCAGGAGAACAATGTGTGTTTTTTGTCCTTTATAAAGGTCACTACCAACCCTCTGTTAACTTTATTATCCAGGTTAGCACAGATCATGCCTCTAGCTCAGTGTTAGATGTAAGCATACCAACAGGGGTAACATATTCTCATGTGTCCCCACCATAGCACAGGACATCACATGTATAACAGATAGCTTCTGAGCTTCATAATGAGCAGACTTAAACAATTGGATAAACAACTTTAACATCATGTAACAATCCCTCCCAACTGCCTCCCTCCCCACCTCTTATACCACCCCGCTAGTATACCACCACATACTTCTCCTATGGCGATCGCGTCACAGGATCAGGTCCAGGGGGTCTGCAGACCACCTTATCTTAATCTTAAACCCAAATTATACAGAAATGCACTCAACTGGATCAGTGACCACCCATTCACTTCATTCAACAGAGCCCATCAAAGTTGTGTCTCTAGCCAGCGGTAACGGCCCGGGGTCACTTCTCTTTATGAGAACAGCAATACAGTCATTCATACAATGAAGAGGGAAGTACGAAAAATGGAAAAGAAAAAGAGAATCTAGGGGGAAGGTTAGCTAGACAACAGGAAAAAAAAAGTTTTGGGAGCAGGTCTCAAAGCCAGTGGAGGGCCCCTTCAGTGTCACAACTTGTTACACTCAATGCAGTCACTGTTCATTGTCTCTATCCATCTCTCTAGTCGACCTTAGAGTGTTCAATTTGGCTTGGTTTGATTGCGCCGCCTCAGAGGAGTGAGTCTCTTCCACTGCATGGTCTGATCCGCAGCTTCTCTCTGCCGGGAACTGGAGGGCCCTGCGGCACTCCTGAGGATGAGAGGACAGTACCCCATGTGCTTCGGTGTCTGATTCCGAGGATGGGTTATCCACAGAGTATCTTTCAGTTGTGTTCCCACGAGGTTCACTGCCTGCCCTTTTGAGGTGAGTTCCTCTTTTACGTTTAGTAGTCCACGTTTTGGGTCTGGCTCCCGATGCAGCACCCCCAGATTTTGGTGCCATAGACCTTTGGTTTTCCAGTCTCGGAGGTCACTCCTCTACACTTCTCCATGCCTCCTCCGGCGTATCAAAGAAATTAGCTTTTTCTTTATGAATGACTTTAAGTTCGGTTCGGAACAGCAGCATGCATCTGAGTTGCATTTTTCCGAGTTTGATCTTGACGGCGTCAAAGGATCGGTGTTTCTTTTGCACTTCTCGAGAATAGTCTAGGAAAATCAGGATGGCTGAGGAATCATAAGTGAGCTTATCCAGGTTTTGCACTTCCTGGAGAATAACATCTCTGTTATGATAGTTAAAAAAACATGCTATAAGGGCTCTCGAGGATGCACCAACTGGCAGCTTCGGAGCCAGCGCTCTATGAGCTCATTCAATCACGAAACATGTAGAGAGGTCCCTAGAGGGGAGCTGAGTTTTATTCCAGGTCTCCAAGAAAATAGGTATGTTGGCTCCCTCAGCTCCCTCAGGGAATCCCACAAAGCACAGGTTGTTTTGTCTTGCGTGGTTTTCCGCATCGTCCCCCCACTAGAGAAGATCCTTCGTAAGTGTTTGTACTGCATGCAGTTCTTCTCCATGCATGTTAGCCCAGTCCTCTAATTCAGAGATCCTCTCCTTCATCGCAGTAACTCTATCATTGACTTTGCGGGGGCCTTGCCTCAGCAGAGCAACCTCAGCCGCCTCTTCATCAACTTGGTTTCTAAGGCTGTTCTGGATTGTTCAATGGCAAGTAGGAAAACTGCATTGTCAGTGGGATGAATAGAGGTGTCTCCCCGTCGAAGGAGTCTATCGTTTGTGTATATTTATAAATCCTACCCTGCTTGGGAGGCTTCGATTCCTCATCTTTGGCCATGTTGAGGTGGCAGGGGGTCCGCCATGAAGCGTCTACCACTGCTTCGTGGCAGTGGGATGGCGATCCCTTCTCCTGTCAGGGGTTGTCCCAGGCAGGGTCTAAGGCAGCGTTAGGACCAGGCCTCCGATGCACGAGCTCTGGAGTCCCCCTCAATGATCTGCACCACTTGCAGGTCCTGCTTCTGAGGAAGGAGTTGCAACCACCGGCTCCTTTACTCACATCTACTGTTTCTGGTTCAGGGGCCCCAGTGCAAGAATTCAGGCATATGGGGTTTCAGGAAGGTGGCATTATAACTGTTTGGTCTGATTGGCAGAGAATTGAGTTCTCTCTGATACTGTCTGCTCTCCACTAGGACCTGCTTCCTCCATGCCATCTTTAAGGCCCTGTGATGTTCTGGTTTCTGGGTCATCTTTGATCACTGCTGAAACGTGACCTCTTTCTTTAGCCTTTCATTATTCTGATTGTCGCTCTCTGCCTTTCAGTCTTCTAAGAACTGTGGAGTTGCTCTGAGCCCCACTCAGTAGCTTTGGTGTTGTGCCATTGTGGGTGTCGTAGGCACAACCTTCTCTGTGGGCCTCTTCGCCAGTGCTGTGGTACATGATGACTCTCTTAAATCAGTTCCGGTAAGCAGATGACCATTTCTTTTATCTGAATTGCTTTGTTTTCAGGCGTCCTTTTGTGCTGTTGACAGCTTGCTGACCTCTGCCCCACAGCGTTTCTGAGCGCAGCTTAAAATGTCAATTTGCTGTTGCTATTTGCTGCAGATTCAAAACCTGGTTGAATCCGCCTTCAGCATTATTGCTCTGTCTAACATATAGCTTTATGTTGCATAGTACTGGGGTACCTCTCTTTACAGCTTTGCCAGCAGGTTCTTGGCCAACAATGTGTAGACTTCTCAGTGAAGCTTTCATTATCTTCAAATGCTTCACTCCAGATGGAGTTGCTCTTTGACTCCACATATGCCAAATGTCGATTCTGCACTTCAGCTGAGGCATATGTGACATGCACTTGCAGTTTGCTTGGACCACAGCAATCTCTCTGGGAGAGCAATGTCGACCTTCGAGTTACTTATCCCTTTCTCATCGCCAGTTGGAGTGTCTTCCCCAGCCTGGGTACTTGCCAATGGCCATGCCACATGGACGTATTACAAGTCTTTATTTGTCTGTGTGTAACCGGAAACTCAACATTCTAAATCTGCATTCACTTCATAATGCTTTAACACGTAATCACAGTTCTTCTCAGTCCATCAGTCATTAATAACTCAAACAACACTACAAACTTGTGAGAGGATGTGCTTAGGAGGATACTGCATTGATTGGGATGTGCTTAGACTTGGAGCAGGTCACCTGGATCAACTTGGCTTTTTTAGTTGTGAAAGATATGAACCACAGTAGGAATGTGCCACCAAGGCCTCTGGAGTGTGCTAGGATGTTCAGAAGGACTTGCTAGTCAACAGGGGAAAAACACTTGAGAATGATGAGGGGTGCAACCTCGGCTGACGGAAATCTGCAGGAAGTCTCCTCCACTGGAATCGCTGCACTTTCCATGCTACAATATGGTCTTAACTGGTAGGTCTGTAAAAGGATGTTGGATATAAGCTTGTGAAGGAGATGAAATACAGGCTTTTCCAGTAAGTTTTCAGAGGAATGGTAAATTTGTGATTGATTTCCAGCTGGCGAGTTTGGAAGGGTCCTGACTGGGCTTTTGAGGAAGTGATACGATTGTCCTGACTTAAAGTAATCTAGGATCGACCCTTGTAGAAGTGTTGCATGAATGCTGTTTAGTATTGGCATGAATACTCCAATTGAAGCATGCTTGCTAGTTCACCTGTGGAAGAGCACTGAATGAAAAACTGTTGGACTGAGGCGCATATAACTCTTGTTTTTATTCATTGATTGCTCCTTGATGAATAATGCCTTAAGCAGACATCCCTCTGCCTATCACAAATCTACACTACCTCAAGGGCACAGTGACACTCTTCATGCCAGAATCTTAGCTGCGTCCCAGTCAGTCCTAAAGCTCCATTATACACACAGGTAATAAAAACTGGTGGCTGTCCCCTTAAACACAAAATATATTGATATGTTGGCAACCAACTGTAAGTAAAGGCAAGCAAATTTCACACATTGGAAAGCTCAGCCCCGGCAATAAATAGAAACAGCTATATAAAAACCAAGAAGCCCAGGAATAAGGATCTTAGTGACACCAAACCTGATCCAGAAAGGCACAGAATTCCTGGCTTCAGAGATATAGGCAGCGAAGTATTTTTTATATCATTTACATAGACTAAATGTAAAGTATTTAATTAGTTTAATTATTTAGGATAGGCCAATTTGGATTTCTTGGGATTTTTTTTCAGGACTTTTGTTTTGCTTTATGACCTTTTGGCCCATTTCACATTTACAGCAGATAAAACATGGTGCTAACTCAACTGTTCAGGTGGCTCATTAGAGGGGATATTCAGCCTCTTTTGAAGTCTATACCCTTCCCAAGTGTTCACATATTTAAACTTGCCTCTCTATTTTTAGCATCTTCCAGATATGATGTCCTGTTATTCTGCTCCTGCGCTTGTAGGAGGTTCTATTTCTACTGTGGTGTGTTCTTACTAAGGGCCTTCATGAGTGTCAGAGTGTCTCTTTTCAGTGCTGTCAGCTATATTCCTCTACCCCAAAGACATGTCACTGCTTACAGGAGAAATAGCCGAGTATAAATGTGCTGTAAGTGCATTAGAACGTCAAACAGAAAAGTCTAGAGCCAGATACGTAAAACAAGCGCCCGCGAGTGGCGTGTAATTGAGAATAGTCCAAGCCTGTCTGCATACTCCAGCACAAGGCCAGCAGTGAGCATAACGTATTGACAACCACTCCGGTGAGAGGTGTAGAGAGGTGAGAGAGGCAGTCGTACGAGAAATACAAGTAATAGATGTGAAAGGGGATGATGAGGCTGATTAGAGAGAGGAGAGAGGGAGGTACACATTTGGAAACAAAAGTGGGATGACGAAAGGAAATCTTTGAGAGAGAAAGGCGGAGGCAAGTGTTTGCGAGTCCAATGAGATAGGGGTGACACATGCCCAGGTGATAGAGTTAAGAGAGTGAAGGGAGACATATGAGAGGGAGAGAATAAGACAGAAACACACAAATAGAAAGACGTGAAGGGACGACAGAGGGGTGATAAAGAGACAAACATGTTAGAAAGGGGCATCTGAGAATAGAAGGGCCGTACAAGTGACAAATAGGTGGCACACAAATAGAGATCGCCGAGGAGACGTGTGTCAGAAAGCTAGGGAGACTGGCAAGCGAAAGAAACGAGGAGGCAGGTCAAAGCTAATAAAGAGACAGTTCAGAAAGAGAGCTGAGAGATAGCTAGGTAATACACATATAGATGAGATATATTGCAGAGGGAGAGTAAGGTAAATGATAAAGAGGTAACAAAGGGACAGGCAGGTTAGAGGGGTAAACGGTTCCTAGAACTAATGATGTAGACAGGTAGAAAAAGGACAGCCGAGAAAGACGGTAGGGATGTGGGGATGATGAGTGATAAACAGTTTAGAAAATTGGCTGAGGAAGAAAAGCTGAGAGACAACGAAGAGATGTAGACAGGTGAGAAATAGCTGAGAGGGGGAATAGGCCAGAAAGAAGGGATAGTGGTCAAGTAATGAAACACACGTCAGAGATGGTGATGCAGATGATAAAAAGACATTAAAATTGGGTTGTTGGTTGACTGGAGTGTAAGCCCTAGTCAAGCAGCAATCACAATCCTAGTCAGGGTAAGGCACCACAAAACCCTAAATTAACCTGTGCTCACCCTCTGTGTAGCTTCGCTTGGAGCAGTGAGCCTTAACCTAGAGGCAATGTATAAATTATTTTAGTGACACCTCAAACAATAAAATAGTGAAAACACCACACAAAAAGATTCCACACTGGTTAGAAAGATAGATCTGAATATAATAAGTAAAATAATACCAAAATGACAAAAATTCAATAAGTAGAACTGGAGATATTAAATTTCACATTTTAAGTGAAAATAGCGCCAACAAGCAAGAAGCACCATTGAGGATATCTGGTTAACGTGGACTGGGACAAAGTCAAAAGTTCAGGCCAACCGTGATGGGGCACTGCCTGGCTGCAGGGTCCCAATTAGGCATGCTGAACCAAAGTACCTTAAATCCCGGTTGCAGAGCTTTGTGTGGATCCGCATCGAAGATGCATCATGCAGCCGAGATGATGCAAAAACCGGTGTGGAGGATGTGTTGCACAGTCGGTTCTGATGAGCTGTGATGCTGCGATGCTGAGTTTTGGCTCGTCATCAAGACTACTGTCGACAGGAGATGCAAGGAGCTTGCACGGGCAAAAGTGTTGCACAGTGGCTGTTCCAAAGAAGATGTGTCAAACCCAAGATGCGGGAGTAATGCGAGTCTGTTGAGACAGTCCAGTCCATGCAAAACCAATGATGCATCAGTTCTGCTCGAGGATGTACCTCCCAGCCGAAGAGATGCATCAGTTCTGCTAGGGGATGTATCGTTCA
Organism: Pleurodeles waltl; assembly: GCF_031143425.1. Classification (NCBI taxonomy): domain Eukaryota; kingdom Metazoa; phylum Chordata; class Amphibia; order Caudata; family Salamandridae; genus Pleurodeles; species Pleurodeles waltl. The sequence continues at coordinate 729,994,204 of NC_090443.1, forward strand.
CAAGAGGATGCATTGGTTAAACTGAGAAAACACCTTAGGCCCACTTCCAAGCGTCTAGGACTAAGGTTGGCATCACTTCGCAGGTTAGACTCACAGATGTCAGAGTCCAGGTGCAGAAGCAGGGCAGTCTTTTATATCTCTGAAACTTCAGATCAGGAGGCCAGCCATCTAGCCCTGGGAGTCAGTCTGGGTTCTGGATTCAATTAATGCAAGTCCAGTTCCTCTCACCCACACCCAAGCAGTAGGCAGCAGGCTATCACAGAATAGCAGGAGTCCAGCAGAGTGGCAGTCCTTCCGCAGCACAGCAGTTCTTCTTGGCAGAGTATCCACAGGTCCAGAAGTGTACTTAAGTGATAGGGCCTGATTCTTACCTTGGCGGTCGGCGGAGAGGCGGCGGTTGGACCGCGAACAGACCGGCGGTCCAAAAAATGGCATTCTGACCGCGGCGGTCACCGCCGCGATCGACCGCCACTTCCCCACTCCGACCGCCACGGCGGTCATGACCGACGGGCTGGAGTTCGCACACTCCGGCCCGGCGGTCGACCCAAGACCGCCAACCGTATCATGACCCTGCTTACCGCCGCGTTTTTTGGCGGTCGGGAACCGCCATGCGAACCATGGCGGTAGGCACTATCGGGGCCAGGGAATTCCTTCCCTGGCACTGATAGGGGTATCCCCCACCCCCCACTGCCCCCCACGAGTCCTCCCCCCACACCCTCCACCCCCCTGCCACGCCCCAGAGGTGGTACAAACCCCCTGCCCCCCCACCCCGACATGCACATACACGCACCCCGACATGCACGCACCCCCAACATGCACATATGCACACCCCCTACACACACACATACACAACGGGGGCACATACCCGCACACATACATGCCGACATGCGCACCCGCCGAACTACACACATTGCCCAAAGGCACAGCAGCACCCCCCGCCCGCATGCACGCACTCACACACCCCCTCTACACACCCCCATGCACGCACACATCACACAACACCCCCCCACCCCCTCCCCTCACGGACGATCAACTTACCTTGTGCGTTGGTCCTCCGGGAGGCGACGGGAGCCATAGGGACGTGACCGCCAACAGAAGACCGCCAACAGAAGACCGCCACACAGAAATGTGGGTCGTAATTCTGGGGGCGGTGTTCTGCTGGCGTGGCGGTGGAGGTTGACCAGTCTCCACTTTCCCGCCGACCGCCAGTGTGGCTGCTGGCGGTATTCCGGCGGAACGCTCCCAGCGGTCAGAATACGCGCAGCGGCATACCGCCGCGGTCGGCGGTCTTTGCCGCGGCGGTAACTCGGCGGTCTTGCGAAAAGACCGCCAAGGTCAGAATCAGGCCCATAGTGTCTTAGGTCCAGTTCTTAGACTGAGTAGTACCTTTGAAGTGGGGGAGACTTCATAGATATGCCTTTGAAGTGCACATAGGCCCTGCCTTTTCTGCCCTGTCTCCAGACTCATTACAGGGGGGTATACAACCTATGGGAAAAGGACACAGCCTATTCAGGTGTGACTGGGTCCAGCTCCTTTCTCCCATCCTGCCAGGATGGCCCACCACATTACACTTAAGCTCCTTGTGTATGGCTGTCTAGAAGGAATACACAAAGGGGTTCATTACGACCCCAGCGGTCGGTTTAATAGTGGAGGTATTACCGCCAACAGGCTGGCGGTACATCCCTTCACCATTATGACATTGGCGGTTTGGACACTCACTGCCACGGTGGTAATGACCGCCGGACTGAAGACTACAGTCTTCAGCCCGGCGGCTGTCACTAGGCAGTCCATGGCATTTTGACCCCGCCCACCGCCATGGTTTCCGTGGTTTCTGTACCGCCACAGAAACCATGGCGGTAGGCACTATCAGTGTCAGGGAATTCCTTCCCTGGCACTGATAGGGGTCTCCCCCGCCCCCTCCTCCTCCCCAGAGTCCACCCCCATCTTCCCCCTCCCACCCCCCCACATATACACACATACACACACATAATACACACCCATACACACATGCATACACACATTCACCTACGCATGCATAAATTCATACACACTCACAGCAACACTCACAAACATACATCCAGGCACACATGCAATCACACAACATGCACGTACACCCACCCACTCATGCACACACGCATTACACAAGCATGCACGCATTCAAACACAGTCACATACACCCCACACATGCACACAACACCCCCACCCCCATCTCCTGTCGGAGAACCCGATTTACCAGCTTGCAGGGGGTCCTCCGGCAGGAGATGGAATGCGGCGCTGCTGCCAGCAGCAGCGTCCGCTAGCAAAACACCACCAGGCCGTATCATGGAGCATGATACGGTAGGTGGTGTTTTGCTGGCGTGGCGCTACTGCTGCTAGCAGCGCCACCTTACTGCCGTCTGCTGCCATGACCGTAGCCGGAATTCCGCCAGCCTTCTGGCGGAATTCCGGCTACGGTCATAATTCCATGTATGGTCAGTAGCCACGGTGACGGTATGTTGGCAGGCGTCGCCGTGGCGGTAGGCAGCATTTGCCGCCAGTGTCATAATGAGGTCCAAAGTCTAGCTGTCACCTACCCCAGACATGTGATCATAGACAGGCAGAAGGCACCAAATGGCTAAAGTAAGAAAATGACAACTTGATAAAACTGCACGCACAGGCTCTGCAACGGCAGGCCTTAGACATGGTTATGAGCCTACTTAAGTGGGTTCACAATCAGTTCTAGAGGCCTACTAGTAGCATTTAATTAAGAGGTCATGGGTGCACGTAATACCAATATATTAGGGACTTACACATAACTTAAGTACGCCAACTGGGGATAAGCTAATATTACTATGTTTAGGGGAGAGAGCACAAGCACTTTGCACTGGTTAGCAGTGGTAACGGGCACAGAGTCTTAATACCAGCAATCATGAGGTCTTAAAAGTGGAGGAGGTAGGCATAATGTTGTGGGGAAGACCACCCTAGGGCTGTCAGATCTAAAGACATTTTTGAGAGCGGGAGATAGGTATATGAGAGCTGATCGATACAGAAAAGAGAAGGGAAAAAAACATCTAGGAAGGAGGTGCCAGAGAGACGTGTGATGTAGGAAAGTTAGAGAAGAAAAATCAACCTGATAGAGGGAATGGACCCAAGAAGAGAGAAAAGGGCACCGAGGGTATGGGGGATGGAAGGCAGGTGAGCTGTGAGAGGTGAGACAGAGCTTCAGAAAGTAGTGCAACAAGATAGGGAAGATGTGAGGGCCAGCCATTGCTTATTGTAAGCTGGCAATTGCAGGTGTGGCGTCCGGAACTTATATTCCTTCAACAAACTTTGACTCAGAGCAAGAGAGAGAAATACACAAAATAGGGTAATAATGAGGAAGAAAAATAAGGGAAAACTGTGGTGAAGAGAGATGGTAGGGATGGAAAAACAACTACAAGAATTAGATAAAAGGGTAGGGAGTTTCTGGTGTTGGTTTAAAGAGGGATGATGTGGAATCAAGACCACACAGCAATGGCACTCATCACCGTGATATTCAATAGCACCAACTGCTCACTTCTGAACAAAATTGTGGGCTCCGGCATTTATTCATTTACAAATAATCACTAGGGACAGCACAGAAAGGTGACAAAGGAGGAGAAAAGATATGGGAGTGAAAATATGCACAGGGAGGAAGAAAGGTGACAGAGAGAATTCAGAGAGACAAAAGTAAGCATGTTCTCTTCCAAACATATATTCATAATCTGGCGCATCATAAGGGGTTTAATGTCATGGAGGATCTGTATAAGGGCATATGGAATGTAACCCAACCAGTGACCAGTAATTCTGCACTGATCCATGACCACCTAGCAGGAGACCAACGAGGAACCACCAGAACAATTTTTGGTTCTGAGGGGGATGAGTTCCATCTGAGCTGACGAGCACACAAGGTACAAGGTCCCTTTCTCCTAAGCAGCTCTATTGGTCAAACATTATTTGTTGGTCCAGCACCAGTTAGGAGGTTGTCCAAGGGGCATAATATGAGCAATTTCTTTAACATGGACATCTACCAGTCTCTGGGAGTCTATAAACTTGTCCTACTCTTATCACCATATAAAGGGCCGTGGCATATTTTAGGCAAGATAAAATGGTATCCCTGATAAGTGTGGGTCCGTTTGCCAGGCCCAGGAAAGGCAGGCCATTTCTAGACAGTTTGAACTGAAATTTACAATTGTTCACACTCACTGAAACCTGGGGGTGCATAGAGAGCTGATGATAAACGTACATCAAATTTCTTAACTCTAGTGCTGATTCATGGTCCACAGAACGTTGGCTTAAAAAACAGAGGTGGAGACGAAATATCCATTTTGATTTGTAATGTTTTGATTTTTCTAGATTTGAGAGCTAGTTTACTCACTTTCATTATCCAATGGGCTTTACTTAGGCACACATCAAGCTGTTCTTTGTCCTCACTACTATCTCCAGATCAACCATCAATTGGTTGTGTTCTGCATAGACGTGAAAGTCCAGGTAAAACGTCCTGAGTTTTCTTAATGATGCAATGTGTCTCGGAAGATTTAAGGTTGCAATCCCGTAACTGTGAGGGAGTAAACATGGAACCTTGTACAAACACCATATAGTTTGAGTTCACATACACTTGATGGGGAAACGAATGGCAATACCATGGCATTACCAGTTTATCCCCCATTATGATGTGCATAAATTATAAAGGTGCAGTTTTACAGCACCAGTTAAACACTGCTCCTAATGTTATTGGTATTCACCAAGTGTGCTTTTGACTACTGGGGTTGCTGAAGATGTGTAATGCAAAATTCACTATAGATCCTCAAACAATATAGTCCCCAGAATGCCCTGCTATGTATTGCAGAATTCTGGGTCAAATTATACATTATCTATTTTTCTTATAAATAACAATTCTTTAATATTCCAATTGACTATGTTTATTAGACTCTCAATTTCGTAATTTTCTTAGTTTTCATCACTTCATAGGTTGAATCAGTAGCATAACCAATTCTCAGTGCTAGCATTGTTCATATTTGTGCTAAACCCGAATGCATTTTGGCCCAAACGTCCTAATAGTTCACTGAGGGGGAAGGAGAAATCCTGTCATTACTAGAACATGCTTCACTGCTTTGAAGCATGGGAAATTATTATTTCTCCTGAGGCAAAGGACACTTTGTCCGAAATACATAGCAAAGCGTTTTGGGGACTGTATTATCCTAGGACATATAGAAAATTGTATATTCTGCATAATGGCTCCTAATAATAGCAATCAAAACAACGTCAGTGAACTGTGACTAGTGACAGCCCCTAATTCATCATCCATCTGAGAAATTAGGCTTTTGGGGAGGGCGCATAGGAAGCAGAAGGATACCTTGAGCCAGAGTTTCTAATGCAGTTTTCCTAGCACCTTGCTGGTGCTGGAGCGATCCAGCACAGGTCACTCCTTGAGCTAAGTAATATTTGAGCAGATATGAAGAAGAAGCAGTGTAACCTAAGTTATCTCTTCTGCCAAAAGGCAAAAGCATTCACATTGTAACTCAAGAGATAACTCTAACGCTTCTATGTGAAGTCTGAGGGCCTGGTTTAGAGTTTGGCAGAAGGGGCTACTCCGTCACAAAAGTGACCGATATACCATCCCTCATATTACAATCCCATATCGGAAATCCCAATCGTCATATTACAAATATAGGAGGGCATGATTTTCCCAAGACTTCACCGGACTTGCAGGCAACACCCGTGGATTGCTGGGGCCACCATGCTCGAACATGTTCGATAGATCACATAGCTGTGAGTACCTGTGAGAGCCTACCTGGGACTGAGTACATCCTGATGCACACATATATCTCCACAACTGCACTGGACACAGCCTTTATAACTTGCTGAATTCTGTTATGTTATTTAGGAAGCTGGCCTGGAGTGTGGTGAGTACCTATGGTATTATCACCTTAAACCAGGGCCAGGTATCCCCTACTAGTGAGGTGTAGACAGTGTCTAGGAAGCTAGGGCTATTTAGAGGTAGCTGTGGATGAGCAGCCAAGATCTATGTAGGAGACATGCAAAACAAGACTGGAAGAAAGCAAAGGTGGATCCTGACAGAAGAGGACCTGCAAAAGAAGCCGACAAGGTCCAGTTCGAGTTGGAGTGTCCGACTGTGGCAGGAGCCGCTACCTACCCTTCTGTGGATGCAAGACCAGGTCGACGGTGGATGAAGAAAGTCAGCAGTGCAGCACAGGAGCAGAAGAGAAGTTCCCGAAGTGATTCAAGTGATGTCCCACTTCAGCGGTCATGATGCAGTCGGTCAGTGGTGCTGGAAAACCACCAACTAGCCTTGTGTGAAGGGTTCTTTATCCCGGGTTGAAGGGATATTAGATTTAAGACGACAGACGCGTGTTCAAGGGTTTAATTAATTTATTTCGTTTTGGGGTCTAAGATGAATTTATCATCTTCTCACAATGTCAGGGTGGATTTTAGTCTTTCAACGAATAATAAAGTCCCCTTTGTTTTTATTCTCTCTTTCAGGGTTCGGGTAAGGTTCCTGGTGTGGTCTGGTCCGGCTTAAGAAGATTCTGGTCTTCCCATATGTCAGCGGCCCAGGTTCCCCAGAATAAAGAAGAAAAAGAAAACAGGTAAGTGGAGATTAAGTAAATATATAGAGTTATTTAGGTTTAGTAGGTTGGTGGGGGATAGGTAGGAGTGCAGGGAGGTGAGGGGTTTACTTTTCCCATGTCTTCCTCCCTACCGCAGCACGTTGTGGAATTCCCCTTAATTTTGATAACCGCTATTTAGGGTTGGGTTCCGTGAGTTTAGAGGGTATACTGGTTGCCCTTTACACGGTCTCCCCTCCCTTATAGGACCTCAGCCCTTTTCCCTTATATCCCCAAAATCCCGAGAACCACCCGGCACCCCGCTCCCGTTTGCGGTACGATCGTACCTCTGGTGGCCACGCCCCTCCAGGGACGCGGCCGGCTTCTTGGCAGTCTCCCGACTTCACTGGGTCAGGGGCGGGAGGCTCCCTAAGTATCTCTCTCCTTCCACGTCGCTCGTCTGTCTTGGGGGGACTCGCTTCGTCCTGGTGTGCGTTTTCCTGTTCGTCCTTCTCCGTTGAGGCTCTCCGAGTGTTTCTCTCTCTCGCGTCTTCCGGGTTCTCCGCGGCGTCTCCTTTTTCAATTTCCTTTCTGGCGTACATGACGTTCGACGTCATGACGTCCCGAGCTCCTCGGGTGCCCCCGGGGTATTCCTCCTTAGTTTCCGCATTTTCCTGTAAACCGGCGTCGGGAGACGTCCGGTTACACATCCTCTCACTTGAATGGGCTGTTCGAGTCCCACAGGTCCCGGAAACCGTGATAAATAGTCGGCTTGACCCATAAGATCACCAGGGAGGTGGCAAACCTGAAAGGAGAAAGGTTGAAGCTCGATAAACCACCTCAGGATACGATTGTTGGTATTTTTATATCTTGAGAGCCAGGTAAGGGGAGCATGATCCGTTTACAATAGGAAGGACCTTCCCAAAAGGTAATATTGGAGGCTTTCGATTGCCCACTTAATGGCAAGACACTCCCGCTCGATAATGGGATATTTCTGTTCCCTGGGAAATAGTTTACGGCTAATAAAGACCACGGGATGGTTTACTTCGGTTTCATCCTTCTGAAAAAGTACGGCTCCCAATCCTACGTCGGAGGCATCCGTTTGAAGATGGAAGGGCTTATTAAACTCAGGGCATTTCAAAATCGGTTGAGTAGTGAGGCATCTCTGTAAGGCACGATAACTACGATATTGACACAGGCTTAGTCTAGCAATGGTTTTGGGTTGTCCCTTTCTCAGAAGGTCGGTCAAGGGCGCGGCCAGGGTGGAATAATGGGGTATAAACCGTCGATAGTATCCTACCAGGCCTAAAAAAAGAACGTACCTCCTTTTTTGAGGTGGGAGCATCGATGCGTAGAATGGCTTCAATTTTATTCATTTGGGGTCTTAGTACACCTTTCCCTATGTGATAGCCCAGGTAAGAGATATCATTAAAGGCCAGTCGGCTCTTAGAAGGGTTGACTGTCAGTCCAGTCTTTCGTAATGCTGTAAAGATTTTACCTATATGCGTTAAATGGTCTTCCCATGTCTCGCTAAATATGACGATGTCATCCAGATATGCGGCAGCATATCCGGTATGAGGTCGTAGTATGGTGTCAATGAGGCGTTGGAAGGTGGCGGGGGCCCCATGTAACCCAAAAGGGAGAACATTAAAATGATATAGTCCGGAGGGGGTAGAGAAGGCCGTTTTTTCTCTATCTTCTAGGGCCAGCGGGATCTGCCAGTAGCCTTTTGTCAAGTCGAGAGTAGACATGTATTTAGCTTTCCCCAATTTCTCTAAAAGTTCGTCTACTCTTGGGAGGGGATATGTGTCAAACTGGGAGATAGAATTGACTTGTCTAAAGTCAATACAAAAACGTATAGACCCATCCGGTTTGGGTACCAATACCACAGGCGAACACCAGGGATTTGAGAAGGTTCTATAATATCTAGGTCTAGCATTTTCTCTATTTCACTTTCTACCAGAACCTTCCTAGCTTCGGGGATACGATAAGGGCGTAACCGTACTATCTTACCAGGAGGGGTTGTGATCTGATGATGTACCAACTTAGTTCTACCGAGTATCAGGGAGAACATCTGAGTGTGTTCATCGAGGAGTTTGTTTAACTGCTTGCGCTGCTGAACCGAGATGTCCATATTTATGACCGGTACCTCGTGCCCGCTAGGGCGATCAGTTGGGCACCACCCTACCTCCAATTCCTTAACGGTGTTAACCAGACATCCTCGGACCGGGTCGGTCACAGGTTCTTCCCATTTTTTTAGTAGATTAATGTGGAAGATCTGTGACCTATTAGGACTATCGGTGAGCTGAATTTTATAGGTCACGGGTGTTATTATTCCTGTCACGTTGTATGGTCCCTGCCACTTTGCTAACAGCTTGTTGTCTGAACTGGGGAGAAGCACTAACACCTTATCCCCTATGGAAAAATACCTCAACTGGGTATTCCTATCATAATACCTTTTCTGTTTCTCTTGAGCCTTCTCCATGTTTTCTCTTACGTTTTCCCACACCGTGTGTAGGTGGTTTTTTAACTCCTGGGTATATTTCAGAAGGGTCTTTTCCCCATCCTCCTCCTCCCACAATTCCGCTGCCATGTCTAATAGGGTCCTGGGTTGTCGTCCGAACAACAGTTCAAACGGACTATGGCCCGTAGAAGCTTGTTCATGGGTCCTGATAGCGTACAATACTAAGGGGAGTTTCCTATCCCAGTCTTTACCGGTCTCAGAGATGGATTTCTTTAGAAGATTTTTCAGCATCCGGTTATACCGTTCCACCAGACCATCGGTCTGTGGATGATAAACCGATGTCCGCAATTGTTTGATCCCCAAAAGTTGGCATATTTGTGTCATCAAAGAGGACATGAATTGGGTACCTTGGTCTGTTAAGATTTCTCGGGGAAACCCAATTCGGGAGAAGAACCCTATCATGGCGTGGGCAACACTCTTGGTGTTAATACTACTAAGAGGGATGGCCTTGGGGTACCTTGTGGCGTAATCCACCAACACTAATATGTAACGGTATCCTCTGGAAGAGGGTAGGAGAGGACCAACAATGTCCATTCCTACTCGGGAGAATGGAATATCTATGATAGGAAGTGGTTGCAAAGGGGCTCTTCTCCTTGTCCCAGGATCAATCATTTGGCATTTAGGACACTGTTGACAGAATTTCCTAATCTGAGAAAAGACACCTGGCTAATAGAACCTCCTCAACAGATACTCTTCTGTTTTTTCCCTCCCATAGTGGCCACCCCCTGGCTGACTGTGGGCTAGGTGCAGAACTTGTTGTCTATAGGGTTCGGGGACTATCAATTGCCTCTTTTCTTCTCGGTCATTGCTAGTGACTCGATATAATAGGTTTTTAACTATTGTGAACGATGGCCCTCTATCTCGGGGGGTCCGGGGCCTTGCATTTTTCCAGGCATGAACCAAACTTGGATCTTCTCTTTGGCAGCTCCGAAAGGGGGGAAGGTTAGTAAGGGTAAGAACCGGTGTAATTACCCTCTCTGGGCTCGTATTTTTATTTGCGTAGGCTTTTCTGGCTGCTCTTTTTTCACCTTGGGAGGGTTTGTACCGGTCTACCGGGGAAGGTATAGGTATGTTATAGAAGGGAGCATTTTTCCACCAGGTATTCACTTCTTCAGAATGTCTTGTACTATCCAGAAGCTCCGAGAATTTTGTAAAATCCGTTCCAATAATAGCTTCTTCCACTAGTTGTTCCACTACCCCCATCCTTATGGGATTTTCTTTTCCTTCCCATGACAGGGTCGTCCAGGTTAGAGGATATTCCATGGTTTCGCCATGAATACAACAGATGGACACAGTAAGACCTGTAGTAAAGGTAGGGTTATCAAGTAAATCAGCCCGGATTACGGACTGACTGCATCCTGAATCAATGAGGGCCAGGGTGGGTCTTCCATGGATAACGAGTCTCTTCTTATAGGGGGTGTCGTTTCCCCCGGTATAAAAGACTCTTCCCCTAGTAATTCCTATCTCCATTGGTTCTGGTTTCTCTGTTTTTAGGGGGCAAACCCGGGCTATGTGTCCCCATTCACCACAACTAAAACACTGTGGTTGTTGAACGTACGGCTTCTCCAATCCTCGCATTTTTCCAATATCATCGTTGGTTCTTCGCCCCACTGATAAGGATGAACTGGGACTCTGGCGAATGGGGCTAGGCGTTGGCCTAGGGGGGGGGATTTTGAATTCGAGAGAGCGGTGAAAGGCACAGGCTAACTCGATGGTGGTGTTAGTGTCTGGGTTTGGATGTTGTTTGATCCAGTGACGCGTGTTGGGGGGTAGGGCGTCTAGATATTGTTCCAAGAGGACGATCTCAATGATGTCTTCCCTATTAGTCCCAATGGGGCCCAACCATTTGAGACCCAAATCTTTGATCCGGAAGTATAGGGCTCGGGGGTTCTCGGAAGGGCCCCACTTGGCTTTTCTAAACCGGACTCGGTAATGTTCTGAATCAAAACCCACCCGTTCTAGGATGCTCTTTTTAATGTCCTGATAGGGAGTTATTCCGCCAGGGTTCACGGCTTGATAAGCCGCTTGGAGGGTTCCTGTCAATCATGGGGCGATATATTGACCCCATCGCTCCTGAGGCCAGGTAGCGGAAGTGGCAACTCGTTCAAAATTGGTGAAGAAGGCATCCGGGTCTTCGCCTTCCTGATACCGCTGTAGGACCGAACTGGGCACATTCGGATGCACCAGGGTGGCAGCAATGGTATCCGTGAGATTTTTTATGGCAGTCTCATGAACCAATTGATTGTTGGCCATGATAGTGGCCTGACTTTTGAGCGCGCTTTGTAGGGCCTCTCTCTCCTCTTTAGCCTCCCTCTGTTGCTCTTCCCACACTATTTGCAGGTGCCTCTGCCCCTCGGCCAACTGCTGCATCATATCTGATATCGTGGGTTTCTCCTCCATGGTCTTGGACTGCCTGTCGCCTGGTCCAATATCCCACTTCTGACACCACTGTGAAGGGTTCTTTATCCCGGGTTGAAGGGATATTAGATTTAAGGCGACAGACGCGTGTTCAAGGGTTTAATGAATTTATTTCGTTTTGGGGTCTAAGATGAATTTATCATCTTCTCACAATGTCAGGGTGGATTTTAGTCTTTTAACGAATAATAAAGTCCCCTTTGTTTTTATTCTCTCTTTCAGGGTTCGGGTAAGGTTCCTGGTGTGGTCTGGTCCGGCTTAAGAAGATTCTGGTCTTCCCATATGTCAGCGGCCCAGGTTCCCCAGAATAAAGAAGAAAAAGAAAACAGGTAAGTGGAGATTAAGTAAATATATAGAGTTATTTAGGTTTAGTAGGCTGGTGGGGGATAGGTAGGAGTGCAGGGAGGTGAGGGGTTTACTTTTCCCGTGTCTTCCTCCCTACCGCAGCACGTTGTGGAATTCCCCTTAATTTTGATAACCGCTATTTAGGGTTGGGTTCCGTGAGGTTAGAGGGTATACTGGTTGCCCTTTACACGGTCTCCCCTCCCTTATAGGACCTCAGCCCTTTTCCCTTATATCCCCAAAATCCCGAGAACCACCCGGCACCCCGCTCCCGTTTGCGGTACGATCGTACCTCTGGTGGCCACGCCCCTCCAGGGACGAGGCCGGCTTCTTGGCAGTCTCCCGACTTCACTGGGTCAGGGGCGGGAGGCTCCCTAAGTATCTCTCTCCTTCCACGTCGCTCGTCTGTCTTGGGGGGACTCGCTTCGTCCTGGTGTGCGTTTTCCTGTTCGTCCTTCTCCGTTGAGGCTCTCCGAGTGTTTCTCTCTCTCGCGTCTTCCGGGTTCTCCGCGGCGTCTCCTTTTTCAATTTCCTTTCTGGCGTACATGACGTTCGACGTCATGACGTCCCGAGCTCCTCGGGTGCCCCCGGGGTATTCCTCCTTAGTTTCCGCATTTTCCTGTAAACCGGCGTCGGGAGACGTCCGGTTACACCTTGGCAAACACAAGAGTCTGGGAAGAGGGTTTTTCAAGGCTGAAGAGGACCAGCAAGGCTCAGGGGACTTGACCCAAGGAGGGGAGTCTGAAGTGACCCTCCGCAGCCCGGAGAGCCACAAGAAGATGAGGCAGCCCCATAGGCGACTCACGGGCAGCAGGCAGGACTGTCTGTGCTTTGCAGGAAGGAGTGCTGGGGGCCGGGGCTACACAGAGCCTGAAGGTCACTTGGAGAGGGGACAAACAAGCCTTGATAGCTGCAAGAGCCGCAGTGCCCAGGGGTACTCTCCTGCAAGGAGAGGCAAGGGCTTACCGTCTCGCAAGTTGGACAGCTGGTAGAGAGTACGAAGTGAACCACTCCAGACCACCACCTGTGTTTGAGGATCCACGCAGTTCCGGAAGAGAGAAGATCTACACAGCCTGTTGTTGTTTCAGTTGGTGCCTGCGGAAGCAGGGGAGTGACTCCTTCACTCCAAGGGAGATTCCTTCTTACTTCATGTGGATGCTGAAGACTCGTCGCCCCCAGATTATGCACAGCCAGGGAAATGTTGCAATTGCTTGAAGGAGCTGGAGAAACAATGTTGCAGAGCAGAGTTATCGCTGGAGTTGCAGATTGTTGGTTCCTGGAGGGTCCAGTTGCCGTCCCAGTGGCAAGAAGATGAAGTAAACTATGCAGAGGAGTCATGCTGGAATCATGCACATCTAATCTGAGGACCCACCCGAGAGGGAGTCCCTAAATAGTCCAGGAAGGGGGATTTCTCAACTAGCAGCTGCGACGCCACCTGCCTGACCTGGCCACTCAGATGCTCCCAGGGGCCTCTGCCCACCTTGGATTCAAGATGGCAGAATCAAGTAGCCCCCTGGAGGAGCGCTGGGCACCACCCCTGAGGTGGTGATGGACAGGGGAGTGGTCACTCCCCATTCCATTGTCCAGTTTCAGGCCAAAGGAGGGACCGGGGGTCCCTGAACTGGTGCAAACCGATTTATGCAAGGAGGGCACCAAAATGTGCCCTTCAAAGCATACCAGTGGCTTGGGGGGGGGCTACCCCTCCTAAGCCATGTAACAACTATTTCCAAGGGAGAGGGTGTTACCTCCCTCTCCCACAGGGAATCCTTTGTTCTGCCTTCCCCTGCTTGAGCTGGTGAGCTGGTCAAGCAGCAGGAGGGCATAAACCTGTCTGAGGGGTGGCAGCAGCGCGGGCTGTCCGGAAAACCCCAGAAGACTAGTAGGAGCAATGCTGGGGGCCATCCAAGGAGCCCACGAAGTGCATAGAATCATACAACCAACACTGGCAACAGTATTGGGGTAGGATTCTGACATGTTTGATACCAAACATGCCCTGGTTTGGACTTACCATTATGTAGCTGCACTGCACTTACGAAGTTCAGAGTAATGGAGATGGAGCTCATAGGGACACCTCTTGTCATGCAGTGGTGCCCTCACACACACAGGTACCTGCACCTTGCCCTCTGGGGTAGAAGGGCCTGCTATAGGGGTGACTTACAGTGACCCGGTGCAGTGACCTGTAGCGAAAGGGTGGATACACCTTTTCACACAGGCTGTAATGGCAGGCCTGCAGACGCATTTTGCATGGGCTCCCCTGGGGCACAATGCATGCTGCAGCCCATGTGGAACCCCTGGTGCCCTAATGCCGTGGGTACCTAAGTACCATATAATAGGGACTTATATGGGGGCACCAGTATGCCAATTGTGGGTTGTGCAAAGTCCTAAGCAACCAAATTTAGGGGGATGGAGCACTATCACTGGGGTCCTGATTAGCAGGACCCCAGTGAAACAGGCAAAAAGTGGGGGTAACCATGCCAAAAAGAGGGTACTTTCTTACGGTTGTGTTCAATGTGCTTCTGACTTGGTGGGTGGGGCAAAATTGGGTAGGTACATGTTTATTACGATGTTCATTTTTGACTTATGTATGCTTTGTTGTACATTTCAACCTGCATAGAAAAATGAAAAAAAAAAAAAAGAAATATGTGAGTCATGGACAGCTATTAAAACTCCCTTGTGGCAGATCTAGGTATTTTAAGGGATGACCACCATAAACTGGCCGACAAAGTGCGCACGCCTGAAAGTAAACTACTGGAGTTGGCCGCTCAGCAAGTCACAAATACTTCTGCCATTTCAGAACTTCAGAAGCGACAATGTATTACATCAGAGAGCTGAAGATGCTGAAAGCAGCACACGCTGTAACAATGTGAGGATAGTGGGAATGCCAGAAGAGGCAGAAGGCATTAACCTGACAATGTTCATAGAGGAATGGCTGCAGTGCTCTGTTTGCTATTGAACAAGCACATTGGATGCCAGCGCGCCTTCCACCTTGTGGAGCACCGCCTAGTTCTATGGTAGAGAGGATCCTGAACTTTCAGAATCACGATCATCTTTTTCAAAAGGCCAGGAAAACTGCACCTCTCATTGTGAACAAATAACACTTTGCTGCTGTAGATTCTCCTTGAGCTCCTCTGCAGTAGCCCACTTAGACTCAGACCCGAATGCCAGTCTAGCACTTTTCCCTACTGTTACACTGCAGACACGCTGATTTGAACAACCTTGAAGCTGGTCTTACAAGTAACTGTTTATGCTTATGGAGGTGACCTTTCAGCACTCTCCCTAATGCCGTAATTTCCTACCTGTTGTCCTTCTGTCCTTTTTCTTCTCTCTTCCTCTTAGGGGGTAGAACTTCCGTCACAGCTCGTGATGTGATGTGGGATATATATATATAAAAATGCATCTCAAGGTATACATACTTTGAGATGCATTCGTCTGTGGGTTGAGATGGAGGGTTCTTGGGTGGTGGGTGGCAAATGTAAGGGGTGTTTTCATAGAAGCTTTAGAGAGACCAACATATAGATTTTACCACACATTTCCTCCCCCATGGCAATTGCACCCAGTATTGTTGGTTAATCTTGCTTTGGTTGATTGTTATTGTTTGGGCAAACAGAGGTTTCTTGTTGGACCTTGAATTTGGGAATTGTTCTATTTTGCACCAGATTTGTCCTACTGCTCTACAGATATGCTGCAAGGTAGGCGTGGTCCTTTTGGCTATGATTGTCATTACACTAATTTTATGGCATCTGTGTTACAACACTACAAAATACTGACGTGGAACGTCAGGGGATTGGGCTCCTCGCATTAGAGACATAGAATCCTGGCACAGTTGCATCACTGGAAGGCCTCTATAATTTACTTGCAGAAAACTCACCTCTCTGCATCTGAGGTGGTTACACTACATGGGAAGTGGAGGAGACAGCTGTACAATGAACTCAGGGTTTGCCCACGGGCAGCCATTGGACCCAAGGGTAGGTCGCTCCCCCTGCCGCTGCAGCTCCACCAGCCCAGGCTCCTGAAACCTCCAAGCAAGTCCTGAGAAACTACAGTAAGTACTCCCCCCGCCCAGCCCCTCGCCCTGCCCCGCGCTACTCACCTCTACTCCTGCTTCTTTCTTCCTCTGTGCTCTCCATCTGTATTCTTCATCTGTGTTCTTCTTTCTTCCCTGCACCCCGTCCTACGTGTTCTTTCTTCTGTCTTCATCTGTGTTCTTCTTCTGTGCTCTTCTTTCTTCCCTGCACCCCGTCCTGCGTGTTCTCTCTTCTTCTTTGTCCTTCTTCTGTGTTCTTCATCTGTAGTCTTCATCTGTGCTCTTCTTCTGTGATCTTCTTCTGTGCTCTTCTTCTGTGTATTTCATCTGTGTTTCTTCCTTCTCTTCTGCACCGCGACCTGCGTGTGCTTTCTTCTTTCTTCATCTGTGTTCTTCATCTGTGTTCTTCGTATCCTCTGCTTCTCAGGTCTCTCCTCTTCTGCCTGACTCCTCTTCCTTGACTCTCCGCTCCTCTTCTTCTTTACCTTTCTTCCTGGCTCTTCTCTCTTCTGCTCTTCTGCTCCCGACTCCTCTTCTTCTTTACCTTCTTCTTGGCTCTTCTCTCTTCGGTTCTTCTGCTCCTGGCTCCTCTTCTTCTTTACCTTCTTCTTGGCTCTTCTCTCTTCGGTTCTTCTATTCCTGACTCTTCTCTCTGACCTTCCTCACTCCCCTCCACCTCTGTAACCCCCCTCCCCTATCTGCTCTCCCCTCCCCTCTACCTGACCCCCCCACCCTCCACTGTCCCGCCGCCACCTCCTGCTCGCCCCCGCCCCCCGCTCCCATTCGTCGCCCCCCTCCCGCCCCCCGCCCCCAGCTGACCCCTCCTCCCCCCCTCCACCCTCTTATGGCGGCCGCTGCGTGGCTGCGCCGAAGGCGCGCCAAAGGCAAGCCCGTCTGCGCCCGTCTGCGCCTGGACCGCGCCCAGCGCCATGACCCCTGGCCCCCAGCACTCCCAAACCCCACAGCACCGCTACGACCCCATCACCCCCCACGCCCTCAACCCGGGGCACTCCAGCACCTGCTTCCAAGCCAACCTGAAACGTACCCACGGACCCTTCGTATGCCGCACCTGCAAACTCACCTTCCACCGTGAAACTACCACGCCCGCCAGCCCACGCGCAAACAACCACCTCAAATGCATTCTGATCAACGCACGCTCCGTCCACAAGCACGCCGCTGAACTATGGGACCTCCTGGACTCCACCGCACCGGACGTCGCCTTCATCACTGAGACCTGGATAAACGCCTCCTCGGCCCCCGACATCGCCATAGCCATCCCCGACGGCTACAAGATTTCCAGGAGAGACCGCACCAACCAAGTAGGTGGAGGAATCGCCATCGTCTTCAAGGACTCCATCAACGTCACCACCTCCACCGAAGACACCCCCCTCGCCGCTGAACACCTGCACTTCCAGATCCACACAGACCCCAGGACCACCCTCAGAGGAACTCTCATCTACCGACCCCCTGGACCACGCGCCCTCTTCAGCGACTCTATCACTGACTTCATCTCCCCACACGCCCTTGCCTCACCGGACTACATCCTCCTCGATGACCTCAACTTCCACCTGGAACAGAACAACAACCCCAACACCACCGCCCTGCTCGACAACCTCGCCAACCTCGGTCTCAAGCAACTGGTAAACACCCCCACCCACATCGCCGGACACACGCTCGACCCCATCTTCTCCGTCAGCAACCACGTATCCTTCAGCCACTCCTCCGCTATATACTGGACCGACCACAGATGTGTCCACTTCACCTTCCGACGCTAGACTCGCCACCTCTGCACACAACCCATCCCACGCCGACAGTGGAACAAAATCCCCGAGGAACAGCTTCTCTCCACTCTCAGCGACAACCAACCCACCTTCCCCTCCGACCCCAACGACGCAGCCCTCAGCCTCACGAATTGGATCACCAACTGCGCAGACAACCTCGCTCCCCTCAGACGCCTCCCAAGACAGACCAACACCAAAAAACCTCTCTGGTTCACGGACACCCTTAAGGAATCAAAGAAAACCTGCCGCATCCTCGAGAAAGCCTGGAGCAAGGACTACACCGCAGATAACATGACTGCCCTCAAGAACGCTACCCGCGAACACCACCAACTGATCCGCACCACCAAAAGAAATTCCTTCACAGACCGACTGGACAAAAACAGCCACAACAGCAGAGAACTCTTCAACATCGTCAAAGAGCTCTCCAACCCTAACGCCAACGCCAACGCCATCACGCCCTCACAAGACCTCTGCAACTCCCTCGCCACCTTCTTCCATCGCAAGATCACCGACCTACACGACAGCTTCGGACACCAGACCCAGCCAACCACCACAGAACCTACAACCCCAGCCATCACCCTCAACGCCTGGGCTCACATCAACACGGAAGAGACCAAAGCAACCATGAACTCCATCCACTCCGGTGCCCCCTCGGACCCCTGCCCACACTTCATCTTCAACAAAGCCGACGACATCATCGCCCCGCACCTCCAGACCATCATCAACAGCTCGTTTTCTTCTGCTACTTTCCCCGAGAGCTGGAAACACGCTGAAGTCAACGCCCTACTGAAGAAACCTACGGCGGACCCAAGCGACCTGAAGAACTTCCGCCCCATCTCGCTCCTCCCCTTCCCGGCCAAAGTCATAGAGAAGACTGTCAACAAGCAACTTACCAACTTCCTTGAAGACAACAACCTATTCGACCCCTCTCAGTCCGGATTCTGAGCCAATCACAGCACAGAAACCGCCCTCATCTCAGTCACAGACGACATCAGAACCCTGATGGACAACGGAGAAACAGTCGCCCTCATCCTCCTCGACCTCTCGGCTGCCTTCGACACCGTCTGCCACCGCACCCTAATAACCCGCCTCCGCTCCATCGGGATCCAAGGACAGGCCCTGGACTGGATCACCTCCTTCCTCTCCAACCGCTCACAAAGAGTCTACCTCCCACCTTTCCGCTCAGACACCACCAAGATCATCTGCGGCGTCCCACAAGGCTCCTTGCTCAGCCTGACTCTCTTCAATGTCTACATGAGCCCCCTTGCCGACATCGTACGCAAACACAGCATCATCATCACCTCCTACGCCGACGACACTCAGCTGATACTTTCCCTCACCAAGGACCCCACCAGCGCCAAGACCAACCTGCAAGATGGAATGAAAGACGTCACAGACTGGATGAAACTCAGCCGTCTGAAACTGAACTCAGACAAAACGGAAGTCCTCATCCTCGGAAACACTCCGACCGCCTGGGACGGCTCCTGGTGGCCCACGGCCCTTGGCACCGACCCCCTCAGACCATGCACGCAACCTCGGATTCATCCTGGACCCTCTTCTCACCATGACCAAACAAGTCAACGCCGTATCATCCTCCTGCTTCCTCACCCTCCGCATGCTCCGAAAGATCTTCCGTTGGATCCCCGCCAACACCAGAAAGACCGTGACCCACGCCCTCGTCACGAGCCGACTGGACTACGGTAACACCTTATACGCAGGAACCACCGCTAAACTCCAGAAACGTCTGCAGCGAATTCAAAACGCCTCCGCCCGCCTCATCCTCGACATACCCCGCAACAGCCACATCTCCGCCCACCTGAGACACCTGAACTGGCTTCCCGTCAACAAAAGGATCACCTTCCGTCACCTCACCCACGCACACAAAGCCCTCCACAACAAAGGACCTGAATACCTCAACCGCCGCCTCAGTTTCCACACACCCACCCGTCATCTCCGCTCCGCCAACCTCGCTCTCGCCGCCGTCCCCCGCATCCGCTGCACCACGGCGGGTGGGAGGTCCTTCTCCTACCTGGCGGCCAAGACATGGAACTCCCTCCCCACCAACCTCAGAACCACCCAGGACCACTCCGCATTCCGGAGAGGACTCAAGACCTGGCTCTTCGAGCAGGAGTAACCCCTTCTCCCTAGCGCCTTGAGACCTGCATGGGTGAGTAGCGCGCTTTATAAATGTTTATGATTTTATTTTATTTGATTTGATTGGTCTGAGGGTCGGAATTCCATTTCAAGTACAGGCACCAAAGTTGACACAGAGAGCCAATATGTTTTTGTCGACGGTCAACTGGATGGGGTTATGGTGGTCTTGGGAAGTGTATACTCCCCAAGTACTAAACAAGATGTGTTTCTACAGTGGCTATGCATCCACCTGGCAGATTGGTCACATATTCCCTGGTTCATAGGCAGGGATTTTAATGCAGTACTGGATGTTGACTTGGACTGGTTTCACTCCCCACTGGCTAACGTTCATTCAGCTAGGCAGGCACAAGCCCTTACAAATTGAATATTCCCCTGGGCTCTGGCAGATGTCTGGAGAATACATATACTTTGGCTCATATGACAGTGCTTTTTACTGATATTGACTACTTGGGGAAAACGTTCTCTGACCATAACCCACTGGAGATGGCCATACATGGGGCCAAGTCCCTGTGCCAGTCCCAACATGGCGTATGCAGCTGTCTCTTTTAGAAGATGCAGCATTCAGGGAGACCCTAGGCAGTGTCATTGATGGTTGCTTCACTACTAATTAAGGTATGGCCTCGATACCACTGATGGGAGACCTTTAAAGTGGTGATCAGAGTGGTGTCTATGGCAGCAGCAAAGTGGACTAGATGCACTATCCTACATAACCTAATCCAGATTGAAAAACCGCATGGGTGTCCTCGAGCAAGAGGTGGTAAATGGTCCTGAGTGCTTGACAGACTTATAGGAAGTTAGAACACAGCACGCAGAAACTTTAAAGTAGCTGAGGGTGTTTGACTATACCACCTACACACATAAGATTCACTCGGAGGGAGACAGGGCCAGTACACTATTAGCAAGCATGATACAACCCACAAGGTCACCTACTCCGAACCTAAACATAATCTCAATGACAGGGACACAGTGTGCTACACAGTTATCCATTAATGACACTTTTCTGGTGTGGCATGTAACCTTATATGAGTCCGGTACTCTCTCATGTACTTTGAGATAGATTCCTGAATGATTTACAACTCCCTCGGCTCTTGGGTGAAGCCTGTGCTGTGTTAGCAGCGCCTATCATGATGGAGGAACTGCAGGTGGCCATTAGAGAAATGGCACATTATAAAATGGCTGGAATGGACGGTCTTCCCATAGAACTCTGTTCTACGTTCACCACAAGTTTAGTCTCAGAGCTGAAGAAGCTTTATCGCACTACTCTGGACACCAGGGACTTGCCGGTCAGGCACTTGTCACCTCCCTGTAAAAAACAGACAGGCCCCCTGAGGTCTTACTGTCTCTCCTGTCAACGGATTACAAAATCCTTAGCAAGATGCTAGCAAGGAAGTTTCTTCCTATGCTCCCAGATTTGATCAGTACTGATCACTGTGGATTTGTTCCCCGTAGGAACACTTTCTTAAATATAAGATTCCTCTATCAAATAATCTAGATAGGACACACTTCCTTCCCTAATATGGGTTGTTTCTCATTAGACTTACAGGACCCCTTTGACTCGCTGGTGTGGTAGTACCTTTTCTTGGTGTTACAGAAATGTATTCTCCCGACTGCCTTTGTTAAAAGGGTTAGAGTTCTCTATGCACATCCAATGGCCAAGGCTAAAGCAGGGGCATACAGCTCAACATCATATCCAGTGTCTCATGTCACATGCCAGGGCTGCCCACTGTCACCATTACTATTCGTCCTGGCTATGGAACCACTCGTTGACGGCTGATTTGGGCACCACGTGTGGGTGTCAATTAGGGGTCTACCTATACACGGACAACATGCTTATTTATACACGTGATATGACAATGGAGCTAACACATATAGCTAGAACCCTCCAACTCTGTGGAGTTGCTGGGCCTGCTGGTTAATCATACAAAATCAAAGACATTTTCTAACCGAGATGCCTTGTTTCATGATACGGTATTAATCTCCAGAAGTTACATTTACTTACTGATGAGGAGGTCTGGGACCTCCTGATTTCCTTTGGTGCTGGCATGGCAGTAGGAGCGAACTGGTTGGGGCTGCTGAGAGCTCGGCGTTGTGTAGAGAGAAGTACCAGTGGTTACAAAGCAACCCTTTTCTATGATGTGGGATACACTGCTGGAACAGTTCCGGCTGCAGGGCAGAGATGACATCTGATGACTGCCTCACTTATTGGAGGTTCAATGGGGGGGGGGGAGTCGAAGAACCTACATCACCCCCTGATCTGATGTGCCATGTAACTGCTCCAATATTTACTGCACCTTGCCAGGGGCGAGCCTCACTTTCCTTTTATTGTGTTTTTAAAGTGAAGGGAGACTGGCTTAGCTTGGTGTTTGAGTGGCGGAGGGTGGAGTTGTGGGATTACATCGATAGCACCCACTTTCTCCATTTGTAGAGATGACAAGACAAGTTGTAGAATTTATCTCTATAAATGGTGCCTGAACTCCTCATGTATCCTTAGAGGCCATGTGGTCCACTCTCCATCACGTTGGTATCGTATAATGTAATGCGTATGTTCATGTTTGTCTGAAACTAATAAAATATGTTTTTTCAAAAGCTTGTATTAGTTTGCCTATTGCTATCTTGTGCAGCTCCCCTAATGTTAACTCTTCATGTGTGAATATTTCTAAATATTTATGAAGGGAGGACGGGCAACATTAGGGACCTCTTATTATTTGAGCAACTCAACTTTATTAACTTGTAAATCTGTAGCTGCGTTTAAAACATAATTTGAAATGTGTTTGTAAAGAAAATACTGTTACAAAATGGCAATGCTTCAGGGTACTAATGTTTGGTTTCTTTCCGTAGAGAGAAGAAGCAGTTGTGCGTCTAGCCAACGTGGAAATTATGGAGGTAGTGGCATGGTCTTTTAAGAGAATTTCAACAGGACAAATAAATGAGTCCACGCAATACTTAAAATAGTTTGCAAGGATGAAAGTTGGACATATTAGAAACCTAGCAAGATCCCTAGAAACAGCAAAAATAAGTCATGTTCAAGGGAACCAAATACTACTCATGAGCAGCCAGAAAGAAACTATGAAAATGCTACTTTATAATCATAATCTTTTGGAAAATAATTTGTGTTTGAGTACTTGTTTTATGCTGCTGCATGCTCTGGTTGACCTTTAACCAGAAGGACATGTTGGAATAATGATGATGAGGACTATTTCTGTATTTATTTCAAGGGTTATTAACAAGTGTTATCTTGTTGCCCTGCTGGCTTGTCTGTTACAAAACATATTCATTTTAAGAACTCACCAGCTCCCAAAAATGAATGTGCTCTAAAAAATTATATGCTTTGACTTGCCTGGATTAAATCAAAGAAAAAGTAAAACCAACGAGCATTTTGAGAGAAGCCTTAAAAAGGTCACACTCAGAAAAGTACAGTAAAAAAGGTAAATCAACACTGAGAGTAAATATTATTTTAATTTAGATGCAAATGCTAAAAGACTTCCGTTTTTTCTCTGCAGAGGCCCTGTAACATGTTCACATTCTTTAAACGTTTTAGGCAATTTACCATCCGCCTAGGGGAAGACTGAAAATGTGAATGAATTATTGTGATTACAACAATAAAGCAGTTATCTAATCACATATGTTATGAACTTTCTGTAGTAAAGTAGCACTTTTCTGACATAGTTACCCCCACTTTTTGCCTGGTGTCAGTATGTTTAGACTGTAGTACACTGGGATGCTGCTAACCAGGGCCCCAGTGTTTGTGTTCTCGCCCCTAAATTTAGTTGTCAAGTAATGTTTAAACCTCACAATTGGCATGGTGGTGCACCCACGCAAGTCCCTATTACATGGTACTTAGGTACCTAGGGCATTGGTACACAAGGGGTCCTGAAGGGGCTGCAGCAGGTATTGTGCCACCCATGGGGGACCATGCAAATTGTGACTGCAGGCCTGACATTGCAGCCTGTGTGAAGTGGTGCATGCACCTTTCACCCCAGATATAGGCCCTCATTCTGACCCTGGCGGTCGGTGATAAAGCGGCGGCCAAGCCGCCAACAGGCCGGCGGTCTAAAATATGCAATTCTGACCCTGGCGG
The DNA here is from genome assembly GCF_031143425.1 of Pleurodeles waltl. Classification (NCBI taxonomy): domain Eukaryota; kingdom Metazoa; phylum Chordata; class Amphibia; order Caudata; family Salamandridae; genus Pleurodeles; species Pleurodeles waltl. The sequence continues at coordinate 730,018,088 of NC_090443.1, forward strand.
GAACCGCCAACACAGCCCGCCAACTTAACACTCCGCCCGCCACAGCGGTACAAACAAACAGCGCGGCGGTTCCCGCCAACAGCCAGGCGGCAGACAATGTACCGCCCACCCTATTACGACCCACCAATCTGCCACCTTTTCCGGGGCGGGAGCACCGCCGATAAGAACACGGCGGAAACAGACTACGAACGGGAAAACGCTCACCTCTACGCACTCCACGCGAGATTCCGGCAGCATGGAACCAGAGTTGCAGGTCATCCCCGCACTCCTATTCCTGCTCATATACCAGGAGCACGCCCGGCGGCGCGGAAGACATCGGTGAGTACTGCACCTACGACACAGGGGAGGGAAAAGATTACCGGCACACACCCACCCACCCACACCCACTACAACACACACATCAATGCATTCCCACAGATCACTGTCACAACCCACAAACCACCCCCCTCCGAAATAATGCAAAGACCAAAAGAAGAGATCATAAACGGGCAGATATATTGAAATATGGACACCAGTAATCCCAATAAATAAATAAACTATATACAAAATATATACAGCTACTAAATGTAGTCCAACCACTGTCCGTGGATCACAGGGTTCCTGTGCAAAGGGGCAAGGCCCAGTCCCACGACAAGAACTCCACGGAGAGAACACTGCAGGGGCATCAGCAAGAAAATCGGACAGGCACCTCAGGGGGAAGGGAAGGGGGGGCACCTCAGCCACTTGAGTACACGACGCCAGATCCACGAGGGGACTCCATGACCACTGGCCCATCCTGGGGAGAGCAAAGCCACAGTCCAAACAGTCCATACAGTGGGTGGCCTGCCCACTGGGCCATCCTGGGGAGAGCAAAGCCACAGTCCATACAGTCCATACAGTGGGTGGCCTGCCCACTGGGCCATCCTGGGGAGAGCAAAGCCACAGTCCATACAGTCCATACAGTGGGTGGCCTGCCCACTGGGCCATCCTGGGGAGAGCAAAGCCACAGTCCATACAGTCCATACAGTGGGTGGCCCGCCCACTGGGCCATCCTGGGGAGAGCAAAGCCACAGTCCATACAGTCCATACAGTGGGTGGCCCGCCCACTGGGCCATCCTGGGGAGAGCAAAGCCACAGTCCATACAGTCCATACAGTGGGTGGCCCGCCCACTGGGCCATCCTGGGGAGAGCAAAGCCACAGTCCATACAGTCCATACAGTGGGTGGCCCGCCCACTGGGCCATCCTGGGGAGAGCAAAGCCACAGTCCATACAGTCCATAACAGACCCCACTGCCACTGGAGGAGGCAAGTTGGCCAGAGGACATCCTGCAGCCCTGCCCGAGATAGATCCTGCCCTGCCACGTCTGCCAAAGGGCCAGCGGTTCTTGCCTTGAAGGGCCCAGTTCAGCGGTTCCTGAGACGGCGGGGCCCAGTTCAGCGGTCCTTGCCCTGAAGGGCCCAGTTCAGCGGTGCTTGAGACGGCGGGGCCCAGCGGAGCGGTTCTTGAGACGGCGGGGCCCAGTTCAGCGGTGCTTGAGACGGCGGGGCCCAGTTCAGCGCTCCTTGCCTTGAATGGCCCAGTTCAGCGGTGCTTGAGACGGCGGGGCCCAGCGGAGCGGTTCTTGAGACGGCGGGGCCCAGTTCAGCGGTGCTTGAGACGGCGGGGCCCAGTTCAGCGGTGCTTGAGACGGCGGGGCCCAGTTCAGCGGTGCTTGAGACGGCGGGGCCCAGTTCAGCGGTGCTTGAGACGGCGGGGCCCAGCGGAGCGGTTCTTGAGACGGCGGGGCCCAGTTCAGCGGTGCTTGAGACGGCGGGGCCCAGTTCAGCGGTGCTTGAGACGGCGGGGCCCAGTTCAGCGGTGCTTGAGACGGCGGGGCCCAGTTCAGCGCTCCTTGCCTTGAATGGCCCAGTTCAGCGGTGCTTGAGACGGCGGGGCCCAGCGGAGCGGTTCTTGAGACGGCGGGGCCCAGTTCAGCGGTGCTTGAGACGGCGGGGCCCAGTTCAGCGGTGCTTGAGACGGCGGGGCCCAGTTCAGCGCTCCTTGCCTTGAATGGCCCAGTTCAGCGGTGCTTGAGACGGCGGGGCTCAGCGGAGCGGTTCTTGAGACGGCGGGGCCCAGTTCAGCGGTGCTTGAGACGGCGGGCCCAGTTCAGCGGTGCTTGAGACGGCGGGGCCCAGTTCAGCGCTCCTTGCCTTGAAGGGCCCAGTTCAGCGGTTCTTGAGACGGCGGGCCCAGCGGAGCGGTTCTTGAGACGGCGGGGCCCAGCGGAGCAGTTCTTGAGACGGCGGGGCCCAGCGGAGCGGTTCTTGAGACGGCGGGGCCCAGTTCAGCGGTTCTGGAGACGGCGGACGGTCTATGGCCAACTGCTCATTGCCTGGTGGTGCCCTCCTGGGCAGCGGGGATGGTGCTCCTTCAATGCCCACCTGGGCTGTGGGTGGTGGGGCCCTCCTGGCCAGCTGGGCTGGGTCCTCCCTGGGCAGCGGCTATGGGGGTGGTGGGCTCTCCCGGGGCAGCTGTGCCGGTTCCTCCCGGGGCAGCGGCTATGGGGGTTGTGGGCTCCTCCTGGGCAGCAGGCCTGCTGCCTGACCTCTCCGACTTGCTGCCCTTGCCCTCCTTAGTCATGGGCCTGTGGCCCTTTCCTCCCTTTGGAGCTGTGGCTGGTGACTGTCTCTGGGTGGTGTCCGGGGGGGATGTAGAAGGCGGGCTCCTGCGGCGCCCCTTCCGCCTTCTGCTCCTCTTCCCAGGGGGTGGGCTGGCTGTCCCCTTGCTGCTGGGCGAAGATCCAGACATGCGGGCTGGCGGGCTCCAATACCCCTGCACCCTTGTCAAGGGGGCTGCAGGGCTGGTGGTGGCTGAGGTGCTCTTCTTACCCCGACGAGAAGGAGGGGGGGGCTCAGGGTCAGGAAAGAAGTTAGTAGTGGCGAGGAAGAGCTTCTTGGGACAATGGAGAGTGGTAGGTACAGTGGGAATGGGAGTGGAGGGAGAGGATGTGGTTGTAGGTGAGTCACGTTTGCTGTCTTTGGGTGCAGGTGCAGGAGGGATAGGCTGTCGTGAGGTGGATGGCTGTTGGGTGGGTGGGTGGCTGCGTTTGTGTGGTGTGGAAGAGGGGGTGACAGACACAGTGGGAGAGGACACAGGGGACGTGTAAATGGCAGTGGGGGTGGTGACTGCACGTGTGCGGACTGGAGTGGAGGGTGTGCTGGTGATGGAAACACTGGCTGATGGTGAGGTGAATGGAGGTGTGAGTGTAGACGTCACAGGGAGGGAGGAGGGAGACGAGGAGGTGGGGGTCACAGAGGTGGTAGTGACTGTTGGCATGTCTGCATCGGAATGTTGCGTGTGTGAATGTCTGCATGATCTGTGGTGCTTATGTTTGGATGAGGTTCTCTTGGGTGTTGAGGTGTGTGCAGGCTGGTCTGATGGTGTGGGTGGGACAGGCAGAGGAACAGGAGATTGGGAGGAGGGAGTTAGTAGAGGCAGGCAGGAGACAGGGACAATGGCTGCCGTCAGTGCTGAGGCCAGAGCCTGGAACGATCGCTGATGGGCAGCCTGACCCGAATGAATGCCCTCCAGGTACGCATTGCTGCGATGAACCTCCCTCTCCACCCCCTGGATGGCATTCAAAAGGGTAGTCTGCCCAACAATGAGCGTTCGGAGGAGGTCAATGACCTCCTCACTGAGGGCAGCGGGGGTAACAGGGGCAGGGCCTGAGGTGCCTGGGGCGAAGGAGATGCCCGGCTTCCTGGCAGAGCGGGCATGGGGCGAACGCTGAGGGGCTGCTGGGAGGGCGGAGATGGTGCGCTGGGTGGCGGCTGTACCTGTAATGGCGGGGGGCACGGATGGTGCCACCCCCGCAAGGGAGCCCCCTTCCGAGGACGTGTCCGTGTCGCTGCAGGCTCCAGTCGTCCCCGTCGTGGAGCTCCCCTCGCCCTCCGTCTCACTGGTCCAGTCTGACTCTGTGGCATGGCCCTCCTGGGCCATGTGAGATGCAGCTCCCTCCTGCCCCGATGCCACTTGTCCTCCGCCTGATGATGCTGATGCACACAAGCACAGAAAGACAAACAAAAAGGGGGGGGGAGAGAGAAATAAAGGGATATTGATTACATGGATCTCCGGTACAGTTAGCGGACATGACAGACACAGATGCCCCCTGCACTAAGTTGCGCACTTGGGGTCCGCTACGCATTCCGTGGAACATGCCCTACACGCCTAGAGTTGACAACTGCACCCATGGATGACACGGCCCAGGGATGGCTGTACTGACAAACTACTGAGGGTGGTGGCTGGGGACACAGGGGCTTACGGGGGTGCCCAGCCTACAGATATCGCCCTGGCCTAGGGGGACCCACAGCCCTCCTCCCCCACCCAGACACCTCCACTGCGCGACAACAGAGTAGATAATGCTTGGACTCACCCCCTTGTGTCTGCTGTGCTGCCCTCACGCGCCCATCCAAATCAGGGTAGGCCACCGCCAGGATCCGGAACATCAGGGGGCTCAGTTGACGGCAGGCACCCCGCCTACGTTGGGAGGCCATCCCCAGCAGAGACTCGGCGGTCTTCTTGGTCCCGCGGCGGATGTCCTCCCACCTCTTGCGGCAGTGGGTGCCCCGTCGATGGTGGACCCCCAGGGTCCGGACTTCCTTGGCGATGGCACGCCAAATCCCGATCTTCTCATGGGCGCGGACCTATGTGACACGTACAGGGAGGGAGAAATACCACTTTCAAGTTTGTCAGCATTTTCCTTTCTAGTGGCCCAACGCCCCCCATCCCCGCCAGGCCCTCCGCCATGCCCAACATGCCCCCCATCCCCGCCAGGCCCCCCGCCATGCCCCCCGCCAGGCCCAACATGCCCCCCATCCCCGCCAGGCCCCCCGCCATGCCCCCCGCCAGGCCCAACATGCCCCCCATCCCCGCCAGGCCCCCCGCCAGGCCCAACATGCCCCCCATCCCCGCCAGGCCCCCCGCCAGGCCCAACATGCCCCCCACCCCCGCCATGCCCCCCGCCAGGCCCAACATGCCCCCCATCCCCGCCAGGCCCCCCGCCATGCCCCCCGCCAGGCCCAACATGCCCCCCATCCCCGCCAGGCCCCCCGCCAGGCCCAACATGCCCCCCACCCCCGCCATGCCCCCCGCCAGGCCCAACATGCCCCCCATCCCCGCCAGGCCCCCCGCCAGGCCCCCCGCCAGGCCCAACATGCCCCCCACCCCCGCCATGCCCCCCGCCAGGCCCAACATGCCCCCCATCCCCGCCAGGCCCCCCGCCATGCCCCCCGCCAGGCCCAACATGCCCCCCATCCCCGCCATGCCCCCCGCCAGGCCCAACATGCCCCCCATCCCCGCCAGGCCCCCCGCCAGGCCCCCAAGCCAGCCAGTGTCCCCAAATCCAGATTGAATTAAACTCACTTGTTGGTCTGGAGGACCGTAGAGTAGCGCATACTGGGGGAGGACCCCATCCACGAGTTTCTCCAACTCCTCTCCAGTGAAGGCAGGGGCCCTTTCCCCAGGTGCAGCAGCCATTGTCCCTTCCAGACCGAGGTCACAGCAACACTTGCAGTATAGGTCCTCTCCTGTGAAAGTTCAAGTCGCAAGTGTATAAGTAGATAGAAAATGGCGGTGACGTCCGCGGCGGTGCGTACCGCGGCGGTGCGTCCCGCCACCGCCGGCGCCCTTCGCCATTGGCTCCTGAAACCCATAGGCTTCAATGTTAACCAATGCGGCTTTGCGCCGCGGTCTTCGCCCGCCGCCCGCCGCGGTGTGCCACGCCAGCGCATTGACCTCACATCCCATTGTCACACTTCACAGGTCAGGCAGCCGCCATTTCCAGGGCCCACATGGCTCAATTTCAACTGCGTCACACAGGCCTAGGCCTTGCATAGCCACTCAGACACGCCATTCACTGCATAGAGAATCGTATACTGTGCTAGCTGTGAGTACGTACCTGTGGGTTGCTTGACTGTGTGCTCCATGTTGTCCTTCCTAGGCACCGTCCGCTGGGTTGGGCGAGGAGACGGATGAATCCTCCCGTGTACCGACCGCTGGTGGACCTGTCGACAATGGAAGAACGCCACATTATCCTGACCTACCGTCTTAACCGTGCCACTATCCATGAACTGTGTGCCCAGCTGGAGCCCGACCTGATGTCCCCCATCCGCCAACCCACAGGGATTCCCCCTCTGGTGCAGGTCATGTCAGTACTCCATTTCTTGGCAAGTGGGTCATTTCAGACAACCGTGGGAATTGCTTCTGGGATGTCTCAGCCCATGTTTTCGAAGGTGTTATCCAGAGTGTTGTCTGCCCTGATGAAATCCGTGAGGAGCTACATCATTTTCCCTGAGGTGGGCGAATTGGCTACAGTGAAGGGTGATTTCTACACCCTTGGACATATTCCCAACGTAATTGGTGCCATTGATGGGACCCATGTGGCTTTGGTTCCCCCAAGAGACAGGGAGCAGGTGTACAGGAACAGAAAAAATTACCATTCAATGAACATCCAGGTGGTGTGTTTGGCTGACCAGTACATCTCGCATGTAAATGCCAAATTCCCAGGGTCAGTGCATGACGCCTACATCCTCAGGAATAGCAGCATCCCTTACGTGATGGAACAGCTACAGAGACACCGTGTATGGCTAGTGGGGGACTCTGGGTACCCCAACCTGTCGTGGCTACTGACCCCAGTAAGGAATCCCCGGACCAGGGCAGAGGAACGGTACAATGAGGCCCATGGGCGTACTAGGAGGGTGATCGAACGCACTTTTGGCCTCCTAAAGGCCAGGTTTAGGTGCCTGCATATGACAGGTGGATCCCTAATGTACTCACCTAAGAAGGTGTGTCACATCATCGTGGCCTGCTGCATGCTTCACAACCTGGCTTTGCGCCGCCAGGTGCCTTTCCTGCAGGAGGATGGTCGAGACGGTGGTGTTGTGGCAGCGGTGGAACCTGAGGAGAGTGACGAGGAGGAAGACGACGGGGCTGAAACAGACAACAGGGACAGAATCATTGAACAGTACTTCCAATAGGACACAGGTAACATTTCAAAGATAATTTAGTAAATGTTAACTACTCTCCAGCATCTCTGCTGCCTGTCTATTTGCCCCAGTGTATGATGACTGAGTTTTGGCTTTTCCCTCCCTATTTCAGATCTGGGGTCCCCACTACGAGTCCTGTGCTTCGTTTCCCCATGGACTACAGCTTTGTGGCAGCTGTTTGTTGACTTCACCATGTACAAGGACATATTTGCACTGTCATGTCAATTACAATCTATTGAAATCACAGCCAGACTCCAGATATTTTGGTGCAAAATAGGTGTTTATTGAAGTGCTCAAAATGGGATGGGTGGTTTCAAGTGGGTGGGGGCTATGGTGAAGGAATGTCCATGGCAGAGTCCAGAGTAACAGTCACACAGGTGCATTGTCCAGAGGCCTGTGGAGAGATGGAGCATGGGCAGTTCAAGGATGGACAGGGTGACAATGTGGGACAGTGGGATGACATCAGGTGGTATCCATTGCTGGCGGGGGTCTTGACATCCTACTCTGTCTTCTTGCGAGATCTCAGGGCCCTCTTGCGGGGTGGTTCTTCTCCTGCAGGAGGTGGGGGTCTGGTGGGCTGCTGCTGTGCGGGGGCCTCCTGTCCACTAGCGCCGGCGGAGGTGGTTGGCTGTTCTTGGTCCAGGCTAGTGGCAGGGGCCCTTGGGTGTTGTTCAGTGTCCGCCCTGGTGTTTACGAGGTCCTGCAGCAGCCCTACCATGGTAACCAGGGTGGTGTTGATGGCTCTGATGTCCTCCCTGTACCCCCGATAGTGTTCCTCCTGCAGTGCCTGGATCTCCTGGAACCGGGCCAGTACCGTCGCCATCGTCTCCTGGGAGCGGTTGTATGCTCCCATGATGGTGGTGAGGACCTCGTGGAGAGTGGGTTCCCTGGGCCTCTCCTCCCCCCCCTGTCGCACAGCTGCCCTCCGAGTTCCCCTGTTTCCCTGGGCCTCTGCCCCCTGGCCGGTGTGCCCACTACCACTGCCCCCAGGTCCCTGTTGTTGTTGGGGTGGTGGGTTATCCTGGGTGGCCTGTAGTGGTAGACACACCGCAGATTGACGCGCCCTGGAGACAGAGGCATGGGCCCGCTGGGTGGGAGCTGTGCTGGTGTTCCCAGAGGGGTTAGGGTCTGTAGTGGCCTGGGCCTGTGTGAGGGGAACCGACTGTCCAGAGGTCCCCGATGGTCCGACCTGGTCATCGGTGTCCAGGTCGACAGAGCTGCTGTCATCGCTGACGGCCTCTTGGGTGGGGGGGGTGGATAATTCTGGCCCCTCCGCCGCGGTGTGTTGACGGTCGGGTCCTGCAGGGGTATAGAGGTATGGTTATAGTTTCAATGTGTGGCATATGGGTGTATCTGTGGGTTCTCGTGTCCCCAAGTGCTGGCATTCGTGTGTGGGGGCTTTGGTGAGGGTGGCTTGTGGGGGGGATGTGTATATGCATTGGGCATGCTTTTGTGATGGGTGTCCATGCTTAGTGGACGCATGCAGGCCTAGGTTTTGGGATGTGTGGGTTGTGATGGTGAGACATTGGCGGGGAATAGGTGTGCTGGGGGTGGGGGTGAGGATGGTGGTGGGGGTGAGGATGGTGGTGGGGGTGAGGGTGGGGGTGAGGATGGGGCTGGGGGTGAGGGTGGGGTTCGAGGATGGGGGTGAGGGTTGGGGTCTGATTTGGCATGCAGGTGGGGGGGAAGCAGTATTGAAGCTTCAACTTACCAGTATCCATTCCTCCGCCGACTCCTGCGAGGCCGTCAGGATGCAGGATGTTCAAGACTTCCTCCTCCCATGATGTGAATTGTGGGGGTTGAGGTGGGGGTCCTCCGCCAGTCTTCTGCACGGCGATGTTGTGCCTGGATACCATGGAACGCACCTTCCCCCGTAGGTCGTTCCATCGCTTCCTGATGTCTTCCCGATTTCTGGGGTGCTGTCCCACTGCGTTCACCCTGTCGACAATCCTCTGCCATAGCTCCGTCCTCCGGGCAATGCTGGTGTATTGTATCTGTGTGCCGAACAGCTGGGGCTCTACCCGAACGATTTCCTCCACCATGACCCTGAGTTCTTCGTCTGTGAAGCGGGGTTGTCTTTGGGGTGCCATGGGGTGGTGTGTATGATGTGTGGGGTGGAGTATGTGTATTTAAGTGAGTTGAGTGTGGTGGTGTGTGTTGTTTTGTGTGTGGATAGTGTGTGGGTGATGGTGTTGAGTGGCTGTGGCTGATATTTTTTGGATGCTGGTGTCTCGCTCTTGCCTTCGTTACGAATTTTTTAGCGTAGGGGTTTGTGGGTGATGTGGGTGTGTGTTTTATATTGTATTGTGTGTGTGGGAGTGGTGTGTGTATGTGTATCAGGTGTGTGGGATTCAAATCGTCCAATGTGGCTGAGTTTTGTTCGTTTGTGTGTATTCTGACCGCAGCGGTGTGTCCCGCCAATGGAATACCGCGTTTGAATGACCGCCGCGTGGATTCGTGGGTCGTAATGGCATGGGCGTATTTCTGTTGGCGTGACGGTGGAGGTTTTGTCACCTCCACCTTTCCGCCGACCGCTGGTCTGGCGGTCTGTTGTGGCGGTCGGATTTTCGGAGGTTTGCCTTCTGCGGGTCAGAATGACCGTGGCGGGTTTCCGCGACCGCGGCGGGATTATGGAGGATTTCTGACCGGCGGTAGGCGCCTTTTACCGCCGAGGTCAGAATGACCCCCATAATGTTTACGGTATATCTTGGTCACTGCACTCTGACCCTGTAAGTCACCCCGGATGTAGGTCCTTCAACCCAAGGGCAGGGTTCATGGTTTTCAGTGTGAGGGCACTCTTGCATGAACAGAGGTGCCCTTACAAGCCCCAGACTTCATTTTCTGGGCTATGTAAGTGCAGGGAGGCCATTTTAAGGTATGTAGTGAACACTGGTCAACACGAGATGTCCAACTACATAATGGCTTCACTGAACCTATTCATGTTTGGTATCAAACATGTTGGAATCATGCAGCTACACCGATTCTAGTGCTAGCTGTATGATACCATGTACTCTGGGGGTTCCCTAGGGGATCCCCCATATCTGCCTGTACAGCCTTGCAGAGTGTGCATGCTAGCCTGTGCTACTGCTCACCCCAGACAATGTTCTTCCCTCCTACTGCTGAGTCTAACTCGCGCAGGGGAAGGCAGAATAAATGATTTCCTGTAGAGGAGAGGTGTTACCACCTTCTTCTTTAGAAATAGGTGTCTCTGGGCTAAGGTCTCTGGGTTTCCTCTGAGCGCCAACAGACTGCTTTGAAGGGCACATTTGGTGCCCTTCTAGCATAAACTTATTTACTTCAGTGCAGAAGCCCCTGGCTCTCGCTCTGGCATGAAACCGCACAAAGGACAGGGGAGTGACCACCCCCTGTCCAACTAGGGGAGGTACCCAGAACTCTGGCAGGTGGCCACTTGATTCTGCCATCTTGGAAATAAGCTGAGCAGAGGCCCCTGGGAGCATCTGACAGGTTAGTACAGCTGGGTGATCTCCATGAGCCCCCCCGATAGGTGGGTTACTGCAGTAAGTGTCCAAAAAAAACCTTCCTGGGTTACCTAAGGGCTCCCCTGAGGGTGAGGCCCTAGATTCATCTGTGGAGTCGCCTCTGGTACAGTCTGAAGACTCTTCTGCAAGACACTTCTGCAGCCTGGACACTGGAACTGCTTCTGGACTTCGCTGGGACCCAAGACAACACTGCACCAAGTAGGAGGGCTCCTACTGCAACTTTGTTCCTGTTCATTGGAAGGACACTGCAACCTTCCTGGCCATGTATCCTCCAGAGTCACAAGGACTCTGCCTGCACTTAGGAAAGCAAGACGGAATCTCCCTGGAAGTGAAGGAGTCACTTCCCTTCATCCCCAGGCACCTCAAAGTCAACGACCAGTCTGTGGCTCCTGCTGTCCCACAAACTCTCCAAGGCTCTACAGGACAGGTGGTGGTTCTGTGGTCCTATAGAGGTCTAACCTGTCTTCTTTGCAACTGAGAAGTCTGAGGTCCTTCGCTGGAGCTACCCAGCTGGAACCCCTGTGCACCCAACCTGTTTGTCATTGCCAAGGTGTGTTGGCTCTTCAGTCCAAAGACTTTCTAGCTCCAAGAAGCAGTACCCTCCAGCACCACACAACTCCAAGAACAACGTCCTCTCTGCAACTCCTGCTATGTGGGCACCTGTCTTTGCTGTGCTGCTGAGGCCTCCCTGTGCCTGCTGCCAAAGGGTCCTGCTGGGGGCTCCAACAATTCTTGCTGGCTCTCCTACTTGCTGAGGGCTGGCTCTGACTTTCCTGCAAAGGTAAAGTCTCCTGGACCTTGCTGGTCCCCAAAATTCTGCAACAATCATTGCAGTTCTTTATTGCGTTTGCCAAGGTTTGTTGGTGGTTCTGCTGACCCCTCTGCAATCCGACAACCGGCATGGGACAGCTCATGGATGACTCCTGGGATCCTCCTGCATCGCCTTGGCTCCACAGCTGCACTTCTTCGACCACCGTCCAATAGGAAAGCATCTTCAAGAAGGGTGGGCATTGCTCCCTGCACCGCCTGGGTACCCCTCAGTGGTCTGGACTCTGTTCCCTCTTTCAGTAGGTCCTCTTCTTCCGGAATCCATGCCTGGGTTCCATTGACCTGGTCCACAGGTCCCGACAGCAGGCGGACAACCGAGGTGCGCATTGACTTCAAATGGAGATTCCGAGATGACTTCACCCCTATGTACCTAGACTCCCTTGTGTAGGTACTCCACTTCTCTGGCTATCAACGAGTGGGGGCACTCTTGAACCTCCCTTGTCCCAACGGGTTTCCTCGGGGTCCTCTGGGAAGGGACCTAAAACACGAAAACTTCAACCACAACTTCCCCATGTTTTCCTACGGAAACTGACCAGAGGTTACAACTCTGCACACAGGCGCCTGGGGAACCCCAGCTACTTACCTTTGGTGTTTTAGTGCTTCCCCAGTCCTAAGTGTCCTTGGGTGGTAGTTTGGGTCAGTAGTGATTTCCGCCTTTCATTTTTTTAGTATATGGTTTGGCCCCCATTAGGGGCCAGTGTTATTTTAGGCCTTAGCTTACCTGTTTCTATGTATATTTTTGTATGTTACTATCTCAGGTTAGGAGATATACCAAAGTTAGTTTAGTGTTTGTGTTATAATAAATAATAAATTTTTTCTAATACTGGTGTGGTTCTTTCCTGTGTGTGTACATCACTGACTGATCTGTGTGATATTTGCAACTGCTTTACACCCTCCTGGATAAGCCTTAGCTGCTCTCCACACCGACCCTTTTAGAGCTCTGGTTATCTGAGCCAACCTCCCACATTGGTGGAATAAAGACTCGCATTGATTTACCACTTGGTCATAGGTGAGTTTCCACAGGAAACCACTGCTGACATAGGTACATACTATACTTATTGCAAATTGGTCATTTTTCTATAACCTTTTGGATTGAGTCATGGGACTAGCATACCCTTTTCTCCAATCCCTTAAAAGGTTTAGGACACTAGGGTAGTAGTAGGTACTCACACCACACTAGCATCATTTCTTCTGTTGATGAAGCTGACCAGACTCAGGAGTCTAGGTACGGTGGCGTTAAGTTCCAGGAATTTAGGTCCCTATGTAGAGCTAGGAAACTGAAGCCAGGTAGCCACCCTACTAAACCTCATCTCCTAGAGATGTTCATTCAGCCTGACTTCCAGAACCCAAAAGGGCAGGTCAGAAGTGAGAACAAGCGGGATGGAGGACCCTCCAGAGTTGGAGTATGTCAGCTACTACAACAAACCTCTGAAGCTTTAAAGCAGTCCGTCACAGACTAAGCGCTACATAAATTAACACAAATACAAAAAAGGAAGAAATAAAAAATGTTTTGAGTATCAAATGCTTTAATAAGTCGAATACTATGAATATGTATTCAGGAATTCTAATCATATTCTGAACCACGATTACTTTGAAGATTCTCTGAGCCTCCAGCATTTAATTGATTTTCTCAAGACAAAATACTCCAAGAGATCTGTTTAGCCATAACCCCAAATAATCAGAACAAACATGGTGTTAGACAGTCCAGGAACTGCATAATCACTGATGTTGCCCTGTCCCAGTAAGAACAGACCCAGAGCAATAGGCAAAGATATCTGAGAGCTTTACACAAGCACCAGTCACATTACACAAGGTCACAGTCATTGTTTTAGGCACAATTAGATCAAGTGACTTGCCTAGAGTCCTCAGATGTTGAGCCGATGCCGAGGCTTGTACCTGGTTTCCCAGTTCCAAAGTCGGCAGCTCCTGCAGTAACACCACATTCTCTCCCTCCATAACACAAACATTAGTGTCCTAAGGCTGCAGCTAGTTAAGAATCTTTCAAAAACATTCTCAATATTCTCTTGATCACTAATTGCACAGAATTGACCCAGTAACTCCCTAATGAATCATTCACTGGGAGACACAGGGGTGCAGGCACTATGCTGCTGTTCAGTGACTGGCAACTGGGTTGGTGGCCTGGCCACCCCCCTGCACCATCTCAAAGAAGTAGCTGCCCCTTAATTCCAAGTTTATGATAGGAAATTGGAAAAGTAGATTGTGCATTTTGTTATAGTTTATTTAAGTCTGTATTGTTCCAGATAAGCATTTATATCCACGGTGTGCATGTGTGCGGATACCTGGGTGCGAGAGTGAGTGGTGTATGTTATTTGCTGTTTGTTTGAATGTGTTTGTGTGTCTGTGCAATTGCGTATGTGTGTGTTTGTACGTGTGCATGCACTGAGTATAGCGGCAATGGCCATGCAGGTGGCTTATTTGAGCATCACAAACCCTGGATAACAGGCAGTCTGGTAAACACATTGAGAAAGATACTGAAAGCAGACCTGACATGGATCTGAGGGCCTGGGGCACTGCCAGTCTCGCCTGCGAGGTGATGCTGGTGGAGGAGCCCACATGACGGCTGCTGTTGTGTCCCTGGAGGTGCTGAGAGGGATGGTTGGGTAATGTTAGTGCCACCCTGGGGGTGGGGACCCACTCTGTCTCAAGAGGTTCTCCCCAGCCCGCTGCTGTGATGTTGCAGCCAGGTGACAGGCCTGCCCCTCAATAAGGGGAAAGGAAGAGGCGTCTCTTCAGGGGCTGAGATCTAGCCTTTTTTCAAGACCTGTTATAGGACTTAAAAAAGCTACTGTTCTCCCCTGACACATCACACATCAGAGGCACCCTGAGGAGACCGGGGAGACACTAGGAGGAGCCCTGAATGCAGCCCAAAAGCACCGTGCCTGGATGATAAATGCTGTGAGCAATCCAGAAAGAATGGCACCCGCGCCGGCCAGCCCAGATAGAGGCATTGTATGCTGGTCTAAGCCCTGGGGGAGACCTCATGAGCAGCTGGGGAGCCCTAGTGCCAGGAGAGAGACACTGTAGTGCCACCCATGAAGAAGCACTGTGATTACGAGAAAGGCATAAAAAATGGATACAGTCATCTAAAATAAAACAAGTTTGCTTTTCAAGTTAGCGATGTGGTTAAGCATAAAGAGCTGCCGACTTTGGGGCTCGGGAACTGAGTTTCGGCGTTGTCTCTACAGAAAATATGCCAATTGTAACAAATAGAATTAAACTCGTAACAAATAAAATTAAACAATGGGCTTACATTAAACTTTGTATGTATATGAAACCTGAAACGTGTGTGCTGCACTGCTAAAATAAAAGCTGTGTGGGCTCAAAAAACATATAACTAAAGTTTATATACACATGCTACAACAGTAAATGCCGAAAAGCATGAAAATAACACGAGCTGAGGAGGGAAACAATTAAAAAAAAAGTTCCCACAAACATCAGATAAACAATTCAATATGTAAGGGAAATGTACTTGGCCAGTGCTCCTCAGCCAGGAACGGAAGTGAGGTATTGATTCCATGAACCAGTTAGGAGGCAGCAAGAAGAGCAACACTGCAGTCAATCTATGATAAGCAACAGGTGGGATCAAAGTCCTTTCACTGAATACAGCAGGTCTTGCAGATAGCGCACGTGTGCTGCCTTGGCTCGACCTAAAAAGCGGGGATTGCTTTTCCATCAGCCAGCGACAAGGGAAGTCTAATCCAGTGCTCTCTCTGGTCTGTGCATGTGTCTACCAGCATTCATAATTGTCCATTGTGTACCACCAAGGGCTCTTCATAAACTCCGACACCTAAATATCGAACAGATTTCTCTGCCCATCGAAGTGGAAAGTCTCAGTCCTGTTCAGTGTGTTTTCAGTCTGTTTTCTGTTAAAGTGAATACAAGGGATTTCCTTCAGATACTCTGTTGACCGGTTAATTCATTGAAGAGGGAACTTCCTGTTGGCTAGGGAAGACATTCTACCAAAGTCCCACACATATAGTAGTATGTCATCTACAAATAATAGGCTATGATTCCTCTCCCCATGAATTGCATGCTTTGCGCATGGTGTGCGTACTTTGCAGCTCAGTGGTTCTAGTGTCAACACATGAAGGAGCAAGGACAGTGGGCATCCCTGCTACGTACCACTAGATAAACTGAATGACTGATGGTCCCTTTAATGTGTACCTCTGCGGTCAGGGCAGTACATAGGGATATGCAGGAAAGCAACATCTTGTCCACGCCCATTCTCCTCAGCACAGTTTCTTAATATAGTTTTCTTGCATCCCCACTATAATGAGTCAAACACTTGCTTGTATTGCTTTTAAAAGCTTGTTGTCTGCATTTGACATGTCTCAACTCCAATTCTTGAATCTCTTTTTCCAGCCTATGTAGCATGGATTAGATTGCTTTGAGTATGCCTGTCTACTTTGATGTGCAGAACCCACATGCCTATGCTTTAAATGCCTCCACTAATATTCTGTTACTCAGTCACAATCACGTTTGTCCAAATGACTGCTATATTTCCATCTGGATTTCTGCTTTACATGTTGCATCCAGCAGGGCTCCGATGGGCCGTGCCGTAGTTTGGTACACTGGGTTGCTGCCAATGTTCCCTTAAAGGTGCATGCATGATGCCTTTCCCTACAGCGCACACACGTTTACAAATCGCGCACTTTCCTACTATGTCACTGCCTGCGTCGCGCAAGAGCATGAAACCGTTCGTTAGCGCTGCATTTAAAAACAAGCAGCGTGAAAATATGCTCTCTTTGCAGCAGTGCGACATTCTATCCAGAGGAGAAATCACAGTGAATAAGGG
The DNA here is from genome assembly GCF_031143425.1 of Pleurodeles waltl. Taxonomy (NCBI): domain Eukaryota; kingdom Metazoa; phylum Chordata; class Amphibia; order Caudata; family Salamandridae; genus Pleurodeles; species Pleurodeles waltl. The sequence goes on from NC_090443.1 coordinate 730,034,237, forward strand.
TTGTGGTTTTTCAGGAGTTACGGAAGGTCACGGAGTTTAATTAGCTTTGTCTGGTGTAGTAAAAATAAGTATGTTTGACCACTGACTTTGTGTTTCACCACTGTTCATATTAGTTGTTCAATGTTCACCAGTAGCACATTACATTTTGTATTCAGTTTAGCTGCCTATTGGCTTTATCGTGGCGTTAGACATTACATTTTGTATTCAGTTTAGCTGCCTATTGGCTTTATCATGGCGTTAGAAATTGCAGTTGAGGCATTGCAGATGAGCTGTGTTTTTCCACATGGTAAACTAAGCTTGTGTTTTTCGTATTTTCTCCTACCAAACATGATAGCATGATAAAGAAGTGCATATTTTGTGTTTTTCTTTAGTGCAGAAAACAGATTGACCTTGAAAGGCGTGTCTACAAACGGTGACCAGCTTTCAACACATTCCTGTCAAGGTGTACCTAAACAAGCCAGCATTTTTTAATAATTCACATCTGAGAGGGAAGGCCTTTTGGAAGGCTTTTTCCCATGATTATTTATTCTATAAAAGGTGTCCCTGGGCAGCAGCGAGAGAAATTTTCTGAGACTTCAGTCAGGAGTGGACGTCAACTGCCTGATCTCTCGTGAGGGGGGAAAAACTCTTTCTCACATTTGAACAGGGGTCATCAACTTGCTGGCATGAGAAAGATGAAGAGCAGTAATAGGCCCTACAGTGATGAATTTTGACTTTATTCTTTGCTTGGCAGTTATGCTATAATATAATCACATATATTTGCTTTGTACATTGCAGTTGAGAATCACTTTGATATATTTTCCTTTCATTGCTGTGAGTATTTTTAAACACATGCCTCCAACCTACTAATTTCCGCTCTCAGGAACCTTGTTGTGAAATAATAATAAAGGTCTTCTTTAAACTAAGAAGTGCATTCCAGAGATTCTTGTCAGCTCGGTCATGAGTGAAAGCAAAACATTTTGGCGTAGAGTCATCAGTCTGGGTGTGGAATTGGAGATTGAAAGTGCACGATTTAAAAGTGTAATTTTTTGTTGTTTAGAGAATTAAAGGAAGCACCGCAGACCATGTTTGAAAATGCATGTGAAGTTAAACTGCCTTATGGTGCTGTGACAAACATGTTTTCTTGTTTATCAGGACTTTCTAAGCTTTGGGATGAGTTCTTGGATAAAACTAAAGTGTTTTCATATTTAGAAAAGGTGCTTTTTGAAAGGAGTGATGTCCCTTTTGTTCTTGACAGGATAATGTACATACTTTTCTCTGCTTACAGAAAAATACATGAGAGATGTAAACAGTTAGCACATGAAAATAAGAATTTACATGAGCAAATTAGCCAGAACAAATTATTGCAAGATAAAGCTGACATTTACAAAGCTGTTTCAGGAGAATCTGGCTTTTCACATTCCAGTAATGAGGAGGTTAAAAAGGGTGGGGGCCAGTGTGAGCCTCATGAGAAGAGCGTAGATCTTCGTGCGCAGAGCAGCCCACAGTTTTTGGCAGGAGTTGAAGTGCATTCTTTAAAAGATTTCACTGAACAAGAAGTTGACAATGTTACCGGTATATTCAGACCACAGTACAATGTGTATAATTAATTCAGACAAAACAGAGATACTGTCGCAAAATGTGCAGTTTCTGGGAATTCAGTAGAATCCAGAACATAGAGTGATGTTGTTACAGGGAAAACAAAACATTTTAGAGTTTCTTACTATTTGCACTAAGCAAAAGACACCGAGTTTCATGAAATTGTTTGATTTTTGGAAACAGTATAGCCCTCATCTGAGCACAATCTTAACACTTTGGTACAAAGTAACTAGGAAAAATCATGAGTTTGAATGGAGTGAGGAGCAGCTGTGTGCTTTTGATATGGCAAATTAAATAATTCAACAGACTTTAGATTTGTGAGCAGTGCAAGAGGGAAACACTGATTTACATGTAAATCAGGGACAATATGCCAACTGGAGTATATGGCAGAAACAGGGGAGGACAAGGGCGCCCCTGGGTCTTTGGATTAGAAAACTATCTGACTTTGTGGAGCGCTATACTCCTTTTGAAAGACAGCTTTTGACTTGTTATTGGGCTCTAGTGAATACTGAGCAAATCACACTAAATGATAATGTAATTCTGAAACCTGAACTATCAATCATGCAGTGGGTGAAAAGTTCACGTAAACCTTACAGTATAGGACATGCACAAGAGGCTCGTATCATACACTGGATCTGGTACATTCAAGACAGGGCTCGAGTAGGACCGACAGGCACTGCAGCCCTACATGAACAGGTGTCACAAGCCCCTTCACAGGATGAGGAGAGGGTGCAGGGAGTACCACAGGTAAAAGAGTCACCAGTGAAATTGAGTGCACCATTTGAATTCTTGTCCCCTGCGGATAGAAAGCATGTTTGGTTTACTAATGATTCATTGAAATACATGGGTACTAAAAGACATTGGAAAGCAATGCTATACAATCCAGTTACTGAAAAGTCATCTACCACAGTAGAAGGAAAAAGTAGCCAATATAGAGAGTTGTACAATGTGTGTCAGACTTTAAAGCAAGAGCTGCCTGTGATGTGTCATTTTTACACTGATTCTGGGTTCACTGCCAATGGATTAACCGTTTGGCTTTCCACATGACTTGCAGCTAACTGGTTCATTTATTCAAAGGAGATGAGGAGCAAAGATTTGTGGCAGGAAGTTTGGGAAATGTTAAAACAGAATAAAGTCACAGATGCTTATTGTCCCATTAACTCATTAGAACGCTGGTTCAATTCCCTTGCAGATGTTAAAGACAAAAGTGCAAAGGCAGACGAGACAACCCAGAATTCTGACTTGGTGGGGATGGCTAAGTGGGCGCACCAGAAATGTGGACATCTGGAAGAAAAAGCCACTTACAGGTGGGCAGAGATTAGAGAGATGCACATTCTCCTAGATTTGATAAAAACTGTGATTTTGCAATGTCCTATTTGTCAGCACACACAACAGAGATCTGTCCCATAAACAGTCAAAGATCAGTTGGGGAGAGGAAAGTTACCAGGACAGATATGGCAAATTGATCAGGTTTTAGGGGGAGTGATTGCTGCAGATTATCAAGGCGAAATCAAAGTTATTCTGATAAATAGTGAAGGTGATGACGTATTCATACACATTGGAGACAGAATTGCCCAACTTGTCATAAGTGCCGTGAATGGAGGGTTGGTAAGGAAAGAATCTGCCCCAGCCCTTCTGACAGTGCAAGAAAAGGGAAGCTGTGGTGCAGTAGATAAAAACCTCAGTGCTAAGGTGTGGATTGAACCCCCAAATAGCCCTCCAGAACCTTGAGGAATTATAGGAAAGGGCCCCAATAACATCCTGCTGATTATAAAACAAGGAAAGGAAAAAGGAGAGCACAATTCAGATGACAAATGTTATATGCAAGAAAAGTCATACTTGTTTCTGTTTGCAGATCCTACTACGACTCGCCACTGACCATGAGTGTGTTGTGTGGTCTCCCGTCGGGCTTTTGCGTGTGGGGTCGGGGGAGGGACCGCAACCCAACCTGAACCTGATTGATTAAAGTACAAAACCCATGGATCCATTTTGCACAGCTTGCGTCTCTGGTTCAAGTTCTACATGGGATCAATATAGAGTACCATGGATGTTCTGTCAACTTGATTGAATACATTCTTCCACTGGAATTAACTCATGGCTTATTATCCAATGACTGCTGCCAGTCTCATTAAGCAACATTGCCAGTTATCTGTCTGTTTTTTGTGTGGAAACCTGACTTTCACTTACATTTCAGCAAACCTTTCAGGTGGACTGTGTACCTTTTCATGATTAGAACTCATGATGTTTTCATCTAATTCTACACCAACTTGCTACATTAGAGACACTCTTCAATCAGTTATTATCCCAATTAGAATCTTTTCATTGTAGGTGTATCTGATTTGAAAGATTATGAGATCAATATGTTAATCCACTTCCAGTGCTTTACAGTGATTGCTTTTATCATTACATTGTACTGCTGTATACAATGCAAATGTGATTTGCTTGTAATGTTTTTGTTTTTTCTTTGAAATAAGAGAAAAGTAAACACAAGTCAGAGGGTGGAGATGTAGTGAAAATAGGTATGTTTGACCACTGACTTTGTGTTTCTCCACTGTGCATATTAGGTGTTCAATGTTCACCAGTAGCACATTACATTTTGTATTCAGTTTAGCTGCCTATTGGCTTTATCGTGGCATTAGACATTACATTTTGTATTCAGTTTAGCTGCCTATTGGCTTTATCATGGCATTAGACATTGCATTTGAGAAATTGCAGATGAGCTGTGTTTTTCCACATGGTAAACTAAGCTTGTGTTTTTCGTATTTTCTCCTACCGAACACGATAGCATGATAAGGAAGCACATATTTTGTGTTTTTCTTTAGTGCAGAAAACAGACTGACCTTGAAAGGCATGTCTCGAAACGGTGGCCAGCTTTCAATACATTCCTGTCAAGGTTTACCTAAACAAGCCATACTTTTTTAATAATTCACATCTGAGAGGGAAGGCCTTTTAGAAGGCTTTTTCCCATGATTATTTATTCTATAAAAGGTGTCCCTGGGCAGCAGCAAGGGGAATTTTCCGAGACTTCAGTCAGGAGTGGACATCAACTGCCTGACCTCCCATGAGGGTGGAAAAACTATTTCTCGCAGTTGAACAGGAGTCATCAACTTGCTGGCATGAGAAAGATGAAGAGCAGTGATAGGCTCTACGGTGATGAATTTTGACTTTATTCTTTGCTTGGCAGTTATGCTATAATGTAATCACATATATTTGCTGTGTACCCTCCAACCTACTAATCTCCTCTCTCAGGAACCTTGTGGTGAAGTGATAATAAATGTCTTCTTTAAACTAAGAAGTGCATTGCAGAGATTCTTGTCAGCTCGGTCATGATTGAAAGCAATAAATCATGCTTATCACCAGGCTGGCTAGCTTATACAGCTGGGGTGCTCGCTTGCAAGATAAAAGGTTTACTTTGTCACTGAGGGCAATGTGTTCTCTACAGTGCGTAATTTGTAAATCAAAAAAGTGCAGCGCCCAAAGCCCTCTTCTTAAAGAAGCGGCTTCTGCAATTAAAAATGCAAACATGGAATACTAAGGCAGCATAATCCTGAAGCCATCTCGGGCCTCTTCAATCCATTTAAAGCATGTCCCTGTCCCTTCAGTTCACTCCTGCAGCTTTCTGTTTTCTCCCATTATGATGCTTTTTTGTTTTTCTCTTCCTCCGTCTTTCCCATTTGTGTCTTTTACTTGCAGTAAATCCTTGAGTAAGAAAAATAAGCATCGGCCCTCAAAAATAAATGCTGATGCATCACACCGGAAACAACAAGTAAAACATTTCTCTTTAAATCAGTTCTGTCTTCTTTATGGGAATGCATTTGAAAGTGCAAACATCAGGATGGTGGCCAGCTGTCCCTGAATTGCTACATGTCTTCTTAGTATTCATTAGGCAGCTCTTCTGCTGTGCAAATTGTGTTTTTGCAATTTAACCTAATAGTATGTGGGTTAGCTTACAAAATCAGATACTGGTTGCAAATAGTTGATGTATAATTTGTGACCAATTTTGGCAACTAATACAATATTGCATCTGGCCTTCAACCTTTTAATCCTTTAAGTGAACAATAGCACAGTCATTTTACTTTGCGACAGATTATTTCTTAGTGTTATGTATCTTATTTGAATTTCAAGTCCACAATAGCACACGTAAAAACATTATGGCCCTCATTACAACCCTGGCGGTCGGTGTTAAAGCGGTGGTAAGACCGCCAACAGGCTGGCGGTAAAAAAAATGGAATCACGACCATGGCGGAAACTGCCAACATCCGACCGCCACGGCGGTACAAACAAACAGCATGGCGGTCACCGCCAACAGACAGGCGGAAGACAATGTACCGCCCACACTATTATAAGAGGCCAATCCGCCACCTTTTCCGGGGCGGAACCAATGCAAACAAAAACACAGCGGAAACAGGACCTGGAAGGGAAAACACTCACCACTCCATATCCCACGAGGAAGCAGGACGCCATGGAGCGAGAACTCCAAATACTCCATGCGATAGTATTCCTGCTCTTCTACCAGGAGCACGAACGACAGTGGCGACGACCACAGTGAGTTCTGCACCTACAACACAGGGGAGGGGGGAGGGAAAAGAGAGTGACACACACACGCAACACGCAAAACCCCCACCCTCACCTACAACAACATACACACAAATACATGCTGCGACATTACATTTACACCCCCCCACCCCCTCTGGAAGAACGCAGTGACAAAAGGAACTGAGTTGAACGATTGTAATCATGAAAAATCCATTAGTCAAAACTTTAAATACAGTATAAACAATTATGTACACCCACTATACAAGTCCGGATAGTGCACTATTCATAGTCCGTGGACCACTGGGCCCAAAATGCATGGGCGAGGCCCACACTCGATACCAGACTCCAAACAGAGAGAACACTGCTGGGGCATCAGATCGAAATGAAACAGGCACCTCAGAGGGAAGGGAAGAGGGGGCACCTCAGCCGGATGAGTGCAAGACGCCAGCTCCACGAAGGGGCTCCATGCCCACTGCTGTATTGTAAAGAAATGGCTCCCTGTTGCAGTTACCCCCCACTTTTTGCCTGATACTGATGCTGACTTGACTGAGAAGTGTGCTGGGACCCTGCTAACCAGGCCCCAGCACCAGTGTTCTATCACCTAAAATGTACCATTGTTTCCACAATTGGCACAACCCTTGCACCTAGGTAAGTCCCTTGTAACTGGTACCCCTGGTACCAAGGGCCCTGATGCCAGGGAAGGTCTCTAAGGGCTGCAGCATGTCTTATGCCACCCTAGGGACCCCTCAATCAGCACAGACACACTGCTTACCAGCTTGTGTGTGCTGGTGGGGAGAAAATGACTAAGTCGAAATGGCACTCACCTCAGGGTGCCATACCAACCTCACACTGCCTATGGCATAGGTAAGTCACCCCTCTAACAGGCCTTACAGCCCTAAGGCAGGGTGCACTATACCACAGGTGAGGGCATAGGTGCATGAGCACTATGCCCCTACAGTGTCTAAGCAAAACCTTAGACATTGTAAGTGCAGGGTAGCCAAAAGAGTATATAGTCTGGGAGTCTGTCAAAAACGAACTCCACGGCTCCATAATGGCTACACTGAATACTGGGAAGTTTGGTATCAAACTTTTCAGAATAATAAACCCTCACTAATGCCAGTGTTGGATTTATTAAAAAAATGCACACAGAGGGCATCTTAGAGATGCCCCCTGTATTTTACCCGATTGTTCAGTGCAGGACTGACTGGTCTCTGCCAGCCTGCTGCTGAGAGATGAGTTTCTGACCCGATGTGGTGAGGGCCTTTGTGCTCTCTGGGGACAGAAACAAAAGCCTGCTCTGGGTGGAGGTGCTTCGCACCTCCCCCCTGCAGGAACTGTAACACCTAGCATTGAGCCTCAAAGGCTCAGGCTTCGTATTACAATGCCCCAGGGCACTCCAGCTAGTGAAGATGCCCACCCCCTGGACACAGACCCCACTTTTGGTGGCAAGTCCAGGAGAGATAATGAGAAAAACAAGGAGGAGTCGCTGGCCAGTCAGGACAGCCCCTAAGGTGTCCTGAGCTGAGGTGACTCTGACTTTTAGAAATCCTCCATCTTGCAGATGGAGGATTCCCCCAATAGGATTAGGGATGTGCCCCCCTCCCCTCAGGAAGGAGGCACAACGAGGGTGTAGCCACCCTCAAGGACAGTAGCCATTGGCTACTGCCCTCCCAGACCTAAACACACCCCTAAATTCAGTATTTAGGGGCTCCCCAGAACCTAGGAAACTAGATTCCTGCAACCTAAGAAGAAGAGGACTGCTAAGCTGAAAAACCCTGCAGAGAAGACAGAGACACCAACTGCTTTGGCCCCAGCTCTACCGGCCTGTCTCTCCCCACTTCTAAAGACACTGCTCCAGCAACGCTTTCCTCAGGGACCAGTGACCTCTGAATCCTCAGAGGACTGCCCTGCTCTAGAAGGACCAAGAAACTCCAGAGGACAGCGGCTCTGTTCACCCAAGACTGCAACTTTGTTACAAAGGAGCAACTTTAAAACAACTTACGTTTTCTGCCGGAAGCATGAGACTTGCTACTCTGCACCTGACGCCCCCGGCTCGATTTGTGGAGAACAATCACTTCAGGGAGGACTCCCCGGCGACTGCGAGACCGTGAGTAGCCAGAGTTGCCCCCCTGAGCCCCCACAGCGACGCCTGCAGAGGGAATCCCAAGGCTCCCCCTGACCGCGACTGCCTGTTCCTCAGATCCCGACGCCTGGTAAAGACTCTGCACCCGCATCCACCAGGACCTGAAGGATCCAAACTCCAGTGCAGGGGTGACCCTCAGGAGGCCCTCTCCCTTGCCCAGGTGGTGGCTACCCCGAGGAGCCCCCCCTTGCCTGCCTGCATCGCTGAAGAGACCCCTTGGTCTCCCATTGATTTCAATTACAAACTCGACGCTTGTTTGCTCACTGCACCCGGCCTCCCCCGTGCCGCTGAGGGTGTACTTTCTATGTGGACTTGTGTCCCCCCCGGTGCCCTACAAAACCCCCCTGGTCTGCCCTCCGAAGACACGGGTACTTACCTGCTGGCAGACTGGAACCGGGGCACCCCCTTCTCCATTGAAGCCTATGCGTTTTAGGCACCACTTTGACCTCTGCACCTGACCGGCCCTGAGCTGCTGGTGTGGTAATTTAGGGGTTGCTCTGAACCCCCAACGGTGGGCTACCTTGGACCCAAACTTGAACCCCGCAGGTGGTTTACTTACCTGCAAAAACTAACTAACTCTTACTCCCCCCAGGAACTGTTGAAAATTGCACTGTCTAGTTTTAAAATAGCTATATGTGATTTATTTGAAAACTGTGTATGCTATTTTGATTATTCAAAGTTCCTAAAGTACCAACCTGCAATACCTTTCATTTAAAATATTACATGTAAATCTTGAACCTGTGGTTCTTAAAATAAACTAAGAAAATATATTTTTCTATACAAAAACCTATTGGCCTGGAATTGTCTTTGAGTGTGTGTTCCTCATTTATTGCTTGTGTATGTACAACAATTGCTTAACACTACTCCTTTGATAAGCCTACTGCTCGACCACACTACCACAAAATAGGGCATTAGTATTATCTCTTTTTGCCACTATCTTACCTCTAATGGGAACTCTTGGACTCTGTGCATACTATTCCTTACTTTGAAATAGTGCATACAGAGCCAACTTCCTACATGTATCCTGGGGAATGCAAAGCCACAGTCTCACAAGTCTTTACAGTGGGTGGGTTGCCCACTACTTTATCCTGGGGAGTGCAATGCCACAGTCTCTCAAGTCTTTACAGTGGGTTGTTTGCCCACTGCTGTATCCTGGTGAGTGCAAAGCCACAGTCTCTCAAGTCTTTACAATGGGTGGTTTGCCCACTGCTGTAACCTGGGGAGTGCAAAGCCACAGTCTCTCAAGTTTCTCCAGTGGGTGGGTTGCCCACTGCTTTATCCTGGGGAATACAAAGCCACAGTCTCAAGTCTTTACAGTGGGTGGTTTGCCCACTGCTGTATCCTGGGGAGTGCAAAGCCACAGTCCCTCAAGTCTCTCCAGTGGGTGGGTTGCCCACTGCTACATCCTGGGGAGTGCAAAGCCAGAGTCTATCAAGTGGATGTCTTTTTCTACTAGTTCTGGAGGTGGCTTTGTGCCCAGAGTGCTCCATCTTGCCAAGGACTGAGGTAGTGGATGTCTTTCTCCACTGGTTCTGGAGGGGGCTTGGTGCCCAGAGTACTTCATCCTGCCAAGGACTGAGGTAGTGGATGTCTTTCTCCACTGGTTCTGGAGGGGGCTTTGTGCCCAGAGTGCTTCGTCCTGCCAAGGACTCAGGTAGTGGATGTCTTTCTCCACTGGTTCTGGAGGGGGCCTTGTGCCCAGAGTGCTTCATCGTGCCTAGGACTGAGGTAGTGGATGTCTTTCTCCACTGGTTCTGGAGGGGGCTTTGTGCCCAGAGTGCTTCATCCTGCCAAGGACTGAGGTAGTGGATGTCTTTCTCCACTGGTTCTGGAGGGGGCTTTGTGCCCAGAGTGCTTCATCCTGCCAAGGACTGAGGTAGTGGATGTGACACTCCACTGACGTGGTGCAACAGACTGAGGTAGTGGATGTGACACTCCACTGACGTGGTGCAACATGCAAGCTGCCCAGGCTCCTGGAACTGACCACCAGCCTCGGACGGCTAACCACTGGGGATGGCAGCCATGCCTGCGGTGATGCCACTGGCTCAGGATGTCACGGGCCGCTGGTAGTGCTGGCGGCGGTGTCAGCGACGGTGCTTGCGGCTGCCTCAGTGGCATCGATGCTGGCAGCGGTGTCATTAGCAGCGGTGCTTGCGGCGGACTCTGTGGCATCGGTGGTGGTGGTGGGCTCTGTGGCATTGGTGCTGGCAGCGGGCTCTGTGGCATCGATGCTGGCGGCGGGCTCTGTGGCATCGGTGCTGGCAGCGGTCTTTGTGGTGGCGGTGCTGGTGGCGGGCTCACTGACTGCAGGGCTGGTGCCGGGCTCACTGACTGCAGTGCTGGTGGCGGGCTCACTGACTGCGGTGCTGGTGGTGGTGCTGGTGGCGGTCTTGTCCGCCGTGCAGGTTGGCGTCGACGTGGAACTGCCCTTGATCTTCTTGCCCTTCCCCACCTTGGATGGTGGCGCAGCTGTCTTGCCACTATCCACTTTAGTTTTGCCCGAGCCCTTGGTGGCAGGTGTTTTCGCCTTCTCCCTCCGGGATGTGGGCAACTTTTTGACTTTTGGAGGTGCCGGAATGTCCTTGCCCTCGCTCCGTGGAACACTGGCAGCCCTGTTGCTTGGCACACTCCAAAAGCCCGAAATTGCTGGCACCACTGTGCCCGGTGATGTGGTGGCTGAGATGCTGGGTTGGGACCTGGAAAGGCGGGCCCTAGGGGATGGACGGGGGGGGAGGTGTAGGGAAGAGTTCAACATTAGATAGGAAAAGCTTTTTAGACACACTGGGATGGGTAGATGGAGGGGATTTGGGAGTGGAAGAAGAGGTAGTGGTTGTAGGAGGTGTATGTTTGCTGACTTTGGGTGAAGGTGCATGGGCTGGAGGCTGTTGTGAGGTGGATGGCTGTTGGGTGGGTGTGTGGCTGCGTTTGTGTAGTTTGGGAGGAGGGCTCACAGACACACTGGTAGAGGACACAGGGGATGTGTGAATGGTAGTGAGGGTGGTGAGTGCACGTGAGCGGTGTGTGGTGATTGGCGTGCTGGTGATGGAGGTAGTGGCTGATGACGTAGTGCATGCAGGTGTGAGTGGAGATGAGACAGGGAGGGAGACGTGGAGGAGGGGGACACAGTGGAGGCAGTGGATGTTGGTATGTGTGCATGGGTATGATGCTTGTGTGAGTGCCTGTGGGGTGTGTGGTGCTTATGTTTGCCAGAGCCACCCTTGTGTGTTGAGGTGTGCGCATGCTGGTCTGATGGTGTGCTTGGGATGGGCTGAGGTACAGGGGATTGGGTCTGGGTGGAGGAAGTTGGGGGGGAGGCTGGACACAGGGACAATGGCTGCCATCAGTGCTGAGGCCAGAGCCTGAAATGCTCTCTGTTGGGCTGCCTGCCCAGAATGAATGCCCTCCAGGTATGCATTTGTTTGCTGCAACTGCCTCTCTACACCCTGGATGGCATTCAGAATGGTAGACTGCCCAACAGTGAGGTATCTCAGGAGGTCAATAGCCTCCTCACTGAGGGCAGCAGGGCTGACTGGGGCAGGGCTTGAGGTGCCTGGGGCGAAGGAGATGCCCACCCTCCTGGGTGAGTGGCCACGGGACACACGCTGAGGGGCTGCTGGGAGGGCAGTGCTGGTAGGGGGGATGGTGGCTGTACCTATTGATGCTGGGGGCACAGAGGGTCCCACCACCGCAAGGGAGCTCCAATCAGAGGAGGAGCTGATGTCACCTCCTGTCCCCGCCATGGAGCTCCCCTCCCCCTCCGTCCCATTAGTGGCTCAGACTCGGCAGTCTCGCCCTCCAGGGCCATGCTCCGGTGGCACTGCTCCTCCACCTGATGATGCTAATGCACACAAGAACAGGCAGACCACAAAAAGGGAGGGGGGGAGACAGAAGAAAGACATGTTCAGTGCATGCAATACTGCTACTGTTGGCAGACACTACAGACACAGCAGCCCTCTGCATTACGCCATGCACTTAGAGTTCCCTAATTAATCACAGGGACATGGGGTACAAGGCCTATGCCCGATTGCTGAACACATGGAAATCACAGCAGCCTGACTAGGTGTAGTTGGCTCTTACCACTGGTGTGGTTGGGGTGCTACATAGCCTGCCTCATGTAGGGACTTTGCCTACAAAACTCGCCCTGGCCTAGGGGAACCCACAGCCCACCTCCCCCACCCAGACACCTCGTAATGCGCACAGAGTCAGCTGACTAAGACTGTACTCACCCCCTTGTGGCTGCTGTGATGCCCTCAAGCGCCCATCCAACTCCGGATACGCCACGGCCAGGATCTGGAACATCAGGGGGGTCATGGTGCTACGGGCACCCCTCCCACGTTGGGAGGCCGTCCCCAGCTGGGCCTCCGCCGTCTTCTTGCTCCAGCGGCGAATGTCCTCCCATCTTTTCCGGCAGTGGGTGCTCCGTCTGTGGTGGACCCCCAGGGTCAGGACGTCCTTGGTGATGGCACACCAAATATCCTTCTTCTGGTGGGCGCTGACCTAGAGGAATAGTACAGGGGAAAAGTATAATCTTTAACCGTCCAGACCGTCACAGTCATTGACCCACGTTCCCACCCTTGCCCTGATGCACATACACTCACCGTCCGCTCATGCAGGCCTCAGTCCCCCCGTATCTTCCATCCACACCACTCCAAACAGGCATTGCCCATACAGCATGCTCACAGTGTACTCACCTGTTTGTCTGGAGGACCGTAGAGTAGCGTGTACTGGGGGAGGACCCCATCCACTAACTTCTCCAACTCCTCAGAAGTGAAGGCAGGGACCCTTTCCCCAGACACATGAGCCATTGTTGCTTCCAGTCTGAGGTCACAGCAGCACTTGCAGTGTAGGTCCTCTCCTGTCGAAGGTCAGATATCAAGTGAGTGAACAGGCTGAAAATGGCAGTAACGTCTGCGTCACTGCCGGCGTATATCATCATTGGCTCCTGGGACCCATATGGTCCAATGTTAACCAGTGCAGGATTGTTCTGCGGTCTTCGACCACCTACCGCAACAGTGTACAACGCCAGCGCAGTTACCTCATATCCCCTTGTCCCACCTTACAGGTCAGGCAGCCGCCATTTCAGGGGGCCACATGGCATTCAATTTAAATGTGCCACACCTATCTAGACCTTGCATACACACAGTGACAGGCACATTGCGGATTGACAAATGTGTGCAAAAAATATTTTTTATTATACCTCAGTGTTGGCTGACTCTCTGCTCACTGTTCTCGTCCAAAGGGCACGTCTGGTGGGGCAGGTGAGGAGATGGTGGCATCCTCCGGTGTACAGACCACTGGTGGACCTGTCGACAATGGAAGACAGACACATAATTATCACTTACAGACTTGATCATGCCACAATCCAGGAACTGTGTGCCCAGTTGGAGCCAGACCTGATGTCAGCTATCCGCCATCCCACAGGAATACCCCACCTAGTGCAGGTCCTGTCAGTACTCCATTTCCTGGCAAGTGGGTCTTTTCAAACAACAGTGGCCATTGCATCAGGAATGTCCCAGCCAATGTTCTCAAACGTGTTGTCCAGAGTGTTGTCTGCCCTGCTGAAACACATACATAGCTACATCGTGTTCCCTCAGGTGGAGGATTTGCCTACAGTGAAAGGTGACTTTTATGCCCTGGGACATATCCCCAACATCATAGGTGCCACTGATGGGAGACATGTGGCCTTGGTACCCCCCCCCGCAGGAGTAAACAGTTGTACAGAAACCGGAAGAGCTACCATTCAATGAATGTGCAGATGGTGTGTTTGGCCGACCAGTACATCTCCCATGTGAATGCCAAATTTCCAGGCTCAGTGCATGCCGCTTACATTTTGAGGAATAGCAGCATCCCTTATGTGATGGGGCACCTCCAGAGGCACCGTGTGTGGCTAATAGGTGAGGACAAGGACCCCATACCGTGTGAATGATTGTCTAGGTCTGGGGTTGTCCCTAAGGGTTAGTGTGTGTCTAACAGTTGTCCCTCGACATTTGCAGGTGACTTTGGTTACCCCAACCTGTCATGGCTACTACCCCAGTGAGAAATCCCAGGACAAGGGCAAAGGAATGCTACAATGAGGCACATGGGCGAACTAGGAGAGTGATCGAAAGGACCTTCGGCCTCCTGAAGGCCAGGTTCATATGAGAGGTGGTTCTCTCTACTACTCACCGAAGAAGGTGTGCCAGATCATCGTGGCCTCCTGTATGCTGCACAACCTGGCTTTGCGACAACAGGTGCCTTTTCTGCAGGAGGATCGTCCAGAAGGAGGTCTTGTGGCAGCTGTGGAGCCTGTGGACAGTGAAGAAGAGGAGGCAGAAGAAGAGGATATCGACAACAGAAACACCGTTATCCAGCAGTACTTCCAGGGAGACACAGGTAAGAAGACGTCACTGCCTCCCACATCTCATACAATTGTTAGGCCTATCATATGTCTGTCACTTCACCCAGTGTATGGACCCTGACTTGTCACTTTGCCTTTCCATTTCACAGATGTTGGTCCCACTGTGTGACCTCTGCTATATTACCTCATGGACTAGAGCTGTGTAACATAGGTATGTTGACAATACAATCATTTGTGAAAGCACAGACTGACTCCAGATTGTTTTGTGATTCAAGGGTGCTTATTTAAGTGCAAATTAGTGGAGGGAGTTGTAAAATGGTCTGGGGTGATGGTGGAGGAATGTCCATGGCAGAGTCCAGTCTATTTGTTTCACAGGTGCATTGTCCAAAGGGGCATAGGAAGTGGAGCTAGGGCAGTTTAAGGATGGACAGGGTGACAAAGTGGGACAGAAGGATGACATTCAGGGTGGTCACATTTCTTGGCGGGGGTCTTGGCATTGTTCTCTTCCTTGTGCCTGGATCTCAGGGACAGTTTGTGGGGTGGTTCTCCATCTGCAGGGGGTGGGGGCTGGTGTCGTGGTCCGGTGACGGTGCCTTCTCTCCACTAGTGCCGGCGCAAGTGGTGGGCTGTTCATCATCCAGGCTAGTGTCAGGGCCCCCTTGTGCCACAGTGTCCTTCCTGGTGTTCACAAGGTCCTTCAGCACCCCTACTATGGTGACCAGGGTGGTGTTGATGGACTCGAGTTCCTCCCTGGTCCCCAGATACTGTTCCTCCTGCAGCCGCTGGGTCTCCTGAAACTTGGCCAGTACCGTTGCCATCGTCTCCTGGGAATTATTGTAAGCTCCCATGATGTTGGAGAGTGGGTTCCCCGGGCCTGTCCTCCCCCTGTCGCACAGCAGTCCTCCCAGTTCCCCGGTTTTCCTGTTCTTCTGTCCCCTGAACAGTGTGCCCACTGCCCCCAGGTCCCTGATGTTCTTGGGTTTGTGGGTTTGCATGGGTTCCCTGTAGTGGTGGACACACTGCTGCTTGACGTGTCCTGGGGACAGGGGTATGGGCCCGCTGGGTAGGTGCTGTGCTGGTGTTTCCTGCGGGGGAGGCTCTGTGGTGGCATGTGCAAGTGTGTGGGGAACCGACTGTCCCGAGGTCCCAGATGGGCTGGGCTGGTCATCTAGATCTAGTTGGACAGAGCTGCTGTCATCACTGTGGGCCTCTTCTGTGGGGGGAGTGGACATGTCTGGAACCTTCTGTCCGGTGACGTTGGGTAGGGGTCCTGCAGGGGTGTAAAGACATGATTACTGCATCTGTGTGTGCCATCGTGTGCAATGGGTGGGTGACTCTGTACCCAGTGCTTACATTCTTGTCTAGGACCTTGTGTGATATTTGGTTTGGAGATCTGTGTGGGTATCTGTAGTGGACATGCTTTGGTGATGGGTGTCCATGCTTTGTTGTTGCATGCAGGGCTTGTTATTGGGATGTGTGGGTTGTGATAGTGGGGCATATGTGAGGTGTTGGAGTGAGTGGGGTGATAGCATGCAGGTAGGGTGTGGGATGTAATAGTTAAGAATTGACTTACCAGAGTCCATTCCTCCTGCTACTCCTGCGAGGCCCTCAGGATGCAGTATAGCCAAGACCTGCTCCTCCCATGTTGTTAGTTGTGGGGGAGGAGGTGGGGGTCTGCTGCCAGTCCTCTGAACTGCAATCTGGTGTCTTGAGACCACGGAACGCACCTTCCCCCGTAGGTCGTTCCACCTCTTCCTGATGTCATCCCGTGTTCTTGGGTGCTGTTCCACTGCGTTTACCCTGTCTATGATTCTGCACCATAGCTCCATCTTCCTAGCTATGGAGGTGTGCTGCACCTGTGATATGAATAGCTGTGGCTCTACCCGGACGATTTCCTCCACCATGACCCTGAGCTCCTCCTCAGAGAACCTGGGGTGTCTTTGCGGTGCCATGGTGTGGTGTGGGTGATGTGTGAGGTGGTGTGTGTTGTGATGTGTGAGGGGATGTGTTTGTGTGTGTTGTCTGAAGTGCGTGGATGTAGAGTGAGTAATGGTGTTGTGTGCCTGTGGATGCTAGTGTTGTTTCTGGTGGTGTCTCTCTCTGGCCTTCTGTCTCGATATTTTTTGTAGGGGTTTGTGGGTGATGTGGGTGTTGTGTTTTATATTGTATTGGGTGTGTGGGGGTGGTGTGTGTATGTATATCAGGTGTGTGTATTTCAAATTGTCCAATGTGGTTGTGTTTTGTAAGAGTGTGTGTATTTTGAGCGCGGCGATGTGTACCGCCAATGGAATACCGCGGTTGAAAGACCGCCGAGTGGATTCGTGGGTCATGATAGTGTGGACGTATTCCTGTTGGCGTGACAGAGGAGGTTTTGTTAACGTCAGTTTATCACTGACCTTTGGTGTGGCGGACTTGTGTGGGTGTATGGATTTTGGCAGATTCCGGCCTGTGGGTCGTAATAGCTGTAGCGGAATTCCGCCACCGCAGTGGTGTGTTGGCGGTCTTCTGCACGGTGGTAAGCAGGATTTACCGCCAATGTTGTAATGAGGGCCAAGTATTACTGGCTTACATGCCCTTAATCTTATGTATTGGCTCTTGCTTAATGCAATGCTATCACAACCGTGTGATAAAACCCCTTTCAGCACTGGAAACAACAAGCTGTGAAAGAACATCACACACACCCTCATCACCATCAGTCTGGTCTATGGCAACGCACTCTACGCCGGAATCAACTTCCATAAAGCTGCTGCCATACTGGTACTTGACCTACATCTACACTGCCACAACTCGCAACACCTGGGTACACTGCACTTGCTTCCCATAGAGAAAAGAATCACCTTCAAGATCCTCACCAATACACACAAAGCCCTCCACAACACCAGACCAGCCTACCTGAACCAGAAACTCAACCTCCACGTACCCCACAGGACCCTACGCTCAGCCCAGCTCTCTCTCACAGAAGTACCCAGCAATAGGAAAACCAGAACAGGAGGACACTCCTTTTCCTACCTCGTAGCCACCGCCTGGAACACCCTTCCTCTCCATATCAGACAAACCACTTCCCTCCTCAGCTTCACGAAGGAACTGAAGACATGTATTTTTTAGGAACCACTGGTGAATGCTACACTTTTCCCCCAGCCCAGCGCCTTGAGACCCTAACGGGTGAGTAGTTGTGCTTTACAAGCACTGATTGATTGTTTTTTTTTTCACTTCCTCTATCCCAATCTGGAAAGGTCACCATAAGGATAAGCAGATGATGTATCTCCATTCTTACAATGTCACTCATGCTTTATTTCCCTGGTTGTGTTTACCCCTTCTGCTTGTAATAACTTGTGCACGCTGTTAAGATAGCACAGCAATTGTTTTCTTTCTTAAAGACTCTGGCGCCCTCAAGGCTTGGACCGTACGATTTGAAGACTATAAATAAAGGGCAATAAACATAAGGGGCTTACAGTTTGGGATGAAAAGATGCTTTTGGCTACATTTTTAGATATTTTCTTAGAGACGTTTGCACTTTTATAACTACAGTGCTTTCTGAACTGGGTTATTTGTTTTTATATACTGTCCTTCTAATTGACTGATTTGGATCCGCATTGTGGATAATCAGAATGCCTGGCCTTAATAACATGCTGCAAAACTGCACAAGAAGGATACGTGGCAAATGCTGTACTGTACTGTAGGTCACAGATTAGGTAGCTGCTTATTGTGAGAATACCCAGGGTAATGGATGGTAAAGTCACTGTCCGCATTAACGATCCTGGACTAAGCAAACTACGCCTTAATTTTTTCTGTTTGTTGAGCCCCCGCCATGACTTCAGTTTGTAAGATGCAACATACTCTGGACCACTAAAATTATGCAACTGTGTGGCCGCAGCATTTTTGTATAATTATAGATTTGCCCCATAACCAAAAATCTGCAACCAAAATACAGTGCTTATAGCTCAAACGGTTCAAAATATTACTGAAACGCACCACCACATGAAGATGTGCAGTGGAAGGCCGTTCTTGTCACCTTTCCGTTGCTCATAATGCTATCACAAAATGTACTGCATTATGCTGAATATTCTTCCTTTTCTTGCTTCATAGTTTACTCATCTCTGGCATATAATTAGTCCTTCCCATACCACATAATTCCAGTGGGCCTGCCTCACTGTATTCTGACAAGGTGTGTACATGAAATGGGGAAGAACTGCAATTCCTATTTTTTTCTTTTTTTCTTTGTTGATTCAATTTTTAGGGTTGAGCCTGTGAGTGCATGTGCTAGTGCCTGCGTCTTGCTTGGGAGACTCTGTTGTGTACAATAAAGGGCTTGGAGCCTGTCTGTCACTTGCTATTTGTTCGCTTGCGTGGCACTCTTCTTGATTCAACTTAATCTGTGCCCCTCCGCTGCTCCTGACATGATTGAGATAATATATTTTTTTTAACTTCTAATGCCCTGTAAAAAGATGGATTGTGACTGACAAACAAAATTACAAAGGTTTATTTTTTAGAGTTAACTTTCTTTTATTTTTGCCAAGCCATCTTTTCTCACTTTGCACTTATGTTTTCTTTTGTTTTTGGCCATGGGCACTTTTCTCAAAAGATGATGATTATCTTCTTCTCATTATTTCAAAACAACATTGTTTCTTTATTATGTGTAATTTCTGAAATGGTGCTTTAACACATAATCGTGCATTATACCCCAATCCACCCCACTCCAATCCAAACCACTCACCCAATCCAATCCACCCCAACCCACCCTACTCCAGTCCAAACTACTCACCCCAACCCAATCCACTTCACCCCACTCCAATCCTCCTAACCACTCCAATCCATCCACTCCACCCTAATCCACCCCATAGGTGGTACTTAACAGGTCATGTCCTTCGAGTGTGCCACCAGGTCACAAAACTGCCTTGATGCCCTGTTTCATGGAGCAATGTTTATAAAAACATCCCTTTTTTGCTTTAGTGGTAAGTTAAAGGAATGGAGAGGCAAATGCCAATGATCTTGGTAGTTATGCGCTACACTCGCCTCAATGGTCAATATCTAGGCGCATGCATCCTTGGCTACTGCGCACAGAGACCTTACACTGCTGCACACAGTGGAAAAAAAATTGAGAGAACATTCGTTGCTGCAGGTATCTGGGATAAGTCGAGGATAATCTTAGTAGTATTGGTTAATGACAATGGACCTCTAGGACTTGTTTTTGATCTGTCAAGCTTTGTTTAGGATAGTGTTGATGTTGCGCCCCTCCCCCCCCCACCCAATGCATTGTACAGTGTTCTTTTTTATGATACAGGTAGCATATTGCTTATAGGCCTTAAAATTATTTTGTGTTAATGATTTTTGGCCCGTGTATGTTTATCAGATCCATCTATAGTGTTCTGCACTATAGGGTAGCTTCCCTCCGAGTCTTGGATTATCTTGCATATTCACAGTGAGACATATTTGTTATCCTTTTCACTACAGTCTGATGTGTGCACTGTATGATGCAAATAGGCAGCATCAAACCAACTTCACCGTTTTCTCTCTCTCTTTGGTTTGTGTTAGATGAGTTTCTTGGAGAAATACCATGTTGATTTTATGCTTTTGTAACTATGCTACCACACCCCTGACAATGTGTGCATCATTCATATCCCTCACATTCCAGATCATCGATCTGACTCCTGGTTCACTAGAGGCATTAGTTTTGGGTCACATGGCTTCTAGCTGCCTAATGTGGATTGGGTTCTAGTTCCAGAGTCATGGTGTCACCTATTAATATCCAGTATTGTATCCTGTCCCCTTCCCTCTACTCCCACACTGCCCTCACCAATCGACATTGTAAAGTCCCTCTCCTTCATCAACTATGTGCACTTTTAGAGGGCTGTTCGCAGTTTAGGTATTGGTCTGCAGCTCCTGACTATACACTAGTCTAACTACAACCCTACAAACAAAAGGGAAAATGTATACATTGCGTGGGGTGTGGAGCAGATTTGCTATTCTAACTCCAGTCAAAAAAACATTGAGAAAAGTGCAAACACTGGGTGGTCATGTTTACTATTCCAACTCCAGTCTAGCGAGCACTTAGTAAAGTGCAAACGCTGGGCTTCTAACTCCAGACTAACAGACATTGGGGAAAGTGATAAGTAACACTGTATGAACATATTGACATCTATTACAATTGTCTTCTGCGTGTCCATATGCTTTTGAAAATACATGTTCCTTTTTCCATGTTGCTGAGATTCCTGGTGCATTCACTTTTCAGTGAAATGCGATGACAGTCCGCGTACCTTTGCCACTAAGGGCCTGATTCTAACTTTGGAGGACGGTGTTAAACCGTCCCAAAAGTGGCGGATATACCACCTACCGTATTACGAGTCCATTATTGGCGGATATACCACCTACCGTATTACGAGTCCATTATATCCTATGGAACTCGTAATACGGTAGGTGGTATATCCGCCACTTTTGGGACGGTTTAACACCGTCCTCCAAAGTTAGAATCAGGCCCTAAATGTCTTAAATCACAGTGCGCCAAAGTTTATCCAATATTTTACTTTGTGATTGTGCAAAAAGAGTCTAGTTTGTACTCCACGACTTTAATTAGTCACAATCATAAATCTGTATTTCTAGAGCTGTATCAAAATCAAAACATACTGGTGTCTTTTTCAGGTTTATGCAATGTCATAAATTACCCAAACTTATGGGTGAGAAAGACTAAGGGGTTGATTTAAGAAATGTGGTGCTGCACACAGAGCAGTGCTACTTTCCTTGCGCTCCTTAGCATCCCCATACTGCCACCATGTGTGCGCCATATTTAAAATACAGCGCACCATAGCGCATGGTAGGGTGCAATAGCGCAGCAATTTCTGACGCTATTGATGTGCTCTGCAGGAGTAGCACTAACATTTTGGCACTATTCCTGCAGAGTACATGAGGGCCCATTGTATTCAACGGCATGCCCCCTTTTAACGCCTGCTCTGAGCAGCGCGTGAAAAGTGCTGAAAAAAATGGCAGATTTCCTTGGTCCATTTTTTTGGGCTGCCCTATCTGGGGAATACCCCAATTGCATACATTATGCCTGGCGCAAGCATGATGTGGCGGAAGGGTTTAAAACTTTACAAATATGGCACGTGTAAAAAGTCACTTTAGCGCCACCTTAGCATTAAAAAATGACTCTATGATGGTGCTAATGTGGCGCTAGGGCCTCTTAAATCAGGCCCTAACTTCACAATGGCCACTGTCACATGTGGTATTGTAGAAGTGTTCTCTGCGAGTCACTCACCTGAATTCCAGGCATTCCGATGGAGCAATGAGAATTCCCCAATCCGGTGAGGACTAACATGACCGTGATAAAGAGTACATTGCCCTCTCGCAAGTCTTCAAGGGGAAGAGGGTTTTGGGAAGAGAAAAAGAGAAAATGCCAGCTTCTGCTTTGTGGACTGCAGAATCAGACTGCTGGACCCTGAACTGCATGTCGTGTTGGGCGTCAGGACTTCTGATTTCTCAAAATACTGGGTTCTTGGTTTTTTAGGACTATGGGATGCAAAATAATTACTTCATTAATACATTGAACTTCCATAAACTATTGTGAAATTATGCATTGCATAATGTCAGTTATCGTTGACACATTGTGCATACGTTTCTATAAGGCTGAACAAATCTATTCCTCTTTTTACAATACTTTCAGAGTCTCTGAAACAATGCCCAAACTCAAAAACAATCAACTTGACTAAAGGGCTTCTTTGTGTTCTGGCATATTCTCTTGCCAATAATAGTTTTGACAAACTTGCTATATTTCGAATCTCCAAATTTCAGAGGAGTGCTTGTTACAGGAAATACGTCTTTCCTTAATGTCTGTTTAGCGGTATCTTGGATTCCCGCTCAAATGATAAATCATGCTAGTTCTTATTGTCATAAATTATTTAAAAGATAGAACTCTGTTTTGTTTCATTTAAGCAATTCATCTTTCTTTACCTTGAAATGAAGTTACTTGCTTGAAAGTTTCAGAAGAACCCAAACTGGTTTTTTTTCACCTTTCTTATTTTCTCTCTTTTACATGAAATACTTGATTGTCGGCAGAAGACGAAAGAGGAGAGCCGGGAATCCACAGGAAGCCGACAGAGCTTGAGGATTGCCAGAACTTGACAGGAGACTGTCTGGAGGATGAGAAATGCTGGAGCTCAACTGGAAGTTGGTTGGAGAACGAGGAATACTAGAACTCGACTGCAGGCAGGCTGGAGAATAAGGAACTTAACTGCACTGGAACTCGACTGAAGGTAGGCTGGAGGACAAGGCACTTGACTTTACTTTACTGGAAACAGGTGAGCAGAGCAATAGGTACAAAGCTAAGCAAGGCCTCAGACTCACAAGCATCCTTAAATAATCAAATGTGCACCTGTGCCTTTTGGCAGTTGATTGCTTGTTAAGAAAAATAGCAGTCCTCCTGATTGTGGCACATGTTCCATACAGATTACATTGTGAATAGAACATGTGTTGGCAGTTAAACTTGGAGCAGGTGGGAATGCAGTTGGTTGCTTGTTAAGGAAATGAGCAATTATCCTCCTAATTGTGGCACATGTTCAATACAGATCACATTGTGAAGAGCGCATGTTTTGGCAGTTACAGTTGGAGCAGGTGGAATATAATGTGCATAATCCACAAGCATTGATTATAATAAATGATACATTTAACAAGCATTGGGTATTGCAAACTTGATATTCAAGGATATAATGAATATACCCAAATACGTCTGAATGTTGCAAGCAACAGCATCTTTCTATAATCAAGCTCTTGGATGCGCTAGTGTACCCACAACAAGGAGATATCATGTGCCTTTTGACCACTGTGGTCACCATTATACGTTTTGTAAAACTATTTTTATTGGACTCATGCAACTGTTGGAACACTTTCCTTCATGCAAATTTGGGTTCCATAAAGTACTCTCAAATGAGTTGAGATTCATAACTGAAGCTAGTCATAAAAATCAATACATTTGAATAACATGACTCACATTAGGCTCTACATGGAAAACAGAGAGCTTCCATCCATAATCATTTATTAAAGATTAACCTATTTGATGCGGGCGTCGGCCACTGGCCGACGCCCACACATCCTCCCTGGTGCGGGTCACGACCAGTGGCCGACACCAGGAAGGGTATTAATAAATCCTCGGGTGCGTCGCACCCGAGGATTATTATTTTTTTTTAACCTTCCCCCGGGAGACACGGAAGCTTCCGTGTCTCCCCCCCCACCCCCAACCGCCCCTTTGTGACGGCAGCGCGCCGCGAGGCGCACTGACGTTTCAAAGGTGTTTTCCCCATCAAAGCAGCAAGCAGCCTTGCGGCCGCTTCCTGCTTTGATGGGGAAAACGGCCTTTCCCACGTTCGGGAAGGCCTCGTAAGAAAGGGGAGAGTCTCCCCTTTCTTACGAGGCCTTCCTGAAAGTGTTTCCTGGCCCCCGATCGCAGCACAGCTGCCTCGTGAGGAAGGCCTCGTAAGAAAGGGGAGACTCTCCCCTTTCTTACGAGGCCTTCCTGAAAGTGTTTCCTGGCCCCCGGTCGCAGCTGTGCTGCGATCGGGGGCCAGGAAACACTTTCAGGTTTCCTGGCCCCCCGATCGCAGCACAGCTTCGATCGGGGGGCCAGGAAACACTTTCAAAAGGCCTCCCCTTTCTTACGAGGCCTTCTGAAAGTGTTTCCTGGCCCCCGATCGCAGCACAGCTGCGATCGGGGGCCAGGAAACACCACTAGACGCCAGGGATTTCACTTTGGGGGGGCGGCCCCCTCGGAAAACGGGCCGCCCCCCCGGGCATATTTTTTATTTAAAAAAAAGGTAGATGCCCCCTGGGGGGGCGCGATCGCGCCCCCCCCCCCTCAGGGGAATTTTTTTTTTCCCCCCAAAAAAGAAAAAAAATAAATAAATAAAATAAAATGACAGGGGGTCGCCCGTGGGCAGGGTGACCCCCTGTGGGAGCAATATTATTTTTTTTAGCTGTTGTAGGGTTTCCCTGGGGGCCATTTTGGCCCCCAAGGAAACCATAAAACAACTAAAAAAAATAGATGTATATATAGATCTATATATATATATATCTATGTAGATAGATTTATCTATGTACATTGATATATATCTATAGATATATCTATGTAGATATATATATATATATACATATATATATATATATATATAGAGGTAGATCTATATATATCAATCAAAGATTTATTAAGCGCGCTACTCACCCGTGAGGGTCTCAAGGCACTGGAGGGGGGCACGGGGGGAGGGAAAGGGGCTGGGAGGTTCACTGTTCGAAAAGCCAGGTTTTGAGGCCCTTCCTGAAAAGAAGTAGGTTTTGGGTCTTGTGAAGGTGGGTTGTGAGGGCGTTCCAGGTTTTGGGTGCAAGGTAGGAGAAGGATCTGCCCCCGGTGGTGGTGTGTTTGATGCGGGGGACAGAGGCGAGAGAGAGGTCAGCTGAGCGGACGTTTCGTGTGGGGGTGTGGAAGGTGACTCTCGTTGAGGTAGGCAGGGCCTGTGTTGTGGAGTGATTTGTGTGCGAGGATGAGGATCTTGAAGGTGATCCTTTTGTCAGTGGGGAGCCAGTGGAGGGATTTGAGGTGTGGGGAGATGTGTTTGTGTCGGGGAGGTCGAGGATGAGTCGTGCTGCTGAGTTCTGGATGCGCGTAGTTTGCGCTTGAGTTTTAGAGTGGTGCCGGCGTAGAGGGCGTTTCCGTAATCAAGCCTGCTGCTGATGAGTGCGTGAGTGACAGTTTTTCTGGTCTCTGTGGGGATCCATTTGAATGTTTTTCAGTATACGGAGTGTGTTGAAGCATGAGGAGGTGAGAGCGTTGATTTGTTGGGTCATTGAGAGGGAGGAGTCTAGGATGATGCTGAGGTTGCGTGGGTGGTTGGCGGGGGTGGGTGCAGGGCCTAGCGTGGTGGGCCACCATGAGGGGTCCCAGGTGTTTTTGTGTGGGCCAAAGAGGATTATTTCGGTTTTGCTTGAGTTGAGTTTCAGGTGGTTGGCTGTCATATATATATCACTTTTGTCAATATGTGTGTGGTTTCCCTGGGGGGAAAAGGGTCCGACTTGTCTAGTGGCAGTTTTAGTGCCATAAAGAAGCGCAGAAGGTTTATATGCCTACTGCAAAGAGCAAATCTGTATTTTATGTAAATAGCTGAGTACATTAGTAAAGTCAGCCATTACCTGCGCTATAATACCAATGAAATGTATGTGCGGGGTGGAGGGCGGCTATGGAGAGATGAAGGGCACTTTTGCTGGGTGGTAATGAGGGAATCCGAGGAGGAGGGAGTGGGAGCACCAATAATGATTGTTGGACTGGGCGCAGGAGGTGCTAAAGACTGTGACGAATAGTATGTGACAAGGTGTTTTTTGAGTGTCTTGAAAGTACGTGCTGATTGAGGGAAGAAGTGCAGGTAAGGTGGCCTCTACTGTTGCACGTATCTCACACACACCATCGATTTTGTGACTGTCTACGTAGGCTAGTGTTTTAGAGCAACAGTTTAGCCAATAGCAGAGATGGCATCTTGATGGATGACTGCTGCCTGCACTCGGGTTATAGAGGACCGCTCTGACATAGGATCAGAGACTGAGACATCAGATACTGAGACAGCATCTGAGGGATAGGACAATGGCGCAGACTCTGGGAGTGATTTTTCAGTCAGAGGAGTCCCATTCGATAACTCCTCTTCCAGTACATTATGAGGGAGGTGATGAGGACAGTCCTGCTGTCCCTTCGCAAGCTGTTCGTGCAACTGGGTAATAGTGGGTTAGGCCAACCCAGAGAGCAGGTGAATGCGGCGGCAAGCAGAGAGAGAGAGAGAGAGAGAGAGTGCTCTCTTGGGAGCTCCCCAATTTAGTTCAGCCCCAAATTCCACCACCCAAATCATATTGTGGAGACATCAAAATTATCCATGGCAAAACAAACTGGTTTTGTAAGGCAGGCACCTGTGTTTTTGGTCCTGGATTCGGCGGCCATATAGAGAAACACACTAAACCCAAACATTTCTGGAAACTAGACATTCGGGGGAGTCCACAGAGGTGTGACTTGTGTGGATTCCCCAAAGTTTTCTTACCCAGAATACCCTGCAAAGCTGAAATGTTGGGAAAAAAACTAAATTTTTCTTGCATTTCTGTCACACAAACTACAGGAATATGCTGGGATCCACAACATTCCTACCACCCAGTGACTCCTCACCTGTCCTGATAAAAACATTACCCCACTTGAGTGCCTACACCTAGTGCCTGTGTCAGGAATGGATCACCCCAGGGTCAACAGCTGCCTCATATAAGGACCAACATTGACCGTTGTGTGATCTATTCCTGTCGCAGGCACCAGGCCTAACCACACAAGTGAGGTATCATATTTATCGGGAGACTTGGGGGAACGCTGGGTGGAAGGAAATTTGTGGCTCCTCTCAGATTCCAGAACTTTCTGTCACCAAATGTGAGGAAAACGTGTTATTTTAGCCACATTTTGAGGTTTGCAAAGGATTCTGGGTAACAGAACCTGGTCAGAGCCCCACAAGTCACCTCATCTTGGATTCCCCTGGGTTTCTAGTTTTCAAAAATGTGCTGGTTTGCTAGGTTTCCCCAGGTGCCGGCTGAGCTAGAGGCCAAAATCCACAGGTAGGCACTATTTTCTCTGAAAAAATGTGATGTGTCCACGTTGTGTTTTGGGGCATTTCCTGTCGCGGGCGCCAGGCCTACCCACACAAGTGAGGTATCATATTTATCGGGAGACTTGGGGGAACGCTGGGTGGAAGGAAATTTGTGGCTCCTCTCAGATTCCAGAACTTTCTGTCACAGAAATGTGAGGAACATGTGTTTTTTTAGCCAAATTTTGAGGTTTGCAAAGGATTCTGGGTAACAGAACCTGGTCAGAGCCCCACAAGTCTCCCCATCTTGGATTCCCCTATGTCTCTAGTTTTCAAAAATGCACGGGTTTGGTAGGTTTCCCTATGTGCCGGCTGAGCTAGAGGCCAAAATCTACAGGTAGGCACTTTGCAAAAAACAGCTCTGTATTTTGTCAAAAAATGGGATGTGTCCACGTTGTGTTTTGGGGCATTCCCTGTCGCGGGCGCTAGGCCTACCCACACAAGTGAGGTATCATTTTTATCGGGAGACTTGGGGGAACGCTGGGTGGAAGGAAATTTTTGGCTCCTCTCAGATTCCAGAACTTTCTGTCACCAAATGTGAGGAAAACGTGTTATTTTAGCCACATTTTGAGGTTTGCAAAGGATTCTGGGTAACAGAACCTGGTCAGAGCCCCACAAGTCACCTCATCTTGGATTCCCCTGGGTTTCTAGTTTTCAAAAATGTGCTGGTTTGCTAGGTTTCCCCAGGTGCCGGCTGAGCTAGAGGCCAAAATCCACAGGTAGGCACTATTTTCTATGAAAAAATGTGATGTGTCCACGTTGTGTTTTGGGGCATTTCCTGTAGCGGGCGCCAGGCCTACCCACACAAGTGAGGTATCATATTTATCGGGAGACTTGGGGAAACACTGGGTGGAAGGAAATTTGTGGCTCCTCTCAGATTCCAGAACTTTCTGTCACAGAAATGTGAGGAACATGTGTTTTTTTAGCCAAATTTTGAGGTTTGCAAAGGATTCTGGGTAACAGAACCTGGTCAGAGCCCCACAAGTCACCCCATCTTGAATTCCCCTATGTCTCTAGTTTTCAAAAATGCACAGGTTTGGTAGGTTTCCCTATGTGCTGGCTGAGCTAGAGGCCAAAATCTACAGGTAGGCACTTTGCAAAAAACAGCTCTGTATTTTGTCAAAAAATGGGATGTGTCCACGTTGTGTTTTGGGGCATTTCCTGTGGCGGGTGCTAGGCCTACCCACACAAGTGAGGTATCATTTTTATCAGGAGACTTGGGGGAACGCTGGGTGGAAGGAAATTTGTGGCTCCGTTCAGATTCC
This sequence comes from Pleurodeles waltl, assembly GCF_031143425.1. Taxonomy (NCBI): domain Eukaryota; kingdom Metazoa; phylum Chordata; class Amphibia; order Caudata; family Salamandridae; genus Pleurodeles; species Pleurodeles waltl. Next base: position 730,062,731 of record NC_090443.1, read on the forward strand.
AGAACTTTCTGTCACCGAAATGTGAGGAAAACTTGTTTTTTTAGCCACTTTTTGAGGTTTGCAAAGGATTCTGGGTAACAGAACCTGGTCAGAGCCCCACGAGTCACCCCATCTTGGATTCCCCTATGTCTCTAGTTTTCAAAAATGCACGGGTTTGGTAGGTTTCCCTATGTGCCGGCTGAGCTAGAGGCCAAAATCTACAGGTAGGCACTTTGCAAAAAACAGCTCTGTATTTTGTCAAAAAATGGGATGTGTCCACGTTGTGTTTTGGGGCATTCCCTGTCGCGGGCGCTAGGCCTACCCACACAAGTGAGGTATCATTTTTATCGGGAGACTTGGGGGAACGCTGGGTGGAAGGAAATTTGTGGCTCCTCTCAGATTCCAGAATTTTCTGTCACCAAATGTGAGGAAAACGTGTTATTTTAGCCACATTTTGAGGTTTGCAAAGGATTCTGGGTAACAGAACCTGGTCAGAGCCCCACAAGTCACCTCATCTTGGATTCCCCTGGGTATCTAGTTTTCAAAAATGTGCTGGTTTGCTAGGTTTCCCCAGGTGCCGGCTGAGCTAGAGGCCAAAATCCACAGGTAGGCACTATTTTCTATGAAAAAATGTGATGTGTCCACGTTGTGTTTTGGGGCATTTCCTGTCGCGGGCGCCAGGCCTACCCACACAAGTGAGGTATCATATTTATCGGGAGACTTGGGGAAACGCTGGGTGGAAGGAAATTTGTGGCTCCTCTCAGATTCCAGAACTTTCTGTCACAGAAATGTGAGGAACATGTGTTTTTTTAGCCAAATTTTGAGGTTTGCAAAGGATTCTGGGTAACAGAACCTGGTCAGAGCCCCACAAGTCACCCCATCTTGAATTCCCCTATGTCTCTAGTTTTCAAAAATGCACAGGTTTGGTAGGTTTCCCTATGTGCTGGCTGAGCTAGAGGCCAAAATCTACAGGTAGGCACTTTGCAAAAAACAGCTCTGTATTTTGTCAAAAAATGGGATGTGTCCACGTTGTGTTTTGGGGCATTTCCTGTGGCGGGTGCTAGGCCTACCCACACAAGTGAGGTATCATTTTTATCAGGAGACTTGGGGGAACGCTGGGTGGAAGGAAATTTGTGGCTCCGTTCAGATTCCAGAACTTTCTGTCACCGAAATGTGAGGAAAACTTGTTTTTTTAGCCACTTTTTGAGGTTTGCAAAGGATTCTGGGTAACAGAACCTGGTCAGAGCCCCACGAGTCACCCCATCTTGGATTCCCCTAGGTCTCAAGTTTTCAAAAATGCACAGGTTTGGTAGGTTTCCCTATGTGCCAGCTGAGCTAGAGGCCAAAATCTACAGGTAGGCCCTTTGCAAAAAACAGCTCTGTATTTTGTCAAAAAATGTGATGTGTCCACGTTGTGTTTTGGGGCATTTCCTGTCGCGGGCGCTAGGCCTACCCACACAAGTGAGGTATCATTTTTATCGGGAGACTTGGGGAAACGCTGGGTGGAAGGAAATTTGTGGCTCCTCTCAGATTCCAGAACTTTCTGTCACCGAAATGTGAGGAAAACTTGTTTTTTTAGCCACTTTTTGAGGTTTGCAAAGGATTCTGGGTAACAGAACCTGGTGAGAGCCCCACGAGTCACCCCATCTTGGATTCCCCTAGGTCTCTAGTTTTCAAAAATGCACAGGTTTGGTAGGTTTCCCTATGTGCCGGCTGAGCTAGAGGCCAAAATCTACAGGTAGGCACTTTGCAAAAAACAGCTCTGTATTTTGTAAAAAAATGGGATGTGTCCACGTTGTGTTTTGGGGCATTTCCTGTCGCGGGCGCTAGGCCTACCCACACAAGTGAGGTATCATTTTTATCGGGAGACTTGGGGGAACATAGAATAGCAAAACAAGTGTTATTGCCCCTTATCTTTCTCTACATTTTTTCCTTCCAAATATAAGAGAGTGTGTAAAAAAAATGTCTATTTAAGAAATGCCCTGCAATTCACATGCTAGTATGGGCACCTCGGAATTCAGAGATGTGCAAATAACCACTGCTCCTCAAAACCTTATCTTGATCCCATTTTGGAAATGCAAAGGTTTTCTTGATACCTCTTTTTCACTCTTCATATTTCAGCAAATGAATTGCTGTATACCCAGTATAGAATGAAAACCAACAGCAGGGTGCAGCTCATTTATTGGCTCTGGGTACCTAGGGTTCTTGATGAACCTACAAGCCCTTTATATCCCCGCAACCAGAAGAGTCCAGCAGACAAAACGTTATATTGCTTTCAGAAATGTGACATCGCAGGAAAAAGTTACAGAGTAAAACATAAAGAAAAATGGCTGTTGTTTTCAGCTCAATTTCAATATTTGTTTATTTCAGCTGTTATTTTCTGTAGGAAAACCTTGTAGGATCTACACAAATGACCCCTTGCTAAATTCAGAATTTTGTCTAGTTTTCAGAAATGTTTAGCTTTCTGGGATCCAGCATTGGTTTCACACCCATTCCTGTCACTAACTGGAAGGAGGTTGAAAGCACCCAAAATAGTAAAAATGGGGTATGTCCCAGTAAAATGCCAAATTTGTGTTGGAAAATGTGGTTTTCTGATTCAAGTCTGCCCGTTCCTGAAAGGTGGGAAGATAGTGATTTCAGCACCAGAAACCCTTTGTTGATGGCATTTTCAGGGAAAAAACCACAAGCTTTCTTCGGCAGCCCTTTTTTCCCATTGTTTTGGAAAAAACGAAATGTTGACTGTATTTTGGCTATTTTCTTGGTCTCCTCCAGGGAAAACCACAAACTCTAGGTACCATTAGAATCCCTAGGATGTTGGAAAAAAAGGATGCAAATTTGGCGTGGTTAGCTTATGTGGACAAAAAGTTATGAAGCCCTAAGCGCGAACTACCCCAAATAGCCAAAAAAGGGCTCAGCACTGGGGGGGAAAAGGCCCAGCAGTTAAGGGGTTAAAAGGATTCCCAATCCAAATTAATCAAATTGATAGTAATCAGTCTTCAATAAATAAATGCATTAATTGATAAGACGTTCAAATCAATAAAGTCAGTCAGTGACTCATAAATTCTTTTATTTGGCTTAAGCCTTAAAAGTATAAAAAATAATAAAATATACAAAATCCAATAACAAAACCTATACATAAGCAGACAATTATACATAATTCATAAAAAAGGGGATTCCCTATTGCATAGTACATTCACCTACATAATTCATAATTCTACGTTTTAGCAACAAACTCAACATACATAATTCATTAAGTTATTTTAACCGTTGACCAATTTCATTTCCTTGTAGATCTTTAAAAGTACTGCATGCTAAACAAATCATCCCAAATACAATTCTAATGGGACTCAAATCCTTATAATGACATAAAGTGCAATTTCCTATTTAAAGTGTTCTACGTTTTACATCTTGCTGCTTTTTAACATGGCAGAATTTCCATCAACCAATTTAAAAACAATAAATTTGTGCCATTTCAAATTCATAGTTCGTCTTTCCTCCCTACGATGTACCCGGCACTGTAAGTTCAGTTAAACCCTCTTAATTAGAAATTGGCCTAGTGCACAAGTTACATTCAGAAATCTCATGTTTATTAATAGTCTAAGCACTTGATCTCGGTTAATAATATTATATTCCTTAAAAACTGGTTTTAAAAACTTCTTACGCACCTCTAAAAACCAATAGCAATCCAAAAGTAGATATTGCATGCTAAATTTCTGTTGTAAACCACATGTGCATATACCAAAGGTATCCTTAAGAAACAATTTTGCTTTAGGGTCCATATAGCCTGGATTTAGTCCAATTTAGAATTTTAACACTGCATCCCTTAATTTTTGGTTAGGTAGGGCCTCTATATAGGGAAAGTTTTCCGGGTTCCGCCAACCCCCTACCATAGCCTGGGTTGATATTTTACACTGTAAATACTTCAGGTCTATTTCTCTTGCCTTTTCCTTCACCATTGCACATAGATTTTGTTTCGGGATTTGTGCACCGCGCCACTGATTACCAGGTAAGCCTAAGAGAACACGGACCTTCTCTAACCGTCCTCTCACTTGTAGCGCCCAATACAATTCGCTTGTTATTATTTCTTGTTTACACAATCTCGTGATCTTACAAATCACCTCATCTCTTACGCTTAACCAAAACTTCAGTGTTGCTTGTAATCCCTGATAAGTCCATGCCGTCATTAGGCATTTGGTTCTTATAGCTTGTAAAATACTTGATCGAGGTAATGATAACAAACGCTTTATACAAAAGCTTTCTTCTATCTCCCAATTTAGTTTCCATGAAAATGTTAGGACTTCCACCTCATATTGAAACTGGGAACGTACCATAGCGTTAAAAGCAGAGATAACCTGCTGGAGGGGAGGACCCCCATATTTACTACTAAATTGTTTCAATCCCCAGACCGATGATAAAGCTTTATTTTTTAGGGCTTCAATATGATCTTTCCATTTCAGGACTGAGTCAAACCACATACCTAAGTATTTATATATTTTTTACCTTCCTAGCAGGTAAACAAAATCACTCTTCACTTTCCCTATAGACATAATCTTTGTTTTTTCTAAATTTACGACCATTTTTTTCTTTTGGCAGTAAGAGTGGAACACCTCTAATTTCCTTTGTAAACCTAACTCCGTCATATCCATTATCACTAAATCGTCAGCATATAATAAGCAGGAAACGTGTACACCATCCATTTTTGGGCTTAGGCCTTTGACCTCCAGCAGCAACCTGGGCAAATCTGACAAAAATAATATGAATAATATTGGTGCCAACACACAACCTTGCGCAAACCATTCTTTATAGGAATCTCTTTTGACAGTGAGCCACTCGTGTCTATAATTACTTGGGCCCAATTTTGTGAATGCAGGTCCTGAAGGAGATATAATAAAGTCAGATCAATCCCTAACTGTCTTAACATATTCCATGGCAAATTTCTATCTACCAAATCAAATGTGGCACGAAAATCCACAAAACAGTAGTACAGACTTCCTCATTTGATTTTTTTGCTAAAGACCATAAGCTGAAACAGTGATCAATTGTCGATAGCCCTTTCTTAAATCTGCCTTGTTCTACAGGTATCAAATCTTTCATCCATTCTTTAATTAACCCCAGCAATATCTTTGTGAATACCTTTTAACCTACATCTAATAAACTCATCAGCCGATAATTTTTAGGTTGTGTTGGGTCCTCTTTCTTATGGATAGGTCTTATCATGGCTCCCTTCCAATTCTCTGGAAAACTGCCGAAATCAAGAATTTTACCAAATGTATCATTAAAAAATGTAGACCACCAATCATTGTTTTTTTTTATTATTATAGCTGGGAGATTATCCAGGTCTGCCGCTTTAGTTAATTTAAGTGCTACAATAGTTTCTTTTATTTTTTGTGGGGCAAAAGCTAATCTCATATTCTCACCCATCTTCCTGATGACACCATGTCCTTCCTCGATGTCGATACCATTGTATACGGTAGACAGATATTTAACCTAATCCTCTTCTCCAACCAAACACCGCATGGTTCCTGATACTTTCCCCTCCCTTACCAACTGCCAGAAACCCCTAATATTCTTTGTTCTTATTACTTCGATCACTGTGTCCCAACTTTGGTTGATATATTCCCGTTTCTTTTGTCTTATGAGTGTTTTATATCTCAGTTTTGCCTGACAGAGCTGCACTTCTGTGTCGGCAGTAGGTCTTTTCCTAAATTACCTTTCTAATCTTCTAATCTTTTGCTTTTTACTCATACAATCACAATTAAACCGTACTTTACTATTATTAATTTTATATTGTTCTCCCTTCATCTTTCCCACTTGCTGTTTTTTTATTTTGTTTTCAGGCAATCCATCATTAACGCAATGCCCCTATTATAACCTTTAAACACATCTCTTGGATCTTCCTCCAATGGAAAGTTTGGATAATTGACTATCAATTCATTAGGTGCTCCTAGACTACTTTCTGTCAAATGGGTCGTTATTCTTTGAGGGTACTCAACTAGTGCTATCACTGCCTTTTCTCTTTGATTTTTATCAGTTGATCGTATTGTTAATTGAAGTGGCCAGTGATCACTGCCCTCTATATGCTCAACTTCAAAATCCTGCACTTCTCCAAAGGACCAAGCATTTACAAAAGCATAATCAATGGGGCAAGTCTGATTGCCTAAACGAAAAGTCTGTTTTGCCGGGCAGTCCTTCTTCATTCGACCATTTAGACAGAACATACCTTGGGATCCTAAGGATCTTACTAGGGATAAATCACGTGCAGAACATTCTACTTTTGGGAAGATGCTATTTGGAATTTGTGCAACTGCCAGTTATTCCTTATACAGTTTATCAATACTAGTGGGATTGTTTGTAGTTAAAATCTCCCAACATTAGGGTCAAGTATCCTGGTTTACCAATGCTTAATAGTTCCAGATCTTCCTCAAACAGACCCCGCTGAATATCATAATCATACATTTTCCCCTGTTGTATATATACATTAATTATTATAAACTGTACAACTCCTCCAATTGCATTATAGAGATCCACCTGGCCTGCCAATAGCCACCGGCATTTAGTCTTTATCTCTATAAATGTATTTGCTATTCTTGTTGAGGCTAAGGTTATTAGACCCCCTGATGGGCGACCTAACCCTTGCCGTGTTGCTCCCCTGAAGAGTCTCATGAAACCATCGACTGGATCAGGTTAGTCGCACAACCAAGTTTCCTGGAAACACACTATATCATACTTTCCAAGCTCTCTTTTAAATAGGTCTTGTTTTAAATGCTTTTTATAACCTCCCATGTTCCATGAAAAAATCAAATGGCTGTGCGGCGGGCCTAATTCCTAGTCCACGACACTTAATTTGCCCCTCCTATAATTATCACAAGGGTATACAAGGGGCTCAGGGCAATTCCTCCACTGTGGGTCATTATTTTTAGTAGCAACAGTTACACTTAAACTACCGTTGTTTCCATCCACACACCTTCTTCGATTGTTATTTGTAGGAGGCTGTCCTGGCTTATAGTGGGTACCTTGTGGTACTAACACCTTGTGCCAGGTCCAGTTATCCCTTATTAATAGAATAGAGGTATTCTAGCAGCTTAGGCTGATAGAGGTAGCTATAGCAGAGCAGCTTAGCCTGAACTAGGAGACATGCAAAGCTCCTACTATACCACTTATATCATATAGCACTATATCACAAGAAAACACAATACTCAGAGTTACCAAAAATAAAGGTACTTTATTTTAGTGACAATATGCCAAAAGCATCTCAGAGGATACCCTCCCTTAGGAGATAAGTAATATACACAAATTATGGGGGTCATTCTGACCTCGGCGGTAAAAGGCGCCTACCGCCGGTCAGAAATCCTCCATAATCCCGCCGCGGTCGCGGAAACCCGCCACGGTCATTCTGACCCGCAGAAGGCAAACCTCCGAAAATCCGACCGCCACAACAGACCGCCAGACCAGCGGTCGGCGGAAAGGTGGAGGTGACCAAACCTCCACCGCCACGCCAACAGAAATACGCCCATCCCATTACGACCCACGAATCCACGCGGCGGTCATTCAAACGCGGTATTCCATTGGCGGGACACACCGCCGCGGTCAGAATACCCACAAACGAACAAAACTCAGCCACATTGGACGATTTGAATCCCACACACCTGATACACATACACACACCACTCCCACACACACAATACAATATAAAACACACACCCACATCACCCACAAACCCCTACGCTAAAAAATTCGTCAAGAAGGCAAGAGCGAGACACCAGCATCCAAAAAATAACAGCCACAGCCACTCAACACCATCACCCACACACTATCCACACACAAAACAACACACACCACCAACTCAACTCACTTAAATACACATACTCCACCCCACACATCATACACACCACCCCATGGCACCCCAAAGACAACCCCGCTTCACAGACGAAGAACTCAGGGTCATGGTGGAGGAAATCGTTCGGGTAGAGCCCCAGCTGTTCGGCACACAGATACAATACACCAGCATTGCCCGGAGGACGGAGCTATGGCAGAGGATTGTCGACAGGGTGAACGCAGTGGGACAGCACCCCAGAAATCGGGAAGACATCAGGAAGCGATGGAACGACCTACGGGGGAAGGTGCGTTCCATGGTATCCAGGCACAACATCGCCGTGCAGAAGACTGGCGGAGGACCCCCACCTCAACCCCCACAATTCACATCATGGGAGGAGGAAGTCTTGAACATCCTGCATCCTGACGGCCTCGCAGGAGTCGGCGGAGGAATGGATACTGGTAAGTTGAAGCTTCAATACTGCTTCCCCCCCACCTGCATGCCAAATCAGACCCCAAACCTCACCCCCATCCTCGAACCCCACCCTCACCCCCACCCCCATCCTCATCCCCACCCTCACCCCCACCACCATCCTCACCCCCACCACCATCCTCACCCCCACCCCCAGCACACCTATTCCCCGCCAATGTCTCACCATCACAACCCACACATCCCAAAACCTAGGCCTGCATGCGTCCACTAAGCATGGACACCCATCACAAAAGCATGCCCAATGCATATACACATCCCCCCCACAAGCCACCCTCACCAAAGCCCCCACACACGAATGCCAGCACTTGGGGACACGAGAACCCACAGATACACCCATATGCCACACATTGAAACTATAACCATACCTCTATACCCCTGCAGGACCCGACCGTCAACACACCGCGGCGGAGGGGCCAGAATTATCCACACCCCCCACCCAAGAGGCCGTCAGCGATGACAGCAGCTCTGTCGACCTGGACACCGATGACCAGCCCGGACCATCGGGGACCTCTGGACAGTCGGTTCCCCTCACACAGGCCCAGGCCACTACAGACCCAAACCCCTCTGGGAACACCAGCACAGCTCCCACCCAGCGGGCCCATGCCTCTGTCTCCAGGGCGCGTCAATCTGCGGTGTGTCTACCACTACAGGGCACCCAGGATAACCCACCACCCCAACAACAACAGGGACCTGGGGGCAGTGGTAGTGGGCACACCGGCCAGGGGGCAGAGGCCCAGGGAAACAGGGGAACTCGGAGGGCAGCTGTGCGACAGGGGGGGGAGGAGAGGCCCAGGGAACCCACTCTCCACGAGGTCCTCACCACCATCATGGGAGCATACAACCGCTCCCAGGAGACGATGGCGACGGTACTGGCCCGGTTCCAGGAGATCCAGGTGCTGCAGGAGGAACACTATCGGGGGTACAGGGAGGACATCAGAGCCATCAACACCACCCTGGTTACCATGGTAGGGCTGCTGCAGGACCTCGTCAACAACAGGGCGGACACTGAACAACACCCAAGGGCCCCTGCCACTAGCCTGGACCAAGAACAGCCAACCACCTCCGCCGGCGCTAGTGGACAGGAGGCCCCCGCACAGCAGCAGCCCACCAGACCCCCACCTCCTGCAGGAGAAGAACCACCCCGCAAGAGGGCCCTGAGATCTCGCAAGAAGACAGAGTAGGATGTCAAGACCCCCGCCAGCAATGGATACCACCTGATGTCATCCCACTGTCCCACATAGTCACCCTGTCCATCCTTGAACTGCCCATGCTCCATCTCTCCACAGGCCTCTGGACAATGCACCTGTGTGACTGTTACTCTGGACTCTGCCATGGACATTCCTTCACCATAGCCCCCACCCACTTGAAACCACCCATCCCATTTTGAGCACTTAAATAAACACCGATTTTGCACCAAAATATCTGGAGTCTGGCTGTGATTTCAATAGATTGTAATTGACATGACAGTGCAAATATGTCCTTGTACATGGTGAAGTCAACAAACAGCTGCCACAAAGCTGTAGTCCATGGGGAAACGAAGCACAGGACTCGTAGTGGGGACCCCAGATCTGAAATAGGGAGGGAAAAGCCAAAACTCAGTCATCATACACTGGGGCAAATAGACAGGCAGCAGAGATGCTGGAGAGTAGTTAACTTTTACTAAATTATCTTTGAAATGTTACCTGTGTCCTATTGGAAGTACTGTTCAATGATTCTGTCCCTGTTGTCTGTTTCAGCCCCGTCGTCTTCCTCCTCGTCACTCTCCTCAGGTTCCACCGCTGCCACAACACCACCGTCTCGACCATCCTCCTGCAGGAAAGGCACCTGGCGGCGCAAAGCCAGGTTGTGAAGCATGCAGCAGGCCACGATGATGTGACACACCTTCTTAGGTGAGTACATTAGGGATCCACCTGTCATATGCAGGCACCGAAACCTGGCCTTTAGGAGGCCAAAGGTGCGTTCGATCACCCTCCTAGTACGCCCATGGGCCTCATTGTACCGTTCCTCTGCCCTGGTCCGGGGATTCCTTACTGGGGTCAGTAGCCACGACAGGTTGGGGTACCCAGAGTCCCCCACTAGCCATACACGGTGTCTCTCTAGCTGTTCCATCACGTAAGGGATGCTGCTATTCCTGAGGATGTAGGCGTCATGCACTGACCCTGGGAATTTGGCATTTACATGCGAGATGTACTGGTCAGCCAAACACACCACCTGGATGTTCATTGAATGGTAATTTTTTCTGTTCCTGTACACCTGCTCCCTGTCTCTTGGGGGAACCAAAGCCACATGGGTCCCATCAATGGCACCAATTACGTTGGGAATATGTCCAAGGGCGTAGAAATCACCCTTCACTGTAGCCAATTCGCCCACCTCAGGGAAAATGATGTAGTTCCTCACGGATTTCATCAGGGCAGACAACACTCTGGATAACACCTTCGAAAACATGGGCTGAGACATCCCAGAAGCAATTCCCACGGTTGTCTGAAATGACCCACTTGCCAAGAAATGTAGTACTGACAGGACCTGCACCAGAGGGGGAATCCCTGTGGGTTGGCGGATGGGGGACATCAGGTCGGGCTCCAGCTGGGCACACAGTTCATGGATAGTGGCACGGTTAAGACGGTAGGTCAGGATAATGTGGCGTTCTTCCATTGTCGACAGGTCCACCAGCGGTCGGTACACGGGAGGATTCATCCGTCTCCTCGCCCAACCCAGCGGACGGTGCCTAGGAAGGACAACATGGAGCACACAGTCAAGCAACCCACAGGTACGTACTCACAGCTAGCACAGTATACGATTCTCTATGCAGTGAATGGCGTGTCTGAGTGGCTATGCAAGGCCTAGGCCTGTGTGACGCAGTTGAAATTGAGCCATGTGGGCCCTGGAAATGGCGGCTGCCTGACCTGTGAAGTGTGACAATGGGATGTGAGGTCAATGCGCTGGCGTGGCACACCGCGGCGGGCGAAGACCGCGGCGCGAAGCCGCATTGGTTAACATTGAAGCCTATGGGTTTCAGGAGCCAATGGCGAAGGGCGCCGGCGGTGGCGGGACGCACCGCCGCGGTACGCACCGCCGCGGACGTGACCGCCATTTTCTATCTACTTATCCACTTGTGACTTGAACTTTCACAGGAGAGGACCTATACTGCAAGTGTTGCTGTGACCTCGGTCTGGAAGGGACAATGGCTGCTGCGCCTGGGGAAAGGGCCCCTGCCTTCACTGGAGAGGAGTTGGAGAAACTTGTGGATGGGGTCCTCCCCCAGTATGCGCTACTCTACGGTCCTCCAGACCAACAAGTGAGTTTAATTCAATCTGGATTTGGGGCCACTGGCTGGCTTGGGGGCCTGGCGGGGGGCCTGGCGGGGATGGGGGGCATGTTGGGCCTGGCGGGGGGCATGGCGGGGGCCTGGCGGGGATGGGGGGCATGTTGGGCCTGGCGGGGGGCCTGGCGGGGATGGGGGGCATGTTGGGCATGGCGGGGGCATGGCGGGGGGCCTGGCGGGGATGGGGGGCATGTTGGGCCTGGCGGGGGGCCTGGCGGGGATGGGGGGCATGTTGGGCCTGGCGGGGGGCATGGCGGGGTGCCTGGCGGGGATGGGGGGCATGTTGGGCCTGGCGGGGGGCCTGGCGGGGATGGGGGGCATGTTGGGCCTGGCGGGGGGCATGGCGGGGGGCCTGGCGGGGATGGGGGGCATGTTGGGCCTGGCGGGGGGCCTGGCGGGGATGGGGGGCATGTTGGGCATGGCGGGGGGCATGGCGGGGGGCCTGGCGGGGATGGGGGGCATGTTGGGCCTGGCGGGGGGCATGGCGGGGGGCCTGGCGGGGATGGGGGGCATGTTGGGCCTGGCGGGGGGCCTGGCGGGGATGGGGGGCATGTTGGGCCTGGCGGGGGGCATGGCGGGGGGCCTGGCGGGGATGGGGGGCATGTTGGGCCTGGCGGGGGGCCTGGCGGGGGCATGGCGGGGGGCCTGGCGGGGATGGGGGGCGTTGGGCCACTGGAAAGGAAAATGCTGAGAAACTTGAACGTGGTATTTCTCCCTCCCTGTACGTGTCACATAGGTCCGCGCCCATGAGAAGATCGGGATTTGGCGTGCCATCGCCAAGGAAGTCCGGGCCCTGGGGGTCCACCATCAACGGGGCACCCACTGCCGCAAGAGGTGGGAGGACATCCGCCGCGGGACCAAGAAGACCGCCGAGTCTCTGCTGGGGATGGCCTCCCAACGTAGGCGGGGTGCCTGCCGTCAACTGAGCCCCCTGATGTTCCGGATCCTGGCGGTGGCCTACCCTGAATTGGATGGGCGCGTGAGGGCAGCACAGCAGACACAAGGGGGTGAGTACAAGCATTATCTACTCTGTTGTCGCGCAGTGGAGGTGTCTGGGTGGGGGAGGAGGGCTGTGGGTCCCCCTAGGCCAGGGCGATATCTGTAGGCTGGGCACCCCCGTAAGCCCCTGTGTCCCCAGCCACCACCCTCAGTAGTTTGTCAGTACAGCCATCCCTGGGCCGTGTCATCCATGGGTGCAGTTGTCAACTCTAGGCGTGTAGGGCATGTTCCACGGAATGCGTAGCGTACCCCAAGTGCGCAACTTAGTGCAGGGGGCATCTGTGTCTGTCATGTCCGCTAACTGTACCGGAGATCCATGTACTCAATATCCCTTTATTTCTCTCTCCCCCCCCCTTTTTGTTTGTCTTTCTGTGCTTGTGTGCATCAGCATCATCAGGCGGAGGAGAAGTGGCATCGGGGCAGGAGGGAGCTGCATCTCACATGGCCCAGGAGGGCCATGCCACAGAGTCAGACTGGACCAGTGAGACGGAGGGCGAGGGGAGCTCCACGACGGGGACGACTGGAGCCTGCAGCGACACGGACACGTCCTCGGAAGGGGGCTCCCTTGCGGGGGTGGCACCATCCGTGCCCCCCGCCATTACAGGTACAGCCGCCACCCAGCGCACCATCTCCGCCCTCCCAGCAGCCCCTCAGCGTTCGCCCCGTGCCCGCTCTGCCAGGAAGCCGGGCATCTCCTTCGCCCCAGGCACCTCAGGCCCTGCCCCTGTTACCCCCGCTGCCCTCAGTGAGGAGGTCATTGACCTCCTCCGAACGCTCATTGTTGGGCAGACTACCCTTTTGAATGCCATCCAGGGGGTGGAGAGGGAGGTTCATCGCAGCAATGCGTACCTGGAGGGCATTCATTCGGGTCAGGCTGCCCATCAGCGATCGTTCCAGGCTCTGGCCTCAGCACTGACGGCAGCCATTGTCCCTGTCTCCTGCCTGCCTCTACTAACTCCCTCCTCCCAGTCTCCTGTTCCTCTGCCTGTCCCACCCACACCATCAGACCAGCCTGCACACACCTCAACACCCAAGAGAAGCTCATCCAAACATAAGCACCACAGATCACGCAGACATTCACACACGCAACATTCCGATGCAGACATGCCAACAGTCACTACCACCTCTGTGACCCCCACCTCCTCGTCTCCCTCCTCCCTCCCTGTGACGTCTACACTCACACCTCCATTCACCTCACCATCAGCCAGTGTTTCCATCACCAGCACACCCTCCACTCCAGTCCGCACACGTGCAGTCACCACCCCCACTGCCATTTACACGTCCCCTGTGTCCTCTCCCACTGTGTCTGTCACCCCCTCTTCCACACCACACAAACGCAGCCACCCACCCACCCAACAGCCATCCACCTCACGACAGCCTATCCCTCCTGCACCTGCACCCAAAGACAGCAAACGTGACTCACCTACAACCACATCCTCTCCCTCCACTCCCATTCCCACTGTACCTACCACTCTCCATTGTCCCAAGAAGCTCTTCCTCGCCACTACTAACTTCTTTCCTGACCCTGAGCCCCCCCCCTCCTTCTCGTCGGGGTAAGAAGAGCACCTCAGCCACCACCAGCCCTGCAGCCCCCTTGACAAGGGTGCAGGGGTATTGGAGCCCGCCAGCCCGCATGTCTGGATCTTCGCCCAGCAGCAAGGGGACAGGCAGCCCACCCCCTGGGAAGAGGAGCAGAAGGCGGAAGGGTCGCCGCAGGAGCCCGCCTTCTACATCCCCCCCGGACACCACCCAGAGACAGTCACCAGCCACAGCTCCAAAGGGAGGAAAGGGCCACAGGCCCACGACTAAGGAGGGCAAGGGCAGCAAGTCAGAGAGGTCAGGCAGCAGGCCTGCTGCCCAGGAGGAGCCCACAACCCCCATAGCCGCTGCCCCGGGAGGAACCGGCACAGCTGCCCCGGGAGAGCCCACCACCCCCATAGCCGCTGCCCAGGGAGGACCCAGCCCAGCTGGCCAGGAGGGCCCCACCACCCACAGCCCAGGTGGGCAGTGAAGGAGCACCATCCCCGCTGCCCAGGAGGGCACCACCAGGCAATTAGCAGTTGGCCATAGACCGTCCGCCGTCTCAAGAACCGCTGAACTGGGCCCCGCCGTCTCAAGAACCGCTGAACTGGGCCCTTCAGGGCAAGAACCGCTGAACTGGGCCCTTCAGGGCAAGAACCGCTGACCTGGGCCCAGCCGTCTCAAGAACCGCTGAACTGGGCCCTTCAGGGCAAGAACCGCAGAACTGGGCCCTTCAGGGCAAGAATCGCTGAACTGGGCCCCGCCGTCTCAAGAACCGCTGAATTGGGCCCTTCAGGGCAAGAACCGCTGAACTGGGCCCTTCAGGGCAAGAACCGCTGAACTGGGCCCCGCCGTCTCAAGAACCGCTGAACTGGGCCCTTCAGGGCAAGAACCGCTGAACTGGGCCCTTCAGGGCAAGAACCGCTGAACTGGGCCCCGCCGTCTCAAGAACCGCTGAACTGGGCCCTTCAGGGCAAGAACCGCTGAACTGGGCCCTTCAGGGCAAGAACCGCTGAACTGGGCCCCGCCGTCTCAAGAACCGCTGAACTGGGCCCTTCAGGGCAAGAACCGCAGAACTGGGCCCTTCAGGGCAAGAACCGCTGAACTGGGCCCCGCCGTCTCAAGAACCGCTGAACTGGGCCCTTCAGGGCAAGGACCGCTGAACTGGGCCCCGCCGTCTCAGGAACCGCTGAACTGGGCCCTTCAAGGCAAGAACCGCTGGCCCTTTGGCAGACGTGGCAGGGCAGGATCTATCTCGGGCAGGGCTGCAGGATGTCCTCTGGCCAACTTGCCTCCTCCAGTGGCAGTGGGGTCTGTTATGGACTGTATGGACTGTGGCTTTGCTCTCCCCAGGATGGCCCAGTGGGCAGGCCACCCACTGTATGGACTGTATGGACTGTATGGACTGTATGGACTGTGGCTTTGCTCTCCCCAGGATGGCCCAGTGGGCAGGCCACCCACTGTATGGACTGTATGGACTGTGGCTTTGCTCTCCCCAGGATGGCCCAGTGGGCAGGCCACCCACTGTATGGACTGTATGGACTGTGGCTTTGCTCTCCCCAGGATGGCCCAGTGGGCAGGCCACCCACTGTATGGACTGTATGGACTGTGGCTTTGCTCTCCCCAGGATGGCCCAGTGGGCAGGCCACCCACTGTATGGACTGTTTGGACTGTGGGTTTGCTCTCCCCAGGATGGGCCAGTGGTCATGGAGTCCCCTCGTGGATCTGGCGTCGTGTACTCAAGTGGCTGAGGTGCCCCCCCTTCCCTTCCCCCTGAGGTGCCTGTCCTATTTTCTTTCTGATGCCCCTGCAGTGTTCTCTCCGTGGAGTTCTTGTCGTGGGACTGGGCCTTGCCCCTTTGCACAGGACCCCTGTGATCCACGGACAGTGGTTGGACTACATTTAGTAGCTGTATATATTTTGTACATAGTTTATTTATTAATTGGGATTACTGGTGTACATATTTCAATATATCTGCCCGTTTATGATCTCTTCTTTTGGTCTTTGCATTATTTCGGAGGGGGGTGGTTTGTGGGTTGTGACAGTGATCTGTGGGAATGCATTGATGTGTGTGTTGTAGTGGGTGTGGGTGGGTGGGTGTGTGCCGGTAATCTTTTCCCTCCCCTGTGTCGTAGGTGCAGTACTCACCGATGTCTTCCGCGCCGCCGGGCGTGCTCCTGGTATATGAGCAGGAATAGGAGTGCGGGGATGACCTGCAACTCTGGCTCCATACTGCCGGAATCTCGCGTGGAGTGCGTAGAGGTGAGCGTTTTCCCGTTCGTAGTCTGTTTCCGCCGTGTTCTTATCGGCGGTGCTCCCGCCCCGGAAAAGGTGGCAGATTGGTGGGTCGTAATAGGGTGGGCGGTACATTGTCTGCCGCCGGGCTGTTGGCGGGAACCGCCGCGCTGTTTGTTTGTACCGCTGTGGCGGTCGGAGTGTTAAGTTGGCGGGCTGTGTTGGCGGTTCCCGCCAGGGTCAGAATTGCATATTTTAGACCGCCGGCCTGTTGGCGGCTTGGCCGCCGCTTTATCACCGACCGCCAGGGTCAGAATGAGGGCCTATATGTTCACAAACCAAAATCAGGTAAGTAAAAGTAGTGCAAACAATGTAGAACACAATAGAATGCAATAGGTAGAAATAGGCCTAGGGGCAACACAAACCATATACTCCAAAAGTGGAATGCGAACCACGAACGGACCCCAGGCCTAGTGTAGGTTGTAGAGGGTTGCTGGGACTGTTAGAAAACACTAAGGGTGTCCAAGATACCCCACCCCAACACCCTGAAAAGTAGGAGTAAAGTTACGCTACTACCCTAGAAAGACAGTAAAGTCAAGATAGGGGATTCTGCAAGGACAACAACTGCCAGCAAAACACTGAAGATGGATTCCTGGACTTGAGGATCTGTAAAGGAAGGGGACCAAGTCCAAGAGTCAGGCAAGTATCCAGGAGGGGCAGGAGCCCACTAAACCCCGGATGAAGGTGCAAAAGGGCTGCCTCTGGGTGGAAGAAGCTGAAGATTCTGCAACAACGGAAGATGCCAGGAACTTCTCCTTTGGTCAGAAGATGTCCCACGGCGTGCTGGAGGATGCAAAGTTGTTTCCATGCAGAAAGACCACAAACAAGCCTTGCTAGCTGCAAGAGTCACGGTTGAGGATTTTGGGTGCTGCTGGGGCCCAGGAAGGTCCAGGAGGTAGCCCCTTGGAGGAGGAGTCAGAGGGGGTGCTCAGCAACTTAGAGAGCCCCTGCAGAAGCAGGCAGCACCTGCAGAAGTACCTGAACAGGCACTTAGAAGATCTGAGGACAGCAGTCGACTCAGAGTCACAGAGGAGGGTCCCACGACGTCGGAATCCAACTCAGTTGGGCAATGTAGGACGGAGTGCTGGGGACCTGGGCTAGGCTGTGCACAAAGGAAGTCTTGGAAAAGTGCACAGAAGCCCGAGCAGCTGCAGTTTACGCAGCACACAGGATTACTGTCTGGCGTGGGGAGGCAAGGACTTACCGCCACCAAATTTGGACAGAAGGGCCACTGGACTGTGGGAGACACTAGGACCCAGCTCCTGTGTCCTAAGGACCACGCTCGTCAGGATGAGAGGGGACCCAGAGGACCGGTGATGCAGAAGTTTGGTGCCTGCATTAGCAGGGGGAAGATTCCGTCGACCCACAGGAGATTTCTTCTTGGCTTCCAGTGCAGGGTGAAGGCAGACAGCCCTCAGAGTATGCACCACCAGGAAACAGTCGGGAAAGCTAGCAGGATGAGGTGCTACAATGTTGATGGCAGTCTTCTTGCTACTTTGTTGCGGTTATGCAGGCATCCTGGAGCAGTCAGCGGTCGATCCTTGGCAGAAGTCGAAGAGGTTAGTGCAGAGGAACTCTGGTGAGCTCTTGCATTCGTTATCTGAGGAATAGCCCAGAGGAGAGACCCTAAATAGCCCACAGAGGAGGATTGGCTACTGAGAAAGGTAAGCACCTATCAGGAGGGGTCTCTGACGTCACCTGCTGGCACTGGCCACTCAGACCTGTCCATTGTGCCCTCACACCTGTGCATCCAAGATGGTGGAGGTCTGGGACACCTCCCCTGGGAGGTGCTGGTCAGGTGAGTGGTCACTCCCCTTTCCTTTGTCCAGTGTGGCGCCAGAGCAGGGCTGGGGGATCCATGAACCAGTGTAGAATGGCTTATGCAGAGAGGGCACCATCTGTGCCCATCAAAGCATTTCAAGAGGCTGAGGGAGGCTACTCCTCCCCAGCCCTTCACACCTATTTCCAAAGGGAGAGGGTGTAACAACCTCTGTCAGAGGAAATCCTTTGTTCTGCCTTCCTGGGACCAGGCTACCCAGGCTTCAGGGGGGCAGAAACCTGTCTGAGGGGTTGGCAGCTGCAGTGGAGACCCCGGAAAGCAAGTTTGGCAGTACCCGGGCTCTGTGCTAGTGACCAGGGGATGCATGGAATTGTCCCCCCAATACCAGAATAGTATTGGGGTGACAATTCCATGATCCTAGACATGTTACATGGCCATGTTCAGAGTTACCATTGTGACGCCACAGATAGGTATTGACCTATATGTAGTTCACACGTGTAATGGTGTCCCCGCACTCACAAAGTCTGGGGAATTTGCCCTGAAAAATGTGGGAGTGCCTTGGCTAGTGCCAGGGTGCCCACACACTAAGTAACTTTGCAATTAACCTTCACCAAGTGAGGGTTAGACATATAGGTGACTTATAAGTTACTTATCTGCAGTGAAAAATGGCTGTGAAATAACGTGGACGTTATTTCACTCAGGCTGCAGTGGCAGTCCTGTGTAAGAATTATCTGAGCTCCCTATGGGAGGCAAAAGAAATGCTGCAGCCCATAGGGATCTCCTGGAACCCCAATACCCTGGGTACCTAGGTGCCATATACAAGGGAATTATGAGGGTGTTCCAGTGTGCCAATTGAAATTGGTAAAAGTGGTCACTAGGCTATAGTGACAACGTTAAAGGCATAGAGAGCATAAGCACTGAGGTTCTGATTAGCAGAGCCTCAGTGACATAGTTAGGCACTACACAGGTATACACTTTCAGGTCACAAACTATGAGCTAGCAAACCGCGAACAAATCTCTTGTGGAATGACAGAATCTTCCCCCTGCGCCAGCAGGCATCAAACATCAGCATCACAGGTACTCTATTACCCCTCTCATCCTGACGAGCGTGGCCCCTGGAACACAGGTGGTGGACCCAAGTGACCCAGACTGTCCAGTGGTCCAACTGTCCAAATTTGGAGGAGGTAATTCCTTGCCTCCCCTCTCCAGACAGTAATCCTGTGCTCCGAGTGAATTGGAGCTGCTAGGACTTCTGTGCACTTTTGCAAAGAATCCTTTGTGCACAGCCAAGTCCGGGTCCCCAGCACTCCTTCCTGCATTGCTCAACTCGCTGAGTTCACCTCATGCTTCGTGGGACCCCCTTTTGTAGTGTTGAGATGACGGCTGTGCTCAGTCTTCTTGAACCCGTGTTAAAGGGCTTCTGCCGGTGCTGCCTTCTTGTGCGTGGGCTCTCTGTGTTGCTGAGGGCCCCCTCTGTCTCCTCTCCCAAGTGGCGATATCCTGGTCCATCCTGGGCTCGGGCAGCACCCTTTTTCTTCAACTGCGACCTTTGCAGCTAGCAAGGTTTGTTTGCGGTCTTTCTCCAAAGAAACAACTCTGCCTCCTCCAGCCTCTGTGGACATCTTCTGCACAAGAAGAAGTTCCTAGCACTTTTCCTTGTTGCAGAATCTTTAGCTTCTTCCATCAGGAGGCAGCCATTTTGCACCTTCATCCGGGGTTTAGTGGGCTCCTGCCCCCCCCTGGACACTTTCATGACTCTTGGACATGGGTCCCTTCCTTTGCAGGTCCTCAGGTCCAGGAATCCGTCTTCAGTGCTTTGCAGTCTGTTGTGGTCTTTGTAGAATCCTCTATCACAAGTTCAGTGTGTTTCTGGGGAAGTAGTAGCACTTTACTCCTACTTTTCAGGGTCTTGGGGTGGGGTATCTTGGACACCCTTAGTGTTTTCTTACACTCCCAGCGACCCTCTACACACTACAGTAGCCTAGGGGTCCATTCATGGTTCGCATTCTACTTTCTTAGTATATGGTTTATGTTGCCCCAGGCCTTTTGCATCCTATTGCATTCTACAGTGTTTGCACTACTTTCTGACTGTTTTAGTTACCTGATTTTGGTTTGTGTGTATATTTTGTGTATTTTACTTATCTCCTAAGGGAGTATATATTCTGAGATAGTTTTGGCACATTGTCACTAAAATAAAGTACCTGTATTTTTAGTAACCCTGATTGTGTTACTTATGATATAGGGGGTGATTCTAACTTCGGCGGGCGGCGGAGGCCGCCCGCCAAAGTTCCCCCACCAAAATACCGCTCCGCGGTCGAAAGACCGCTGAGGGTATTTTGGGATTTGCCCTGGGCTGGCGGGCGGCCGCCAAAAGGCCGCCCGCCAGCCCAGGGCAAATCAACCTTCCCACGAGGACGCCGGCTCAGAATTGAGCCGGCGTAGTGGGAAGGTGCGTCGGGTGCAGTGGCACCCGTCGCATATTTCAGTGTCTGCATAGCAGACACTGAAATACTTTGTGGGGCCCTCTTACGGGGGCCCCTGCAGTGCCCATGCCATTGGCATGGGCACTGCAGGGGCCCCCAGGGGCCCCGCGGCACCCCCTACCGCCATCCTGTTCCTGGCGGGAGACCCGCCAGGAACAGGATGGCGGTAGGGGGTGTCAGAATCCCCATGGCGGCGGAGCGCGCTCCGCTGCCATGGAGGATTCTGCAGGGCAGCGGGAAACTGGCGGGAGACCACCGGTTTCCCGCATCTGACCGCGGCCGAACCGCAGCGGTCAGAATGCCCTGCGGGGCACCGCCGGTCTGTCGGCGGTGCTCCCGCCGACCCTGGCCCCGGCGGTCTCAGACCGCCGGGGTCAGAATGACCCCCATAGTGTCTATATGATAGAAGTGGTATAGTAGGAGCATTGCATATCTTCTAGTTCAGCCTAAGCTGCTCTGCTATAGCTACCTCTATCAGCCTAAGCTGCTAGAACACTACTAATCTACTAATAAGGGATAACTTGACCTGGCACAAGGTGTACGTACCATCAGGTACCCACTGTAGGCCAGGCAAGCCTGCTACATTGGTGGTGCAGCTGTGGGATAAGTAGTTGTAACTGCTTTACCGCTTTGTCATTGGTGCTTTTCATAAGAAAAACATATTCCAAATACTTAGAAATGTACACACTTAACCTAAACAGTCTAACTCTCTTTCTAAAAAGTTTTGAAAAGTTTTCTCTTTTCTTTAAAAGTTTCTAAAACTTTTTTCTCTCTATCCTATACTCTTTCTTGCATATCCTATACTCTTTCTTGCAACTATTTCTGTAGTGGAGGCCACTCCCAAAGTTGTCCAGACAACTTATGGCAATTTAAACTTTAAAAGTTTGAGGGGTCTTTGCATAGAAATAAGTTTAAGTATTGGTAAGAACCCTGCCAAAGATCTTCTCCTTAGCCTTCTCCTAGAAAGTGGCCAGAACCAGTCTGGCCCATCCCAGGATCAGGAGGTAGGGGAGGAGGGTACCCAGGTAGAATCAGGGGAGGACCCTGAGGACTCTGGGGAGGGTTCCTCCAAAGACCTGTCAGCTAACAGGCCATCTAGTGAAGCTGGTAGTGGGAGGGGGTCACACATCAGCAGGGCACCTTTCACTCCAAAAGGCCAGGTAACTAGAGTTCAGGCAGTTAGAGACAGGTCCACTTCTATCAATTCCCACATCACCTCTGTGTCTGAGAATTCCCAAGTCTCCCACTCTGAGGATAACACCCTAGAAAGGGAACTCAGAAAGCTAAGGTTGGAAGAGGCCAGACTGAAGCTGAGACAGCAGCATTTGGCCTTAGACAGGGAGTCTCTAGATGTAGGGAGGGAAAGACAGAAATTGGGGTTGGTTCCCCATGGTGGCAGCAGCAGTGTTCATGATAGTCATCCTGTAAGAGAAACAGATTCAAGAAACCTGCCCAAAATTGTCCCTCCTTACAAGGAGGGGGATGACATAAACAAGTGGTTTGCTGCACTTGAGAGGGCCTGTATGGTACAGTTGGTCCCTCAAAGGAAGTGGGCTGCTATCGTGTGGCTATCTTTCACTGGCAAGGGTAGGGATAGGCTCATTACTGTCAGAGAGAGTGAAGCCAACAACTACAAAGTTTTGAAAGATGCACTTTTAGATGGATTTGGCTTAACCACTGAACAATACAGGATAAAGTTCAGAGATACCAGAAAAGAGTCCTCTCAAGACTGGACAGACTTTGTAGACTTTTCAGTGAAGGCCTTTGAGGGATGGTTACATGGCAGTAAGGTGACTGACTATGAAAGTCTGAATAATCTTATTTTGAGAGAGCATATTTTGAATAATTGTGTGTCTGACTTGTTTCATCAGTACTTGGTAGACTCAGATCTGACCTCTCCCCAAGAATTGGTAAAGAAGGGAGACAAATGGGTCAGAACAAGAGTGAGCAGAAAAGCTCATACAGGTGGTGACAAGGATAGCAAGAAGAAAGATGGTGAAAAATCTCAGGATCAGCATGGGGATAAAAGTAAAAACAAAGATCCTTCTACACATCCTAAACACTCTTCAGGGGGTGGGGATAAATCATCGTCTTCCTCTTCACAATCCACACACACACTAAAAAGCCATGGTGCTATGTGTATAAAAATAAAGGCCATTGGCCAGGTGATAAGTCCTGCCCAGGTAAAGCCCCTGAGCCTACCACCACTAATACATCAAACTCTAGTGCCCCTAGCAGTAGTGGTAATAGTGGTGGGACTGCTGGCAACAGTCAAAATAAGGGTGTAGTTGGGTTCACTTTTGGGTCCATAATAGAAACTGGGGTAGTCAGTCCCAAGACAGTTTCTGTCACACCTAGTGGCATTGGCCTTGCCACACTGGCTGCTTGTCCCCTTACAATGGGTAAGTATAGGCAGTCAGTTTTAATAAATGGCGTTGAGGCCCAGGCCTATAGGGACACAGGTGCCAGTGTTACTTTGGTGACTGAAAACCTGGTGTTTCCTGCACAACACCTCACTGGACAACAGTACAAGGTTATTGATGTCCATAACTCCACTCAGTTCCTCCCCTTAGCTATAGTTCAGTTTAGTTGGGGTGGAGTTACTGGCCCAAAGCAGGTGGTGGTATCACCTAGCTTACATGTAGATTGTCTCTTAGGTAATGACCTAGAGGCCTCAGATTGGGCTGAGATAGAGTTTAAGACCAATGCTTCCATGCTGGGTATCCCTGAGGAAGTGCTTCCTCTCATTTCAGCTGAAATGAAAAAGCAAAGGAGAGAAAAAGGCCTGAAATCTCAGGATCCTTCTCCAACAACAGGTAAAAAGGGCACCACAGTATTCCCTACCCACCCTGCCACTAAGGATACCAGTCCTGTGGTGGGAGAAACCTCTCCTGGGGTGGAACCTGTACCAAGGGAACCATCAGCTACCACAGCAGTACTACATGAGGTAAAAGTACCTCTCTGTGGGATAACTAATCCTGGTGTGAAAAAATGGCACCATTTTAGTTAACTTGGAGCATCACTCCAACCCTCCCAGAGAAAGTTTAGTGCAGCAGACCTGTACTGCCTCAGAACACTTAGGACAGCAGCCCTGCCCTAGTGTGGAGCTTATAGGACAGCAGCCCTGCCCTGCTCCAACTCAAGAGAAACAGCAACCCTGTTCTCTCTTACAGCCATATGGACAAACTTGTTGCCCAGCTACGGCTTTATTGAGATAGCGTCTCTGTCTGGCATTCTTCTCACTTGATATAGGCCCAGTGGACCAGTCCCACTGCTCTAAACTAAAACTTACTAATAGGAACTCTGAGAATATAACCTGACATTGTTGGCCAGCTAAAAAACTCCAAATAGGGTGGTCTCATCCCCCAGGGAAGTAACCATACCATGGATGATAAAGGGAGTAACCAATCTATTGCAGAGCTACTCTCCACTTATCACCACTTAGAAAATAAAGACCCAGTTGGCCAAGTTAGCCTTATTGTCCTTCGTTTGGGGGGGTTATGTGAGAAAGTAGCCTCTTTCTAGTATTGTTACCCCCACGTTTGGCCTGTTTGTGAGTCTGTCAGGGTGTTTTTACTGTCTCACTGGGTTCCTGCTAGCCAGGACCCCAGTGCTCCGAGTTTGTGGCCTGAATGTGTATACCTGTGTAGTGCCTGACTGTGTCACTTAAGCTCTGCTAATCAGAACCTCAGTGCTCCTGCTCTCTCTGCCTTTAAATTTGTCACTATAGGCTAGTGACCACTTTTACCACTTTCAATTGGCACACTGGAACACCCTTATAATTCCCTAGTATATGATACCTAGGTACCCAGGGTATTGGGGTTCCAGGAGATCCCTATGGGCTGCAGCAATTCTTTTGCCACCCACAGGGAGCTTAGACAAATCTTTTACAGGACTGCCACTGCAGCCTGAGTGAAATAACGCACACGTTATTTCACAGCCATTTTCACTGCACTTAAGTAACCTATATGTCTAACCTTCACTTGCTGAAGGTTAGGTGCAAAGTTACTAAATGCACATAGTTCAGGGCAATTTGCCTTGACTTTGTGAGGGCAGGGACACCATTATACAAGTGCACTACATATAGGTCAATACCTATATGTAGCTTCACAATGGTAACTCTGCATATGGCCATGTAACATGTCTAAGATCATGGAATTGTCCCCCCATGCCAAATCTGGTATTCGGGTGCAAATCCCATGCATCCCCGGGGCTCCACTATGGACCCCGAGTACTGCCAAACAAGCTCTCTGGGGTTTTCTCTGCAGCTACAGCTGCTGCCACCCCACAGACAGGGTTCTGCCCTCCTGGGGTCTGGGCAGCCCAGTCCCAGGAAGGCAGAACAAAGAATTTCCTCTGAGAGAGGGTGTTATACCCTCTCCTTTTGGAAATAGGTGTTAAGGGCTGGGGAGGACTTGCCTCCCCCAGCCTCTGGAAATGCTTTGAAGGGCACAGATGATGCCTTCCTTGAATAAGCCAGCCTACACCGGTTCAGGGAACCCCCAGTCCCTGCTCTGGTGTGAAACTGGACAAAGGAAAGGGGGGTGAACTCTCCCCTGTCCATCACCACTCCAGGGCTGGTGCCCAGAGCTCCTCCAGTGTGTCTCAGACCTCTGCCATCTTGAATCCAGAGGTGTGAGGGCACACTGGAGGCCTCTGAGTGGCCAGTGTCAGCAGGTGACGTCAGAGACCCCTCCTGATAGGTGTTTACCTGACTAGGTGGCCAATCCTCCTCTGAGGACTATTTAGGGTCTCTCCAGTGGGCTTTTCCTCAGATAACGACTTGCAAGAATTCACCAGAGTTCCTCTGCACCTCTCTCTTCAACTTCTGTCAAGTATCGACCGCTGACTGCTCCAGGACGCCTGGAAAACTACAACAAAGTAGCAAGAAGACTACCAGCGACATTATAGCACCTAATCCTGCCAGCTTTCTTGGCTGTTTCCTGGTGGTGCATGCTTTGGGGGCTGCCTGCCTTCATCCTGCACTGGAAGCCACAAAGAAATCTCCCGTGGGTTGACAGAATCTTCTTCCTGCTCCAGCAGGCACCAAACTTCAGCATCACTGGTACTCTGGGTCCCCTCTCATCCTGACGAGCGTGGCCCCTGGAACACAGGTGGTGGACCCAAGTGACCCAGACTGTCCAGTGGTCCAACTTTCCGAATTTGGAGGAGGTATGTCCTTGCCTCCCCTCTCCAGACAGTAATCCTGTGCACCGCCTGAACTGCAGGGGATAGGGCTTCTGTGCACTTTTGCAAGGAATCTTTCGTGCACAGCCAAATCCATATCCCCAGCACTCCGTCCTGCATTGCTCAAATCGCTGAGTTGAACACCGGCTTCGTGGGACCCTCTTTTGTAGTGTTGAGACGACCACCGTGCTCAGTCATTTTGAACCCATGTTCAAGGACTTCTGCGGGTGCTGCCTTCTTGTGCATGGGCTCTCTGTGTTGCTGATGGGCCCCCTCTGTCTCTGCTCCCAGGTGGCGACATCCCGGTCCTTTCTGGGCCCGGGCAGCACCCTTTTTCTTCAATCGCGACCTTTGCAGCTAGCAAGGCTTGTTTGCGGTCTTTCTCCAAATAAACAACTCTGCATCCTCCAGCACTCTGTGGGACATCTTCTTCACAAAGGAGAAGTTCCTAGCACCTTTCGTTGTTGCAGAATCTTCAGCTTCTTCCATCCAGAGGCAGCCATTTTGCACCTCCATCTGGGGTTTGGTAGGCTCCTGCCCCCCCTGGACACTTTCACGACTCTTGGACATGGTCCCCTTCCTTTGCAGGTCCTCAGGTCCAGGAATCAATCTTCAGTGCTTTGCAGTCTGTTGTGGCCTTTGCAGAATCCTCTATCACAAGTTTAGTGTGTTTCTGGGGAGGTAGTAGCACTTTACTCCTTCTTTTCAGGGTCTTGGGGTGGGGTATCTTGGACATCCTTAGTGTTTTCTTACACTACCAGTGACCCTCTACACACTACACTAGCTTAGGGGTCTATCTGTGGTTCGCATTCCACTTTCTTAGTATATGGTTTGTGTTGGCCCTAGGCCTATTACATCCTATTGTATTCTACAGTGTTTGTACTACTTTCTTACTGTTTTACTTACCTGATTTTGGTTTGTGTGTGTATTTTGTATATTTTACTTACCTCCTAAGGGAGTATATCCTCTGAGATATTTTTGGCACATTGTCACTAAAATAAACCACCTTTATTTTTTAGTAACCCTGAGTATTGTGTTTCTTATGAAATAGTACCTATATGATATAAGTGGTATAGTAGGAGCTTTGCATGTCTCCTAGTTCAGCCTAAGCTGCTCTGCTATAGCTACCTCTATCAGCCTAAGCTGCGAGAACACTACTAATCTACTAATAACGGATAACTGGACCTGGCACAAGGTGTAAGTACCCTCAGGTACCCACTATAAGCCAGGCCAGCCTCCTTCAGACGACAGCGGGGGAAACAACATTAAAAAAAAAAAATAGGAAGGACCTACTGTTTCCCTTATGCCGCCCATCTCCCAGCGCTTCCAGTCACCTCACTCCTCTTGTGGTGTCCCAGAATTTGCTGGGACACCAGCACAGGCTCCCCAGCAATCCTGGCACTGCTACATGCTAGACATAGCATTGAAGCAGCGTCCGGATTGGTCTGAGCGGCTCGGACTGCCCTCAGACACAAGACTGGGTCTGTGCTGTTCCTCCAGCCCGGCTCTGTATACAGCCAGGTTGGAGAAACCTAAGTGCCCATGTGTGTTTGGCTGGCCTTGGACTGCTGGCCAAACACACATGTGCACTTAGTACACTCTCCCTTCCTCCCCCTCCCACAACCCGTGGCCTAGGACAGCCCTTCCCAGTACACTCTGCTGGCCCCCAATACAAAATAATTTAAAAAAAACAATAACCAGCTATCTTTTTTTTCAACTGCTGGCTTAGCCAGGGGGGCGACGGCCCTCTGCCACTGCGGACGAGCCACCCCTGCAAAGCAGTCTCAAAAGGAATAGTTAAGTAAATCAGTTCTCCATAGCAAGAGCCCCCTTTTCTGCACCAAGGTGTCTTGATGTGGACTAAAGCATGTAAGCAATATGTCTGCGGAATGGTCTAAAAGGGTTCTGAATTCATTTCTGCATTGCACTAGTTTAAATTACACAATTCTAACATTTGATACACCTATACATGGCTCCCATAAAACTCACTTTAAAGCACAAAGATATAAACTAAACTCATTATTTTCTCAGGATCGGTCAATGAGGCTTCTTTAAATTTCCAAAAAAACGTAAAGTTATCTGCAACTTAACAAGATACATTGGGCAGCCTGTGCGCTGTGAGTTCACTGTGACAGCTTATTAGCATATTCTACAATTATCAAGTAAAAGGAAAACATTTCACCCGAGAATAAAAACAACGACACATTGAAATTGTGAATGTGGAGTCATCTTCTCCTAGGAATCTGTGGTATGAAGCAAGATGGCAGCCAGAAGTTAGCCCTTTTAAATGCAGGCCTACATTAGCTATGGCCAATTTATACTTAAATAATAAACAGTTAATACATTTGTGTGTACATATGTTAATGTCAATATAATGCAGAACATTTAAGGTGAAAAATAACTTCATTAAAGCCTCCCTCTTTTGACTCTGAAAGTCACCAAACATTGCACCCACATTCCCTTCCAAATCTACTATACACTACAGTTGTCAATTTCTGCAGATTGTGTGTAGATTCTTCAGTTCGTTTTCTTCATAGCGTCTTAATCCTCCCTTTTCAGAAATCTTTTTTATCTCTCTCACAAATTTTAATAATTACTACCGGGTTAGTATGTTAGTCGGTATTTTATTACCAGTATCACTATACCACTCTCCAATATTGGAAATATATTTCCATATTGCTTTCCAGACATTTGTCTTCTTCTCCAAATGTTCATGAAAAATATCACTTATGTTAGTCACAAAAGTGTAAATTTCACTACTTGTATCAAGGATGTACGTGAGGTACTGCTGGCCATGCCATATGCAGCAGACTCTACTCCTTCACGAGTAAAAGATCTAAAGCAGGCTTGTTCTGCAAAACCATTGCCCTTACAGCTACAAGTTTAAAATTAAAAGCAATTAAATCTCTAGCTGTGTTGGTAGCAAGATGACCCACCAAAAAAGACAGCTTTCTGATCTTCAGATAATTTAAAAGAAGAGCGTTGCTTCGTTGGGCCACAAGATGCCTGCTCTGTAAGAGGGCTCTGCCGGCTAAACACCTAATCCGCCATCTGCCTGCCAGCTAGGGGGAACACAGTGCCATCCTCTATCACGCACGGGGGTCTGCTTGAACCCAGGGGGTATGATTTGCGCACCTCTGTAACCCGGAGCATTCCGGCAAAGAAGATGGGTGGAGGCCCACGGGTGCTTGGGTGTGGCCTGTCAGGCGCAGTGCATGTGAGGGCCAGGCACTGTGCCATGGGGGGCAGTCCACACTCACACCACAGCTACCTTCACCTGCCACGGCTGGCTGACATTGTCTGCCTGCTGCTTCAGACTGCCTGGCTGCTCCCGGTCACTGCCATGAGCCTGGTGCCACAGCCCTGTGGCTGCAGGCCGTGTTGAGACACGCAGCCCGTTGATTACCCCACACTTATTATGGCTTCCCGGGAGGCTGCGGATCAGCTGCACCAGCGACTGGAGAGGGGGGGTGACTTTATATCGAGCCAGTCAGGCCTCGACCCAGAGATATATTACCCCGCCTTGCCACCAAGACTATATAGACCCTTGTCTGCTTCTAAGACTTTCCCCTGAACTGAGAGCTATTGGGCCACTTGACCTTTCACTGTTGGCCCCATGCATGTCAGAACACCTGACACCGCATGCTGATATCTGAACTTTTCCTGTAGACCTGAAAAAAGCATACATACGACCTTTATTAAAGAAAACAAACCTAGACCCGCAAGACCCCAACAACTACAGACCAATCACAAATGGACCTTTCCTGGGCAAATTGATAGAAAGAGCAGCATTCACCCAGATGTCACAGTTCATTGAAGACAATTCTATACTTTCAGACTTCCAAACTGGATTCCGCCCAGGAAGAAGCACTGAATCGGCACTCATAGCAATCTGGGATGATCTTAAAAACACAGTCGACCGAAATGGAGTTGCTGCACTACTTCTCTTGGACCTTTCAACTGCCTTTGATACGGTTGACCATGACACCCTAATTCAAAGACTCCACGAAGCCGGTATACAAGGGATTGCTCTTGACTGGATTACTTCCTATCTTCAAAAAAGATCGAATATCATCCACTCGTCCCCCTTCTCATCCGAACCCTACCTCACAAAAGCAGGGGTCCCCCAAGGGTCAATCATCTCACCTTTGCTTTTCAACATCTACATGATATCTTTACCAGAACTTATCAATGATTTCCATCGTACATGCTACAACTATGCAGATGACACACAAATACTACTTAAATTAGAATGCCCCAAAAACATTGAAAACTCACTACTCTTCAATTGCCTCAGAGCCGTTGATCAGTGGATGACCTGGAGCCATCTCAAACTAAATACCTACAAAACAGAAATACTCATATGTGGTGACTGGAAAAATTATGACCCTCTGTGCGCCTGGCCTGACGATCTCGGACCACCTCCTCAATTATCCAAGGAAGTTAAAAACCTAGGAATCACCATGGATTCCAAATTAACTATGAATGCCCAAGTGGACAAATTAGCACGAACAAGCTTCATCACCTTGAAGACTTTACGACGCATCTTCCCCCACCTCGGATTTCCACACAAGGTGCAAGCTACTATCTCGCTTGTACTATCCAAACTGGATTATGCCAATGGCCTCTACCATGGATCATCTCGATCTATTATGAAAAAACTACAACATATCCAGAATTCGACAGCCAGGCTACTATTACATGTAAAGCTGCAAGCCCACATCTCCCCTGCCTTGAGAGCACTACACTGGTTACCCGTTGCCAGAAGATGCACTTTCAAGCTGCTTTGTATCACCCACAAAGCTATACATGGAACAGGACCGGTTTTTAATAGAAACAAAATAACCAAATACATCCAACAAAGAAACCTCCGCTCAAGATTGGCACCCCGCCTTAGAACACCACCATACAAGAAAAAGACTATGGGGGTTATTCCAACTTTGGAGGAGGTGTTAATCCGTCCCAAAAGTGACGGTAAAGTGACGGATATACCACCAGCCGTATTACGAGTTCCATAGGATATAATGGACTCGTAATACGGCTGGTGGTAAATCCGTCACTTTTCCGTCACTTTTGGGACGGATTAACACCGCCTCCAAAGTTGGAATAACCCCCTATAGGTGGTACATCCTTCTCCGTTCAAGCAGCCAAACTATGGAATTCATTACCCCCAACTATAAGAGCAACAGATAACTTTTTTGTCTTCAGAAAACTACTAAAGAGTTGGCTCTTTCCTTCATAACCACCATATTCAAACAACTATGGACTGCATATACCTATGTTGATAAATATTTTTTTCAGATTATGTGTATATTTCTAGTTATGTATAGTTCTTTAGAAAATATGTATTGCTACTATGTCATAACAATAAAATACACACACACTCTTTAAACTTGTTTGACTAAGTATATTTTACCCATGGTTCTAATTATGTATTGTATATACATATGTGTGTGTATTCATGTGAGTTTGTATGTGTGTGTGTATGTGTGTATGTATATATTTGTTATAAGTTGTTCTTTTGTTTCAAGTCTTAATTAAATCAAGATTTATTTGTACCTTGATGAAGAGCACTGCTAATTCTTGGATCACATAGTTTTTTATGGGTTCGGTTCACCCAAAGGGGTTGCACCGGTATATTGAGGGCGGCGCCATCTGCATGAGCCGCTTTGTTTTTCAATTACTTTATACACTGGCGGGATGCGCCAGGCAACAAGAACCAGAAAACACACATACGCTGCACGGAAGCCAGCGCTCCGAATCGGAGTCGGAGGACGCCGGCAAGGAGAGGGCTGAGCAGAAGGTAAGCCCGTGTTTACACTGTGTTATGTGTCTCTGTGAAAATTAATTAACAATTGCCGCTACAGCCCCAAATTGACACTGACATTTTCTCATAGTAAAGATTTGCGGGGCCATCGAGGGTGCTCGATAAACTTTCAAGAGACTTTGAAACTTTGTTAATAATTAAGTTGATTTGCACGTTGCTCACAACAATGGAGGCTAGGAAAGCGAAGAGAGCTACAACCGCAGCTAGGATGTTTGATACAACCAAAGCATTTACGGAAGAAAAATCGACATTACTGGACACTAACTCAAGGAAAGAACCTTCTTTAAAACAACAATGTTTTGAATTAGAAAAATATTATAAAAAGGAAATCAACAAGAGTTGGGAAATTTTATCTCTAGAGAAATATATTGAGATAAAAAGGATCCCAATGGGCTTACGTATATTTTTAATGCCGACATATACTGGCATTAAGCCTGAGTTATTTACAGAGTGGGCAGAAAACAACACACAGTGCTCATTGAGCATGCTGAAAATTTTAATAAAGCATGCTAAATCAGACTTGGAAGAAACACATGTTAAAATCAGAGAATTGGAAGATTTGTTGAATAATCAGAATGATAAAAGTGAACACACACTTTTGCGACAAGCTATGGAAACACGTCTAAACAATTATGAAGATGAAGTTCAGGAGAGAAAAAAGAGTAAATTTCTAAGGGATGAGAAAGACTATAAGTTTGGGAGAGTATATACATTTGCAAAAAGGTTTGATCAACTGAAACGAGAATCTAGGATTATTAGAACACAACCAAATCATAGTGGTGAAGAGACCTCTATTGAATCGGAAGTAGAACTCAGCGAAGGGGAAAGCACTGATACTGGCAATACTTTTTTAGAGGAAATGCAAGTACTCTACCTGGATCAAAAGTTATCAAGAGGAAGAGGCAGAATCAGAGGTCGTGGCTTCGGAAACAAACAAAATCAGGCAGGATTAATAAGAGAAAAATAAGGAGAGCCAAAAGAAACAGGCAAAAGACAATACTCTCTCAGAAGCTTGAGGAAATAATAAAACCTCAGAATTTAGTGGTCAATCTTTCTGATTATGAGCTAACTGATTTTGAATTACAAACCCTGAACAAAGGTCGCTCTTTTTGCCCTGAAACTCGCTTTGATATTTATAAATTTGTGAGGAAATTGAAATTGTTAAAATTTCACACACAGCAAAAGAAAAAGACAGTATCTATTTCAACAAGTGATATTACAGAGGAATCGGAAGAAACCCAACTAAAGATTGATCAAGCTACAGATCTCAAAACTTTGTTTGACCTGACTCACAATTTACAAGATGAGGACTACACAGACATGGAAGACTTACAGCAATTAGATATTAATACAAAATGTCACAAACCATCTGGTTTGAAAGAAAAATCTAATTTTTGTCCTATATTATCACCAGCCAACAAAATAGATTTATATTCAGAATTAGTTTTTGAAGATTTGGAACGTCTTCAAAATAAAAGACAAATTAGGAAATCAGAAAATTTGACTAAGAAGGAGCGGTTGGCATTAAAAAGTTTGAAGACAAACAATAGAATTGTAATAAAATCAGCAGACAAAGGAGGTAATGTTGTTATCTTAAATACATCTGATTACATGACGGAAGCTTATAGCAATTGAATAATCCAGCTGAGTACAAGAAATTGACAAACAATCCTATAAAGAATATGACCTTTCTTCTACATACAAAACTAGATAATTGGCATCAACAACTGTTACTTGATCGTGAGGAATATATTTATTTGAAAAAGAGAATCCAACGTTACCCACGATTTATTTCCTACCGAAAATTCACAAATCCTTGATATCACCACCGGGGAGACCAATAGTCTCAGCATGTGACTCATTGTTTGAAAGAGTTTCGAATTATGTGGATGTTTACTTAGCTCCAATTGTGAAGACACTTAGGCCCTCATTCTGACCTTGGCGGTCTTTTCGCAAGACCGCCGAGTTACCGCCGCGGTGAAGACCGCCGACCGCGGCGGTATGCCGCTGTGCGCATTCTGACCGCTGGGAGCGTTCCGCCGGAAAACCGCCAGCAGCCACACTGGCAGTCGGCGGGAAAGTGGAGACTGGTCAACCTCCACCGCCACGCCAGCAGAACACCGCCCACAGAATTACGACCCACATTTCTGTGTGGCGGTCTTCTGTTGGCGGTCTTCTGTTGGCGGTCACCTCCCCATGGCTCCCGTCGCCTCCCGGAGGACCAACGCACAAGGTAAGTTGACCGTCCGTGAGGGGAGGGGGTGGGGGGGTGTTGTGTGATGTGGGCGTGCATGGGGGTGTGCGTGTGAGTGTGTAGAGGGGGTGTGTGAGTGCGTGTATGCGGGCGGGGGGTGCTGCTGTGTCTATGGGTAATGTGTGCTGTTCGGCAGGTGCGCATGTCTGCATGTATGTGTGCGGGTATGTGTCCCCGTTGTGTATGTGTGTGTAGGGGGTGTGTATATGTGCATGTTGGGGGTGTGTGCATGTCGGGGTGCATGTATGTGCATGTCGGGGTGGGGGTGGGGAGGGGGTTCGTACCACCTCTGGGGGGTGGCAGGGGGGTGGAGGGTGTGGGGGGAGGACTCGGGTGGGTAGTGGGGGGTGGGGGAGACCCCTATCAGTGCCAGGGAAGGAATTCCCTGGCCCCGATAGTGCTTACCGCCATGGTTCGCACGGCGGTTCCCGCCCGCAAGAAACCGCGGCGGTAGGCAGGGTCATAATACCCTTGGCGGTCTTGGGACGACCGCCGGGCCGGAGTGCGCAAACTCCAGCCCCGCGGTCATGACCGCCGTGGCGGTCGGAGTGGAGAAGTGGCGGTCGGTCGCGGCGGGGACCGCCGCGGTCAGAATGCCATTTTTAATACCGCCGGTCTGTTCGCGGTCCGACCGCCGTCTCTCCGCCGACCGCCAGGGTCAGAATGAGGGCCTTAGTTCATGTATTAAGGACTCTGGAGATATTTTAAAGTTTTTATTAGATTTGGATTGGCATGAACATTATTTACTTGCTACAATAGATGTAATCTCTCTCTATACATCCATCAATCACACGATAGGGTTGAATGCCTGTGAATATTTTTTAAAACAACGTAGCATTTCAGAGCTAGAACATTCAAAAATGTTACTTGATATGATTGATATTTGCCGAGAAAGCGTTACTATGGGTCCGTTACATAAATGACCTTTTTATAATTTGGAATGGATCGAAGGATGAATTCATGCAATATTTCAATATTCTAAATAATAATGAGGTGGGTCTGAAATTCACTTGTGAAACTAGTTAAACATCTATACATTTCTTAGATATTACCATTTACATTGAGAATAACAAAATTGAAACTACAGTGTATCGAAAAGAAACTGCATGTAATAGTGTACTACATGGTAAAAGCTTTCATCCCAAACCTTTGATTAACAGTATTCCTTTGGGTGAATTTATTAGAATGAGGAGAAATTGCTCTAATGAAAATGATCTATTACTGAAATTTGATGAAACGGATGAGAGATTTAGGACTCGAAGATATAATGAGAAGATCCTTAAGAGTAACTTAAATGTAATTCAGTCCAAAAAACAAGAGGAATTTTTGTTTAATAAAAGAGAAAGAAATTCCAAAGAAACAGTGAGGATGATTATGCAGTATACTAAAGAGAGCACACTTATTAAGAATAGCTTGTGCAAACACTGGAAAATAATTTTCATATATGAAGGCACCTAGCATCAAGGTTATGGTAGTAAAAAGTAATTTTATATTAGAAAAAGTTTGTAACTGGTTAGAGGTGGAACAAAAGGGATTCTTCAAGTGTTATTGCTGCAAAGCATGCAAAATAGGGCAATCATTGAGAAAAGTGAAATTCCCAAATGGATAGGAGTGGATTATCAAACATAAAATGACATGTAACACAAAATTTGTAATTTATATTATAGAATGTCATTGTGGCCTTAAATACATTGGCAGTACAATCTGCGCGTTAAAGAAAAGAATCCTAGAACATATTAGAGCTATCATTCACAAAGATTACACATATGCAACAGCCAGACATTTACAGACACATACACAAAATGATTGGAGAACTCTAAGATACTATGGTATTGATCATATCCCAGATCATGAAAGAGGAGGGGACCGAGTCAAAAGGTTGAGGCAACTTGAATCGAGGTATATAATTCAGATGAAAACTAAGGCCCCTTTTGGGATGAATAATGATAAGGAGCTTTATGTTCACTTATAGGTGTAGGACTTCTAAATAACTTACACATTTATTTTGAAATGTTAAATAATGCTTTGCCATCATGAGAATTGTAGAAATGTCTTTTTCTTCTTAAGTAAGTCCTGATTTACACGATATTTAAATTTTGAATACGTTTTTTATGTTTGCCATAGATATTCCCTTTTATTACACATCTTTTTGTTAAAATTTAGCAATGATATTAATTGAAGCATAAAATCAGTTGAGTTCATTGTGAGAGTTATTACAGAGGAGTTGGAAATGAAAAATGAAGCTAATTTGATATTTGTTTGGTTTCCTACAAAATGTTTGAATTCAGAATTTCAATATTTTGGATATTATTTTATTTTCCCTATGAACAATTAATTACTGATTAACATTGTTTTAAAATTGCACATTTACATTTGAACTATAACTCCCAGCATGCATTGATATGGTACAAAGTTTTCACTATAAATAAGATTTGCAGTGTGAACAGGATGTTTGAACTCGAAAAAGATCTTGCGGTCGAAAGGCGTTGTTCTTTTGTTTCAAGTCTTAATTAAATCAAGATTTATTCGTACATTAATGGAGTGCACTGCTAATTCTTGGATCAGATATATATATATATATATATATATATATATGTGTGTATATGTTGCTTCTGTGCTTGGCATGTTTGTGGGTCATTGCATGGCTCCTGGGTGGGTTGTTATACTAGAAATCTATGAATTCCTGCTCTCATCTTATCACACTTATCTACCCATCATAATATGTCATGTCTCTATCAAACTATCGTCCATTCTCACTCTGACTCATCCCAAATCCTTTCTACTACTTTCATCTCCTAAATAACTTTGCCTAAGCTCTTCCCTCCGCTTCCACATCTAACTCACCAAACCTCACTCTACTAACGTGACCTCCCACGCAACCCTACTAAATTCTCCTGCATTTATCTCACCCTGCTTCTATGCTCTCCCTAACCCTTCCACATACTCTTCCCTCCTCCATCCCCCTTTACTCATCCCAAGCCTTTGGGTTGAGTAAATTAAGTATATACTCCCAATTAACACTTCTGGATTTCTTTCCTCCTCCACCCCTGCATTACTCCAGTCAATCTGACTAACAAACTCTCATATCCGCGGCTCAAATTAACTCATAATAATACTAAAACTGTACTCATTATTTCCCGATACTAATCCATCACTAATTTTTGTTGGGTTCCAGAGTAGCATGCTACTCACCGAAAATCGCTTTGATGCCGCATCAGGGGTAGTAAGCGCTATATAAATACGATTACAATACAATACAATACAATATCTGGAGCACCTAACTATTGGGTTCCCCCCTCCCGATCAATGGGAGGACCTGCTGCTATTACCTGCAAGGTGCCGCTCCTATAAGCTTGCCTGACCAGCATGCGTGCTGCCACATCTGATAGACTGACAGGGCATCCATCTACCCCTAAAGTGGACACTACCCGCTCTTGTTTTGATATCAGTACCTCGTGCAGCTACCACTATGACATTGCCTGCGATCAAGGAAGGAGGATGCCCCTCTTGGTTTCCTCTTGAGTACTGGCCTGGCGGGGACCACGAGTCCACAGCAATAGGCAAACAGATCTGCAGCCTCTTTGGCTGTACGCAGATGCCAGGAGGGGGTCAAGCCAACAGTCCTTGAGTTTGAGTCTTCTCGTTACCCCTGGCATACAGACGAGTCCAGGGAGAGGCGGGGCTACGCCAACTCTTTGTTCCTACTGTGGGCTCGTGGACCTTCACTAGCTGTGGCCGAAGGCTGGCCACAGTCATCGCTGATTCCTGTTCCTCGGCCCAGTGCAGTCCTCATTGCAGTGGCGGACCTGCATACATGCCACACTCCTGTCCACTTGAGGACACCATTGCCTGTACCAACTGCTCTAGCCCTGGGCAAGCACAAAGCCAAGCAGTCTAAACTCTCCTTCGAAACCAGACACTTAATTCGCCAGGTGGAGCAGGGCCAAGACTCCAAGCCCGCCATGGAGCACCCAGAAGATGATGGTACCCAGGAGATAGACCTGAGAGAGTTCCTTCGGGATATCAAGTCCAGTCAAAAGACCCTAGACACCAAACTGGACTTGCTTACCAACCGCTTGGATCGTGTTAAACAGCGCATGGACAAACATGAAATAAGACTGGACCACCTAGAAAACTGTGTCTCTGATGCTATGACCTCCAGGTAGAGTGGAAGGAACAGCTCCTCCACATGGAGAAGGTACTCAACCTTATAAAAGCCAAAAATGAAGACCTGGAGGCACAGTCAATACGTAAAAACCTCCGAATCACCAGGATCCCAGAATCACCGGGATCTCCAAACTGGAAGTCTTCGTCAAAACCCTGTTGTGTGACCTCTTCAGCGAAGGCCTATCAGCAGTGTTCATTGTGGGGCGCGCCCACCACTCTCTCAGACCTCGACCGCCCCCTGGGGCACCAGCTTGCCCCATAGTCACACATATACTAAACTACTGAGAAGATCTCCTTTCAAAGCAAATCACTTCTTCACTGATGCCAAATCAGCCTTTAAATTTGCAAAGAATGCAGGCAAGGGTGTAAAAAAGCCTCAGTCCTTAAGAATCTGTCATAGTATCCTTTTAGCACAAAATACCTTGGATGTGTAAAAAATAACAACGCAGTGGGGCCGCAGAGGAGGAGATGCTTTGAAAAGTATAGCAATGCATCTATTTTTCTGGCACGGCAAAGACAATGCGTTGTTTCTTTCAATGCTGCAAGGCGATACGTGGGTTTCTGGGAGCACAGCTTTGGTTCCTCACTGCTATTCAGGGATATTTTGATGCCCAGGGACAATGCATTGAAAATCCAGAATGCGTGGAGAAAAGGCAACAGGGGCTGCTGCAATCTGACAGGAGATGCAGTGTTTTTTTTCTGCTGCGAGGCAGGCGCTGCGTCGATCCGGCAGAAGATGCATCTAATTTTGCAGCTGTTGCATCAATTTTTTGACGCACTGGAAAGTCTTTGATAGCCCTAGAACCCCAGAGCAGGAGGCAAGCTCAATTCAAGGCCTTGGAGGGCACTTGAGGAGGAGTGCAGAGTCCTTCCAGCAGAGATGGGTCAGTGGGCAACAAGCTGGTCAGCCATCCTTTCAGCAAAGCAGTCCAGATGAGTCCTTTAGGTAGTCAGGCAGTCCCTCTGAGAGAGTCCAGTAGTAGGTCCAGAAGTGTCTGATTTGGTGGGGGTCACACACCCAGTATATATACCCAAAAGTGCCTTTGAAGCAGAGGAAACTTCAAAGAGTGGTTTTGAATTGTTCAAGTTCCCCTTTCAACCCAGCCCTGTCTGCCAGCAGCCTGTGGGGGTTTATTAGTCCTTTGTGTGAGTTCAGGTCACTGGCCTTTGAAGTGTAAGAAAGAGCCCCTCCACCATTCCTCCCCAGGGAAGCCCATCTGCATGGAGATGAATGCAGATGCAGCTGAGTGTCCTGTATTCATGGCTGTCTGGGTGGAACGACAAGGAGAGCTGTGAACCAGCACAGACCAGACGTAGATTGGAGACAGGCAGCAAGGCACAGATGGCAGTAGATTCAGAGAAATGCCTACTTTCTAAAAGTGGCATTTATGAAATAGTAATGTAAAATCCAACTTCACTGGTAAGTAGGATTTCTCACTACCGTTCCAACCATATCAAACATGACAAGTCCATTCCTCCCAGATCAAAAATTACCTATTAAAAGCATATAAGGTCATTTCTAATGCTGGCCTATGAGAGGAGCATGCTTCACAGTAATTAAATCAATTTTGGGAGTTTTTCACTACCAGGACATGTAAAACGTATAACTCCATATCCTGCCTTTTACTTACATAGCACCCTGCCCTATGGGCTACTTAGGGCCTACCTTAGGTGTGACTTATATGTAAGAAAAGGGGACTTTAAGACTTGGCAAGTAGTATTAAATGCCAAGTCGATGTGGCAGTGAAACTGCACACATAGGCCTGACAATTTAGACCTAAGACGTGGTTAAGGGGCTACTTATGTGGGTGGCACAATCAGTGCTGCAGACCCTCTAGTAGCATTTCATTTTCAGGCCCTGGGCACATCTAGTACACTTCACCAAGAACTTATAAGCAAATTAAATATGCCATTTGGGTATGAGCCAGTGTTACTGTAGGAGGCTGGCCTGGTTTGTACTGGGTACCTAAGGTACTTACACCTAATAACAGGTCCAGTTATCCCTTATTAGTGAAATTTAGGCAGTGTCTAGAAGCCAGGCTCTCTAGGGATAGCTGTAGCTGAGCAGCCAAGGCTTATCTAGGAGACATTCAAAGCTCATGCAATACCACTGTAGTCACACAGTACTCACACACATAAAAGAAAATATTCAAATTTACAAAAATAAAGGTACTTTATTTTGGTGACACAAATGCCAAAAATACCATAGAGACTATACTCCGTTAAGAGGTAAGTAATACACAAATTATATACACTAGTATGCAGAAATAGCTGTAAAAACAGTTAGAAAACAGTGCAAATAGTGGAAATCAAAATAGTTAGAAATGAGGCTAGCGGGAACACAAACAATATACTAAGAAAGTAGAATGGAAAAGTCGGTTTCCGACCTAGGCAAGTGTAATGTGTAGAGGGGCGCTGGGAGTCTTAGAAAACACCAAAGCTAAGTAATAGAACCCACCCCAGAGCCCAGGAAAGCAGGAGTAAATCACAGTAACCTTCCTAGAACACACAAGAACACACAAAATAAGATTATGCAAGAACCGGAAGAGACTGTAAGACAACAATGATGGATTCCTGGACTTGAAGACCTGTGGAAGTAGGGGACCAAGTCCAAGAAGCACAGAAGGGAGAACAGAAGCCCCTGCTAACCTGGATAAAGGTGCAAAAGAAGAACCACCGGTGAAGAACAAGTCAGTACTGCACCCAGGAAGACGGATGCGGGTTCCTGGTTGGTGCGGATGATGTTCCACACCGGATGGATGATTGCAGTCTGGTTTGTGTTGCTGGATTCCGCAAACAAACCTTGGCACACGCAAAGCTCGCAGTTAGTGACATGGCGCTGCCCGAGACCAGGAGGGATCTGGTGGACTCTACCCAGGAGGGAAAGTCAGAGGGGGCTTACCATAACTCAGCAAGCCCTCAGAACACCAGGTAGTGCGCACAGGAGTCCCAGAGCATGGGGAGAAAGAAGTTGCTAAATGAGGCCCACGCAGTATTACGACAAAGGGTCCCACGCCGTCGGAGAACCATGCAGGAAGTTGTGCATCACAGGAAGGAGTGCTGGGGGGCGGGAGCTGCACGGTGCATGAAGAACTTTGTGGAAGGATGCCAATAAGCCTTGGCAACTGCAAACACACATGATGCACCGGGATACTGTCTTGTGTGGGGAGGCAAGCTCTTACCTTCCTAAAAGTTGGACAGTCAGGACTGTCTGAAGCACTTCAGTCCACCCCTGTGAGGCAGGATCCACACAGTTCTTCAGGAGAAGGGACCCACGCAGCCGGTCGTCGATGCAGAGAGGTGCCTGCTGAAGCTGGGGAGTGACTCCTTCTCTCCTAGTGAGATTCCTTCATTTTTCTGATGCAGACTGAAGACAGACTGTCGTCTGAGGATGCACAACCGTTGTAGTTTCTGGCAGGAGCTGAAGATACAATGTTGCAGAAGTCGTCTTTGCTTCCTTGTTGCAGTTTGTAGAGTTGCTGGAGGGTCCAGATGCACTTTCTTAGGTAAGAAGGTGAAGTAAAGGATGCAGAGGGTTCCTGCTAGAGTCTTGCAATCCGAATCTGACGAACCACCCAAGAGAGAGACCCTAAATAGCCCTGAAAGGGGGATTGGTCAGCTAAACAGGTAAAGACCTATCAAGAGATGGCTCTGACGTTACCAGCTGGCACTGGCCACTCAGATGCCCCCAGAGTTTCCTGCCAACTTGGAATCCAAGATGGCAAAACTCAGGGACCCTCTGGAGGAGCTCTGAGCACCACCCCTGAGGTGGTGATGGACAGGGGAGTAGTCACTCCCCTTTCCTTTGTCCAGTTTCGCACCAGAGCAGGGACTGGGGGTCCCTGAACCGGTGTAGATTGGATTATGCAAGGAAGGCACCATCTGTGCCCTTCAAAGCATCTCCAGAGGCTTGGGGAGGCTACCCCTCCCAAGCCTGTAACACCTATTTCCAAAGGGAGAGGGTGTGATACCCCTCTTCTAAAGGAAATTCTTTGTTCTGCCTTCCTAGACGTGAGCTGCTCAAGCAGCTGGAGGGCAGAACCCTGTCTGAGCGGTGGCAGCAGCTAGGGCTGCTTGGAAAACCTCAGAAGGCTGGAATGGCAATACTGGGGGTCCTCTAAGGAGCCCCAGGGTGCATGGAATCATACAACCAATGCTTGCAAAAGCATTGGGGTATGATTCCAACATGTTTGATACCAAACATGCCTATGTTTTGAGTTACCATTATGTAGCTGGACATAGGTAGTGACCTATGTCCAGTACACACGTAAAATGGTGTCCCCCTCACTCACAACGTCTGGGAAAATGGCCCTGGAGGTTGTGGGGTTCCTCTGCTAGTGTAGAGGTACTATCACACACAGGTATTCTGCACCCTGCCCACAGAGCTGGAGGGCCTGCTATAGGGGTGACTTATAAGTGACCCGGTGCAGTGTAACTGGCAGTGAAAGGGTGCATGCACTTTTTCACACAGGCTGCAATGGCACTCCTGTAGAAGCCTTTGCATGGGCTCCCTATGGGTGGCAAAAGAAATGCTGCAGCCCATAGGGATCCCCTGGAACGCAAATGCCTTGGGTACCTAGGTATCATATACTAGGGACTTATAAGGGGGGACCAGTATTCCAATTGTGGGTGAAATACTGGACTACCAGTATCCTACAACTATAATTTAAGGGAGAGAGCATAAAACTGGGGTCGTAATTAGCAGGATCCCAGTAGGCACAGTCAAACACACTGACAAACAGGCCAAAAGTGTGGGTAACCATGCTAGAAAGAGGCTACTTTCCTGCACAACCCCTCCAACCCCCCCACAAACGAAAGACAATATGGCTAACCTTTGCCAGTTGAAACTTTATTGTCTAAGTGGTGATAAGTGGAGAGTGGCTCTGCAATAGCGTGGTTACTCCCTTTATCATCCACTATGTGGTCCCTTCCCTGTGGGGAAATGAACCACCCAGTTTGGTTACTTTTTGTTAGAGGACAGTGAAACTGTGGACTGTGAGATTACCTAGGTTTAAGGTTATGAAAATGTTTTAAAGTGGGACGGGATGGCTGTCCATGGGGCCCTATGTCAGGACAGGGTTGCTGTCCTAAGAATTGCAATGCCAGACAGGGATGCTGTCTTAGCAAGGCTAGGGCAGGGCAGAAAGTTTGTCCCCATGGCTCTAAAAGAGGACAGGGTTGCTGTCCCAAGGGCTCTACATAAGGACACGGCTGCTGTCCTATGGTTTTAGAGGTAGTGAAGGGGTGCTGCACTAATGTTTCTCTGGGAGGGCTGGAGGGTTGCTCCAAATTTTCTAAGACAGGGCAGGGATGCTTTTATGTATAATGTTTCCCACAGAGAGGTACTTTTACCTCTGGGAGTCCAGCTGTGGTAGCTGTTGACTCCTTTGATTCAGGATCCACCCTAGGAGATGTGTCTCCCACCACAGGGATGATATCCTTTGTGGTAGGTTGGGTATGGGATAATTTGATACCCTTTTTACCTGTGGTGCGAGGAGGATCCTGATGCTTCAGGGCTCCTTCTCTTCTGTGCTTTTTAATCTCACCTGAGATTAAAGGAAGCAATTCCTTGGGGATACCCAGCATGGATGCATGGTTCATAAACTCTACTTCAGCCCAAACTGAGACCTCTAGGTCATTTCCTAGGAGACAGTCTACAGGTAAGCTAGGTGACACCACCACATGCTTAGGGCCAGTAACTCCACCCCAACTAAGTTGCACTACAGCTAAGGGAAGAGACTGAGTGTAGTTATTGATATAGGTAACTTGATACTTCTGTCCAAGGAGGTGCTGTGCAGGTGACACTAGGTTTTCAGTCACTAAAGTGATACTGGCACCTGTGTCCCTGTAGGCCAGGGCCTCAACACCATTTATGTGAATTGACTGCTTGTACTTATCCATGTTTAGAGAACAAGCAGCCAAGGTGGCAAGGCCAATGCCACAAGGTGAGACAGAAACTGTCTTGGGGGTTTCTACACCAACCTCAGTTTCTATGATGGACCCAAAAGTGAACCCAACCACACCTTTACTTTGACTATTGCCAATAGTCACACCACTATTATTAATTCTACTAGGGGCACTAGAAGTGGAAGTGGGTGTAGTAGTGGTGGTAGGCTCAGGGGCTTTACCTGGACAGGATTTGTTCCCTGGCCTCTGGCCTTTACCTCTGCACACATATCACCAAGGCTTTTTAGTGTGTGCAGAGGAGGAAAAAGAGGAAAAGGTTTTATTCCCACCCCCTGAGGAGTTTTGCGGACGTGATGAGGAATCTTTATTTTTGTGTTTGTCCCCACTCTTGTCCTGAGACTTATCACCTTCTTCCTTCTTTTTCTTGTTACCCCCTGTATGAGCTTTTCTGCTCACTCTTGTTCTGACCCATTTGCCTGCCTTCTTTCCCAATTCTTGGGGAGAGGTCAGATCTAAGTCTACCAAGTACTGGTGCAACAGTTATCCAAAATATGCTTTCTCAAAAACAGATTGTATAAGCCCTCATAATCAGACACTTTGCTGCCATGTAACCAGCCTTCTAAAGCCTTAACAGAACAGTCCACAAAGTCAACCCAATCCTGTCAGTACTCTTTTCTGCTTTCTCTGAACTTTATCCTGTATTGTTCAGTGGTTAAGCCAAATCCATCCAAGAGTGCAGTCTTAAGATTACTGTAGTTGTCTGAGTCTTCT
The DNA here is from genome assembly GCF_031143425.1 of Pleurodeles waltl. Classification (NCBI taxonomy): domain Eukaryota; kingdom Metazoa; phylum Chordata; class Amphibia; order Caudata; family Salamandridae; genus Pleurodeles; species Pleurodeles waltl. The sequence continues at coordinate 730,107,528 of NC_090443.1, forward strand.
CTGTGAGAAGTCTATCCCTCCCCTTGTCAAAAAAGGTCAATCACAGAATAGCAGCACACTGCCTTTGAGGGACCCTCTGAATTTTGCAGGCCCTCTCAAGTGCAGCAAACCACTTATAGATATCGCACCGCATCTTGGATGGGGGAACAATTTTATGCAGGTTTCTAGAATCAATGGTGTCCTCCCTGACCCCATAACTCCTGAAAGTGTTGCTGCTGCCACCATGGGGTACTAACCCCAACCCCTGCCTTTCCCTTTCCACAACCAAGGCATCCCGATCTAGGGCTAGCTGTTGCTGCTGCAGTCTCAGGCTGGCCTTTTACAGTCTCAGTTTCCTGAACTCCCTATCTATGGAGTCATCACCTGGAGTTTAACAATGGAATCCCTCAGACACTGAGGTAGTATGGGAATTGGCAGAGGTAGACCTTTCTGTAACCTTTGTGACCCTAGTGACTTGACCTCTGGGTGTGAAGGGAGCACTACCTGAATGACCACCCGCCCCACCGCCAGCTACACTACTAGGTCAGCTAGGTGTAAGGTCTTTGGAAGAGCCCTCCCATGAACCTGAAGGATGATTTTCTGATTCTAAGGGGTCAGAATCTCCCTCCACCTCCTCCTCCTCCTGGCTACCAGCATGTTCCTGGTCATCCTGAAGCATGAGGCTCAAAAGAAAGTTCTAGTATGGTTCTTCCCCACATCTAGTTTTCTGTCTGAGCAAATCCCTTTCAATTCCTTGAGGGTCATGCCTTCATAGGGAGAACCCATAACCTTAGAGCTAGGCCCAGCAGTATGCATGATGTGTGTGTGTGTGTGTTAGTGTAGTGTAGGGGAAACCTGACCTACCTAACCTCTAGTCTCTTGGGCAGGAAAGTAAGAGACTAGGACCTTGTACTTGGTATATGTGTATAGCTCTAGTTATAGAGTATTCTTTCCTGTGGAAGGCACCTTTGAGAGAATGATAAGGCAATTGCAAGTACTTATCTCACCACTGCACCACCAATGTAGGAGGCTGGCCTGGTTTGTAATGGGTACATAAGGTACTTACACGTTATACCAGGTCCAGTTATCCCTTATTAGTAAAATGTAGGCAGTGTCTAGAAGCCATGCTCTCTAGGGGAGCTGTAGCTGAGCAGCCAAGGCTTATCTAGGAGACTTGCAAAGCTCATGCAATACCACTGTAGTCACACAGTACTCACACACATGAAGGAAAATACTTAGTGTTACAAAAATAAAGGTACTTTATTTTGGTGACACAAATGCCAAAAATACCATAGAGGCTATAGTCCATTAAGAGGTAAGTTATACACAAATTATATACACTAGTATGCAGAAATAGCTGTAAAAACAGTTAGAAAACTGCAAATTGTGGAAATCACAATAGTTAGAAATGGGCCGGGGAGAACACAAACCATATACTAAGAAAGTGGAATGCGGAAGTCGGTTTCCCACCCAGGCAAGTGTAGTGTGTAGAGGGGTGCTGGGAGTCTTAGAAAACACCAAAGGTGAGTAATAGAACCCACCCAAGAGCCCAGGAAAGCAGGAGTAAATAACAGTAACTTTCCTAGAACACACAAGAACACGAGAAAGAAGATTATGCAAGAACCAGATGAGACTGCAAGACACCAATAATGGATTCCTGATCTATGGAAGAAGGCGACCAAGTCCAAGAAGCACAAAAGAGTCCAGGGAGAACAGGAGCCCCTGCTAACCCACGTGATGGTGCAAAAGAAGAACTACCGGTGAAAAACAACAGTCAGTACTGCACCAAAAAAGATGGATGCGGGTTCCTTGTTGGTGCAGATGATGTCCCACACGGGATGGATGATTGCAGTCTGGTTTGCTTTGCTGGATTCCAGCATTGAGCCTTGGCAAACGCAAATTTCGTGGCTAGTGGAAAATGGCGCTGCCTGGGAGGGACCTGGTGGACTCTACCCTAGAGGGAGAGTCAGAGGGGGCTCTCAGCAACTCAGAGACCCCTTAGAAGACCAGGCAGCATGCACTGGAGTCCCACAGCACGGGGCCAAAGAAGGTGCAAAAGGAGACCCACTCAGCACTACAACAAAGGGTCTCATGCCACCGGAGAACCACGCAGGAAGCTGTGCATCACAGGAAGGTGTGCTGGGGGACGGAGCTGCACTGTGCATGAAGAACTTCGTGGAAGGGTGCCAACAAGCCTTTGCAACTGCTAAACACGCGGTTCATGGGGGTACTGTCTTGCATGGAGAGGCAAGCTTTTAGCTCCACCAAAGTTGTACAGTAGGAAGTCAGGACTGTTCGTAGCACTTCAGTATACCACCCGTGAGGCAGGATCCACACAGCTTTTCAAGATAGGGGACCCATTCCACGAGTCGTCGATGCAGAGAGGTGCCTGCTGAAGTAGGGGAGTGACTCCTTCACTCCAAGGGAGATTCCTTTGTTCTTCTGGTGCAGGATGAAGACAGGCAGTTCTCTGAGGATGAACGACCTGGAAACAGTTGCAGTTGCTAGCAGGAGCTGAAGATACAATGTTGCAGAAGTCGTCTTTGCTTCCTTGTTGCAGTTTGTAGAGTTGCTGGAGGGTCCAGATGCAGTTTCTTAGGTAAGAAGGTGAAGTAAAAGATGCAGAGGGTTCCTGCTGGAGTCTTGCAATCTGAATCTGAAGAACCACCCAAGAGAGAGAGAGACCCTAAATAGCCCTAAAAGGGGGATTGGTCAGCTGAACAAGTAAGCACCTGTCAGGGGAGGGCTCTGATGTCACCGGCTGGCACTGGCCACTCTGGTGCTTCCAGAGTTCCCTCTCTACCTTGAATCCAAGATGGCAAAACCCAGAGACACTCTGGAGGAGCTCTGAGCACCACCCATGGGGTGGTAATGGACAGGTGAGTGGCCACTCCCCTTTCCTATGTCCAGATTCGCGCCAGAGCAGGGACTGGGGGTCCTTGAACTGGTGTAGACTGGATTATGGTAGGAGGGCACCATCTGTGCTCTTCAAAGCATTTCCAGAGGCTTGGGGAGGCTACATCTCCCAAGCCTGTATCACCTATTTCCAGAGGGAGAGGGTGTAACACCCCTCTCCTAAAGGAAATCCTTTGTTCTGCCTTCCTGGGCCTGAGCTGCTCAAGCAACAGGAGGGCAGAACACTGTCTGAGTGGTGGCAGCAGCTGGTGCTGCCTGGAAAACCTCAGAAGGCTCGATTGGCAATCCTGGGGGTCGTCTAATGAGTCCCCAGAGTGCATGGAATCATACAACCAATGCTTGCAAAAGCACTGAGGTATGATTCCAACATTTTGATATCAAACATGCCTATGTTTGCAGTTACCATTTTGTAGCTGGACATAGGTAGTGACCTATGTCCAGTACACATGTAAAATGTTGTACCCTCACTCACAAAGTCTTGGAAAATGAACCTGGAGGTTGTGGGTGCACCTCTGCTAGTGCAGGGGTGCTCTCACACACAGGTACTCTGCACCCTGCCCTCAGAGCTGGAGGGCCTGCAATAGAGGTGACTTACATGACCTGTTGCAGTGTAAATCGCAGTGAAAGGGTGCATGCACCTTTTGACATAGGCTGCAATGGCAGTCCTGTAGAAGCCTTTGCATGGGCTCCCTATGGGTGGCAAAAGAAATGCTGCAGCCCATAAGGATCCCCTGGAACCCCAATGCCCTGGGTAACTAGGTACCATAAACTAGGGACTTATAAGGGGGCACCGGTATGGCAATTGTGGGTATAATACTGGATGAGCAGTAGCCTATAACCATAATTTAAGGGAGAGAGCATAACTGCTTGGGTCCTGATTAGCAGGAGCCCAGTAGACACAGTCAAACACACTGACAAACAGGCCAAAAGTGAGGGTAGCCATACTAGAAAGAAGCTACTTTCCTACAGGGCACCTTTTCACAAATGCATGTTTGGAGTTAAATGAACGTTGACAGCCAAAAAATACCTTTTTTAACCTACACTTTTTTCACAAATGAAATCCTTGTGGGCGCAAATACATTTGCTACAATGTATTTTTTATGCCACTAGTGCAGAGAATGCCACAGTATTAAATCCCAGTCAAGAGGTTGGAAGACGTGTTCCAAGATGTGGTTTACTTTGAAAGTTTGAGAATGTCAACAAATATGCTTGAGGGCATTCCCAAACTCCTCCCAGACCCCTTTACACCCTGGAAATGGTAAAATTCACTCCAGCTATAGACTGAGTAACCGTCCTTCCAGGAGGGAAAAGGGAGAGGACTACTGAAGAGTTTCTCAATGGCGAACAATAGTTTTGTCTCAGATTTAAAACAAAATTGTGTTTGCACAGGTTGATTCTTTCCCCTGTTTGGACTTCTATGCTATGGAGAACTCTGCATAGTTTATTTGCATTCTGGGACTTGTAGTTTTTCATCTGTAAAGGTAAAAACAGAGCTTTAAGTGCCAAAAGGAATATATATAACCAAGACTTGATAAGAGTACATTAACTAACTCCTCTTCCCTCCCTCTTCTGCTCTCCCACATGTTGTGATGAAGCTAGAGTTTCAAGTTTTTAAAGTTTATTTTTATTATGTTACAGAGCTCTGTGGAGGTCCACATAAGAGCTCAAACTTCTTTCAAATAAAGATAATACAATTTTATCCATGCCATAAAACCACCCACTCCTCCTGAGGATAAGAAGAAGGCCATAAAATCTAAACATTCTCTTAACCTCTATAGTGCGGGCGTTGGCCACTGGCCGACGCCCACACTACCTCCCTGGTGTGTGTCTCGACCAGTGGCCGACACCAGGGAGGGGGTCAAAAATGTTTTTTTTCTAAAAATACCTCAGGAGATACAGAAGATCTTCCGTGTCTCCACCCGCCCCTTTGTGACATCTGACATCACTGTTTTTTTTTTTCTGTTGGAGCAAGAAGCAGCCTCAAGCCGCTTCCTGCTTCTAGGGGGAAAACAGCCCTAAAAGGGCCTTCCCAATGTTCGGGAAGGCCTCATTTGAAAGGGGAGACTCTCCCCTTTCAAACAAAGCCTTCCTGAACTGGAAACCCGACTAGACACCCCCCACTCCCCCAGGGGCTAAATTAAAAAAAAAAAAAAATGACAGGGCGTCGCCAGTGGGCAGGAGGACCACCTGTGGGGGCAATATTTTTTTTTAGTAGTTGTATAGTTTCCCTGGGGGCCACTATGCCCCCCAAGGAAACCATACAACTAATAAAAAAATATATAGATCTATATATTTATTTATATCTATAGATAGATATGTTGTATATATAGATCTATCTATCTATATATATAGAGAGAGATCATTTTTGTCAATGTGTGTGTGGTTTCTCTGGGGGCTGCTATTGGCATGTGTATGTATATATATATATATATATATATATATATATATATATATATATATATATATATATATATATATTTTCACCACCAGTTGTCTTTCAGTTGCAGCTTGCATCTTCAAAGTAATGCACATACTTCAACTGACGTGTTTCAACTGTAGCTTTCAGGCAGCAATAAAAAAGTCAAGTAACTCTTGTGATTATGTTTCTGCTACAAAAGGATCAGACTTTTCTCTAGTGGCGGTTTTGCTGCCATAAAGTAGCGCAGAAGGTTTATATGCCTACTACAAAGATCAAATCTGTATTTTATATAAATAGCTGAGTACATCAGTAAAGTCAGCCATTACCTGTGCTATAATACAAATGAAATGTATGTGCGGGGGGGCTATGGAGAGATGAAGGGCACTTTTGCTGGTTGTTAGTGAGGGAATCTGAGGAGGAGGTCATGGGAGTGGGAGCACCAATAGTGATTGTTGGACTTGGCGCTAGAGGTGCTAAAGACTGTGACGATTGGTATGTGACAAGGTGTTTTTTGAGTCTCTTGAAAGAACGTGCTGATTGAGGGAAAAAGCGAAGGTAAGGTGACCTCTACTGTTGCACGTATCACACACATCCACCAGCAATCTTGTGACTGTCTACGTAGGCTAGTGTTTTAGAGCAACAGTTTAGCCAGTAGCAGAGATGGCATCTCGTTGGATGACTGCTGCACATTCCCTCACTCAGGTTATAGAGGACAGCTCTGATGTAGGATCAGAGACTGAGACAGCAGATACTGAGACAACATCTGAGGGATACGACAATAGCGCAGACTCTGGGAGGGATTTTTCAGTCGGAGGAGTACCCATTCGATAACCCCTCTTCCAGTGATTATGAGGGAGGTGATGAGGACAGTCCTGCTGTCCCTTCGCAAGCACAGTCTGTGCAACAGGACAATAGTGGGTTAGCCCAACCCAGAGAGAAGGTGCATGCGGTGGCAAGCACAGAGAGAGAGCGTTCTCTTGGGAGTTCCCCAATTTAGTTCAGCCCCAAATTCCACCGTCCAAATCGTATTGTGGGGACTTCAAAATTATCTATCACAAAACAAACTGGCTTTGTAAGGCAGGCACCTGTGTTTTTGGTCCTGTGCTAATAGGCCATATAGGGAAACATGTCAAACCCAGACATTTCTAGAAACTAGACATCCTGGGGAGTCCACTGTGACTTGTGTGGATTCCCCAAAGTTTTCTTACCCAGAATACCCTGCAAAGCTGAAATGTTGAATAAAAACTCTATCTTTTCTTGCATTTCTGTCACACAAACTACAGGAATATGCTGGGATCTACAAAATTCCTACCACCCAGAGTTTCCCCACCTGTCCTGATAAAAAACACTACCCCACTTGAATGTCTGTACCTAGTGCCTGCGTCAGAATTCATCACCCCAGGATCAACAGTTGTCCTCATTTAAGGACCTACATTGACCGTTGTGTGATCTATTCCTGTCACGGGCACTAGGCCGACCCACAATGTGAGGAAAAAGCAATTGATTTGGTGAAATATAAAGAGTGAAAAATAGGTATCAAGGAAAACTTTGTATTTCCAAATGGGCACAAGATAAGGTGTTGAGAAGCATTGGTTATTTGCACATCTCTGATTCCAGGGTCCCCATACCAACATGTGAATTACAGGGCATTTCTCAAATAGACGTCTTTTTTACACACTGTCTTACATTTGGAAGAAATAAATGTAGAGAAAGACAAGGGGAAATAACACTTCTTCTTCTATTCTGTGTTCCCCCAAGTCTCCCGATAAAAATGGTACCTCACTTGTGTGGGTAGGCCTAGTGCTGCGAAATGAAACGCAACATGGACACATCACATTTTTACACGGAAATCTGACATATTTTTGGCCTTTAGCTCAGCCGGCACCCAGGGAAACTGACCAAACCTGTGCATTTTGTTAAACTAGACACCTTGGGGAATCCAGGATGGGGGGATTTGTGGGGCTCTCATCAGGTTCTATTACCCAGAATCCTTTGCAAACTTCCAAATTTAGCAAAAAAAACACCTTTTGGTTATGGAAGTTATGGAAAGTTCTGGAATCTGAGGGGAGCCACAAACTTCCTTCTACCCAGCATTCCCCCAAGCCTCCGGATAAAAATGGTACCTCACATGTGTTGTAGGCTTAGGGCCCGAAACAGGAAGTGCTCCAAAACACAACGTGGACACATCACATTTTCCTAAAGAGAACTGACCTGTTTTTTGCAGAGTGCCTAGCTATTGATTTTAGCCTCTAGCTGAGCCGGCACCTAAGGAAACCTAACAAACCTGTGCATTTTTTAAAACTAGACACCTAGGGGAATCCAGGATGGGGTGACTTGTGGGGCTTACCAGGCTTTATTACACAGAGTCCTTTGCAAACCTCAAAATTTGGCCAAAAAAACACTTTTTCCTCACATTTCGGTAATGGGAAGTTCTGGAGTCTGAGGAAAGTCACAAACTTCCTTTTACCCAGCGTTCCCCGAGGTCTGCCGAAAAAAATGGTACCTCACTTGTGTGGGTAGGCCTAGTGCCAGCGACAGGAAATGCCCCAAAACACAACTTGAACACATCATATTTTCCTTAAGAAAACTGACCTGTTTTTCACAAAGTGCCTTGCTGTGGATTTTCACCTCTAGCTCATTCGGCACCTAGGGAAACATAGCAAACCTATACATTTTTTAAAACTAGACACCTAGGGGAAATTAGGATGGGGTGACATGTGGGGCTCTCACCAGGTTCCATTACCCAGAATCCTTTGCAAACTTCAAAATTTGGCAAAAAAAACACTTTATCCTCCCATTTCGGTGATGGAAAGTTCTGGGATCTGAGGGGAGCCACAAACTTCCTTCTACCCAGCTTTTCCCCAACTCTCCCGATAAAAATGGTACCTCACTTATGTGGGTAGGCCTACTGCCCGTGACAGAAAATGCCCCAAAACACAATGTGGACACAATACATTTTCCTAAAGAAAACTGACCTGTTTTTTGCAAAGTGCCTAGTTGTGGAGTTTGGCCTCTAGCTCAGCCGGCACCCAGGGAAACCTACCAAACATGTGCATTTTTGAAAACTAGACACCTAGTGGAACCCAGGATTGGGTGACTTGTGGGCCTCCCACCAGATTCTATTACCCAAAATTATTTGCAAACCTCCATATGTGGCAAAAAAAAAACTTTTATCCTCACATTTCGGTTCTGGAAAGTTCTGGAATCTGAGGGGAGCCACAAACTTCCTTCTACCCAGCATTCCCCTACGTCTCCGGATAAAAATGATACCTCACTTGTGTGGGTAGGCCTAGTGCCCCAACAGGAAATGCCCCAAAAGACCTCGTGGACACATCACATTTTCCCAAAGAAAATGGACCTGTATTTTGCAAAGTGCCTAGCTGTGGATTTTGGCCTCTAGCTCAGCCGGCACCTAGGAAAACCTACCACACCTGTGCATTTGTGAAAACTAGACACCTAGGGGAATCCAGGATGGGGTGACTTGTGGGGCTCTCATGAGGTTCTATTGCCCAGAATACTTTGCAAACCTCAAGATTTGGCAACAAAAAACTTTCCTCTCATTTCGGTGATGGAAAGTTCGGGAATCTAGGAGGAGCCACAAAATTCCTTCCACCCAGCATTTCCCCAAGTCTCCCAATCAAAATTGTACCTCACTTATGTGGGCAGTCCTAGTGCACGACAGGAAATGCCCCAAAACACAACATGGACACATCACATTTTCCCAAAGAAAACAGACCTGTTTTTTGCAAAGTGCATAGCTGTGATTTTTAGCCTCAAGTTCAGCCGGCACCTAGGGAAACCTAGCAAACCTATACATTTTTGAAAACTGGACACCTAGGGGAATCCACATTGGAGTGTCTTGTGGGTCTCTCAACAGGTTCTCTTACCCAGAATATTTTGCAAACCTCAAAATTTGTAAAAATAAACACTTTTTCCTCACATTTAGGTAATGGAAAGTTCTGGAATCTGAGGGGAGCCACACACTTCCTTCTACCAAGCGTTCCCCTAAGTCTTCCAATAAAAATGGTACCTCACTTGTGTGGGTAGGCCTAGTGCTCGCGACAGGAAATGCCCCAAAACACAACGTTGACACATCACATTTTCCTAAGAAAAACAGACGTGTTTTCTACAAAGTGCCTAGCTGTGGATTTTGGCCCCTAGCTCAGCCGGCACCTAGTGAGACCTAGCAAACCTATACATTTTTGAAAAATAGACACCTATGGGAATTTTGAATGGGGTGACCTGTGGGGCTCTCACCAGGTTCTATTACCCAGAATACTTTGCAAACCTCAGCATTCGGCAAAGGTAAACACTTTTTCTTCATATTTTGGTGATGGAAAGTTCTGGAATCTAAGAGGAGTCACACATTTCCTTACACCAAGCATTCCCCCAAGTCTCCCAATGAAAATGGTAACTCACTTTTATGGGTAGGCCTAGAGCGCGACAAGAAATGCTCCAAAACACAACATGGACACATCAGATTTTCCCAAAGAAAACTGACCTGTTTTTTTGCAAAGTGCCTAGCTATGGATTTTGGCCTCTAGCTCAGCCGGCACCTAGGGAAACCTACCAAATGTGCATTTTTTTAAAATTTCACACCTAGAGGAATCCTGAATGGGGTAACATTTGGGGCTCTCACCAGGTTCTATTACCTCAAAATGTGGCAAAAAAACACTTTTTCCTCACATTGCGGTGATGGAACTTTCTGGAATCTGAGGGGAGCCACAAACTTCTTTCTACCCAGCATTTCCCCAAGTCTCCCGATAAAAATGGTACCTCACTTGTGTGGGTAGGCTTAGTACCAGTGACAGGAAAAGCCGCAAAACAAAATGTGGAGACATCACATTTTCCTAAGGAAAACTGATCTATTTTTTGCAAAGTGCCTAGCTGTGGATTTTGGCCTCAAGCTCAGCCGGCACCTATGCAAACCTAGCAAACCTATACATTTTTTAACATAAGACACTGAGCGGAATCCAGAATGGGGTGATTTTTGGGGCTCTCATTGTGTTCTATTATCCAGAATACTTTGCAAACCTCAACATTTGGCAAGAGAAAACACTTTTTCTTCTCATTTCGGTGATGAATAGTTCTGGAATCTAGGAGGAGTCACAAAATTCCTTCCACCCAGCATTCCCTAAGTCTCCCAATAAAAATGGCGCCTCACTTATGTGGGTAGACCTAGTGCACGACAGGAAATGCCCCAAAACACAACATGGACACATCACATTTTCCCAAAGAAAACTGACTTGTTTCTTGCAAAGAGCCTGGCTATAGATTTTGGCCTCCAGCTCTGCCGGCCCCTACGGAAACTTACCAAACCTGTACATGTTTTTAAAACTAGACACCTTGGGGAATCCAGGATGGCGTCACTTGTGGGGCTCTCACCAGGTACTCTTACACAAAATCCTTTGCAAACCTCAAAATTTGGCAAAAAAAACAAACTTTTTTCTCAAATTTCGGTGATGGAAAGTTCTGGAATCTGAGGGGAGCCACAAACGTCCTTCTATCCAGCGTTCCCCCAAGTTTCCCAATAAAAATTGTACCTCACTTGTGTGGGTAGGCCTAGTGCCAGCGACAGGAAATTTCCCAAAACACAAAGTGGACACATCACATTTTCCTAAAGAAAACGGACCTGTTTTTTGCAAAGTAACTAGCTGTGGATTTTGGCCTCTAGCTCACCTGGCACCTAGGGAAACCTACTAAACATATACATTTTTGAAAACTAGACACCTAGGAGAATCCAGAATGGGGTGTCTTGTAGGGCTCTCAACAGGTTCTCTTACCCAGAATCCTTGCAAACCTCAAAATGTTTAAAAAATAACACTTTTTCCTCACATTTTTGTGATGGAAAGTTCTGGAATCTGAGGGGAGCCACAAACTTCCTTCTACCCAATGTTTACCCAGGTCTCTCGATAAAAATGGAACCTCACTTGTATGGGTAGGGCTAGTGCCCACAACAGAAAATGCCCCAAAACACAATGTGGACACATCACAATTTCCCAAAGAAAACGGACCTGTGTTTTGCAATGTGCCTAGCTATGGATTTTGGCCTCTAGCTCAGCCGGCACCTTGGGAGACCTAGCAAACCTATACATTTTTGAAAAATAGACACCTATGGGAATTCTGAATGGGGTGACCTGTGGGGCTCTCACCAGGTTCTATTACCCAGAATACTTTGCAAACTTCAACATTCAGCAAAGGTAAACAGTTTTTCTTCATATTTTGGTGATGGAAAGTTCTGGAATCTAAGAGGAGTCACACATTTCCTTACACCCAGCATTCCCCCAAGTCTCCCGATAGAAATGGTACCTCACTTGTGTGGGTAGGCCTAGTGCCAGCAACAGGAAATGCCCCAAAACAAAACGTGGAGATATCACATTTTCCCAAGGAAAACGGATCTGTTTTTTGCAAAGTGCCTAGCTGTGGATTTTGGCCTCTAGCTCAGCCAGCACCTATGGAAACCTAGCAAACCTATACATTTTTTAAAACAAGACACCAAGCGGAATCCAGAATGGGGTGACTTGTGGGGCTCTCATCGTGTTCTATTACCCAGAATACTTTGCAAACCTCAACATTTGGCTAAAAAATAACCTTTTTCCTCACATTCGGTGATGGAAAGTTCGGGAATCTGAGGAGAGCCACAAACGTCCTTCTACCCAATGTTCCCCCAAGTCTCCTTATAAAAATGGTACCTCACTTGTGTAAGTAGACCTAGTGCCCGCAACAGGAAATGCCCCAAAACACAATGTGACCACATCACATTTTCCTAAAGGAAACTGACCTGTATTTTGCAAAGTGCCTAACTGTGGATTTTGGCCTCTAGCTCAGCCGGCACCTAGGGAAACCTAGCAATGCTATACATTTTTGAAAACTAAACACCTAGGGGAGTCCAAGACGGGGTGACTTGTGGGGCTATGACCAGGTTCTGTTACCCAGAATCCTCTGCAAACCTCAAAATTTGGCCAAAAAAACACTTTTTCCTCTCATTTCGGTGACAGAAAGTTCTAAAATCTGAGAGGAGCCACACATTTCCTTCCACCCAGCATTCCCCCAAGTCTCCCGATAAAAATGATACCTCACTTGTGTTGGTAGGCCTAGTGCCCACGAAAGGAAATGGCCCAAAACACAATGTGGCCACATCACATTTTCCTAAAGGAAACTGACCTGGTTTTTGCAAAATGCCTAACTGTGGATTTTGGCCCCTAGCTCAGCCGGCACCTAGGGAAACCTAGAAATCCTATACATTTTTGAAAACTAGACACTTATGGAAATACAGAATAGGGTGACCTGTGGGGCTCTCACCAGGATCTATTACCCATAATTATTTGCAAACCTCAACATTTGGCAAGAGAAAACACTTTTTCTGCACATTTTGGTGATGAATAGTTCTGGAATCTAGGAGGAGTCACAAAATTCCTTCCACCCAGCATTCCCTAAGTCTCCCAATAAAAATGGCACCTCACTTATGTGGGTAGACCTAGTGCACGACAGGAAATGCCCCAAAACACAACATGGACACATCACATTTTCCCAAAGAAAACTGACCTGTTTCTTGCAAAGTGCCTGGCTATAGATTTTGGCCTCCAGCTCTGCCGGCCCCTACGGAAACTTACCAAACCTGTACATGTTTTTAAAACTAGACACCTTGGGGAATCCAGGACGGCGTCACTTGTGGGGCTCTCACCAGGTACTCTTACACAGAATCCTTTGCAAACCTCAAAATTTGGCAAAAAAAAACACTTTTTCTTCACATTTTGGTGATGGAAAGTTCTGGAATCTGAGGGGAGCCACAAACTTCCTTCTACCCAGCGTTCCCCCAAGTTTTCCAATAAAAATTGTACCTCACTTGTGTGGGTAGATCTAGTGCCAGCGACAGGAAAATCCCCAAACACAAAGTGAACACATCACATTTTCCTAAAGAAAACGGACCTGTTTTTTGCAAAGTGCCTAGCTGTGGATTACGGCCTCTAGCTCATCCGGCACCTAGGGAAACCTACTAAACATATACATTTTTGAAAACTAGATACCTAGGGGAATCCAGAATGGGGTGTCTTGTAGGGCTCTCAACAGGTTATCTTACCCAGAATCCTTTGCAAACCTCAAAATGTTTAAAAAATAACACTTTTTCCTCACATTTTGGTGATGGAAAGTTCTGAAATCTGAGGGGAGCCCCAAACTTCCTTCTACCCAATGTTTCCCCAGGTCTCTCGATAAAAATTGTACCTCACTTATATGGGTAGGGCTAGTGCCCGCTACAGAAAATGCCCCAAACACAAAGTGGACACATCACATTTTCCCAAAGACAACGGACCTGTGTTTTGCAATGTGCCTAGCTATGGATTGTGGACTCTAGCTCAGCCAGCACCTAGGGAGACCTAGCAAACCTATACATTTTTTTAAAATAGACACCTATGGGAATTCTGAATGGGGTGACCTGTGGGGCTCTCACCAGGTTCTATTACCCAGAATACTTTGCAAACCTCAACATTCGGCAAAGGTAAACAGTTTTTCTTCATATTTCGGTGATGGAAAGTTCTGGAATCTAAGAGGAGTCACACATTTCCTTACACCCAGCATTCTGCCAAGTCTCCCACTAAAAATGGTACCTCACTTATATGGGTAGGCCTAGAGCGCGACGAGAAATGCCCCAAAACACAACAAAAAAAACAAACCTTGGCGTCTTGGTGGCTTCTGTCCCAGATGGGCCTAAAAAAGATTGCCCGATCATCCCTCAGGTGGGCAGAAATGCCCATCAGTAATGTGCCCCCTTTGGGGGGTGACCCTTGCCAAAGGGGCCGCTACCCACACAAAACACACACACACATGAGATCCTTGGTGCCTAAGTGGATTCAGTCCCCCTTGGGGGCAGGTGGGCCTAACGAAATAGGCTGATCTGCCCCCAAGGAGGGCAGAAATGGCCAACAGTTCTGTGCACCCTTTGGAAGGGTGGCCCTTGCCAAAGGGGGAGCCCCCCAACACAAAGAAACAAAGGGGAAAAAACCCTGGCTTCTGGTGGCTTCTGCCCCCCTTGGGGGCAGATGGGCCTACAAAATAGGCCTATCTGCCCCTAAGGGGGGCAGAAATGGCCACACACACAATACAATCCAGGGCCTAGTGGGTTACGACCCCTTCCCCCCTCCCTGGGGGGGGCAGATCGGCCGAACAAATGGCCAATCTGCCCCCCGGGGGGGGGGCAAAACACAGATATAATAATGTCCCCAGGGGAGCGTTCCTTGCCTAAGGTGTCACTCCCCAAAATAAACTAAAAAAAGATCCCTGGTGCCTAGTGGTGCAAGCAGGAATCCATTGAGAACAGGCACAGGGGGAAAGGAAAAACTCTCTCCTTTTTCCCTTTATCTGTTTTCCACCCCCAACCACCCCCAGGGGAAGGACTCACCTTTTTGGGTCCTCTCTCCACACGCTGGAAGCAAGTAGCTTCCAGCGTGTCCCTCCCAGCATTTGATGATGTTGTGACGTCATCAGATTGCCGGGAGGTGCGGGGATGGAAGGGGAAGCGATACCCCTTCCATCCCTGACGGGGTTGTGGGTGGGAGGCCCACGGGGGGACTTGCGCCAGGTGCAGGACAAGCTGGTGTGCATACGGGAACCTAAGACGAGACCAGCTCGCCCCAGGCACCCAGGGGGTTAAAAAGCACTTACAAAATTAAACATTTTAGTGCAAAACATTTAATTTGGAGGTACATAAATTGACTTTAGCAAGGCAGAGGCAAAGTGGATGGACAACTGTTTATATGTCAGCCTCAACCAGATCCGCTGACACTGTACAAGGGCAGGACAAACAAATAAAACATAATTAAGGTCTTGCAGGCCATTGTGGCACAAATTATGGACAGCTAAAGAGCCATGTCACTTGGTCAATAGAGAATTCAATGGGAGCGTGCCTTGCCTTAAAAGAATCCAAAAATGACGTACCCTGTGATGCAGATTCCAAAAGATGTACATCTGTGCTTTATTAATTGTACAGGAATTGATAGCTGGGCGATGAGCCCTCTTTAAGATATTAGCCTCCCTAAATAAATAAAAGCTCAGGGCCAAAGTCGCTTGTTTTAAACAAACTTTTAGTTTCTACCGAATTAAAGTAAGGATCAAAGAAGGCTCTAATTGCAATAGATCTACCACAGCAATGAAATTTCTAAAAATTGTTGTATTCTCTTTAAGGTCTTCTAAAATTTCTTTCTGAGCCAGTACATTAGCGAATCATGTTCATTCTTTGCTAGGCACACAATCCAATGCATCACCCTTACAAGACCCTGAGCATAAGCCCTTCTTAACCCAAATTCTAATCCTAGAGCTGCCACTGAGTGTGCTGAATTAACTGTAGCCAAGCTTCTAAGAACTCTGCCTTCCGTCCTGTCTAGAAAGCCCCAGTTCAAGACATCAATCTGTTCGATGCCATACAAAAGAGGAGTGTGAATCTTAGCTTGATAAACCTCCAATGAAGGTGCACAATGCCTTCTCCTGTGGCCCTGTATAGGGAGCCCAAACTTTTAACTTGGGATATAGCCTTGGACATTTTAGTTTCTATGTGAACATGCAATCTCCCCCAGGAAGGTATATTGACCTTCTTAAAAAGGGGGACTAAGATGCTCCCCTTCTAGGAGGGATGAACTCTTTTAGACACAAAACACCTTTTAAACAGGGTAGAGAATTTTGCTCCAAAGAGGGCCTTTTAATTTTAAAACAGTAGCTGGAATTTCATCAAGACCCCTTGAAGCCGAAGGGCGCATTCCCTTAATTACTAATTCTGTCTCATTTTGGGTTGGCGGACCGTACAAAGAACAATCCTCCACTACTCTGCAATTAATAGTGACTCTCATGTTTACCGCATAAAGCCCCTGAATAAAACTGACCCACTTTGATTCTTCAATGGCAACCACAAATGATCTAGCCTCTATACCACATCCCTCCATGACGAGTGCCCAAAAGCTCCTCGTTTGACCTTTAGAAACCACCTCCCTGAGTTTTATCCAAAACCTTTACTCCTCATCTATTTTTAAACAGGCCTTCAACCGACACCTCCTCCTTTTTAAAAGCTGTACTGTGGCACGCCTCTCTGGGATACGATCCAATTATTGTTCCCTCACAAGGGCATTTATTTACCGATTTAAAGGGAGGAGGTGGTCTAGGAATCCACTTTGGTCTGTCTGCTAAGTAGGTTTGTTTAACAACTTTGATCACCAGTTGCCTAAGGGAATTAAAGCATTCTATTTATTTCCCCATCCAATCAGGGAGTTTATCAAGGGTGGCCTCTAAGATGTCTTTGAGGTCTATAATTGCCTTAAAATCCCAATGCATTTTTCCAGTTTTCCTGCTAAACCTCACAGCCTGCCCATCTAACCTCCAAGAACCAACAGGTGAGATATAAAAACTTACAGAAAAATAAGGGGATTATGGTCACTGAGGGAAGACTTGACTACCTTTACATCTCTCAGTAGAAAGAAGGAGTCACATCCCACCACTACATAATCTAACATTGATGGCCCCCCCAGGTCCTCTATGTGTAAATAAAGCAGGAGAATCAGAGGGGAGCCTCCAGTTTACTATCAAACCCTCTACCTTTTTCACCAACGAGACCAAAGTTTTCCCTCCATTATTGTTTTTTATTTTGGGAGGAAAAATGGCTGGGGTATCTGCAATGTAGGAGGCTGGCCAGGCTTATAGTGGGTACCTGATGGTACTTACACCTTGTTCCAGGTCCAGTTATCCCTTATTAGTAGATTAGTAGTGTTCTAGCAGCTTAGGCTGATAGAGGTAGCTATAGCAGAGCAGCTTAGGCTGAACTAGGAGACATGCAAAGCTCCTACTATACCACTTATATCATATAGCACTATATCACAAGAAACACAATACTCAAGAGTTACTAAAAATAAAGGTACTTTATTTTAGTGACAATATGCCAAAAGTATCTCAGAGGATATACTCCCTTAGCAGGTACGTAAAATACACAAAATATACACACAAACCAAAATCAGGTAAGTAAACAGTTAGACAAGTAGTGCAAACACTGTAGAACCCAATAGAATGCAATAGGAGACAATAGGCCTAGGGGCAACACAAACCATATACTCCAAAAGTAGAATGCGAACCACGAATGGACCCCAGGCCTAATGTAGTGTGTAGAGGGTCATTGGGAGTGTAAGAAAACACTAAGGGTGCCCAGGATACCCCACCCCAAGACCCTGAAAAGTAGGAGTAAAGTTACCCTACT
Source organism: Pleurodeles waltl (assembly GCF_031143425.1). Lineage (NCBI taxonomy): Eukaryota > Metazoa > Chordata > Amphibia > Caudata > Salamandridae > Pleurodeles > Pleurodeles waltl. Next base: position 730,125,071 of record NC_090443.1, read on the forward strand.
ACCCCAAAAAGACAGTAAAGTCGAGATAGGGTATTCTGCAAAGACAACAACTGACTGCAAAGCACTGAAGACGGATTCCTAGCCCTGAGGACCTGCAAAGGAAGGGGACCAAGTGCTAGAGTCACGCCAGTGTCCAGCGGGGGCCGGAGCCCACTAAACCCCGGATAAAGGTGCAAAAGAGCTGTCTCTGGGTGGAAGAAGCCAAAGATTCTGCAACAACGGAAGGTGCCAAGAACTTCTCCTTTAGTCAGAAGATGTCCCATGGCGTGCTGGCGGATGCAGAGTTGTTTCCACGCAGAAAGACGGCAAACAAGCCTTGCTAGCTGCAAGAGTTGCGGTTGAAGATACTGGAAGCCAAGAAGAAATCTCCCGTGGGTCGATGGAATCTTCCCCCTGCTAACGCAGGCACTAAACTTCTGCATCACCGGTCCTCTGTGTCCCCTCTCATCCTGACGAACGTGGTCCCTGGAACATAGGAACTGGGTCCAAGTGTCTCCCACAGTCCAGTGGGCCTTCTGTCCAAATTTGGTGAATGTAAGTCCTTGCCTCCCCACGCCAGACAGCAAACCTGTGTACTGCGTGATTTGCAGCTACTCCAGCTTCTGTGCACTTCTCCAAGCATTCCTTTGTGCACAGCCTAGCCTGGGTCCCCAGCACTCCGTCCTGCAGTGCTCAACCCGTTGAGTTGGACTCCCACATCGCGGGACCCTCCTTTTGTGACTCTGAGTTCACAGATCTTCTAAGTGGCTGCTCCGGTACTTCTGCGGGTGCTGTCTGCTTTTGCGGGGGCTCTCTGAGTTGCTGAGTGCCCCCCGTCTCCTCCTCCAAGGGGCGAAATCCTGGTCCTTCCTGTTCCCCAGCAGCACCCAAAAACCTCTACCGTGACTCTTGCAGCTAGCAAGGCTTGTTTGCGATATTTCTGCCTGGAAACACTTCTGCAACATCCAGTATGCCGTGGGACATCTTTCATCCAAAGGAGAAGTTCCTAGCCCTTTTCGTTGTTGCAGAATCTTTGGCTTCTTCCACCTGGAGGCAGCCCTTTTGCACCTTCATCCGGGGTTTTCTGGGCTCCTGCCCCCCATTTAACACTATTGTGACTCTTAGACTTGGTCCCCTTGCTTTACAGGACCTCAGGTCAAGGAATCCGTCTTCACTGTTTTGCTGGTGCTTGTGGTTCTTGCAGAATCCCCTATCACGACTATTGTCTTTCTGGGGTAGTAGGGTAACTTTACTCCTACTTTCTAGGGTCTTGGGGTGGGGTATTTTGGACACCCTTACTGTTTTCTCACAGTCCCAGCGATCCTCTACAATCACCCATAGGTCTGGGGTTCATTCGTGATTCGCATTCCACTTTTGGAGTATATGGTTTGTGTTGCCCCTAGACCTATGCCTATCTATTGCATCCTATTGTGATTCTATATTGTTTGCACTACTTTTCTTACTGTTACTTACCTGTTTTGGGTTTGTGTACATATAACTTGTGTATATTACTTACCTTCTAACTGAGGGTACTCACTGAGATACTTTTGGCATATTGTCATAAAAATAAAGTACCTTTATTTTTAGTAACTCTGAGTATTGTGTTTTCTTTATGATATTGTGCTATATGATATAAGTGGTACAGTAGGAGCTTTGCATGTCTCCTAGTTCAGCATAAGCTGCTTTGCCATAGCTACCTTCTATCAGCCTAAGCTGCTAGAAACACCTATATTCTACTAATAAGGGATAACTGGACCTGGCACAGGGTGTAAATACCACAGGGTACCCACTATAAGCCAGGCCAGCCTCCTGCATTGGTGGTGCAGCGGTGGGATAAGTACTTGTAACTGCTTTACCACTTTGTCATTTGGTGCTTTTCATAAGAAAATCATATACCAAATAGTTCAGTATATGTACACTTAACCAAAACTGTTTACTTTTCTACTCTAAATCTTTTAACAAAGTTTCTGAAAAGTTTTGAAAACTTCTAAAAGTTTTCCCAAAGTTTGAAAAAAAATATTTCTCTGTGCTTTCTAAAGTTCTAAAAAAAATTCTCTCACTATCCTTAAACCTTTTTCTATCATGTCTGTTGTAGAGCCCACTCCCAAAACTGTTAATGCAAACTATGAGAGTTTGAGCTATAAAAGTTTGAGGGGTCTCTGCCTGGATAGAGGTTTGAGTATAGGTAAGAATCCTACAAAAGAGTTTCTCTTTAACATGCTCATTGTAGATGACCAAAACCAGTCTGGCCCATCTCAGGAGAGGTTAGAAAATGGGAAAGCTTCCCAGTCAGACTCAGAGGAGTTCCATGAGGAAGCTGGGGAGGGTTCTTACAAGGTCCTGCCCCTAGCAGTGCACCTAGTGACACTGGTAGTGTTAGAGGGTCCCACAGTAGTAGGGCATCTTTCACCCCTAGAGGCCAGGTTACTAGGGTCCAGACCGTTAGGGACAGGTCCCCCACTGAAACGTCCCACATTTCCTCTGTGTCTAAACATTCCCAAACCACCCACCCCGAGGATAACTTAATGGAAAGGGAACTCAGAAAGCTGAGGGTAGAATAGACCAGGCTGAAGCTTAAACAGCAACAGCTGGCCTTAGATAGGGAATACCTAGACATAGAGAGGGAAAGACAGAGGTTGGGGTTAGTTCCCCATGGTGACAGCAGCAGTATTTCTGATAGCAATCCTGTTAGAGAGCAAGATTCCAGGAATCTGCACAAGATAGTCCCCCCTTACAAGGAGGGGATGACATTAATACGTGGTTTGCTGCACTTGAGAGGGCCTGTATGGTACAGTTGGTCCCTCAAAGGCAGTGGGCTGCTATTTTGTGGCTATCTCTCACTGGAAAGGGTAGGGATAGGCTTCTTACTGTCAGAGAAATTGATGCCAATAACTACAAAGTTTTGAAAGATGCACTCTTAGATGGATTTGGCTTAACCACTGAACAATACAGAATTAAGTTCAGAGACACTAGAAAAGAGTCTTCTCAAGACTGGACAGATTTTGTGGACTATTCAGTGAAGGCCTTGGAAGGGTGGTTGCATGGCAGTAAAGTTTCTGACTATGAAAGCCTGTACAATCTTATTCTGAGAGAGCATATTCTTAACAATTGTGTGTCTGACTTGTTGCACCAATACCTAGTGGACTCTGATCTGACCTCTCCCCAAGAATTGGAAAAGAAGGCAGACAAATGGGTAAGAACAAGGGTGAACAGAAAGGTTCATACGGGGGTGACAAGGATGGCAAGAAGAAGGATGGTAAGTCTTCTGAGAAGGGTGGGGACAAAAGTAAACATTCTGAGTCTTCATCAGGCCCACAAAACTCCTCTGGGGATGGTGGGTCCAAGTCCTCTTCTAAAAATCAGAAAAAGCCTTGGTGTTATTTGTGTAAAGTCAAAGGCCATTGGGCAAGTGATTCCACTTGTCCAAAGAAAAACACCAAACCTCCCACCACCACAATCCCTGCTGCAATCTCTAGTGCCCCTAGTAATAGCAGTGGTGGTGGGAAATCTACTATAAATAGCCAATCCAAGGGTGTAGCTGGGCAATGTAGTTGGGGTTGGTCTTGTTAGGGAGACCACAGAGGCTGTTTTAGTCTCTGATGGTGGCATTGACTTTGCCACCTTGGTTGCTTGTCCCCTCAATATGGGTAAGTACAAGCAACTTCCCCTAATCAATGGTGTTGCCTACAGGGACACTGGAGCCAGTGTAACTATGGTGATAGAAAAACTGGTCCACCCTGATCAACACCTACTTGGTCAGCAGTACCAAGTGACAGACGCTCATAACAACACTCTTGGCCACCCCATGGCTGTTGCGAATCTCATCTGGGGGGGTTACTGGTCCAAAGAAAGTTGTGGTAGCCACTGAATTACCTGTAGACTGCCTACTAGGGAATGATTTGGAAACATCAGCTTGGGCTGAAGTGGAGTTGGAGGCTCATGCGGCAATGCTGGGCATTCATGTGCATATTTTTGCTTTGACAAGGCCTCAGGCCAAGAAGCAAAAAGGACAGGGAAACTTGAATCCTGGAACAATGGACCAAGTGCTCCCTAAAGCAAGGGGTAGAAAGGGTAAATCCTTTCCACTATCCCTCTCTCTACAGATGATTCCCCTTTTGAGGAAGAGGAATCATCTCCCTGTAGAGAACCTACACCAGAGGAGCTGGCAGCAGACACTGCTGAGCTTTTGGCTGCAGGGGGGCCCGCCATGGAAGAGCTGAGTGTGGCACAGCAAACCTGTCCCACATTACAGGGTTTAAGACAGCAAGCTGTCAAACATCAAAATGTGGATGTCAGTGACAGTCAAAGGGTGTACTGGGAAGGCAACCTCTTGTACACAGAGTCAAGGGACCCAAAGCCTGGAGCTGTCAGGAGATTGGTCATTCCCCTACAGTACAGAGAGTTTCTTCTCACCCTAGCACATGATATTCCTTTGGCTGGGCATTTGAGCCAGACGAAAACTTGGGAAAGACGTGTCCCCTTATTTCACTGGCCTCATATGTCAGAGGACACTAAAGACTTTTGTAAATCTTGTGTGACCTGCCAAGCCAGTGGCAAGACTGGTGGCACTCCAAAGGCCCCTCTAATTCCACTTCCAGTGTTTGGGGTGCCTTTTGAAAGGGTAGGGGTTGACATAGTTGGCCCCCTTGACCCTCCAACAGCTTCAGGCAATAGATTTATCTTGGTGGTAGTGGACCATGCCACAAGATATCCTGAAGCCATACCCTTAAGGACCACTACAGATCCTGCAGTGGCAAAGGCCCTGCCGGGAATCTTTTCCAGGGTGGGGTTTCCTAAAGAGGTGGTATCAGACAGAGGTAGCAACTTCATGTCTGCATACCGAAAAGCAATGTGGAGGAAGTGTGGTGTTACCTACAAGTTCACCACCCCTTACCATCCACAAACAAATGGTCTGGTTAAGAGGTTTAATAAAACTCTCAAAGGTATGATAATGGGACTCCCTGAATAACTCAGGAGGAGATGGGATGTCCTGTTACCTTGCCTTCTTTTTGCTTACAGGGAGGGACCCCAAAAAGGATTGGGCTTCAGCCCCATTGAACTCCTCTTTGGGCACCCTGTAAGAGGTACACTTGTTCTTGTGAAGGAGGGTTGGGAACAACCTTTAAAAGCTCCTAAACAGGACATAGTGGACTATGTACTTGGCCTAAGATCCAGAATGGCTGAGTATATGAAAAAGGCCAGTAAAACCCTTCAGGCCAGCCAGGAGCTGCAAAAGCAATGGCATGACCTGAAGGCTGTCCTGACTCAGTACCACCCAGGACAGAAGGTGTGAGTATTGGAGCCTGTGGCCCCAAGAGCACTCCAAGACAAAGGGAGTGGACCCCATCTCACTGTTGAAAAGAAGGGTGAGGTTACCTATTTGTTAGACCTGGGCACTGCCAGGAGTCCCCTTAGGGTGATTCATGTCAACCGCCTGAAACCCTACTATGACAGGGCTGATCTCACCCTGCTCCTGGCAACAGATAAGGGACAGGAAGAAGAGAGTGACCCTCTCCCTGATCTATTCTCCACCACTGAAGCAGATGCCTTAGTGGAGGGAGTAGTCTTAGCAGATAGTCTGACTGCAGAACTGAAAGATAACTGCATCAATCTCTTAAGTCAGTTTTCAGACCTCTTTTCACTTGTACCAGGTACGACATCCTGGTGTGAACATACAATTGACACTGGAGACAGGCTGCCTGTCAAAAGTAAAATTTATAGGCAGCCTGACAATGTCAGGGACTGCATTAAACAAGAGGTGCAGAAAATGTTGGACTTAGGGGTGATTGAACCTTCTGAAAGCCCCTGGGCTAGCCCAGTTGTGCTTGTACCAAAACCTCACACCAAAGATGGAAAGAGGGAGTTGAGGTTTTGTGTAGATTACAGAGGGCTCAATCAGGTAATGAAAACTGATGCTCACCCTATACCCAGGGCAGATGAGCTCATTAATACACTGGCTTCTGCCAAGTATCTTAGCACTTTTGATCTAACTGCAGGGTATTGGCAGATTAGATTGGCAGAAGGTGCTAAACCCAAGACTGCATTGTCTACCATTGGAGGGCACTACCAATTCACAGTAATGCCCTTTGGTTTGAAAAATGCACCTGCCACTTTTCAGAGGTTGGTGAATACTGTCCTGCAAGGGTTGGAGGCTCTCAGTGCAGCATATCTAGATGATATTGCTGCCTTTAGCTCAATCTGGGATGATCACCTGGTCCGCCTATGGAAAGTTTTGGAGGCCCTGCAAAAGGCAGGCCTCACTATCAAGGCCTCAAAGTGCCAGATAGGGCAGGGGAAAGTGGTTTATCTGGGCCACCTGTTTGGTGGAGAACAGATTGCACCACTACAGGGGAAAATCCAGACTATCATAGATTGGGTTCCCCCTACCACTCAGACCCATGTGTTAGCCATTTTAGGCCTCACAGGGTACTATAGGAGATTCATCAAGAATTATGGCTCCATGGCGGCCCCTCTTAATGATCTCACTAGCAAGAAAATGCCTAAAAAGTTGTTATGGACAGCAAGCTGTCAGAAAGCTTTTGAGGAGTTCAAACAGGTCATGTGTTCTGCACCTGTCCTAAAAAGCCCATGTTACTCCAAGAAACTTGTTGTTCAAACTGATGCATCTGAATTAGGGGTAGGGGCAGTACTATCACAACTGAATTCTGAGGGCCAGGATCAACAAATTGCAAAAAGCTTTTATCAGCTAGATAAATGTGTTGGTCTGCCATAGAGAGGGAAGCCTTTGCTGTGATCTGGGCACTGAAAAAGTTGAGACCAGACCTGTTTGGTACTCACTTTATTGTTCAGACAGACCACAAACCTCTACTTTGGCTAAAACAAATGAAAGGTGAAAACCCTAAGTTGTTGAGGTGGTCCATACCCTACAGGGAATGGACTATACAGTGGAATATAGGCCTGGGAGAACCCACTCCAATTCAGGTGGACTCTCCAGATATTTCCACTTAGACATTGAAGACTCATCTGGACAAGGCTAGTCTATTGTCCTTCGTTTGGGGGGGAGTTGTGTTGGAAAGTACCATATTGACTGGCATGTTACCCCCATTTTCACTGTATGTGTGTTTGTTTTTGCCCTTGTGTCACTGGGATCCTGCTAGGCAGGACCCCAGTGCTCATAATGTGTTCCCTGTGTGGTGCCTCACTGTATCACGGAGGCTCTGCTAACCAGAACCTCAGTGTTTATGCTCTCTCTGCTTTCTAAAATTGTCACTGCAGGCTAGTGACTAATTTTACCAATTCTCATTGGCACACTGGTACCCCCTTATAATTCCCTAGTATATGGTACCTAGGTACAGAGGGTATTGGGGTTCCAGGCGATCCCTATGGGCTGCAGCATTTATTTTGCCACCCATAGGGAGCTCAACAATTCTTACACAGGCCTGCCACTGCAGCCTGAGTGAAATAACGTCCACGTTATTTCACAACCATTTTTCACTGCACATAAGTAACTTATAAGTCACCTATATGTCTAATCCTCACTTGGTGAAGGTTAGGTGCCAAGTTACTTAGTGTGTGGGCACCCTGGCACTAGGCAAGGTGCCCCCACATCGTTCGGGGCAAATTCCCAGAACTTTGTGAGCGCGGAGACACCATTACACACGTGCACTATACATAGGTCTGTGTATAGCGTCACAATGGTAACTCCAAACATGGCCATGTAACATGTCTAAGATCATGGAATTGTCACCCCAATACCATTCTGGTATTGGGGAGACAATTCCATGATCCCCTGGGTCCCTAGCACAGAACCCGGGTACTGCCAAACTGCATTTCTGGGGTTTCCTCTGCAGCTGCTGCTGCTGCCAATCCCTCAGACAGGATTCTGCCCTCATGGGGTCTGGGCAGCCCCGGCCCAGGAAGGCAGAACAAAGGATTTCCTCTGAGAGAGGGTGTTATACCCTCTCCCTTTGGAAATAGGTGTGAAGGGCTGGGGAGGAGTAGCTTCCCCAGCCTCTGGAAATGCTTTGATGGGCACAGATGGTGCCCATCTCTGCATAAGCCAGTCTACACCGGTTCAGGGATCCCCCAGCCCTGCTCTGGCGCAAAACTGGACAAAGGAAAGGGGAGTGACCACTCCCCTGACCAGTACCTCCCAGGGGAGGTGCCCAGAGCTCCTCCAGTGTGTCCCAGACCTCTGCCATCTTGGATTCAGAAGTGTTGGGGGCACACTGGACTGCTCTGAGTGGCCAGTGCCAGCAGGTGACGTCAGAGACCCCCTCTGATAGGTTCCTACCTCTCTTGGAAGCCAAACCTCCTTTCTTGGTAGCCAAACCTCCTTTTCTGGCTATTTAGGGTCTCTCCTCTGGGGTATTCTTCAGATAACGAATGCAAGAGCTCACGAGAGTTCCTCTGCACTTCCCTCTTCGACTTTTGCCAAGGATCGACCACTGACTGCTCCAGGCCGCCTGTAAAACTGCAACAAAGTAGCAAGACGACTACCATCAGCATTGTAGCGCCTCATCCTTCCGGCTTTCTCGACTGTTTCCTGGTGGTGCATGCTCTGAGGGCTGTCTGACTTCACCCTGCACTGGAAGCCAAGAAGAAATCTCCTGTGGGTCGATGGAATCTTCTCCCTGCTAATGCAGGTACCAAACTTCTGCATCACTGGTCCTCTGGGTCCCCTGTCATCCTGACGAGTGTGGTCCCTGGAACACAGGAGCTGGGCCCAAGTGTCTCCCACAGTCCAGAGGCCCTTCTGTCCAAATTTGGTGGAGGTAAGTCCTTGCCTCCCCACGCAAGACAGCAAACCTGTGTACTGCGTGATTTGCAGCTGCCCCGGCTTCTGTGCACTTCTCCAAGGATTCCTTTGTGCACAGCCTAGCCTGGGTCCCCAGCACTCCGTCCTGCAGAGCTCAACCCGCTGAGTTGGACTCCGACATCGTGGGACACTTCTTTTGTGACTATGAGTTCACAGATCTTGCCTGCTCCGGTACTTCTATGGGTGCTGCCTGCTTCTGCGGGGGCTCTCGGAGTTGCTGAGCACCCCCCCCCCATCTTCTCCTCCAAGGGGCGACATCCTGGTCTTTCCTGGTCCCCTGCAGCACCCACAAAACTCTACAGCGACTCTTGCAGCTAGCATGGCTTATTTGCGGTATTTCTGCCTGGAAACACCTCTGCAACATCCAGCACGCCGTGGGACATCTTCCATCCAAAGGTGAAGTTCCTAGCCCTTTTCGTTGTTGCAGAATCTTCGGCTTCTTCCACCCGGAGGCAGCCCTTTTGCACCTTCATCCGGGGTTTTCTGGGTTCCTGTCTCCCCTGGACACTATCGTGACTTTTGGACTATGTCCCCTTGCTTTACAGGTCCTCAGGTCCAGGAATCCATCTTCAGTGTTTTGCTGGTGCTTGTGGTTCTTGCAGAATCCCCTATCACGACTATTGTGTCTTTCTGGGGTAGTGGGGTAACTTTACTCCTACTTTCTAGGGTCTTGGGGTGGGGTTTTTTGGAACCCCTTACTGTTTTCTCACAGTCCCAGCGACCCTCCACAATCTCCCATAGGTCTGGGGTCCATTTGTGATTCGCATTCCACTTTTGGAGTACATGGTTTGTGGTGCACCTAGAGCTATGCCTACCTATTGCATCCTATTGTGTTTCTTCATTGTTTGCACTACTTTTCTTACTGTTACTTACCTGTTTTGGGTTTGTGTACATATAACTTGTGTATATTACTTACCTTCTAGCTGAGGGTACTCACTGAAATACTTTTGGCATATTGTCATAAAAATAAAGTACCTTTATTTTTAGTAACTCTGAGTATTGTGTTTTCTTATGATATTGTGCTATATGATATAAGTGGTACAGTAGGAGCTTTGCATGTCTCCTAGTTCAGCCTAAGCTGCTTTGCCATAGCTACCTTCTATCAGCCTAAGCTGCTAGAAACACCTCTATTCTACTAATAAGGGATAACTGGACCTGGCACAGGGTGTAAGTACCACAAGGTACCCATTATAAGCCAGGCCGTCCTTCTACACTGAGGAATTGCTTCCTCTGATTTCGGGTGAAATGAAAAAGCAAAGGAGAGAAAAAGGCCTGAAATCTCAGGATCCCTCTCCACCAACAGGTAAGAAGGGTATCAAAGTATCCCTTCCCCACCCTGCCACTAAGGATACCATTCCTGTGGTGGGAGAAATCTCTCCTGGGGTGGAACCTGTACCAAAGGAACCATCAGCTAACTCTGCTGGACTCCAGGAGGAAAAAGTACCTCTCTGTGGAACTACTAAACCAGATGTGCAAAACTGCACCATTTTAGTAAATATGGAGCATCCCTCCAGCCCTCCCAGAGAAACTTTAGTGAAGCAGCCCTGCACTACCTCTAAACACTTGGGAAAGCAGCCCTGTCCTAGTGTGGAGCTCATAGGACAGCAGCCCTGCCCTGCTCCAACTCAAGAGAAACAGCAGCAACCCTGTTCTCTCTTACAGCCATATGTACAAAGATTTTGCCTACCTATGCCTTTATTGAGACAGCATCCCTGTCTAGCATTTACTGCATTTGACATAGGCCCAGTGGACCAATCCCACTGCCCAACTTTAAAACATACTCATAGGAACTCTGAGAATTTACACTCACACTGTTGGTTAGGTAAAAATCTCCAAACAGGGTGGTTTACATCCCCACAGGGAAGTAACCATATAGTGGATGACAAAGGTAGTAACCACTCTATTGCAGATCTACTCTCCACTTAACACCACTTAGACAATAAAGTCTTGACTGGCCAAGGTTAGTCTTATTGTCCTTCGTTTGGGGGGTGGTTGTGTGAGAATGTAGGCTCTTTCTAGCATGGCTAGTCACACTTTTGGCCTGTTTGTGAGTGTGTTTCAGTGTGTTTTCACTGTGTCATTGGGATCCTGCTAGCCAGGAGCCCAGTGCTCATAGATAAAAAACCTATGTGTCAGTGTGTTTTGCCTTTCTCACTGGGATCCTGCTAGTCAGGACCCCAGTGCTCATAGTTTGTGGCCTAATGTGTATGCCTGTGTAGTACCTAACTGTGTCACTGAGGCTCTGCTAACGAGAACCTCAGTGCATATGCTCTCGCTACTGTTAAATTTGTCACTGTAGGCCAGTGACTTCATTTACCAATTTCAATTGGCATACTGGACCCCCCTTATAAGTCCCTAGTATATGGTACCTAGGCACCCAGAGCATTGGGGTTCCAGGAGATCCATATGGGCTGCAGCATTTGTTTTGCCACCCATAGGGAGCTCAGACAAACCCTTACACAGGACTGCCATTGCAGCCTGCGTGAAATAACGCACACGTTATTTCACAGCCATTTTCACTGCACTTAAGTAACTTAAAAGTCACCTATATGTCTAACCTTCACTTGCTCAATCAATCAATCAATCACCCAGGGATTTGTAAAGCGCACTACTCACCTGGAAGGTCTCAAGGTGCTGGGGGTGGGGGAGCTACTGGTCGAAAAGCCAGGTCTTAAGGTGTTTCCTGAAAAATAGAAGGTCATCGGTCAGGCGGAGGTGGAGTGGTAGGGAGTTCCAGGTCTTTGTGGCGAGGTAGGAGAATGATCTTCCTCTAGTGGTCGTGCAGCGGATGTGAGGAACGTAGGCGAGGGCGTGGTTGGCGGAGCGAAGGTTGCGGGTCAGGGTGTGAAAGGTGAGTCTGTCGTTGTGGTAGGTCGGACCCGTGTTGTGGAGGGCCTTGTGTGCGTGGATGTGGATTTTGAAAGTGATCCTCTTCGATACTGGTAGCCAATGTAGGTCTCTGAGATGGGGGGAGATGTGGTCGCAGCGTGGAATGTCCAGAATGAGGCGTGCGGATGCTTTCTGGATTCTTTGCAGTTTTGTCGGGAGTTTGTTTGTTATTCCTGCATATAGGGCGTTTCCGTAATCCAATTGGCTACTGACCAAGGCGTGAGTGACGGTCTTCCTGGTTTCGATGGGAATCATGCTGAGTGTGGAATCCAAGATGACTCCCAGGTTGCGTACGTGGGTGGTCGGTGAGGGTGCGGATCCTAGGGAGGTGGGCCACCAGGAGTCGTTCAAGGCTGAGGGGTTGGTGCCGAAGATGAGTAATTCTGTATTGTCTGTGTTTAGCCGTAGGTGGCTAGCTTCCATCCAGCTGGCTATGGCGTGGAGTCCGTTGTGGAGGTTGTCCTTTGCAGTGGTGGGATCATTCGTGAGGGAGATGATGAGCTGAGTGTCGTCGGCGTAGGAGACTATGTTGATGTGGTGTGTTCGTGCGATGTCGCTGAGGGGGGCCATGTATACGTTGAAAAGTGTGGGGCTGAGTGAAGATCCTTGAGGGATGCCACAGGTGATATTGGAGGCTTCTGATAGGAACGGTGGGAGGCGAACACTTTGCTGAAGGTTAGGTGCAAAGTTACTATGTGTAAGGGCACCGTTGCACTAGCAAAGGTGTCCCCACATAGTTCAGGGCCATTTCCCCGGACTTTGCTAGTACGGGGACACCATTACACGCATGCAGTACATATAGGTCAATACCTATATGTAGCTTCACAATGGTAACTCCGAATATGGCCATGTATCATGTCTAAGATCATGGAATTGTCTCCCCCCCATTCCAAATCTGGTACTGGGGAGCCAATTCCATGCTTCCTGGGAGCTCCACCATGGACCTCCCAGTACTGCCTAACCAGCTCTCTGAGGCTTGCACTGCAGCTATAGCTGCAGCCACTTCACAGACAGGGTTGTGCCCTCCTGGGGTCTGGGCAGCCCAGTCCCAGGAAGGCAGAACACAGAATTTCCTCTGACAGCAGGGTGTCACACCCTCTCCCTTTGGAAATAGGTGTTAAAGTCTGGGGAGGGGTAGCCTCCCCCAGCCTCTGGAAATGCTTTGAAGGGCACTGATGATGCCCTCCTTGCATAAACCAGTGTACACCGGTTCAGGGACCTCTTCTCCCCTGCTCTGGTGGGAAACTGGACAAAGGAAAGGGGAGTGACTACTCCCCTGTCCAACACCACCCCAGGGGTGGTTCCCAGAGCTTCTCCAGTGTGTCCCAGACTTCAGCCATCTTGCTTCGCAAGGTGTGGAGGCACTCTGGAGGGCTCTGAGTGGCCAGTGCCAGTATGTGACGTCAGAGACCCCTCCTGATAGATCCATACCTGATAAGGTAGCCAGTCCCCTTCTCATGGCTATTTAGGGTCTCTCCTGTGGGTTCTCTGCAACAACTTCAGCATCCTCTGACCTCGGATCAACCGCAGCCTGCCCCAAGAAACGCTGTAACTGCAACAAAGTGTCTACAAGAGACACTTTTCTTCAGCAACCTCAGCTCCAACTCAGCAACTGCAACAGTTTCCACAGTGTGCATGCTCTGGGGACTCCCTGAATTCATCCGGCACCAGAAGGACTGAAGAAATATCCTGTAGAGTGACGGAGTCACTCCCCTGCTCCAAGCAGGCACCTTCCAAGGTGACGACCAGTACCCTGGGACTCCTCTTAGAGCGTCGAGCATGCTCCTAAGGACTCAAAGGGCGGACATCATCGACATAGACTGTCCTGAGGTCCTGGTGACGCAATTTGGAGGAGGTAAGTCCTTGCCTTCCCAGAGAATGATGGTACCCTTGTGTTTTGTGTCTTCTTCGCCTCCTGAGGCCTCTGTGCACTCTTTGCAAAATTCCTTTGAGCAAACCTGGCCCAGGACCCCAGCACTCCACCCTGTGACGCTCAGCTCGCTGAGTTGCTCTCTGGCAGCGTAGAACTTTCTTTTGTTGTGCTGCATCAACCGCATTTTGCACCTCCTTTGAACCCAGATCCTGCAGCTTCTGGGGTTGCTGGCTGCCATCCTGAGGGCTCTCTAAAGTGCTGAGAGTCCCCTCTTCCTCCTCACACAGAGTTGAGGCCCCCAGGTCCATCCTGGGTCCATCCAGCGCCATTTTGATGAAAAACACACTTTTGGCGTAGGTAAGGCTTGTTGGTACCTTCCAACACAAAATCTCATCTGCAACGATCTTCACGCCGTGGGACATCTCTTGCATCATGCAGGAACCCGCTGGCATCTTCCTAGGGTGCATTTCTGCAGTCTTCAACTAACTGGGGACTCTTCTTTTGCACCCTCTTCTGGGTTGGCAGGGGCTCCTGTTCTTCCTGGAACTTCTTTTGACTTCTGGACTTGGTCCCCTTCCTTTGCAGGGTCTTCGGGTCCAATAATCCAGCAGTTGTTCTTTTCAGACTTGGTTGGCTGCTGCAAAATCCCCAAAACAAGGTGTAGTGTGTCCTAAGGAAGCTTGCAGTACTATACTCCTGCTTTTCTGGGCTCTGGGGTGGGGTAATTTACTTACCTTTACTGTATTCTTACTCTCCCAGCGATTCTGCATACACTACACTTGTCTAGGGGGGAATTTGTGATTCTCATTCCACTTTTTTAAGATATGGTTTGTTTTGCCCCAGACCTATTTTCTCCCATTCCATTCTTTAGGATTTCCTACCGTTTGCATTGTTCTATGACTATTTACTTGTCTAATTTTGGTGTCTAGTGTATATATTGTGTATAATACTTACCTCCAGAAGGAGTATTGCCTCTAAGATATTTTTGGTACTGTGTCACCCAAATAAATACCTTTATTTTTGGTAACACTGAGTATTGTTTTTACTTGCGTATAAGTACTGTGTAACTATAAGTGTTATTGCATGAGCTTTGCATGTCTCCTAGTTCGGCCTAAGCTGCTCTGCTATAGCTACCCCTATCAGCCTAAGCTGCTAGAACACTACTACATTCACTAACAAGGGATGAATAGACCTGGTGTAAGGTACCCAAGGTACCCACTACAAACCAGGCCAGCCTCCTACAGAGTTACCATTGTGAAGCTACAGATAGGTATTGACCTATATGTAGTGCACACGTGTAATGGTATCTCCGCACTCCCGAAGTCTGGGCAATTGGCCCTGGACAGCGTGGGGGCACCTTTGCTAGTGCAAGGGTGCCCTCACACTTAGTAACTTTCCACTTAGCCTTCAGTAAATGAAGGTTAGGCATGTAGGTGACTTATAAGTTACTTAAGTGCAGTGAAAATGGCTGTGAAATAGTGTGTGCACTATTTCACGCAGGCTGCAGTGACTGTCCTGTGAAAGAGTTTGTCTGAGCTCCTTATGGGTGGCAAAAGAAATGCTGCAGCTCATAAGGATCTCCTGGAACCCCAATGCCCTAGGTACCTAGGTACCATATACTAGGGACTTATAAGGGGGGTCCATTATGCCAATTGGAATTGGTAAATGTAATCACTAGCCTATAGTGACAAATTTAAAGGCAGAGAGAGCATAAGCACTGAAGTTCTGGTTAGCAGAACGTCAGTGACACAGTTAGGCACAATTGACAACACACACACACACATTAGGCCACAAACTATCAGCACTGGGGTCCTGGCTAGCAGGAACCCACTGAGACAGGAAAAAACACACTGATAAATAGGCTTTTAACTATGAGCACTGGGGTCCTGGCGGGCAGGATCCCAATGACACAGTCAAAATACACTGACACACACTTATAAACAGGTCAAAAGTGGGGGTAAACATGCTAGAAAGAGGCTACTTTCTCACAATATGTGTAAAAACAAAGGTCATTGGGCAAGTGACAGTACTTGTCCAAAGTAAAACACCAAAGCTCCCACTACCACAACCCCCACTGCTTCATCTAGTGCACCAAGCAATAGCAGTGGTGGTGGGAAGAATAACAATACCAATAGCAAATCCAGGGCTCACTATGGGAAATGTAGTGGGGGTTGGTTTAGTTAAGGAAACCACTGACACTGTTTTAGTCTTTGATGGTGGTATTGACCTTGCCACCCTTGTTGCTTGTTCCCTTACTATGGATAAGTACAAGCAACAACCTCTAATAAATAGCGTTCAGGTTGAGGCCTACAGTGACACAGGTGGCAGTGTCACCATGGTGTCTGAAAAAACAGTGGCCCCTGAGCAACACCTACTTGGTCATCAGTACCAAGTGACAGATGCCCATAACAACACTGTTAGCCACCCCATGGCTGTTGTTGGTCTCAACTGGGGGGGAGGGGGAGGGTTACCTGTCCAAAGAAAGTGATATCCACAGACCTACATGTAGAGTGTCTACTAGGCAATGACTTGGAGACCAGCTTGGGCTGAGGTGGAGTTGGAGGCCCATGCAGCAATGCTGGGCATTCCAGGGCATATCTTTGCTTCAACAAGGGCACAGGCCAAGAAGCAAAGAGGACAGGGAAACCTGGATCCTGGAATAATGGACCAAGAGCTTCCCAAAGCAGGGGTAGAAAGGGTAAAAGGTTATCCACTATCCCTCCCTCAACCGAAGATTCCCCTTTTGAGGAGGAGGAGTCTACTCCCTATGCAGAACCTACACCAGAGGAGCTTCAGGCTGACACAGCTGAACTGTTCGGTGCAGGGGGACCTGCCAGGGAGGAGTTAAGTGTGGCTTAGCAAACCTGTCCCACACTTGAGGGTTTAAGGAAGCAAGCTGTCAAACAAGAGGCAGGGGATGTTTGTAACACCCATATGGTGTATTGGGAAACCAACCTCCTTTACGCAGAGGCAAGGGACCCAAACCCTGGTGCCATCAGGAGACTTGTCATTCCCTTGCAGTATACAGAGTTTCTGTTGACCCATGCTCATGACATTCCCCTTGCTGGACATTTGGGGCAAAGTAAGACCTGGGACAGACTGGTCCCTCACTTTCACTGGCCTCACATGTCAGAAGACACAAAAGAGTTTTGTCGCTCCTGTGTCACTTGCCAAGCCAGTGGTAGGACTGGTGGCACCCCAAAAGTTCCCTTGATCCCACTGCCATTTGTTGGGGTGCCCTTTGAAAGGGTAGGGTAGACATTGTTGGCCCCCCTGACCCTCCTTCCGCTTCTGGCAATAGGTTCATTTTAGTGGTAATGGACCTTGCCACTAGATATCCAGAATCAATACCTCTTAGGACCACTACAGCTCCGGCACTGGTAAAGGCCCTCCTGGGGTTCTTTTCCAGAGTGGGTTTTCCAAAAGAGGTGGTGCCAGACAGCGGTGGCAACTTCATGTCTGCATACCTAAAAGTAATGTGGAAAGAGTGTGGCGTAACCTACAAGTTCACCACACCTTATCGTCCCTAAACAAATGGGCTGGTTGTGAGGTTTAATAAAACTCTCAAAGGTATGATTATGGGACTCTCTGAAAAGCTCAGAAGGAGATGGGATGTCCTGTTACCATGCCTCCTTTTTGCCTACAGAGAGGAACCCCAGAAGGGAGTGGGCTACAGCCTACTTGAACTCCTTTTTGGTCACCTGTCAGAACGTAGCCCCTTTCCAGCCTTGTCACCCCCATTTTTGGCCTGTTTGTGAATATATGTCAAGGTGTTTTTACTGTCTCACTGGGGTCCTGCTAGCCAGGGCCCCAGTGCTCATAGTGGAAACCCTATGTAGTCAGTGTGTTTGATATGTGTCACTGGGACCCTGCTAGCCAGGACCCGAGTGCTCATAAGTGTGCCCTGTATGTGTTCCCTGTGTGATGCCTAACTGTATCACCAAACTTCTGCATCACCGGTCCTCTGGTTCCCCTCTCATCTTGACAAGCGTGGTCCCTGGTACACAGGAGCTGTTTCCAAGTGTCCCCGACAGCCCAGTAGCCCTTCTGTCCAAATTTGGTGGAGGTACGTCCTTGCCTCCCCACGCCAGACAGTAATTCTGTGTACTGCGTGAACTGCAGCTGCTAAGGCTTCTGTGCATTTTTTCAAGACTTCCTTCGTGCACAGCACAGCCCAGGTCCCAGCACTCCGTCCTGCATTGCCCAACTCGCTGAGTTGACCTCCGACTTCGTGGGACCTTCTTTTGTTGTGCTGAGATGACCGCCGTGCTCAGATCTTCTGAATGCCTTTTCAGGTGCTTCTGTGGTTGCTGCCTGCTTCTGTGTGGGCTCTCTGTGTTGCTGAGTGCCTCTCTGTCTCCTCTTCCGAGGGGCGACCTCCTGGTCCTTCCTGAGCCCTGGCATCACCCAAAATACTCAACCGCACCTCTTGCAGCTAGCAAGGCTTGTTTACAGTCTTTCTGAATGGAAACAACTCTGCATGCTCCAGCACGCCGTAGGACATCTTCTGACCAAAGGAGAAGTTCCTGGCACCTTCCCTTGTTGCAGAATCTTTGGCTTCTTCCACCCGGAGGCAGCCCTTTTGCACCTTCATCCGGGGTTTAGTGGGCTCCTGCCCCCCCTGGGCACTTGAGTGACTCATGGACTTGGTTCCCTTCCTTTGCAGGTCCTCAGGTCCAGGAATCCGTCTTCAGTGCTTTGAAGTAAGTTGTTGTCTTTGCAGAATCCCCTATCTCGAATTTACTGTCTTTCTGGGGTAGTAGGGTAACTTTACTCCTACTTTTCAGGGTCTTGGGGTGGGGTATCTTGGACACCCTTAGTATTTTCTTTCACTCCCAGCAATCCTCTACACACTACACTAGGCCTGGGGTCCATTTGTGGTTTGCATTCCACTTTTGGAGTATATGGTTTGTGTTGCCCCTAGGCCTATTGTCTCCTATTGCATTCTATTGTGTTCTACAGTGTTTGCACTACTTTTCTAACTGTTTACTTACCTGATTTTGGTCTGTGTGTATATTTTGTGTATATTAATTACCTCCAAAGGGAATATATCCTCTGAGATACTTTTGGCATATTGGTGGTCATTCTAACCCTGGCGGTAAAAACCGCCAGGGCGAATGACCGCGGTAGCACCGCCAACAGGCTGGCGGTGCACCGCTGGGCATTCTGACCGCGGCGGTTCAGCCGCGGCCAGAAACGGAAAGTCGGCGGTGTACCGCCGACTTTCCGCTGCCCTTAAGAATCCTCCATGGCGGCGGAGCGCGCTCCGCCGCCATGGGGATTCTGACTCCCCCTACCACCATCCTGTTCCTGGCGGGTCTCCCGCCAGGAACAGGATGGCGGTAGGGGGTGCCGCGGGGCCCCTGGGGGCCCCTGCAGTGCCCATGCCAATGGCATGGGCACTGCAGGGGCCCCCGTAAGAGGGCCCCACCTTGTATTTCAGTGTCTGCTTTGCAGACACTGAAATACGCGACGGGTGCCACTGCACCCGTCGCACATTCCCACTCCGCCGGCTCAATCCTGAGCCGGCGTCCTTGTGGGAAGGCTGTTTCCCACTGGGCTGGCGGGCGGCCTTTTGGCGGTCGCCCGCCAGCCCAGTGGGAAACCCAGAATGACCGCCGCGGTCTTTTGACCGCGGTACGGTCTTCTGGCGGTTCCCGCTTGGCGGGCGGCTCCTGCCGCCCGCCAACATCAGAATCACCCCCATTGTCACTAAAATAAAGTACCTTTATTTTAGTAACTCTGAGTATTGTGTTTTCTTATGAGATAGTGCTATATGATATAAGTGGTATGGTAGGAGCTTTGCATGTCTTCTAGTTCAGCCTAAACTGCTCTGCTATAGCTATCTCTATCAGCCTAAGCTGCTAGAACACTTCTAAACTACCAGTATGGGATAACTGGACCTTGCACAAGGTGTAAGTACTACTAGGTACCCACTATAAGCTAGGCCAGCCTCCTACATCACCCTATTAGAGATCCATTATAACTTGTGAAAGAGAGGTGGGAGCAACCCTTGAAGCCCCCAAACAAGACATAGGTGGTCATTACAACCCTGGCGGTCGGTTTTAAAGCGGCGGTAAAAAATTTGCAATTACGACCGTGGCGGAAACCGCCAACAAAGACAGCCACTTTAACACTCCGACCGCCACAGCGGTACAAACAAACAGCCTGGCAGTCACCGCCAACAGACAGGCGGGAGACAATGTACTGGGACCACACGGTATGGGCGAGGCCCACACAAGATCCCCGACCATGACGGAGAGAACAGTGCCGGAGCATCAGACAGCAACTAAACAGCCACCTCAGGAGGAGGGAAATGGGGGGCACCTCAGCCGCTTGAGTGCACGACGGCAAATCCACGAGGGGGCCACATGCCCACTGTTCCATCCTGGGGAGTGCAAAGCCACAGTCTCTCAAGTCTATACAGTGGGTGCGTTGCCCACTGTTCAATCCTGGGGAGTGCAAAGCCACAGTCTCAAGTCTCTACAGTGGGTGGTTTGCCCACTGTTCAATCCTGGGGAGTGCAAAGCCACAGTCTCTCAAGTCTATACAGTGTGTGGGTTGCCCACTGTTCAATCCTGGGGAGTGCAAAGCCACAGTCTCTCAAGTCTCTACTGTGGGTGGGTTGCCCACTGTTCAATCCTGGAGAGTGCAAAGCCACAGTCTCTCAAGTCTCTACAGTGGGTGGGTTGCCCACTGTTCAATCCTGGGGAGTGCAAAGCCACAGTCTCTCAAGTCTAACAAGTGGGTGGGTTGCCCACTGTTCAATCCTGGGGAGTGCAAAGCCACAGTCTCTCAAGTATCTACAGTGGGTGGGCTGTCCACTGTTCAATCCTGGGGAATGCAAAGCCACAGTCTCTCAAGTCTCTACAGTGGGTGGGCTGCCCACTGTTCAATCCTGGGGAGTGCAAAGCCACAGTCTCTCAAGTCTCGACAGTGGGTGGGCTGCCCACTGTTCAATCCTGGGGAGTGCAAAACCACAGTCTCTCAAGTGGATAACAGTCTCCACTGGTTCTGGAGGGGGCTTTGTGCCCAGAGTGCTTCATCCTGCTAAGGACAGAGGGAGTAGATGACAGTCTCCACAGGTTCTGGAGGGGGCTTTGTGCCCAGAGTGCTTCATCCTGCTAAGGACAGAGGGAGTGGATGTATCTCTCCACTGGTTCTGGAGGGGTTTTGTGCCCAGAGTGCTTCATCCTGCTAAGGACAGAGGGAGTGGATGTATCTCACCATTGGTTCTGGAGGGGGCTTTGTGCCCAGAGTGCTTCATCCTGCTAAGGACAGAGGGAGTGGATGTATCTCACCGCTGGTTCTGGAGGGGGCTTTGTGCCAAGAGTGCTTCATCCTGCTAAGGACAGAGGGAGTGGATGTATCTCTCCACTGGTTCTGGAGGGGGCT
The DNA here is from genome assembly GCF_031143425.1 of Pleurodeles waltl. Classification (NCBI taxonomy): domain Eukaryota; kingdom Metazoa; phylum Chordata; class Amphibia; order Caudata; family Salamandridae; genus Pleurodeles; species Pleurodeles waltl. The sequence goes on from NC_090443.1 coordinate 730,145,986, forward strand.
TTGTGCCCAGAGTGCTTCATCCTGCTAAGGACAGAGGGAGTGGATGACAGTCTCCACTGGTTCTGGAGGGGGCTTTGTGCCCAGAGAGCTTCATCCTGCTAAGGACAGAGGGAGTGGATGTATCTCTCCACTGGTTCTGGAGGCGGCTTTGTGCCCAGAGTGCTTCATCCTGCTAAGGACAGAGGGAGTGGATGACAGTCTCCACTGGTTCTGGAGGGGGCTTTGTGCCCAGAGTGCTTCATCCTGCTAAGGACAGAGGGAGTGGGTGACAGTCTCCACTGGTTCTGGAGGGGGCATGGTGCCCAGAGTGCATCATTCACCCTGTGACGGTCTCAGTTGCGTCAGTGCCCTTGCCGCTCATGGGCCAGCGGTGCTTGAGATGGCAGTGCCCTGTTCAGCGGTGCTTGAGGCGGCGGGCCCTGTTCAGTGGTGCTTGAGATGGCAGTGCCCTGTTCAGCGGTGCTTGAGATGGCGGTCTCCGTTGCAGGGTCTCAGCTTCTGGTGGTCCTTCATGGCCAAGCGGGGCTTTTGCTGGCGGTCCTTCATGGCCCAGTGGGGCTTTTGCTGGCGGTCCTTCATGGCCCAGCGGGGTTAGTGCTGGCGGTCCTTCATGGCCCAAGCGGGGCTAGTGCTGGCGGTCCTTCATGGCCCGGCACGGCTAGTGCTGGCGGTGGCCTCCTGGCCAGGTGGGCTGGTGCTGGCGGTGGCCTCCTGGGCAGCAGGGCTGGTGCTGGCGGTGGCCTCCTGGGCAGGTGGGCTAATGCTGGCGGTGGCCTCCCGGGCAGGTGGGCTGGTGCTGACGGTGGCCTAATGGGCAGCTGGGCTGGTGTGCCAGTGGCCTCCTGGGCAGCTGGGCTGGTGCTGGTGGTGGCCTCCTGGGCAGCTGGGCTGGTGCTGGCGGTGTTCTCCTGGGCAGCGGGGATGATGGTGGTCTTCTGCGCCGTGCTGCTCTTCCCAGACTTGCCGGGTTTCTTGTGGCCCTTCCCCACCTCGGAAGGTGTCACAGCTGACTCCACACTCCCACCTCTACCCCTGGGAGCGGCTTTGGTGGCTGGAGTCTTCCCCCTCTCCCACCGGGCACTGGCCAACTTCTAATGCTTCACAGGTGGGGGACTGTCTGTGCTGTGGCTCTGTGCCACACTGGCTGCCCTGGTGGCCGGTGCACTCAATATTCCGGTGACTACAGGCACCACTGTTCCCGGAGATGTTGTGGCTGAAGTGCTAGTTCGGGACCTATGAGACGGACGGGGTGGGGAAGGTGTGGGAAAGAGGTCAAGGTTGGACAGGAAAAAATTTTTGGACACACCGGGACGGGTAGCTGGAGGGGGTTTTGGAGTGGAGGAAGAGGTGGTGGTTGTAGGAGGTATACGTTTGGTGACTTTGGGTGAAGGTGCATGCGCTGGAGGCTGTCGTGAGGTGGATGGCTGTTGGGTGGGTGTGTGCCTGCGTTTGTGTATCTTGGGAGGGGGCATCACAGACACACTGGGAGAAGACACAGGGGACGTGTGAATGGTGGTGGGGGTGGTGACTGCACCTGAGCGGGGTGTGGTGGTGGGTGTGCTGGAGAGGGACGTAGTCGCTGGAGAGGTAGTGCATGCAGGTGTGAGTGTAGACAAGACTGGGAGGGAGGAGGGAGGTGAGGAGGAGGGGGACACAGTGAAGGCAGTGGATGTTGGTGTGTCTGCATGTGTGTGATGCTTGCGTGAGTGCCTGTGGGATGTGTGGTGCTTATGTTTGCCTGAGCTTCCCTTGGGTGTTGACATGTGTGCATGTTGGTCTGTAGGTGTGCGTGGGATAGGCTGAGGTACAGGGGATTGGTGCGGGTGGAGGAAGTTGGAGGGGGGAAGCTAGAGACGGGGACAATGGCTGTCATCAGTGCTGAGGCCAGAGTCTGAAAAGCTCTCTGAAGGGCTGCCTGACCAGAATGAATGCCCTCCAGGAATGCATTGGTTTGTTGCAACTGCCTCTCTACACCCTGGATGGCATTCAAAATGGTAGACTGCCCAACAGTGAGGGACCTGAGGAGGTCAATGGCCTCCTCACTGAGGGCAGCAGGGGTGACTGGGGCAGGGACTAAGGTGCCTAGGGCGAAGGTGATGCCCACCCTCCTGGGTGAGCGGGCACGGGCAAAGGCTGAGGGGCTGCTGGGAGGGCGGTGCTGGTAGGGGGGGTGGCGGCTGTACCTGTAGATGCAGGGGGCACAGATGTTGCCGCCACCACAAGGGAGCTCCCATCAGAGGACGAGTCTGTGTCGCTGGTGTCAGCTCCTGTCTCTGCTGTGGAGCTCCCCTCGCCCTCTGTCCCACTGGTGAATTCAGACTCCGTAGTGTCGCCCTCCAGGGCCATGTGGGATGCATCTCCCTCGTACTCCGGTGCCACTGCTACTCTGCCTGATGATGCTAATGCACACAAGAACAGGGAGACCACAAAAAGGGGGGGGGGAAGACAGAAGAAAGACATGTTGAGTGCATTCATTACCGCTACCGTTGGCGGACACGACAGACACAGAAGCCCCCTGCACTACGCTGCGCTCTTGGGCCCCACTGTTCAATTCCTGGGAAATGGCCTAGAAGGCTATGGACGACATCTGCACACATAGATGACACGGGCATGAATAGATGTACTTACCACTCTACAGAGGTGGAGTAGGGTGACACATGGCCTGCCTTACGGAGGGGCCTTGCCTACGGAACTCGCCCTGGCATAGGGAAACCCACAGCCCACCTCCCCCACCTGGACCCCTCCACTGCGCGCAAATTCAGCTGAATGAGAGTGTACTCGCTCCCTTGTGGCTGCTGTGATGCCCTCAAGCACCCATCCAACTCTGGGTAGGCCACCGCCAGGATCCTGATCATCAGGGGGGTCATGGTGCGACGGGCACCCCTCCCACGTTGGGAGGCCATCCCCAGCTGAGCCTCCGCCGTCTTTATGCTCCAGCGGCGAATGTCCTCCCATCTTTTACAGCAGTGGGTGCTCCGTCTGTGGTAGACCCCCAGGGTCCGGACGTCCTTGGCGATGGCACGCCAAACATCTTTTTTCTGGTGGGTGCTGACTTACATGAAATGTACAGGGGAAAAAGAGAAGTTATTACCAACTGCACCATCAAAGTGATTGGCCCCCATCCCTACCCTTGCCATTTGGCACATGCATTCACCGTCTTTCATGCACGCAGCACTCCCCCTTCCTTCTTACACCCATCCCTCTCCACACAGGCATAGCCCATACAACATGCTCCCTGTGTACTTACCTGTTTGTCTGGAGGACAGTAGAGTAGCGTGTACCGGGAGAGGAGCCCATGCACAAGCTTCTCCAACTCCTCCGATGTGAAGGCAGTGGCCCTTTCCCCAGACACTCAAGCCATTATCTCTTCCAGACCGAGTTCACAGCAGCACTTGCAGTGTAGGTCCTGTCCTGTCGAAGATCAGGTATCGAGTGATTAAACAGATAGACAATTGACGGTCACGTCCACGGCGGTGCGTACCGTCACCGCCGGCGTACATCGTCATTGGCTCCTGGGACCCATAGGGTCCAATGTTAACCAATGCAACACTGCGCTGCGGTCTTCGACCGCCTACCGCGACGGTGTACAACGCCAGCGCAGTTACCTCACATCCCATTGTCCCACTTTAGAGGTCAGGCAGCCGCCATTTCAGGGGCCCACATGGCTTCATTTCCAACTGCATCACACATACAGGCCACCTTTTGTGGTATGATTGGTGTTCTGGGTAAACTGTGGGTACGTACCTCTGAGTTGTTTGACTCTGTGCTCGCTGTTATCCTTCATAGGCACCGTCCGCTGGGACATGTGAGGAGATGGCGACATCCTCCAGTGTACCAACCGTTGGTGGACCAGTCTACAATGGAGGAGCGACATGTGATTATCACATACAGGCTTGACCGTGCCACAATCCAGGAACTGTGTACCCAGTTGGAGCCCGACCTGATGTCAGCAATCCGCCATACCCCAGGAATCCCCCTCAAGTGCAGGTGGTGTCAGTGCTCCATTTCCTTGCAAGTGGGTCTTTTCAAACAACAGTGGCCATAGCATCAGGGATGTCCAAGCCTATGTTTTCCAACGTATTGTCCAGAGTGTTGTCTGCCCTTCTGAAACACATGCAGAGCTACATCGTTTTCCCTCAGGTGGAGGATTTGCCTACAGTGAAAGGTGATTTCTATGCCCTGGGACACATCCCCAACATTATAGGTGCCATTGATGGGACCCATGTGGCTTTGTCCCCCCCCCCCCACGAGTGAACAGGTGTGCAGAAACCGGAAGAGTTATCATTCTATGAATGTACAGATGGTATGTTTGGCAGACCAGTACATCTCCCATGTGAATGCCAAGTTCCCTGGCTCAGTGCATGACGTCTACATCCTGCGGAATAGCAGCATCCCTTATGTGATGGGGCAACTCCAGAGGCACCGTGTGTGGCTATTAGGTGAGCACCTGGAGGCAAGACAGTGGGAATGGTTGTCTGGGTCTGGGGATATCCCTCCAGGTTAGTGCGTGTCTAACAGTTCTCCCTCACCTTTTACAGGTGACTCTGGTTACCCCAACCTGTCATGGCTACTGACCCCAGTGAGGAATCCCAGGACAAGGGCAGAGGTACGCTACAATGAGGCCCATGGGCGAACTAGGAGGGTGATCGAGCGGACCTTCGGCCTCCTGAAGGCCAGGTTCAGGTGCCTCCATATGACAGGTGGATCCGTATTCTACACACCAAAGAAGGTGTGCCAGATTATCGTGGCCTGCTGTATGCTTCATAACGTGGCTTTGCGACGACAGGTGCCTTTTCTGCAGGAGGATGGTCCAGATGGCGGTGTTGTTGCAGCTGTGGAGCCTGTGGGCAGTGAAGATGAGGAAGCAGAGGAAGAAGACATGAACAACAGGGACTCAGTGATCCAGCAATATTTCCAGTGAGACACAGGTAAGAGTACAGACCTGCCTACTACATGTACTTTAACACTACTACCTCTCTACTGTGTGTCGTTTTCACCCAGTGTATGGTCGCTGAGTTGTCACTTTCCCTTACGATTTCACAGATGTGGGTCCCACTGTGTGACATCTGCTTAGATTCCTCATGGACTTGAGCTGTGTAACATAGGTATGTTGACATCACAATTGAAAGAGCATTTTGTCACTGTAATTGCTAATGCACTATTTTGAAATAACAGACAGACTCCAGATTGTTTTGTGCTTTAAGTGTGTTTATTTAAGTGCTCAATATTGGAGGGGGTAGTGAAATGGTGAGGGGTGATGGCGGAGGAATGTCCATGGCAGAGTCCAGTCTATTAGTCTCACAGGTGCATTGCCCAAATGGGCATAGGAAGTGGAGCTGGGGCAGTTTAACTATGGACAGGGTGACAAAGTGGGACAGTAGGATGACAATCAGGGTGGTCTCATTTCTTGGCGGGGGTCTTGGCATCGTGCTCTGTCTTTGTCCTGGATCTCAGGGACCGTTTGCGGGGTGGTTCTCCCTCTGCAGGGGGTGGGGTGCTGGTGTGGTGGTCCTGTGCACTAGCGCCGGCGGATGTGGTGGGCAGTTCATCGTCCATGCTAGTGTCAGGGGCCCCTTGTAGTGCCACAGTGTCCCTCCTGGTGTTGAGTACTTCCTTCAGCACCCCTACGATGGTGCCCAGGGTGGAGCTGATGGTTCTGAGTTCCTCCCTGAAACCCATATACTGTTCCTCCTGCAGGCGCGGGGTCTCCTGAAACTTGGCCAGTACTGTTGCCATTGTCTCCTGGGAGTGGTGGTAGGCTCCCATGATGGAGGAGAGAGCCTCGTGGAGAGTGGGTTCCCTTGGCCTGTCCGCCCCCTGTCGCACAGCAGTCCTCCCAGTTCCCCTGTGTTCCTGGACCTCCGTCCCCTGGACCGTGTGCCCACTACCACTGCCCCCAGGTCCCTGTTGTTGTTGGGGTGGTGGGTTATCCTGGGTTCCCTGTAGTGATGGACACACAGCTGATTGACGTGTCCTGGGGGCGGAGGTATGGGCCCGTTGGGTGGGTGCTGTGCTGGTGTTTCCAGAGGGGGGAAGGTCTGTGGTGGCCTGTGACTGGGTGAGGGGAACCGACTGTCCCGAGGTCCCCGATGGGCCGGGCTGGTCATCTAGATCCAGTTGGACAGAGCTGCTGTCATCACTGTGGGCCTCTTCTGTTGGTGGTGTGGACATGTGTGGACCCTCTTGTCTGGTGGCGTTGGGTAGGGGTCCTGCAGGGATACAAAAGGATGGTTATTACATCTATGTGTGTGTCATGGTGTGCAATGGGTGGGTGACCGTGTACTCCAGTGCTTGCATTCCTGTGTGGGACCTTGTGTGATGATGGTTTAGGGGGTTGTATGGGTATGTACTTTAGCCGTGCTTTAGTGATGGGTGTCCATGCTTTGTTGTTGCATGCAGGGCTTGGTGTTGGGATGGGTGGTTTGTGATGTTGGGACATATCTGAGGAGTTGGGGTGCTGGGGGTGAGGGTGGGGGTATGTGATAGCATGCAGGTAGGGTGGGGGATGTAATAATTAAGATTTGTCTTACCAGAGTCCATTCCTCCACCTACTCCGGCGAGGCCCTCAGGATGCAGAATTGCCAAGACCTGCTCCTCCCATGTTTTTAGTTGTGGGTGAGGAGGTGGGGGTCCGCCGCCAGTCCACTGAACCGCCAGGTGGTGTCTTGAGACCCCGGAACGCACCTTCCTCCGTAGGTCGTTCCACCTCTTCTTGATGTCCTCCCGATTTCTTGGGTGCTGTCCCACAGCGTTGACCCTATCCACTATTCTTCACCATAGCTCCATCTTCCTTGCAATTGAGGTGTGCTGCACCTGTGCTCCGAATAGCTGTGGCTCTACCCGGATGACTTCCTCCACCATGACCCTGAGCTCCTCCTCTGAGAACCTGGGGTGTCTTTGCCGTGCCATGGGGTGGTGTAGGTGATGTGTGGGGTGGAGTGTGTGGTGATAAGTGTGCTGATATGTAGTGGTGTGTTGTGTGAGGTGCGTGGAAGTTCTGTGGGTGATGGTGTTGAGTGCCTGTGAATGCTGTTGTTCTTGCTGGTGCTGTCTCTCTCTGGCCTTCTTTCGGTATTTTTGGTCGTGGGGGTTTGTGGGTAATGTGGGTGTGTGTTTTATATTGTAATGGGTGTGTGGGAGTGGTGTGTGTATATGTATCAGGTGTGTGTATTTCGAATTGTCCAATGTGGTAGCGTTTTGTATGTGTGTGTGTATTTTGAGCGCGGCGGTGTGTACTGCCAATGGAATACCGCGGCTGAAAGACCACCGCGTGGATTCGTGTGTCGTGATAGTGTGGGCGTATTCCTGTTGGCGTGACAGTGGAGGTTTTGTTATTGCCAGTTTATCACTGACCTTTGGTGTGGCGGACTTGTGTGGGTGTCTGAATTTTGGCGGATTCCGAAATGTGGGTCATAATAGCTGTGGCGGAATTCCGCGGCCGTGGCGGTGTGTTGGCGGTCTTCTGCACTGCGCTAAGCGGCTTTTACCGCCAATGTTATAATGACCCCCATAGTGGATTATGTGCTTGGTTTAAGATGAAGAATGGCTGAGTACATGAAAAAAAACACTAAAAACCTCCAGGCAAGCCAGGTGTTACAGAAACAATGGCATGACCAGAAGGCTGTCCTGACAGTGTACCAACCACGACAGAAGGTGTGGGTACTGGAGCCAGTGGCACCCAGGCCACTCCAGGACAAATGGAGTGGACCACACATAATAGTGGAGAAAAAGGGTGAGGTCACTTGTTTAGTTGACCTAGGCACTCCTAGAAGTCCTCTAAGAGTACTTCATGTGAACCACCTGAAGCCCAACTATGACTGGCCTGATTTAACCCTGTCATGGCCACTGATGAGGGACAGAAAGATGAAAGTGACCCTCTCCCTAATCTCTTCTCCAACACTGCAGCTGATGGCTCAGCGGAAGGAGTTATTCTTGCAGACTGCCTTTCTGAAGAGCAGAAGGAGGACTGCAGGAACCTCTTGGGTCAGTTTTCAGAACTCTTTTCTCTGACACCTGGTCATACTACTTGGTGTGAACACATCATAGATACGGGAGACAGTTTACCTATCAAAAGTAAGATTTATAGACAGACTGACCTTGTCAGAAACTGCATTTAATCAGAGGTTCCGAAAATGCTTGACCTAGGAGTAATTGAGCACTCTGATAGCCACTGGGCCAGCCCAGTGGTGCTTGTACCCAAACCTAATTCTCAAAATGGAAAAAGGGAGATGAGGTTCTGTGTAGATTACGGAGGGCTCAATACAGTCACAAAGACTGACGCTCACCCTATACCCAGGGCAGATGAGCTTACTGATACACTGGCATCTGCCAAGTATCCCAGCACTTTGGATTTGACTGCAGGGTTTTGGCAGATCAAACTATCAGAAGATGCAAAACACAAAAAAGCTCTCTCTACCATTGGAGGGCATTATCAGTTTATTGTTATGCCCTTTGGTTTGAAGAATCCACCTGCCACTTTTCAGAGGCTGTGGAAAACAGTCCTCCAAGGTCTGGAGGCTTTTAGTGCAGCATATCTTGATGATATTGCTGTCTTCAACCCCACCTGGGATGACTACCTGTGAAAAGTACTGGAGGCCCTGCAAAAAGCAGGCCTCCCTATCAAGGCTTCAAAGTGCCAGATAGGGCAGGGGAAGGTGGTTTATCTGGGATACCTAGTAGGTGAAGAACAGATTGAACCACTGCAGGGGAAGATCCAGACTATTTTAGATTGGGATCCTCCTACAACACAGACCCAGGTCAGAGTCTTTCTTGGTCTCACTGGGTATTACAGGATGTTCATTAAGAATGATGGCTCCATGGTTGCCCCTCTTAATGACCTCACCTCTAAGAAAATACCTAAGAAGGTATTATGGACAGCTAACTGTCAGAAAGCTTTTGAGGAGCTAACGCAGGCTATGTGTACTGCACGTGTCCTAAAAAGCCCAAACTACTCCAAGAAGTTTATAGTCCAGACTGATGCTTCAGAGGTAGGGGTTGGGGCAGTTCTATCACAACTAAGTTCAGAGGGCCAGGATCAACCTGTAGCTTTTATCAGCAGACAGTTGACCCCTAGATAAAAGCATTGGTCAGCCATAGAGAGAGAGGCCTTTGCTGTGGTCTGGGCTTTGAAGAAGTTGAAACCATACCTCTTTGGAACTCACTTCATAGTTCAAACAGACCACAAACCTCTCTTATGATTAAAACAAATGAAAGGTGAAAACCCTAAATTGTTGAGGTGGTCCATTTCCCTACATGGGATAGACTTCATAGCGGAACATAGACTTGGGAGTAACCACTCCAATGCAGATGGAGTCTCCAGATATTTCCACTTAGACAATGAAGAGGTCCCCCCTATAAGTCCCTAGCATATGGAACCTAGGTACCCAGGGTATTGGGTTCCAGGGGATTCCTACGGGCTGCAGCCTTTGTTTTGCCACCCATAGGGTGCCCATGCAAAGGGTTCTACAGGGCTGCCATTGCAGCCTGTGTGAAAAGGTGCATGCACCCTTTTACTGCCATTTACACTGCACCAGGTCACCCAGGTCACTTATAAGTCACCTATATGTCAGGCCTTCCAAACCTGAAGGCTAGGTGCAGAGTACCTGTGTGTGAGGGCACCCCTGCACTAGCACAGGTGCCCCCATGTTGTCCAGGACCATTTTCCCAGACTTTGTGAGTGCGGGGACCCCATTTTACATGTGCAGTATACATAGGTCACTACCTATGTCCAGCTTCACAATGGTAACTCCAAACATAGGCATGCTTAGAATCAAACATTTTGGAATCGTACCCTAATGCTTTTGCAAGTAGTGGTTGTATGATTCCATGCACTCTGGGGGGGGGGGAGGGGTCCTTAGAGGACCCCCAGTACTGCCATGACAACCTTCTGAGGTTTTTCAGGCAGCCCCAGCTGCTGCCACCTCTCAGACAGGTGTCTGCCCTCCTGTTGCTTGAGCAGCTCAAGCCCAGGAAGGCAGAACAAAGGATTTCCTTTGGGAGAGGGGTGTTACATCCTCTCCCTTTGGAAATAGGTGTTACAGGCTTGGGAGGAGTGGCCTCCCCAGGTCTCTGGGAATCCTTTGAAGGGCAGAGATGGTGTCCTCCTTGCATAATCCAGTCTACACCGGTTCGGGGACCCCCAGTCCCTGCTCTGGTGCGAAACTGGACAAAAAAAAGGGGAGTGACCACTCACCTGTCCATCACTACTCCAAGAGTGGTGCTCAGAGCTCCTCCAGAGGTCCCTGGGTTTTGCCATCATGGATTCCAAGTTGGCAGGGAACTCTGGGAGCATCTGAGTGGCCAGTGCCAGCCGGTGATATCAGAGCCCTCCCCTGATATGTACGTAGCTCTGTAGCTGAACAATCCCCCTTTCATGGCTATTTAGGGTCTCTCTCTTGGGTGGTTCTTCAAATTCAGATTGCAAGACTCCAGCACTAATCCTCTGCATCCTTTCCTTCACCTTCTTACGGAAGAAACTGCATCTGAACCCTCCGGGAACTCTACAAACTGCAACAAAGAAGCAAAGATGAATTCTGCAACATTGTATCTTCAGCTCCTGCCAGCAACTGCAACTGTTTCCAGGTCGTACAACCTCTGAGGACTGCCTGTCTCCAGCCTGCACCAGAAGAATGAAGGAATCTCATTTGGAGTGAAAGAGTCACTCCCCTGCTTCAACAAGCACCCCTCTACAGTGACGTCTGGTGGCGTGGGTCCCCTCTCCTGGTGAAGTGTGTGAATCCATCATCACAGGTGGTGGACTGAAGTGGCCCTGACGGTCTTGACATCCTACTGTCCAACTTTGATGGAGGTCAGAGCTTGCTCCCCTATGCAAGACAGTACCCCTGTACACTGTGTGTTTTCCAGTTGCCAAGGGTTGTTGGCATCCTTCCACGAAGTTCTTCGTGCACTGTGCAGCTCTGGCCCCCAGAAGTCCTCCCTGCGACATACAGCTTCCTGAGCGGTTCTCCGGCGGCGTGGGATCCCTTTGAGTAGTGCTGCGTTGGCTTCCTTTTGCACCTTCTTTGTCCCTGTGCTGTGGGGCTCCTGTGCACGCTGCCTGGTCTTCTGAGGGCTCTGTGAGTTGCTGAGAGCCCCCTCTGACTTCCCCTCCTGGGTTAAGTCCACCAGGTCCCTCCTAGTCCTATGTAGTGCCATTTTACGCTAACTATGATCTTTGCATGTGCCAAGGCTTATTGACGGAATCCAGAGACGCAAACCAGACTGCAATCATCCATCTGACGTGGGACATCTTCTGCACCAACCAGGAACCTGCATCCATCTTCTTGGGTGCAGTACTGACTGTTGTTCTTCACCGGTGGTTCTTCTTTTGCACCTTTATCCGGGTTAGCAGGGGCTCCTGTTCTCCCTGGACTCTTCAGTGCTTCTTGAACTTGGTCCCTTTCTTTCACAGGTCTTCAGGTCCAGGAATCCATTGTTGGTGCTTCTTTCTTGTGTTCTTATGTGTTCTAGGAAAGTTACTGTGATTTACTCCTGCTTTCCTGGGATCTGGGGCAGGTTCTATTACTTACCTCTGGTGTTTACTAATACTCCCAGTGCCCCTCTACACATTACACTTGCCTAGGTGGAAAACCGACATTCGAATTCCACTTTCTTCGTATATGGTTTGTGTACCCCATAAGTCCATTTCTAACTATTGTGATTTTCACTATTAGCACTGCTTTCTAACTGTTTTTACAGCTATTTCTGTATACTAGTGTATGTAATTTGTGCATTACTTACCTCCTAAGAGAGTATAGTCTCTATGGTATTTTTGGCATTTGTGTCACCAAAAATAAAGTACCTTTATTTTTGTAGCACTGAGTATTTTCTTTCACGTGTGTAAGTACTGTGTGACTACGGTGATATTGCATGAGCTTTGCATGTCTCATAGTTAGGCCTTGGCTGCTCATCCACACTACCCTGGCCTGGCTTCTAGACACTGTCTACATTTCACTAATAAGGGATAACTAGACCTGGTATAAGGTGTAAGTACCTTATTCACCCACTACAAACCAGGCCAGCCTCCTACACGCTGTCTTTCACGTGGTGTGCCAGTCAGGTTGTGCGTGTATTATGTGCTTATGGTTGTATGTGTGTGTGATGTGCAAAGAATGCGTTGTAGTGTGGCATGTGGCATATGTGTTGTTGTCTGTACATCTGTGTTCCCCTGTCCATGTATGTTTAGTGTGGTATATGTATTGTTTATCCTACAAGATCAGCGTGTTGTCTGTGTAATGATTGGTATGCCCATATTGCCCATCCTGGAACCACTTGTTGATGGGGGAGTGCCTAGAGTCTGTTGCATTGTCATGGGAAGAAATAAAAAGTGAGACAGGAGCTTGTGAGAGAACCGTGGACTGCAGGAAATTTAGCAAGTTTAAATAGTGTATAAAGCATTTTTTGTGCTGTAGTTCATTTAGGGGCAGGGAAAAGGCTGAAATCCATGGCCACTCCCATGTTTCAAACTTCTTTCAACATCAGAGGTGTAGCATCCCGTTCCCGACTTCAGATGCTGGGAGGCCAGTAGTTTTTACAATCGCTGCATGTTAGGGTCTCTGTTTAGGGCAAGTTAAGTTCAGGGTGACTCCTCAGCATTCCTTTGTCAGTAATTTGGAGGCAGTGGTTTAGACCTGAGGTGTCCAGCTCCCTCCGGTTTTTCAACTTTAAATAACCTGCATGTGGTTAGCACAGTTATAGAATGTTAGGATGATGGATTGAATTTCTGTACTAGGCCTAGGCAGGCATTGAAGAGCAGTAATGAGATGCTTGGGTATTGAGGACAGCATCATTAGTGTTGGAATTTGGTGATGTGAATTGGGCAGCAAGGATATTCTGGATCTATAGTAAAGATAGAACAAATACGTCCATTGACGCTAATTTCCTTTAGTTTCACTAGGATAGAGTAATGGTGAACTGTGTTAAAAGAAACAGTTAGAACTTATGGTAGAAATGCAGTGAATTTGTAGCTGTCCATGGTGGTTTTCACATTGTCTCAAATGGAAAAGGGTTGGTGCCTCTCCAAGGGTGCAATCTAACTTATTGATCTAAAAAACTCTTTTGTTCTTGCAAGAAGTTTCATATCTGGTGAGCACTGCTCTTTTTATCAGGGGATGAGTTTTGGTGCCTAAAAGTAGACGTATGATTTCGTTTTTTTAGTGCTCAAGTGCTCATAGTGTATAAAGAATAAGAAAAACCTTATTGAGTATTTTCCCACTCCTTCCTCCCCACTCTTTCCTATGTTTCAGTTAGGTCCCTCCCTCCCCTCCTTCACACTCGTCAAATATGTATACAGGTTTGGCAAATAAGCCCGTACCTGTAGTAGCCACGTCCCTCCTGGGACATGACGGGTGGTTCTGGCGTCCTCCTGTGTTGAGTCGGTTTCGGCTGGGAAATCTATTTCTCAAGCCCTCTCTGCCTCCTCTGACTCCGCACCATTCATCTCTGTCTTCCTGTAGTTCGGTTTCTCGGTCTCTCCTCTGGCATCCTCCTTGTCCTCCGATGCCGGTTTCCTTTCCAGTTCCCCTTCCGCCCTCGCCGACGTTCAATTCATCATCTTCTCCTCCGGCGTCTCTGCGCAACCCTCTTCTTCCGGGTGTGCACGTCCCAGGAGACACAAGTTGCTTGTCGAAGTGCCCCCGGGGCACTCGTTTTCGGACCCACTCAAATAGTGGTGCCGTCTGTAACAGTCAATCTATTACATACGCTTCCCCTGGAAGAGGGCTGATCGAGTCCTGATTCCAAGAGATTTCTGGATAAATAATCTGTGGTGACCAAATGTTTTCCTGGGCTGTGCTGAACCTGAAACATAAAAGGTTGCAGTTCCATGAACCACCGTAGAATTCTTGAGTTTGTGTCCTTATTCTTAGCCAGCCAGGTTAGAGGAGCATGATTGGTGATTAAGACAAATGGGTGTTCAAGCAAATAAAACTGTAGAGATTCAATAGCCCATTTGATAGCTAAACATTCTTTTTCAATTACAGGATAATGTGATTCTCAAGGCAACAGTTTTCCACTTGTATAGATGATAGGGTGATTTATCTCGTCGTCATCCTTCTGGGATAAGACAGCACCAATACCTACATCATATGCCTCTGTTTGTAAATAAAAAGGTTTTGAAAAATCTGGGCAACGCAACAGTGGTTTGGTTGTTAAGCTCAGTTTTAAGGACTCATAACTCTTCAACTGGGTGGTCGTGAGCCCTTTAAGCTTAGTGGGTTGATCTTTTTTTAGGAGGTTACTCAAAGGGGTGGCCATGGTATAATAATTAAGAATAAATCTACGATAGTGCCCGACAAATCCTAAAAATGACCGTATTTCTTTTTTTGTTTGAGGAGGTGGAACTTTGAGGAGAGCCTCTACTTTGTCGAGTTGTGGTTGGATATGTCCCTTTTCAATGACATACCCAAGATATGCAATGGACTCTTTAGCAAGATTACATTTTTCTGGATCAGCGGTTAAACCTGCTTCCACTAAGGTATGAAAAACGCCCGATAAATGATTTAGATGTTCTTTCCAGGTCTCACTATATAAGACTATGTCATCTAAATAGGCGGCTGCATAACCTGTATCTAAACCTAATAATTTGTCCATTAGGCGCTGGAACGTAGCTGGAGCACCATGTAAGCCGAATGGGAGAACTCTGAAATGGTACAACCCTGAAGATATAGAAAAGGCCGTCTTCTCCTTATCTTTGGGATTTAAGGGTATTTGCCAGTATCTTTTTGTTAAGTCTAAAGTGGACACGTATTGTGCTTTCCCTAATTGTTCAATGAACTCATCCACTCTTGGTATTGGATATGTATCAAAGTCTGATATGTTATTCAATTGTCTAAAATCAATACAAAAGCGAGCGGTTCCATTCGGTTTGGGAACTAATACCACTGGTGAACACCAGGGACTGGTAGAGGGTTCAATGATACCCATTTTTAACATAGTTTGTATATCTTGTTCTACCAATTTCCTACGGGCTTCAGGAATACAATATGGCCTAAGACGCACCACCTTCCCCTCTTTTGTATTGATCTTGTGGTATATGAAAGAGGTCTTAAAGAAAAAATGTTCTTTATTCTGTTCTAGGACCTGTAATAATTGTTCTTGTTGTTCAGAGGATTTGTGATGGTTTATATGAGGAAGCCATTTTCCTGAGTTATCAGGCTGTGAACATAAATTTATGTCTAGGGGTTTCACCTTAATTATGAAATAACCAATGTCTAGACGTGGGAAGGAGATATCAAGCTCTTTCCATTTCTTTAATGAGCTGATGTGATGGATCTGTGTTTTTCGGCCATGTATAACAGGATTTACCTGTTCCAATATTTCATATGGGCCTTGCCATATTGCCAGTACCTGATTTTCAGAACTAGGTAAAAGTACATGTACTTTCTCCCCCACCTTTATATTTCGTAAGGATGTTCCGTGATTATAATATTTTTTCTGTTTATCTTGTGCTTCCTTTAAGTGTACTCTAACATCTTCCCAGACCGTTTGTAAGTGGTCTTTTACTTGTTGTGTATATTCCAGTATTTCCTTATCTCTTTTTCCTCCCAACTTTCAGCGGCCATATCTAATAAGGTGCGGGGTTGTCGACCAAAAACAAGTTCAAAGGGACTATGTCCAGTTGAGGCATGTTCACGTGTTCTTATGGCATATAACACTAATGTTAGTTTTTTATCCCAGTCACGCCCAGAGTCAGCTATGGATTTTTTTAGGATTGTCTTGATGGTTCTGTTGTATCTTTCTACTAAACCGTCTATTTATGGGTGATATACGGATGTGAGAGGATGTTTCACACCCAATAGTTGACATATTTGTGCCATCAACCGAGACATAAATGGCGTGCCTTGATCTGTTAGTAATTCTCACGGAAATCCAACTCGGGAGAAAAACCCAATCATGGCATGTGCCACGTTCTTGGTTGACATGCTAGAAAGAGGGATTGCCTCAGGGTACCTAGTTGCATAATCCACTAGCACAAGAATGTACATATATCCTCTGGATGAAGGGGTTAAGGGTCCTATAAGGCCAATACCCACTCCAGAAAAAGGGATATCAATAATTGGCAAAGGATATAAGGAAGCTTTCTTGACTGTCCCGGGGTTAATTAGTTGACATTTCAGACAGTATGCACAAAACTTCTGGATATCTGAAAAAACTCCAGGCCAATAAATTTGCCTGAGAAGATATTCTTTTGTTATTTCTCTTCCATAATGCCCACCCCCTGTTTGAGCATGGGCTAAATGTAATACCTAGTTACGATAGTGATTGGGTACCACTAATTGTTTCTTCTCCAAATCATTATGTTGTGTCACCCTATATAGTAACCCTTTTTAAGTGATAAAATGTGGACCTACCTGTCTGGTTTTCTCTGTAAGTGCTGAGGCTCAAGCATGTTGTAAAGTGGGATCGTCCCTTTGACTAGCCCGGAAGGTCAGTATCATAGCCAGGACATGTTTATCTGTCAAGGGTGAAGGTAAAGAAGGAGAAGTAGTGGTTAAACGGTATATTCTCTTTTGTTCCCTTTTTTCAGATCTGCTTAACTTCACCTTTTCCTTACCCATACTAATAACTGTCTGACTGAAGGGAGCTTCTGATAACCATGGGTCCAACATCTCTTTTTGTGTTATGTTATTTAACAAATCAGGAAAAGCACTATAGTCTGTTCCTATGATAACCTTTTCTACAAGGTGTGGTATTACTCCTACTAAGAGGGATTCTTCTTTTCCTCTCCATTCTACTTGAATTTTAGCTAAGGGATATTGTCTCATGTCCCCATGAATACAGAAGATTGAGACAAATGTATCCGTTTTTATTTGTTCCGGGGCTACTGAAGCCAGCTTGACTACCTATTGACTACAGCCAGAGTCAACGAGAACTTTAGTGGATTTCTGATTGACTAACATTTCTTTCATATATTGGGTTATTCCTCGGCTGTACGTAACACCCTTCCTCGAGTAACGCATATTTCCATTGGTTCGGGCTTGGACATTTTGTGGGGACATGAGCGATATGGCCCCATTCTGCACAGCTGTAACATTGAGGTACCTGGTTAGGTTCTCTATCTGGGATATGCATACTGGTGCTTTCTTCAGTCTCTAATTACCCATGGTTTGGAAGAGGTTTTCCCTCCAAGTGATTATCCCTTTTGATGACTGACCCTAAATTCAGGAGCTCTATGAAATGTGCAGGCGAAATCTATGGCTGTGGAGGTATTGACGTTGGGATGTTGTTTTATCCAATTACAAGTTTGTAATGGAAGGGCCTCTAAGAATTGTTCTAATAATGCACCTTGTATAACTTTCTCCCTATTTGTTCCGATTGGCCCTAACCATTTTAATCCTAAATCCTGTACTTTATAATAAAGAGCTTTAGGGTTCTCCATGGGAATCCACTTCGTTTTGCGGAACTTTATTCTGTAAATATTCTGTATGATAGCCCACTCGCTCTAATATAGCCTTTTTTTATCTCAACATAGGGAGTTGTGCCTCCAGGATTTACAGCCTGGTAGGCGGACTGTAAAGTCCCTGTCAAGAGGGCGGCTATATATTGACCCCATCGTTCTTGGGGTCAATTTGCAGATGATGCAACTCTTTCAAAATTAGTGAAAACATGTCAGGATCTTCCCCTTCTTGAAACTTTTGTAATATTGAACTAGGTACATTAGGGTGTACTCTAGTGGTGGCTATGGTATCTGTTAATTTTAGCAGAGCGGTTTCGTGTACCAATTGATTGTTAGCAATCATGGTTGCTTGACTCTTTAATGCATTTTGCAAGGTTTCCCTGTCACTCCGAGCTTCTCATGCTTGTTCCTCCCATACCATCTGAAGGTGTCTCTGTCCTTCTGCAAGTTGTTGGATCATATCTTCCAGAGTAGGTTTTGTATCCATATTCGCACTCCCGTTATAGGGAATTAAAATCCCACTTCTGACACCAATATGTTGTGAGTGTACGTTTAGGGCTTCGTTTGTCACATATTTTTATAGAAAAAAAACATGCGATTCTTTATGCGATATGAGAATATTTCCCTTTTTATTGATTGATTGTTTCTATATTCTTTTTGTTTTTCTTCTTTATTGTCTCTCTCTTTTACTCAATGTCTTCCTGGGTTGTTTATTGTTCTCTTGTTTCTTCTTTTCTTGTAGGTGTCTCCTGTTTCAGGTATATTGCTCCCGGTGTGGAAAAAAGGAAGGATAATAGGGAGTAGGTAAGTATAATGTCTCTTGTGAGATATTGTAATTATACCTGGTGGGGGGAGGGTGAAGTTTTGTGCCTAAAAGTGTACGTATGATTTTGTTTTTTAGTGCTCAAGTGCTCATAGTGTATAAAGACAAAAAAAAACCTTATTGAGTATTTTCCCACTCCTTCCTCCCCACTGTTTCCTATGTTTCAGTTAGGATTCTCCCTCCCACCCCTCCATCACACTCGTCACATATGTATACAGGTTTGGCAAATAAGCCCGTACCTATAGTTGCCACGTTCTTCCTGGGACGTGGCGGGTGGTTCTGGCATCCTCCTGTGTTGAGTCGGTTTCGGCTGGGAAATCTATTTCTCGTGCCCTCTCTGCCTCCGCTGACTTTGCGCCGTTCTTCTCTGTCTTCCTGTAGTTCGGTGTCTCGGTCTCTCCTCTGGTGTACTCCAATGCCGGTGTCCTCTCCAGTCCCCCTTCCGCCCTCGCCGATGTTCTATTTGTCCTCTTCTACTCCTCTGGCCTGTCCACGCAACCCTCTTCTTCTGGGTTTGTGCATCCCCGGAGACGCAAGTTGCTTGTCGAAATGCCCCTGGGCACTCGAATGGGGCCAGCTGTAACAGCCAATATGTTACAGACTCAATAAGATAGAAAGTTGTTATTGCTTGAGTTGTGGTAACACTTGCAACAAAAATGTTCTTCAAAGCTTGTCTGACAGTAAGCCTGCAGATCCAACATTTGATTTAGACTGGATCATAGGATTTAGAGACAGGGGTTTGTTTTAAGGAGGTGAGATATTAGTGTGAATCATTCAATGTCTTTGTAATCTAAGTAATGGTAGACTAGATGGCTAGTGCCCTGTTCCTGCAAAGACAGTGATGCTCCTGTATCTGACCTTTAGCACCAGCTTTGGTTACAAAGTTATTGAAACCATGAGATTAGGTAATCTTTGTGGTGTTGCACTCTGGATTGTGGAATTCTGTTAGAAGCCTTTGATGTTCCTTGGAAGAGTGTGTGTCATTGGTTAGCTGATTAGAACAATAGATTATGTTGCTTTCCTAATATAGGATATGTAGAACCTGTGAAATCACTTGAGATAGGCTTTATTAGAGATTATGGATTTGATCCATTTGCTTTGAGGTGCAATGATATCTGTTTTCATCTTTATTTCCGAGTTTAGTTAGGGGTTCTAATGTTCATGTTTTGAATGTGTATTTTAGAGAGGAATACATTTGTAAAATGTTTTAGAACAGTTTGTAGAGCTGATTCATTTATGTTATTTAGAACCTGATTTAGAATTTGGTGGACTGGGTTACTCTGTCACAAATGTGACGGATACCCCATCTGAGATATTACAAGTGTATTATATCTAATGGCACTTGTAATACAGCGGACTGGAAATCTGTCATATTTTTGATAGGATAACCTGTCTGACGAACTCTAAATCAGGCTTTTAGTTGGAAGGTGAGACTGCTGAGAGATGGTTCAAGTGCAGAGATATTAAACCTGTTCCACTGGACGTAGGTGACTGAGGTCGCTGTTGTGTATTTTTTGTTCTAGTGGAAACCTTGAGAGATGAGATAATGTATGCTCCAGAGGATCTTTAGGTGTCCTAGCACTATGATGAATCCAGGTTGGAAGACTATGGCATCCGGAATATGGTCAGATGTGTGTATGGGTCCATTGAAGAACTTAATGACGATAAGAGCCTCCAGGTTTACCAAAATAGTTTTTGGCACAGGAGAAAAGTTGGTCGAACTCCATTGCAACAGGCAGTCAGGTCACCCAGGAGGGTTCTTTGGCAGTGGTCTGGAAGATATGTGAGGGTGTGAACCAGAGTAAATCAGAAAAATATTTTACTATATCATCTCCTTCTGAGAAGGGAGGGGCAACTCCTTTTGGGATTTTGAGGTTGAAAGGTTTCTCTCTCAACACTTGTATGCTGCCACCAGAGATGGATCCTAGGCCCAACTCTTTTCTTTTTGCTTCGATTTCCAAAAGCTGTGTCTTTAAGGCCAGTCTTATGGTTGCCCTGGGTAAGGCCAGGTCTTCTTCTGTGGGTGCACTAATGCTAAGAGAGGAGGAGCTTCCCTCCTCCCCATTCAATCAATCAATCAATCAGTGCCTGTAAAGAGCAACTTAAAAAGCCATGTCTTCAGTTGCTTTGTGAAGCTGAGGAGGGAAGTGGTTTGTCTGATGTGGAGAGGGAGGGTGTTCCAGGAGGTGGATGCGAGGTAGGAGAAGGGGCGTCCTCCTGTTCTGGTTTTCCTGATGCGGGGTACTTCTGCGAGAGAGAGCTGGGCTGAGCGTAGGGCCCTGTGGGTTACATGGAAGTTGAGTCGCTGGTTCAGGTAGGCTGGTCCGGTGTTGTGGAGGGCACTGTGTGCTTGGGTGAGGATCTTGAAAGTTATTCTTTTCTCTATGGGGAGCCAGTGCAGTATACGCAGGTGTTGCGAGATGTGGCAGTGTCAAGGTAGGTCGAGGACCAGTCTGGCGGCGGCATTCTGGATGTTTTGTAGTTTGCGGGTGAGTTTCTTGTTGATTCTGGCATAGAGTGCGTTGCCATAGTCCAGTCTGCTGGTGATGAGGGCGTGTGTGATGGTCTTTCTATGTTCGAGGGGAATCCACTTGAAGGACTTGCGTAGGAGGCGGAGGGTGCGGAAGCAGATGGAGGTGACTGAGTTGATTTGATGGTTCATGCTGAGGTCAGAGTCCAGGATGATTCCGAGGTTGCAGGCTTGGCTGGAGGGGGTGGAGCGGTTTCCGAAGCTGGGTGGCCACCAGGAGTCGTTCCACGCATTGGATTGAGGGCCAATGATGAGTACTTCTGTCTTGTTTGCGTTGAGTTGAAAGCACCTGTTTCTCATCCAGTTGGCAACTGCTTCCATGCCTTCAGTGTCTGGCTTTGTCGGGTTCATTGGAGGGGGAGAGGATGAGCTGGGTGCGTCGGCGCAGGAGATGATGTTTATTCTGTAGATTCTGACATGGGTGGTTAGTGGGGCCATGTAGACGTTAAACAACGTGGGGCTGAGGAAGGATCCCTGGGGCACTCTGCTGGTGGTGGGTCTGGGATCTGCGAGGAAGGGGGTTATTCTCACTCGTTGAGTTCTGCCAGAGAGGAAAGATTGGATCCAGCCGAGGGTCTTGTCTCTGATGCCGGCTTCGTGGAGTCTTCTTATCAGGGTGTGATGGGAGACTGTGTTGAAAGCTGCCAAGAGGTCAGTAGGATGAGTGCCGCCGTCTCTCCCTTGTCCAGCAGGGAGCGGATGTCATCTGTTGCGGCCACGAGGGCTGTTTCGGTGCTCTGGTTTTTCCTGAATCCGGATTGGGAGATGTCGAGGATGTTGTGGTCCTCTAGAAATGTGGCAAGTTGGCTGTTGACTGCTTTTTCGATGACTTTCGCAGGAAATGGAAGTAGGGAGATGGGCCTGAAGTTTTTGAGGTTGGTGGGGTCTGCTGAGGGTTTCTTGAGGAGGGGGTTGATCTTGGCGTGTTTCTAGACATTGGGGAAGGTGGCGGCAGCCATTGAGCGGTTGATGGTTAGAAGGAGCTTGGGGGCGATCGTGTCTGCGGCTCTGTTGAAATTGTGGTGGGGGCCCGAATTGTATGAACTTCATTTTTCTCAACGTATCTTCGTTGGAGAAGTGGGTCCAGGTGGTGATTGTTGGTTTGTTGGTGTCGGGATTTGGTAGACGGGGTTCTGTGCGTAGGTTGTCCTTGCTGAAACTGTCGTAGATGGTCTTGATTTTGTGGTGGAAGTAGGTGTTGAGTCTGTCACAGAGGACCTGTGAGGGTGGGATGTCCGTTGTTTCACTGTTGGGTTGGGTGAACTCCTTGATGATGCTGAAGAGTTCCTTGCTGTTGTGGCTTTTGAGGAGATTCTGTCTTTTATAGCTTTCTTTCTGGTGTTTCTGATGAGTTGGTGGTGGCGGCTCTGAAGTTGCTATGGGCTTCTGTGGATTTGGTGTTTCTCCAGATTTTCTCTGATGGATTTCCTCATTGTCCACAGCATCCTCCTCTCCACCAGAGGTTTCACCATATACCTGCTCTGTGGAGTGGGCATTTTTTCTGAGCTACCAGAAATCTAAGCTGTTCAACTTTAGCATGTTTCCCTGTAGGGCTTTTGTACAGCTTTAAGAGTTTCCTTAACTGGGCATAGGTATATGCCATGAAAGGGGCCAGGTCAAGCTCCTGGCTCTGGTTCTCTGAATCTGACATTTTTACTTCACTAAAGTTGGGACCTTTTTAGAATTTTGGAACACCTGTTGGATAAGGCCAACTAAAGTAAGGACTTGTAACTCTAACTACTGTTGTAGGGACCTAACCAGGGCCCTAGCAGTTATATTAAAACATTGCAAAAACTTTAGCCAATTGAAAAAAAGGCAATTAAGCTAATGACAATTTGGAGAGTTATTCATGTGCTCACAAACTGACAAAGCAGTATCAGCAAATGCAAAGTTTTTATCCCACCGCTGATACACCAAATGTAGGAGGCTGGCTCTCTATGTAGTGTGTAAAACCAGGCACACTGTACAGAGAGTACGGACAACCACACATTGGTTTACAGAAGTAAAAACTAGACCACATAATGCTTTAATTTTTGTGGTAGCTTGGTGGAGCAGTTAGGCCAATATTGGAGGAATTCAAAGCATTTGTTGTACTCACAGTATCAACAAAGCAAGACAAACACTCAAAGGAATAACTGAAGACCAATTTGTAAATAAAATACTTCAGATATTTGTACATTTTTTAAGAGCAAGATCATCAAAATCAGGCGGGTACTTTAAAAGTTATGATTTTTTTAATTTAGCAAAAATACTTTTTTTCAGCGTAATTACACATCATAGGAATCAATGGGAGAAAACTTTAAAAATGCATATAAAATTAGGCAATGCGTTTACCAACGTCTCTTTTTGTTCTTAGGTGGATGTCATCAAGAAGTCCTGTGGGCCGGCCGGAGGAGCTCAGGTGTTTCCCGGTTTTGGTGGGAAGATCTGCTGAAAAGTCCTTGGAGCTGGTGTAGGACCACTGCGGAGGACCACTTGGAAAAGCAATGCACAGGTGGACTTCAAGGGGAGTCTGGTGGGTACCCTTGCAGTGTAGAGGTCGCAAGAGGTAGGGGACCCTTAGACAACACCTGCTTCTCGGTTACAGGGCCCAGGGAGGCCGGATGCAGAGCAGACACATGAACCAAGAGCTGTGTGCAAAGGTGCCCTTGGAAGTAGGAGGTAGGTTCCTTTGAGGGTAGTTTGCAGGTCAGAAGGGCCACTCTGGTGGGTGGTTCTGGTGTTTTCTGAAGTCCCTTAACTAGGGCATCCTCCTGGTCCTTTCGGAGTCCGGTGTGGACCGTTCTTCTTGTAGTCCAATGCTGAGTGACCAGTACCCTGGGCTATTGCACGGTTCAGCCACTGAAGGGCACAGTGCCACCAAACTTGGCGCCTTCGCAGGGTTTGTCCTCTGGGTTTGCGGGTGAAATTTGGCCTGCCTGTGGCATCTGGTTCCTTGGTCAACAGCCGGTCAGTGAACTGGACTTCACCGGTCTTTGTTCCAAAAGAGTGATGCCTTCTCTCTGGAGGGAGATTGTAGGCGATTTCCAGAAGAGTGGTAGTCTTCTAGGGATTTTTAGAGTCAGTCTGATGTCTTGGCAACCCCTCAGCTGTGATTGTCAAGTCCTGGATGCAGCAGGCAGGGTTTGGCACCTTTTTTCTTTGTGCAGCCGGAGTGCAGTTCTTGAGCCCTGGGTCTTCTTTGTTGCTGGTTTTCTTGTGTCCTTGGAACTGGATCTGCAGGTCTTGGGGTGCCCAATAAATACTGCATTTAGTGGAAGTTTAGGGGAGTACCATGTAGTGACCAACGGGTCATCTAACTTAGGGTGGCTACACCCACTATGTGACCACTTCCTGTGGGCAGAGGTCACTTCCCTATCCCTGATTGGCTATTTTCCTACAATGGAAGATAGAGGAAAATGAAATGGAGAGGCCACCTTGCATGCAATACCTTAGGGGTGATGCAAGCTGGGTTGGCCACTCCTCATGTCCTTTGTGCATTTTCCCACCGTTGCTCCTGCCAAAATTGGGGGGTTGCAACGAGGGAGTCCATCTGCTGCTAGCAGCAGGGTTGGGGGTCACGTTTCAAGGGCAGTAAGCCCTTTTAATATCCTAGGCAGGGCTGTGCACATTCCTGGGGTAGGAGGTGTAACACCTCTGCCCAGGAAGGGCTTTGTTCTCTGGACCCAGAGAGAACAGGCTCTCACCCGGGGTCCCAGAATCCTGTCTGCTGGTGGCAGGCTTGTTGTGACTGGCCAGCAACCATGCCAGGGTAGTTAGCTTTTGCAGGGGGCGTCTCTTAGACGGCCCCTGGGTACGATTTGAAATAAATCCAATATTGGTACCAGTTTGGATGTATCTTTCTAAGTTGTTTTATACCAAACAACCCAGGGTGCAGAGTTGCCATCATGTGGCTGTGAAACTCATGTAATCTGACCAGTGTCCAGCACATGCATGTAAACTGGCTGCGCTGTTCACTTACCATGTCCTAAGGTTTGGCAGGGACACAGTAGGGTCATATTGCTTATACATCCATGCCCACACATGCAGTATTGTGCACACTGCCTTAGGGCTGGAAGGCCTGCCAGAGGGGTGACTAACCTATATTGCATGCAGTGTATAGCGGAAAAGGAACAAAAGCTGTGTGCCATGTCAGTTTTGCATTTTAGGTTTGCACCAGGAGATTCAGCTTGCAATGGCAGTGCTGGGTGTAATTGGATCCCTGAGGGTGGCACAATCTGAGCTGCTGCCCTCGGGGGCCTACCCTTAGTACCTCATGACCTCAGTACATTAGTAAGATTGACTAGGGACTTATGGGGCACCTAAAGGTGTTTCCAATTGTGCAAATGCATTACAATGGTTTTGGGAAAGAGGTCTGGACAGGGAACATGTCTAGCAGGGGCCCTGGGCACTAACAGCTTTGAAACCACATCAGATACCAGGCAAAAGGTGGTGGCTAACCATGTCAAAAGAGGCCATTTCTCACAATACAGAGCCAGCCTCCCACAAACGGTCTCTACCTACAATGACTTCCCAGAGTCAGACTAGCAAGATGTTTGGTGCGTATGTTATAGTTACATCTGGATGCAAAGCAAAACAGAGTCACTTCTGGCCTAATGGTTAAGGTCATGTACGACTCAGTAGGCTAAAGGTTCAATTACTAGTATCTCTTGGCAGTGTGTTTGTTTATTTACTAGCGTGTCGACTGTTAAACCTTCATACTGTTGGAAGATTCATGTTTCTTTCCCATTACATGTGTGGGCTGAATGTCATAGGTATGTCTGGGTCACAGTAAGGTGTCACTGGTGGCCTAATGGTGAAGGCCACAGACATTCTCCCTGAAAGTTGAAGGTTCCACTCCAGTTGTGCAGGTGGTTATTTCCATGTTTAATTCCTTTTTATACTTCAAATGTTTAAGGTTCATACTGAAAGGTGATGTCACTCGTTTTAAAAGACAAATATTTAGAAAAGCCTAAAAAACCTCTCAACTCTTTCTCTTAATTTCTCTCCCTCTCTCTCACTTTCTGTCTCTCTCTCTCGCGAGAATATTATTGCAGTGGCCTCTCCATACAATGACTTCCAAGAGTCAGACTAGGAAGATGTTTGGTATGAATGTTATAGTTATGGCTGGATGGAGAGGAAAACAGAGTCACTTCTGGCCTAATGGTCAAGGTCATGTACTGTCACTCAGTAGGCTGAAGGTTCAATTACTAGTATTGCTTGGCAGAGTGTTTATTTACTAGTGTTTTAACTGTTAAACCTTCCTAGTGATGGAACATTCACATTTCTTTTCTTTTACAAGTGTGTGCTGCATGTGGTAGGTATGTCTGGAAAAAGCACAGTAAGGAGTCACTTGTAGCCTACAGCTTAAGGTCACAGACTCTCACACTGAAAGTTGAAGGTTCTGCTCCAGGTGTGTATTTTGTCATTGCACTTTCCCATTTCTTTTAAAGTTTAAGGTTCATACTGAAAGGTTATCTCACTCATTTAAAATGACAAATACACTTTTATTTTTAAGTTGTCCTAAAATAGCTCATTCTACCTACATCATTCATCAAAGCCTAAAAAAAATCTCTCGGTCTCTCTCCCTCCCTCAAATTCTCTGTCAATCTCTTTCTCTTAATTTCTCTCCATCTCTTACTTTCTGTCTGTCTTTCCTCCAACCTATAAAGAGATGGAACAGAGAGCGAGAGATTGTTACTGCAATAGTCTCTCCTTGCAATGACTTCCAAGAGTCAGACTAACAAGATGTCTGATATGAATGTTATAGTTACATCTGGATGCAGAGTGGAACAGAGTCACTTTTGGCCGAATGGTCAAGGTCATGTACTGTCACTCAGTCGGCTAAAGGTTCAATTACTAGTCGTGCTAGGCAGTGTGTTTCTTTATTTACTAGTGTTTTGACTGTTAAACCTTCTTAGTGATGGAACATTCATGTTTCTTTGCTATTACAAACGTGTGCTGCTTGTCTTAGGTATGTCTGGAATTAGCATAGTAAGGAGTCACCTGTGGCCTACTGCTTAAGGTAAAAGACTCACAATGAAAGTTGAGGGTTCTACTCCAGATGTGGTTTCAGCCATTTCCCTTCTTAATTTCTTTTAAACTTCAAAAGTTTAAGGTTCATGCTGAAGGGTGATGTCACTTATTTTAAATGACAAATACACTTTTTAAAATTTGCCCTAAAATATCTAATTCTATGTATTACGTTCATCAAAGCCCAAAAAATGTCTTTCCTACTCTCTCTCTCTCTCTCTGAAGTTCTCTCTGCCAATCTATTTCTCTTACTTCCTCTCCCTCTCTCTGAAGCTCTCAATTTCTGTCTCTCTTCTCTCATTTCCATCGCATTATGGTATGGAAGAGAGAGATTGTTATTGCAATGGTCT
Source organism: Pleurodeles waltl (assembly GCF_031143425.1). Lineage (NCBI taxonomy): Eukaryota > Metazoa > Chordata > Amphibia > Caudata > Salamandridae > Pleurodeles > Pleurodeles waltl. The sequence continues at coordinate 730,173,096 of NC_090443.1, forward strand.
CGCCATACAATGAATTCTGAGAGTCAGACTACCAAGATATTTTTTACAAATGTTAAGGTTATGTCTGGAGGCAGCATGGAGCACAGTCACTTCTGGCCTAATTATCAAAGTCATGTAGTGTCACTCAGTAGGCTGAAGGTTCAAATCCTACTATCTCTTGGCAGTGGGTTCATTTATTTACTAATGTTTTGACTGTTCAACCTTCCTACTGTTGGACCATTCATGTTTGTTCCCATTACATGTGTGGTTTGACTATCATAGGTATGTCTTGAAGGATTACAGTGAGTAGTCACTTGCGGTCTAATGGTTAAGGCCACAGACCCTCACACTGGAATTTGAGGATTCCACTCCTAGTGTGAGTGGTCATTTCCCTTAATAATTTATTTTAAACTTCAAAAGTTTGAGGTTCATACTGAAAGGTGAACTCACTTGTTTCAAATGACAAATACACTTTTCTTTTTAATTTGTCCTAAAATATCTCATTGTACATAGATCATTCACAAAGGTCTAAAATATTTCTCTCTCTCTCTCTCTCTCCTCTCTCTCTCTCTCTCTCTCTCTCTCTCTCTCTCTCTCTCTCTCTCTCTCTCTCTCTCTCTCTCTCTCTCTCTCTCTCTCTCTCTCTCTCTCTCTCTCTCTCTCTCTCTCTCTCTCTCTCTCTCTCTCTCTCTCTCTCCCCCCCCTCCCCCTCCCCCCCCATAATGGGATGGAATTGAGAGACAGATTATTATTGCAATGGTCTCTTCATACAATGACTTCCAAGGGTCAGACTAGTGTTGTGGAGCCAGTAAATGAAAAAACGACACAACTCTGTTTGGCAAAATAATATTGCCTTTTATGTTTCACGGCCGGGAGGGCAGCTCAGCTCTGCGACTGATAACGCACTCAACTTTGCCATCACAAACAACATGTTTTATAGTCTCAAATTACCTTGAGTGCGTTTATCATTTGTCATGCATATTAATTAAAGCGCTTGCTTGGTACATTATTATCTCTACTTATGTTAGCACAAAGCAATATTTCTCCTTGGGAAAGCATCTAATTAGGCATTTACAGAAAAGCAATGGTTACACATCTGTCATGGATACATTCGCTAATAATCACTGTGCTTTTGATCTCACGTTCTGAAGCCTATCAGTATGTACTTCTTCAGCTAGCTCCAAGCTTGGAAACATTTCTGTCTATCCTCCCTTGCACAGCTGCTGGCCTTCAAGCATCAAAGATTACTGTGTTCCCTTTCAAAACCACATTGATGTACACTTCCCTTGTGAACGTGGATCAGAATGTACGCTCTCCCTGTGAGCATGTTATCAGGTTATGGCTCAAACTTTCGTATTGTGGCCTTCTACTTCCAACTGCATTATTGTTAGACTTGGCATCCTTGGCGTGGTCTCCCTTACATTTTGTCTCTATTTCCCAGGTTGTTGATGTGTGCTGGACTCTGTTTTTGTTTCTGGTTTTGTTACTCTGGGCAATTTACCACTGCTAGTGCTCCTATACAAAATGTGTATGTAATTGATTCATCCATGATTGGCATATTTGATTTACTGGTAAGTTCCTAATACAGTGCACTAGAGGTGCCCAGGGCCTGTAAATCAAATGCTACTAGTGGGCCTGCAGCACTGGTTGTGCCACCCACATTAGTAATCCTGTAATCATGTCTCAGACCTGCCACTGCGGTGTCTGTGGGTGCAGTTTTAAACTGCCATTTCGACTTGGCAAGTTTACCTACTTGCCAGGCCTAAATTTTCCTTTTTCTTACATGTAAGACACCCCTAAGGTAGGCCCTAGATAGCCCTATGGGAAAGGTGCAGTGTATGTTTAAAGTAGGACATATACTAATAAGTTTTATATGTCCTAACAGTGAAATACTGCTAAGTTCGTTTTTCACAGTTGCAAGGCCTATCTCTCTCTTAGGTTGACATAGGGGCTGCCTTTAAATATGATTAACAAGTAGATTCCCTTTGGGAGCAAAGAGACATGTGGAGTTTGGGGTCTCTGAGCTCACAATTTAAAAATACATCTTTTAGTAAAGTTGATTTTAAGATTGTGTGTTTAAAAATGCCACTTTTAGAAAGTGAGCATTTTTTTTGCTTAAACCATTCTGTGACTCTGCCTGTTTGTGGATTCCCTGTCTGGGTCAGTTTGACAGTTGGGCTGTTTGCACCTCTCTCTAGACAGTGACACAAAGGGAGCTGGGATGTAGCCTGCATATCCTTATGAGCCATCTGTGCTAGGAGGGAGGGGAGGAGTGGTCACTCACACCTGAAAGGGCTGTGCCTGCCCTCAAACAATGCAGTCTCCAACCCCCTGGTGTGTATCTGGGGCCTGGCCTGGGCAAGGCAGGATTTCACAAACAAGAGAGACTTATCTTTGAAGTAAGCCTACTTCAAAGGGCAAAAAGGGTATAAGAAAGGCACCCAAAACCAAAGACTTTAGATCACTTCTGGAAATCAAGAGGAACCTCTGCCTGGAGAAGAGCTGAAGAGCTATGGAAGAAGATCTGCCCTGCCTGTGACTGTGCTTTGTGAAGCTATCCTGCAGTTGCTGCTTTTGCCTAGTGAAAGGGGACAAAGACTGGACTTTGTTGTGCATTCCTGCTTGTGAAGAAATCTCCAAGGGCTTGTCCTGAGCTTGCCTCCTGTTGTTGAAGTCTCAGAGCCATCAAAGACTTTCCCTGCCAGCACCTGGACTCTCTGCTGAGACTCCTGTCCTGCCAAGTGGTGCCCTATCCAGTTCCTGGGGCCTTGACAGGTGAAGCTAGCAGACCAAGCCTGAAAATCCATGCACAGACCGCTGTGCAGGGAAATTTCCAACACAACCTATGAGAGCGGCTGAAGAAACAACGTGCCGTCGGCTCTGCGGCTGACAATGACGCAACGCTGGTAGCGCAGCTGAGAGATTGACGCACGCAGTTGGAGAAACGGCGCATCACATCGCTGACGGAGGCTGGTATCGTCGCAACCCACACAGCGCGGTTTTGCTATCACCGTGCGGCAGGCTTTTCGACGCAAACCTTGCTGGGCATGGAAAAACAATGCAGTGACTGCCCGGACCCAAGTGCTGCCCGGTTGGATGCATCTCTCCCCTGTGGGGAGGAAAAACGACGCACGCCGGCCCGACTCGAGAAGGAGAAACGACCCACGAGCTCGCTTGCGGGTGAGAAATCGACGCACTGCTTACCTTATTCGACGCACACTTGCCCGTGCGTGTTATTTTAACGCGACCCAGGTACTTTTCAACTCTAACAGTGTTTTATCTGTTTACCAAAGGATTTAAGACTCTTTTTGCTTTTTAATTAATAATTTGACTTGTGTATGGTGGATTTTTGTAGTTTTGGTCTTGTTTTGTTTAGATAAATATTTTCTATTTTTCTAAACCTGTGTTGTGTAATTTTGTAGTGTTTTCATTAAGTTACTGTGTGTGTTGGTACAAATACTTTACACCTAGCACTCTGAAGTTAAGCCTGCCTGCTCGTGCCAGGCTACCAAGGGGGTGAGCGGGGTTAGCTAAGGGTGATTCTCCTCTATCAAAAACAAAACAGAAAGGGCTAGAATATAGAGAGATTTAAGACAAAACGAATGGTCCTGTGTACAGTACTCCCATCAAGCTTACAGTAAAAAAGAAGTTCACAGTTCCAGAACAGATGGTATACTAACAAAACACATAAAGAACTGGCCCTGTGAATCTGATCTAGTTGGAACAAGAGCCCTCACTCACCAATAGGTGACATGCTTCATCATCGGGCTTTGCTCCTCGTCAGGCCGACGCTGCAATGCCTGACGGCCCCTCAAAGGGGCTCTTTGCTGGAGATCTTTTGATGTAGAAATGCCGGTTGGTGAATGGTAGAATATGGGATTGGTCAAAAAAATTGTGAAATTAAAAATGACTAGAGGTATAAAGGGTCAATGTTTAATGGAGATTAAACCTCTGTCCTGGTTAAAAGTGATAATGTAAGTGAAAGAAGATTAGTGGTAATGCCTAATCAATCCTAACCAAAGAAGTCATGAAAAAAATACAGTCCCAATAGTCAGAGAGTGTGTTGAGTACCAGTACAGTGATCCCTATAATGCCTCAAACAAAGGTCAACATGTTTCTCGCATTTAAAGTCAACAAAGATCAGTGCGATTCGTCAGGACCAAACCTACCTAATCTTCATATTGCATTAAGCCTATAGTTGGGTTATTCACAGGAACCTAAAGATGAAAAAAAGGGAAAAGTATATGATATAATAGCCCAAGTAAAGTAGCGTGCACTGTGAAGGGGTAGGGAGATTTGGACCACACTAGTGACTCATTGTAGGAAAGTACCATCTTGCGTGGCATGTTACCCCCATTTTCACTGTATATATGTTGTTTTAGTTGTATGTGTCACTGGGACCCTGCCAGCCAGGGCCCCAGTGCTCATAAGTGTGCCTGAATGTGTTACCTGTGTTATGACTAACTGTCTCACTGAGGCTCTGCTATCCAGAACCTCAGTGGTTATGCTCTCTCATTTCTTTCCAAACTGTCAACAGGCTAGTGACCAATTTCACCAATTCACATTGGCATACTGGAACACCCTTATAATTCCCTAGTATATGGTACTAAGGTACCCAGTGTATTGGGGTTCCAGTAGATCCCTATGGGCTGCAGCATTTCTTTTGCCACCCATAGGGAGCTCTGACAAATCCTACCTAGGCCTGCCACTGCAGCCTGAGTGAAATAATGCACACATTATTTCACAGCCATTTTCACTGCACTTAAGTAACTTATAAGTCACCTATATGTCTAACCTTTACTTAGTAAAGGTTAGGTGCAAAGTTACTTAGTGTGTGGGCACCCTGGCACTAGCCAAGGTGCTCCCACATTGTTCAGGGCAAATTCCCCAGACTTTGTGAGTGCGGGGACACCATTACACGCGTGCACTACACATAGGTCACTACCTATGTGTAGCTTCACAATGGTAACTCCCAATATGGCCATGTAACATGTCTAAGATCATGGAATTGCCCCCTCTATTGCCCCCTCTATGCCATCCTGGCATTGTTGGCACAATCCCATGATCCCACGGGTCTGTAGCTCAGACCCGGATACTGCCAAACTGCCTTTTCAGGGGTTTCACTGCAGCTGCTGCTGCTGCCAACCCCTCAGACAGGTTTCTGCCCTCCTGGGGTCCAGCCAAGCTTGACCCAGGAAGGCAGAACAAAGAACTTCCTCAGAGAGAGGGTGTTACACCCTCTCCCTTTGGAAAAAGGTGTGAAGGCAGGGGAGGAGTAGCCTCCCCCAGCCTCTGGAAATGCTTTCATGGGCACAGATGGTGCCCATTTCTGCATAAGCCAGTCTACACCAGTTCAGGGACCCCTCAGCCCTGCTCTGGCGCGAAACTGGACAAAGGAAAGGGGAGTGACCACTCCCCTGACCTGCACCTCCCCTGGGAGGTGCCCAGAGCTCCTCCAGTGTGCTCCAGACCTCTGCCATCTTGGAAACAGAGGTGCTGCTGGCACACTGGACTGCTCTGAGTGGCCAGGGCCAGCAGGTGACGTCAGAGACTCCTTCTGATAGGCTCCTTCAGGTGTTGCTAGCCTATCCTCTCTCCTAAGTAGCCAAACCCTCTTTTCTGGCTATTTAGGGTCTCTGCTTTGGGGAATTCCTTAGATAACGAATGCAAGAGCTCATCAGAGTTCCTCTGCATCTCTCTCTTCACCTTCTGCCAAGAAATCGACTGCTGACCGCGCTGGAAGCCTGCAAAACTGCAACAAAGTAGCAAAGACGACTACTGCAACTCTGTAACGCTGATCCTGCTGCCTTCTCGACTGTTTTCCTTGTGGTGCATGCTGTGGGGGTAGTCTGCCTCCTCTCTGCACTAGAAGCTCCGAAGAAATCTCCCGTGGGTCGACGGAATCGTCCCCCTGCAACCGCAGGCACCAAAGAACTGCATCACCGGTCCCCTGGGTCTCCTCTCAGCACGACGAGCGAGGTCCCTTGAATCCAGCAACTCTGTCCAAGTGACTCCCACAGTCCAGTGACTCTTCAGTCCAAGTTTGGTGGAGGTAAGTCCTTGCCTCCCCACGCCAGACTGCATTGCTTGGAACCACGTCTTTTGCAGCTACTCCGGCCTCTGTGCACTTCCGGTGGAAATCCTTTGTGCACAGCCAAGCCTGGGTTCACGGCACTCTAACCTGCATTGCATGACCTCCTGAGTTGTCCTCCGGCGGCGTGGGACTCTCTTGTGCAACTTCGGGTGAGCACCATTTCACTCTACTTTGTAGTGCCTGTTCCGGCACTTCTCCGGGTGCTGCCTGCTTCTGAGAGGGCTCCTTGTCTTGCTGGACGCCCCCTCTGTCCCCAGACGCAATTGGTGACATTCTGGTCCCTCCTGGGCCACAGCAGCATCCAAAAACCCTAACCGCACGATTTGCAGCTAGCAAGGCTTGTTGGCGGTCTTTCTTCAGGAAAATACTTCTGCACGACTCTTCGCGACGTGCGACATCCATCCTCCAAAGGGGAAGTTTCTAGCCCTTGTCGTTATTGCAGAATCCTCAGCTTCTACTGCCTAGTAGCAGCTTCTTTGCACCCACAGCTGGCATTTCCTGGGCATCTGCCCTCTCTCGACTTGATCGTGACTTTTGGACTTGGTCCCCTTGTTCCACAGGTATTCTTGTCTGGAAATCCATCGTTGTTGCATTGCTGGTTTGTGTCTTTCCTGCAGAATTCCCCTATCACGACTTCTGTGCTCTTTGGGGAACTTTAGTGCACTTAGCACTCACTTTTCAGGGTCTTGGGGTGGGCTATTTTTCTAACCCTCACTGTTTTCTTACAGTCCCAGCGACCCTCTACAAGGTCACATAGGTTTGGGGTCCATTCGTGGTTCGCATTCCACTTTTGGAGTATATGGTTTGTGTTGCCCCTATCTCTATGTGTCCCCATTGCATCCTATTGTAACTATACATTGTTTGCACTGTTTTCTAAGACTATACTGCATATTTTTGGTATTGGGAACATATATCTTGTGTATATTTGCTATCCTCATACTGAGGGTACTCACTGAGATACTTTGGCATATTGTCATAAAAATAAAGTACCTTTATTTTTAGTATATCTGTGTATTGTGTTTTCTTATGATATTGTGCAAGTGACACTAGTGGTACTGTAGGAGCTTCACTTGTCTCCTAGTTCAGCCTAAGCTGCTCTGCTAAGCTACCATTATCTATCAGCCTCAGCTGCTAGACACCCTATACACTAATAAGGGATACCTGGGCCTGGTGCAAGGTGTAAGTACCCCTTGGTACTCACTACAAGCCAGTCCAGCCTCCTACACTCATCACCTGTGTGAAGTGCACAACGTAGTGAAACAGAAAAAGACAACACATATAGGCCCTCATTACAACCTTGGTGGTAAATCCCACTTTCCGCCGTGCAGAAGAACGCCAACATAACGTTGCGGCAGTGACTAGGGTGGTGTTGATGGACTTCAAGTCCTGCCTGATCCACTACAAGTATTACGACCCACAGCTCAGAATCCTCCACAATACAGACACTCACACAAGTCCGCCACACCAAAGGTCAGTGATAAACTGGCGATACCAAAACCTGCACCATCACGCCAACAGGAATACGCCCACAGTATCACGACCCACGAATCAACGCGGCGGTCTTTCAACCACGGTAAACCATTGGCGGTACACACCGCTGCGCTCAAAATTACACACACACTAACAAAACACAACCACATTGGACAATTAAAAATACATACACCTGATACACACACCACACCCACACACCCAATCCAATATAAAGCACACACCCACATCACCCACAAACCCTTACAACCAAAAATTTTAAAGAAGGCCAGAGAGAGAGACTACCTAACACAACACCAGCATCCACAGACACACAACACCATCACTCATACAACATCCACGCACCTCAAACAACACACACTAACACATCCCCTCACACATCACAACAGACACCACCTCACACATCACCCACACCACATCATGGCACCTCAAAGACACCCCAGGTTCTCTGAGGAGGAGCTCAGGGTCATGGTGGAGGAAATCGTCTGGGTAGAGCCACAGCTATTCGGTTCACAGGTGGAGCAGACATCCATTGCAAGGAAGATGGAGCTTGTGGGGCAGAGTTGTCGGTAGGGTTAACACAGTGGGACAGCATCCAAGAACACGGTATGACATCAGGAAGAGGTGGAACGACCTACGGGGGAAGGCACGTTCCGTGGTATCCAGACACCAGATTGTTGTACAGAGAACTGGCGGTGGACCCCAACCTCCTCCCCCACAACTAACAACAAAGGAGGAGCAAGTCTTGGCGATCATGCATCCTGAGGGCCTCGCAGGAGTAGCAGGAGGACTGGACTCTGGTAAGGTAAATCTTTACTACTTTATCCCCACCACCCCACCTGCATTCCATCACATACTCCCACCCTCACCCTCACACCCATCACCCACAGATACCCCACTAACACAACCCACACATCCCAAAACCAAGCCCTGCATGTAACACCAGTGCATGGACACCCATCAAAAGCATGTCCAGTAGACAGAGACTCACTCGTGCCCCAAAATCACCAATCACACAAGGGCCAAGCCAATAATGCAAGCACAGGGGTAGAGGGTAACTCACCCATTGCACAAGATGGCACACACAGATACAATAACTATGCATTTACACCCCAACAGTACCCCTACCCAACGTCACCGGATAGGAGGTGCCAGACATATCCAGTCCCCCCACAGAAGAGGCCCACAGTGACAGCAGCAGCTCTGCACGCCTGGATCAAGATGACCAGCCCGGCCCATCAGGGACCTCGGGAAAGTCGGTTCCCCTGACACAGTCACAAACCACCACTGAACCTCCCCCCTCAGGAAACACCACCACAGCACCCACCCAGCGGGCCCATCCCTCTGTCCCCAGGACACGTCAATAAGCAGTATGTCCACCACTACAGGGAACCTAGGCAACCCCACTAACACAGGACGATCAGGGACCTGGGGGCAGTGGCAGTGGGCACACGGTACAGGGGACAGAGGCACAGGATAACAGGGAAGCTGGGAGGACTGCTGTGCGACAGGGGGAGGACAGGCTCAGGGAACCAACACTCCAGGAGGCACTCTTCAACATCATGGGAGCTTACCACCATTTTCAGGAGACCATGGGCACGGTACTGGCCAAGTTTCAGGAGACCCAGCGGCTGCAGGAGGAACAAAACCTGGGGATCAGGGAGGGCTTGAAGTCCATCAACACCACCCTGGTCACCATTGCAGAGGTGCTGGCAGACCTTCTCAACACCAGGAGGGACACAGTGGCACACTAACGGGCCCCTGACACTAGCTTGGATGATGAACAGCACTCCACCTCCGCCGGCGCTAGTGGACAGGAGGCACCTCCACAGGAACAACATGCCACCAGCACCCCACCCCCTGCAGATGGAGAACCACCCAGCAAACGGTACCTTAGATCCAGAAACAAGACAGAGAACATTGCCAAGACACCCGCAAGGAAATAAGACCTCCCAGAAGGTCACCCTTCTGTCCCACTTTGACACCCTGTCCACCTTAAACTACAATTGCTCCATTACCTATGCCCCATTGGACAATGCACCTGTGAAACAAATAGACTGGACTCTGCCATGGACATTCCTCCACCATCACCCCAGCCCATTTTACAACCCGCTCCACTTATTTGCACAGAAATAAACACACTTGAATCACAAAACAATCTGGAGTCATTCTGTGCTTTCACAAATGTGTAATTGCAAAATCTCTGGAATATAGCAATGTCAATGTACTTGTTCACATACCAATGTAACACAGCTGTAGGCAAGCAGTAAACATAACAGAGGGCACAAAGTGGGACCCAGATCTGTAAAATGGAAAGGCAAAGTAACAAGTCAGGGTCCATACACTGAGCAAAACTGACAGACTTATGCTAGCTCCAACAATAGTATGAGATGTGGGAAGCTGTTAGATCTTCTTACCTGTGTCCTACTGGAAGTATTACATGATGATGTTGTTTCTATTTTCAGCATCTTCTTCTTCTGCCTCTCTTCTTCACTGTCCACAGGCTCCACAGCTGCTACAAGACCACCATCTGGCCAATCCTCCTGCAGAAAAGGCACCTGGCTTCGCAAAGCCAGGTTGTGCAGCATATAGCAGGCCACGATTATCTGGCACACCTTCTTCAGTGAGTAGTATAGGGAGCCACCTGTCACATGGAGGCACATTAATCTGGCCTTTAGGAGGCTGAAGGTGCGTTCTATAATCCTCTTAGTTTGCCCATTTGCCTCATTGAAGCGTTTCTCTGCCCTTGTCCTGGGATTCCTCACTGGGGTCAGTAGCCATGACAGGTTGGGGTAACCAGAGTCACCTGCAAATGTCGAGGGACAACTGTTAGACACACACTAACCCTTATGGACAACCCCATACCCATACACCCATGTCAACTGTGTTGGGACCTTGGCCTCACCTATTAGCCACACACGGTGCCTCAGGAGTTGCCCTATCAGATAAGGGATGCTGCTATTCCTCAAAATGTAAGCGTCATGCACTGAGCCAGGATACTTGCATTCACATGGGAGATATACTAGTCTGCCAAACACACCATCTGCACATTCATCAAATGGTAGCTTTTCCGGTTTCTGTACACCTGTTCATTCCTGCGGAGGGGTACAAATGCCACATGTGTACCATCAATGGCACCAATGATGTTAGGGATATGTGTAGGAGGCTGGACTGGCTTGTAGTGAGTACCAAGGGGTACTTGCACCTTGCACCAGGCCCAGTTATCCCTTATTAGTGTATAGGGTGTCTAGCAGCTTAGGCTGATAGATAATGGTAGCTTAGCAGAGCAGCTTAGGCTGAACTAGGAGACGTGTGAAGCTACTACAGTACCACTTAGTGTCATATGCACAATATCATAAGAAAACACAATACACAGTTATACTAAAAATAAAGGTACTTTATTTTTATGACAATATGCCAAAGTATCTTAGAGTGTACCCTCAGTGAGAGGATAGGAAATATACACAAGATATATATACACAATAGCAAAAATATGCAGTATAGTCTTAGAAAACAGTGCAAACAATGTATAGTTACAATAGGATGCAATGGGGAAACATAGGGATAGGGGCAACACAAACCATATACTCCAAAAGTGGAATGCGAACCACGAATGGACCCCAAACCTATGTGACCTTGTAGAGGGTCGCTGGGACTATTAGAAAATAGTGAGAGTTAGAAAAATAACCCTCCCCAAGACCCTGAAAAGTGAGTGCAAAGTGCACTAAAGTTCCCCTAAGGACAAAGAAGTTGTGTTAGAGGAATAATGCAGGAAAGACACAAACCAGCAATGCAACAACTGTGGATTTCCAATCTAGGGTACCTGTGGAACAAGGGGACCAAGTCCAAAAGTCACAAGCAATTCGGAGATGGGCATATGCCCAGGAAATGCCAGCTGTGGATGCAAAGAAGCTTCTACTGGACAGAAGAAGCTGAGGTTTCTGCAGGAACGAAAAGGGCTAGAGACTTCCCCTTTGGTGGACGGATCCCTCTCGCCGTGGAGAGTCGTGCAGAAGTGATTTCCCGCCGAATGAACGCCAACAAGCCTTGCTAGCTGCCAATCGTGCGGTTAGCGTTTTTGGACGCTGCTGAGGCCCAGGAGGGACCAGGAGGTCGCAAATTGGACCAGCAGAGAGAGGGGACGTCGAGCAAGACAAGGAGCCCTCTCTGAAGCCGGTAGCACCCGGGGAAGTGCCAGAAACAGGCACTACGAGGATGCGTGAAACGGTGCTCGCCGAAGTTGCACAAAGGAGTCCCACGTCGCCGGAGACCAACTTAGAAAGTCGTGCAATGCAGGTTAGAGTGCCGTGGACCCAGGCTTGGCTGTGCACAAAGGATTTCCGCCGGAAGTGCACAGGGGCCGGAGTAGCTGCAAAGTCGCGGTTCCCAGCAATGCAGCCCAGCGAGGTGAGGTAAGGACTTACCTCCACCAAACTTGGACTGAAGAGTCACTGGACTGTGGGGGTCACTTGGACAGAGTTGCTGGATTCGAGGGACCTCGCTCGTCGTGCTGAGAGGAGACCCAAGGGACCGGTAATGCAGCTTTTTGGTGCCTGCGGTTGCAGGGGGAAGATTCCGTCGACCCACGGGAGATTTCTTCGGAGCTTCTGGTGCAGAGAGGAGGCAGACTACCCCACAGCATGCACAAGCAGGAAAACAGTCGAGAAGGCGGCAGGATCAGCGTTACAGAGTTGCAGTAGTCGTCTTTGCTACTATGTTGCAGGTTTGCAGGCTTCCAGCGCGGTCAGCAGTCGATTCCTTATCAGAAGGTGAAGAGAGAGATGCAGAGGAACTCGGCTGAGCTCATGCATTCGTTATCTACCGTTTCCCCAGAGACAGAGACCCTAAATAGCCAGAAAAGAGGGTTTGGCTACCTAGGAGAGAGGATAGGCTAGCAACACCTGAAGGAGCCTATCACAAGGAGTCTCTGACGTCACCTGGTGGCACTGGCCACTCAGAGCAGTCCAGTGTGCCAGCAGCACCTCTGTTTCCAAGATGGCAGAGGTCTGGAGCACACTGGAGGAGCTCTGGACACCTCCCAGGGGAGGTGCAGGTCAGGGGGTGGTCACTCCCCTTTCCTTTGCCCAGTTTCGCGCCAGAGCAGGGCTAAGGGGTCCCCTGAACCGGTGTAGACTGGCTTATGCAGAATTGGGCACATCTGTGCCCAACAAAGCATTTCCAGAGGCTGGGGGAGGCTACTCCTCCCCTGCCTTCACACCATTTTCCAAAGGGAGAGGGTGTAACACCCTCTCTCAGAGGAAGTCCTTTGTTCTGCCATCCTGGGCCAGGCCTGGCTGGACCCCAGGAGGGCAGATGCCTGTCTGAGGGGTTGGCAGCAGCAGCAGCTGCAGTGAAACCCCAGGAAGGGCAGTTTGGCAGTACCAGGGTCTGTGCTACAGACCACTGGGATCATGGGATTGTGCCAACTATGCCAGGATGGCATAGAGGGGGCAATTCCATGATCATAGACATGTTACATGGCCATATTCGGAGTTACCATTGTGAAGCTACATATAGGTAGTGACCTATATGTAGTGCACGCGTGTAATGGTGTCCCCGCACTCACAAAGTTCAGGGAATTGGCTCTGAACAATGTGGGGGCACCTTGGCTAGTGCCAGGGTGCCCTCACACTAAGTAACTTTGCACCTAACCTTTACCAGGTAAAGGTTAGACATATAGGTGACTTATAAGTTACTTAAGTGCAGTGTAAAATGGCTGTGAAATAACGTGGACGTTATTTTACTCAGGCTGCAGTGGCAGGCCTGTGTAAGAATTGTCAGAGCTCCCTATGGGTGGCAAAAGAAATGCTGCAGCCCATAGGGATCTCCTGGAACCCCAATACCCTGGGTACCTCAGTACCATATACTAGGGAATTATAAGGGTGTTCCAGTAAGCCAATGTAAATTGGTAAAATTGGTCACTAGCCTGTTAGTGACAATTTGTAAAGAGAGAGCATAACCACTGAGGTTCTGGTTAGCAGAGCCTCAGTGAGACAGTTAGGCACCACACAGGGAACACATACATATAGGCCACAAACTTATGAGCACTGGGGTCCTGACTAGCAGGGTCCCAGTGACACATAACAAACATACTGAAAACATAGGGTTTTCACTATGAGCACTGGGCCCTGGTTGGCAGGATCCCAGTGAGACAGTGAAAACACCTGACATACACTCACAAACAGGCCAAAAGTGGGGGTAACAAGGCTACTTTCTCACAATATGTCCCAGGGCATAGACGTCACCTTTCACTGTGGGCAAATATCCCACCCGAGGGAAAACGATGTAGCTGCGCATGTGTTTCAGCAGGGCAGATAACACTCTGGACAAAACGTTAGAGAACATTGGCTGGGACATTCCTGATGCCATGGCCACTGTTGTTTGAAAAGACCCACTGACCAAGAAATGTAGTACAGACAGAACCTGCGCTAGAGGGGGGATTCCTGTGGGATGGCAGATAGCTGAAATCAGGTCTGGCTCCAACTGGGCACACAGTTCCAGGATTGTTGCACGATCAAGTCTGTATGTGATTATGATGTGTCTCTCTTCCATTGTCGACAGGTCCACAAGGGGTCTGTACACCAGAGGATGCCGCCATCTCATCACCTGCCCCAGCAGATGTGCCCTATGAAGGAGAACAGCGAGCAGAGGGTCATCCAACACTGAGGTATCACAATGTGTTATTTGCTAAAACGTTGGTAATTCGCAATGTGCCGGTATCTGTCTGTATTCCCGGCCTAGATAGGTGTGACGCAGTTTTTATCCATCCCATGTGGCCTCCTGAAATGGCGGCTGCCTGACCTGTAAGGTGGAACAAGGGGAAATGAGGTAACTGCGCTGGCGTTGTACACCGTCGCGGTGGACGGTCGAAGACTGCGGCGCAATTCAGCATTGGTTAACATTGGGCCCTATGGGTCCCAGGAGCCAATGATGATGTACGCCGGCGGTGACGGTACGCACCGCCGCGGACGTGACCGCCATTTTCAGTCTGTTCACTCACTTGATACCTGACCTTCGACAGGAGAGGACCTACACTGCAAGTGCTGCTGTGACCTCAGTCTGGAAGCGACGATGGCTCATGTGTCTGGGAAAAGGGCCCCTGCCTTCACTTCGGAGGAGTTGGAGAATTTAGTGGATGGGGTCCTCCCCCAGTACACGCTACTTTATGGTCCTCCAGACAAACAGGTGAGTACACTGTGAGCATGCTGTATGGGCAATGCCTGTTTGGAGTGGTGTGGATGGAAGATACGGGGGGGGACTGAGGTCTGCATGAGCGGACGGTGAGTGTATGTGCGTCAGGGCAAGGGTGGAAATGTGGGTCAATGACTGTGATGGTCTGGACGGTTAAAGATTAGTCTTTTCCCCTGTACTATTCCTCTAGGTCAGCGCCCACCAGAAGATGGATATATGGCGTGCAATCGCCAAGGACGTCCGGACCCTGGGGGTCTACCACAGACGGAGCACCCACTGCCGTAAAAGATGGGAGGACCTGCGCCACTGGAGCAAGAAGATGGCAGAGGCCCAGCTGGGGTTGGCCTCCCAATGTGGAAGGGGTGCCCGTCGCACCATGACCCCCCTGATGTACCGGATCCTGGCGGTGGCCTATCTGGAGTTGGATGGGCGCTTGAGGGCATCACAGCAGCCACAAGGGGGTGAGTACACTCTCATTCAGCGCGCATTACAAGGTGTCTGGGTGGGGGAGGTGGGCAGTGGGTTCCCGTAGGCCAGAGCGAACTTGGAAGGCAAGGTCCCTTGTTAGCCTGGCTCTGTGACACCCCAACCCTACTAGTGGTAATAGCCATCTACACCAGGCTCCTGTGACTTCCAGGTGTGCAGCAATTGGGCTTAGGCCGTGTACCCCATGGGCATGTGAATTTGCTAGGAACTGTTAGTGCATGGCGTAGTACAGAGGGCTGCTCCATGTGTGTTGTGTCTGCCAACGGTAGTGGTGTTGCATGCACTGAACATGTTTTTCTTCTGTCTCCCCCCCCCTTTTTATTTTGTCTCCCTGTTCTTGTGTGCAATAGCATCATCTGGTGGAGGAGAAGTGGCACCGGAGCAGGAGGGAGCTGCAACCCACTTGGCCCTGGAGGGTGAGGCAGCGGAGTCTGAAGCCACCAGTGGGACGGAAGGCGAGGGGAGCTCCATGACGGGGACAGGTGCATACACCAGTGATAGCAACTCCTCCTCTGATGGGAGCTCCCTTGCGGTGGCGGGCACCTCTGTGCCCACCGCATCAACAGGTACAGCCGCCACCCCCCCCTTACCAGCACCGCCTTCCCAGCAGCCCCTCAGCGTGTGTCCCGTGCCCGCTCACCCAAGAGGGTGGGCATCTCCTTCGCCCCAGGCACCTCAGGCGCTGCCCCAGTCAGCCCTGCTGCCCTCAGTGAGGAGGCTATTGACCTCCTGAGATCCCTCACTGTTGGGCAATCTACCATTTTGAATGCCATCCAGGGTGTTGAGAGGCATTTGCAACAAACAAATGCATACCTGGAGGGCATTCATTCTGGGCAGGTGGCCCAACAGAGAGCATTTCAGGCTCTGGCCTCAGCACTGATGGCAGCCATTGACCCTGTGTCCAGCCTCCCCCCTCCACCTTCCTCCACCCCGACCCAATCTCCTTTACCTCAGCCTATCCCAAGCACACCATCAGACCAGCATGCACACTCATCAACACACAAAAGTGGACATGGCAAACATAAGCACCGCACATCCCACAAGCACTCACACAAGCACCATCCCCATGCAGACACAGCAACATACACTGCCTCCATTGTGTCCCCCTCCTCCACGTCCTCCTCCTCCCTCCCTGTCTCGTCTCCACTCACACCTGCATGCACTACATCCTCAGCCACTACCTCCATCACCAGCACGGCCATCACCACACACCGCTCACGTGCAATCACCACCCCCACTACCATGCACACATCCCCAGTGTCCTCTCCCAGTGTGTCTGTGAGCCCTCCTCCTAAAGTACACAAACGCAGGCACACACCCACCCAAGAGCCATCCACCTCACAACAGTCTCCGGCCCATGCACCTTCACACAAAGTCAGCAAACGTACACCTCCTACAACCACTACCTCTTCCTCCACTCCCAAACCCCCTCCATCTTCCCGTCCCAGTGTGTCTAAAAAACCTTTCCTGGCAATCTTTGACCTCTTCTCTTCACCTCCCCCCGTCCCACCCCTAGGGCCAGGCTTTTCAGGTCCCAGCCCAGCACCTCAGCCACCAAATCCCCAGGCACAGTGGTGCCAGCAACTGCGGGATCATCGAGTGCGCCACCCATCAGGGCTGCCAGTGTGCCACGTAGCGAGGGCAAGGACATTCCACCACCTGCCAAGGTGAAGAAAGAAACCATATCCCAGAGGGAGAAGCCACGCCTACCAGCCACCAAGGGCTCCGCCAAAACAAAAGGGGACAGTGGCAAGACACCTGCGGCACCATCAAAGGTGGAGAAGGAACAAAAGCAGAAGAGCAGGTCAGGACAGGGCACGGTGGCACCGACTGAGGGACCAGTGTCACCTTTTCTGTCCAGGATTACACCAACCTATATGACGGGGAACACCGCAACCTGACCCACTACCAGCACCACCACCAGCACCGCCACCAGCACCGCCACCAGCACCGCCACCTGCACCGCCACCATCACCGCCACCATCACCGTAACCTGCACCACCACCGGCATGTCTGCAGGCTCAGCAACAGTCCCCAGCACCTTCCCCAGTGGGCAGCCGTCTGAGGCTGCAGGAGACGTCCTGCTATGTCCCTCAACAGGTGTTCACCCATGCACCACCGCCAGCACCGCCACCGCCGCAATCACCGCCACCAGCCCCGCAACGTGCTTGTACAGTGGCACAACCGCTGACATGGCTACCATCCCCAGTGGTCAGTCGTCCGAGGCTGGAGGAGACTTCCTGGACCCTGCCCAACTTCCATGAGGCATGACTTCCATCACTGTTTGCACCTGCAGGTGGAAGGCGAAGCCGCAGCAGTCTGGGGTATGTCTCTGCCTCCATGACGTATCATGCTACCTGTTCCTAGGCAATCTCGTGGCACACACACCCAGGTGAGGGAATGGGACCGGCCACACTGCATGTGGAGCACTCTGGGCACCATGCCCCCTCCAGAACCAGTGGAAAATGACATCCACTACCTCAGTCCTTGGCAGCATGAAGCACTCTGGGCACCATGCCCTCTCCAGAACCAGTGGAGAATGACATCCACTACCTCAGTGCTTGGCAGGATGAAGCACTCTGGGCACCATGCCCCCTTCAGAACCAATGGAGACTGTTATCAGCTTGAGAGACTGTGGCTTTGCACACCCCAGGATAAAGCAGTGGGCAAACCACCCACTGGAAAGACTTGAGAGACTGTGGTTTTGCACTCCCCAGGATACAGCAGTGGGCAAACCACCCACTGGAAAGACTTGAGAGACCGTGGCTTTGCACTCCCCAGGATGAAGCAGTGGGCAAACCACCCACTGGAAAGAATTGAGAGACTGTGGCTTTGCACTCCCCAGGATACAGCAATGGGCATGGAGCCCCATCGTGCAGCAGTGGCGTTGTGCGTTCATCCGGCTGAGGTGCCCCCCCTTCCATTCCCCCTGAGGTGCCTGTTTATTTTCGATCTGATGCCCCTGCAGTGTTCTCTCCGTTTTGAATCAGGTATCTTGTGTGGGCTTCGCCCATGCATTTTGGGACCACTGGTCCACGGACAATGATTGGTACACTATCCGTACTTGTCTAGGTGGTGTACATATTTGTATATACTGAATTTTGAACTTCCACCATCAGATTTTTCATGATTATAATTGTTACAATAATTTATTTTGTCCTTGCGTTCTTCCAGGGGGTGGGGGGGTGTATATGTAATGTTGCTGCATGTATTTGTGTGTTTGTTGTTGTGGGTGAGGGTGGTGGTGGGGGTATTACGTGTTGCGTGTGTGTGTCACTCTCTTTTCCCTCCCCCCTCTCCTGTGTTGTAGGTGCAGTCTGTCCTGCTCCTGATAGAGCAGTAGGAAGACCAGCATGAGCAGTACGTGTAGTTTGGGCTCCATGGCGTCCTGGTTCCTCGTTGGGTGTTGAGAGGTGAGTGGCTTCCTTTCTGTGTACTGTTTCTGCTGTGCTTTTGATAGCGTTGGTTCTGCCCCAGAAAAGATGGCGGATAGGCCTGTTGTGATACCGTGGACGGTACTTTGTCCTCCGCCTGTCTGTTGGTGGTGACCGCCACGGTGTTTGTTTCTACCGCCGTGGCGGTCGGAGTGTTAAAGTGGCTGTCTATTTTGGCTGTTTCCGCCATGGTCGTGATTCTATTTTTGTTTCCGCCTGCCTGTTGGCGGTATTACCACTGCTTTAACACCGACCCCAGGGTTCTAATGAGGGCCATAATCCTCTAAATTCAGAGGAAATATCCTTACCTTCCTTATATTAAAGGATGGGCCCCATTGGGATTCTCCTTTACCCTGACTAGAGTGAGGGTCCTTGCTTGGACAGGGGAAACCTGACTGCCAACCAAAGACCCAATTTCTAACAATTATGAATAAATGTTTCTGCTCGCCCCTGTCCTTGCATCCTCTCTAACCTTGGCTCTCTATTTGGACATCATGAGCATTTTAGGCCTGTACTCTTACCTAACCATGTACAATTCTGCACATTTTCCTCCTAATTCATACATTAGCAAAGCAGGGCCTTCTCCTTTTCCCATATTTTCAATAACATTCCATCCTTTAGTTGAACTTTCAACTACTTCCTCATCTTCCCTGCTACATACATTCATTAGTGTGTATATGTTGTCCCCGTCCTCCTGCACTTTCCTGACCGCTCTAATAGTGAACATCCCACTCAACTTCTGGCTAACCCCCTTACAGAATCCTACCACTACCTGGAAGATACAGTAGATCAAGGGTATTTGGACGGCTCATGGGATGGTCATTTAACTTTGAATGTCCCCCCCCCGGAATCACCAGGGAGGGAGTGTGCACAGTAACCAAAGAACAGAGACTTCTCCATCCGGAAGGAAGTTGCATATACAGCCAATCTCCACACTGCCAATAGTAGGCCATCAGACTGGAGGTGCCCCATTGCATGTCAGCATTACACCTTGTGGTGAATTGATGTTTCTCCCCACAGGGACCTTTCCGTTCCCCCTGAAACATAAAAAAAAAAAAAATTGGTGTTCTACCTGCTCGAAGAGTAGACGGTGTTTCTACCCATGTTAATCTAGATATATTGTTGTTCCATATAGCCTGACATTTTTGCTGCGTGCTATTATCACTCTGATTCCCTATCCATAAGGAGCGAGCTCTACATCCAAATGTTGTGCCATGGTGCCACTGACCATGGACGTATACTGATCCATTTACTCGAAAATATGGCATCTCTTGACAATCATGGGGCATAGGTGTGGCTGAGTAGTTCTTACAGAAAAGTGTAGGTCATGATATTCCCAGGAATACCTGCTCTAATGTTATAGTTTTCCATTTCTTACTCTTATACCTCATGACCCCTGTCTCGGCCATTATTTCTAACTTCACTGTTAACTCTTTGGGGTCTGTCAGGACATTCATTATGTCGGCTAACTCCTCCTCATATTGTGTGGTGTTTACTAAGAACGCTCCCTGCTTTAGCTGTAATGGTTGCATCCGTGCTCTCATTCTACAAAGATACAGGTGTAATAAACATTGAGTAATATTCGGGGGTACCTCTTTTGTTGATTGCAGCCTGACTGTGTCACTAGCATGTGGAATCAGGGAACAAACAAAACATGACTTATTAGTAGTCTGCATGCCTCTCTCTGTCATATGTTGGTAACACATATTATCTAATAAACTAACATGGATATTATGGGATACATTGTCATACTTATGTACTTCTCTCTGCAAGCGCTTAGTGTACTGACATTTTGCCATACATGGGCTAGAATACCATTGAATTGCAATTGCTAACATAACAAGACATGAACAGAAGAACAAAATTGAAATACATAACTGTCTGCTAGCAGTGTCGAATAGGAACTCCGCTGGCATTTTTAAAGGGGACGTTGTCCTTCGTCTTTCTCTTTGCCCTCCTCTAAAAGTTCCTGTGAATGACATGAAGCAGGGGCCCATCGAATGTCTGACAGATATATTCATGACTTCCTGCTGTCCACTTTCACTGTTGTGGGGGTCCTCTGGTAACTACGTAGGGGCCCTCGAACTTGCTGTCCCTCCATTGTCGTACAAAATTGCGGATGTACACTTATTGGCCCATGGAAATTGGACAGGTCTGCTGGGCTGCAGTGGTGCACTTCTCCTGTCGTAACACCTGTTTAGAGACAAACTTGGCAGACATCAATAACTGAGATAAATAACAATTCATCTCCTGTCCTAAAACTTCAGCTGTCTTTTGAGCATCTGTCTTCTGTTGAGTTATTGTTAAGGGAGTCGGCATAGGATGCCCTGTCACTATCTGGTGAGTGGTCAAATGATGTCACTTCCTGGTTGATTTCCGAGGGCATATAAAGCTAGTGGAAGGCAATATAGCCATTTTTTCTGCAGTGTGGCACATAGTTTACTGATTTAGGGGCTCATTCTGAGCCCGGCGGGCGGCGGGAGCCCCCGCCTGGAGGGAGCCGCCAAATGACCGCACCGCGGTCAAAAGACCGCGGCGGCCATTCAGACATTTCCTCTGGGCCGGCGGGCACTCTCCAAAAGAGCGCCCGCCGGCCCAGAGGAAATGCCCCTGCAACGAGGACGCCGGCTCAGAATTGAGCCGGCGTAGTTGCAGGGGTGCGACGGGTGCAGTTTGCACCCGTCGCGTATTTCAGTGTCTGCATTGCAGACACTGAAATACACAGTGGGGCCCTCTTACGGGGGCCCCTGCAGTGCCCATGCCATTGGCATGGGCACTGCAGGGGCCCCCAGGGGCCCCGCGGCACCCCCTACCGCCATCCTGTTCCTGGCAGGAGACCCGCCAGGAACAGGATGGCGGTAGGGGGTGTCAGAATCCCCATGGCGGCGGAGCGCGCTCCGCCGCCATGGAGGATTCCCCCGAGCAGCGGGAAGTCGGCGGGAGACCGCCGACTTTCCGCTTCTGACCGCGGCTGAACCGCCGCGGTCAGAATGCTCGTGGGAGCACCGCCAGCCTGTTGGCGGTGTCAGAATGACCCCCTTAGTTTTTTAAAAGGCCGTTAAAGCGTTCCACTATGTCAATATTCTAGGGGTGATAAACAGATTACAATTTATGTTTTATTCCTAGAGTGGTGCAGATGTGCTTAAAGAGTGCATTAACAAAGTGTGTGCCGTTATCGCTTCTGCGATTCCCTACCTAGGTATCACCTCTCTTATCAGAAAATTGGCTCCTGCTTTAGCATCATTAGGTACACATGGTCCTGCGTCAATCCAACTTGAGAAAGGGCAGACCACCACAATAAGGTATCTGTAATTGTTACATCTCTCAATCATGTCGACAAAATCTAAATGTAGATTTTTGAATGGGCATGTCGGACGAGGTATTGTTGAGGTAATCACTTTTAGTGTGGTCCTAGGGCTGTATTGTTAGCATACTGCACATTCTGCAATATACGCAGTAATCATTTCAGATAACTGTGGAATGAACCAATCTGTCTGTAATGTGGCAAGTAGATATTCCATGGCAATGTGTGTAGGGAGGTGTAGTTGTTCTAGGGCTGTATATAACAGGGCTTGTGGCATTACTGGTTTACCTGTGCTTTCTTGCCTATAGATGAAATCTGTTGGTGACTGTATGCACCCTCGCTGTTCCCACAGCTCCCTTTCATGAGGTAGTGCTTGATCTTGCAATTCGCGTAAATGTAATTGTGCTGTCTCTGTATATGTGGTGGTAATTCAGTAGCATTCTGTTGTCTGATTGTCATCAATTCTAATGTGTGTTCATCTTGTTCACTATAATTTGGAGATGTTTTAGCTGTTTCTTTTGCTGCCCAGTCTGTCAAGGCATTACCCCTGGAGAGAAGGTCTTGCTGATTGGTGTGTGCTGCACATTTTATAACTGCTACCTTAGATGGTAGAGTTAAAGCCTTTGTCAATTGTGCCAATAAATCTTTATGCGTTACAGGGAATCCATCAGATTTAAGAAATCCCCTCCTTTCCCACCTGTGAATGCTAGAATGCAGATTGGTGGGGACATATGCTGAATCTGAATAAATGGTAACCTCTAGTCCTTTGGCTTGCTGCAACGCTTCAATGATGGCCACTAATTCTGCAGCCTGTGCTGAGAAATGGGAAGGGAGTGGTATGTAACTTACTATCTGTAAGGTGTCAGATGATACCTGCTGTTAGGCTCTTACAACGGCTGCTCCAGAGGTGCCTAATCCCAGTCTCCTGATCTATGAAAGAGGACCCATCAACAAAGAGCAACATGCTCCCAGGGATGGGGTCTCCTCCCACCTTACTCTCTTCTTCTGGTGTGTAATTGGCACAGTGGTGTACTTGTTTATCGTCAGAAACTGGGTGTGCAAAGAACATTGCTGGATTAACTGTGTGACATTGAACCACTTGCAATGATGGTATTGAAAGTATTACTTCATATCCAGATACCCTTTGAGTTGTAAGGGTACTCTTGCTTTTTTGCAAGATGGCGAATACTGCATGCTCTACATACAGTGTTAAAGGTGATCCCATCACTATGGTGGTGCTTTTTTTGCAATGCAATAGCTGCTTTAGCCTGTGCTTGCTCACATGGATAATGCCCTTTCATGACAGGATCTAGCAGCCCACTGTAGTAAGCAATTGGTTTGTATCCCATGGATGTCTTTTGAGTTAGTACCGCTATCATTGTCATTCCATTATAATGACAGAAGAGGTAGAATGATATATTATAATCAGGTGTACCTAATACTGGAACATTTGTGACTACTCTCTTTAGCTCCAGGAAGGCTGTCTCCATTTCATAAGTCCAGTCGATTTTGTTTGCATTTGTGTGGGACTCCTTTAAGGCAGTTAGAAATGGTGCGGTCAGAGTGGTGTAATTGAATACCTACTGCCTCACATAATTGCAGAGTCCTAAAAACCTCTTGCATTGTGGTCGTGGGCTGAGACATGTTCCTGATGCTCTCTACTTTGCCCGGTGTCACCTTCCTCCCATCTTTAGATATTATCTGTCCCAAATAGTGGACCTCTGTCTACACGTACTGCAATTTATTTTTGTCCTCTTTGTAACCTTTTTCTGCAAGCATGCAGAGGAGGCCAATGGTGTCGTCTCTACATATGTCTTCAGTAGCGCTTCAAATCATATCATCCACATATTGTAAAAGAGTATTCTTGCATTTTATATTTGCTAAATCCTTTTTCACTGTCCTGTTAAAAATACTCGGGGACTCACAGAAGCCTGGTGGGAGCCTTCTGTAGCAGTATTGTGTCTCTTTAAATGTAAATCCAGTCAAATATCGACTGTCAGAATGCAATGGAATGCTGAAAAATGTATTTTTCAAATCAACCACGGAAATATAAGTGGCATCTTTGGGAATGTTTGTCAGTATGACTGATGGGTCGGGTACCACTGGAAATTCTGGTATTATTACATCGTTTAGGGAGCGCAAATTCTGAATCATCCTCTAAGTTTCCGTGGCCTTGCGTATCCGAAAAATCAGCTTATTGCACGGTGTCAACCTCTGATATATTACTTCCTGCTCAAGTAACAGTTGGATTGTAGGCAGGGTGCCTTCTTCTGCCTCTTTGGACAAGGGGCACTGGCGTATCCTAGGCAGTATTGCTCCAGGTTTCAATATAATTTTCAGAGGCTCAGCCCCTTTGATCAGTCCCAGATCATATGTCCCCTTTGTCCACAACACTTCTGGTACCTTTGCCAAATCTTTTTCTATTATTGGTCTGTCTTGTGCGTGTCTGGACACTGTCCTATATTGCAACTGCACTCTAATGGCAATGTCCATCTCAAATACAACTGTCTCAATTTGTTGGCAATCAAATACTTCTTCGTTTGATATATATCTTAATTGAACCCCGGGATCTGTGAACACTATTGATGCCCACATTTCCTGTCTCCTGTCAACTGCCATTAGCATGGCGTATGTTGATCTTATTTCAAGGGCAGATATTTCCAATATCATTTCAGGTTCTACTATGGGATCCACAGGCTTGCAGGGTCTGAACAGCAGTTCCTTTGGTAATTGCACTGTTTTCTCTCGGAGCACTGGTCTGTGCGCTATCAAGGCATATAAAAAAAGCCTCTGTGCTGACAGGAACTGCTCTGACCTGCTGTCCTAGCTCCTCATGGGCTATGAGGGACAGTATTCTGCTTGGTGCGACACCTGGTGTGTAACATACCATCGACCCATCCTCCACAAAGGAGATGGTCATGTTCAATTTGCTCATTAGGTCTCTCCCAAGAAGATTGACTGGTGACTTTGGGGAATATATTAGTGGCCCTTCAATTTGTGTATCTCCCACAATCCTACTCACTGATTTGGTGAATGGAACTCCCCTCACAGCCCCAGAAAACCCTTGTGTGTCCATTGAGCTACAAGAAAGTGGTAGCATTCCTTCCTTTATACATGATTTGGTGTCCCCAGTGCTGATTAAAAACCTGTAGGGGCGACCTTCTATGGCTACCGACACAGTAGGTTCCTCGTCTGACCTGTGGGTTACCAATAGTATTGGACACATAGGGGGTCATTCTGACCCTGGCGGCCGGTGGCCGCCAGGGCCACCGACCACGGGAGCACCGCCAACAGGCTGGCGGTGCTCCCGAGGGCATTCTGACCGCGGCGGTTCAGCCGCGGTCAGAAAGGGTAAACCGGCGGTCTCCCGCCGGTTTACCACTGCCCGTTGGAATCCTCCAAGGCGGCGCAGCTTGCTGCGCCGCCGAGGGGATTCTGACACCCCCTACCGCCATCCTGTTCCTGGCGGTTCGCCCGCCAGGAACAGGATGGCGGTAAGGGGTGTCGCGGGGCCCCTGGGGGCCCCTGCTGTGCCCATGCCAATGGCATGGGCACTGCAGGGGCCCCTGTAAGAGGGCCCCACTTGTATTTCACTGTCTGCTTAGCAGACAGTGAAATATGCGACGGGTGCAGTAGCACCCGTCGCACCTTCCTACTCCGCCGGCTCGATTACGAGCCGGCTTCATCGTGGGAAGGACGTTTTCCCCTGGGCTGGCGGGCGGCCTTTTGGAGGCCGCCCGCCAGCCCAGGGGAAACCTCAAAATACCCACCGCGATCTTCCGACCGCGGTACGGTATTTTGGCGGCTCCCGCCGGGCGCGCGGTGACCGCGCCCGGCGGGAGTCAGAATGACCCCCATAGTGGCCATCTGCGGGCTCTGTCATTGGGTTTAATTGTGAGTTGGCGTTCCCCCGGATATTTGGGGTGGTGCATGAAAGGGCTTGTCTCCTTGCACTGTTACCCCTCCCACCTGAACCTGTGCTTGTCCTCCTGTAGTGTTGCTAACACCTTGGGGCCCGCCCTGCGACATCCGCCCCTGTGGTGCAACCCACTGGACTTGAGGGCCCTGTGGGGCCCCTGTATTGCTTGCTGCTGGGGCACCAATTGCACCTGTTGTGACCACACCTGCCCCATGCAGGGTATTCCAACCTTGTGTTCTCTCATCGTTTTTTCCTGGCCCTGCATTCTCTTGAAAATTGGCCCATTTTACCGCAGTAATAACATTGTTTTCCTTTCCTTTAACTTCCTTGTCTTTTTCCTTGTGTCGACCCTTGCTCTCCTAAAAAGCTTCCCTGCCCCTTCCTCATATCACTTACTGGTGATCCTCCTGGCGCCTGTACCTGCACTGGCGTTGCGACAGTTGTTGACAGTGGTCAGTGACAAGTGCCCCTTCTGTACTCAATTTCTTAAGTTTTTGTTTCACCAACTTAGCTGTGGCCCTTTCTGTCCGTTCTGTCCCTTCCTTGTCTTTTTTGTGTTTTCGCTTAAAGTAATGTATTATATGGGCCTGTATTTTGGGCCATGGTTTAGCCTCTATTCCCACCACTCCATCTAATCTTGGTTGTATATCGGTGGGAAGGCCTCGCTTTAATACATTATAAAACAAAACTGCATTTCCTCCTGTGTTTTCCCAGTTACATCCTACTTCCTGCACCCATCGTTCTTTCACGCTATTAATGAATTCTGCAATATTCTCAATCAGCTTCATACTTTCTGCCATAGGGCTCCAATGTCCAGGCTATCTGGATACGTCCACTGAAGTGTATCCCAAACATGTTGGCGGACATTGTTAAAAGATGTTCAATCAAACTGTGTATTTATCATTGTCACTTGAGGGAACCCTGCTCTAACAAAAATAGTGTTTATTTCATCTCCCACTAATGAATTGAGCAAGCTTTTAACATCGCCTAAAGCAAGGTTGACCCCGGCAGTGTGTTTTTCAAAGCATCCTATCCATTTTCCCGCACCTTCAGACAGCGGGGGAATTGCTCTTTTTAAGTTCTCTTTGTCCATCTGAGGCCATGGCACTTAAGTTGGTCCCTGCCCTCCCTTAAAAATAAGGGGCTATTGAGTTAATGGTCAAGGCCTTACTGACCTGAGGCTTAACCTTGGATCTTGTCTAGTACTGTGTCACTTTAGTTGGTTTGCTTATAGCAAACTACTCCCAGACGGCAAGGCATTCTTGCATGTAGGGGTAGTTCCAACCTGGGTCACCCCATCCCTGCTGTATGCAATCTTCTGCAATCAAAGGGTTGAAAAGACCCTTGTCGGGCCATGGCTTTCTTCCTTCCTTTTTGGTTCACCTCGCCAATTCATCCGAGAAGGGTTGACATAAATAGCTACCCTCCTTTTGCTCTATTGTCTCTATGGGTGTCAAATCTGACCTTGTTTTTAGGATTGACCTCCTTTTTGTATCTGTTGTACCTCTTGCTATCGGTAATAACTCTTGTGTAGGGCTGGGGCGAAAAGTATATAGCCTTATGTTAGCGCCTTGTTCGTGCGCACTCATATTAAACCCATTGTCCCAGCCCTCATCATCCTCTGCCCCTGTTGCACCTTGTTAAGTCATATTGTGGTGTCTCTACATCCTTCTCCCTTTCCTCTTCCTCTTCTATCCATTCCTCTGCTGTCTCTCTCAGTGTCTGCAGACATGTCTCCAAGCCTAATAATGACATGCCCTATTGTCCATTGCCCCCAAAGAGGGGAAAACCTCCTAAACCGATCTGCCCTCCTCACCGTATGCTGCAACTCACTTATCAGCCTGTCTCTCACACTCTGTTCTGGGTCAGCTCGAGGAGCTGATGGGACAGGAGCAAGGGTCGCCTCAGCTCCTTGCGCCTCTAACCTCTCCTCCTTAGGCTCAACCCGAATTGGATCCTGGTTCCCTGCAGCTGGCAGGATAGGGTAGAGAGCACAAGGTGGGGGTTCCCCTAGATATTTTCTTGGGGGTTCTGATTGTGTTTGCGCCATGACCTCTTCGGGCACAGGTGACTTCACATTTGTCTTCTCATGACAGAATACCCACCATAGTGACAGAATAGCTTACCTTTTCTGTCTCTCCTTTTTCTTATAGGTTGAGCGAATGTAAGTCAATGTGTGTTCAGCTATGTCCTTGTCAAATGTCTCTTCATTTGGCCATGGTTGGGTGTGATCCTCAGTGCCCTTATGCCCCTGCCTACAATATTTTAGTATTTTTTTTTATCTGAAGGGAATGTTTTTATCATATGATCCAGAGGGGTGTCCATGGTCCCCACAGGACGTGTGTTTCCTATGCGTACATCTTGCAGTCTGACCGCTGCACTGTGTATCCCTTTTCGGCCCTCGTCTCCGTTCTCAATGTATATTTGCCTTTACCACTGTTGCTGACCTATAGCAGTGATATGCAGGGATAATCTTACACAGTATTGACTGACTTTACATATATTGTTGTGAGACCGAATTGGTGAACATCAGCTATACTTATCGCTAATCTGTGCAACACCTCTTCTATGGTGATATCCGGGGCGGGTGAATTTATGGGGGATTTGAGTGGATTGGTACCTGGCGCAATGCGTGTTATAACGTTGTCATGTATGTAGATAAGTACTTGTGGTGCTCGGGATGAGCCATTCATTGTTTAAGGTTGTGAAATTACGAATCACTATGAGAAATGCATCAAGAAGAGCCTCTATTACGAGGGGTGACTGTGTTATTATTTCAAACTGTGGAGTGTTGCATGGGCATAGGGGTTACCCGTGAGCCCATTTAAATACTACTTTTAACTCAATGGTATCCATTTCCTGCCACAGAGTATCATCAACCTCACTCAGAGGGACTTATTAACAATTTTCACTTAATTTGGGATGTTTTATTCTGGCTCCCTGTGTTTTTATCTACACTGATTATTCACCACTTACTGGACACTTAAAGGGTGTCTATTGGGATGTCAAAAATATGGCAGAGATCTTGCGCCCTTTCCTCCTCACTTATAACTGACTGTGTGACAACTGGTGGGGACTCCTGCCATTTCTCTAGAACTTGACCCTTATGATTATAAAACACTGTACTCTTTTTGTCCTCCTTCTCACTCATTACTCATAAAATGCATCCACTTTTTACTGTTGCGCTTTTCAGGTTTGCAACCAAGGGTCTGACCGTGCCCATGGCAAAGTCAACTGACACCAACCATCTGGTTGTCCCCTTACCTAAATGTCAGACTCCCTACTGATGCCTCAGGCTCGGTCGCTCTCCCTCAAAGACGCATTCCAGATATGTTAGATCTGGGAATTTGGTGAGCCGGGTGTCTGACTCATTCAGAGCAAGACATGCCGGCACCGGTAAAGTGGCCATCATCATGTCAGACTTCACACTTGTTACCCGTCCACCTCACTACTTCTACTCTGACCCTTCGGATCTAACCAGGATACCTGCTGGGCATTCCCAAATGTAGGTCCCTTCCAGTGTATGCTCACCTGATTTGCGCGCAGTATTCTATGTAAGCAGTGCAGGCGGTGCCTCCTTCAGCTGCAATCCAGGGAAGAGAAGATGGCTCCTAGCTGGATACCCCAAATGTTGTGGAGTCAGGAAATGAAAAAACAACACAACTTTGTTTGGCAAAATAACTTGGGATTTTATGTATCATGACCGGGAGGGCAGCTCAGCTCAGCAACTGATACCGCACTCAACTTCGTCATCACGAACAACATCTTTTATAGTCTCAAAATAACTTGAATGCGTCTTATCACTTGTCATGCATATTACCTTAAGGGCTTAATTTGTATATTGTTATCTCTACTTGTTTTAGCACAAAGCAATATTTCTCCTTGGAAAAGCATCTAATTACACATTTACAGAAAAGCAAAGGTTACACATCTGTCATGGATACATTTGCTAATAATCGCTATGCTTTTGATCGCACGATCTGAAGCCTATCAGTATGTCCTTCCTCAGCTAGCTCCGCACTTGGAAACATTTCTGTCTATCCTCCCATGCACAGCTGCTGGACTTCAAGCATCAAAGCTTATTGTGTTCCCTTTCCAAAACCACCATGATGCACACTTCCCTTGTGAACGTGGATCAGAACGTATACGCTCCCTGTGAGCGTGTTATGGCTCAAGCTTTCATGTTGTGGCCTTCTACTTCCAACTGCATTCTGAATAAATGTTTCTGCTCACTCCTGTCCCTGCACCTCCAGCATCCTCTCTATCCTTGGCTCTCTATTTGGACATCATGAGCCTTTTAGGCCTGTACTCTTCTCTTACTAGGTACAGTTCTGCACATTTCCCTCCTAATTCATGCATTAGCGAAAGTGGGCCTTCTTTTTCCATATTTTCAATAACATTAGCAAGATGTTTGGTATGAATGTTATGGTTATGCCTGGATGCAGAGAAAAACATAGTCACTTCTGGCCTGATGGTCAAGATCATGTACTGTCACTCAGTAGGCTGAAAGTTAATTTACTAGTATTGCTTGGCAGTGCTTGTTTGTTTACTACTGGTTTGATTGTTAAACCTTCCTAGTGATGGAATATTAATGTTTCTTTCCTATTATAAGCGTGTGTTGCATGTTTTAGGTATGTTTAGAAAGATCCCAGTATGGAATCGCCTGTGGCCTACTGGTTAAAGTCACAGACTCTTGCACTGAAATGAGAGGGTTCTTCTCTAGGTATGTCACTTGTCTTTGCCCTCCTTATTTTTTTTTAACTTCAAACGTTTAAGGTTCATACTGAAAGGTGATCTCACTTGTTTTTAACTACAAAATCAGTTTTCTTTTAAATTTGTCCTAAAATATCTTGTTCTACGTTTATTACTCATCAAAGCCTAAAAAACTTCTCTCCATCACTCTCCCTATCTCTCTCAAGTTCCCTCTGTCAATCTCTATCTGTTAATTTCTCTCCCTCTCTCTCAATCTCTCACTTTCAGTCACTCAATCTTCCATCCCATAATGGAATTGAAGAGAAGGAGAGATTGTTATTGTAATGGCCTCTCTATACAATGACTTCCCAGAGTCAGGCTAGCAAGTTGTTTGGTACGAATGTTATAGTTACGTCTGGATGCAGAGGAAAACATCTGGCCTAATGTTCAAGGTCATGCACTATCACTCAGTAGGCTGAAGGTTCAATTACCTATATCTCTTGGCAGTGTGTTTGTTTATTTACTAGTGTTTCGACTGTTAGACCTCCCTACTTTTGGAACATTCATGTTTCTTTTCCATCACATGCATGGGTTGAATGTCATAGATATATCTGGAACCATCACAGTAAGGAGCTACCTGTGGCCTAATGGTTAAGGTCACAGACATTCCCTCTGAAAATTGGGGATTCCACTCCTAGTGTGTATGTCATCATTTCAGTGTTAGATTTCTTTTAAACTTTATAAGTTTAAGGTTCATACTGAAAGGTGATATAACTCATTTTAAATTACATACACGCTTCTTTTTAATTTGCCATAAAGTATCTCATTCTACGTATATATCATTCATAAAAGCCTAAAATCATCTCTCCCTCTCTCAAGCTCTCTGTTAATCTTTTTCTCTTAAGTTCTCTCCCCCTCTCTCTCTCAGTCTCTCACTTTGTGTCTCACTCTTCCATCCCATAACGGGATGAAAGAGAGAGAGATTATTATTTCAATGGTCTCTCTATACAATGACTTCCACAAGTCAGACTAGCAGATGTTTGGTGTGTGAAAGGGCTTCTTTTGACATGGTTAGCCCACCCACTTTTTGCCGGGTATCTGATTTGGTTTGAAAGTTGTTAATGCCCAGGGCCCCTGCTAAACAGGTTCCCTCGGCCAGATCACTTTCCCAAAATTGTTGTGATGTACTGGCACCACCTTTGGCTGCCACTCTAAGGGCCATATGTACAAACACATTTTCCCATTGACACAGAATGGGAAAAACCCTTTGCTACATCTGGCCCTAAGTCCCTAGTAAATGGTACTAAGGTACCCAGGGCATGGGGTGCTAAGGGCAGGCCCCTGAAGGCAGCAGCACAGATTGTGCCACCTTCAGGGACCATGCAAACAAGTACACCCAGCACTGCCATTGCAGGCTGAATGTCCTGGTGCAATCCTAAAATGCAAAACCGATATGGCACACAGCCTGTGTGACCTGCCCACTACACACTGCATGCAATATAGGTAAGCCACCCTCTGGCAGGCCTTCCAGCCTTAATGCAGGGAGCAATATAATGCATGTGTAGGCATAGAAGCATGAGCAGTATGCCCCTACTATGCCCTTGCCAAACCTGGGACATGGACATAGTAAGTGAACAGAGCAGCCATTACGAATGCATGTGCTGGACACTGGTCAGTACGAGTTTCCCAGCTACATGATGGCCATTCTGAACCCTAGCTTATTTGGTATCAAACAACTCAGAACAATAAATCTAAACTGGCACCCGTATTGGATTTATTGCAAAGGGTACCCAAGGGCCACCTTAGAGCTAACCCCTGCAAAGCTAACTAACCCTGGCATGGTTGTGGCCCCGTCACAACCAGCCTGCCACCACCAGATAAGATTCTGGAATCCTGGTGTGAGAGCCCTTGCTCTCTGGGTTCAGAAAACAAAGCCCTTCCTGGGCAGAGATGTTACAACTCCTCCGCCAGAAATGTGCACTGCCCTGCCAGCGAGCTTGCCGGCTTTGAAACTCAACCCCCAGGCCTGCTCCTAGTAGCAGATGGCCACCCCGTTGCAAACCCCCACTTTTGGAGGAAGCAATGTCGGGCAAATGCATGAAGGACAGGAGGAGTGGCCACCCCCAGCCTGCACCACCCTTAAGGTGTATCATGCGAGGTAACCTCTCCATTTAATTTTCCTCCATCTTGCATGGTAGGAAAATAGCCAATCAGGAATACGGAGGTGACCTTTGCCCACATGGAGCAGGCACCCCTAGCCCTGCCGATCAGATTCCAAGGACACAAGAAGTCCAGCAACAAAGAAGACCCCAGACTGGAGAACTGCATTCCTGCTGCAGTAAGAAAAAGGCACCGAACCCTGCCTGCTGCGCCCAGGACTTGACAATCACCACTGAGGGGGTATAGGGACATCGGACGGACTCTACAAAACCCAAGAGGAGCTCCACCCTTCTGAAAAGTGCCAAAGATCTCCCTCCAGACTGAAGGCATCACTCCCTGCAACAAAGAAGCAAAAGGCCTGCGAAGTCCAGTTCACTGACCAGCCGCTGACCAAGGAACCGGACACAGCTGCCAGACCAAATTCCACCTGGTGGACCCAGAGGACAGACCCTGCAAGTGTGCCAAGTTTGGTGGCACCACGACCTCCAGTGGCTGAATCGTGCAATAGCCCTGGGAACTGGACTCCCAACATCGGACACCCTGAAGAAAGTCGACTCTGGACACCCAAAGGACCAAGAGCAAGCCCCAGTCGATGGTCTCCAGGATACTTAAGAACTACCAATCACTGGAGGGGCCGAGAAAGGCATGAAAGGAGAGGAAAGGCGTTTCCTCTCCTTTCATGTCTCTCTCAGCATTTCTGCTGCCCGATCACAGGAATTTGTATTTTTGTGTAATTGACATGAGAGGAGTGGCCCCTTGGGCAAGAACTGATACCAGGGATATATATTTTTTTTTTATATGTAGGGAGCGACCCCTTAGGCAAGGGTTGCTCCGGGGAGGGCAAAATTAATTTTAGGCCATTTCTTCCTATTTTTATTACTAGACACCAGGGATTTTTTGTATTTGTTTTTGTTATTGACATGAGGGGAGCAGCCCATTGGGCAAGGGCCGCTCCCCAGGGGGCCAAATTATTTTTAAGCCATTTCTGCCCCCCCCCCCTGGGGCAGAAACCCCCTATACACCAGGGACACATTTTTTTGTTTATATATATGTGGGAGCGACCCCTTAGGCAAGGGTCACTCCCCGGGGGGGGGCACAATTACTTTTAGGCCATTTCTTCCCCCCTTGGGGGCAGATCGGCCTATTTTTATTAGGCCAATCAGCGCCCCGGGGGGGCGAAACCACTAGACACCAGGGATTCTTTTTTTTAATATTATTCAATGAGGGGAGCGGCCTCTTGGGCAAGGGCCGCTCCCCGGATGGGGGGGGAATGTTTTTAGGCCTTTTCTGCCCCCTGGCAGCAGATCAGCCTATTATAATTAGGCCGAAACCCCCAGACACCAGGGATATTTTTTATATGTTTACTTTTCTTTTTTATATATGGGGAGTGACCCCTTAGGCAAGGGTCGCTCTCCTGGGGGTAAAATTGTATTTAGGCACTTTTTGCCCCCCTTGGGGACAGATCAGCCTATTTTTGTTAGGGCAATCTGCCCCAAGGGGGGCAGAAACCACTAGACACCTGTGACGGGCTGTGGCACACGACAGCCCTGACGGAGGTTGCGGCACGGACTAACTCTGCCGCCTCCGACCCGGAAGGGGAAGGTCCACCGACCAACCCCCTTCAACTTCCGGGTTCCAAAGGGCAGGGACAGCAACTTCGTGCCCTTTCAAGAATAAAAGAAAACACTGCCACGAAGAATAGGTCGGACGCCGGGGAGCTGGAGGATCCTGAGACCGCCGTGAGGACGACGACCAGGAACCCACAACAAAGCCAAGGAGCTGCCGATTTGGAGGAGGATGCTGGACCCAACACAGGAAAGCCCAGAGCGACGCCAGCGGCGAGGGAGGTGCCCAGCGCGAATTCCAGCCACGCTTCAGGAGAAGCGTGGCCTCTCCAGGTGCGTGTCACTCTTGGAAAGGGGGATGAGGGGGTGGTTGGGAGAAAATACCCAGCCCTGACAGTAGTAGGAAGTGAATTTTGGGCTTTGAGACTTCGTTGTGTTGTTTTCTTTATTGTTTTTTTTTTTTTTTGTGCAAAGGAAGGGGTGTTGTGGAGGGGACACCATATTAAAGGGAGGGGTGATGAAAAAAGGGCAATACTACAAGAAAGACAGCAAGGGAAGAGTTGGATCGGAAAGGACCCAGAAACAGAGACAGACAAAGAACGGTCCAATAAAGGCAGCCAGAAATACTAAGACAGAACAAAAACGAAGGAAGGAATCCCCAACAAATCCAGGAAAAACAGTAAGAGAGAGAAAGAGAGAAAAACCTCCAAGAAACAAAAAGGATACAAGTGTTAGGAAAAAGGGAACAAGAGAGAGAGAGGGAAAACTCCCACCACGTAATAAAAACCAAAGGATAAAGAAGGGCACGGAAAAGATAGACAGGAAAAGGGAAAAGGAAGACAGGAAAGACGAAGGGGGAAAGATAAAACCTGTATTTAGGATATCCTACTTACCGGTACTTTTATCTTGTGTTTCCTCGCATGTGCCTCCCAGGAGCCCTGGAAGAAGAGAAACAAGAAAAGGAGAACCTGAACCGCAGCTGTCACAAGAATAGGACACAAAACAGTACAAAATACTTATTTTTTGCACAACAAAAATAAACCTCACCTGAACTGGTAAATGCTGCCTTCGTGTCCTCCTTGCATCACCCGGCCACAACACCAGGGATTTTTATTTTTTGGTGTCAATTTCACGCAAGGGTCACTCCCAGGGGCACAATTAGATCAGCCTATTATAACTAGGCCAATATGCCCCCCTATTTCTATTAAACTCTTTCTTTTCTTTATTTCGGCCAATTAGGCCATAAAAGATGTACACAAAAAACACACATATGAACATGTAAAACCATCAAGGGAAAGTAAACAGGAAACACATCAGATAAAAGACCATACAATTGAAATGAAAACTTAAAATTAGATAGGAGCCTGCAACTTTAAAATACGGGTACGAGTATGCCAGACATTGGTAAGGAATTTGGCTAGTGCAAACACAATTGGACCTGAAACATCAGTTTTTAAAATTCTGTACACCGGGAGGTACTCCCTAAAACCAAGGTTTCTAATAAGTGGTAGGAGCCAATATTTCCTGGCGGCCATGTAAGTTGGACAAAACAAGACCACATGCAGATCGCTTTCCTCTGCTCCCACACATGTCGGACATAGCTTGGTAGATGGCAGTGTTGACCAGGAGCAGGTGTAAGATCGCAGAGGCAATGTGCCATATCTCCATTGGAGAAAAAGCTTCCTGGCCAGCACAGGAGACATAGCATCCAGAACCCTCTCCAAACGGTATGAGTCCTTGCTTTGCGCGAATACAGATGTTAATGACCCCTCATTCTTGCAGTCTAGGGCCATAGCTAATTTCTGCTCGTGGTAAGCACTGACCAAAGCTCTTCGTGGGATCCTTAGTGAGGCGTTAGCTGGATCCGACCACAGGTCAGGGAGGCCCAATCCCATACAGGACTTTTTTATATATTTTATCCACGGGATCTGTAGGGCTTTAGGGTGGGTTAAAAACTCCCTCAGTTCCGCCCTATAAGAAGAGAGTTCTTCGGTGCTCCATAGCCTTCGCCAGAAGACTATGGGTCTGAGACCTAATTCATCTGCTATTGGTCTCAGACCCAGATCCATCCTCAGGGGGAGGAGCGGAGTACTGGACGGAAGTGCTACTATCTGTCTAATGAAGTTGTTCTCAGTTATAGACAAACTGCAGGAAGCTGTGTGACCCCACAGTTCCGCCCCGTACATCAGAGCTCCTCTAGCCTGTGCCTTGTATATCTGGATAAGCGGCCCCAGCGGTCGATATGTGGAGCTTCTCATCAACCGAGCAATGCCGCCAGTGGTCTGCACTAATTTAAGGTTAACCCTAGTCTGGTGAGTTCCCCAGGACATGGTTTCATTCAACGTTACACCTAGATATTCAAAGGTGGAAACTCTCTCTAAATGTGAAGCTCCCAGTAAGGGGTTCGGGCGTGATCTTGGGGTTGGGTTCATAACCATAAACTTGGTTTTGTTAGCATTGATTTCTAACCCCCTATCTGTGCAAAAAGCCACAAAAGAATCAAGGATCCTCTGTATCCCCATGGGGGTTTTGGACAGCAGCAGGGCGTCATCTGCAAACATGATTGCAGGCACCCTGCCGCCATTCAATTTTGGGGCATCAGTGTATTCAGTTCCATTGAGATGGGCGATTACCCCGTTGACGAAGAGGCAGAACAGGGTCGGTGCCAATACACAGCCCTGTCTAACCACCCTGTCAACGGGGAATCTGTCTGTTAATTCCCCATGTTTCCCGCACCTGACCCGGGCATAGTTATTATGGTGCAATCTCTTTAAAATTATCAGGATGTCTGGGGGGACCCCCATCTCAGCCAGAACACTCCAGAGTTTCCCTCTGGGCACGAGGTCGAACGCAGCCCTCAGGTCCACAAATATAGTGTATAAACTACCCCCTTCCAATATTGCTGCCCTCCAATAGATAACGTTCAGACGAAAAACCTGGTCCACTGTAGAAACTCCCTTTCTAAATCCCGCCTGATACGGACTAAGGGCACCCGTTTCTTCCACCCAGTCCTGAAGCCGATTCAGCAGTATCCTGCCAAACAGCTTCTGTGACACGTCAATTAGACTGATTGGTCTGTAGTTGGCTGGGAGCAGGGGCGAGCCCCTTTTAAATATAGGAACCACCTCTGCCCCCAGCCAAGTACTCGGAATTTCCATGCCACACAAAACTCCATTAAACACTGCAGCCAGATAGGGGGCCCAAACACCAGGCTCCTGCTTGAACAGGTCCCCGGGCAGGCCGTCCAATCCTGGCGCCTTTCCAGCTTTAAGTCCCATTAGTGCTACCTTCACCTCCCCCACTGTTATCAAATCCCCGCCATACTCTACCAGTCCAGTACCGCAATCAATCTTAGTTTCTCCCTGCTCGGAACTGTAGAGAGACTGGAAGTGTGCCAGCCACACCCCTGCTGCAATATTTGGTTCTATTGCCGAATGGAGGTTCCCCGACCCCCCGTTTACTACTCTCCAAAACATTCGGTGGTCTCTTGTTGCGAGGGAAGTGGTAAGCTCCTCCCACTGGTTCTCCTCCCATTCGGTTTTAGCATGGATGACCAGTTTTTTATAAGCCCGTCTACTTTCTCGCAGCTTCTCTCTATCTGTTCCCTCCTTGATGCATCTGAGGAGTTCTCCCTTTGCCTTCCTACAGACTGCATTATACCATAAGGAGTTATGTTGTTGGATCCTCTTCTGATTCTGGACCCTGGTAAAAAGCTCAGAGGCCGCTCCCTTTATAAGGTCCTCATGAGCCTGGTATAATTTCTCATAGTGGGCTATATTGCCCACATCGTTGGCTAGCTCTCCCACTTTTTTCAAAATGGGGATTAAACCTGCGTAGAGCTTCGAAAGTTTCACTTGGCTCGTAGCTAGTTTATCCCACCTGATTCTTCTCCTGTTATTGTCTAATAGTAGTTCAGGTTTGGACTCCCCCATGGTTGTTGTGGAGGCCTTTGGCCCAGGATGGCTAAGATCGAGTTCAAGGGCGTTATGGTCACTATCCAGTCTCTCCACCACCCTAAAGTCCAGGATAGAAGACCAGTTCACTATCTGTACAAGAGCATAGTCCAAGCGGGACTCTCTTCCCACTCTATTGTACGTGGTTTTGCTTGGTACATCAGACTTAATACGTCCATTGCAGGCTCTAATTCCATGCTTTAGGGTGAGAGCAGTAATCTGCAAAGCCACAGGCGTCCATGCCTTTGGGGAAGGTGCTACAACAGAGGGTACTGACCACCTGAACTCTTCTTCCATGGGAAATCCCTCTACGAGACCGACCAACGGCTCGAAATGGGAATTTAAATCCCCTCCCACTATGTAAGGGATATCTCTTGGCATTTCCGCTAAATATACTGAAAGCTCCTCTATAGTGGGGGATTCACGCGAAGCTCCCACTGGCCTAGAGTAAATATTTATCAGGGCTAGTTTCGCTAGGTTCGGCCAGGCTAATAAAACCACTAGGATATCATCTGATGGCACCGGTAGGCGTGAAGCCTGACATCCTAAGTGGGAAGCCACCCAAGTTGTAAGTCCACCAGAGGGGCGGCCCTTACCCTCCCACCTAGCCGAGATGGAAAATGACTCGTAACCTTGATGGTTGTAATCTTCCCTTGCCCAAGTCTCTTGGAACATGCAAACATCCCCGGACTCAATGTAAGTTATCCAATCTTGGGTGCCCAGTTTGCTGGCTAAACCAGCCACATTCCACCAAATTAGTCTCATGTGCGCTGGAGAAGCCACAGAACAGATTGCAGGGATGGAATGGGGGGAAGAGCCAGTACCAAAGCCAGAAACTACACCAATTGCTCTACCAGGGGCATTTTCAGAAGTGGGTTCAGCCGGATCAGGCAGTTTACTGGGACCATTATCCAAGGTCACAGGATTTGAGTTCGGGTTTGGGGGCAGTCAGTCCACACCATCCAGACCCTTCAGACAATTAAAACGATTGTGGTCCAAAAAGGGAGTCTCCGAAGGTCGATAAACTGGACGTGGAGCATATCCCCTGTGTCTAGATCTTCGTTCCACCCTTGTCCAGTTACCTTGTGACAAGTCATGGTGCAAGCGAATGGGAGGGAAAAAGAAAGAAACTGGCAAAGTCTGTATGGTAGAATCTAATGATCTATTTGACCCAGCACAAATGTATAGTACTGTTCCAGGGTCTCGGAAAGACACAATGATACAGTCCCCTGCTATTGATTTCCCCGACTTCCCCAACCATGGTACCCTTCTTACCATAATGATCTCATTGTTGAGGTGAGCTGGAAGAGGTCTATTCCAATTCAACCATTTAATGGTTTTCCTCTTGAGTGAGTGATAGTTCTCATTTTCACCCAATTCTAGAGAGGGAACACCAGCCAACACCACCATGAGGCTGTTAGCCTCTGGTGGTAAGTCGGGTCCTCGTGGTCTAGGGGCAGGCTTACCAGGGAGTATACGTTGGAGTGCTGGGCCATCTGTTTCTGATGGTAGGATGTTAAAGTTAGTAGGTAAAATTGGAACTGGGATAGCCATAGGTGGCTGTAAAAGAGGGGCGGCAGTGGTGCCCAAGGGAGGCCCTGTGTGGATCGGTGGGTTTTGTATATTGGGGAAGGTTCCTATTGGTAGATTGGACTCAGTGGTTCTACTCTGTTTGTTGTCCAAAATTTTCAGGGTGGTTAAAGTTGCCTCCAGAGTGGTCAGCCTGAATTCTATTTTCTGCAAGCTCTCGCTAATGGGCAACAAGAGTGATCTAATTAAAGATTCAATGCTCCCCAAAGAGCTACCGGGAAATAATGTGTTAAGTGGGCTCTTCCCTTTGTCGCTAATGGAAGCAGTGGTAATAATATTAGTACCCTTGGGGGGAGTAGCCTTCTGCACATTAACTAAAGGCCTGTCCAACATAGGTACGGACTTAAGTGACTTTCCAAAATCAGAGTGGGGGATCTTTTTCTTCCCCTGACCACCCCTCATCTTCCTTCTGCGTTTATTTGGTGGTAGGTCATACACCTCTGCCACCACAGTTTGCTTTAGCTTATTAATCTTGGCTTTGGCTCTGGTGTGTGTTTGGGTGAATAAGTCAACTGCCGAACTACTGGCAACTAATAGTGGAATGGCGTCCGTAGTTTGTATAGGAGGTGGGCCAGAAATGGGAGAACTATCCCGGAGTAATAGGGGAACGTCTTCTTGGGATGAAAGATCCGGGCTGCCATTGAGGGAACCTTCCTCTTGGGAGATAGGATAGGGAGTTATGTCACTGAGGGGCCTATTTTTCAAGTGTTCAATCGAGCGACGACGCTCTGTCCTACGCATCTCCAGAGAGGTTTCGATTCCTCCATCACCCTTTACCGATTTAAAGTAATTGTCCAGAGTCCCAGTGTTGGCTCCCCCCTCCTTCGCTGCTGTTCCACCTAGGGCTGATAATGGCATACCCAGAACCTTTTTCGCATACCAAGTAGGATCAAGAAAATGCAGGTGAAAGAGAGTGGGCCCAGCCCAGCCTCCTGCGTGCCCTGACGGTCACAGACAATCCCGCCCTTGTCCCGGGCTTATCCCCGGGCGCTCCCTGCGTGCTCCCGCGACGCGGAAGTAGCTGTTTGAATTTATAAGGGAAAAGTTAAGCTATGAGTGAGGCGGGGCTTGCAGGGAGAGCAGCCAGGTGACAGGAGGCGCGGGTTAACAGGACTGCTGGGAGACGTAGTCCTGTCCCAACGCTCGCAGCCCTGCACTCGCCCAGTCCCTCACTGAAACTGTCCGTAGGTTTTTGCACAAGCGGCTCTCACGCCGCGAAGCGGGTTCCGCAAGAAGTAGAGGAGAGTCCAAAGGCAAACCAGCAGCAAACAGCAAGTCCGACGGTATCCGTGCATGTACTATTCTACCATCAATATGCCTAAATCTTCATCATTCATTTGGTGTTATACAGTTATTTACAACCTTGACTGTGGGACACGATACATAAAGGGTGCAGGACCCCACTTCTTATCTCCGGACACACTCTCTTGATACTGTTATTTCAGTCACTAGGAAGTAATGGAAAACCTCCTAATGCCCTTATTTTGAAGGCGTATCACCAGTTCTACACAGTTGGGGCTTTTATTTTGAAGTATGTCAGGTTGCGATGTTCCGCTTCTCTTGACGGGGAGCGAGTTCCTCTCGTTGCTTTTCCACAGTACACAGTCACCGCTGGAATCCAGGCACTTCGCACCCAGGTAGGCTATGGGCTCCGCTATGGGCTCCGCTGTCGTTTGTTCGTTTGTTCGCACTATTCCCACCCGGGGATTGCGCTGCTGGGGACGCTCTGAGAGAGAGCTTCCCGCAGTGCTTCCACGCTGCACTGCCTGTAACGCTCGGGAGAGCTTAGCGCGATGTTCGCCCGATTATAAATGCGGATATTTGATCTCTCGAAGAGCAGCAAAACCCAGGCCTCAGGGCGTTGTCAGCGCAAATTGCTCCGGGCCCCTGGTGGAGCCGCTCGCTCAGAAAGGGCAGATGCGGCTCGGGGGCCCCCTCCACGCAGGCTCCGGGGGGCTCAGCTCCAACGATAATCAACAGCACAGGCGCATCCCGGGCAGCGCGATCCCTCCGAGTTAGTAATTTTAGTTACGTCTCCCTTCTCGAGGTCTAGCTCCCGGGCTGCGCGGGGGCAGCGGGTCTCGCCTCCGCCGGCAGCAGTGAGTGCACTCTCTGAGGATCCCAGATACACGGAGCTGCGCCCCTCCTCCCGCGAGTCTCTCCCTCCAGGCTCGGAAACGTGTCTGCTCTTACTCCACTGCCAGTGGGTCTCTCGTCCCAGGCTAAGCGGGTCCCTCCTGACACTCCGCACGAGGGAGGGATTCTCTCCACACTGGTGTGTTTACAAAATTACTGGTGCAGTTAGGTGTCGGGGTGTCCCCGGCGGACTCCTCGCTAGCCTCTGCATGGGACAGTCCCCCGAAGGCACCTCCTTGGTCCCTGGTCCAGGGAGCAGCTTCTCTCAGAGTCCGGGCAGAGGAGACGGGGTCTGCGAGTCCTGTGCTCGGCAGCGTTCCGGGAGACGGAGGGGACGTGGGGTGTGAGTCCTGTGCTCGGCACCTCTCCTGGAGGCGGAGGGGACGTGGTCTCGGAGTCCCGTGCTCGGCACCTCTCCTGGAGGCGGAGGGGACGAGGTCTCCGAGTCCTGTGCTATGCAGCTCTCTTGGAGACTTAGGGGACGGGGTCTGCGAGTCCTGTGCACTGCACCTCTCCGGGCGGCGGAGGGGTCCTGGTCTGAGTCCTGTGCACGGCACCTCTCCTGGAGGCGAAGGGGACGCGGTCTGCGAGTCCTGTGCACTGCACCTCTCCGGGCGGCGGAGGGGTCCTGGTCTGAGTCCTGTGCACGGCACCTCTCCTGGAGGCGAAGGGGACGCGGTCTTCAACTCAATTTCAATAGTTTTTATTTCAACTGTTACTTTCTATGGGCACACCATGTCCGTACTGCTGAAAAGCTCGACAGGATGGCTAGTCGACCATCTCCAGTTCCTAAACAACCAGTATAGTCATGACCCATTTCTATTAGACTTATCTGCCCCCGGGGGCAGAAACCACTTAGGCACCACGGATTGGTGTGTGTGTATGTGTGTGTTTTGTTTGGGGGGGCAGCCCCTTGGGCAAGGGTCTCTCCCCATGGGGGCACATTACTGTTGTCCATATCTGCCCCCTTGGGGGCAGATCTGCCTATTTTTGGAAGGCCCCTCTGCTCCCAAGTGGGGGCAGAAAGCCCACCAGAGAACAGGGAAGATTTTTTTCCAAAATAAGACGGTGGGGGTATGGCCATACCCCCACCCCAAATAAATGGGGCCAAAGTTGTTCTGCCTACTAGTGGGCAGATGGGACAATTACCCCCTATCCACATTCGGGGGGCAGAAAGTCTACTAGATGCCAGGGAATTAAAAATAAATTGTGGGGTGGTGGTTACCAACACGTACGGGCCTGGTTATGCCCCCACCCCAACTGAAGGGGGTAACAGTCTTTCAGCTCTCCCTCCGCACACTAAAACATCTTATCCCACAGCAAACAAGAGGACATTTGATTATTTTGGGTTTTGGTTTCACAGTTGGGCCATGAGAGTTTGGCTAACTCTCAAAATCGTCCCACTTGGAATGGTGAGAGCTGCAGATTTTGGACTTTGGGACGCTGCCATGTAGGAAAATTCACAAGACCTAGACACATCTGAAAACTAAACATCTGGGTGATTCCAGGGTGGTGTGCTTCACATGCACCCCGCACCATTTTCTTACCCACAATGCCCTGCAAACCTCCAACTTTGCTGGAAATCACACATTTTGCCCACATTTTTGTGATGGAACCTTCCGGAATCTGCAGAAATCCACAAAATTCCTACCACTCAGCATTGTCTCATCTATACCGATAAAAATTCTGCTGCACTTGTCAGCCTAAAAATGATTTTTTTCAAACTGCCCTTTTGGACCAGCTTTGGTTCCCCCTCTATTTCGACATGTTTTGGTTCTTCCCTGTCACAGGCACTTGGCCACCTACAGAAGTGAGGTATCATTTTTACCGGGAGCCTGAGGGGAACGTTAGGTGGAAGGAAATTTGTCCCGGTGTGGTGATCCCACACAGAAATGTGGGAAAAATTAGATTTTTTAGCTAAATTTGAGGTTTGCTGAGGATTCTGGGTAAGAAAACATTGGGGGATCCACGCAAGTCACACCTCCCTAGACTCCCTTGGGTGTCTAGTTTTCAGACATGTCTGGGTTTGGTAGGTTTCCCTAGATGGATGCCTGAGCCCAGGACCAAAAACGCAGGTGCCCCCGCCGCAAAAACAGGTAGTTTTGTATTTGATAATTTTGATGTGTCCAGATTTCCTTTCGCAGGCACTAGGCCTACCCACACAAGTGAGGTACCATTTTTATTGGGAGACTTGGGGGAACACTGGGTGGAAGAAAATTTGTGGCTCCCCCTTAGATTCAAAAACTTTCTGTCACCAAACTGTGAGGAAAAAAAGTGCTTTTTGGCCACATTTTGAGGTTTGCAAAGGAATTTGGGTAACAGAACCTGCTGAGAGCCCCACAAGTCACCCCATTTTGGATTCCCCTAGGTGTCTAGTTTTCAAAACTGCGCAGGTTTGGTAGGTTTCCCTAGGTGCCGGCTGAGCTAGAGGCCAAAATCCACAGCTAGTCACTTTGCAAAAAACAGGTCTGTTTTCTTCGGGAAAATGTGATGTGTCCACATTGTGTTTTGGGGCA
Organism: Pleurodeles waltl; assembly: GCF_031143425.1. Classification (NCBI taxonomy): domain Eukaryota; kingdom Metazoa; phylum Chordata; class Amphibia; order Caudata; family Salamandridae; genus Pleurodeles; species Pleurodeles waltl. Next base: position 730,217,603 of record NC_090443.1, read on the forward strand.
TTTCCTGTCGTGGGCGCTAGACCTACCCACACAAATGAGGTACCATTTTTATCGGGAGACTTGGGGGAACGCTGGGTGGAAGGAAATTCGTGGCTCCTCTCAGATTACAGAACTTTCTGTCACCAGAATGTGAGGAAAAAGTGTTTTGGGGGCCAGATTTTGAGGTTTGCAAAGGATTATGGGTAACAGAACATGTGAGAGCCCAACAAGTCACCCCATCTTGGATTTCCCTAGGTGTATAGTTTTCAAAAATGCACAGGTTTGGTAGTTTTCCCATGGTGCTGGCTGAGCTAGAGGCCAAAATCTATAGCTAGGCACTTTTCAAAAAACACGTCAGATTTCAATGTAAAAATGTGATGTGTCCATGTTGCATTTCCTGTCACGAGCATTAGGCCTACCTACGCAAGTGAAGTACCATTTTTATCGGGAGACTTGGGGGTACACAGAATAGAAAAAAAAGTGTTATTGCTCCTTGTCTTTCTCTACATTTTTCCTTCCAAATGTAAGACAGTGTGTAAAAAAAAGACATCTATTTGAGAAATGCCCTGTAATTCACATGCAAGTATGGGCACCCCGGAATTCAGAGATGTGCAAATAACCACTGCTTCTCAACACCTTATCTTGTGCCCATTTTGGAAATACAAAGGTTTTCTTGATACCAATTTTTCACTCTTTATATTTCAGCAAATGAATTGCTGTATACCTGGTATAGAATGAAAACCCATTGCAAGGTGCAGCTCATTTATTGGCTTTGGGTATCTAGGATTCTTGATGAACCTACAAGCCCTATATATCCCCGCAACCAAAAGAGTCTAGCAGACGTAACGATATATTGCTTTCAAAAATCTGACATTGCAGGAAAAAGCTACTGAGTAAAATGTGAAGATAAATGGCTGTTTTTTTTCACCTCAATTTCAATATTTTTTTTATTTCAGCTGTTATTTTCTGTAGGAAACCCTTGTAGGATCTACACAAATTACCGCTTGCTGAATTCAGAATTTTGTCTACTTTTCGGAAATGTTTAGCTTTCTGGGATCCAACATTGGTTTCACACCCATTTCTGCACTAACTGGAAGGAGGCTGAAAGCGCAAGAAATAGCAAAAATGGGGTATGTCCCAGTAAAATGCCAAAATTGTGTTGAAAAATTGGGTTTTCTGATTCAAGTCTGCCTGTTCCTGAAAGATGGGAAGATGGTGCTTTTAGCATCGCAAACCCTTTGTTGATGCCATTTTCAGGGGAAAAAACACAAGCCTTCTTCTGCAGCCCTTTTATCCCATTTGTTTTTTTTAAAACAAAATTTTCGCTGTATTTTGGCTAATTTCTTGGTCTCCTTCAGAGGAACCCACAAAGTCTGGGTACCCCTAGAATCCCTAGGATGTTGGGGGGAAAAAGGATGCAAATTTGGCGTGGGTAGCTTATGTGGACAAAAAGTTACGAGGGCCTAAGTGTGTACTGCCCCAAACATCCCAAAAAAGGCTTGGCACCTGAGGGGGACAAGGCCTGGCAACGAAGGGGTTAATGGAAAGAAGCTGAATGAGGCAGTTACACAGCATAGTATGGGGCGGGAATGAATGAACTTCCCGATACAAGGAAGAGCTCCAATCAGCATATCCTCAGACACAGCATCCAATCAAACTCAGAGGATGGCTCCCTCACCCGATCTCTGACTGGCCGTGGCCAATCCTTTTGGCCCGCCTTGCATTGACTGCGAGTCGGACTCGGCGACTACAACGCTAATTTCAACGCGTTGTCCCGAATTGTATTGCTTCATGGTGATTTCTTACCCGTGGCAGAATGTGCACCCTTGACTCTACAGGTAAGAAGAGTTCCTGATTTGGTGTCGCCCGTGGTATACCCTAGTGTCCTTCCAACGGTGTATTTTGAATTGTTGCAGAAAGACAAAAAGGCAGCGTCGTTTCTGCTTCCGGTGCCGCCAAGTTTCAGACTGAACACACTGCGCTGTGACGTTTTAGTTTTTTTTTTTTGGCGGGTTTGAGGCAGATGTTTCCATGTCACTAGGTTACCAATAATGGACTACGCTTTAACATAACATCATCAGGCATGTTAATATAACTAGTTTAATGAAAATGGATAAAGACTGCAACTACCAGTAGCCATTGATTCGTAAAACCTTCCCGGTGACATGGAGTTACCCGGTCCCCTACTCCTCTGCTCGTAGACGGATAAAAACTTGACACAATTATCAAGTGGTAATGGACGTCGAGAAATGTTCTACAAGGTGTGTGCTACATTTCACTTCTGATCATTCAGCGTTCAGTCATACACAGTTGAAGAAATACTCTGTAGCTTTGTTTTTTTCATTTAAAAGCGCTTGACATTTACAGATCTGGGTACAGCGTTATGGAGTGTTTACACTGTATTGAAAGTGCCTTATCGATGCGTGGTTTGGGCATGCAGAGTTGGCTGCAGCGTTTCCCACTTTAGTTTACCACGTGAAGTTGGTGGGGGCTTTAGTTATAGAACTGTAACCCTGTTTCCTATTTATAGATCTCCGTTGTTAGCTTGATCTAGATTTCACAGTAATCTGATCTTATTTTGCTGATCACGGTACAGCAGCTTTTTTAGGTTAGTTCCATATTTTGGTTAAGCAGCCCTTAAATGTTAGAACTTGCTTACCACTTAGGAAGTCTTATGATTCCTACGCCCCATGTGCTTATCCTAGTCATTACTTTTGACGTGAACTCCACCTCAACCAGAAAACAGTAGGAAATGGCGGTGTAACACCAGCCACCCTAGGATAGTATCTTTCCGGCGTGTAGTAATCGCTTCTGTGAGCTTTAACCACGCCCACTCTGGCTTTCAAAACCCCCCTAGATGTTGTTAGTAAATGCTTTACGTTTGTCCCGCTTTGGGGCGGTTTTGTTACCGCCTTGGGGACCGACCCTGTTACATGGACAATTACATGATTGCCGATATGTTTTACTGTGAGAGAACTTTTATGTCCCTCATTCGCGCTCACGTTGGCAATGGCAATTTTAATCGACTTGCACTGCCGTCCCCAAGTAAAATAGCATTAGATGGTTTGGGGGTGCATGAGGTACGGAGTGCCTAGTACTCAACCCCCTCGGAGTGCACATTACTGAGCCTCACTAGATCCACTTATCCTTTCATCTTTCCAAGGTCAATAATTTGTATGGCATATAATTGAGTTAAACATCCGTTTATGTTTATAGCGCCAAGAGACTATTCTGAACGCCCTCTCTGGCCAGCCTTGCTGTAATGCGTGCACCAGAGTTTGGGCAATAGCGAAAGGATGTACCAAATAGTGTAGTCCTGTTGTGCAGTGCTTTAGCCTCCCTGTCTCTTTTGCACTGCTTTTTTTCCTCCTCCAGCACTCCTACTCTATTCTGCAACATCCGGGTGTTAACTGTTAACCTTGTGCCCTACCTCAAAAGCTGTATGTGCTATCTCATGCATGTGTACACTTCTAATGTGACCCTACGCCGGATTTTCTTTATCCGAAACAGAGGTTCTTTGTTACCACAAAGCCAGTGCCTCTAAAAACATATATTTGCTAGTACCGGGCCTTTCATTAGAAATGTTACAAGTCTCAGTGAGTCCACTTGGCAGGCACAGGGCACGTTATTATTGGGCTTTATGGCAGATGATGCTAATGATTTTTTCACACTGCATGCAGGATCTTTACATACCTGCCCCAAATGTAGTGCTTCACATCAGTGAACTTGGCACTTCCCATGGTGCTAGGGTCATGAAAATCAAATGTATGACATCAAGTTACTATGGGATCACTGTTCACACTTGTGTTACGGTACGCCGGCTTGTATTAATGTATGGGTCACTGTACACTGTTGTACAGTGGTTTCTTTGCAAACCACTAACACAATTATTGGACACAAATGTGAACTCCTGTGAGAGTTACAATCTGCATGCATATATTTCTGTGCAACCCCGTGCATGCTTGTCTTACTGCACGGCCACTTGTGTTTCCTTTAAGACGACTACACATACGCATGCTACCGTTTATTCATGCGTCCACGCATACAGATATACCTCAAACTGGAAGGAGTTGTCAGGGATTTGATAGGCTCTGTTACATTTCAAGCGTGCCTTGCTGGATCAGCAAGTAGCCATCAGAACAGGCAACATAACAGCAATGTCGCATGTGATTAGAAAGGGTGGAGCAAAGTCTTAATATCTCAATGAGGTTGCCTTAAAGAATGGAGGGTGAGCAGAGAGGTAACTTGGTTCCCTGAAGGCAACTCACATCAGAAGTGAGGACAATATAGTAGTAGACGGTCTGAAAAGGGTGTTTACTTCTTCACAGACCCTATCTGGTATTCTCTCAAATATGTCAGAGGTTCAAAGAGCCTTCTGCGGACCTGTTTGCATCCAGGCAGGACTAACAGCTTTCCATGTTCCTTTCCCAGTATCAGGACTCAAGAGCTTGTGGTGTAGATGGCCTGTCTTCACCTGGCTCCAAGGCTACAATGTGTGTTCCAACATTTACCTCTCGTACCATGTCTTATTTCGAGGATTCAGAGCAAGAGGGTGGAAACTATGGTGGTAGTTCTGTTTTGGCAGAGAAGGTCATTGTTTCCCCTCACGAAGAGTCTGGCAGTTCTTCCATGTTAAAGAATCCCACTAGCTCCTTTCCCACTCAGACAAGTGGGTCTGCCTTTCTCTTCAGAGATGGCCTCTGTTGGGCTGGAGGTTGAGAAGCTTGGGTTTCAAAGAAGAGAGATACTTCAGCATTTAGAAGAGATTATTCAGGGTTCCAGACGTCCCTCTACAGTAAAAACTTACTCATAGTATTGGAGGAGTTTTGGTCTGCTGATAAATCTCTTTCATCTGTGCAGTGTGATATTTCTCTGTTTTGCAGTTTTTGTTGGATTAGTTTAAAAACAATTGGCAATAACTACGTTAAGAGGTCAGTGATATGCCATAAGAGCATTTAAAGGACCCTGGGCTGATGCCAGCAGTAACTTTGATTTAGTAGTCAGACTCTTGTAGAGCTTTTCTGTTTCTAGATCAGTGTCTAGGTCTTGTTTCCCTCCTTGGGGTTTGTCCTCAGTCCTTAAGGCTAAACAGGGTGTACCCTCTGTTACTGATTTTTGCTGACTTGAAATATTTATCTTTTAAAGTGGCATTCCTACTAGCAATTACTTCTACTAAAAGGATTGGTTAGCTGGGGGCATAGTTATATACACACACACCCTGTTTTCTAAAAGTTTTTAGAATGGTGTATTGTCCAATCACAATTCAGTTATCCTTCTCAAGATAGCATCCTTGTTGCACAAGGAGCAGGATCTATTGTTGTCTGTTTTTTCTTCTTCTTCGCAATCTTCTAGGGAGGAGGAGCTTCTCCGTTGTTGGATGGCAGGAAAGCAGTTGGAAATATACCTCCATTGGTCTGGGGGCTATAGGAAACCTGATGGGATCTGGAGCAGATGGATTAGATCCACTACTTTGTTTTAATATTGTCTATCAAATGTTTCTTTGTCTGAAGGTTTACAGAGTTGAGCCATCAGAGGGATGGCAACCTCCTGGGGGGGAAGGCAGGGAGTTTTCGTGTCGGAGATATGAAGAGAAGACACTTGGAACTCAACTGAGACTTTTCTGACACTCTATCGTATTGAGAGTGTTCTGGAGGGTAAATGGTTTAGGGAAAATGAGCTGAAAGCAGTACTTTATGCATAATGTGATTTCTTGATTATTACACTGCCTAAAATGTGCTTCCCAGTATTGGTGTAATTTGTTTTCAGTTTTTTTCAATACGATTTTGGTTGGTCATGAATGCCAGCTTTCGCTTGGATAATCCTCAAAAGTAATGACTAGGACTAGGACATTGGGCATGGGGATAATACCCGCTTGTGTTGGAAAATGGCCTTCTTTGAAGGGCCACCCCATACTTTTTGCCTTCCTTCTCCTCTTTTTCTGACATCATTTTTGTTGGCTTTAGGACTCTGGGCACTTTACCACTGGTAAAGTGCATATGCTCTCTCCCTAAAACATGGTGACATTACTTCATACCCAGTTGGCACATTTAATTTACTTATAGGTCCCTAGTAAATTGCACTACTTGTGCTCATAGCCTGTAAATTAAATGCTACCAGTGGGCCTGCAGCACTGATTGTGCCACCCACATAAGCAGCCCCTTAACCATGTCTCAAGCTTGCCATTGTAAGGCCTGTGTGTGCAGTTTCACTGCCACCTGAACTTGTCATTTAAAACTATTTGCTAAGCTTTAAGCTCCCCTTTTCCTACAGATAAGTTACCCCTAAGATAAGCCCTAGGTAACCCATAGGTCAGGGTACTATGTAAGTAAAAGGCAGGGCATGTACTTGTAAGTTTTACATGCACTGGTATTGAAAAACGTCCAAAGTCGTTTTCCACTGCTGTGAAGCCTGCTCCTCTCATAGACCAGCATTGGAAATTCCAGTATGTACTTTTAAGTGGTAATTTCTGATCTGAAAGGAGTGGCGTTGTCATATTTGGTATGGTTGACATGGTAATGAGAAATCCTACTTCCTTGTGAAGTTAGATTTTACATTACTATTTTAGAAATTACACTTTTAGAAAGTAGGCACTTCTCTGCACTTACTGGTCTCTGTGCCTTACAGACTGGCTCCAATCCACATAACGTCTGTGCTGGATAACGGCTCCCCTTGTGCGTCCACCCCCCAGACAGCCATAAACACAGGACACACAGCTGCATACTGATGGGCCTTACTGAAAAGGTGGAGGGGCTCTCCCTTATTCAAAGGCTGGTGGCCTGCCCTCACAGAAAGGACTGATAGCCCCTCACAGATGCCCCGGCAAACAGGACTGGGTTGAAAGTGGGAACTGGTGCACTTCAGAACCACTCTTTGAAGTTTCACCCACTTCAGTGGCACTTTTGGGTATATATACTGGGACAGTGTCCCCACCAAATCAGACACTTGTGAACCTACAAATGGACTCTCTCAGATGAGCTGCCGTGCTGCCCAAGGGACTCATCTGGACTGCTGTCCTGCTTGTTGCCCTGATGCCTGCTGGCCCCTGACTCTGCCTCCCCCCTCAAGTGCTCTCCAAGAGCTTGGACTGAGCTTGCCTCCTGACCTGAAGTCTCAGGACCATCAAAGATTCCACCAAAGAGAATTAAATCCAGTGCATCAGAAAAGCTGTTATTTTCTGTAGGAAACCGTAGGAAAGTACGCTCTTGCCTGGCATGTTACCCCTATTTTTACTTGTGTGTCAGTTTGTTTTTGCCTGTCTCACTGGGATCCTGCAAACCAGGACCCCAGTTCTCATAGTTGTGGCCTGAATGTGTCCCCTGTATGGTGCCTAATTGTGTCACTGAGGCTCTGCTAACCAGAACCTCAGTGCTTATGCTCTCTCTGCCTTTAAATTTGTCACTGCAGGCTAGTGACCATTTTTACCAATTCTGATTGGCACACAGGAACACCCTTATAATTCCCTAGTATATGTTACCTAGGTACCCATGGTATTGGGGTTCCAGGAGATCCCTATGGGCTGCAGCATTTCTTTTTCCACCCATAGGGAGCTCAGACAATTCTTACACAGGACTGCCACTGCAACCTAAGTGAAATAACATCCACCTATTTCACATCCATTTTACACTGCACTTAAGTAACTTATAAGTCGCCTATATGTCTAACCCTCACTTAGTGAAGGTTAGGTGCAAAGTTACTAAGTGTGAGGGCACCCTTCCACTAGCAAAGGTGCCCCCACATAGTTCAGGGCAATTTCCCCGGACTTTGTGAGTGCGGGGACACCATGACCCGTGTGAACTACATATAGGTCAGTACCTATATGTAGCTTCACAAAGGTAACTCTGAATATGGCCATGTACCATGTCTAAGATCATGGAATTGTCCCCCCATGCCAAATCTGGTATTGGGGTGCCAATCCCATGCATCCCCCGGAGCTCCAGCATGGACCCCGGGTACTGCCAAACTAGCTCTCTGGGGTTTTCACTGCAGCTACCGCTGCTGCCAACCCACAGACAGGCTTCTGCCCTTCTGGGGTCTGGGAAGCCCAGTCCCAGGAAAGCAGAACAAAGAATTTCCTCTGAGAGAGGGTGTTACACCCTCTACCTTTGGAAATAGGTGTTAAGGGCTGGGGAGGAGTAGCCTCCCCCAGCCTCTGGAAATGCTTTGAAAGGCACAGGTGGTGCCCTCCTTGCATAAGCCAGTCTACCTCGGTTCAGGGATCCCCCAGCCCCTGCTCTGGTGCGAAACTAGACATAGGAAAGGGGAGTGACCACTGCCCTGTCCATCACCACCCCAGGGGTGGTGCCCAGAGCTCCTCCAGTGTGTCCCAGACCTCTGCCATCTTGAATGCAGAGGTGTGAGGGCACAATGGAGGCCTCCGAGTGGCCAGTGCCAGCAGGTGACGTCAGAGATCCCTCCTGATAGTTGCTTACCTGGCTAGGTGGCCAGTCCTCATCTAAGGGCTATTTAGGGTCTCTCCTCTGGGTTTCTTGTCAGATAACGGATGCAAGAGCTCACCAGAGTTCCTCTGCATCTCCCTCTTTGACTTCTGCCAAGGATCGACCGCTGACTGCTCCAAGACAACTGCAACAAAGTATTAAGAAGACTACCAGCGACATTGTAGCATCTAATCCTGCCGGCTTTCTCGATTGTTTCCTGGTGGTGCATGCTCTGGGGGCTGTCTGCCTTCACCCTGCACTGGAAGCCAAGAAGAAATCTCCCGTGGGTCAACGGAATCTTCCCCCTGCTAACGCAGGCACCAAACTTCTGCTTCACCGGTCCTGTGGGACCCCTCTCATCTTGACGAGCGTGGTCCCTGGAACACAGGAGCTGGATCCAAGTGTCCCAGACTGTCCAGTGGTCCATCTGTCCAAATTTGGCGGAGGTAAGTCCTTGCCTCCCCATGCCAGACAATAATCCTGTGTACTGCGTGAACTGCAGCTGCTAGGGCTTCTGTGCACTATTGCAAGGAATCCTTTGTGCACAGCACAGCCCAGGTCCCCAGCACGCTGTCCTGCATTGCTCAACTCGCTGAGTTGACCACCGGCTTTGTGGGACCCTCCTTTGTAGTATGGAGATGACTGCCGTGCCCAGTTTTCTTGAACCCCTGTTCAAGTGCTTCTGTGGGTGATGCCTGCTTCTGCGTGGGCTTTCTGTGTTGCTAAGCGCCCCCTCTGTCTCCTCCTCCAAGGGGTGACCTCCTGGTCCTTCCTGGGCCTGGGCAGCACCAATTTTCTTCAGCCGTGACCTTTGCAGCTAGCAAGGCTTGTTTGCCGTCTTTCTGCGTGGAAACAACTCTGCATCCTCCAGCATGCCGTGGGACATCTTCTGTGCAACGGAGAAGTTCCTGGCATCTTCGTTGTTACAGAATCTTCAGCTTCTTCTTCCACCCGGAGACAGCCATTTTGCACCTTCATCCGGGGTTTAGTGGGCTTCTGCCCCCCCGGACACTTTCGTGACTCTTGGACTTGGTCCCCTTCCTTTACAGGTCCTCAGGTCCAGGAATCCGTCTTCAGTGCTTTGCAGTCGGTTGTGGTCTTTGCAGAATCTCATATCACGCCTTTAGTGTGTTACTTTTCTACCTGTTTACTTACCTGATTTTGGTTTGTGTGTATATTTTACTTACCTCCTAAGGGAGTATATCCTCTGAGATATTTTTGGCACATTGTCACTAAAATAAAGTACTGTTATTTTTTGGTAACTCTGAGAATTGTGATTCTTATGATATAGTGCTATATGATATGTGGTATAGTAGGAGCTTTGCATGTCTCCTAGTTCAGCCTAAGCTGCTAGAACACTACTAATCTACTAATAAGGGATAACTGGACCTGGCACAAGGTGTAAGTACCATCAGGTACCCACTATAAGCCAGGCCAGCCTCCTACAGAAACCCTTGTAGGATCTACACAAATTACCGCTTGATGAATTCAGAATTCTGTCTACTTTTCAGAAATGTTTAGCTTTCTGGGATCCAGCATTAGTTTCACACCCATTTCTGTCACTAACTGGAAGGAGGCTGAAAGCACAATAAATAGTAAAAATGGAGAATGTCTCAGTAAAATGCCAAAATTGTGTTGAAAAATAGGGTTTTCTGATTCAAGTCTGCCTGTTCCTGAAAGCTGGGAAGATGGTGATTTTAGCACTGCAAACCCTTTGTTGATGCCATTTTCAGGGGAAAAAACACAAGCCTTCATCTGCAGCCCTTTTATCCCCCTTTTTTTTTTTTTTTTAAATATACAAAATTTTTGCTGTATTTTGGCTAATTTCTTGGTCTCCTTCAAGGGATCCCACACAGTCTGGGTACCTCTAGAATCCCTAGGATGTTAGGGTTAAAAAGGACGCAAATTTGGCGTGGGTAGCTTATGTGGACAAAAAGTTATGAGGGCGTAAGCGCGAACTGCCCCCAACAGCCAAAAAAAGGCTTGGCACCTGAGGGGGACAAGGCCTGGCAGCGAAGGGGTTAATGGAAAGAAGCTGAACGAGGCAGTTTCACAGCATAGTATGGGGCGGGAATGAATGAACTTCCCGATACAAGGAAGAGCTCCAATCAGAATATCCTCAGACACAGCATCCAATCAAACTCAGAGGATGGCTCCCTCACCCGATCTCTAACTGGCCGTGGCCAATCCTTTTGGCCCGCCTTGCATTGACTGCGAGTCGGACTCGGCGACTACAACGCTAATTTCAACGCATTGTCCTAAATTGTATTGCTTCATGGGGATTTCTTACCCGTGGCAGAATGAGCACCCTTGCATCAGAAAAGCGACGCAGCGCCTGTCTTCGCAGCTGAAGAATAGCTGCATCGCCTGCTGGCTCAACACAGTGCCTGTTGCCTCTTCACAACGTGTTCTGGATTTTCCACGCATTGTGCCTGGTAGTAAAAATAGCTCCACATCGCAGTGAGGAACCAAGGCTGCGCTCCCAGAAACCAATGCATCACCTTGCCGCATGGAAAGAAACAACGCATCACCTTTGCCGCCCCAGAAAAACGGACTCATCACTTTACTTTCCGTTGCATCTCCTCTTCTGTGGCCGTCTGCGGCGTTATTTTTGGTGCATCCAAGGTACTGTATGTAAAAAGGAAACAAACACTGTTAAGGATTAATAAGTGATATCTTGACTTGTGCATATTGGATTTTTGTCGTTTTGGCCTTTATCTATTTTCCTAAACTTTTGTGGAGTACCTTTTGTGATGTTTTCACCATGTTCCTGTATGAGTTACTTTACAAATACTTTCCACATTGCCTTCTAAGTTGAGCCTGCCTGCTCTGTGCCAAGCTACTGGAGGGTGAGCACAGGATAATTTAGTTTGTGTTGTGACTTACCCTGACAAGGATTGTGGTCCCTATTTGGACAGAGTGCATACCTCTGCCAACTAGAATCCCAATTTCTAACATTAATGGTAAATCTCATTATCCTTAGTCAAAGTTGTTCTTGTCACAGTCATTATGGTCCACTGTGACAGCTCGTATTCGTGAGGCATGAAATGTTCAGAAAGCGATGTGGGTAAGAAGGGAGTTATACTTTCCTAGGGTTAGTGGGATTACCCTGACAATTTCTGTTGGCTTTTTTTTTTTCCTTTCCCTCTGCTGGTCGAGGTGGAGCTCACTTCAAAAGTGATGACTCTGACGAGGACCATGGGGACTAGTTAATTACATTTACTGGTAAGAAACCATGCATTTTTTCATGAAAGTGGTTGTGTGACTCACAAAACAGGTCACAGTTTTACTTTAGAAGTTGCTCTACTTACAAAATAGTGGTATGGGAGAGAACTTCACACTGTCATAGAATGGATTGTTTCAAGTTCAATGATTAATCTAAATGTCTGGGGCAAAGAAATAAATAATATCAAACTCTCATTGAAAATTCCTGACTTCCCATAAATACATTGATTTCACTTATAGAAGAATTTGTGAACTTATCTTAGAACTTAAAACTTTCTCCTCTATGTTCTTTCACCCGCTTTCTACTTGTGTCCATGAGATTGGTTTAGTCACTTATGGGATATCCATTATACTGGTGGATGGCCTCAGATATCCATCTCTCTTAACTCTAAATGATGCTTCGGTTTATAAGGTTGCATATGAGATCCAAATGTGTCTTTTCAACACATCTCAGAGCAGCAGTACTGTGTGTTAGACCTGAGCAGTAACTGTTCTAGAAGCCCAGAGATACTCCTTTCTGGTTTGATCAGAAAGTGGCTGGCTAGCGATCCACTCTGACGTGGCTAATTAGCCTAGATCATGTATATAATACCTTGTTAACTACTAGTATCTTACCAGCAGGCCTCTAGTCAACCCCTCTGTTGCCATCTTTTAAATAAAAACCTGCATGCTGACAGCTCTGAATTTGTCTACTTCCTCTCTATATCACATTTTTAATTTCCATCAAGTCTTTTTGAACGATGCCAACAATATCCTTTCTATAATGCAAATAATAGCGATAACTCGTCAAAAGCAGGATTCTACTTCTCACAATTTACATAAATAAATCTAGATGACTTGGAAAAAAAAAATGATGGTGTCAGAGCACTGATCTTGCTGAACCTTTCAGCTGCTTTAAGCACAGTCATTCATGACTCCAGTTATTTTTGTGGCTGCCATGTAACAAACCAGTAAATTGCAATCATATGTTGACACCTTTTTCTGTAAGAAACTGGTATGCAATTCACTTCACATTAGGAAAGGTAAGAATTTTTGCCAGACAATGCTCATTGTAGGAAAATACCCTCTTTTTGGCAAGGTTACCCCCCATTTTTTGCCCGCTGTCAATGTGTTTTGTCCGCGTTCACTGGGAACCTACTAACCAGCACCCCATTGATTTTGCTCTCTCTCTCTAAATGTGGTTGTTCCTGAATTAGTACACCCCACAGTTGGCATACTGGTAACCCCATCTAATTTCCTACTATATGGTACCCAGGGCATTGGGACACCAGGGGTCCCCCATGGGCTGCAGCATGTATTATGCCACCCATGGGAGCTCATGCAAATGTATCTGTAGGCCTACCATTGCAGCCTGCGTGGAAAGGTGCATGCACCCTTTCACTACAGGTCACTGCACCAGCTCACTGTAAGTCACCCCTATGGTAGGTCCTCCTAGCCCGGAAGGCAAGGGTCAAGTACCTGTGTGTAAGGGCACACCTGCATGAACAGAGGTGCCCCTGCGTACTCCAGTTCCGTTTTCGTAGGTACGGGAAAGCCCTTTTATCCATGTACTGGACCTGTGTCCAGCTACATAATGGTAACTCCGAACCTGGGCATGTTTGGTATCAACCATGTATTAACCATGTCAAAACCATACCCTAATACTGTTGCCAGTATTGATTGTATGATTCCATGCACTCTGGGGGGGATCCTTATAAAACCCCCTGCTTTGCTCCTACCTGTTTGCAGGGTTTTCCTGGGCAGCCTGCACTGCTGTCACTGTATAGAAAGTTTTCTGCCTTCCCGCTGCTTGACAAACGCAAGCCCAGGAAGGCAGAACAAAGGATTTCCTTTGTGAGAGGGAGGCAACACCCTCTCCCTTTGGAAATAGGTGTTACGTGGCTTGGGAAGGTAGCCTCCCGAAGCTACCGGTATGCTTTGAAAGGCTCTGGCGCAAACATGTACAATGGAAAGGGGAATGACCACTACCTTGCCCATTACCACCCCAGGGGTGGTGCAAAGAGCTTCTCCAGGTGGCCACTTGATTCTGCCATTTTGAATCCAAGGTGGGCAGAGGCCCCTATGAGCATCTGAGTGGCCAGGTTAGGCAAGTGAAGTCACCTCCTTATAGTTGGTCACCTTGCTAGGTGACGAATCCCCCTTCCTGGGATTTTTAGGGTCTCCCTCCTAGGTGGGTCCTCGGATTTGAAGTTCAAGATTCTAGCAGGGCTCCTCTGCATCATTTACTTAATCTTCTGGCCACCGGGATTGCAACTGGGCCCTCCAGGAACCGACAATCTGCAACTCCAGCAAGGACTCCGCTCTGCAACATTGTTTTTCCGGCTCCTTCCAGCAACTGCAACATTTCCCTGGTTGTGCATCCTCCGAGGAAGACGAATCTTCAGCCTGAACAAGAAGTAAGAAGCAATCTCCCTTGGAGTGAAAGGGTCACTCTCCTGCATCCACAGGCACCAACTGCAACGATGACCGGCTGCATGGATCTTCTCTCCTGCAAGACTGCATGGATCCTGCAACACAGGTGGCGGTCTGGAGTGGTTCCCTTTGTCCTCTCTACCAGCTATCCAACTTGGGAGACCTTAAGTCCTTGCCTCTCCTTGCAGGACAGTACCCCAGTACATTGTGACTCTTGCAGCTACCAAGGCTTGTTGTCTTTTCTTCCAAGGGTTCTTCAGGCTCCGTGTAGCCCCTGCCTCCACCACTCTTCCCTGCAAAGCACAGTCTTCTGTCTGCTGCTCTAGTAGCCTGGGACTCCTCTCCAGGTGTGCTGAGTGAGCCTCACTGCGACTTCTGTGCCTGTTGCCTGTGGGGGCTGCATCCTCGGCTTCTGACTCTCCTCACTGCTGAGGGCCACCTGGGACTCCCCTCCTTGAGTTGAGTCCCACCGGACCTTCCTGGTCCCCAGCAGCTCTGCAACTCGTCATCTGCGACTCTTGCCATTGTCAAGGCTTGTTGGTGGTTATTCCACACCACTGACTGACTACAAATCTTCTTCCGATGTGGGACATTGACTGCATCACTCTTGGAACTCTTCTGCTCCTGTGTTGTATAGCCGACTCCTGGTCTTCATCATCGACCTGGTCCTGCATCTCCAGAAGGGTGGGTAGTGGCTCCTGCCCCAACTGGACACTCCAACTCATACTGGATCTGGTCCCCTTTGTTTGCAGGTCCGCTTCTGTCGGGTTCCACCTTCCGTTCCAGCCAGTCTTGCTTGGGTCTTGCACAATCCTCTTGCTAAGTTTACCTGTGGATTTGGTGAAACACAGGTACTTACCTCTTCTCTCCTGGTTGATGGGGGAACACCCTGATACTTACCTTTTGGGGTTCCTAGTTCCTCCAGCTCCCCTCTACAGATTCCACTTCCTTGGGTGGGGGACTGACTTTCGCATTCTACTTACTTAGTAATTGTTTAGTTTCCCCCAGGGTCCTCAATATTTTCTGTGATTTCACTGTTTTCTATTGATTTTTATGCCAATTCCTGACTTCTAATGTGTATATAATAGTGCAGTTATTCTCCTGCTAGTGGAGTATTACCTATGCAGTATTTTAGTATTTGTGTTACCATAATAAAGTACCTTTTGTTTTTTTGTAACACTGTGGTTCCTTCATGTGTGTAAGTGCTGTGCATACGCTTTGCATGTCTCCTAGATAAGTCTTGGCTGCTCATCCACATCTACCCTTAGAGAGCCCTGAATTCCTAGACACTGTCTACCCCTCACTAGTAGGGGATATCTGGACCTGGTATAACGTGATAACACCATAGGTGCTCATCACTAACCAGTTCAGTTTCCTACACTCGTATGTAATTTTTTACATAAATACTTAATGGTGTATAACAGCACCCATAAGACTCTGCCATATAACCTGTTTTCTGCTCTCAGTTAGTTTTGATGGTCTGCACTGAATTATCAACCTTGAGCCTTGTTTGGAACCATCCAGAGATTAATGCTTAGTCAGCCTGTCATATGTTTGCCAAGTTTAACTTAGGGCTTGAAAAATCATAAAAATGTTACTAGACCTGCAGGTCGAGTAACTTAAATAATCTCCCAATGAGGTCTAGCCCACATACCCTAGGACTTCTTTTCGTTTACTAACAACATTGCTGTTAGACCTGACAGCCTTAGGGTGGTCACCCCTAACATTTGCCTTCTTCCCTCCACTTTTTAGATACTGTGTTTTCTGGTTTAAAGACTCTGCACACTTTACCACTGCTGACCAGTGCTAAAGTGCATATGCTCTCTCCCTTTAAATATGGTAACATTGGATCATACCCAATTGCATTATTTAATTTACTTAAGTCC
Source organism: Pleurodeles waltl (assembly GCF_031143425.1). Taxonomy (NCBI): domain Eukaryota; kingdom Metazoa; phylum Chordata; class Amphibia; order Caudata; family Salamandridae; genus Pleurodeles; species Pleurodeles waltl. Next base: position 730,233,540 of record NC_090443.1, read on the forward strand.
CTAGTGTGAGAAAGTAGCCTCTTTCTAGCCTTGTTACCCCCACTTTTGGCCTGTTTGTGAGTGTATGTCAGTGTGTTTTCACTGTCTCACTGGGATCCTGCTAGCCAGGGCCCAGTGCTCATAGTGAAAACCCTATGTTTTCAGTATGTTTGTTATGTGTCACTGGGACCCTGCAAGTCAGGACCCCAGTGCTCATAAGTTTGTGGCCTATATGTATGTGTTCCCTGTGTAATGCCTAACTGTCTCACTGAGGCTCTGCTAACCAGAACCTCAGTGGTTATGCTCTCTCATTTCTTTCAAATTGTCACTAACAGGCTAGTGACCAATTTTACCAATTTACATTGGCCTACTGGAACACCCTTATAATTCCCTAGTATATGGTACTAAGGTACCCAGGGTATTGGGGTTCCAGGAGATCCCTATGGGCTGCAGCATTTCTTTTGCCACCCATATGGAGCTCTGACAATTCTTACACAGGCCTGCCACTGCAGCCTGAGTGAAATAACGTCCACGTTATTTCACAGCCATTTTACACTGCACTTAAGTAACTTATAAGTCACCTATATGTCTAACCTTTACCTGGTAAAGGTTAGGTGCAAAGTTACTTAGTGTGAGGGCACCCTGGCACTAGCCAAGGTGCCCCCACATTGTTCAGAGCCAATTCCCTGAACTTTGTGAGTGCGGGGACACCATTACACGCGTGCACTACATATAGGTCAATACCTATATGTAGCTTCACAATGGTAACTCCGAATATGGCCATGTAACATGTCTAAGATCATGGAATTGCCCCCTCTATGCCATCCTGGCATTGTTGGCACAATTCGATGATCCCAGTGGTCTGTAGCACAGACCCTGGTACTGCCAAACTGCCTTTCCTGGGGTTTCACTGCAGCTGCTGCTGCTGCCAACCCCTCAGACAGGTTTCTGCCCCCCTGGGGTCAAGCCAGGCTCGTCCCAGGATGGCAGAACAAAGGACTTCCTCTGAGAGAGGGTGTTACACCCACTCCCTTTGGAAAATGGTGTGAAGGCAGGGGAGGAGTAGCCTCCCCCAGCCTCTGGAAATGCTTTCTTGGGCACAGATGTGCCCAATTCTGCATAAGCCAGTCTACACCGGTTCAGGGACCCCTTAGCCCTGCTCTGGCGCGAAACTGGACAAAGGAAAGGGGAGTGACCACTCCCCTGACCTGCACCTCCCCTGGGAGGTGTCCAGAGCTCCTCCAGTGTGCTCCAGACCTCTGCCATCTTGGAAACAGAGGTGCTGCTGGCACACTGGACTGCTCTGAGTGGCCAGTGCCACCAGGTGACGTCAGAGACTCCTTGTGATAGGCTCCTTCAGGTGTTGCTAGCCTATTCTCTCTCCTAGGTAGCCAAACCCTCTTTTCTGGCTATTTAGGGTCTCTGTCTCTGGGGAAACTTTAGATAACGAATGCAAGAGCTCATCCGAGTTCCTCTGCATCTCTCTCTTCACCTTCTGCCAAGGAATCGACTGCTGACCGCGCTGGAAGCCTGCAAACCTGCAACATAGTAGCAAAGACGACTACTGCAACTCTGTAACGCTGATCCTGCCGCCTTCTCAACTGTTTTCCTGCTTGTGCATGCTGTGGGGGTAGTCTGCCTCCTCTCTGCACCAGAAGCTCCGAAGAAATCTCCCGTGGGTCGACGGAATCTTCCCCCTGCAACCGCAGGCACCAAAAAGCTGCATTACCGGTCCCTTGGGTCTCCTCTCAGCACGACGAGCGAGGTCCCTCGAATCCAGCGACTCTGTCCAAGTGACCCCCACAGTCCAGTGACTCTTCAGTCCAAGTTTGGTGGAGGTAAGTCCTTGCCTCACCTCGCTGGGCTGCATTGCTGGGAACCGCGACTTTTGTAGCTACTCCGGCCCCTGTGCACTTCCGGCGGAAATCATTTGTGCACAGCCAAGCCTGGGTCCACGGCACTCTAACCTGCATTGCACGACTTTCTAAGTTGGTCTCCGGCGACGTGGGACTCCTTTGTGCGACTTCGGGTGAGCACTGTTTCACGCATCCTCGTAGTGCCTGTTTCTGGCACTTCTCCGGGTGCTACCTGCTGCTAAGAGGGCTCCTTGTCTTGCTCGACGTCCCCTCTACCTCCTGGTCCAATTTGCGACCTCCTGGTCCCTCCAGGGCCACAGCAGCGTCCAAAAACGCTAACCGCACGATTTGCAGCTAGCAAGGCTTGTTGGCGTTCTTTCGGCGGGAAAACACTTCTGCACGACTCTCCACGGCGAGAGGGATCCGTCCACCAAAGGGGAAGTCTCTAGCCCTTTTCGTTCCTGCAGAAACCTCAGCTTCTTCTGTCCAGTAGAAGCTTCTTTGCACCCGCAGCTGGCATTTCCTGGGCATCTGCCCATCTCCGACTTGCTTGTGACTTTTGGACTTGGTCCCCTTGTTCCACAGGTACCCTAGATTGGAAATCCACAGTTGTTGCATTGTTGGTTTGTGTCTTTCCTGCATTATTCCTCTAACACGACTTCTTTGTCCTTAGGGGAACTTTAGTGCACTTTGCACTCACTTTTCAGGGTATTGGGGCGGGTTATTTTTCTAACTCTCACTATTTTCTAATAGTCCCAGCGACCCTCTACAAAGTCACATAGGTTTGGGGTCCATTCGTGGTTCGCATTCCACTTTTGGAGTATATGGTTTGTGTTGCCCCTATCCCTATGTTTCCCCATTGCATCCTATTGTAACTATACATTGTTTGCACTGTTTTCTAAGACTATACTGCATATTTTTGCTATTGTGTATATATATCTTGTGTATATTTCCTATCCTCTCACTGAGGGTACACTCTAAGATACTTTGGCATATTGTCATAAAAATAAAGTACCTTTATTTTTAGTATAACTGTGTATTGTGTTTTCTTATGATATTGTGCATATGACACTAAGTGGTACTGTAGTAGTTTCACACGTCTCCTAGTTCAGCCTAAGCTGCTCTGCTAAGCTACCATTATCCATCAGCCTAAGCTGCTAGACACCCTATACACTAATAAGGGATAACTGGGCCTGGTGCAAGGTGCAAGTACCCCTTGGTACTCACTACAAGCCAGTCCAGCCTCCTACACCTAGTAAAGTGCACTATATGTGCCCAGGGCCTGTAGATTAAATGCCACTAGTGGGTCACCCACTTAAGTAGCTCCTTAACCTTGTCTCAGGCCTGCCATTGCAAGGCCTTTGTGTGCAGTTTCACTGACAACTCGACTTGGCATTTAAAAGTACTTGCTAAGCCTAAAACTCCCTTTTTTCTACATATAACTCACCCCTAAGGTATGCCCTAGGTAACCCATAGGGCAGGGTGCTTTGTAGGCAAAAGGCAGGACATGTACCTGTGTAGTTTACAGTAGTTTACATGGCCCGGTAGTGTAAAACTCCTAAATTTGTTTTTACACTGCATAGGCTAACATTGGGGCTACCCTCATATATAGTTTGAGTGGTAGCTGTTGATCTGAAAGGAGTAGGAAGGTCATATTTAGTTTGGCCAGAATGGTGATCCGAAATCCCGCTGACTGGTGAAGTTGGATTTAATAATACTATTTTAGAAATGCCACTTTTAGAAAGTGAGCATTTCTCTGCACTTAAGTCCTTCTGTGCCTTACAATCCACGTCTGGCTGGGTTTAGTTGACAGCTCCCTTGTGCATTCACTCAGGCACACCTCAAACACAGGATACTCAACCTCACTTGCATACATCTGCATTTTGAATGGGTCTTCCTGGGCTGGGAGGGTGGAGGGCCTGACACTTACATGTCATAGGTCTGTAGCCTGTCTTCACACAAAGGACTGCCACACCCACCTACTGGGATCCTGGCAGACAGGATTGAATTGGAAGGGACCGTGTGCACTTCTAAGCCACTCTTTGAAGACTACCCCACTTCAAAGGCACATTTGGGTATTTAAACAGGGCCTCTGCCCCTACCAACTCAGACACTTCCTGGAGAAGAGAACCTGCATCTGGCCAAGAAGATCTGCCTGGCTGCCCAACGGGCTCACCTGTCTGCTTTCTGTGAAGGACTGCCGCATTGCTGTTCCCCTGCTGCCTTGCTGCTCTCTGGCTGTGGTGAAGAAGTGCTCTCCAAGGGCCTGGATAGAGCTTGCCTCCTGTTTCCTGAAGTCTCAGGACCAAAAAGACTTCATCTCTACAAGAAGGACTCCTTGTGCGGCGGAATTCAACGCACAGGCTGCACCGTGGTGAAAAATTCACTGCACGCCGAACCTGACCTACGCAGCCTGGCTTTGCATCGAGAACATTGACGCAGCGCCAGTGCAGCGACCAAAATTAGACGCATGGCCCACTGGATGTATGCAGAGCCGTGCCAGACCGACGCAGCCTGACTTCCAGAGAGGAGTCGACGCAGCGTCTGCCGTGCGGTAGAAATTTTGATGCAACACCCACCGAATCGATACAGTTCCTGTGATGTCATCCTGCCAGCGCAGGAAATCCACGCATCGTCCCCGGGGCATCCGAAAACCCCACAACCCGAAGAGGATCCACGACTGAGAGCCGGAAATCGACGCCCAGCCATCCCTGCGTGAAAACTAAACAATGCATTGCCGTGTGGTGCCCTAGAAATCGACGCACGCTCCTTTTGTTTCCACGCATCTCCTCCTCTGCGATTTTGCACACGAACCAGGTACTTTGTGCTTGAAAGAGACATTTTTTGCTTTTAAAAGACTTAAGACACTTTATATCACTTTTACAGTGCTATCTCAACATATACTTATTGCATTTTAATCGTTTTGACCTGCATCTTATCATTTAAATTATATATTTTTCTAATCACTGTGTGGTGTATTTTTGTGGTGCTATACTGTGTTATTGCAGGATTTATTGCACAAATACTTTACACGTTGCCTTCTAGGCTAAGCCTGACTGCTCAGTGCCAAGCTACCAGAGGGTGGGCACAGGGTAATTTGGATTGTGTGTGACTTACCCTGACTAGAAAGAGGGTCCTTGCTTGGACTGGGGGTAACCTGCCAACCAAAGACCCCATTTCTAACCATTGTCATCAGGGCAGGAGTGTTTCTCAGTTTGTTTAAACACTCAATTTTAATAAATATATTACTAAACCATAATGTGGTAATATATTGTCATCTACACACAGTAACTTTCCAAGAAATCTCCAAAAACCTCCCCATTAACTTGCAGCTTTACTGATAAAACTATATAGTGTATTAACAATCTCTGAAAATTGTATTTCAGAAAACCCCCTAAAGAGACATTATAAGAGGGATGGAGCGATTTGCGCTCGCCCCTAAAAAGATCTTTCAAAACTGCTGAAATGTATTTTGAAATGTTTGCACAGTTGACTTATTCATTTAAATGTTGTGTTATAGGAAAAACATGACACCCTTTATCCTTTTATTTTACATTCTAAGCAGCAGGTCACACAGTTCCCCTAACAAAGTCCTGGAACTCTGCAGTCAGAATGAAAAATTTATTGTAAGAAAAACTGACTTTTGACCTCTGTCTGTGAACACAGAGCAAATGTGACATAAGAACAAGATTTAAAGGCTTCTTGTATTGCCTCTCCACTTTTAAACTGAACAGAACACCTGTCAATTCACCAGAAGGTATGAGTAAGTATTAAAAATAGCTCAACCTCATCAAATATGACTTGCCAATGCCAGTGGCTGAGTGGATTTTTCAAGCCCTGTAACTGTGGGAATAGCAAAAACCCGCTAACCTGGGTTTCTAGTCATGGGCACCATTGTAGCTGCTTGGGCTGTGCAGCTTGGTAAATGCCTTTTCCCTCTAAGAGTTAAAAAGTATGTATACTTCCATAGTTTCTCCCTACCCTGAAACTCCAGGTTTCTTATGTAGTGCTGACATTATTTTTCCAACTAATTGCCTTTGAAGCAGATGTTTCTGTTCTTCTTTTTTTTTACAGTGTGATGAAGGTATTGTAGAGTTAAAGCTTTTTCTCATGTATTAATCCAGTGGGGTTGATCATAGTCTCATCAAGAGTATGACAATAACATCCATACTCAGCATTATACATTGACTTGTAAGCTGTATACCGCATGCCAACATTCTAGACCACGTTCCCGCACGTTCCTATTGCTATAGAGTTTTTCATTGAGTGGGTGCAAATAAGCATTGCCCATTCTTTCAGTGGTACTCTTCTACGGAGGCTTGGATTGCTGTCTTTGCATCCTTGGTGCAATTTGCGATATTTTTCAAGAGAGGGTGTTTTAATATTCTGGCTACTCCCATGAGGCTAGTACAGCTCTGAGAGGGAGTGACTGGAAGATGGCACTAGAACAGGACAAGGGGGATAAAAGAGACAAAAAGCTGACATAACATAGGTATCCTCAACCAGGCTAGAACTTTCAAGTGGACTTCGAGAAACAACCAAAAGGTGCAATTTGAGGCACAGAGTCCTTCATCACGAGTGGCCTAGTTGATTGCAATATGTGCGGTAACTTCTTTCATTGCACCCTGTACAATCCTGGGTTTCGTAATAAATATCAGCAATTCTCGCTTGCTGAAATGTAAGAAGAGAGGGGGGATGCGAATGGCACTATTGAACAGAACTTGCTGATTATGGCGCAGTAAGCTCCAAAATATGGTGGTTGTTCCCAAAAACCTCATAATTGGGTGGTATTTATCACACGTGATAAAATCTGACTCGGCAGTGTCCGATTTAAACAGTTGTCATAAATATTACACCAACTACCAGGGCATTTCTAATGAGGGCCTAACATGGAGAAGTGTCTTTCCACTCCGGCTTCCATCTAAAGTAGGGATCCTCTTAATCTAAAATCAATGGATGTCTTCTTGATCAACAGAGAACAAGGATAAAGTAAACCGACGAGGATGGAGAGGAGAAAGAATTGAAACTCAGATGATAGCCAAATATAAACGCTTGTGTATGATAAATAAAAGTACAAACTGCTTAGAAAGTAAAAAAGAAGCTTATTATGGAAATAACAATGAATTAGAGAAATAAAATCAAGGAATGGTTTGTTTAATAAAATGGTGAATTATGGGAGTTTTAGTCTAGTTTCACAAAGTGAAAAGATGTGTTGTGGTGAAATGAAGACATCTGGTAACTGCGAGACAAGGCTGAGGAGTCCCAGATGGTTAAACTTGAAAAAGAAATACTAGAAAACTGTGCAAAGACAAGATAGGTATGTGTATACCCTGTTGTAATAATGCAGTCAGACCCTGATTATGGTGTACCATTGTGCATCCGCTTTCGCTCACATGCCGGTAACACAAACCCACACCCACCCAAAGAAAATACTCTGGAATTTCTCTGTTTCAAATACAACCAACAGCATCAAGCTACTAACCTTTCTGACATTAGAGAGCCATGTCCGCGTGTTGCCCTTTTCTTTGGAAGCACAACTCTTTTACTTGGGGATCAAGATGAATGAACCGGACAGATCTAAACAGTGAGAGCCTTTACAGTTTAGAGATGTTCCCTGGGAGAACATGTGGTTCTAATGAAGCCCAGACTTCTCTAATGAATTCCTGACAAATTATTCTCTCCCTAAATCTCAGGCAAACAAGCATTCATTTTAGCTTCATGTAATCAGGCTTATTGAAAGCAGTGTGTTTAATTCAACCCAGCATGACGCTTTGTAAATCTCAGCAGCCCTTAAATCTGCTGCCTAGGCGAACAAGTTTGTGCATAGTGGCATGCCAATAGAGAGATACAACAGAATGTAAGCAGTAAAGTACATCAAAAGTGTTCTCACTTGCACGTGGCAACAGTAAACAACAAGATGGCTGGTGCTGCTTTGGAAGGCATACTTGAAATGCTTTTAGGGGCGAGCGCTAATCGCTGCGTACCCTATTGTAATCTCTCTTTGGGATTTTAACCACTCCCATGTCACGTCAGTCACTTTCATTGGTTTGCGGGCTTGCCTTTTAAAATCTGCTTGTAATCTCTCTTTGAGCTTCTAACCACACCCACGTCACTGTGCTTTCATTAGTAAAAGGCTTGCATACGTCATGCCTTTTCCGGTGTTTTAGCCTTCTTCAAGCGCTTCAACCAACTACTGAAAACGTACGAGGCTCGATGTTTTCCGTCTGGTTTCTGGACTACTTTTTCTCGTTTTTTTCGCAGTACGATCTTGCTGGACAGTAATCGAGCACTTTGCATGCCCTTGATCCTGTTACATAGGTAATTGCACTTTTGCCGGTTCCATAGATAATTGCACTTTTGCCGGTTACATGGATAATTGCACTTTTGCCGATAGATTTTACTGCAAGCAAAGTTTTATTTCCCTTTGTGTGTGTCTGCTTTGCACTGATGGCGCCCGTTGGCTCGCTTATGTGAAACTCTTACTTTTCTGTTTATACAGCAAGAAAAGTCTGGTTAGTTATGTAAAACTGTTTTACTTTTCATTTTCAATTTATGAGGCAAGAAAAGTCCAGTTAGGAGTTTATAATGCTAATAGCTGTAACTCGAGCAAACGCGAGACCCATTGCATTGCAAATGCTTGTTAATTGTGCATTCCAAAGGAGTGTCAGCCATCTTACATAGTGAGCTCAACGTCCACAGGGAGGAGAAACGATGTGGCGTAAGGACTAGAGCAGCTGATCTTGAAACTGGGGAGCCAGGTTCGAGTTTCTAGGGAGCCTCACAATCCTGTAGTTTTTGGAAAATTAATTAATTTATCCAAGTGCCTGGGAATGCATCCTATTTAAATGCAACTTGTCTGCGACGATAAAAAAAAAAAAAAAACATGCTTGGAACTGGTGCAGCCACTGAGAGATTAAGTAAAGGGCAGATGACAAAGCAAGAGTTGTGCAGGCAAAACATTAAAAAAGAGTTTCATAAAAGCGGATGAAAACAGTACTTTGGCCTTGAGACACTGATAAGAGCAAACACGGTCAATCATTGCTAAATGCAGGAAATAGTATGCTACAGCCAATAGAAATGCAGGGAAAGTAATTGGCAAGTACAGGAGCCAATGAAAAGCAAGGTCGGGATGTAAACCCCTTTTAAGATTTATATTAAATAGAATAGATTTGACAAGTATAGCACAAGCACTGTGCAGGCGAAACCTAAAAAGGCCTCTTGGAGCTTGTGGTCTCCCTGTAGTGACTTAAGCGATCAGGCAACTGACCCTTGGAGTCCACTTCTTTTCTGAGCATGTGCAGTGCCCTTCTCTGGTTACAGCAAGCGGGGTCTAGTCCTCTTTTGACCGTCCATAGGCTCTATCGTGTGGGTGGGTGTAACTCTTGGACACTCCCTTCCCAAAGGGGAAAATGTTACAGGGGGCAACCCTACCCACTTTTTCTGTTTCTCCTACTGCGTACAATTCCAGTGCCACTTATTCCTAAAATCCAAAATTTGGGACATGTGCCTTCCATATTCAGAGCTTTTGGGCCCACCTGCATGTGTGGCCAGGTGAATGAATGTCTCACCCGCCATTTTTTTTTTTTTTTTTTACACAAACGTTATTGCATTTTTTTTAGTAGGGACAGTTGATAGAATTACACTTTCCATGAGAGAAAAGACAGTGTTGCAGGGTACAGTACAAGAGATCTTGGTTAACATCACATGGAATAGTCATACATTCATGAATCGGTAGATGATAAGCCATTTAATGCAGTACAGAAACTACTGTGCAAAAAATACAATTAATACGATACAAGCCCAATTAAACCCCACCCCTACCATTCCCAAACTATGCATTGTCAGTCTAAACAGTGATTATATCCATGTTGACTGTGGTATCTGGGTTGTGCAATGAAACCGGGTCTAGTGTGCGTGAAAATAGATCTAGTGTTGACTCCAGATGGTGTATAAAACAACTGGCTAAAGTAACCCTGACGAGATAATATTATGTGTATTCCCTAAAGTTGTATCGACAATGTCGTACCTTGAGGCAGAGGTTATGCAGTGTTCTGTATCTAGTTTAATTAATTATCAATGGATTCCATAGTTTTAAAGGATTCTAGTAGCACATTCTAGTGCTATAGGTCTCCTCCTCAGCCCCCTGTATTCTTCTCTGTGAAGCCCTCCACTCTCTGCTATTCCCCATCTCTCCACATATGCCCACCACTGGGAGATTGAATGCACTATTGGGGACTTCCAGAATTTTGTCCGGAGGCATTTTGCCTCCACTAGCGCCAAATCCATGAATCGTGTTGCTGCCCTTTTGGCTTTTGAGTCTGGGAAATAAGCCCAGAATACAGTGTTCTAACGTGTGCCAGTAGTTCTGTTCTGTAAGGTCTACCAGGGATGGTCCAATGTAAGCTCAGTAAGAGGATATTAATGGGCAGTCCCATAACATGTGCAGCAGCGTGGTGTCTGAGGCGTGACATCGTGGACACGCAGATGGGATTGAGGGGAACATGGTGTGGAGCTTATGTGGTGTGAGATACGTGCAATGTAGGATGGAGAATTAAATACGTTCAAAACAGGAATTGCGTGAATTTTTTTGGGAGATATTTCAAAAGAAAGGTCCATTCCTGGTCTGTAAGGTCACAATCTAAAACGTCTTCTCACTTAGTCCGCAATGGAGACGGGGAGACCAGAAGGTGTTTGCGGCGGCCGCGGTAAACCAAGCAAACCAAATGCCTCCCATTTACCATAGTATGCAGTGCCTGAACTAATTCTTGTGTGGTGGGTTCAATGCCATCCGGTTCCCAGTGGAGGCGCACATAACCGGCGACACCAACGTGGGTTAGCAAGAGTGTCTCTGGGAGTCCGTGAGTATGTGTAAAATCTATGTGGTTCAAGAGGAGGCCATCAGCAAACAGGTCACCTACGGTGTTGATTCCTCCTTGCGTCCAGGGATGTAATCTAATCGCTGTCAGTGTGCTTGAAGCTGTGGGAAGGCTTAGCAATGGTATGTTAGTAGCGTAGGGCAGTGTAGCGCGATGCCATTTTCCAGAAGGAGTTACAGAGTGGTAAGAGCAGTGGGCTGTTTGCTGGTAAGGTGGAGCCTGGACAGAAATTTTATGTAGTTTGCCCAGATTCAACATAGTCATGGTATAGCCGATTTCTGTTAAATTGCGACCGGTAAGCCAATAGGTGATACATTGTAGTTGGCTGGCTAAACAATATGTTTTAAAATTGGGGACTCCCATTACTCCTTCATTGGGTGGTAGTTGGGGCTTAGCCAGGCTAACCCTGCATTTGCCAATACCCCTTATGAGATCAGTTAACAAGGTATTGAGCAGTTTGAACACTGAAGCAGGTAGTACAGCCGATATGTTTACAAAATGATAGAGCAAGCATGGCAATACCACCATTTTAGCAGTGGCCACATGACCTGCCACTGAGGGAGGCAGAGTACTCCAGAAATGTATCTGTGATTTAAGGGCCATTATATTTTTCTTGAGATTGCCCTTCAAAACATCCGCTAAGTCGCGATATACCTGAATGCCCAAGTAGCGAATAGGGTGAGGTGTCCCCTCAATGTTCATATCCCCCAATGGAAAAGATTGTCTGGTATACGCACTGCTAAATGAAAAAGCATAGCATTTGTTGACGTTTGTATGTAGTGCTGATAGTGTTGCAAAGGTATTAAGTAGGTTGGCCACATCGGAATTATCCATTCGAAGATCCCTTTAGGTAAAAAGCATATGATGGGCATACAAAGATATTGCGGGAGTGGTAGGTCCTATTGGGATCCCCCAGGTATGGGCGCTCTGTCTCAGACGCTGGGCTAATGGTTCCAAGGACAGCACAAAAATGTGTGGCGATAGAGGACAGCCTTGTCTGATAGCGCGGTGAACCGAATAAATGTCAGAAATATCGTGCCTCGTTAGTGCCCTTGCAGTTGAGTTTGTATATAGTAGTCACACCCATCGAATGTATGTATATTAAAGTGCAAGAGAGTTGCTTCTATGAAATCTCAGCTGAGTATATCAAAGGCCTGTTGAAGGAGAGACAACCTGCCCAGGGGAAACACCTTTGACAGCCCCCACGATATGATACTGTAGGCGTATATTGAGTGAAGTGTTACCATTTGGAACAAAGCCTCATTGGTCTATGTGGAGGAGTTTCAGAATCATGGGGAGTAATCTGCGGCTAATACTTTGCTGAGGATTTTGTATTCAGTGTTGAATAATGACCGGGGTCTGTACAAAATCGTATCTGTTGAGGGCTGATTTGGTTTCAATAGGGAGGTGACCAGGGCTTGTGTTGTTATAGGAGGTAGGTAGGTAGGTAGAGTGTTTGTAAAGGCATTCCGGTTGTGGGACATGGGAGTGCCAAATGTAGCGTAAAATTCTTTATGTAAACCATCAGTGTCGGGAGGTTTTTTCCCGGGCCATTTCCTTAATAGCTTCCTTAATTTCACTGGGAGTAATAGGGGCGCCCATACTGTCTCGTTCCAGATTGGTCACCTTGGGTAATGTCAGATCCTTTAGGAATGACTGGATGTCTAGTGGGAGGGTGCTGGTTGTAAGGCCTAATAGAGAATGCTGTAAAAGTCCTGGAATGCCTTGTTAAAATCCAGTTGGGTAGTCGCTTGAGTGGTTATGTAATGGTGATCGGTAGGATGGGGGTGGGAAGTGGTAGTGGATGAATCAATCTAGCTAATAAGGCACCAGATTTAGCAGCTTCAGTGTGGGTTTTTTGCAGGTAAGCTCTAAGCTCAACTATGCATAAGCGTTCCAGTAGTTCTGCATATTTGATCCTAGACTCTCGCAATTTGGGGGCATGTGGCTCAGTATTTGCCACTACTGCCTCTAGGGGTCCTAGGCTATCTTCCACTCAGAGAAGCTCTTGAAGGACTTTTTTTACGGGCTCTCACCACATTGCTAATTGCTGTTCCTCTTTTAATAACTTTAAACGCCTCCCATTCAGTATGTGATGATGACATGTCAGTATTCTCAGCAAAGTAGTTGTCTGTCGTGGTGGATAGTCTGTCCCAGAATGACTCATCTTCTAATAATTAAAGTTGCAGCTGCCATGTAGGGATGGGGGGGGTGATCTTACCCCATGTAAATGCGATTTCTAGGTATCGTTTGAGTACAGGTGGGTAAGAGTGAGATTGAACATAGAATCTGATCTCTGTGTGTTTGCAGAATGTGCGGTGGAGAATATCATGAGTACTCTTGCTTTCCTGCATTGTGTTTACGTCAAACATCCATTTGGACCTTCCAGCCGCCCATTGTTGTAGGGCTCTAGCCATTCGTATTGAGCCAGCATTTGGCAGAGGGGAATGTGATCTTTCCAGCTCATATCTAGGACAGTGTTAGTCACCCCCTAAGACCCAAGGATACTTTACCCCCATGGTCAGTAGACAAGTGTGTGAGAAAAGGTGTCTTGCTCTGACTTGTGGGCATAGACCCAGTACTTTAGGTGTACCATCCAACGTACCATGCACCAGGACGTATCGTCCATGCACATCCACCCTGGGTTCCAAAGCTGCAAATGGGATGCCTGCTTGGAACCATATTGCTGCACCACGGGCATAGGCTTAGTAGCAGGTGTGGAATAATTGGCCCCTTCATTGTTATTTTTTTTTTTTTGTGTAACTTAAGGGCCTCAGTGGTAGTCAGATGGGTTTCTTGTAAGCACACTAAATGGGCCTGGCGGTGATGTAGTTGGGCTAGCATCCTAAAGCGCTTTTGTACTGACCCCATACCTCTGACATTCCAGGTAGTAATATTGTGTGGAACAGCCATTGTCCGTTAATAACAAGTAATCACTATTAAGAATTGTCCATTCATTGATACTCAGTGGGTGTGTGTGTGTGATGATGTCATATAGTTGTAACGAGAAATATAAGCAATAACAAAACCCAATACAAGGTCCAGCGAAAGAAACTGAGCTGAAAAAGAACATAATAAACAACAAAAAGACTCTCTGATGAGACATGGAGTTTAATTTGGGAGTGCAACCCGTCTGGGCCATACCCTCGGGTAACGGATAAGATAACATTACCCCATGTTTGAGAATATTGTGATGGAAGCGATGAGCTCCATGATGCAGGCCCCAGAGAAGAACAGTAAGCAATAAAACCTAAAAGGGGGGGGGGCAGGGGGGAGGTCCCCCAGGCCCATGAAGTTCAAGGTCTTACGTCCCTGGCACACTAGTCAGGATATTACCCAATGAGTTGAGTACTTTCAGCCAAACAGGTAATTAGCTAATTGCAATGCATTTGAAGGGAACATTAGATGAATTGTCTGACTGGACCTGTCCGATAGAGGAGGTGGATTAGAGAGCAGTCCTTTGAGCCTCCTGGGCCTTTGTGGAAATGGAGTCACACCTCTCTTCCTTTGTTTATTGCATGGTTGTCACTGTGATTTGGGGGTCCCGGAGTGTGATGGATGAGGTTTCTGGGCATCCGGGAATTGTTGCTCCACCCAGTCCCATGCCAGTTCAGGGATATCAAAGAAGTGGGTTTTCTGCCCATGAATCACGCAGAGCTTGGCTGGAAACAGTAAGGCAAATTTAAGACCCACTCAGCGAAGTTGTTGCTCAACTACTTGTAAGGAGGATCTTTTGCTTTGGACAGCCACAGTGTAATGGGGAAAGATGGAGGTCCAGTTATTGTCCATAAGGATTGGTGCGTGTTCTCTCGCACTTTGGAGGCGCACATCCCTGTCTTCTTAGTTTAGGGTGCGAGCCACCTCTGGATGAGGGGGCACTCCCGGGGCTGGTCTCTTATTAGGTACCCGGTGAGCCCTTTCTATTGTGAACAGTTCAGACAGACCTGTCTCAGCCACCTGGATGCAAAGTTCTCAATGTATTGCGTGGCGTTAGGGCCCTCAACCCCTTCTGGCATGCCAATAACCTTGGCACACTTGCCCTTATGCATCCTATGCTCACACCTGTAGAGTTGTAACCTGCCACTGAAGGAGCACCATGGCTGCTGACTGTTCTTTTAGTCATGGGGGGAGGGAGGTGAGGGCCAGTTTATGTGATTGAACTCTGTCACTTAGCTTTTTATGATCATCTTTGAGCGGACTGAGGTCTATGGTCAGGGCTTCTAGTCATTGTTCGATTGTCTGTCTGGAGTCTCTGATTTCTTGTAGTATGATGTCTAGTGTATCCAACGATGCACCGTTGTTGTAGGTATGCACTTGTCCGGTGTCATCAGAGGAGGCCAATCAGATGTCACAGTGTGCACATTGGAATGTGCTGGTAGATCTGCTGTTTTGGTTTTTGTGCGGCCTGTCGTGGCTATATGGGGATCCAATAGTATGAGAGCGTTGGGGCTTTGCTTCCTCAAGCTGGGAAGTAAGTTTCGAGGTATACTAACTAGGCGCGGGTTAGTCCCTCCCCCCCCCCCCTAATTGACGTGCCACCATCTCCTTGGGGGTCCATGTCCCCCAGCAGCTCGGGTCTATGGAGTGGTATGTCCCTCGCCAGGGGTGTACCCAGTCGGATATGGGATGGTCAAAAAGTAAAACCGCCCTTGTTTGGTAAAAGAGTGAGTATCATGAGAAGTCCACCCAAACTGTGTGCATAGGAAAATCAGATAGTTCTGTTGATGTGAATCAATGTCAGTTCACATGTTTGGGCAGGTTCCTGGTCAAGGAATGAAACGTTTGACTCCTCCCTATGTGGTGTATGTAAGGCTTTAGACCGCGTAAGCTGAATGGTTGTAATGGCAGCTCGTCATAACATCACTACAGTTGTCTGCTTGCATCAGGCACCAGACGTACTAGTTTTATACCCAGCAAGGTCCACACCTGTGAAGGCTGCTAGGAAGGTGGTGTCACCCCTACTCAGTGCCATCCTGTGTGCTAGGCTTCCCAAATGTGTCCAAAAGTAATAAATTATGAGTGCTGCATGATGTGTAGGCCTCATGTTTCCACCATTAGCAGGGTAATAGTACAAAAAAAAAAGTACTTGCCCTGAGCAGCATGGCAGAAAACCTGTGGGGTCCCGGTTTGTTCCAGTCGGGGGTTTTGGGTGCTCGGCACTGTCTACAGCCCACAACAGCTTCTCTGAAGGTGTCTAGGCCACAAGGGCTGTCTCTAGCGCCACACCTCTTTTTGCAGAACCAGACTCATGATCCCCGATAGAGCGCCTTGCATGAGCCCTTCCCGGCACCACAGCGTCGCGACTTCAGGTCTGGGCCAACGCTCCAAGGCCCAGGACCGTCAGCAGCCAGGAGCGCGGCACAATCGGCAGGCACTATACTCTAGCCTCACCACGGTAGTGACAGCTCACCAGGCAGCACTGTCTGACCCAGCAGAGTGCCGCCACACATGGAGTGGAGCCCACCAAACAGTGTCCAGTCCGCTCATCGCCCAGGGGGTGACCAGGGCCTGTCAAGGTGCCAGGATGCCTCGATGGTGTGTGGGAAAGTGCAGTTAATTGGGCCGGACCCTGGAGCTCTGGTACTATGTGGCCGCCATTGACAGCAGTTAGCCATGACGCCTCAGATGTCCCACCCCTTGTGTACACTCACATGATTTCTGTGGTAGCTCCCAACCCACTGGGTTCTGAGCCAGGCTGGCTCAATTGGGCTTGGTGACAAAGGCCTTTCTTTCTTTAGGTGTCTCCTCACTCAAAACTATGAATGGGCAGGCCTCACCTCTGTCCCTTTCAATTTTAATGAAGTGTTCCAGGGTCCTTTCTTTCTGCTTTCTGGGGCTGTTAGGGATAAAAGGAGCAAGTTTCACACCTCAATAAGGTCAAACATTGGCTAGACAGTAGCTAGCAGCCTAATGCAAATTAGCCTCCAGGAGTTTCATGCAGGCAAAAGGTAGCCTTCTAAAAAATACTTTTCCTAAATATTTATTGAAAAATCCAACAATGAATTGGACTATTATGAAAAATAGTCTTTGACAATTTTAGCTGTTTCCTGTCAAATGTTACAGATTTAAGTTTTTTTTAATAATTACTTTGACTTATTCTAGGTTCTAGTTACAGTCCTGCCAGTGAACATACATTTTGGTTGCTAGTCACTGCAGAAAAAGTCCAAATTTAATATTGTACTTGTTCCACTTTTTAAATATCAAGTAACCTACCTTGTGGATGACGAGGTGTACTTATGTGTGACTTATTAACATTTAAACAAAGATTTTCACGTCTGTTAAAAAGGATTATTTTGACAGGTTTAGAAGCTTGTTTTTAGGCTGCCGTATTGTGTGCCTACATAGTGTAGGCCTGAAGCCAGATTTATAGGCTGACCTTAGATAGCACAATACGTGCTGCAGTCCACAGGTGAAATTCAACTTCTAGGTCCTGGGTGTATTTATGTACTCCCATGTATTAGGGACTTACAGGCAAATTAAATATGTTTCTTAAGGGGTAAGCTAGTTTAACCATGTTTGGGGAGCACTTTACTCATTTTTAGGTGGTGTAACAGTGCACAGATTTGTAAGTCCAACAAAAAAGTGGTCCAGAGTAAAGTGACAAATCTGAGATTCCCATGCAGAAAGGGCTGATTCCTTACAGCAAGCATCAAAAGTCTGGAAGTGCTAGTAAACTCTAATTTAGTGCAGCTGGCCATCATTGCTACCCATTTACACTTATGCGGTTAGTTAAGAAAACAAAGTGTTGTATCTTTTATGGTACTTTCATCATCCTTGGTATTGTCTGATTAATGTAAAATAGAACTTTGTAAAGATATGTTAATGAAACTTAATCATGCTGGTCATCATTTTTATGACAGAGTAGAGAGCCAGCAGTGGTCTTGCTTATTTTCTGCTGTTTATGATTGATGTTACAAGGTTTTTATTGGCTGAAATGCTGAAATTTCTACCTGTCCAAGTGTATTATAGTTGAGTGCAGAAAACTTGTAGACTTACTTGAAAAATGCCACAATCTGTTTTCCACGTTGCCTATTTTTAGAAATGTGTGATGTTGCTAAGGCTACAAGGGTGCATGACACATTGTTGTAAGAAACGTAGTGCACGCTCCACCATCAAGGTGGTCAATAAGGTTTTGAATACACTACATCAGTGTTGTCCAACCTTTTTATCGCCGCGGACCGGTAAATGTTTGATAATTTTTCTGTGGCCCGCTTGTCCCATTGTGTGACAAGCGGGCCACGGAAAAATTATCAAACATTTACCGCCCGCCACAGTGGGGCGGCCCGGTGCCGATTGATCCACGGACCGGCACCGGTCCGCGGCCCGGGGGTTGGGGAACACTGCACTACATAGCTATAGTTCTCTTTGCCCTGTTCCATTTCACTTGTGTGCTTACATGTGAAGGTCCCTTTTGTGTGAGGAGCGCAACTATGGAGGCTGGTTCTTAGAGTTTCTTTTAGCTACGGATTTCTATTGCTGCTGTTGTTCCATTGAGCGCTCGACATGCAGGACCTATTTCTTTCATTGTTCAAAGTACATCTTTTGTTATTATGAGGGAAACTCTGTGGAATCAACATACTTGACTCTTAGCAGGATTTCCAGTGATGTGTCATAAATTGATTTTATTTTTCTGGCATGCATGAAACGTGTAATTTGAAAATAAGTCTCATAATAAGTATTCTAACTGGAAGACCCAGGCTTTTTTTAGACTTGGGTTGATAACTCTGCTGTGCCTCTGCATGCAGGTAGGCATGCCCTTTTGCGGTTATAGTTTGTTTGGTTTCAGAGAAGCTGAAGAAACTGCAGGATCAGATTCGGGCCTAATCTGTGACTCCCTGATCCTTAGTTTCTTCATCATTTTTGTGGGTGTGCATATGTGCAGAGTATTAAGCAGGCTGTAATATCGATCTGAATATTGGTGCTGACCGGAGCAGCATGGTCAAAGGTACTTCTGTTATTATTATTTTTTATATAGTTCTTGTGATGTTTCTGCGCTGATTCAGCCAAACTCACCTTTACCTCACTCTGGATCTCCCAACTTTCTCAAAGATTTGTATTGTGGCCAGTTTGTCCCTTTACATCTATGGCCCAAGTGCAGAAATGTTTCACCTTCATCTCGCATAGTCCGCGCTGAAGTGGCTGAGGAAGTACTGAATTTTAGTATTTTGTGGCATTACGGGATCAAATTAATTCACTGCAGCTGGCTTTGCTCACATTCTTCTAGTAGTGTTACATTGGGTTTGGGGATTGGTTGTTGGCGTTTAACTGCTTTGTTGGCTTTTCAAAATATTTATCACTGTGGGATGTAGCATTCATGTTATGTATCTCCAACTGTTTGTTTGATTTCAGCATAGAGAAACTGGAAACCTGGGCGATGTTCCACCTTCCTTGACTTCATAGTAACAAGGGGCATTTTGCTGATATTCTGGAATTTAAATACAGTCTGATCTGTGTCTCCCTTAATTGGAGATGTTGAAGTATTTGCGCTTAATAGCCCATGTGAGACTATATTTAAAGGAGTGTACCTGAGCAAAATGTATGGGCACCTCCAACAAGCAAGCAATTATGCATGCTACAGAACCACTAACCAATTCCTGGGCCCTTTTTGGTTCCTTCTCTTTATCGTATTGTCTTGCTGATGAAGTAGTATTCCTAGGTTCATAAATGTATATTTACCCCAGGCACCTTCCAGGTCAGCTACTACCTACATTAGAAACTGGGCAACCTCACCTAAAAAGCCCTTGCAACACTGTCTACCTCCTGAGCTCCTCCAGAGCTTGAAGTTAGGAGAGGGATGTGTCCGGAAACTGGCCTATCTTGTGCACCTCTGAGGACCAAGACTCATACTATGCTTTGCTCTGACTACTTGGTATTTGTTGCTCTGTTCAGCATTATGTTAGCTTGCTGCAGTTCTCTGCACCTCAAGCTGGCACCTAACTGATGGAATTTGGTCTCTGCCGGTACGGTAGTTGACACTGGCTGGCGTGATGAGGTCACTGGTTAGCACCACTGGGATCTTGGTTAACTACAAGTGGAATCGCTTGTTTGCTGCTGGGAATGATTGTGATTGTCCTTTTGAAGTCGCAGTCTACCAGACATCACAGCTGTGTGGCATGGGAAAGACATCTTGGGTAGCTTCAGCAGTTGACCTGGGAATGCATTCTGCTCGTTGCTTGCCATTGGATTTGTGGCATGTACCTCAAGTTTTCTTGACTTTTCATTTGCTGGCTTAGAGTCTCCAGGTTCACTTTTTCCCTCCCATTCCCAAACCTTAGTTCCTTAAACCTTCTGTGCGCTCCCCATCTGTAAAGAGGCCTTCAAATCTTGATCTTATTTTCTCACATTTCTTGTGTATTCAAAAACGAGGTCAAATGTCAGACTGTGACTTTGAGGGAGTCTGGTGTTTATTCTGCTTTCAGCTGACTTCAAAGTGAGAGCGTTTACGGCTGAAATGCAGATTGTTCTCCCCATAGAGTAGGGTTGTCACTAGAGACAGTGGTGTAACGAAACTGGAGGGGCAAAGCACTTAAAAGGGGCCCCCTCCAGACTCACTCAGTCCAGATGCTGTGCTGAGGGGGCCCCTAGAGCTTGGGGCCCACCCTGCACCAAAGGGGCTGCGGGGGCCTTTGTTATGCCACTGACTGGCGAGCCAAGGCAAACCAAGAGCTTTGGACTATACACACAGCATGTTCCAAGCTTAAACCAGAAACGCCTTGAGAGAGATTCTAAACGGGACCACCTGCTGAGTGTGTCTCGGTAGCTAAGGCAACAAGTTCTTCATAGCTCCACGAAAAGCTGGAACCGTGCCGTGCTGTGTTCTCATGAAATGCCTTGATTAACGTATGAACAGTGTTTCTGGTATAAATGCTAGGTTCTACCAACAATGTGCTCAAAGGAGATGTCCAGCTTTTTGTCCTGTCCTTAATCCTGCGCTTTAACCGCTCCTAATTTAGACGAATAAAGGAACAGAGGCACTGGGAGATTAATTTATCTGCACAGGATTGCATACTTATACTAGGCGATGAAGTCAGGAATGGCACTCCTCTCTCTCGGTCATACAGATGGCATTTTAAGCATCAGGTAACACCTTCTCCAACCCCCAAAACAGGGGGCTGGACTTGGCGATCCAGAACTCAAAAGGCACCTAATTTTCAAGCCTTTTTGTACAATACCTGCATTAGTCCTGGCCCCTTGATTTACCTCTGTAAAAAGAAAAAGAAAAAAGTTGTTATCCACAGATTTTCATTTTTATTTTGTGTTTTGATATCATTAGAGAAGTAATTTAGCTTGGGTAGACATTGCTAATCCGGGTTGAATTTTTTTTTTTTTTTTTTTTTTGGGGACGACATTTAAAAATGGCAGATGAGTTGCAGTTATGATGTACTGTTTCAGGAACCATGAAACTTTTTATTTTGCTGTCAAAACAATGGTTTTGGGGTCAAGTATTCTTATAGAGACAGAAAATAACTCCTCAGAGCAACCCTTCTGCCATTTTCTAAAATAGCAGCTCTGTAATAATGTGTACTAGCCATCATATTGGTAATGTTTTTTTAATACTGTTTTTGTTTCAGGTTTTCTGTTTATCTAGATGCGTAAACATAAGTTAAGAAGGTGGTAACAGAGGATCTTTAACTGCTGATAGAGTGTTGCCAACTACCAAATCTGAGGACTGCTTTGTAGGAGGCTGTATAGTGGGTACCTGTGGTACTTGCGTGTTATACCAGGTCCAGTTATCCCTTATTAGTGTAGTGAAGGAAGTGCCTAGAAGCCAGGCTCTCTAGAGGTAGCTGCGAATGAGCAGCCAGGGCTTATCTAGGAGACATGCAAAGCTTATCCCATACCAGTGTGGTCACACACTACTCACACACATGAAAGAAAAAACTCAGTGTTACAAAAGTAAAGGTACTTTATTTTGGTGCACAAATACCAAAAATACCATAGAGGCTGTATTCCCTTACGAGGCAAGTAATACACAAATTATATACACTAGTATACAGAAATAGACATAAAAACAGTTCGAAAACTGTGCAATTAGTGAAAATAACAGTAGTTAAAAAATGGGCCTAGGGGGAGCACAAACCATATACTAAGAGAGTGGAATGAGAAAGTCGGTCTCTCACCTAGGCAAGTGTAGTATGTAGAGGGGCGCTGGGAGTACTAGAAAATCCCAAAGGTAAGTACCACAACCCACCCCAGTGACCAGGAAAGCAGGATTAAATCACAGTAAGTTTCCTAGAACACACACAAAGCAGAACAGAAGAATATTGCAAAACCCAGAAGAGACTGCAAGACACAAACAGTGGATTCCAGGACCAGAGGACCTGTGGAAAGAGGGAAGCAAGTACAAGAAGCACAGAAAAGTCCAGGAAGGACAGGAGCCCCAACCTTCCAGGAGGAAGGCGCAAGAAGTGCACCACTGGTGAGGAAAAAGAGTCAGCACTGCACCCAAGAACACAGTCGGGCTCCTGGAGGGTGCAGGTGATGTCCAACACCAGATGGAGGACTGCAGTCAGGTTTGCGCTATCGGAGTCTGCTATCAAGCCTTGCACACGCAAAGCTCACGGTTAGCAGAAAATGGCGCTACTGGGTACAAGGAAGGACCAGGTGGACTCTACCCAGGAGGGGGAATTCGAAGGGGGCTCAGCGACACAGAGAGCCCACAGAAGACCAGGCAGCACACACAGGAGTCCCACAACAGGACGTGGACAAGAAAGTTGCAGGAGAAGCCCACCAGCACTACGACAAAGGCTCCCACACCACCGGAGAACCACTCTGGAAGCTGTGCGTTGCAGGATAGAGAGCTGAGGGCCGAAGCTTCAAGATGCATGAAAATCTTGGAGGAAGGATGCCAACAAGCCTTGGCAGCTTCAATAGATGCGGTGCACGGGGGTAATATCTTGCGTGGGGAGGCAAAGTCTTACCTCCACCAAAGTTGGACAGCTGGAAGAGAGGACAGTCGGGACCACTTCAGTCCACCCCCGTGATGCAGGATCCACGCAGCTCAGCAGGAGAGGGGATCCAGGCAGCCAGTCATCATTGCAGTTGGTGCCTGCAGAAGCAGGGGAGTGACTCCTTCATTCCAAGGGAGATTCCTTCTTCCTTCTGATGCAGGCTGAAGACGGGCTGTCCTCAAAGGATGCACGACCGGGAAACTGTTGCAGTTACTGGCAGGAGCCGGAGATACAATGTTGCAGGAGGCATCTTGCTTCATTGTTGCAGCATGTAGGGTCCTGAAGAGTCCAGGTGCAGTTTCTTTGGTGAGAAGTCGAAGTGGATAGTGCAGAGGATTCCTGCTAGAGTCTTGCAATCCGAATCTGAGGAACCACCCAAAGGAGAGACCCTAAATAGCCCCGAAAGGGGGATTGGTCACCTATCGGGGTAGGGCTCTGATGCACCTGCTGGCACTGGCCACTCAGATGCTCCTAGAGTTCCCTGCCAACCCTGAATCCAAGATGGCAAAGCCCAGGGACGCTCTGGAGGAGCTCTGAGCACCACCGGGGGTGGTGATGGACAGGGGAGTGGTCACTCTTCTTTCCTTTATCCAGTTTCTCGGCAGAGGAGGGACTGGGGGGTCCCTGAATTGGTGTAGTCTTGTTTATGCAACGAGGGCACCAAATGTACCCTTCAGAGCATTTCAAGGGGCTTGGAAAGGCTAACCCTCCCCAGCCTGTAACAACTATTTCCAGAGGGAGAGGGTGTAACACCCTTCTCCCAAAGGAAATCCTTTGTTCTGCCTTCCTGGCTTGAGCTTCTCAAACTACAGGAGGGCAGAAATCTGCCTGGGAGGTGGCAGCAGCTTGGGTGCCTGGAAATCCTCTGAAGGCTGAAATGGCAATACTGACACCAGAGAGCATGGAGTCATACAACCAATGCTTGCAAATGCCTTGGTGGTATGATTCCAACATGTTTGATACCAAACATGCGTATGTTCGGAGTTACCATTATGTAGCTGGACACAGGTATTGACCTATGTCCAGTGCACGCGTAAAATTGCATCCCCGCAATCAAGAATTCCGGGAAAATGGGCCTGGAGTTCGTGGGGGCACCTCTGCTAGTGCAGGGGTGCCCTCACACACAGATACTTTGCACCCTGCCCTCTGGGCTAGAAGGCCTGCTATAGGGGTGACTTATAAGTGACCTGGTGTAGTGACAAATGGCAGTGAAAGGTTGCTTGCACCTTTTCATGCAGGCTTCAATGGCAGCTCTGCAGAAGCCTTTGCATGGGCTCCCTATGGGTGACAAAATATATGCTGCAGCCCATAGGGATCCCCTGGAATCCTAATGCCCTTTGTACCTAGGTACCATATACTAGGGACTTATATGGGGGCACCAGTGTGCCAATTGTGGGTGAAATACAGACTTTTGGGAGAGAGAGCATGATCACTAGGGTTCTGGTTAGCAGGATCCCAGTGAACACAGTCAAACACACTGACATCAGGCAGAAAAAAGGGGGCACTTTCCTACATCCGTCAGCAAAGAAAAATGTGTCATATGTCAAACTAATCTGAAAGAAAAGCTAACATCAACTGCGGCTGGACTGAAGAGAGTTCAAAATGCTGTAGAAATACGTCAAGAAGAAGTTCAGAAAAGAATGTAACTGATGGATGAAGAGGATCACATTATATATATATATATATATATATATATATATATACACACACATTGGAAAAAAGCCTGGAAAAAAATTAGTAAAAAAATAGTGTAAACCAGTGAATCACACCAAGAATCAGAGTCTTCTGAGAAAGCGACGAAAACCAAACCCAGTGCTCATCCACTTAGAAAATCGATTACTACCCCTTGTCCACCTCCAACAATTGATCAGAAAGCAGAGGCTCTTCAAGGTGTTATGTGGTGAAGCCAGAACAAGGGCAAAGTGATTGACTGACTAAAGTTTGTGAATCTCAAAGGGCAAACATGTTTTTATCTTCATTTATCAGCGGAATAGCTGATCTAAAGAGTGTTGTGAATGTATTTGCAGCATATTAGTATGCCCACCCAAACTGCATGCATGCATGCATACATTTGAAAATATGAATGTACAATGAGCTCCTAGCAGCACTGTAACAGTCAACCTTCAGTTAGATTTGCTCTCTTTGAAAAAGCAAATTAAGCCACTCTTGAGTGATGACTGTGGGTTCACACTCAGTAAGATCAGAGAAATAATGGTCAATATTGATGAACTGTATTGCTCCATAATAATGAATATTTCTAGTGAATATGAGCAATGATAGAATTAGTTTTTGTCAGTCTACCAAAAAGAATGAGCCATTTATGGTGTTTTAAGCTGGTTTGACTCCTGAAGTTCTTGTTGTCAAAATAAGATCACAGGATGCAGTAAAATCAGCAGGAACCATTTTAAGAAACGTCCTGAAAGATTTAGATTTTGGACCTAATGCAAATTTTGTGAGGCTCTAGAGCTCCGCAAATCACAAGCATGCCTGAAGTTGTCTTAAACTTTTTTTACATCATTTATTTAATATCAGCAAAGCAAAACTGTCACAAACTAAAGTTCTTGAGTTCGGAACAGAAGCCAACAACATTGATGGTGGCTTTGAAGTTATAAGCAAAGAAGTGGAAGACAATCCAATGAACCAACAGGGTTTTGATGTACAAATGTACTGTCTTTTCCAAATCATGTTTTATGAAATACATCACAGCAAAAAGAAAACACTGCTGCACATGATGACTGTCCACTCAATCTTTGACAAGTGTGAAAGTAGAGAGCTATACACTTCAGTGAATAGGATTGGTGTATCAACAAGTTATGACAGTACGGAGCAGGAACTTGTTAGCAGCTGATGCTGTAAAATCTTGTGAATCCGACAGCACACCACTTCCAAGTCACTTTACCAGGAAAGTATTTACAATTGCTGCTCTTGATAATTTTGATTTTGAAGACCGCTCTTTGTCTGGAACATCCAGCACACATGGTACTGCCATGGTGCTTTTTCAAGACCTTACCAATACAATAGCTGCTGGAAAACAAGCTGTGTCAGCTGTAGGCATAAACAAGCAAAGCTGCAAACTTATAACCCAACTGCCTTTCCAGCGTGTGCAAAAACACAAGCCATCAACACGTCCAAGTCTACCAGAAAGTTTCAAAGTGTCTGAGGAGACCGGGATCTTCTTCTATCTAATCTTGCAGTCTGCAAAGCTGATTAAACTGAATTTATCATATTGCTTGTTCGGTGTGGACTGAAGGATGAAGAAAAGCCAGTTCCTTCGTGGGCTGGAATTCATGCTCTGATGCCCCAGGATACCGCCCCACTGAAGAAAGTTGGGTTTTTGCCAGTAATACCATCTCCAGTCACAAACTATGCAACAGTATACACAGCTCAAAAAAAGTTCTAAAATGTGCGTGCTCAGCTTGAAGACCAGCCTAGCATGCCAATTTTCTGTGATTAGGGTGTTATCCGTATTGTAGCTGACATTTTTATGAGCAATCAGTAGAATCTGATGATTTTTATCCAATGATGGTCGTTTTCCACATGACAAAAGTTGCGGTGTAGGAAGTTATCCTAGTGGATGTAGCACAGACGGTGCACTTAGTGAGTCTGAAATCTCGGAAGCAGCGCTGTCCAGTCAGTATTGAGCGGAACTCATGGTCGTTTGTTACAGGGTATGCTCATCATATCTGAGGCAATAGAAACCTTGCATTGGAATGCTTTTTGGAACAAGAATGACCAGTTAGGTTTTGCATATCTCATCTCAGAAGTGAACAAGGCACAGGGTGCACTTCACTCAAAAAATATAACACAAAGCCAGGCAATGTTCAGTACACTCCGATCAAAACCAGAAAAACTGAAAAACAAGTTTGTTGAGTTTGTCAAAGAATGTGAAAAAAAATCAGAACTTAGCAAGTACTGGGGAAATGTTTTACACATGATGCCTCTAGTAAAAAACTTTGTATATGCTGATCGAGAATGTGATTGAGAGCCTCATGTGAAGACTGTGGAGTCATGGATTACTACGTTTCGCAAATTCGATTGCATAAACTACTTGAAATACGGGTCTTGGTATTTAGGAAGAGGGAAGAAGCTAGAAGTGAAAAATCATACCTCTACAGAAATTTCATCCAAAGACATTTTGTGGTGAAAGTCAGAGAGGGAAGGTTCAATGTTGTGGCTCCAGGTATGAAACTGGAACAGACGATCCAGAGATCACAGAAAAGGTCCAAGGGAATTGTTGGTCAGACACATACAAGTGAATGTGTTGCTCAGTGGCAGCTAGCTTACCATGAAGTCCTTTCTATTTTCAATGCTTCATAGAGATGACAATTTTAAAATTAATGTCAGTTGTGAAACTGTTACTCACCACAAACTTTTGGGAAAGAGAGGGGAATGTTTTAATGAACATGTTGACAGCCTTCTTCATTTCACGCAGCAGCAAGGAAACCCCTTTGAAATGACTGAGCCTGTGCAACTACAAAACTTTGTGACCAAACAACATGTGGGTAATGACATAAAGACATGTTAACTAGATGTCCTGGAACATTGATCGAAACCATACGCAGAACTGAAACAGAAGAGATTTTTAGTGAAAGAGAAAAAGCTGTTTGACACAATCACTAAAGCTAAACTTCCACGCTTTAATTGCCATAGTAAGAGTTTAGTCCAACCAGCCACCACAAAAGAGGTTACAAGAAAACAACTTTCCCAAGTACTTAGGGAGATAGATGTAGCAAAAGAAAGGGATGAATTTATCGAGGGCATTCTCTTGCATGATCTTCTTCAAACAAATACATTTTTGGTGGAGATGCTGCACCCTAACCAGTGAAGCACAAACTTGTACAAGAGTTTGAAAAAAAAACCTTTCACCTGAAGACTTTCAATTTGAAAAGTTGTCCTTATTGAAAATTGCTGTTGTTGTGGACTAGATGTCACAATTGCGAATGATCAAGATTTCATCCATGTAAAACTTCTGATAGGTCGTTCAGACTGTTCTATAGGTATCAAAGTTGGTGTGCACCTTGCAAGAACTGTACATTGTCTTTAATAGTTATCTTGAACTATCTGTGAAAGAATGTGAGAGAATCAGACGACTGATTACAAGTGGAACAATTGACCTTTCCTGCATCAAACATTCAACACCTATACCTGTGCAACTTGATAAATTCTGGTCTTCAACATTGAACAAGATGCACTTGGATATGTTAACTTGCCAAAACATTGTTGGTATTTCAGTGAACACTGACTGTCAAATTATTGCAAGTGGAATGATTGTCAATGAGAAGTTGGTACCTGTAGAGAAATATTCAGAAGGTACGGGCAATATAGTTCAAGAACTTTTCTGAAAATTGGAGGAAGCTGACCTTTGTGATGTGCCACCTGTTGAGTGGGCTGTTTGAAATGGTTCCAGTCGAGTCATTGTACTGTCAAATGACACAGATATTATTATTGTGCTGTTTGGATTTGTTGCAATGTTCATAAGTCAAGGATTGTAAGAGTAATGGAACAGAGAAGAAAAGACCATTAATCTGGCTTCATATTCTGTATAAGTATCTTGACCCAGAGAATCCCTATGTTCTTATCAAGGCACATAGTATCACAGGTGATGACACTATGAGCAAAATTGGAACAAAGTTTAGAGCTTTGCTGAATCTGTAAAGTTTCTCAAAGGATTTGCTTAGACCGAAGAATGTGACTTTAAAGATGTAGAAAAATACCTTGTGCATATGTGGAAAACGAGTTATGACTATCACGAATTTGACAATGTTCAGTACAAAGAGACCAGTCCACTAAGTGACATTTCACTGATGTCGTATTCTGTGCGTGGGCGCATTGAAAAAGCGTTCTATTAGATTAGAAGATGTTTAAATGTTTTGGATCTTGCATGTGTAGAGAAAGATCTGTGTGAGATTGGTTTGGAAGATATTGATGGGGTACTAGACCTACAAAATTTCTAAAGCCTCTACTCACAGAACTTACATCAACTTGCAAAACCTGTGCTGCAAAAAGAAGTCCCTGTCACTGTGCTTTTCTCAATTGTTCAATATTCTGCAAATGTACCACAAGTGATGGCCGAAACAAATAAAGTGAACCATGAAAATGTCTAAAACGGGAGTGATCAACATTTTTATTTGATATTGAGATCATAAGCATTATTTAGTGTGTACATAAAAGGATAATCATTTGTTTCATTTCTGTATATGTCTCTTCTTCCTCTATTCTGGCTGCCATTTTGGAAAATGCCAGAGGGGTTGCTCTGAGGAGATATTTTCGGTCTCTATAAGACTTCTTGACCCACAAAACCTATGTTTACAGGTCTCGTCGTTACTAAATTTTTGAAAAATGTCATCCAGAAAAAAACTATCCCAGATCAGCTATGCCTATCCAATCTAAATTACTTCTCTAATAATCCAAGAACACAAGTCAAAAATGAAAATCTCTGGATATTTTTTTTTTTTTTTTTTTACAGAGGTGTATCAGGAGGCCGGGATTACATGCAGCAGGTAATTCTCACGTTATGGATAGTCACCAACTCAGCAGAGACAAACACCAAGTAACATCTGCTGACAACAGAAGAAGCCGCTGCACAGAGAATTGAGCATTGGCAAAGCCAATGGATCTTGCCTATATAGGATCTCTTGGCTTTGCCAATGTTTCTTAGCCATGTTGCATCATGGTCGAAAGTAAAGAAACACAGCCAACGTTTTTATTTATTTTTGGCCATGCTGCACTGAAGCCAGCACTGCTGTACAATGTGGCAAAAAAAAACCAAAAAAAAAAAACATTGACAAAGCCAATAGATCTTGCATAGGCAACTCCTGTTGGTTTTGCCAGTGCTTGGTCATTTTTGTGTTCATCTTTGTTATTCTCAGTTTCCCAGTCTTGAGTCTGTCCACTTCTACAGGTTTACGAATAGGTCTGTTGTAACTTATTTTTTACTGTTGCCTTGGTGGGTAAAATACTAACGTGTATATTTCTCCCTGTTAACAGGAGTGAAACAAGATATTGAAATGCTCTATGAAGCTGTGCCACAACTTAAAAATGTCTTTCAAATCCTGGACAAAATTGGAGAAGGTACATTGTAGTTTTCAACTTTCAATTTGTTAGTACTTGCATTTTTTAAAAATATAGCCTTTATGATATTTTGCTTATGCTGCATGTGTTTGTAAAATATAGCCTCCTCTGGAGAATCATTTCCAGTGAGGTTTTAAAATTGGTGTGCGGTAAAAATGCCACCAGGTTTGGCTTGTTGAGTGTCAGATGCACAGCTTTTATGGCAAGCGTCTTTATTTTCTAGTTAAAAACGTGCAAGGCAACGGCAGATTTTTTTCCATTCATCAGATAAAGGAGATGGTAGTGCTCTTAAGCAAGTTTTGTAAGTTACGCAGGCCAATGCATGGACTTCCACTCCTTCTTATCCACAGAATAATAACAGACCTGTGCTTGCTACGACCTTCATCCAGTGTAGACTGATGTGCTAGGTGGCTGCCTTTATTTCTGAATGGTTTGAGGTGGGCCCTATTGTTTAGTGCTTAACAGATTCTAGAATTTGCTGCACAATAGTTTAGCCATAAGGCATTATTATTCTAGACTGTACTGATAATAGAGTTTCTACTTATAATAAATGTTGTCTTTTATTGGTTAATACAAAAGCTATGTTGTCCAGAAAGACTCATTTTATTTGCATGACTTTACAAAGGCGTGGAATGCAGAATTGTCTGAAGTTTGTAGACCAAGCTTAGTGATATACCTAGTGCAGGTATATTTTGAAGGAAATTGACTTTACATCCTCGACCCTTAGGGCAGTGGTTTCCAATCTTTTGACCTCTGTGGACCCCCACTTCATCATTACTGAAACCTTGGGACCCCCATTGAATCATCATTATTATTATTATTATCCAGGGACCTCCCCTCCGAGTCATAAGTGGAACCCTGGGACCAGGGTCTAAATGTCAATTATTTGAAACACAAATCAGTATACCAAAATACAGAAACAAGCATTCATCGAACACATACATAAGTGATAACACATTTTATTTAATTTACAAACAAATATAAAAACAAAATTAAAAAATGAATTTTAATAGGAAGATTGGAGCTTTTCTAAATTCAAATGAAGCCACACATCGCGCACACTGTACTTTTTGAGCCACCTGCACTGCTTCCATTAATCAATCTGAGGATACTAATTTAATTTTTAGCATCCAATTTCAAATTCCTTTTAATGTACAGTACGTTTTAAAATGTTCAATTGCACATTTAGCCAATTTATTCATATACAGTTTAATAATCTTAATATTGTTTAATTTTCTAAGCAGTCGTGGACCCCCTGAGAAAGCATGGTGGAACCCCCCCGCCCCAGAGGTCCCCAGAACACGGGTTGGGTACTACTGCCTTAGGGTGTTTTATTTTCAGCTATACCTCATAATTTAGTTTTATAACATTGTGTATTTGTTTTAAGTTTTTTTCAGTCATAACTTATACAGTACAATATGCATATGTGCTTAAGGGAGAGTGACTCCAACAAGAGATGGTATCTTCAAAATGTACATTCACAGTCGAGGCCAAACCAACCCTGTCGACAAACATTTGTTAAAACTCATGCCTCTGCCAGGGCCCTCTTAATTTTACAGTTCTCTAGGGATTTACCATCCTTTCATAGATTACCTTTTCAAAAGATGAGCACCAGGCTACCCTTCCCGTGCACCAAGTTTCAGTTGTGTGACCCATTGTCTTATGCAGGTGGCTGGTTGACACCTGTTCGGTATAAGTCAATAAGGGCGCTCAATGAAGGACCACATGCCAATTATGAATACAATTTAGCTTTACTATAATTTCAGGTAAATGCAGGCATTTAGCACATCAACAATAGTGGAATAAGAATAGCAATGAAAAGCATCCATTCATATATATGTACACTACAAAGAGTTCATTGACAGATATAAACTTGGAATAACTGTATACGAAAATGTGATACACTACGATGTTCAGGGCGCAGAATTTTAAACGAGTTGAATACTTCAGATAAGCTTTGATTTACTGCACACTAAAATGCATATTTCAATTACTGTGGCAGACTCGCACTACGATGTTCAGTAAGGAAGAAAAACTATAAACGAGCTGAATTTATCAGATTATAAATACAGTGCAAACATAAAAATCAATCATAATAATAGAGCAAAGAAACAAAAAGCCTTTCATCCCTGGGTGGAACTTAACTTAGTCCACGAATGCTGGGAAGCCCTCTACTGCCCGCTTGGACCTCTCTCCCCCTAAAGCGTCACGGTCTTGGAAAAGCAAAACAGGGAGGCAGCTCTGGGTCTGAAGATGACAGTTTCATAACTCCATCTGCGAGCTTCAATTCCCTCACCCACCTTTCAGTGTTTAAATAACCTGAAGCTTGGATTCTACTCCCTTCCAGTATTTTCTAGCTATGTTTTCAGTACATGTCTCTTGGCTGCCTTGCCATTCCCTGGCCATTTTTTTCATTCCATCTTTTACTGTGGTCTCGTTCTCAAGGTTGAGACTGAATCTCCTTCACAGCCTGTTTCTCCCACATGCAGCTGCGAATAAGTTTATCTACGGAATGTCAAAAGAAAACAAGCTTGAAAGCGAACAGCGTGAATTTCTTTCACGTTGCTCTGGCTTCGGCAGGCATCACGCTCATCTACACTGTTCAACCTAATTAGCCCTTCGCGTCACAATGTCTTCCGCACCCTTCCCTATACTGATCACCCATGTTGCCTCTTAACTCTCCAGCGGGTTCACGTCATGTTATAAAGAGATGTAGCTGAAATAGCAATACATTATTTTTTGGAAATTCAGTCTCCCATTATGCTCTATCTGGCAGTGTGTAATATTAGACAGAGATCTTTAGGTTTTGTGGACAGCTCAGGCCTATCCTCCCTGTAGGAAAATACCCTCTTTTTTCATGGTTACCCCCACTTTTAGCCTGTGTTTTGACTGAGTTCACTGGGATCCTGCTATCCAGGACCCCAGTGACAGTGCTCTCTCCCTCTAAATTTGGTTGCTTGGGACTTAGCACACTCCAAAATTGGCATGCTGGTGCCCCAATGTAAGTTCCTAGTAAATGGTACCTAGGTACCAAGGGCATTGGGGCACCAGGGGTTCACCATGGGCTGCAGCATGTATTGTGCCACCCAAGGGAGCCCATGCAAAGTGTGTCTGCAGGCCTGCCATTGCAGCCTGCGTGAAAAGGTGCATGTACCCTTTCACTACAAGTCACTGCATTAGGTCACTGTAAGGGCAGGGTGCAGGTACCCATGTGTGATGGCACCCCCTGTATGAGTAGAAGTACCCCTATGAACTTCAGCCCCATTACACTGGAATTCGTAAGTGCAGGAAAGCCATTCTACTGTTCTGGACACAGGTCACTACCCATGTCCAGCTACACAAGGGTAACTTCGAACCTGGGCATGTTTGGTATCAAACATGTTGGAATCATGCCCCAACAATGTTCCTTATAGAACCCCCCAGCATTGTTCCTACCAGTCTTTTGGAGTTTTCTGGCAGCCTGCACTATTTTCTCCCCTCAAACAGGTATCTGCCCATGTAGGAGGCTGGCCTAGCTTATAGTGGGTACCTTGTGGTACTTACACCTTGTGCCAGGTCCCGTTATACATTATTAGTAGAATAGAGGTGTTCTAGCAGCTTAGGCTGAGAGAGGTAGCTATAGCAGAGCAGCTTAGACTGAACTAGGAGACATGCAAAGCTCCTACTATACCACTTATATCACTTAGCACTATATCATAAGAAAACAGAATACTCAGAGTTACCAAAAATAAAGGTACTTTATTTTAGTGTCAATATGCCAAATGTATCTCAGAGGATATACTCCCTTAGGAGGTAAGTAATATACACAAATTATATGTACACAGACCAAATCAGGTAAGTAAATAGAAAAGTAGTGCAAACAATGTAGAACACAATAGAATGCAATAGGGAGAAATAGGCCTAGCGGCAACACAAACCATATACTCCAAAAGTGGAATGTGAACCACAAATGGACCCCAGGCCTAGTGTAGTGTGTAGAGGGTCGCTGGGAGTGTAAGAAAACACTAAGGGTGTCCAAGATACCCCACCCCAAGACCCCGAAAAGTAGGAGTAAAGTTACCCTACTACCCCAGAAAGACAGTAAAGTCGATATAGGGGATTCTGCAAGGACAACAACTCACTGCAAAGCACTGAAGACGGATTCCTGGACCTGAGTACCTGCAAAGGAAGAGGACCAAGTCCAAGAGTCATGCAAGTGTCCAGGGAGGGGGCAGGAGCCCACTAAACCCCGGATGAAGGTGCAAAAGGGCTGCCTCCGGGTGGAAGAAGCTGAAGATTCTGCAACAACGGAAGGTGCCAGGAACTTCTACTTTGGTCAGAAGATGTCCCACGGCGTGCTGGAGGATGCAGAGTTGTTTCCTTGCAGAAAGACCACAAACAAGCTTTGCTAGCTGCAAGAGTCGTGGTTGAGGATTTCGGGTGCTGCCAGGGCCCAGGAAGGACCAGGAGGTCGCCCCTTGGAGGAGAAGACAAAGGGGGCGCTCAGCAACACAGAGAGCCGACGCAGAAGCAGGCAGCACCCGCAGAAGCACCTGAACAGGCACATAGAAGATCTGATGACGACGGTCGACTCAGAACAACAAAAGAGGTTCCCACGACGTCGGAGTCCAACTCAGCAAGTTGGGCAATGCAGGACGGAGTGCTGGGGACCTGGGCTAGGCTGTGCACAAAGGAAGTCTTGCAAAAGTGCACAGAAGCCATAGCAGCTGCAGGTCACGCAGTACACAGGATTACTGTCTGGCGTGGGGAGGCAAGGACTTACCTTCACCAGATTTGGACAGAAGGGCCACTGGACTGTCGGGGACACTTGGATCCAGCACCTGTGTTCCAGGGACCACGCTTGTCAGGATGAGAGGGGACCCAGAGGACCGGTGATGTAGAAGTTTGGTGCCTGCGTTAGCAGGGGGAAGATTCCGTCGACCCACAGGAGATTTCTTCTTGGCTTCCAGTGCAGGGTGAAGGCAGACAGCCCTCAGAGCATGCACCACATGTTGGGGTAACAAGGCTACCAGTATGCTTTGAAGGGCACATTTGGTGCCCTCCTTGGGTAAACCAGTTTTCACCAGTCCCTGGTCCCTACTCTGGCGCGAAACTGGACAATGTAAAGGGGAATGACCACTTCCCTGTCTATGACCACCCCAGGGGTGGCGCACAGAAATCCTCCAGGTGGCCACTTGATTCTGCCATCTTGTAATCAAGGTGTCTTGAAGTAAGACGGAATCTCCCTTGGAGTGAAGGAGTCACTCCCCTTCATCCGCACGCACCACCTGCAACGACAACCGGCTGCGTGGATCCTCTCTGCTCTGGAACTGCGTGGATCCGGCATCACACGTGGTGGTCTGGGGTGATCCCCTTGATCCTCTGTACCAGCTTTCCAATTTGGGAGAGGGTAAGCCCTTGCCTCTCCTTGCAGGACAGTACCTCTTTGCAGTACGAATCTTGCAGCTACTATGGCTTGTTTGTTCCTCCTCTAAGGGATCTTCAGGCGCCGTGCAGCCCGGGCCTCTGGCACTCTTCCCTGCAAAGCACAGTTTCCTGCCTGCTGCTCCAGAAAAGTGGGACTCCTCACCAGGTGTGCTGAGTGGACCTCACTGCGACTCCTGTGCCTGCTGTCTGTGGGTCACCTGTGGGGACAGCCTCCTCTTCTTGTGACTCAGCTGCTGAGGATCACTTCAGACTCCCCTCCTTGGTGTTGAGTCCCCTGGGCCTTGCTTGTCCTCTTTAGCCTTGCAAAAACAAACTTCTCTGACTCTTGTATTTGCCAAATCATGTTGGTGATTTCCTAGCACCACTGACTGACTGTATTAAAACCACTGACGTGGGACATCACTTGCATCACTTCTGAAACTCCTCTTCTGCTCCTGTGCTGCACTGCTGACTTTCTTCGTCCACTGTCGGCCTGGTCCTGCATCCACAGAAGGGGTGGGTAGTGGCTCCTGTCACAGCCGGACACTCCAACACCAACTCAAACTCGACTTTGTCCCCTTCTTTTGCAGGTCCTCTTCTGTGAGGATCCAATTTGTTTCTTCCAATCTTGTCTGAGTCTTGCACAGTCCTTTTCCAAAGTTCTCATGTGGGTTTAGGGAAAACTCAGGTACTTACCTCTTCTCTCCTGTTAGCTGGGGGACTCCCTAGTACTTACCTTTTGGGTTCCTAGTTCCTCCAGCTCCTCTCTTCTGATTCCACCTTCTTGCGTGGGGGACTTCCTTTCACATTCCACTACAAACAACACAGTGACCCTCCCTGTCCCCATCTTGGAACCATTTATCCAAAGAAAGTGCTTCTAAGATGAAGAGAAGGGACTATGAAAGGAGTTAATGTTTTTTAGCCTAGGAAGAAAAGATGGAGGTTAACCTTGCTCTCTGACTCTGCTTGTGTAAGTAGAAAGGAAGTACTCACTTTGACTTATCCTTGTATTAGTGTTGAGAGCCAAACTCCTCTCCTATTAAAAGCACACGATGCCAGATAAGTGTCAGACTTATAAAGGGCAATGTGGCTGACCAAGTGTACACCAGTGGTGTGCTTCAACCGTGTTGTCAATTTCTGCTTAAACCGCATTAGTCTGCAAGGAAGGCTAATTTCTTGGGCGAGGTGTCAAAACATGACGGCACAGCTTCCCGAAGAACCCAGCTGTATAACGCAGACTACTTTTCTGACCTGAAATAAACTTCCTGGTAATTAGCTATATCGGTGGTTTTTAACCTTTCGACTTACGTGAACCTACACCGAATCACCACTGGAAACCGGGACTCCCTCCCTAAGTAGAGTTTACGACCTCAGCCTAAAAACAATACGCAAAAATTACACACACATGTACGCATTAAGCAAATTAACTCTCAGCTTTATTCAGTTCACAAGCAAAAAAATGCTACAAAAATATAAAGTTTAATGGGAAGGTTGAAACTTTTGCTTGTCTGCCCCGTGTTTGAAGGCCCGACCTCCATTTCGGTTTGTGCAAAATCTATGCACATCCAGGAGCTTTGTCCTGTGGACCTGAGAGCACTAACCGGAGTATACCAGGTTAGCAATTTCTGAAGGTATTTGGAGGCTTTGCCCTTGACCGCTCTGTGGGTGAGAGTAAGCGTTTCTCTCGACAGCTGGGAGCCAATGTAGGGCTTCCGGAACAGGAATGGCAGAATGGCGTCAAGTAATGTTTAGTCAGTCTGGCGGCCTCTTTCTGAACAGCCTAAAAGTGATAATTTAGGCATTTTTGGGTACTTGGCAGCATGGCATTTCTATAGTCCAGTCTGGAAGTTAGAAGAGCATGGGCCACCGTTTTGTGTGTGCCCTTAGTAATGTACTCAGATTTTCTTAAGAGCTTTTAAAAGAGAAAACCAAGTGACTGCTTCTGCACCAATCAGTGCTTGGAAAGAGAGGTTTTTATCTATTTTAATGCCCAGATTTCTACCTGCTGAAGTCGGCAGTCTTTGAAATTGCTAGCATGCTTTTCCTGAATCCATTTTTTTCTGTTTCTCCCAGGTACTTTCAGTTCCGTTTACCTTGGCACGGCACAGTTAAAATCGGGACAAGAAGAGAAATTTGCTTTAAAACATCTGATCCCAACGAGTCACCCAGTACGAATAGCTGCTGAACTTCAGTGCCTTACTGAGGCAGGGTAAGCATTGCTTCTTTGTGGTGTTAAGTTATGGTTTATTTAACAGGCAACTAACTGTTGTATAAAAAGTGCAAAGAATTAAAAAGATGCTTTCACAAATAGTTTTCTCCTCATGTATATTCTTGATAGTGGGCAAGTTTCACCCAAAATGTACATGTTAGGTTAATAACCATGGAATAAAGTTGTACCGAATAAGTATTTGAGCGTTTTACATAGAAAGTAGATTCTTATTACATAGGTAGTAATTAAATATCGAAGTCCAGTTACAAAGGAAAAAAAGGTATTATATTGAATGTTCCCTCCTAATATTGACTTGGGCTACTCTTATTTCTGTGTATTCCAAATCTGTTTTTTCCTATAAAAAAAAGTACAATACAAGTTGAAGTAGGGGAGTTAAGTGTGTAAAAAAAAAACAATATTAAATGCTAAAGTTACTTGCATATGTGTATTTTGTGATGAGTAGTGAGGAGAATAACTCACGTGCATAGTGCTCCAGGATCTCTCTAAAGAATGCTACACAATGTTGGCATAAATTTGCCACAGTTGTAAAAATGGGGGCCGGTATAGGCAGTTAATCGGACATCATCTAGAAGGGCTTGTTAAGTGTAATATTTTTCTCCACTGTGAAATAAAGGTTTACCAATTCAGATGATTGTGTTTCAGTCTTTAAGGTGGAAAGTTAAGAGTACCTCCTAACATCTTATTTTGGCGCTTCTCTACTCCACTCACTGTCCTTGGATCATTCAGAAAGGAACCTTGCCAACATTCTAAACTCAGTAGGGCTGTAAGGTGTGTAACAATGAAATATACATTATGCTTAATAAATCTAGGGGTGGTTGGAGAGGATGTGGGCAGAAGGGAATGGGAAGCTACGTTCTGGCAGAAAAAAAGGGGGGGGGGGACAGAGGCTTGGCTGCTGTTGAGAGTTAGAGGCTGAGAGAGAGACTGAGACTGACTAATAATCCTGCGGTAGAATCAGCCTGCGTGCCCAGCCTACTATTCGCACTACAGTGAGAACTGCCTTGACACTCTCCCTGCTCCTCGTGGCCTACTCCTCTGCTAATGACATTTTTCACGCCACACATGGAGAAGGTAACTTTGTCAGTGGGACTAGCTTGGCCCGCACTCCATCGCGGTCGGCCTGAACTTCTAACTTTCCACAGTCCAGCACGACCAGATGACTAGGAGTGGTGCTTTGTGCTTTAAAGCACTATTAAAATTGCATATCTCTGGTTTGACTGATTGGATTTTTTTGTCGTTCTGGTATCGTTTTATATTTTCAAATTGACTTTTTTTTTTCAAAATTGTTTTGGGATTTTTGAGGTGCTGTGTTTTCACTTTATTTCTGTTTGTGTGCTGCATAAATACTTTACACAGGATCTCCGAGTTAAGCCTGACTGCTACTACCAGAGGGTTAAGCACAGGTTAATTTAGTGACTATAGTGGTTCCACGGGACAAGAATTGTAGTTCTTGCTTGAGTGGGGCTTCCACCTCCTTCAACCAATAACTACATTTCTTATATTGGTGCTTAGCGGTGTGATCCAGTTCTTCTGTTTGTACAGTGACACTCAGTGATTTTGTGCAGAATTAAAATCCCCTATAAATCTGACATGTTCAGCTTCCTTTTAAATTCTCCTTGTTCTGCCAGATTTTCCCTTTTTTTCAAAGTTGGTTCCTGTTTCATATTTGCTTCACCTGTGAAACCTGTTTTAGAAGATGGAGCTTAGCATCATTGACAGCCTCAAGATAGCAGAGTTGAGGGAGCTCTGCAAGGAGAGGGGGTTAACCTTTTGAAAAGGGGGGCACAAAAGTGGACTTTCAAATAGACCTCAGAGCCTATGAGGAAGTCCACAGGATGCATGGTGCTACCAGAGAGCTGGAGGGCAATGACCCTTAGGAGGAGGAAGATGAGGAGGATGTGGAAAGTGATGGCATGGCCACAGGCCAAGAGCTGCATCAGGCGGACATCCTGTCTACAGGAGTAAGGTCCCCTGCAGTGTGTCCTCCTACAGCGTATCCCCGGATTTTAACTGGAGGGCAGCAGATCAGAAGAAAGATTTCATCTACAACTGACAAAGCTCAAAATGAGCAGCAGCGGCCCAGAGGGCTTTGGAGGAAAAGAAAGCCCTTTTGGCTTGTGAAATAAGTTTTGCAGAGCTAGACCCAAAAGCCAAACACCACAAAGAGTCTATCAGCCTTGTGCTAGCAATAATCCAGTGTGTAGTAGCGACAGGAGGCTGTGGATTGCTTCTGCAAGGCAGTGGATGGTTGGGTAAAGTGGTTACAGTGGGCTGTACAATTTGGTTGCCTGAGACCCCATGTTAATTACTTGTTTTCCAGAACTGCTCCATCACCTAGTGAATTGCAAGCTCACTGACCCCCAGGGAGCTTGCAAAGGAGGCTGACCACTAACTCAGCACCAAGGTCCACTAGAAGGTACCTGGGAGTGACTATAGGAGGGGTAGGTCAGGTATTCTTCAGCAGAGTGAATGGGAGTTCCAAGATGACACAGATATACCCCAGAATAAGGGGTCTGGGGGGATTCCCATGCCCCTTCTGAGAATCAGGGAGAGATTCTGTTGGATGATGGCACAGGGTGTCCCATTTCCAACCCCGGAAATGTAATTGTTCTCAGGAAACACGCAGGGGGATTCTGCCTGTCCTAAGAAGACACCCATTGGTGAAAACACTACAGGGGTGGCCAGTATGGCCTTGGCAGTAGGTAGTATACAGGAGAAAACAATACAACATGCCCTGGTCTCCCTTAGTTTGAAGATAGACTCAGCGGGTAGGCATGTGATCCCTGAGGACGGGTCTCATAATTTCCATCAGATCACAGTGAATAGGATCTCTGTCGCTGCTCTGAGCGATACCAGTGCAGCCAACCCATAGTGGTGGAAAGGCTGGTTTCTTGAGATCTGTACCTGCCAGGGCAAGTATGTACAGTGAGTCAGGCATTTAGGCAGGACTTTGTCTGCCCTGTGGCTTTAGTACCCCTTGAATGGGGTGGGGCAGTGGCCCTAAGGAGGGTCACAGTGAGTCCCTAACTGTCAAATGACTATATTCTGGGCAATGAGTTACCACCTGCTTTTGAGGAGCGGGGAGGGGTGGCTCCGCAGGGCAGCCTTGAAAGATCATTTTTTATGGAGGGGGGGGGGAGAGGTAGGAGGGGGGAGAAGGGTACTACTCCTAACAGGAATGTGCAGAGGTTCAGATGGCGGGGTAGAGAAAGTCCACATTGGGAAGACCAGTGGATCAGGGGTTGCCAGCCTTGAGAGCAGAGCACACAAACACTGACCCTGGTGAGGCCACTTCTGACCAGGAGGTGCTTGCTGTGCTGTCGCAAAGACAGAGGGCCGGAGAGGTGCACCAGGCAGAGCCCTGCATGATGCAGTGTGTGTGTGTCACCCTTTAGATGGGTGGTGATTCTTCCTTGGAAGTTCTTACTTGCCAGGCACATATTTGCCTCAAGGTACAGATCTGTGGCCAGTTTCATATTACCATGTCTGGATTGGTTGGGAGAAGAGTGGCAGTAGGGTGCCTAACACCCGGTTTTGATAAATATCAGAGGTCTGCAAAACCTTATGAGCTAGTAGGGAACTCCGGCCAGTCTTAAGACTGTAAGTGAGGACTTTTGAAAACCCTCCTCACCCCCCTCCCTCCCAAGAGCCTCTGCCTAACAGTGGATGGCCTGAGGCCTGCCTCTTGACACTGACAGCTGTCAGTTGCCTCTTTTGGTTGTTGTCCTTCTGGGTTGAGTTTTCCCTGGGCTGGGGACAGAAATCTGTCCCAAGGGGTCAAATGGGCCACATCACCTTGTTGGCCGTATTGGGATGTATTTATGAACAAGTTAGGGACAGGAGCTTAACAGATGGGGCCCGTGGATGAGAAGGAGGGTACCCAATGGGCTAGTATGCTGCACCCACAAGATAATGGTGGGTATACAGTTAGGCTTGGATGGGCATAGAACTGACAAATACCACTGCAAAAGAGGGCAGTTGTGCATGTTTTGTCGCCTAAGTGTGGAAGTCTATCAAGGTATCGATTTAGTCTACCCTGGCCTTTAGCTGGTAGGGTGATGTAGTGCTGGGTCCTTGTGCTAATTTTGGATTGGGAGCATGTGCTAATTTTGGATTGGAAACAGGTAAAGATTACATGTTTAGACTCCAATTAATTTGTAATTCAAATGTTTTAGTAGTAAAATCAGATTAAAATCAGATTTTAAGTCACAGTTCTGAAAATGTCACTTTTAGAAAGCTGGCATTTTCTTGTCCTAACTATTTGTTTCTTCTGTCACTGTCCCGGGTCACATGACTGTGAATGACTCTACTGCTGGAATGGCTCTACTATTGGGGTTTGTGTATTCCTCCCCGACAGTGACACAAAGGTGAGTAGGTGTGGATAGGGTGGACTATCCTGCTAGAATAGCTAGGGGCAGAGAAGTACCCTTCCCCACTTAGACTTCAAAGGGCTTGCCTCCAGCACACACAAAGGACCCTTATATCAGCCTATTGTCACCCCAGACAGTTTTGTGCCTTGACAGGGGAAGGAAAGAACGTTCCAGAACCAGATATGTGGGTAGGAAGTTGTCCCTATATACCACGCATGCACGCACACGCACGCACACACACATGTGCTGGCACTAGGTATACATTTTGTACCAGTAGAGCCATTCATCAGTACATTCCTG
Source organism: Pleurodeles waltl (assembly GCF_031143425.1). NCBI lineage: Eukaryota > Metazoa > Chordata > Amphibia > Caudata > Salamandridae > Pleurodeles > Pleurodeles waltl. The sequence continues at coordinate 730,275,579 of NC_090443.1, forward strand.
GAATTATGGACATTACAGTAAAAGGGGATGCCTTGCCCCCCGAAGGACTGACATGCTGCTTGACGACTGCCTTGCTTTCTGATGAGGGCCTGCTCCCTTCTTCCTAAGGTAACCTGAGTGACCCCAAGGTTCAGTTGGCTAACCTCCTGTCTGAGCCACAGGGACAGGACAAACTCCAGAGGCCTCCCTGGAACTGCTCAGCTTACCTGCTGCAGTTGACCTCCCAGGGCCTTCAACTTAAACTGCCTGAACCCTGCTGGAGTGACGTCCTGTTCCTCAAGAGGTGCCTCTCCACATCTTGGACCCTTTGCTGGCATTAGTTGAGCTTCTCCTTAGATGAAAGGCAAAATCCTGAATTTTTGGCTCATTTTGAACACAAACAGACCCGTTTGAGCTGCAACTCTGCTGCCCGTTACAGTGACCACTGGCAATGCAAGCCCCCCAAACAATAACGCCACAACAATAACAGTCCAAGGTGACTGCCAACATGGAGCTCCATCATCGACTGTTTGCGACGCCTAACTGGCTATTCAGGAAACAGCAATGGCTGCCTGGCCTGTTCTTCATGCTATATTGACAACCATCTGCAACGCTCTCCCTGCTCTTTCAGACCTCCTCCTCCACCACGAACAGAACCCTTCACCCTGGACTATGAAAAGGTAACTTATTCATTGGTACTGACCTGGTCACTGTATCTGGCCCACGCTCCATCGTGGTCGGCCTGAACTTGTGACATTCCCATGGTCTAGCACGAGTAGATGATGCGGGTGGCGGTTTGTGCGTTTAACTGCTATTTTCACAAAAAAAAAAAAAAAAAAAATTGTATAGCTTTGGTTCTATTTGCTAGATTTGTGTCATTCTGATATCAATTTATTAATTAAAATTTGCTCTATTTTTCTAAAATGGTTTGGGGGTTTTTCTTCTGTTATGTTTTCACTTTATTACTGTTTGTGTGCTGTACAACAGTTGAATATTTAAAGAACATAAGAACTTATGAAAAAGTACCTGAAGGTTACTTGTTCATGGTGATTACTCATAGAACTAATCTTTGTATTCTACCCGGAATTAAGATTCCCTCATTATTCATTCAATCAAGATAGTAAGCAGTGAAGAAGTTCCGATTGTTAAGATCATAGTAGGACCTCAGGGATCGGGGTTTACTAGCGCTTGGAGTGTTGTAGGCAACAACGGAGTTGTGACAGATTGGACATGCAACAGAAAAATTATAGCTAGTGATACTTTTTGTAGGTATTGTTGTTGGTAACCATAGTAGTTTCGGGAGATAAACATTTTTTAAATAAAGATTAATAAACATGTGAACAAAAGGCGCTACAACACACAATAGTGAAAAAAATAGAAATTCAGTAATAACATTTTTACATTTAACAATGGCTCCACATGTTATACCAGCACAAATACACAAACAATATACAGTATAGAACAAGAGAAAAGCGATGGATCCAAAAATCAAACAAAAAGACCACAATAAGTTAAACAAAAACTACAAATGATTCTTGTGTCGAATTAGCCAGAGGCGTTGACGGCATTTCGACCCTTGTTGTTCACTGGGTCATTATCAGGGCATACAAATTTTGGAGCACACACAAATTGCTCTAGAAGACAAAAATAAGACTGTGATAAGGCATCATCAATGATGTTTGGAATCTTAAGAGACAATTTGATAACATTGCTTATAATAGCTCCCTTGAGGAGAGACATGAGTTGACGGGTCTTAAAGACCATTGCAATGTGGTGATTAAATCAACCGATAAGGGTGGCAGCATTGTTCTGCTGAATTTGACTTCCTATAAGGCTGAGATTCAAAGGCAGTTATCTTATGTTAACTATTGCAAGCCCCTTGAATCTAACCCATTTTTGAATATCCAGGAACAGGTCCGGGCTATTACGACAGAAGCTAAAGAGATTAGCTATTTAAGCCAATTAGAGTTTGATTATCTTAATCCAACTAATCCTAGGACTCCGGTCTTCACACCTTGCCAAAAATTCATAAGGACCCTGGTTGTCCACCTAGAAGGCCTATTGTGTCCCCATGTGGCTGGTGCTCGAGCCACTATGCAAATATATTTTTTTCATTAAGGAATTTCCTCTGAACACTCGTAGCTACATGGGGGACAGTGGTGATATGATCTGCCAGTTCGAGGGAACTGACTTTGATTCTGAGGAGGAGCTGCTAGTGTGTTTAGACATTGAGGGCCTGATTGCGATCTTGGCGGATGGGATATCCAATTCGCCACATTACAAGTTCCATTATATCGTATGGAACTTGTAACACAGTGGACGGGATATCCGTCACGTTTGGGGCAGACCATCCCTTGTGTCTAGATCATAGTCAGGCCTTGAGTCTTTACACAATTATATCCCCCAAAACTAAGGCATTAATGTGATCGGGTGGTCTTGAATGCCTGCCCAGGTCCTGTGACTGTTCCAACTGTATTTACAATTAATCTGTTTAACATTCTATAAAACAAAACTATGTTGAATTCGGTTGTATTTCATGCAAAACAAAGGCATGTCAGTACAGCTTCTTATGCCCCTAATTTTGCAATGTTGTTTGTGGATAATTTTGAAAAGGGCTAAATTTACAATGCTTTGACTAATTCTTTTTTTGAAAAAGTCCACCATTGGCTTTAGTATTTCAACGATATCTTTTTTTATATTGCAAAGTACTAGTTCAGTCCTTAATTTTTTGGTTTGGCTGAATAATTGCTCTGCGTCATTTGAGGTTTACATCTCATTTCAGTAATGTTTCTATTCATTTTCTGAATTTAACTATTATGACTCATAAGGACAGGTTAGCCTACGGCACCCAATACTTCATAATACTAGTCATCATACTAGAGGTCTGAAAGACTGATAACCTATTGCCAATTTCTTCAAATTATAAGAAATTGCAAATTCAAACATGATTACTTTCATGAGGCAGATATTCTGGCCAAGAAGTTGGAAGTTCGTGGTTACCCCACAAAATTGGTCAAACGTTCACTACCAAGTGCGTGGTATAACCACCATGATTTTTTGTTGACTCCTAGAAAACTACGGAGCGAGAGGTGTGTTACCACATTTTGCAATCAGAGTAACGCAATTGCAATGATCATCAAGAGCCATTGGCCACTGGTCCAGGATTGTGGAATCATGGAAACTCTGCCTCTATTTTCCTTTTGAAAGGAGCACAATCTCTGGGACCATTTAGTGCGAGCTGACGTCTCTTGGAAGACCATGCCTGATCTGGCATCTATGTAGGGCTTGAATAGAATCATTGGTCTCTTTAAGTGTGGTAATTCTATAATGTGTGATTCTACTTTCAATACCAAACACTTTATTCATGAAAAACGCAATTCGTGTCATTTGGTGCCCTTGAAATATAATTTATGTGGGGCAAACAACACAAATGGTTAAATCCTGACTGGCACAACATAAAAGTCGCATTTGCACTAAACCTTTGTCAGCACCTCTTGTATCTCATTTCATTGAGTTCAATCACTCACCACCCAATGATGTAAGGTGGCAAACTGTCGAGATGCTCAAAAGACCGCCACATGGTGGTGGCGGCATACAGATCGCTCTTGATCGGGTTGAATGCCGTTGGATACTTTGTTGCGGCAACATCACGAAGGGTCTTAACACAGTAGAAGAATGGCATTCATTGATTGCATGCCGATTACTCATTTTTGCTGTCCTGTATGCTGGACCTGTATGGTTTTTAATTAATGTTCTTTATTCATTATATCTGGATTACATGCACTGTCGTTATTATTATTATTATGTATGACATTGTTGCTGATGGTTCATGTGAGCATGTTGTTTGTACATTAAGTTTAGATTTTTCAACTGGGGATATCAATATTAGTTTTGACTATATATTGAGTCTAAGAGTGGGATAAGCATCTTTTCCCCTGTTCACTCCCCCCTTTTTTTTTTTTGTTGCTAGGGGTCAAATACTCACATCTTTTTGAACAATGGCTGGTGGAAAATTTTGTGACGGTTTGTCAAATTGAATTGAGCAACATGTTAGTTATCGTTTTTGGGGATGAACTAAGTAATTTCCTGATCAGTGGTAAATCTCTAAATATGTTTGCTTTGAAGCGCTGTCCGTTGATGTTTTATGTCATTGTCGAGATTATGGTTGCAGACTTTGAATTTTAGGATAGCATATCGTAGCTTCTGTATTTGTATTTCTGGAGGAGCGTTTAAAGTACTCGCTTTGACATGCGTTCCGATTTTTCATGATGGCTGTGTAGATTGGCCCAGTTTATACTGCTTACTGTAAAGAAGTCCTTTGATAGTGTTCTGCTTTTGTCGTTATGTGCTCCTTCTGGGAAGTGGTCAGTTATGGAGCTTGCGCTCCTGTTATTTGATAAAAGCATATAAAATGCCAACTAAGTTGCTTGTGTTTTCCCGATCTGAAATTATTTCGGGTGAGATTGTGGGGAACTTTGTCGCCCACAATGATGGAATGATTTATCCCTCAATTTTTGGAAATGTTGTGGCTGGCAAGACTTTGGTTGCCAGGTAAGTTAATTTGTTTAGTTTGCTTTGTTCTCTTCTAAAAAGTTCATGTATGTTATTGTGCCATTTTGTGTTTGTTACAAAGGAGTTTAATTTCCATGTCCTTTGTCCTTAAACCACTTGGCATGTCTGAATTGATATCTTGATTTAATGCGCTAGAAGCAAGAAGTCACCTTAAATATGTGATCCCAGGGGTTTGAAGCTTCAGGAAAGGTTAGCAGGTGCCAAACCGTGCCCAATCTAAACCTAAAACGGAGTGACATTTCCCTGCATGAAAGTTCCAGGCACAAATAGGAAGCCATTTCTTCTGAGGCTAAAAGAATATAATAATCTCTGGAGCAAGGCTTACTGAGGGCGCTTTCTGTTCTTAAAGTGCTAATATACTCAATAAATCTAGGCTTGACTAGCTGCATATCCGACTTTTTCAGATTTGTTGGGTTAGCAAATAGTTCACTTAACCCAGTATCTGTTAGTGACTTCTTAATACAACTCACCCACGGTATGGACGTGCCATTTTCAAGGCTAAGACAATCCAGGATGGTTTTCCTACAGAAGCTTGGTTCCAAAGTGGTCCAAACTTTAAGCCGTAATAAAAGAAGTACAAGCTTAACTAAGTCAGAGATGCATTGTTGATTAAACTCTGCGTGCCAGATGTAATTTGAGGTGGTGGGGGGGGGGGATTAAGAAGCAGCATGCAGATCCGACTGTCCTCCACCTGGAAGGGCTTTATATTGTGGTAACCCCAGCCCTGATCGTTGCTGTTAGAAATTTTAAGATAAGTTGCTGCCAAGCCTCTGCCTTCTTTTCGGGTCAGATTGAATAAAGAGCCAGAGGCCCTACTAAGTCTTGAGTATGCGGTATTCATCTGTAACTGCCAGGAACCAGAAGAATCAAAAAGGACACCTAGGTAATTAAAGATTCAAACTGAACTCATGGATTGTCCAAAAACTCTCGTAGACCGCATATTTCTCTTCACCGCACATTATGCAGGCCATAATGTGGGATTTCCCAAAGATAGCTGACAGGTTCAGATTCCCCATAAAACTTATAAAAGGGCCAACCAAGATGAATGAAGCTTTGGGAGTATGTGCCATTAAAACGTTATTGTCAGCATACAGTGCCAGGACCCAGCTACCAGCAATTTTAGGTGCATCTGTGGTAGCGGTTTTCAGGAAGTCGCTTAACCTGTTTATATAAATTATAAGTAGCAAAGGGGCTAAGATGCACCCCTGCTGCACACCCCTGCCCAAGTTAAAGATGTCAGTGGTATCCCCTGAGTGACCGTATCTAACCCTCAACCCAAGATTTTCGTGTAAAATATACAAAAAGTTCACCAGTGGAACTTCCACCCCAAGATCTAAGAGAGTTAACCACAGCTTATCGACGCTATCAAAGCAGTGGATAGGTCCATGAAGGCGAGGTACAGCGGGCAGCGCTTTGCAGTGACATACTTTCCCATTATCAGTTGTGAATTTAAGCACTGCGCCACTGTACCTATCCCTGGCCGAAAGCCATACTGACAGGCGAATAAGATGTTATCAAGTTTGGCCCAGGTCTGCAGACAGTTTAAGATTACACGCCCCATTATCTTTACTGTACTATCAACCAACGAGATGGGGCAGTAGCATTTCAGTGAACCCCGATCACCCTTTTGAAAAATGCGAACTTTGATGGCCTAAACCCAGGATTTGGTGGCTTAGCACATAAAGAATTGTTGAATAGGTTGGTCAGCAAAGGGCCCCATAATGCGATGTTAACTTTTAAAAGATCCATGGGTATGCCATCTGGCTCCGGGGCTTTACCGCCAGAGGTCTGTCATTGCTAAATTATCTTCCCTCAGGAAAACTTGCAAAAGGGCACAATTGCTCAAACAGGCACTAAGGAGGGCAATTCGGCTCTCATCTTCAACAACCTGGTAAATAGAAGAAAAATGAGTAACCCATTCTGCTGCGGGGGTATTGCACTTCAGCCATTCTCGGGGCTGTACATCTCTTAAATGCAACCTGTAGATAGTTCCCCAAAAATCCTTGCTTCTTTTCTTGGTGGCAGCTAGTTTAAAAAAAATACCAGTCCTTTGTGTTTTAAAAACGGTTTCCTGTCCTTGATGACGCTGTAGTAGGCCCTTCTGACTGCCCGCACCTCCTCACTGTCTCTGGGTTGTTCCAAGACGACCTTTCACAGGCGACGATTAGCTGCTGATCACAGGTTGTCAAACCAACATGGATGCCCTGAGTCAGGGCGAAGGGGTTTTAACTGAAAATTCCTGATTCATGTGCATAGGTTCTGAAAAGACACTGCCAGTGCTTTGCCTGAATTATCAGATAAGCACCCCAAAAATACAGATAGAAACTTGGTCAATAAAAAACTTAGCGTGGCTGTGGGATCTTTTAATGACCACATAAGCCGGAAGCCATCGCTAGAGTGTTTTAGTTACAACGCACACTGCAGGCCCAATATCCTTATCCAGCGGAAGAGCCCCCTCAAGACATAACGGTTTATGATCTCCCCACTGATACTCGTATATAAAGCAACTGGTGAGCTATAGAGAAAAACTCCTTGGGCCGAATATATAGTCAATGACCAAAGGATGCCTCCCCTCCCTCATCCTCCCCAAAGGTTGGTGCGCCCCATCATTGTTCATACCAATAATCCGCAAAAAGATTCATTAAATCATGTGAGCCTAAAAAGTCTGCTAACTTTCTACTCCTGGAGTGCATCTCTCTTGGTGCACTTACTGAACCCGTAAGGCATAAATCTTCCTATAGGTTCCCCAATTTTTTTATTGCACCGTCTGGAAAGCAGGGCAGCCAGCAGCAAGAAGTGTTATAACCACTTTAAGACCCAGCTTAATCCAAATAGATATGCCATCTTTGACTCTCCCATGCGTAGAAGGTATAGAAAGTGAGGGGTAACACGAATAACCCCTGCATCAAACTTCAGTGGGTGCCCAGGTTTTCCTGGAGGGCAACAAAGTCAAACATTGTGATAAAATCCAGTCAGTCGGAGTTATTCTCTTTGTCTTTGAATCCAGCTATGTCCGTCTAACTAGGGAGAAAGAGAGCCACCTCCCCAGCAAAAACCACCACAGTGTAACAGCTCTTATCATGTGTCACTTCTGCAACTGCAGAAGATGGATCTCTAAAGGAAGATTGCTGTATTCAATTCACTTCGGACAATATGCCCAATCTATTACTCACTGGGATGGTAAACTGTGCACAGCTGGTGGCGGAATAAGCGGAGGGCTGGATAGTATGCCCTAATACTGTAGGCACCGGGGAAATATTCACCGCTTGCCTGGCTTGATTTACTTATCCTGTATTTTCTGTGCGGGGGTGGGCAAGTGAGCAAGTGGTTAGGTCTATAAAAAATACCATCGGGGAATGGGAACAATGGAACTAGATGTGCTTTCCAAATTTCGTTTCCAGCCCAAGATGCTTGCTACTACAAAGGGGGACTTAAAGTTTAAACGACAAAGTCACAGTCACTTTTTCCATTTGTATTACAGTGCGCAATCCAGCCCACCCTTCACACCAACAGGATCTCCCTGGAGAGCACTGTGGAAAGTCTCTGTTCCGCTCTAACCAGTGCAGCACTTTATTTTGTAGCTGAGAGTAAAGCTCCTTTCAATTTTCCCGCAAGGGAGGACCGTTTGTCAACACAACATACGCACGCGGCTGGTGGGAAGTTCAAAATGTTGCGGTTAGGAAATAAATTAGTTGACAAGCCCACCATGTGGCATCTGAGCTGTTAAACAGCCAGGAGGCGGAAGCACTTCGCCCACCTTGTTAGAATGGTGATGCCCAGGGTTCAGTTGCTCATCTGTTGCTGCTCTCTGTGATGATATGGGGGGATTTGCGTCTGATTAAGATGATACTGAGAAAAGGGCTGTAATTTTGATTCCAGGGTTCTCAAATGTGTCAACAATGGAACAAGTGCGTCCTGAAAGGTGATTTTAAGTTATACAGTTGATAACGCGTCAAAACCTTGATAATTTAACTTACAAGGAGACACGTTTTAGGCCAGTGAATCTTTTGGCCACCTTTGGAGACTTCCCAGGACGAGATACCCGTTCAGCATACTAATCAATAAGACAACAATCTCATCAACATGCACATTAACTAATCAATCAAACTAATCAATATCATGTAATAAGGATAGAACGCAACTTGACCTCGCAGTCGTGAATAACCACACAAATCTAGTAAGAGTTAGGATATTTATTCCCTATTAGTTACACTGTAATAGCTTATTTATTAGTCTCAATATCAGTAAGCACATCAAAACCACTACAATATGGCAACTCGAGTAAAACGTCATCAGAGCATAGAGCATGAACATTAACACAAAGCATGACGCTAACATGAATCAACTTTAGCAGAGTATTATTAGAACGTTATTCAACAAAGCAAGAATTCAGTCATTTGTCTATTTGCATCCGATATTATTGAACTCCTTAACTAACCTTCAATTAGCATCAGCATGTTGGGCTTCATGCAAAACAATTTAGCAACACGAATTTGGAAAACCTCTAACCATGGCCTCTATCAAAAGAGCATTTGGTACCTAGAAAGAAAAGGCAAATAGACAATTACAATATATCATCAGATAGTTACCCATCCAAATGGGTCAGCATACAGCGTCAGTCTTCGTCCTCAGGGCATCGCTCGATTCGCCATCAGCCAGGATAGAACAGGCAAATTCAGCAGGGCATAGCTAAGAATAGGGTTCTTCCCCCATAAGGAGGAGAAGTAAGCATTAGGCATGGAATAGGATGTGGAGGGTTTAAAATATCTGACAGCTTAAGACAGAGTCCCTCAGAGTAGCAAGGTAATGGCTAAGAAGAATAATGGCTTCAAGAGTGTCAGAGTAAAGACAAGTAATGGCAAAGAATGGCCGATTTCTTCTTGTGTCACGTCGTTATATCAAATCTTTTTGAACAAGTCTCTAATTTCCCATTGGGCAATATATGGTGCATCGTATCTCTGTCCAATTATCCTTCACACACATTACTAGAATTTTCACCTAACACAGTTTTCATGTAGTTTATTGGCTCTTGTGATTGATGTCTTCATCGGGTGGAATGTCAGGTAAGAAAGTTACACTTGTTGCTCCAGTCAGTAGTTCCATTGTCTTCCCCTAGTCCAGGTGAACTTGCACCTGTCGCAAATTACACTGTTGCATTCAGCAAGAATATCTCCTTGAGCAAGTCGGGTCCCATGAGAAAGAATTTACTACAGCTACACACACACCTCTAGCTTCTGGAAAAGTACAGCTTCGTGTCCTTCAGGAAAGCAGCAGATTGCACGTTAGAAAAACACAGTTTGATATGAGACCAGGCAGCTAGGCCCAGACCCTTGCTAACTAAGGCCTAGTGATTAATTTAGCAAAACCTTAATACATAATCCTAAATGCTAATACAAAATCATACATTAGTACATTGTTAACTCATTATTAGTCAGTTTCACTAGTCATCATATACATTGGTGGCCACTTCTTGTGGGCACATTTAAAACGTGTTTAGTATTTCTATATTAAAACATTTCTAAGCAATTTCACTCCACATTATATTGCAAGCATTTCATGTTAATATTAATTTCAAAGATTATGCTCCAACATAGTCAGAGAGCAGCCCCTCCGTGAGGCTAAGAGATGATGAAGGCATCTCCTTGCCTTCAAGCAGCAGAAATTATGCTGAGGGTACTTCTGTCTTAGTTGCTATGTCACAAAGATGGTTCTTCAAGCCCTGTTTAAACTTTTTCCCTCTGGCCACTGCTTCTTGATCATATTATCTGGCAAAAGGGGAACCGTCTATGGAAAGCGGGCCCACTGCCAGGCTAGAGCTAGGGCAGGCAACTGAGGAATTGCCGGGAGGGCTTAAGGGGTCCACAGAAGGTTCGGGAGATGGAATTAACATGGCGCCAGACTGAAAAGACAACCGCCTTTCCGTCAAAGCTATCTCTGTAGTAATGACCCCCCTCCCCCACTGCTCTCTTGAGCATTCTATGAATCAAAATTTTTCTAGCTTACGCGACCAGAATTTTCAATTCTTTTAAGGACACGGAGGCGAGGATTATGCTATATCACTCTTTACTGTCAACACACAGCAGCCAATAGAAAAACAGAACTACATTTCCCAATATTAAAACAGCCTCGTTATGACCCCCAATCAGGGCCCACCATCTGCTATATATGTCCTTAACACACTAGCCTTTCCTCTTTCTTTGCTTAAAATCCAGCAATCAAAGACGAACCATCAGCCAAATGAATTCGTATCGTCGAACCACGGAAGTTTCTCCAAACGTGGGAGATGAACAGCACAACGGTGCAACTTAATTGGAACAGCTCTCCATGAAGAACTCAGTCAAGTCTCAGAGGAACTCTTTCACGTAGCTCTCTCGTCTGAAAAAGAAAAACTGTACATAATACCATATCTTAATAAAGCCAACAATCCTACAAAGGGCGGGTCACATCATTATAATATCAATGTAGTCAACATAAATACAACTTTACATCAAATTGTTATCAAAACACGGGTGGGAAAATCCTCGCCTCTGAGTCCTTAATAGAATTAAAAATTCTTGTTCACGTAAGCTAGAAAATGTTTGATTCTATGTCAGGACCAGGGGCTTCGGATTATGCTAGTTTAAAGCTGAGCAATTACTCCAGAAGCTACATCCACAATAGGTTTATGATAAAATAACTTAAAAGTAGAATCTGAAGACCAATCAGCTGCAGTCATAATGTCTTCAAGTCTAGAACCTGAATTAAAAGTTTTAGAAGCCATAGCTCCTCCAACAGAATGGGCACCAAAAACAGAGATGTCAATTCCTGCCTCCTGCAACAGCCATCTGACCCATCTAGCTAAGGTGGCTGAAGACACAGGTCCAAAAGGTTTCTGCAAAGAGATCAACAATTGCCCACAATGGTCTCTCCTCAATTCTCGAGTAACATCTTCATAAACTTTCAAACAATTCACAACACAAAGTTTAAAATTATCCCTAAAACTTGGATAAGAAATACATGTAGAATGTGATTTAGTTCTTTTAGGAATCCGTAAAGAAACTCCTGTAGGAGTAAATACTCTACCTGCGATATCCAGGCTTTAACGTCTGCTACTCTTCGACATAAAATCAAGCAAAGTAGCATAGTTAACTTAGCTGATAAATGTTTTCTTGATAGACCCTCATTAGCTGGCCAAGAGACCAGGAACTTCAAGATAATATTTACATCCCATAAAGATGAATACTTGGGTAGAGGAGGACGTACTAAACATATACCACGTAAAAGCTTACATATCAAAGGATCTTCTCCAATAGGCTTACCCTCAACTCGAGGATGTTTAGCTGAAATGGCAGAATGAAAATTATTATTCGTTCTATAGGCAAACCCTTGTGCCGCTAACTGGGACAAAAAATTAGAGATCATTTGCACTGGCGCCCCCAAGGGATCCACACTCCCCAGACTGCACCAATCCAACCATCACTTCCATGCAGAGGCATATCTCTTACGTGTACTAGGTGCCAGGGATTGAGAGAGGAAGAACCTATTGTCTTCCGAAACTTCAGAGACTTGCTCTGGGAGCCTGAAATTCCCCAGGCCATGAGTGACAACTTGCCCTCCAGAACAAGAGGATGAGGCTGTCCCAGTGGGTCCAATAAAAGGTCTATTGAATTCAGAATTTGAACCGGAGCCGCACAACACAGGGACAATGCAACTGGGAACCAAGATTGGGCTTTCCAGCAAAGAGTTACCAAAATCATCTCTACACTCTGTAGAAGGACTAGGGCGAGAACCCAGTGAATCATCGAAAAAGGAGGAAACGCATAACTCAGTTCCCCTGTCCAGGATAGTAGGAAGGTGTCTGACCCTACAGCCACCGGGTGTGGTCTCCAACTGTAAAATCTTGGAAGATGAGAGTTCAGACGGGATGCAAACAGATCCACCGTGCAAGGACGCCAAAGATGGTTTTGAAAAACTCAGAGGTGCAATCTTCAATCGCTAGATACCGAGAATTCCAGTCTGCTATTACATTCACCTTGCCTGGAATGTACTCCGCTGTGATCGAGATTTGATGAGCCAGGCAAAAATGCCAAAAATCCTTTGCGATCTCCGCTAACATCTTGGATCGCGTCTCCCCCCAGCTTGTTGATATATCCCACTGCTGAAATGTTGTCCATTTTTGGAAGGCTACAACAAATTGAGACGGAAAAGAGTCTTCACAGCAAATGAGCCTGCCAGGATTTCTAGACAATTGATATGCAACCGGAGTTCCTCCGGGGACCAATGACCACCCTCCCTCCCCCCCCACATCTCTATCTGGCCACATCTGGCTCGCCAGCCCCATCTGCTGGCATCTGATTCTATGACCACCTCCGGAACAGAGGCAAACATTGCTCTGCCATTCCAATCATCTATGTGGGCTAACCACCATTGGAGCTCCATCCTGGCTTCCTGACATAAGACTATCAGTTCTGAATAAGCAAGCCCCTTTCGAAGATGCATACTCTTCAACCTCTGAAGAGCTCGATAATGTAGAGGGCCCGGAAATATGGCCTGAATGGATGAAGCTAGGAGGCCCACCAGACGGGCAAGAACCCTCAAGGAAATCGAAGGAGCAGACCTTGCTCTCCTCAACTCCTCCTTGATCGCCAGTCTCTTGGTCAAAGGGAGTTTCAATTGAGACGAGATGGAGTCTATCCTGAAACCTAGAAACTCTATCTTCTGAGAAGGATCGAACTGGGACTTTTCTGCATTTATAATGAAGCCCAGATCCTGAAGCAATTGAATCGTCCAGGAGAGGTGGAGAAGAACAAGACATTTCTCCTGCGCCATGATGAGAATGTCATTGAGGTACACTGAGACGCACTCCTTTCTCTCTGAGCCACTGCATGACTGGACGCATGAGTTTCGTGAAGCACCAGGGGGCAGAAGACCGACCGAAGGGAAGAGCTGTGAACTTCTAACAAGTGTCTCGCCAAAAAAACTGCAGGAAACGACGATGAGGCGCGCAAATAGGAATGGTCAGATACGCATCCTTGAGATCCAAACAGACCATCCAGTCGCCCTCTAGTAAAAGATCTCGGAGTAAATGGATGCCCTCCATTTTGAATTGGCGATACACAATCCAAGCGTTGAATTGCCGTAGATTGAGCACCAGTCGAGATTCCCCCTCCTTTCTTTTGTACCAGAAAGATAGTACTGATAAACCCTCTGGGATAAGGGGAAGAAAGAACAGTGTCTCCTTTGAGAAGAAGAGCTTCTATCTCCCAGTCTATGAAACTGCTATGTAGTTGGGGAAAACTGAGAGGAAGAGTGGTGAAGTCTTGCTCGGGAGTGGAGTAAAACTCCAGATGATAACCTGTCAGTCTCCAAAACCCAGGCATCTTGCGTGATTAAAGCCCAATTGTGCACAAATAAACTCACTCTGCCCCCCAACAAAACTTCCTTGAAAGAAAGAAGCGTTACCTGATTGAGAGGAAACTTGGTTGTACTGCCCTCTTCTGTGAGGTCCTCTCTGATTTCGACCTCTATAACCTATGCCTCTTGAGGGATAGAAGGTGGAGTTGTCCTGGAAGTTGGAGTTACCCTTGCCTCTGTGATAGGGACGTGAAGTCTGGGAATAAATGTGGCCTGGTGCTCGACCTCCAAAGCGTTCGGCCCTGCGGAAAAGGCCACTATTAAAAACCTTCTTGATAGAGGTCTGGGCCTTATCCAATCTGAAAAGGTAGCCACATACTTGGCAAGATCTTTAACGAAACGGTCACCAAAAAGAAGTCCATTGGCCGCAGGGCCCGCGTCAGTAGAGGCTAAATCTGCAAGCTTGGGATCGATACGTAACAGGAGGGACTTCCTGCGTTCCATGGAGATGGACCAATTAGCAATGTCTAATAGGCAAATGGCTCTCTGGCCCCATTCAAGCAGTACGTCTGGATCAATGGATTCTTGTGATTCTTTGGCTTGAACTGCCAAGTCTAGGATCTTCGTGAGGGGACCAGAAATGTCCAGTAATTTGTGCTGACATCCTCTCCAGGCCCTATCAATGCCTTTTTTAGGATCCTTAGTGTACTTTTTTAGAAAAATAACCATATGGGGCTCTATCTCAGGGGTATCCTCTACCTTATCGGCTAGGGCAGGCCAAGGGCATTCAGAACGCAATGTACTGTGAATGTCTTTGTCTTTTTCAAAGCTCTTCTGAAGTCGGAACTCGACATACAAAGCCACTTCTTGACAAGGGGTCCATTCAGTTGATCTGGGATGTTTCAAAGCCTCAGGGTCAGAGAGCAAATTCTTACTAGACTGAGAGCTCAAAGGATCCTAAGCATGACTCGTCTTGCGTTTGCCTTGCTTTTTGTCAGGGGGGCGATATATCGTCAGAATCCGAACAATTGGAATCATAAGAGGAGTTTTGATTAGTCTGAGAGGACTGAGTATCTTTGTGGCTTCTTAAGGATTCATGATCATTTAAGATCGCATTCATTGACTGATCCAAAGGGTCATTCGAAGATGACTGGCCAGGCTAATTTATATTGACGTCTGTGGGGTTGGGGTTCCCCGGGCCTGCACCAAAACGCCTGATCCTATAATTGAAAATGAGTTGTGCAAAAGGGCGCAAAGCTTTCACCAAGGCCTTATTTACTGAATCTTGCACGTGGAAGTCAAGGGCTTCCACCAGGCGCTCCTTCATATGCTGATCGTATTGGCCAGCTTCATAAGCGCCAAATTGATCATCATCCTGATAATGTGCCATAATTGTAATGCTTGCAAATATATATTTTAGAGGCCCCAAGTACAAAATTAATCAAGGAGGGGGGGAAAAACACCCAGCTGCAGAAAAAACGGGAGGAAGTTCACACAGCCGGTATTCCTAATAAAGCACAATTAAAGCAGAGGAGGTGGCACCAAAAAACCCCTAGAGCAGAGCGCTAACGTATTATTCCAGCCCCTCCGGGCGTAAACGGGGTGGCGTGCGAGCTCAAATCCTTCGGAGCTCAGTGAAGAACAACGCACTCGCACTGAACTTGAAATAGAAGTTCATGCACATGGGAAGTTCAGTTCGAAACAGAAAGAGACTGCGCTGCAGGAAGCACTGCCGCCCCAGCACTCCTCACCGGCATAACTTGGATCTGTAAAAAAAGAGCCGATAAAGGAAAACATAGAACGTGACACAATAATACAATCCGGAACGTCGCGAGCAAAATTGCCACGCCACAGAGGAAAATCACACTGCAATCACACTGCAGTACCAGAAAGGAAAAGGAAGGACCTAGCTCTGTGTGTTGAGCAGCAAAGAAAGAGGAAAGACTATCGTGTTAAGGACATATATAGCAGATAGTGGGCCCTGATTGGGAGTCATAACAAGGGTGTTTTAATATTGGGAAATGTAGTTCTGTTTTTCTGTTAGCTGCTGTGTGTTGACAGTAAAGAGTGAAATAGCATAACCCGAAGCCTCTGGCCCTTACATAGAATTCAGATACATTTCAAGGGGGGCAGAAGAGGAAGCTACCCAGATGCTTTTCTTTTTCCCATGTTAGCACAATGAAGTAAAACAGCAAGAAGTGCTGCCTCCAAAACAAGCAGAAGAGAGTAGGCTCAGCCAAGTCTCCTCCGGGTTCAGGCATGTGCAGACGGGCCTGCTCTTGCCCAGGTCTTCGTCTGGGCACAAGTGGAGGTGTGACCTGCACTGCAGGTTCATGCAAGTGCAGGTGCAGCCAATAACCAGCCCCTTATCCAGGGTGCGAAGCACACTGGTCAACTGAGTCCTCCTGGAGGGTTTAGCAGCCAAAGATGAGTCCCGTGCTGCAGGGTTTTTGCAAGCGCTTTATAGCGCAGGACACGGCAGGTGCTGCCAAAAACCAGCCCCTCCTGCAAGGCGCTGAGCACGCTGGTCAAGTGAGTACTCCTTGAGGTCTCAGAATCTAAATATATGTGAAATTTGAAGGCAAGCACAATCTGGACTATATCCAGTTTAAAGTTTGCTGATGTATTGGCCTTCTTGCCAAAGTCTATCCGTAGGTTGATTTGTAGATATTTTCTGTGGTGGTGTTGATCTCTAACTATCTGAGGGATTGATACTTGGTGCTATTCACTTTTCCTTTATCCAACATGGTGCATGTGGAAGATTTATGGTTCACTATTGATAGTGTTTTTTTTATTGTCATTGATAAAATGAATTCCGTGATGTTGCTGCTGGGAGGTTATAATGAGAATATTTGTCCTTGGCCCTTCTTACAGTTATATTGTTTTTAGTTTATGGTGCCGTATTGCAGTATAATTACAGTATTATACTTGACTTTTAGAGATATTTATGTGTGCCCTAAAATGTATATTTCCTGATGATGACCCAGTGAACAACAAGGGTCGAAACACCGTCCATTCCACTTAGGCTGATTGGGTAAAAGCATTATTTGAATTTTTTTTGGTTTGACTTTTTTTTTTTCTTTTTAATTATTTGATTTTTGGATCCATCGCTTTTTTTCTTGTTTTACACTGTATTTTGTTTGTGTATTTGTGTTTGTGTAACATGTGGAGCCATTGTTAAATGTACAAATGTTGTTATTGAATAATTATTTTCTATTTTTTCACTACTGTGTGTTGTGACACCTTTTGTCATGTGTTTATAATTCATTATTTAATATTTTATGGTTTATCTCCTGGAACTACTGTGGTTAATAATAGTATTGTTTGCCCCAAGTTCTGGGTTTGCAAGGCAGACAGTGTTTTATCACTGTTTTGTAGCTACTGGTCATGACTAAGTAGACACTTGAAACTCATCGAGTTAGTAGTTGCAAGGATATGCTGCCAAACCATACTCACTCACTAGTGTTTTTTAAGAAGAAAACTTTTGGGATGAGATTTTCATTTCCTAATCAGCCTTATTATTTTAAAATTTACTTAGGTCTATATGGCAGCCTTTCCCTCTAGGTCATGACCCACTGGTGGGCTGTAAGCTGATTTTGTTTTGATGGGTTGGGAAAGTCAGAGCAATAAACAAAGATGCCTTTAAAATCTGTGTTTATCTTGTCATGTTTGCGGTGCTTCAAAGACATTGGCGAAATGTCAGGCTGAGTCTTCTGACAAATTGCATTACGTGACACCTTGTGGTGACCAGGAAATGTGAAAGGAAAGGCTGTAGGATGTTGTTCTTTTGCGACACATAACAATTGTAAATTAACTAATATGCATTCAGCAGTTAGAAATGCAAAAATGAAACACATTTGTTTGTAAATCTGATTATGTGCTTGAAACAGATTTTAATAGGATCAAAACAAATCAAGATACTTTTACTTGGTGATGCAAAAATGATATACATTTACACAAACCTCAGTTCCACACATTATCTTTTGGCGGCAATGGAGTTTTATCAGTAAAACTGTGTGTGTATAGTCGCTGTGTCAGTGGTAATTCTACTACCTAGAAATGACAGTGCTCTACCACACAATGCTTTAGTTACATCCGAATATTGCCTGCTGAAAGTCCACTAAAGGAAGGTGTGTTGCGAAAGTTTGTCATTCTAAAAATTGGTTCTTGGTTCCAAAAAGTTTGGGAAACACTGCTCTGAGGCCAAGTAATATGTAGGCATTTCAATCAGTAAAGAATTTTGATAAGCCTGCAAAAGAGAGATACACTTTCATGGATTTCAGTCTTGGCTAAAAAAAAAACAAATTAACCATATAAGAGAACCATGAACTGGTAGTAGTGGCATTGATGGGCACACATTCTACAAGTAACCAAGCGTAAATAGCAAGAGCAAATCAAAAAGCGAAATATACACAGTCAACATAATGTGGTGCTGAACGTTAAGAGTGCCAAACTACCCATAGGCAAATTAGTGCAACACATAGGTCACACTGTACAACATAAAGACAAGGGCACTGCAGCACTCGAAGTCCTTAGGGATGTAACTCAAGTCCGTATACAACTTGAGCAGTTAAGAACTTAAATTCAGATAGTCAGTCCAATACATAGTCCGATACAGCAGCATCCACAACCAACACTTGTTTCGTCACCTTAGTGACTTCTCCAAGGCTAGAAACCCTCCAAGGGTAACCAGAAATATGTGACATCCTCTTTTGCTCTAATCTTCGCAGTAGCAGCAAGGCATTAGAATTTAATGAAGCAAAGCCTATCTTTGTAGAAAACAGGTATCGCACAAAAACGTGGGTTTTGAAAAATGTCATATCTAGTGATGTAACAAATTCCTATGCCGTTCGAACGCAGCTCTCCGGTACATTTGGACTTTCCAGTTTGTGACCTATCAGGGTCTTTAATTACTTTTGGTTGGCTCTACTGGACTTCGGTACTAATAGGACTTTTTCAGATCACGGAGTGATGTAACATAGTTCGCCTGTCATGGTTCTGTGGGTTCGTCTATTGCTGCCTCTTCCCTCCCTCCTTAGTGAGGGCAACCTGGGGACCTGAACAGGTAAATGGCGTGGAGTCTCTTGGGCAAGAGATACTTCATATATACATAGTTGTATTGGATCAGTTTCACTCTTGTCTTTTGTCTTTTACCCCAGCATGAACCTTGCACCATTCTTTTGCGGAGTTACATCATCATTGACCTGTTGCCATCTAGTCTCCACGCTTGGTGTCACCCTCTCAACCCCCTTATCTGTGCAGAGGGCCCTGTATATATGAGTTATCAGCCAATGACCTTTGACCATCGCCAGCAGTGTGACCAACGTTTGTGAGGGCATCGGAGGCTCTGGGAATGATGGCCAGCCCTGTCTTGCCATTGCTGCTATTTTGGCATATTGCAGGAATTGAGGTTTTAATGGCATCTTGTATAGTAATTAAACGGTTCCCTGGATAGAGGTCAGAAAGCATAATACAGCCCCCTCCTGCCAACTATCTGTGGACATCAATTGAGCTATAATTTAAAATTGTTGAGTTATGCTAACAGCACTGGTAGAGAGGTCTCAACATCCATTAAAAAGCAAATTATGTTGTTGCCAAACATTAAGATTTTTTTATGTCCACACTTTGTATGCCTCATATTTTCTCCAAAGCCATGACCGGCTGCGTTAACATTTCCAGAAATTAAGCAAAGAGTGATGGAGATGCTTGACAACCCCATCTAGTACATTGGGTCAATGAGATAGATGGGAATAGTTTACCATTCACTTTGTATGTAGCTTGAGACTCTACAAAGTTAGATTTGAGAGAGCTTTTGTGTTGAGAACTAGTCCTGTCAACAGTCTTTCGACACAGACACTCTGCAACCTCAAGTAAAGTTGTAGCTTACCCCCTGCTGTCTTATTTTTGAGGAATTCCTATTGCTAAGGTGATATTAAAAAGTGGTCAGACTTCATGAAGTCTGGCAATTTAGGAGCTCCTTTGGTCACGTTCAGCTGGGTCCTTTCCCAGTTTCAGAATAAGCGTTGAGGTAGACTCAATCTTCGTGATGGTGTCTTTGCCAGGCACAAAGCCAGAGACATAGGGAAATGATGAAAGACTTTTGAGAGCAACATTGTGGACAGAGAGCGTTAAGCCCTAGAAAAGGAAGCAGAGAAGCCATCAGGACCAGGTAACCTGTCAAGTCTCTTCCCCACCACACGCACTGGCAATGCAATAAGAAAGCCAGCTGTTGTGGATTATCTTTTCATCAGGAGATTCTCAGCTGAGCCCAAACAAGACAAATAAATCTCAGTCAGGAATGTTTCCTGTGATTGAGAGCCACTTTGAAAACCTCTATTGTTTCTTCATTGCTGGTGTGAAGGGCTCAGGAACAGGGGCGGCTCCTCCGCAGTGGCAGAGGGGCATCACCCCCCAGCCTGTCTATATACACAGCCGAGCTGAAGAAACTGCACAGACCCCAGGCTGGCATCTGAGCGGCAGTAACTGCCGCTCAGACCGATCCTGGTACTGCTTACATGCTATATGTAGCATGCAAGCAGCACCAAGATTGCTGGGGAGCCTGTGCTGGTGTCTTCGTGAATGCTGGAACACCATCAGGAGCAGAGGAGCGAGGAAGCAGGAGGTGGTGACGGGAGATGGGTGGTGAAAGGTAAGTAGTTTCTTTGTGTGTTTTTTAAATATTGCCCCTGTTGTCCGATCCCTGCCCCCCTCCTTGACATATGCAGCAGCTTCCGCTGCTCAGGAAGCATCCCATATGTAGTGAATGTACTTGTTTGGCTCTTCTCGTAATACTTTTGTTGTTTGTATAACCTTTTGCGGGCTGCGTTCTTCATTTAGAGATTCTCAAGTTCACCCCAGCCCTGCGGAATGCCCTGTATGGCCTGCATGAGTAATTGGTCTTATGCAGAACATCTTGTGCCTCGAATGCTTCTCCAGATCTTCCTGCACCGGCCACAGGAATAGTGAGCCGAATGCACAATCTGCTCTTCCCAGATAACTGCTTACTCTGCATCCCAGACTATATCCCAAAACTATCCTCGCTCGTTATTTTCATCCAGATAGTACATGACACTGTCTACTATTGAGTCAAAGGGAACAAGTTTACGAAACACAACTTTGTTCATTATCAGTGGTCTTGTTGCGGTGAGACTATATGTGTACAGTCTAATGCAAGAGTGCCTGTGCACAGTCTGATAATATCTGAAGGCCTTCCTGTGAGAGGCTAGCTCCTTGTTGCAGTACCCCACCACTTTTTGCCTGGTTTCTGCATGCAACTTGGACTGGAGTGCACTGGGATCCTGCTAACCAGGTTCACAGTGCCAGTGTTCTTTCCCTAAAACAAGGTAAAAGTGATTAGATACACCTTTAGCTTCCACTATAAGTCCCTAGTAAAAGGTACTGAGGTACCCAGGGCATGGGGTACGGTGGGTACGCCCTTGAGGGCAGCAGCACTGATTGTGCCACCCTCAAGAGCTGTGCATACAGGTGCACCCAGCACTGCCATAGTAGGCTAAGTGTCCTGGTGCAAACCTAAAATACAAACCCGTTATGGCACACTCTGTGTGCCCTGTCCACCCTACACTGCTTATGTTATGGGTGAGTCACCATACTATATGTGAGGGCATAATTGCATGAGCAGTATGCCCCCACTGTGTCCTTGCCACACCTGGGACATAGTAAACAGACCAGCCACTTAAATGTACGTGCTGGACACTGTTCAATACTTGTTTCCGAGCTACATAATGGTTACTCTGAACCCTGGGTTGTTTGGTACCAGTAGTGGATTTATTATAAAAAAAAGTACCCTGGGGTCACCTTGGAGGTGGCCCTTGAAAAAGCCAACTATCCTTGCATGGCTGCAGACTGGTTCCAGCAAGCCTGACACATCCAGACAGCAATACACAAACCCTGGAGGTGAGCCCTGTCTCTCTTGTTTGTGAAACAAAGCCCTTCCTGGGTGGAGGAGCTAACTCCCTCTCCCTCAGGAATGTGCACTGCCCTGGCAGTGAGCTTCAAAGGGCTAAAGCCCTTGAAACTCGATATCTAGGCCTGCTGCTAGCAGCAGATAGCCTTCCCCTTTGCAAACTCCCACTTCTGGAGGGAGTAAAGGTGGGAAACCACACAAAGGGTAAGAGGAGTGGCCTCACCTAGCCTGCACTGCCACTAAGAGGGTTGCAGGCGAAGTGGACCCCTCACTTTATTTTTCTCCATCTTGGAATGGAGGAAACTAGCCACTGAGGTTTAGGGAAGTGACCCTTCCCACAGGAAGTGGTCACTGTAGTGGGTGTAGCCACCCAAGTGTAAGTGTCGCATTGGACGCTACCAGGTTTCCCCTAAAACGCCCACTAAATTCCGTATCTAGTGGGCTCCCCTAGACCAAGAAATTAGATTTGAAAAGGATTCCAAGAAGAAAGGAAGACCAGCACCAAAAGAAGACCGCAGCAAGAGAACTGAGGACCTGCTGCACAAGAAAAGACTCCAAACCCTGCCTGCTGCACCCAGGACCCGAAAATCGCCACTGCGGAGGAGCTGGACACTGAACCAACCCCAAGAAACCCAGGGAACCTCCAGGCTTCAAGAATCATCCCAGATCTCCCTCCTGAGTGGAGGCACCACTCAAGAAAATCGAGAAACCTGCAAAGGACCAACAAACCAGTGAGGGTCACTTCACTGAATCGCCGATATCTCTGCAACCGGAAGTCACAGCTGGACCCGACGACTGCCTGGATGTGACCTTCAACTGTGCCAAGTTTGATGGCACTGCACCCTCTAGTGGCCGAGTTACGCCAATACCCTGGGTACTGGTCAGCTGACATCAGACAAGCAGAAAACCAGCTCCCCCAGAGCTGAAAAAAGGATCAGGAGGAAGCCCCAGTCGAGGGACTTCAGGAACACCCCGGACCTCCACCCAGAGTGCTCCCGTTGTCCTGTAAGCAACCCTCAAAGTGACTCACCTTCAGTTCCAAAGGACTCCGTTGCGGACAGCTCTTGGACCTCCAACTCGCCCTGCACCTGGCCGCCCTGGGTCTTGCATCTCGGGATCTGCTGTGTGCCCTGGGTCCCCAACCCCTTGCGACCTTTACAGCCCAAGGGGACCCCAAGGCACCATCTTTAAACCTGCAAACAAGCCCCCTTTCCTAGTGGCCCTTCTAGGTGGCCCGCGCCTGTTCCAAGAACCTCTCCAATGCTGCTCCTGCCGGAACCCAGAGCCACCTGAGACTCTCCAGTTGCCACAGTGTGCCCACCGACTGCTGTAACCACCCTGCAAGAGAAGAGACTGGTAACTCAACTGTGTGATTTTTACTGCATTTTTAAAGGTGCATTGATTCCAATGGTGCGTAATTAGGCACAGAAAGACTAACTTTGCTAAAACTTAAAAAAGTCATAACCTGAAAAGTACTTAATGTATTCTAAAGATCTTAGTCTTAAAATGTATATAAAAGTCTGAAGTATTTGTATAAATTCTGGTCTCTCATTGAGTGTGTGTGGTGCATGATTGGATTTGTGAGTACAGCAAATACTTAGCACATCTCTTGTATTAGTCTAACTGCTCGACCAGCTACCTTAATAATTGAGCATTAGGTGGTCTAATTTTTACCTTTGGAAACCAACTTGTGATTGCCCGAACCCTCTGCATAGTGTACTCTATTTTGTACACTACATAGAGGGCCAGCCTCCAACACTTCCCTCTTCTTCCTCTGTTTACAGTAGCATGGAATTTGATGGGAAGCAATATGCTTTCAAGAGTGTACTATCATTTTAGAAGAATTGAGTCTCTTATAAGAAAGCAAAATCTTAATCTTTTGTTCAAAATCGACATACCAATGCTCTGCACTCAACGTGTGAGTTAATAGCTGAGTGCTTAGAGAGACCAACATTATGGAACTTGAAAGACATCCAAGCTTAACAGCTTTATGTCTGGAAAGTACTGCAATAAAAATTTGTAAAATGGCCACCTCTTTACAGATGTCCTGCTTCTCCTGAGATTCAAATTCATGTCCAACCATGTTATATCTTGTGTTCTGTGGAGGGTTGATCATCTTATATAAATTATACTCCTAGGTCGTCTGAAAACACATCTCGTTACTGAATCAGGGAAAAGGGAAAGAATAATTGAGAATAAATATCAGAAAAGGAGACAGAAACTACAATTGTGGTGTAACATTATATTCTGTGACCCCTTCATCATGGAAAAAGGCAGCTTGGTTGGGGCTAGGTGCCAGGGAGCAGGGGTACCCTATCAACACTGGCAAGGATAATTAAGGGTGGCAGCATTAAATTAATACTAAGGAAAATTGTAGGGGCTTAACAACAGCTATGGGATTGTGAAGAGATAGCCAATCTTGTCAAATGTGTAACATGGTCAGAAGTATACCAAGCTTTAGAACACTGCTTCCATCTCTTCAGAGAGGCTAGAGTATAGAAAGGGGTGTAGTCTAGTCCTCACACAGTAAGGTACTCATCAAATAGGCCATTCGTTGACTGTATTGCAGGTAGGGTGAGATTCAGACATTCTTAGAACTGGGTATCTAAACTCGTCTGTGAGCAACTAACTGCTCAGCAACTTTTTTCCTTTCTCCATTCTGCATGTTCGCTAGGTTTTTGGGATGCAGACCCATCAGCTGGTTCTTGAGACTGTAAACCAAATTTTGTTAGATACCACCTCAAGTAAGGTTGACGGGCATTGTTTGCTCTTAAAGGTAACAATCATTTTGAACATGATACCCTATCAATAGAGAATGTTCTCTTTGTGCAAGAACAAAGTTGAAGGTTTCAGCTCTTGGTCTATAGCCAGTTATCACATACACATCTTGAAAGATAAAACAGGATCCTGTCTCAACATGATCAAGCCTATTTTCAGCCTTCTGATGTAGGCGGTCAAGTTCAAACAGGGACTTTGTGTAGTCCTGCCTTATGGTGTTTGTGTTTGCACATCCCCATGTTCAACGGTGTTTCGTTTTGTGACAGAGGCCTCTAAATCTATATTTTCCTCTTATATGTTGAAGTTGGCTGAACTTTGCCACATGCCTCTGACCCCTCTGTTCTGTTTGAACGAGTTGAGGTCCTTGATATAGAGAGCCTTGGCTCCTTTCCCCTTTGCTGCTGCTTTCATACGTTTATTTTTCTTGCTATAGTTGCCTCCCTTTTCACTGTTGCCTCCCATTCTCATTTTTTTTTTTTTTACTAGATACGGTTTCTCATAGTGGACATAATTGCCCTCTTTCGTGAGTGCTTGCTACTCTTTTATGGCCTCAATATATGCAAGGCTGTGGCGTAACACCTTTTTTAGTCAGAGGCACACAACTTCCTCAGCCTTCCTTCGTGCCTCTCTCAAAGCTTGGAAACTGAGCTGCCAGGAGCTTATGCCACATTGCATCACTTATTTGGCCACTCGAGTGTGTGGGCATCTATGCTCAAAAGATAATCTCCAACCTTTCTTGGCTCAGGTTTCTCATTGCTTGGGTTTCCCAGGCATTGAGCACTAATCGTAACAGGCTTCATCCCTCTGTCAAGGGCCAAACTCTGCCTATAGGCTAGTATTCTTCATCCCACAGTCCGAGAGGCTTTACCCGTCGTGCTGCTAGTGGTGTGTCTTTGAAACATCTGCTGAGGATATTGGTCTATTGTAAATGGCCAGCACCTCGTTACACTCTCAGAAAGTCGCCCTCCAGGTGTAGCACTGCCCTTCTTTTTACTCTTTATCTTAGAATTTTGGCAATTTTTAAATCTAACCAGCTCCTACTGGGACGTGGGGTACTGTTTCACAATGGCATTTGATGTACACTTTAACCAACTCCATTGTTTAGTTCTTTGTGATCAAGACCGCTTACTGCATTTATTCCACACCTCTGCCTAATTGTGCCTGAGAGAAAGCAGGATTTTGGGCCAAAAATAAGAGCCGAGATTCATCTCTGGTCTCCACTCAAGCCAAGATCCTGCTTCTGCCATTGTCTCAGGTCAAGTTCCTGGATATCACAGTGAAATAGAGCTCTGCATGATTTGATTTTAGGTATAAAGGCGGCTCACTTCACTTGCTTTCACCTTATGCGTCTTAGATGAGGTCTACGCTTTGTCCTGATAGAGCATTTTGTTCTGATGTTAGATGCCTTGCCTCATGTCAAGCCATACTTATTGTACAAATGTGTGTATGAGAAGTTCAGCTATTTCCTTGGCATAACTGCATTGCTTCAAAAATGTGGGTATTTGCCTCAGTTTCCTCCCAGGACGACAAGAGCATGTGACCTAGACACATGGTAACATTGGTTTGTGGTGGAAAAGCGCATCTTCTTTAAATCTTTTATCTTAATGCATAAAATAGTTTACCTTCTGGAATCTACTTGTCTTTTAAAGTTTACAATTATGTTACAGCCTGTGTCCTCTATTCGGAAAATCTGCTTTTAAGAGTCCCAAGAATAAACTCTGCATCTTTTGTGTCCCATCCTCTAGAGTGAACTGGCCCTGTAGTTGAGTCTGCTTTTTTGTTTTTTGTTTTTTAAGTGTGCTGCAAACCTAGTCATAAGGTCAATGTAGCAATGTGCATTATATTCATGCAATAGGCCGCTGCCAATAATTCAGATGATGACATGAGCATAACATCTGTCATCTGTTGAAGACCTAGATGCTGCCACCTGCTGTACTTTCACACCAAATGAGTGATATAAAATTAGAACAGTGATCACAGTTCAGTACATGAGAAGAGTCTAGACTATATTTTTTAACAGGGGCAACTAACCCCATTCATCCTTCTCAATACACCCAAAGTTGGGTAGGCTATTGTCTGGTTGTCCTTACAACCCTAGCCGCATTTATACTGTTAGCAGGCTGTGTATTCACCGTGATTTTAAAATAAATAGCAATTTCACCCTCCTGACCCATGTGTTGCTTTTTCCTTCTCTTCAACAATTATTAGTTGGGTGCTTCAGCCATGCCCCAGGAAGTTATCTCAGTGTTATGTGGAGGTTTTGCTTCTGTGTTGTTTTGAACCATGTGTACAGAAAAGGTGTTTCTGAACAAATACGGGCTGTATGTATATGATTATTGTGTAGAGCATTTATGCATACAGAAACAATCCCAGCCGTTAATTAGCATTCTTCTTTATTTAGGACAAATGCCTCTGATAATACAAGCGTTTATGTTTCAAAAAACAAGGTAAACCCTGGATACTATAGGGACTGGGTAGAGTATTAGTATTATCGAACAATAACGGTCCCTAAGGCAACAAGATTAAGGTATGAGATAATAAACAAATTTGTAAATTAGACCAATATTTTTAATTTACAAAGATCTATGAATAGAGGTTTTTTTTTTATTTTAAATAAAAGACTGCTGTGGGTTGTGAGCAATCGTGAAGTGAAAAAGGTGCTTAAGCAAAAAATGTGATAAAGGTGACATGAAGGTGCAATATTTGTATCACAATGACAGTAGCAGCAATGCAGCTCATAAACAGTACAATGAATAGGAATTGGTTATTTATGCTATTGTTGATGATGTTTCGACCCATTAAAATAGTTGGATCATCATCAGGAAAAGCTTAATTTCAGCCTGAGAGATAAAATACACATAAAGACATGCACAAAAAAGACAAAAATTGGGAAAGATATCAACAGAATCAAATAAAAACCAAGGACCTAGTCAAGCAAGCACCAATGTGTACATGCATGAGTAGCGTCCCCTACCATTTGAACCAAACTGAATGTTTGCTAGAAAAGAGGCATACAAAACAGAGCCATAACAGTTAATATCTGAATTAAGAGCTTGGTTGAGTGCCCCACTAATGAAACATACAAAACGGATTGTAGGGAAATAGGCATACAAAAAGGAGCCAAAATTAATTGTATCCAAAGTCAGGGTTTACCAATCTGGGCAAGTTACTTATGCTAACATGGATAAAGCAGTCCTGTGGATGCCTGAATCATCTATTGGAGGAGAATATCATGAATTAGAATGGTGGAGGATGTGGGGGTGTTAGTACCACAACAATGAAAAGTAACTTTTGAATACCTGGAAAGCTTCTGGGCTGCAAACTATAATGGATGAGCCAAGCCTAGGGCAGGTCAAGGTAAAATCTGTAACCGGAATGCAAATGGACGTGAGTGATTATATGCATTAAAAGCCATGTGTCGAAGGACGGGAGTGTAAGCAATCTCTGCGAGAACTACCTTGAGCTCTATGTGCTGAAGATTGTCTGGCTAGAACAGGGCACAAGATACCCTGCATTGGGATAAGTAGCGCTATACAAGAAATAAGACAAAATAGTGATATTTAAATTGCTATTTGCGTAAATACAGGAACAGGCCAGCATATCGGACATTCTTCCTGTGCTTGCATATCTCTTAATTACCAGGACTGACCAAAGTCAAAATCGTGCCCCTTTAAGTACCTGTGAAGTGACCACAAACCGTGTGCCTGCCTTTGTTTCCCCTCCATTACAGCTAGGTGTGAGGTTCCAGGTAGCTCCATCGAAAAGAGAAGAAGGCCTGATGGCCACTTGACTTAGCTTTTGCTTTGGCCCCAGCTCGAATTTAAAGTAAAAGAGCCCCCTCACTGCCACCTGCATGTTGCTACTCCGAATGAAAACAGACAACTTGCAGGCGCTGCTGAATGCGTAGCGGTGTTTAAACATTACACCGAGACGAGTTCATCATATTACAGTATGACACAGCTACTTGGCTGGGTGGACAGCGTCCACCATGTGAAAATAGTGGGTGGACAACATCTACCCCTGTGTACTCCCAACTTGTGCCATGGGATAGAACAATCTTATGGTAACTATTTGAGATGGTGTAGTCTGCTACGGTCCTCTGAGCTGTATCGTGCATACTGGAGGCTGTAAGCTGTCTAACAAAATAGCGAGGACGCTCTAATGCGGCAGGCAGATGTAAAAATAGGACCGCTGCACCAATGGCTACGTGGAGAGTGTTTGAAGTGGTAAAAAAAAGTAGGACTGCAAAAGCAGACGCTATCTTGGGTGGATAGATCCAAGAAAATGACCTCTCCACCAGTGACCTTGTGAAGAGAGCTGGAAGTGGTAATAAAAATAGGACTGCAAGAGCAGTCGCCATCTTGTACAGGACTGCAACAACGTTCACCATGAGAAATGCCTGTAAAGGGAAGCGAAAAAGAGGTGCCCTCTATCATTGTGATAGTGGCACTTTCAGCTGAGGTACATTAACTTTATTTTTGCAAAACCATTTCACATGACCTGCAGTGTTTTGGGGATCATGAAGATACCCACTCAAAACTTATTTTCTAATGTCTGCTCCTTTTGCGCTTGCAGACCAAGTTATTGTGCTTGATGGATCTGCAAGGATTCCAGTAATGCAGATAGCTTCCGCTTCCTTATGAGGCCAACTAGAAGTAGACCAACATCTTGTCCCAGGGAAGTGGCACTATTGGAGTGCCCTTTTACATTATATAAAGCTGGCTTGGCTTTTTACTCCCCCCCCCCCCCCCCCTCACTTTTAGCATCCCATTTGGTTGGAGGATCTACCAATTTGTGGTGCAACGGCAAGAATCGATTATAAATAGGTGCTGTTGATTGTAAATGTTGTGATGTCCCTGCAGTCCTGCCCCAAGAGATGAACCATCACATGAAGAGGGAGGCATGGAGATGGTTCCTTTCGGAAGAAAATTACACTGTTTTTCTGACTTAGGCATGTAAAAGTAAAGCAGGAGCCTAGCCCCGTTTTAGACCACTGAGCTATTGTGTTTGATTACAGTGTCTTCCCTGGGACTGATGTTTTGCGGATATTTTGTGTTCCCTTTGCCAGGCGGTGCATAAAACCACCTGTAGAAATGCTTAAATTGGACCCCATAACCAGGTCGCTTCTTAGCCCTGGACTGGTCCATGCGGTATGCATTCCTGTGTCCACTTCATGTTCATATTTACAGCTACTCTGCGCCAGCAGGAGGGGAATCTGGGTAGAGCATCCTTGCTGCATAAGAATGCATTGCTTAACCCGTTAAGTGGGTGTCAAATTCTGTCTATTTCTTTCTGGTGAGAAATCTAAACAAGTAACTGTGTTTGTACTATTACTGATACTGGCAGATTTGCAAACCTCATGCCAAGCTACCCATTACCCTGAACCAGTTTTACATGTAAGTAGTATATTCGGATTTTTTGGACTACAATGTTACTTATCCATCCTCTATATTCATATTCGTGCTGAGTTTTGTCTACGTACTGTATTTGTATTTTTAATGTTCATCTTTAGTCTATAGAAACATTTTTTTTTATTATTTCAAGTTTCAATTCAATCACTACAATGTGTTCCTCATTCAGAAGAAACAAAATCCAAATGGCCATTCATTAGTAATCCATTTCCCCTCATAGTTATGCCCTGTTTGGCTATACATACAATCATTCATGTGTTCCAGCGTCATCCTTCAAGCCCATGGTATGGCCGCCATTTGGTCCACACTTTGAGATTTGTGAGGGCATCCCCTGACTGTGTACATTGTCTCCTTCATTTTGGTGCATCAGTCCATGCCATTCGTCCAGGTCAACAAAGATGGGGCAACCGGCGAGGTCCATTGCCTGGTTTCGTCTCTTTGCCACAAGTGTGCCTAATCCAGTCCCTTGAAGGCATCCCAGGTCATGTAGGATACCCAAAAGGGCAGTCTTGGGTTTTGCTTCAGTGTGCGTGCCGACCACATGAGATATGGTAGTTATGTTTGTCTCCCAACACTTGTTAATAACGGGACAGGGCCATTCCATATGGTAGAAACCCCCTTGAGGATCCTGCCATCTGGCCAGGCCTGAAGTCTAGGTATTTGAATTAAGTCTCGCCAAAAAGGCCAGCACCTGGGGCGCTGTACATGCCTTACTCCAGCAACCTCGTCCAGTTCTCCCACCCATATCTCCCATTTGCTAATGTTAAGCTTTTTAGCAGTATTTTTGTGTAGAAAAGTTAAATTTAGCTTAAAACATGTGTGTTGCAATCCTCATCTGACTTTTGGGCATTTTTCTTTCAGTGGGCACGAAAATGTCATGGGTATTAAGTATTGCATACGAAAAAATGATCATGTGGTTATCATCATGCCATATTTAGAGCACGAATCTTTCTTGGTAAGTCATTCTTCTTTTCATGGAAGGGGTATTTTAAACTATGTTTGGCCAAAAAAATGGATGTCCCTAGTAAAGTAACATATTTATCTTTGCAGGACATTCTGAATAATCTTAACTTCGAAGAAGTAAGAGACTACATGTTTAATCTGCTTAAAGCTCTAAAACACATTCATCACTTTGGCATTGTTCACCGTGACATCAAGCCCAGTAACTTCTTATATAACAGGCGGTTAAAAAAGTAAGTGTGCTAAATAACTACATTCTGATCCATCTAGGAGAGTCTGCATACGAGAAGTAAAAAAAAATGCAGACTTTTACTTCATCCAGGTGTTCGTTCACTGACACAGTTTTATAAACTGATTTAAACATTGGTTTGTGATTCTGCATTATCACTAAAGGAATTGTGAAGCAGAAAGTATGGGGATAGACATCTAGGCAACAAGAATGTTTTCTACTAAAAAAAAAAGTTTGCTCATCAAGTGCCTGTAAAACGCTTACATACATGATGAAAACAGTATTTAGCTGTGTTTTTTTTAGAAACTAGGTTACTTTTTGTAGCAATAAATACAGAAAACATTCTAAAAATGCTTGGACATAGGTTATCTTACCATATAGTTAATCTTGATCTGAGGTGAGAGATGAAGAGGTGATCATTGTCGCTTTAATCCCTGTATGTACTATTACGTTTTACCAAACAAGGTAATTGACTTCATAGCTACTCCCAGAACTATATACACTATGTACAATGGTTTAACTGGTCAGGTAGAAGTAAATCTTAATTTCTGGATTGTAATTTCTCCTAAAGAATCTCTATATCTATTCTATTGTTTAGGCATTCAGATTTCCATATAAAGGTTGATCATTCGACAAAAACACATTTACCATTAGTTGGGTGCAGACCGCTTTAGCTGGCCAAGCTCTTAATTCTGTAAACGAATACACACAGATATGTAGAGAGCAATTGGGTCTTTAGGCTGGCTGTGTAACTTGTAATACATATATCACTCGTAGGAAAATAAGTGTTTCATGATCAAAGCAGGGCAAATGTTAAAAGAGAAAGTAGGTCTTGATTGAGTATATAAAGAATCATCAAATAGTTACTAGTTTCCTTAATAAAAATATATGATCTGGACCCTCTTTCTCTTTTTTGTTGCCTTAGATCAGCTTTCTTCAGTGGAGGGACAGGTCAGCTTTCTTCAATGGAAGGGCGACCTGCCTCTGTTGCAACAGACAATTGCTTTCTAGTGCCTTTTAAGGTCTCTGGTTTTGAATATAAAGCATCCGAACCTGCCACAGAACAAAGGCCTGTGGCAAGTGCTTCGAAATTCAACTGGTGGATCAGAATTCTCAATTTCCTTGGCCACGTTCCAGCCGTTCATCAAGTTATGAAAAATTGCTGAACGAGTTTGTTATATCGTTGGAGTTTATGGTAGACTTTTCTAATAAGATTTGGATTGGTAACCAAATCCCTTGAAGCAGTATATAAGGTATGATTGAAAAATCTGAGCCTTTCACGGGTTTACTAGTAGATGTACTGATAAATACGTTTTTTTAATTTTTTTTTCAACCACTGTTGTTTTGAGTTTTTTGAGGAAATTTGACCTCAGTACCTGGGAGGGTAAACTCTAAAGGGGATACTGCTGAGATGCCATTGGAAATGGTGAAGACGTTTGGATGAACACCTTGTTATTCAGTTTTTATCTTTCTTCCAATTTCTTTTGTGTCTTGCTTTGTAGGATAGTTGCTGGTTTTTTATTTTTTAAGGTTTGAAGTGCGACTGTTTCGAAGGTAACTTTTGTGGTTCATTCTTAGGAAGAAAACAATTAATTGTGCAAGCCCTTGATGCAGCCCGTTATGCAGTGACCTCTTTCGGGAGGACCTGGCATTTAATTGATTAACATTTATTTTTTTGCTATTAGTCTCCCAGACCTTAGTTTTCTGACAGTCATTATGGAATAAGTAGGTGGCTTACTACTGGAGACGGGTTTGAATAGATTACTTATAAATTGGATTATCAGAGTGGTGCTTGCTTATTGTGACATTAGACAAAGTGCAATATTCAAAGGTATTGTGTGCACCGGTAGCAAAAAGAACGGTAGAGAAGTATTTTGATTTCATTTATCAAATGTATTATCGCTTAAATACTGTTGGTGTAATGAATATTATCTTGAATACTGCAATATTATTCTTTTGTGATGTTAGAAGTGAATTACTTTTTGTATTTCTCTGCAAACACACTAAAGTAGGGAGTGCGGTGTCTTTTTAGCTTTTTCAATTGATGAATCAGTACGAGCTTAAGATCTTGTGAACTTGCATGCCCAAAGAGTGCCCGTTGAATTCAGAGTCTCACTACCTTGTAACAAAACTATTTATAGTTATTTTTGGGATGCTCTTATTGGAAAATGCAGCTGAATCTGCTCTCCCTTTTCTGGTATCCTTGCCATAATGAGAACTGAGAGCACAGAGAACACGAGCACCTTTTCTCTTCTTTGGCCTCCTTTGGTTCCTTTTGCTGTGGGAGCAGCCCAGACTGACAGGAGCAGCAGGGCTCCATGAAGTAGGAGGAGAGAGTTGGGGTAGGGTCCTGGTCCTCG
Source organism: Pleurodeles waltl (assembly GCF_031143425.1). Classification (NCBI taxonomy): domain Eukaryota; kingdom Metazoa; phylum Chordata; class Amphibia; order Caudata; family Salamandridae; genus Pleurodeles; species Pleurodeles waltl. The sequence continues at coordinate 730,309,125 of NC_090443.1, forward strand.
GGCGCAGAACTACTTAAGCAATAGGCCGGTGGCAGGTAATTTTCATACTGCAACAATGCTGCAACAGACAGGAAGCTAAAGGTGTGGGGAGAAAATGTGATGGACAAGAGCCCTATCAGAGATGGGTTGTAGGAAAGTACCATCTTGCCTGGCATGTTACCCCCATTTTTTCACTGTATATATGTTGTTTTAGTTGTATGTGTCACTGGGACCCTGTTCTCCCGGGCCCCAGTGCTCATAAGTGTGCCTGAATGTGTTACCTGTGTAGTGACTAACTGTCTCACTGAGGCTCTGCTAATCAGAACCTCAGTGGTTATGCTCTCTCATTTCTTTCAAATTGTCACTAACAGGCTAGTGACCAATTTTACCAATTTACATTGGCTTACTGGAACACCCTTATAATTCCCTAGTATATGGTACTGAGGTACCCAGGGTATTGGGGTTCCAGGAGATCCCTATGGGCTGCAGCATTTCTTTTGCCACCCATAGGGAGCTCTGACAATTTTTACACAGGCCTGCCACTGCAGCCTGAGTGAAATAACGTCCACGTTATTTCACAGCCATTTTACACTGCACTTAAGTAACTTATAAGTCACCTATATGTCTAACCTTTACCTGGTAAAGGTTAGGTGCAAAGTTACTTAGTGTGAGGGCACCCTGGCACTAGCCAAGGTGCCCCCACATTGTTCAGGGCCAATTCCCCGGACTTTGTGAGTGCGGGGACACCATTACACGCGTGCACTACATATAGGTCACTACCTATATGTAGCTTCACAATGGTAACTCCGAATATGGCCATGTAACATGTCTAAGATCATGGAATTGCCCCCTCTATGCCATCCTGGCATTGTTGGCACAATTCCATGATCCCAGTGGTCTGTAGCACAGACCCTGGTACTGCCACACTGCCTTTCCTGGGGTTTCACTGCAGCTGCTGCTGCTGCCGCCAACCCCTCAGACAGGTTTCTGCCCTCCTGGGGTCAAGCCAGGCTTGTCCCAGGATGGCAGAACAAAGGACTTCCTCTGAGAGAGGGTGTTACACCCTCTCCCTTTGGAAAATGGTGTGAAGGCAGGGGAGGAGTAGCCTCCCCCAGCCTCTGGAAATGCTTTCTTGGGCACAGATGTGCCCAATTCTGCATAAGCCAGTCTACACCGGTTCAGGGACCCCTTAGCCCTGCTCTGGCGCGAAACTGGACAAAGGAAAGGGGAGTGACCACTCCCCTGACCTGCACCTCCCCTGGGAGGTGTCCAGAGCTCCTCCAGTGTGCTCCAGACCTCTGCCATCTTGGAAACAGAGGTGCTGCTGGCCCACTGGACTGCTCTGAGTGGCCAGTGCCACCAGGTGACGTCAGAGACTCCTTCTGATAGGCTCCTTCAGGTGTTAGTAGCCTATCCTCTCTCCTAGGTAGCCAAACCCTCTTTTCCGGCTATTTAGGGTCTCTGTCTCTGGGGAAACTTTAGATAACGAATGCAAGAGCTCATCAGAGTTCCTCTGCATCTCTCTCTTCACCTTCTGCCAAGGAATCGACTGCTGACCGCGCTGGAAGCCTGCAAAACTGCAACATAGTAGCAAAGACGACTACTGCAACTCTGTAACGCTGATCCTGCCGCCTTCTCAACTGTTTTCCTGGTGGTGCATGCTGTGGGGGTAGTCTGCCTCCTCTCTGCACTAGAAGCTCCGAAGAAATCTCCTGTGGGTCGACGGAATCTTCCCCCTGCAACCGCAGGCACCAAAAAGCTGCATTACCGGTCCCTTGGGTCTCCTCTCAGCATGACGAGCGAGGTCCCTCGAATCCAGCAACTCTGTCCAAGTGACTCCCACAGTCCAGTGACTCTTCAGTCCAAGTTTGGTGGAGGTAAGTCCTTGCCTCACCTCGCTAGACTGCATTGCTGGGAACCGCGACTTTTGCAGCTACTCCGGCCCCTGTGCACTTCCGGCGGAAATCCTTTGTGCACAGCCAAGCCTGGGCCCACGGCACTCTAACCTGCATTGCACGACTTTCTAAGTTGGTCTCCGGTGACGTGGGACTCCTTTGTGTAACTTCGGGTGAGCACCGTTTCACGCATCCTCGTAGTGCCTGTTTCTGGCACTTCTCCGGGTGCTACCTGCTGCTGAGAGGGCTCCTTGTCTTGCTCGACGTCCCCTCTACCTCCTGGTCCAATTTGCGACCTCCTGGTCCCTCCTGGGCCACAGCAGCGTCCAAAAACGCTAACCGCACGATTTGCAGCTAGCAAGGCTTGTTGGCGTTCTTTCGGCGGGAAAACACTTCTGCACGACTCTCCACGGCAAGAGGGATCCGTCCACCAAAGGGGAAGTCTCTAGCCCTTTTCGTTCCTGCAGAAACCTCAGCTTCTTCTGTCCAGTAGAAGCTTCTTTGCACCCACAGCTGGCATTTCCTGGGCATATGCCCATCTCCGACTTGCTTGTGACTTTTGGACTTGGTCCCCTTGTTCCACAGGTACCCTAGATTGGAAATCCACCGTTGTTGCATTGTTGGTATGTGTCTTTCCTGCATTATTCCTCTATCACGACTTCTTTGTCTTTTGGGGAACTTTAGTGCACTTTGCACTCACTTTTCAGGGTCTTGGGGAGGGTTATTTTTCTAACTCTCACTATTTTCTAATAGTCCCAGCGACCCTCTACAAGGTCACATAGGTTTGGGGTCCATTCGTGGTTCGCATTCCACTTTTGGAGTATATGGTTTGTGTTGCCCCTATCCCTATGTGTCCCCATTGCATCCTATTGTAACTATACATTGTTTGCACTGTTTTCTAAGACTATACTGCATATTTTTGCTATTGTGTACATATATCTTGTGTATATTTCCTATCCTCTCACTGAGGGTACACTCTAAGATACTTTGGCATATTGTCATAAAAATAAAGTACCTTTATTTTTAGTATAACTGTGTATTGTGTTTTCTTATGATATTGTGCAAGTGACACTTGTGGTACTGTAGTAGCTTCACACGTCTCCTAGTTCAGCCTAAGCTGCTCTGCTAAGCTACCATTATCTATCAGCCTAAGCTGCTAGACACCCTATACACTAATAAGGGATAACTGGGCCTGGTGCAAGGTGCAAGTACCCCTTGGTACTCACTACAAGCCAGTCCAGCCTCCTACATTGGAAGCAGCGACGGGATAAGTGCTTTGAGACTACTTACCACTCTTGTCATTGTACTTTTCATAAGAGAAAAATATACAAAACAAGTTCAGTGTGTGTGTACACATAGCTAAAAAGTTTTGCATTTCCTCTTTTCACTCTTTTCTAAAGTGCTGAAAAGTACTTCTAAACTTTCAAAAAGTTCTTAAAAGTTTAAAAAGTTTTTTTTCTGTCTTTCTAAAAAGTTCTGAAAACTTTTTTCTCTTTTTCTATCACTTTAACTCTCTCTAAAAATGTCTGGCACAGGCCAAAATGTTGATCTGTCCAAAATTGCATATGATCACCTTAGCTGGAAAGGAGCAAGGAGTCTCTGCATAGAGAGAGGTTTGAGTGTAGGGAAGAATCCTTCCTTAGAACTGTTACTTAACATGCTTAGAGAACAAGATAAGGCTAAAAGTGCCCCATCAAAAAGTAGCTAATGGTTCTCAATCTGATCCAGGGACTCCCCCAGGAAAAGGTTCAGGAAAGAAACTTCTTAGCCTGCCCATTACAAGACAGTCTAGCATAGTTGGTACTGAGGTGGAGTCACATCATACAGATGATGTGTTCTCACATTACACTGTCAGCCAAGCTGTTAGGGTGCCCTCTGTAAGGGACAGGTCTCCTTCTGTTCATTCCCATCATACCTCTGTATCTAGAAATGTCCCTCCCACCAACCCTGATGACAGATTGTTAGAAAGGGAACTCAATAAGTTGAGGGTGGAACAAACCAGACTGAAGCTTAAAAAGCAACAGCTGGATTTGGATAGACAGTCTTTAGAAATAGAGAAGGAAAGACAGAAGTTGGGTTTAGAAACCCATGGCAGCAGCAGCAGTATTCCCCATAGTCATCCTGTAAAAGAGCATGATTCCAGGAATCTGCACAAGATAGTTCCCCCTTATAAGGAGGGGGATGACATTAACAAGTGGTTTGCTGCACTTGAGAGGGCCTGTGTTGTACAAGATGTCCCTCAAAGGCAGTGGGCTGCTATCCTATGGCTATCATTTAGTGGAAAAGGTAGGGATAGGCTCCTTACTGTGAAAGAAAGTGATGCCAATAATTTTACAGTACTTAAGAATGCACTCCTGGATGGTTATGGCTTAACCACTGAACAATACAGGATAAAGTTCAGAGAAACCAAAAAGGAGTCTTCACAAGACTGGGTTGATTTCATTGACCATTCAGTGAAGGCCTTGGAGGGGTGGTTAAATGGCAGTAAGGTTACTGACTTTGAAAGCCTGTATAACTTGATCCTGAGAGAGCATATTCATAATAATTGTGTGTCTGATTTGTTGCACCAGTACTTGGTGGACTCTGATCTGACCTCTCCCCAAGAATTGGGAAAGAAGGCAGACAAATGGGTCAGAACAAGGGTGAACAGAAAAGTTCATACAGGGGGTGACAAAGATGGCAACAAAAAGAAGGATGGTAAGTCTTCTGACAAGGGTGGGGACAAATCTAAAAATGAGTCTTCATCAGGCCCACAAAAACACTCTGGTGGGGGTGGTGGGTCCAAATCCTCCTTTAATCAAAACAAAGAAAAGAAACCATGGTGCTATTTATGTAAAGTAAAAGGCCATTGGACAACAGATCTCAGTTGTCCAAAGAAAAGCACCAAGCCTCCTACCACTACAACCCCTACTGCTACACCTAGTGTCCCTACTAATAGCAGTGTTGGTGGGAGCAAACCTACTAATAGCCAATCCAAGGGAGTAGCTGGGCTCACTATTGGTAACTTAGTTGGGGTTGGCCTTGTTAGGGAGGCCACAGAGGCTGTGTTAGTCTCTGAGGGGGCTATTGATTTAGCCACCTTAGTTGCTTGTCCCCTTAATATGGATAAGTACAAGCAGCTACCCCTAATAAATGGTGTTGAGGTTCAGGCCTACAGGGACACTGGAGCCAGTGTGACTATGGTCATAGAGAAACTGGTCCACCCTGAACAACACCTACTTGGTCACCAGTACCAAGTAACCGATGCTCACAACAACACACTTAGCCACCCCATGGCTGTTGTTAATCTCAACTGGGGGGGGGTTACTGGTCCAAAGAAAGTTGTGGTAGCCACAGATTTACCTGTAGACTGTCTACTAGAAAATGATTTGGAGACATCAGCTTGGTCAGATGTGGAGTTGGAGGCCCATGCAGCAATGCTGGGCATCCCAGGGCATATTTATGCTTTAACCAGGGCTCAGGCCAAAAAGCAAAAAGGACAGGGAAGCTTGGATCCTGGAACAATGGACCAAGTGCTCCCTAAAGCTAGGGCTAGTAGAAGCAAACCACTTCCTACTATCCCTCCCTCTACAGTGGATTCTACTTCTGAGGAAGAAGAATTCCCTCCATGTGCAGAACCTACACCAGAGGAGCTTGAAGCAGACACTGCTGAGCTTTTGGGTGAAGGGGGGCCTGCCAGGGAGGAGCTGAGTGTGGCACAGCAAACCTGTCCCACATTAGAGGGTCTAAGACAGCAAGCTGTCAAACAGGCTAATGGGGATGTCAGTGACTCTCACAGAGTTTACTGGGAGGACAACCTCTTGTACACTGAGCATAGGGATCCTAAACCTGGAGCTGCCAGGAGATTAGTGAGTCCTCAGGAGTACAGAAAGTTCCTCCTAACTCTTGCACACGACATTCCCCTAGCTGGGCATCTAGGACAAATGAAAACTTGGGACAGGCTTGTTCCCTTGTTTCATTGGCCTAGGATGTCTGAGGACACAAAAGATTTTTGTAAGTCCTGTGAAACCTGTCAAGCCAGTGGCAAAACAGGTGGCACCCCAAAGGCACCCCTTATTCCACTGCCTGTGGTTGGGGTTCCCTTTGAAAGGGTAGGGGTTGACATAGTTGGCCCCCTTGACCCTCCTACTGCTTCAGGCAATAGGTTTATCTTGGTGGTAGTGGACCATGCCACAAGATATCCTGAAGCTATTCCTTTAAGGACCACTACAGCTCCTGCAGTGGCAAAGGCCCTCCTGGGAATATTTTCCAGGGTGGGCTTCCCAAAGGAAGTAGTATCAGACAGGGGAAGCAATTTCATGTCTGCATACTTAAAGGCCATGTGGAAGGAGTGTGGTGTAACTTATAAATTCACTACACCCTATCATCCACAAACAAATGGACTGGTGGAGAGATTTAACAAAACTCTCAAAGGCATGATTATGGGTCTCCCTGAAAAACTCCGCAGGAGATGGGATATCCTTCTACCATGCCTCCTTTTTGCCTACAGGGAGGTACCCCAGAAAGGAGTGGGCTTCAGCCCCTTTGAACTTCTTTTTGGACACCCTGTTAGGGGTCCACTCACACTTGTAAAGGAGGGTTGGGAACAACCTTTAAAAGCTCCTAAGCATGATATTGTGGATTATGTACTTGGCCTCAGATCAAGGATGGCTGAGTACATGAAAAAGGCCAGCAAAAACCTTCAGGCCAGCCAAGAGCTCCAGAAGCAATGGCATGATCAGAAGGCTGTTTTGGTTCAGTACCAACCAGGGCAGAAAGTGTGGGTCTTGGAGCCTGTGGCCCCAAGAGCACTCCAAGATAAATGGAGTGGTCCCCACACAATTGTTGAAAAGAAGGGAGAAGTCACCTATTTAGTTGACTTAGGCACTGCAAGGAGTCCCCTTAGGGTACTCCATGTAAACCGCCTGAAACCCTACTATGACAGGGCTGATCTCACCCTGCTCATGGCAACTGATGAGGGACAGGAAGAAGACAGTGACCCTCTACCTGATCTCTTCTCTTCCACAGAACAAGATGCTCTTGTGGAAGGTGTAGTTTTGGCTGATTGTCTTACTGCTGAGCAGAAAGACCATTGCATAAACCTCCTAGATCAATTTTCTGAACTCTTCTCTACTGTGCCAGGTACCACTTCTTGGTGTGAGCACACTATAGATACTGGAGACAGCTTGCTTGTCAAAAGTAAGATCTATAGGCAGCCTAACCATGTCAGGGACTGCATAAAGCAAGAGGTACAGAAGATGGTAGAACTAGGAGTGGTTGAGCACTCTGAAAGTCCATGGGCTTCTCCTGTGGTACTTGTACCAAAACCCCATTCCAAAGATGGAAAGAAGGAAATGCGGTTTTGTGTAGACTATAGAGGTCTCAACCTGGTAACCAAAACTGATGCTCACCCTATACCCAGGGCAGATGAGCTCATAGATACACTGGCATCTGCCAAGTATCTAAGCACTTTTGATTTGACTGCAAGGTATTGGCAGATCAAATTATTAGAAGATGCTAAACCTAAAACAGCATTTTCAACCATTGGAGGACATTACCAGTTCACTGTAATGCCTTTTGGATTGAAGAATGCACCTGCCACTTTTCAGAGGTTGGTGAACACAGTCCTACAAGGGCTGGAAGCTTTCAGTGCAGCATATTTGGACGATATAGCTGTCTTTAGCTCCAGCTGGGATGATCACCTAGTCCACCTATGGAAGGTTCTGGAGGCCCTGCAAAAGGCAGGCCTCACTATCAAGGCTTCAAAGTGCCAGATAGGGCAGGGTAAGGTGGTTTATCTGGGACACCTTGTTGGTGGGGAACAGATTGCACCACTACAGGGGAAAATCCAAACAATTATTGATTGGGTTCCCCCTACCACTCAGACTCAGGTAAGAGCCTTCCTAGGCCTCACTGGGTATTACAGGAGGTTCATTAAGAACTATGGCTCCATTGCAGCCCCTCTTAATGACCTCACATCCAAGAAAATGCCTAAAAAGGTATTATGGACAGCAAACTGTCAGAAAGCTTTTGAGGAGCTGAAGCAGGCCATGTGCTCTGCACCTGTCCTGAAAAGCCCTTGTTACTCTAAAACATTCTATGTCCAAACTGATGCATCTGAATTAGGAGTAGGGGCAGTCCTATCACAACTTAATTCTGAGGGCCAGGATCAACCTGTTGCTTTTATTAGTAGGAGGTTGACCCCTAGAGAAAAGCGTTGGTCTGCCATTGAGAGGGAGGCCTTTGCTGTGGTCTGGGCACTGAAGAAGTTGAGGCCATACCTGTTTGGAACTCACTTCATTGTTCAGACAGACCACAAACCTCTACTTTGGCTAAAACGAATGAAAGGTGAAAATCCTAAATTGTTGAGGTGGTCCATATCCCTACAGGGAATGGACTATACAGTGGAACATAGACCTGGGAGTACCCACTCCAATGCAGATGGACTCTCCAGATATTTCCACTTAGACAATGAAGACTCATCAGGTCATGGCTAGTCTTATTGTCCTTCGTTTGGGGAGGGGGGGGGTTCTGTAGGAAAGTACCATCTTGCCTGGCATGTTACCCCCATTTTTTTACTGTATATATGTTGTTTTAGTTGTATGTGTCACTGGGACCCTGTTCTCCAGGGCCCCAGTGCTCATAAGTGTGCCTGAATGTGTTACCTGTGTAGTGACTAACTGTCTCACTGAGGCTCTGCTAATCAGAACCTCAGTGGTTATGCTCTCTCATTTTTTTCAAATTGTCATTAACAGGCTAGTGACCAATTTTACCAATTTACATTGGCTTACTGGAACACCCTTATAATTCCCTAGTATATGGTACTGAGGTACCCAGGGTATTGGGGTTCCAGGAGATCCCTATGGGCTGCAGCATTTCTTTTGCCACCCATAGGGAGCTCTGACAATTCTTACACAGGCCTGCCACTGCAGCCTGAGTGAAATAACGTCCACGTTATTTCACAGCCATTTTACACTGCACTTAAGTAACTTATAAGTCACCTATATGTCTAACCTTTACCTGGTAAAGGTTAGGTGCAAAGTTACTTAGTGTGAGGGCACCCTGGCACTAGCCAAGGTGCCCCCACATTGTTCAGGGCCAATTCCCCGGACTTTGTGAGTGCGGGGACACCATTACACGCGTGCACTACATATAGGTCACTACCTATATGTAGCTTCACAATGGTAACTCCGAATATGGCCATGTAACATGTCTAAGATCATGGAATTGCCCCCTCTATGCCATCCTGGCATTGTTGGCACAATTCCATGATCCCAGTGGTCTGTAGCACAGACCCTGGTACTGCCAAACTGCCTTTCCTGGGGTTTCACTGCAGCTGCTGCTGCTGCCAACCCCTCAGACAGGTTTCTGCCCTCCTGGGGTCAAGCCAGGCTTGTCCCAGGATGGCAGAACAAAGGACTTCCTCTGAGAGAGGGTGTTACACCCTCTCCCTTTGGAAAATGGTGTGAAGGCAGGGGAGGAGTAGCCTCCCCCAGCCTCTGGAAATGCTTTCTTGGGCACAGATGTGCCCAATTCTGCATAAGCCAGTCTACACCGGTTCAGGGACCCCTTAGCCCTGCTCTGGCGCGAAACTGGACAAAGGAAAGGGGAGTGACCACTCCCCTGACCTGCACCTCCCCTGGGAGGTGTCCAGAGCTCCTCCAGTGTGCTCCAGACCTCTGCCATCTTGGAAACAGAGGTGCTGCTGGCCCACTGGACTGCTCTGAGTGGCCAGTGCCACCAGGTGACGTCAGAGACTCCTTCTGATAGGCTCCTTCAGGTGTTAGTAGCCTATCCTCTCTCCTAGGTAGCCAAACCCTCTTTTCCGGCTATTTAGGGTCTCTGTCTCTGGGGAAACTTTAGATAACGAATGCAAGAGCTCATCAGAGTTCCTCTGCATCTCTCTCTTCACCTTCTGCCAAGGAATCGACTGCTGACCGCGCTGGAAGCCTGCAAAACTGCAACATAGTAGCAAAGACGACTACTGCAACTCTGTAACGCTGATCCTGCCGCCTTCTCGACTGTTTTCCTGGTGGTGCATGCTGTGGGGGTAGTCTGCCTCCTCTCTGCACTAGAAGCTCCGAAGAAATCTCCCGTGGGTCGACGGAATCTTCCCCCTGCAACCGCAGGCACCAAAAAGCTGCATTACCGGTCCCTTGGGTCTCCTCTCAGCACGACGAGCGAGGTCCCTCGAATCCAGCAACTCTGTCCAAGTGACTCCCACAGTCCAGTGACTCTTCAGTCCAAGTTTGGTGTAGGTAAGTCCTTGCCTCACCTCGCTAGACTGCATTGCTGGGAACCGTGACTTTTGCAGCTACTCCGGCCCCTGTGCACTTCCGGCGGAAATCCTTTGTGCACAGCCAAGCCTGGGTCCACGGCACTCTAACCTGCATTGTACGACTTTCTAAGTTGGTCTCTGGCGACGTGGGACTCTTTTGTGTAACTTCGGGTGAGCACCGTTTCACGCATCCTCGTAGTGCCTGTTTCTGGCACTTCTCCGGGTGCTACCTGCTGCTGAGAGGGCTCCTTGTCTTGCTCGACGTCCCCTCTACCTCCTGGTCCAATTTGCGACCTCCTGGTCCCTCCTGGGCCACAGCAGCGTCCAAAAACGCTAACCGCACGATTTGCAGCTAGCAAGGCTTGTTGGCGTTCTTTCGGCGGGAAAACACTTCTGCACGACTCCCCACGGCAAGAGGGATCCGTCCACCAAAGGAGAAGTCTCTAGCCCTTTTCGTTCCTGCAGAAACCTCAGCTTCTTCTGTCCAGTAGAAGCTTCTTTGCACCCACAGCTGGCATTTCCTGGGCATATGCCCATCTCCGACTTGCTTGTGACTTTTGGACTTGGTCCCCTTGTTCCACAGGTACCCTAGATTGGAAATCCACCGTTGTTGCATTGTTGGTTTGTGTCTTTCCTGCATTATTCCTCTATCACGACTTCTTTGTCTTTTGGGGAACTTTAGTGCACTTTGCACTCACTTTTCAGGGTCTTGGGGAGGGTTATTTTTCTAACTCTCACTATTTTCTAATAGTCCCAGCGACCCTCTACAAGGTCACATAGGTTTGGGGTCCATTCGTGGTTCGCATTCCACTTTTGGAGTATATGGTTTGTGTTGCCCCTATCCCTATGTGTCCCCATTGCATCCTATTGTAACTATACATTGTTTGCACTGTTTTCTAAGACTATACTGCATATTTTTGCTATTGTGTACATATATCTTTTGTATATTTCCTATCCTCTCACTGAGGGTACACTCTAAGATACTTTGGCATATTGTCATAAAAATAAAGTACCTTTATTTTTAGTATAACTGTGTATTGTGTTTTCTTATGATATTGTGCAAGTGACACTTGTGGTACTGTAGTAGCTTCACACGTCTCCTAGTTCAGCCTAAGCTGCTCTGCTAAGCTACCATTATCTATCAGCCTAAGCTGCTAGACACCCTATACACTAATAAGGGATAACTGGGCCTGGTGCAAGGTGCAAGTACCCCTTGGTACTCACTACAAGCCAGTCCAGCCTCCTACATGGGTGAATTGAGATAGGAGCATGAGCATGTGCGCCGCTCTGTATGCTATCATTCTCATCCACTCAAACAAGTGTAAGCAAGAAGTGTCACCCACATTATTTTTATTTGCTTAGTGCATATGTAATTGGACAGAGTAGGTCTTCTTCGGGCAGCAAAGCATGATAACTGGTTTCTACCAGATAGGAGAGTAAAGACAAGGCTCCTGAGTAGGATTTTATTTTCCTGAGAGATTGTCTGTCAGCTCCCGTTTGCATTGCTGGTTGAAACCGAAACTGTACTTATCAAAAGTAGAGACATTTTAAATTAGTTAATAAAAGCTTCAGCAATGGAACTGAAATTTTGTCCAGTCAGGCAGGTACTCCGGTGGTTACCTTAAGCATTCAAACTTTGGTTAGTCTTTCAGCACTTAAACGAAGGGCTCAACAAAAGGCTCAATTCTTCTTTTTAACAGATAATCTCGATCCTTGTGTAGATTAATTCAGTAAAATGAGCAGTGTAAGGTATAGCATGCCCTGTCAGCCTAGAGCAAAGTAGATCACCTGATGATTTTGTGTTTTGGTGTAGCAAGTTGAAAATCATTGCAACTTGGACTACTGTCTGGAGGAGTTCTTTAGTTCCACTACAGTACTTTTATTGAATGACATGGTGGAGGGAGGGACCTGCTATCAGTACTTTTGCCAGAAAACCTACTGAGCCAAAAAAAGGTTTCCTGACAGCACACCCGCCAGCACAAGACCATTGTCCTTCCCTTTAATACATGATTTCTGGAAACTGTCTGCGAGCTGCAGAATCAAGTTTAGTCTTCACTAAACCAGGCGACCCAGTCAGCAGTGGTTTCTGAACGTCTTATACTGCTACAGCAATGGGTTTAGATCCTTCTAACAAAGGGTGAACTAGAGAACATTCACCCTAGAGACCCTGGGAAGGAAGTATACCCAAAGCACGTCTTGTAGACCAAACTAATTTAAATTAGAAGAGACCCATTTTTGGTCTGATGACCCACCTAAACAAATGTACTGTCATACCAAATTGAAGGTGGTAGTCGCCCTGTTCATCGGTTGGGGAAATTACTTTGACACTCTGAACTTTCAGATACACTTCCCAGAGCATCAGTCACAGGCATTTCCTCATAGTCACTGTGGGCTCAGACCACTTAATTAATTCTGCTTAAACTGGATCAGTCCATTCATTCTTTTTAAAATCTGCATCAATGTTGTTAGACATGGCACTTGCTACAGTCCACCTGAGATGTGTGAGCTTTTGTGTCAAACTCTGAATGATTGATTACTGAAAGCCACCAAAAAGGAAGCAAAGTACAAGTCTTCCACGTCAAGTAGTGTTTATTTTGAGCTGAGATACATCCTCATTCTTTTGGCTTCCTCATTAACAAGTTCAGTTTGAGAGAACCATCATGGTGTAAGATGAGGACGCTGTTTACCGCTTTTGAGGATCTTTTGCATTTGAGGAAGATAGTGGACCCCCTAATTTTTTAGAACAGATTTGATCTCATGTTTTCTTGTATCAGCAAATTTCTCACCCTGAGCTATGAATGAGCCCCCTAAAGATAGTTTCCAATATCCAGGGGAACAATTCTCATTTCCCTTGGGTGACATGATCCCGATCTCTACACGTGCCGCATTATGGACAGAAATTGCCAATCTAATACAGTTGTTCCTACTGAAATCTCCTATTCCCTGAAAGTTGTGATGGTACCTCATTTAAGAGATGGGGTTCACACCTGATCAATATTTACGTACAAGACTGCTGGCCTACCTTAGTCTGTCTACTACCTAACTATGCGAAATTTGGGGGGTGGGTGTGTTGATAAAAATGCTCTACAAGCTCTTTTGCCCATTCAAATCTAAGTGGACAATTCAACCTGCAAAGTTTATATTGAAAAACATGGGGATCAAAATCAGTGGTGCTGTCAAGAGAAGTACAATAGTTTTTAGTTGTGATCTATTCCCCCTCCACGGGGAGTGCCCTTTACCTTGGTACCTGACAATTGTGTTTTTCAGGCTAGTCTTCTAATTCAGTTTATGCTGATTTAAGATCTGGAAAATTAATCAACAGTGATTCGAATAGCTACCACCTGGGCAACACACCCAAGGTTTCTAGTGTAATATAATTGTCTGTAGTATCGCTTATTAACCTACCTTTCACACCAGATCTGTTATCCAAGGTTGGAAGGAGCATCTGCATCCTCACCTGACCTGTCTCAAAATAATAACTTGGCTTTTGCCACGGGGTTTTTGAATCTCTTTGCACTTGCTAATGCTAAAGGAGTCTAAACAACCTTCAACGTGGTATTGTTCAACTATGAAATGGTGCATGCTGCAAAATCATGCCTTCAATGCGTCTCTTTCTGGGATGATTTATCAGTGATAACAGCTTACAGGAAATCTGTTTTTTTCCCCCCTCATTCGCCTTAGGCAGATTTACGAATTAACATCCAACCTAGTAGGTGCTATTGACTTGGCAACAACTCATTGTTCTCCTCTCGCAATAGTTACTCTGGATTCCGTGAAGGCATTTGATAGTTAACTGGTCATATCTAATTTCCATCCTAAATGATTATGGATTTGGTAATACCTTTTGTAGGATGGTGGGTCTTCTTTATTAGGCCCCTTCAGCTAAGGTTCTGGTTAATGGGAGGCTAACGCCATTGTTTGAAATAACTAGAGGTATGAGGCAGGGCTGCCCCCTTTCTCCATTATTATTCAATTTATATATTAAGCCTTTTGCTAGGAGATTAAGACAAGACCAAAGGGTTTCTCTTTTATTATGCTGTGGATGGGAGAAAAAGATCTCACTGTACGCAGATGATTTGTTGATTTATACTTCGGACTTACAAACAACTTTTCCGGCCGTTTTGGAGGTTGCCGCTGAGTTTGGGAAGGTGTCTGACATAATAACCAATGCGGAGAATATAGAGATCATGGTGTGGAATCAGAAGAGGGAAAGCCCTTTAATAACAACTGAAATGAGGTATTTGGGTTTAAAGATTGTACAGGATATTAACTTGATATTAGTGGTTAACCTCAGAAAAGTACAGATGGAATGTAATAATCTGATGCGGGGGCGGACGCACCTACCCTTGTCACTTCTAGGAAGGATTAACTTGGTAAAAATTGTGATTTTGCCCAAGGTTAGTTATTTGTTCGATACAATTCCATTGCAGATGGACGAGAAGATATTAGCTTAAATCAAGCTGGATACTAACTCATTTGTATGGGCACAGAGAGGAGTTAGAATAGCATGGAAGAAGTTGCGTAGAAGGGAGAAGGGGGATCTTGCACTACCTGACCTTCAATATTATGCTCGGGCTTTCCAGCTCAAGAATAAAAGATGCTCTTTACCTCCCCTGATTATCAGACCTTGGCTGTATGTTTAAAACTATATTAGGAGATGTGAAGGGGACAGCAAATCACTTTTTGTTCAAGTTTGTGATCCCAAATACTTAAAAAATAAATAGGACTAAGAGTGCTGAAAGATATGACAAAGACTTGGTATAGCATACGGAGAGCAATTAAGGGAGAATATTATAGTTACAAGCCACCCATTTGGGACGCTCCAGGCACGCCAGAGTGTTTTGAGGACATATTGGCCATTACAATTAAGAATGCAGGATATATGTATTGGGAGATCTTTATAAGGAGGGCAGGTTACTCCCGTGGGATGAAATCTCAGTGGAACGGGGTGGGTGGCAGAGAGTGTCTAGATTAAAATATACGCAGACGAAAGGATGGGCACAGAAGGGTCAAATGACTATATAATTCTGGATTTGGCAGATGGAGAATTTAGATTGGCAGCGGATTTGTGGGGGAGTGCTATGCCGGGTCTTCAGCTACAAGAAATATGGCAAACTTTTATGCGTGTTTTATTGACGGCTGTTAAACCAGCCACTTTCAGAAGGAACTACTTATTCTCAATACACAGGGCTTATATGTCACCCTACAAACTATCACAAATGGGGAAAGGAGAAGAGGCCAAATGTGGCAAGTGTGGTCTAGAAAAAGATACAGATGTACACGTTTATGGAATGCCCAGCAATACATTCCTTTTGGGAAGAAGTAATGGAAATGATTTCAGAAGTTATGGGGATTGGTGTTAATAGAAGTCTCTCCCTAGTAATTTTTGGAGTTATGGAGAGAGGGAGTAGTGAAGAGCAATATGCAAAAGCTGCTTTTCTATGCTATGTTAGCTAGGAGAGAGTTAAGTAAGAAATGGTTAGGAAACATACCCCCATCACATACAGATTGGCTGGATGAACTGGTGTATGCATCAAGAATGGACATGTCAAGAGGGATCACTTGAGCTAAAAAAAAATGGTTGCCCTTTGTAGAATGGTTGAGCAGGAACAGAGCATAGGTCTATGTATGTTGATTTGTCCAATGATTATACCTTTCCCTCCCTTTGGAAGCTGAGTGGGAGTATCTTTTGTTCCTTCTCCCACCCCCACTGTATTTTTGGGGCATGGAGAGAGGAATGGCCCCCCTTGGCAAAGGTCTAAATATGGTAACAAAAGGGTGTAACAAATCGCCCCAGAAAAGACCTGCAGCCTAAGACGAAGGAAATCTCTTTCCTAGATAACATGTTCCTAATATTCCTGTTATTCATGACTTTGTGTAGGATTTAAAAAGATGAACCAACCTTACAGAAAACCTAGCCACACTATTAGTTAAATATATTCTGTCAAAATTAATAGGAGCTCTTTTTGAGCACATGCACAAATGTGTCTTTTCGTTTTGAACTTGGAAAATGCCTTTCTTGATGGCAGTTGGCGCCACCAAAAGAGTAACTGAAGTACATGCTTTGCTGTCTGACAGGCCTTTTACACTTTTTCATTATTATTCCTTAGAGCCTTCATTTCTGCCTGAGATAGAATTCATTTTTCTTGTGAACGAGCAACGTCATCACAGCAGCACTTTTTAGGTCTCGTCTGGGCAGCGCGCAAGTGCTAAATCTCGACATGTTGTAATCTACTTCTGTAGGCTTTCACCGCACCCATCTCATGCCCATCACTTTCATTCACTCCTTGGCCTGGCTTTCGAAATACCCTTGATTTTGTATGTAAATGCTTTGATTGTCCCACCTTGAGGCTATTTTGTTATCTCCCTCGAGACTGACCCTGTTACATGGATTATTGCATGATTAACCATATACCTTAGTGTGGCGCACTACTTTTTTCTTTTGTGACCAATATCCGTATGTTGTTACTTCCTCCTCCTTGTCTTTGGACATGCTGCTCTTTCTTTGTGGTGTCTGTCCTCAAAGGCTGCAAGCTGGAGGAGGGCTCTTTTTTATTTATTTAATTATTTCTTAAAGTTTCATGTAGCGCAAATTCGATCCGAGGAGCGCTTTATATGAGTACCACTTACGTACAAGTTTAGCAGTTGAAAAATATACAGAGGGACACATTTTAAACAGAAAAAACACAGAAATCCTCAACGTGGCTCTCCCTGCACAGCTGGTACTACAATATTCGCTACACTTGGGAAACTTTCCCCCTAATACTTTGTGGGGTATTTCTTTTACAAAATATTTCTGCCCATAACTCACCCTGTGGTAGACCACCATCAAAATGTTCAGCACGATGTGCTTTTTCTGTCTAGGTCATCTCTGGGACCCCACAGTAGGTTGGAGGGAGGCAAGATAGTAACCCTTCCCTCTATTCAGTGTTTTTTTTAAGCTCTCTCATGGCTTCAACTTTTGTTTTACAGCTTGGAGTAGTTCGTGTTTTAAGAGACTTGTTTGGAATATTATTGTAGTAGACCTGCTAGGTCTGAAAATGTGTAATGCAGTACACCCTCTAGGGGCTAAATATATGGCTACTCTGCATTAGGTTGTGCCATTCTGTTTTCATGTGGGTATGCTCTGTAGGGGCAGACTATATGGTTACATGACCATGCTTCTTACAAATGCTATTTTTATTGTGGTGCCTTCAAGGGGATGCTCTGAGCATTACAGTCAAAATACTTCAATATTCTCTGCACCCTAATGATTTGTGTGGCATTCCTTTTACAAAACATTTTTGCCCACAACTCACATGTGGTGGTCCTAGGACACTGGGACCAGCCTGAAAATGGTCAACACAATGTGCTCTTTCTGTCTAGGTCATCTCTGGGTCCCCACACTAGGTTGGGAGGGGAGCCCAAAGTTATATTAAATATTATAAATAATAGCAATATTTTCATGTTTTGCTGTAGCTAGAGAAAGAAGGTTCATGGAAGTGTTTTAGCTATATACAGGCCCCCTGGAATTATGTGGCAGAGAGGACCAAATTATATGGCAGGGTTGGCCAATTTATGTGTACAAGGAAAGTCCAGATATGCATTTACAACGCCAGTATCTCTAACTCAAGCAAATGCGAGACCGATTGCATTGCAAATGCTTGTTCATAATAGACCCCTGCTTTAATTTTGTAGAGAGGAAATCTGTAGTCCCACCTTTTCCTTCTCATCACTCTTTGGATTCATACAGACTCATCGGAAAGTGGTGTTTCTAAGAAATATTTTTGGCCAGGCAATCTTCAGTTCCCATCCTCCCTAAAGGTTAGGTACTGCTTTGAACCAAATTGTAATAGTTATGAGTTTGGTGAGCAACCTTTGCTGTTTTGTTCCTAAAGAATATCTGCCATAGGTTCATCTTTTTTAACACAAACTTTATTGCATTTAAGGTCATGGCTGTCATCTTTACATCACAGTGACATAACAGAAGAAGCTTGCTTAACAGTATATTGGTTATACATTGCTGTGTCCACATGTGGGTGCAGCAAAAGTACATTCAGTATGGATCTTACAGAATTATCAAACAATACCCTCTCCCCTAACAACCTCACAAACAATCTGAGGCACCAATCTTAAGTAAGTTAACAGTTAGAGCTATACTTTTGGCACTCTACAGGGAACCTCATAAATTGGCTAGTGGAAGTGGGGATTTAAGTGACATTATTTCTAGTAAGGGTTAGTGGGCAGGTAAAAAACATTTTCATCTCGGCAAAGGATCAGCTATGCATGAGATATTATCGATTTGGGGTATAAGGAGCTGAAAATAATGACCCAGCAAATGACTTTCAGTGAACATGTCAGTAGGGGAAGTCTGTTGTCGCTGTTCCCCCTTCTGCTTCTTCCATTTGCCCCTTGAACTGCTCCAACAGCATATCCCATTCTAAGGAAATGAGCATGTTACAAAAGCCTCTATATTCTTCCCTACACAATGCCCCGCTCTCTGCCAGGCCCCAGTCAGCGACTTCCTCCCACCATTGCGTTACCAGTGGTGTCACTGGGGGCTTCTAGCGCCTCGTTCTTAATCGTTTAGACAGAAGTAAGGCCAGGTTTGTGAAGCTTGTCGATACACTGGCACCTTTGGGTCTTGGATGAAGGCCCAGAATACACGAATCCGGTGTCAGTAAATATTTCCAGTCGAGTTCATGAGTGACTGTGTGATTTTTTTACCAATACGTGGACAGTGGTGGGCAACCCACTACCATGCAGCAGTGGCGTCGGGGAACATTTTGTTGATCTAGTATGGTATGAGGTACGCTCTGTGTAATATTGAGAATTGAATGAATTTGAATCTGGAGTTCCTAGATACAATTTTGGGAAATTCCAACAGGAAGTTCCATTCCTTGTCCATTAATTCACGGTGGCCCTTAAGGTCTCCAAAGAGACCCCTAAATGTGCCCGAAGTCCAAGATACAGCCAGCGCACCAAATGCCTACTGTGCCTCATTGTGAGTAGTTTCCGAAGGCATTCATGCATACTAGGTTCCCTCCCTTCTGGTGCCCAGTGTTGGCGAACGTAGTGTAGGATACGTGCATG
Source organism: Pleurodeles waltl (assembly GCF_031143425.1). Lineage (NCBI taxonomy): Eukaryota > Metazoa > Chordata > Amphibia > Caudata > Salamandridae > Pleurodeles > Pleurodeles waltl. Next base: position 730,328,328 of record NC_090443.1, read on the forward strand.
TGTTAAAAAATACAGTGTTGGGCAATTCATGAGTGTGTACAAAAATGGAGTGTGGCATTAACATAACGTAACGGTGCACTGTCAGTGTACCCACGATAATAGGGAGACCATATAAAGGAATGTTTGGTGCATATGGTGCAGATGAGTTTGTGTAGCGCAAGACCATTTTCCAGTAGGCAAGCGCCACTCGCATTAATAGCGAGGCTGTGCGGGGTGCAGAAGTCCCCTGACATAGCAGTCTATGCAAATGCCCACAATTATTAAGGGATGACTTAAGGCCAATTTCCCTTAAATTATGTCCGGCCAACCAGTGTGCTAGCCATTGCAACTGTCCTGCCATACAGCCCACCTTATGGTCCGGGGCACTCCCCTCACACCGCCTCCCACTTTCAGGGACCAAGTAATAGAGATATCAATCTACTATTGCTACTAAGTGTTTCCCAAGGTATGCAGCCATATTTTATGATTCCTACTTTCTTTCCATAATAACGGCTCCCATCTGCAGATAAGTCAGAATTCTGTACCATTGCATCAGCTATGATTAAGCTTTGCAGTGATCGCAAGGATCCTTAGGTGTAAGCTCCTGAAATTTGTTGAAGAGAAAGGAGACAAATGGAGACATATACCTTTTAAAGCATTTTAAGTTTTTTTCAATGAAATAGTTAGTTTTCTATTCCCACAAATTCTCAGAATGTGTTACTGTTTTGCTTTCACTAATGACTGAGCTGACAAAAATCTCTGGAATGCATTTCTTAGTTTAAAGAAGACATTTAAAATTACTTCACCACGAGGTTCCTGAGAGAGGAGATTAGTAGGTTGGAGGCACACGTTTAAAAATAGTCACAGCAATGAAAGGAAACTATATCAAAGTGATTCTCAACTGCAATGTACACAGCAAATATATGTGATTATATTATAGCATAACTGCCAAGAAAAGAATAAAAGTCAAAATTCATCACCGTAGGGCCTATCACTGCTCGTCATCTTTCTCATGCCAGCAAGTTGATGACCCTTATTCAACTGCGAGAAAGATTTTCCACCCTCACGGGACAGGTCAGGCAGTTGACGTCCACTCCTGACTGAAGTCTTGGAAAATTCCCCCTCGCTGCTGCCCGGGGACACCTTTTATAGATTAAATAATTGAATATTCAAAAACATGCTGGCTACTGTAGGTCAGAGTTGGAAGAAACAACGTCGAAAGTTGGCTGAGTCTTCAAGGTGTCTCTCCCAGGCCGAGTCCTTCCCTGCACTAGAGAAAAACACAAAATATGCGCTTCCTTATCATGCTATCGTGTCCGGTAAGAGATAATACGAAAAACACAAGCTTAGTTTACCATGTGGAAAAACACAGCTCATCTGCAATGCCTAACCACAATAAAGCCAATAGGCAGCTAAACTGAATACAAAATGTAATGTGCTACTGGTGAACATTGAACAACTAACATGCACCGTGGTGAAACACAAAGTCAGTGGTCAAACATAATTATCACTACAGTTGCAAAAAAACTAAAGCAAAAAAAAATATTTTTCCCCACTAACTCCCTATTCTCTTGGTAGGTTGCAGCTTGCCCTTTGATCTGGTGGACTGGTGTCAGGACGGGCCCGAGGATGAACCATACCACCTGTTAAATGGGTAATGGTCCTCGTTCTGAAACAAGCTTCCATACCCACTGTATTTCTCCCCACTCTTGTTAGGCAGTCCGTTCCATTGTGTGTTTTTTCTACTTCTAAGGCTCCAAGGACCTCAGGGGCAGCACTTGGGGTCTGAAACTCAGTCCAGCAGAGACTACCAGTAAGGTCCTGTCCAAGTTCAGTTGCTACTGTCTATATGGGCACTCCAGGGCTAAGGCCTCTTGCAGCTTGTTGTGTACCTGTAGCCACACAGGAGGTCAACCAGCTGACCCTTGGACCTCTCTTCTTTGTCCTGGGTACAAGAGTGAACATGTCCAGTCCTTCAGAGCTCCTCTCAGGTCACACAAGGCTGGTCTAGACCCGTTATGTTCAGGCCCAGAAAGTGGTGGTGTGCCTGAAGGTGCTATATGCCTGGCACAAGCTAGTGGGTGATGGTAACTCCTGAATCCTCCCTTACCAGGGGGGTAAAAAGTCCCATTGGTAACTCTACCCACTTTTGCAGCGGTTTCTGTTTTGCCTTACTGCAAACAGGCCCCAAATCCTTGTATCAAAGCATTTTCAAGATAGTGAAAGTCTTTGACTGCACTAAACCTAGGCTCTGGGGGCTGGTAGTGTGTATGGTAGTGTCATTGGAAAATCACCAGTGTCCTCCTATACCTAATGCTAAAATCCAGTTTGAGTCAGGTAGTGTACCCACAGCAAACCCAGACACAGAATTCTGGTAGGACTAAAGCAGGACCCTTCAGCAGCTAGACTGGGGATACACAATAATTATCTTTGCATCCTGTTCTCTCCCTTTCAAGTACTCCCCAAGCGTTACATGTGGCTTAGCAGAATTTGACCGTCTGGCGTCAGAAAATGTCCACAACTCACTCTGGATACTCTGTGAGGTTCAGAGGAGTCCTCTCTACCATTCAGGTCAACTTAAGAGATAGACCTATAGTGCCTTGGATTAGAACATGATTCCAGGGCATGTGACGACTGCACCCGGATGAATTTGAAGGCCATACAGGACTGCATCTTCATGCCATGACTTGTATAGCTTGAAAGGAGGGTCCTGTTTGTGCTCCCAAAGTTCTTTCTATAGATCTTGGGCGCAGTTGAAATCTTTGGGTAAGTCCAAGAAGAATTTTAAGAAATCTAGGAAGGAATCAGCCCCTTCCTGTCTCTTTCAAACAAGAAGGGCATGACTGCATCAACATGCCCCCAGTCTCTTCCCCAGTATCCATTGGAGCCGATCCAGGGCTTAGTCCTGATGCATCCCGAATTTGGGGGTCAGCCTGCCATGACACAGCAAGTGGAGGCCTTTAAGTGAGGCCATGTTGTGCATTTTTAGCTTTTTACCGACTTCCATTGGTGTGCCTTTGGGCCCCTAAGGATCCGCAGGGGCCACCACTTGACATTCTGCGAGTGGGTCTGCTGAAGGTGGTGGAAGTAGGGTTGCTGAGAGTTTTGCCCACCCCCAGAATATACATGCTGGAGTTTAGAAGGTGAGTGAGCCATAACAAGGCCTTTACATTTTGTTTTTATCTTGTCACATTTCCTGTGGGTTCAAAGACAGAGATCAGTTGTCAGGCTGTGGCTTCTGCCAAATTGCCTGTTATTCTTTTAATATGCAGATTGGTCTACACCTTTCTGTCTCTGACTGCAAAGTTCTGGCAGTCTGAACAGGCATAGGATGTAATTTGTTGCTAATACAAACTGCACAAATATTTGAAAACACGGCAGTTAGGAAAGCACAAATGAAGCACATTTTCCTGTTATTGTAATGGACTTATAGAATCAAAACAATTCAAGACGAATTACTTAGTGATGTGTAAATGATAAACGTTTGCCGAAACCCGATTTCTACACATTATTTTTATATGCTTTATAGCTTTATCAGTAAAACCGCATGTCAATGCAGTTGTATTGCTATATTAGTGAAAAATGTGCTGTCTGTTAATGACCGTGTGCTACCACACCATGTTTTACTAATTTGTTTGTAACAGTGTGTTAAAAAAATGCACTATTGACTACATAAAATGCCTTTGCCACTCTCTTGCTTTTTATAAATCCTATGGCTTCAGTGATTTAATATTGATGGCAGCACCCCTACTCCAGAATTGTTCCAGCGCCACTGGGGTCTGTCCTCTGCACCATCTGTTTCCCTCAAACCTGCTGCACACCCAGACCTGCCCTTGTGCAAACTTTTGTTCTGGTGGGAGGATTCACAGCCCAATATGCTGTCCAGTCTGTGTGGATTTTACCCAGACCTTGATCAGGGCGGTGACCTGATCACACTGGACCGCAATCAGCCATCCGGCAACCGTTCAGACTCAGATGCCTTGCTCTTATCATGCTGTAGTGCTCAGACATTATACAAACATTTTTGGCACTGATTCAGACTGACCATTTCGAAGAAGGTTTTTTTTTCTCAGTGTGATGAGGAAATTTGGTATGATGAACGTCAACATGCCTTTGGCATAGATACTTTGCCAGATCAGATACTGAACATGTTTGTCCTCATTTCGTTGCTATCTAAGAAAGCGCTTCCTGCAGTGTTGTTATGCGGAGGGTGGCAGAAGTAATAGACCTTCAACAACATATTACGGAGGTGAAGACTAATGTTCTCACTAAGTACTCCAGCCTGGTGAAGCACCTACGAAACATCTAAAACTATTTCATGAATCTCTCACTATTACCAGCTTGGAGGAAGCCATGTTCAGGACCACCAGTCAATAGGCTAGTCGCTTTGTGTCATCGGCCAGCACTAGATGACCCTGACTTAGCATACCACGTCACATAGTTGGCCACCTCCTAGATCCTGTATTTTCCAATTTCCCTACTTTGTCAGTAACCAAGCCCTTGCCTTTGTCCTGGGCAGAACATTTTTTGGTCTCCATGGCCGTCCTGCTGCCATGCACTAAGCGGCCCTGTGGCTGGGCCACTATTTTTAAGCATCCCTGGGATAAAATTGACATCCTAAAATTTGAGCAACTTATTTTAATTGGCAGCTATGACAACGGAGGATATGAATAAGGCAATAGAGAGAGGCATCTATCACTTCAGCCTTAGATTCTCTCATTCCCCTGAGAGAGATGCATTATAAGAAATCTCATGCTACACACTTGTTCAATGAACCTGTGCTGGCGGCCAAGAAACATTGCAAAGTCCTGGAACAGGCCTGAAGGAAAGCTTATGATCCTTTGTTAAAAAGTCTATATAGTGCTGCAGTTGAAGTGTACCATAAACTTGTCTGGAAAGGACGGGCAGACCATTTGACTGACAAAAGTAAGCACAGTAGTAATCCCTCTAAAGAAATGTTTACTTTTTTTTAAAAGCCTTACTAAAACTGGATTCTCTGCTGATCCTTTAGAAGCTTCTAATGTGCAATGTGAGAAGCTAGCTAAGCAATTCATTGGCAAGATAGAGAACATTTACGCAAAATTTGGTCCCAAGGCCATTGCTTTGGGCACCTCTGTTCCTGCCATTACTGTTCCTCCTCTGCTCTCTTTTTCCCCTGATGTCGCTGCCCAAGCTATATTCGATATGCCATCAGGTAAAATGGGGTTTACCTGCGGATCCTCTTAAGCCAGAGTTCTTTTGGCCTTTTGTATAGTCTCATGCCTACTCTTGTTTTTTTGGCTCTTGATGTCTGCTGAGTTATTGTAGAGGCAACCATTCTTTCACACTTGGATTATTGTAACATCCTGTACTTGGGAGCCAGTAAATCTGAGGTTTCAAACTTCAACAAGTTCGAAATGCTGCTGCCAGGGTGCTGTTCTTCCTCTTTAAGTTCTGCGCTGTCTCTGCTTACTACATAATCTGCACTGGCTCCCAGTGGAGAAACATGTTCAGTTTAAAGCCTCGTGCACTGCTTATAAAATCCTGCTTTTTTTTTTTCAGGGGGCATCCATTATGGCAAGGATGCTGACCTTCTGTCAGCATTTGCGCCCATTGCGCTCAGCCTGTCTTAGGCAGGCGGTTGTTCCCCACATTAAGAAAGCTTGTGTGGGGGCCACCAGTTTTGGGCTATAGCCTTGCGTCTACGGAATTCTCTTCCCCCTGTGTTGAGGAATCTGCAAAATCATCTGCCTTTTAGGAAAGCCTTAAAGACCTGGCTTTTCTTGTCCTAATTCTATTGTTTTCAGGCCCTCCTTTTCAGCTAAATTAGGTAGGATGCGTGTCGATGACTATCGCTGGGAAGTCATCCGTCTGGGCAGATACATGCTCTACAAGTCTGTTAACATATCATAGATTAGTGGTGCAGATGTCCACCAGTGAGCTAAATCCTAATGTGTTCCACATCACTCCACCTCATTGAGAGTCTAAAACGGATAGATACGTTTGTGAAGCACATCTTCTCCTCCACAAGCCTTGCCCTGTGATTGGTAAATGTCAGCTGTCTTGTAGTCCAATATTCTCATGCCCTACAGGACACTGTGTTCGATGATGTACAAACAGTTCTAGACGACCTCCCGGCATCTCTGACACAAGCTATGAGGGAAGACAGCTATGCAGTATAATTTGTGATCCATTGGCTTGGCCACGACCAACTGCATAGGTCGGACTATTGGCATGAATGTGGCACTTCGATGCCATGCCTGGATGAGGTCAATGGGCTTCTCCGGGGATGTCCAAGCATCTCTAATAGACATGCCGTTCTATGGTTCTCACCGTCTTGCTGAGAAGACAGACTGTGCTCTAAAACATTCTAAGGAAAGCAGGACCACAGAAAGTTTCTTGGACCTGTATGCCCCTTTCAGACTGTTCCGTCAACAATTTCGCCATTTTCAAAGTTTTGATAGGGGTTTCCCATTCCGCCACCCCATCATCAGCCCAACAGGTCTCCGAGTCCTGTTGAGGTTGTGGCATAGAAAGACAACACCCCGGACATTAGGGACAACAGTCATCTTAGAAACCCACCTTTCTAGCTGCTACAAAACGTCTTTAATGTGTCCTTCATGGCACAAAACCCCCTGTTGGGTACAGGGTTTGCACTTTCCCCAAGGGTGGCAAGCCATCACTTCGGACTAGGGCCGTCCAGTTTACCAATCAGGGCAACTACTTTGCATTTCTTTCTACTGTGCCACATCTTCCACCACCTTCAGGACAGCTGACAGAGGGCCATGTCAGCCTTTAGCAGGAAGTGCAAGCCCTTTTGCCCAAAGGGGCCATCAAGAGTGTTTGGCCTTGGAAGTAGGTACTGGGAGTTACTCTTACTATTTTGTTGAGCTAAAGAAGGTTAGAGGCCTTTGCTCCATTTTAGATCTCTGCGCGCTCTACGCAGAAGGACAAATTCAATTATACATTTTTATTTTAGGCTCATGTTAGCCCAGGACTTGTGTTTCTTAGACCTATGAGAATAGATGGTGGCATTGGACCTGCAGTTTGTTTAATACCATATACCCGTCCGGCAGACCCACAGACGCTGCCTGCGTATCACAATGGGCCAGGAGCACTTTCAGTTTGCATTGCTCTCTTCTGCCCTCACCAATGCCCCTCGGGTGTTCACGAAATTGATGACTTAATTGCAGCACATCTTCGGCAGTCAAAGGTACCAGTCTTCCCCAAACTCGGTGACTGGCTGTTGAAGGTTGCCAACCACATCCAGAGGGCGGCAAACCTCCTTGCATCGTTAGGGTTCACTATCAACGACTCCGTCACACCGGACTCCTCTGCAGAGACTCCAGTTCATCTAAGCCTTTCTGGGTACAACACACTATCATGCCTAATATCCACCCCCTCCCTCCGTCCCCCCAAACAGAGTCCAAGACACTTGGGCTTTGATGCCTATGTTTCAGCCTCTGTCCTGCATCTCAGTATGGATCACTCGGAAGCTGCTGGGATTGCATGCCTCTTGCATCCTGTTGGTTTACTGTGTCAGGTGGCAAATACAGGCTCTGCTGAGGAATCTAATATCCCAGTGTGCACAGCACCACTCAGGTCAGTCGGATATTATCCATGTTGTATCCTGGTGGTGTAACGTTCCAGATGGCATATGTGGACTCTGCTCAGAGATTTAAAGCCCCAGTGGGCACATTAACAGGCAAATCTGATTTCGGAGGACACTTCACAAAATCTACAGTGGTGGCTACTGGACTGCGATGAGTCAGTGGCAGACTCCTCTCCGTAACCCCACACATCACCCCCCCCACTGATTTGACAGTGGTGATGGATGCTTCACGTCTTGGTTGGGAAAGCCATATACTAGAGGTGGAGATGAGAGGCTTCTGAACTTTGGCAGAAGCTCAACTCCACATCAGTTTGTTAGAGTTTGGTGTGATTCATTTGGCATTGAAGGCCTTCCTGCCCATCATCAGAGGAAGGCAGGTGCAGGTTTTCACAAATGACACTGTTGTGTACTGCAACAAGCAGGGCAGGTGGACTTTTGAGTCCTGGGCCAGGAAGCTCTTAGTCTTTGGAAGTCTCTGGACCACTAAGAAAATTCTCTGATGATGAACCACCTGGAGGGATCTCTCAACTCAGATGCTGATGACTAGCAGACCACGAATGGCAGTTACAGCTGGAGGTGGTGCAGGGCTTTTTCCGTCAATGGAGAAAACCCTGGCTTGATCTTTTCACCACAGCTGAGGATGTGCAATATCAGCCGATTTTCATGTTGAGTTCCCAAGGAGCCTCTCTCTCTCAGATGCATTCAGCCTAGAGTGGAGCTTGGGATTCCTATATGCCTTCCCACCACTGCCTTTCGTGCAGAGTTCCTAAGAAGATCATAAATTATCTTCTGACAATGTTAAGATAATCTTGGCTGCAAGGCGTACGTCTACAAAATAGGTGCACCCAATTGTTGGGACAAATTTGTGGTTTGGTGCAGTACACCACCAAATTGACCCTCTGCAGGCCAAGCTGTCTGATGTTTTGTTGTTTAATTTGTCAAGTACTTGCTTTGGGCACTCTTAAATGCTACTTGTCAGCTCTCTTGTTTTATTTTTGCGGTTAGCGGATCAGCCTTCATTGTTTAAATTACCCTTTGTGATGAGATTTTTGAAAGGTTTATAACGCTTGTTTCCATTAAAGCCTTTTTGATTCCACAGTGGGATTTAAATGTGGTTCTCACTTTAACATGTACTCCCTGAAGGTTGATGCACCGTTGTCCATTTCGTCTTCCTACCCTCAAAACGGTCTTCCTCTTTGCCATAGCATCAGCTCTGCATGTGAGTGAGCTTCAACCTGTTTCTGTCCAGCTACCCTATACAATGTTTTGAAGGCAATTCCTGTAGCAGTTCCGTGAATATCAGTTTGCTTTACATACACCAAGAGTGTATGAATTCACAAAGCATCGTTGGACTTCCAGTTGGTCATATCGCTCGTCGCCTTCATTTGTTGTAATGAGAGGTTGACACCAACCTTGATACGGAGTTGATTTACCGTAAAAGGCCACAACTAGGAATATTGAACAGTCATTGTCAAGAGTCCATCTGCCATCAGGTGGAATGTTGACAGTTCAGATCTAGTCACCGACAGCTTCAGATTCCAATGCGTAAGAAGCACTTCAATGTATGGGAGCATGAGCAGGTGAGAAAAATAAATTGTGAACAATAACCACACGGTTCAGAGACTTGGCTAAAAGAACGGAATATTCTACAACTGTTTTATTGGACTTTAACCTTCACATAAATGCACGCAAAATCAACACACTTTTTAAAAATAAATTATTTGTTCATTAGTTTCAAACTAATTACAACAATAAAAAAACAGCTGTCTCTCCATATAAAATACAGTCTTTAGTATGGAATCAATTTGGTGCTTCATGAATGTAAGCATTAATTATACTGCATTTCATATTTAGCATGTTGAACGTTGACAATATACTGACAAAAAAAAATATTTTGTAGTATAAAGACCGTAAAGAGTTAATTTCAGCATTGGCAGAATCTTTACTGGAGGTCGGGGTGGGGGAAACTGAAAAAGGGAAGAAGGGTAGCTGATATAATCAAGAGTCAGAGGGCTGCCTAAACCTAACACAGGATTGCAGGAAGTCAGGATGGTGAATAGAAAACGTTCTAGCATATGCAACAAGCATTTTAGATTCTATTAAGGACAGAGAGGCGAGGGTTATGCTTTATCTTTACTACTCCATAAGAGCAGCCAATCAAAAAACAGTAAACATATAAACCATATTTTCCCATGAGTCTTTGAATCATGCATCCCATAATCATCCACCAATAACCATGAGGCATAACCAACAAAATAGTGAAACACCACCTTGATTGCCTCTTTCGTTGTAGCGAAACAGTCCAAAATGAACTGGAGTCAAAACGGTAACCATATGATCAAAAGTCCATGAGGTAGAAAATATCAATTGCCATCCAGATAAAGGCTTCAGAGGACAATGGAGTTCCAAGCACTTCAGCTTTGCTTCTGATCTGCACCCAGGAAGAAGTGAACACAAGACATTAACACCAATACCCCACATAGATACATAAGGGTGAGTAAAACACAACAATCCTCAATTTAACAGTTTCTATTCCGAAGGGCGGGATAATCCTCTCCTCAGTGTCTTTAATAAAATCTAAAATCCTTGTTGCATTTTCTAGTAAATTTTCTATTCTCTGTCAGGACCGGAGGCTCTGATTATTCTGGTTCAAAGCTGACCGACCCCAATAGAAGAAGCACGTACAATAGGTTTATAATAAAGGGATTTAAACATAGATCCAGATGATCAATCAGCTGTCTTAAAAGGTTTCTGAATTGCTAGTAAAAGAGGACCCGAATGATCTGTCCTACAAGACGAGGTGCGTTCGTCATACACTTTCAAACATTTGACCACACACAACTTAGCATCATGAGGAAAAGCTGGGTAATTCACAGATCGAGACATAGTCTTAGTCCTTTTTGAAACATTAAGGGGAACCAGCAGGGAAAACAACCCACCTGCAAGTTCAAGGGCTCGGACATCTGGCACTCTACTACACAAGACCAAACACAGGAGCATTGCCAATTTGGTCGAAATCTGATTAATAGACAAATCTGGATTGTCATTGTCGGGCCAAGATTCAAACGGAGATAATACATTATTAACATCTCATAATTAAGAATATCTAGGTCTCGCAAGGATTGCTACCCAAATACCTTTAAATAATTGACACACCAGAGGATGCATACCAACCTGTTTACCATCAATGAGATCGTTACCAGCTGATATAGCAGACTGGAAATTGTCTACTGACCTGTAATATAAACCAGATTCTGCACATTCTGAAACAAAATTAAGCACATATTTTAACTATGATCCTACGGGATCCACATCCCTTTAAAGACACCAACCCACCCATCTCTTCCATGCCAAAGAATATCGTTTATGGGTTGGATGGCCCCAAGTTTGCTGTTTAAATGCGTAAGCTGCCTCTAAAATGCCATCAGCATGGCCATGTCTCCGGATATGTTCCATGCAATGAGAATCAGATGGCTTTGGAGAAGAAGAGGATGTGGGGAACCCACTGGATCTAGGGGCAGTTGTGGAAACACTGGAAGAAGGATAGGGCAAGCAAGCGACATCTCCAGCAGATCTGGGTACCAAGCTTGTTTCTTCTGCAGCAGGGTGAGCAGAATAATAAATGTGGATAGCCACCTGACTTGCGCGGCGATCCTCCGGATCATGGAAAAGTGAGGGAACACATAATTCAAATGACCTGACCAATCCTATTGAATTGCATCCGTGGTGAGCCATTGGATCTGGTCTCCAACTGCAAAAATCTTTGAGTTGAGAATTAAGGCAGAATGCAAAAAGATCTATCCAGCATGCAAAAAGATCTATCCAGCACTGGCCCAGAGAGATCATGACTTTCTGGAAGATGTGAGGAAGGAGTTTCCAGTCGCTGTAATCCACCAAAAACCTGGAATTCCAATCTGCCCCTTTGTTGTCCTTTCCCAACAGATGTTCTGCTATCACCGTAATCTTCTGACTAAGGCAGAAGTGCCAAAACTCCCTGGCAATGTTCGCAAACAGGCGGGATTTGGTACCTACCAAGCAATTGATGTATCTGACTGTGGATACATTGTCCATCCACAGAAGGATGCAGCAATTGCTCTTTACAGGGAAAAGGGATCTTATGGTGAAGGAGCCTGCCGAAAGCTCTAGGCAGTTTACGTGGAGCCCTAATTGTTCTGTTGACCATCGAACCCCCTGTAAAAAAAAGTCCCTGCACCTTGCACCCCAGTAGCTGGCATCTGATTCTAGGGTGCCACCTGGGACCACCCTGAAAATGGCCTTCCCATTCCAAGCTTCCATTTGGAGGATCCACCATTGGAGCTCTTCTCGTGCTTCCTCTGATAAAGAAACCTGGGAATCGTACGGTAGACCCTTCTGGAGATACTGGATTTTTAGCTGCTGGGGGGCTCTGTAATGCAGTGGACCTGGGAAGATTGCTTGAATGGAAGAAGCTAACAGACCCACGATTTGTCCAAGGGATCTCAAAGACTCTATCTGTTTGGACACAATCGATTTCAGTTCTCTCTGAATGATTTTCACCTTTGCACAGGGAAAAAGGAATTGAGACTTGACAGAATCTATCTTAAAAAACCTAAGAATTCTACTTGTTAAGACGGAATCATCATCATCATCAACTTCTTGGAGTTGATTACAAATCCCAAATTTTGCAGCAGAGAATACTGTCTGGGGCAGATGCATCAACAATTCTACTTTGTCTTGAGCCATCAAAATCATGTTTCCTAAATGGATGATCATGCGGACTCCCACCTCTCTCAGATGTTTTGTTACTGGTTTCATTGGTTTAGTGAATGCCCACGGAGCTGAAGACAGCCCGAATGGGCAAGACCGATACTTGTACCATTGATTTCTCCACTGGAACTGAAGGAAACATCTGTGAGGACGACAAATAGGAACTGACAGGTAAGCAACCTTTAAATCTAGGCGTACCATGCAATCTTTCTCCTGAAGCAAGTCTCGTAGAAGATGGATGCCCTCCATCTCGAAATGACGATAGATGACCCAGGGGCTTGATTCCCTGAGATTGCGAATTAATCTCTGACCCCCACCTTTCTTCTGTACTAGGAATATATTGCTAAAAAAAAACCTTGGATGAAGAGAGGTTAGAGCAATAGCTTGTTTCGTGAAGAGCGCTTGAATTTCTGAGTCTATGAAGCTCATGTCTACTTGGGGGGGAAAAAGGAGAAGGAGAGAGGCAGCGGTCTGGAAAGGATAGTGCGAGAGCTCTATGTGGTAATCTTGAACTGTCTTCAGAACCCAACAGTCTGAAGAGATTAGTGCCTAAGTGTGTGCAAAGTGACGAAGTCTACCCCACAAAGGAAGATCTGAAAGAGAAAGAACCATTACCTTTGGATTGAGAAGAGGAGACCTGATTGCCTCTGTTGGCACCCCTGTTGAATCTGCCACAGAAGCCTCTGGACCTCAAGGGGAAGAAGCCCCTCTGGTATGAATCTTGTCAAAAGCCTCTGCTTCTGTAGGTAAATCATCATTGAGGACCTTGCTGACTAAAGGGGCCAGTCGGACGTCCTCTTTTGTGGCCGGCCCTAGCAAAAAGGGGGTTCAGCGCTTTCTTCAATAAGGACTAAGCTTTGCCTAAAGAGGTGAAGATATTCATGAGTTTGGTCAGATCCTTAACAAAACGGTCTCCAAACAATTGTCCTTCCGCTAAAGGGCAGGTTAAACGGTGGCCACTTGTACCAAATGTGGATCGATCCGTAGAACAGATTTCCTCCGCTCACAGGCTAAGGCACAATTTGCTTTTCCCAAAAGACCGGTTCATCCAGCCAAGATTTCTGGGCCAATGGGGGGGGGAGGGGACCCATTTCCTGGGCATGTAGAGCTAGTTTAAGTATTTTAGCAAGTGGACCTAAACTATCCAGGGTCTTGTCCTGACGGGCACATAGGGCTCTGTCACTTCTATTTTTGGGGTCATATTAGTGTATATGTCAGATGTTCGAACATTCTTGTGGGGGAGATCGAGATGGGGACATTCAGTCCTGAGTCTGGCCCGGACTTCCTTCTCAAAACTTTTGTACAGGTGATGCTCCATGTACTCTGTGACAGCAGGGGCAGGGACCCACTCTGGCGATCTGGGGTGGACAATGTAGGAGGGCTCAAAATTGAAAGAAGGAGTAGCAGGAAGGGCCGAGCTTCAGGGGAAGGAAGGGTGTTTACGCTTCTTGGAATGCGTAGTACGTTTGGACTGGTGAGAAGAGGAATCCCTGTCTGTATCAGCACTTGTTGAGGAGGAAGGGGATTTTGATTGTTTCCTAGTGCTAGAAGTATGTTCCCCTTAAACATTCTATGAGAGTTTATTGAACTTTAAGGTAATGGCGCCAGTTGGGTTCACGGGGAATTTCAGTGATATTGGATGTGCTAGTCGGAGGAATGGGGGAACGAACTGAGGAGTGGCCTGAAAGTTTGAGGTTTTTTTTAGTAATGGACTTAAGAGCTGAGGAAAGAGCTTTGTCCAGGGAACCCTGCTCAGAATCATCAATAACTTCCATGAAGCCAGCATCATAATAGTAGTCTTAATCCTCATTAGGGCCAAAAGCCTCACAACCCTGTTCGTATTGGTCATAGTCAGACATAATATCTTTATAGGAAGCAAATTCCAAATCAAAGGTCACCAGTGGGAAGCAAGGTCAAGCGTGAGGGACAAGGTCTTAAGGCTGGGACAAAAGTGGGACCAGATGTCCAATATATATTTATTTCAGCCCCAAACTCAGTGAATGGTGTCACAGAAGCTAACTGGAGGCAGGCTAAGCAATAGTTCTGAAAGAGCTCCAAGATTTTTACTCCAACAGGAGAATTCCTGTATGCAGCAGAAAGTTCAATTCTTATTGCATCAGGAAAAATAAATACATGTGCCCCCAACAGCAAGGAAATTGCTTTCCATCTTTGCCCTGTTATTACAGCCTGGACCGGGTGGCACCAGTGTTCTTTTCAGCGAGGTTGCCGAGCAGATAAAGCACTCAGCTTCAGAAAGTCTCAGTATACGTGCACATAGCAAGCTATGTACACGTACACACTCCCAGGGGGCAGCCATCAGGTGGCTGGAGCACAGACCACGCTAAAACAAAGGGGTATGGGCGGAGGAGGGAGGAACGGCACAACTAACCCAAGAGCGGGACAGAGAACAGCCTGGAGAGCAGTCCCTAAGTGAGAGACAGAAGCCTGGAAGAGAAAGAACTTTAAAGCGAGTATCAATGAGATGATCACTCAGGTGAAATTTTGAGTGCATGCATAATGATACCAAGCATATGTAAAAGCATTACGATCATAGCGTCAAATAGTGGAACACTTATCTTGACTGCGGAGCAGTAAAGAAAGAGACAGTCAAGATGGTGCTTCACTATTTTGTAGGTTATACCAGTCATTGGCGGATGATTCTGGGGTGTGTGTGGTTCAAAGCCTCATGGGAAATGTGGTTTACAAGTTTTCCTGTTTTTGATTGGCTGATATTTTGGAGTAGTAAAGATAGAGAAAGCTTAATCAGAGCCTCTGGTCCTGACATAGAATGAAGATCTTGTGTTAATGGGTAGTCTTGCAAGAGACCCCAGATATTCCTCGGCCTGCTAGATGGAGGTAGCCTAGAATAGTACACAACTAGTTGCTCCTGACAGTTTGCCAGATCTAATAACCAGTTCTGGATAGAGAGCGCACGTCTCAATAAGCATACCACACGACGCTTTCCAATGCGAGACACTTGTTATCTTCTGGCATATCCGCCGGGATCAGAGCTTGGAGAAAACAGCAGCCCATCAAGCCTGTGACATCACTCATTGCCCTTTTTTTAAATCTTTGTCTGTAGTGTAGACTATAAACATTAGCAAATCCACTAAAACATGTTTGTTATCCTATCAGGTTTGATTAATATGTTTAAAATGTGCAATTTATCACTCTGTTTTCCTGTGTTGGCTCTAAGGCTAGTTTTGCCCTTACATTGTGTTGGGCCCGCCTCCATTGGTTGAATTGTTCCATACCACCCCCGCCCCCCATACCCCATTTTTTAAGACTAGTTACACCCCTGTTTGGATACACAAAATTCATTGTAGGACCTAGATTGGATGGGTTAACTTGAAACTGCTACTTTGTGTGGTGCCTCTTGACCAACTGTTCACTCGAATATGCCAAAGTTGTTTCTGTTGAAATGTACGTTATTTGTTTAAAACTGCAGTGAGTGTAATTAGAATATAATTTATTTCAGGTATGCCCTGGTGGATTTCGGTTTGGCACAAGGAACTCCGGATACGAAAATCGAACTACTTAAAGTCGTTAAGTCTGAAAGCCAGCAGGGAAGTTGCTCGCTCAAGAGAGCTCACACAATAACAGGAAACGGTGCTTCCCCCAATGTCACGGCACCTAGACAGCTAGCGCATCCGTCAACAACAAAACCATCCATTTACAAGGCTTCGGCGCATTCTCCGGCACTGATTAAAGAAGGAAAAGATGGACAGGTCCTGAAGTTTTATTATTTTAATTTCCGCAAAGCTCCTTGGGGTGTGTAAACGTTTAAGACCACCAGGGGGCGATAGAATGCTGGATGTGTGCCTTTCAGGAACATTTGTTAGTCAGTGCCAAATAGTCGTACTGTAGTTTGTAGTAATGATAATTACATTATGTAACCCATGAGCTTTCTCGTTTTAAAAATTAGAAAACCTACGGGCTGCGTGCATATTTTAAGGCATTGCGGTTTCCTAGCTTGATGTAAACTACTGAGAAATTATGAACGTCTATTTCCATCCAACAATGTATTCTTATCACCATTATAATTAACAAACAGGATCAATAATTATCTAAAGCTGACCTTCCGCAAAGTGTTAGCATTTATAGTGCTTGCTTCCAGCTGTTTATATGTCGCAGCAGCGGATCTATGTGCATGTCAGTTGTGCTCTGGGGAATATGGGCCCTAGTTACCAGAAGTGGTGTCTGTAATTGCAGTTAAAACAAATGCAATTGTCCCGTTTCCAAGAGTGGCAGTACAGTCTCTGGGAGACTTTCTTCTTGGAATAATGTTTTCCAGGAATTTAATTGACTCCAGAACGTGCCTTGTAAAAGTCTGCCTTCTTCACACGCTGGTTTAAATATGATCATTTAATCTATTATAAGTTCATATTTCTGCCAGGGATGGCTAATTATATACATTGTGTTCGAGAGACATAAGATTCAAATTAATCAATGTCTTAGCAGAGAAGAGTCCAATAGATGTGTTTCTAGCAAGCCGGGTGTTGTTGAGGTTGAGTGACCTGGTGATGCACTTCACGTGCGTGTTTATTGCTTTGTCTAGACGATGTTCACTACATGCACACAGGGATTTGGGTTTTCACCAATAACTTGCATGCATCTGTTTTTATTTTACTGTTTTACCCCGTCAAGAAATAGTAGATTGCAGCACTCCCGATGTATAAAATGAATAATTTGGATTATTTTGTTGGTACTGTAGGAGGGGTCTGTGAACCTTTCTGCACCGCGTTCCGTCTTTGGAGAAAGAAATTTCAATGTTGGCAGCCCAGCTCCCCCGGACAGCACCACTGTGCGTGTAAGTGAAACCTAGAAGTTGAGCAAGTCTTTTATGACTTGGGCAGCGTTATTTTAGTTTGTGCAGGTTTCACCCTTTAGGTTCCTTTTCATTTGGTAGTATGTGCGGCGAGCAAAGGGAGAGGGCTCACGGGAGTGTCCTGTAGTGGAGAGACCTGGAACAGAGCTTTATTTTCTTTTTATTTTTTATGTCTATAAACAGACTGCTCTAGCTGTTTAACAAGATCTCATGTTGGCTCACTGCACTACACAATACCACGCATACTTTCAGTAAGAGCTCTCTTCAGCCATTGGCTTGTTTCTGACAGCCCCTGCAGGTATTGGCCGCATAGGTTGTCAGTCATGTTTTCTATCCGTCCATGACATAGAGCATTGTTGACTTCATCTTTTACGTTGATGACATGTATGACAATAGTTGCTTATAGACGCATTGTTTTTTACGTGGTACAACTTAAATATACTTGCATAAAATAATTTCACCATTTAGCCTTATAAGTTCATATGACGCAGAGGGCCACAACAGTGTGTTATCTCTGCCTTCTTCGTACCACTGCTCCTGCCATTCCTTCTGTCGCAAGCTGCTGGTGCTGAGCTCCACAACATTGATGGCCATTCCAGCATGGCTGCTAGATTGCGCACTGTGAGCCCAGTGCCTGGTGGTTATACAGGATCCTCCTGGTCTAGGACCAGAAAAATGCACGTCATTTGCACTCAGCCCTGCACTGCAGCAGAAAGGTCTTGGAGTAGGAATTCCTGGTCCAACACCACACAACCTCGTACACCCTTGTATTCAATCCTGCACTGCAGGAGGGACTGTAGAAGGAGGATATAGCCCCAGGACTGAATCTTACTGAATCAAAGCAGCTGGAATTCCACCATGAAGATGCAGTTTGCTCCCCTGCAGATGGCCCTAAGCCGGAGGCTGTAGCAGCTGCAGTATGGCAAGGGATATCATCCTTTCTGGCTCAGTACTGCTTGGCAGCCTTCACCATCCTGCTCTTCAGTGACTACTCAAAGCTGATGCTACTTTGTGACAACTGGCTCTATTGGACTGGGGCATGCTGGTTTCTGAAAGTTTCAGTTGAAGCTTGATACGAATCTGGCACATCTTCATGATGTACAAACGCATACACAGATACATACACGCACCTTCATGGTGGTCAAACGCAACTCCTCACAAAAATGTTAATGCACACAGCGTCTTGATACGCAGACAGATGCGTATTTGCTTGATGTCCACACATACAGCGTGCTAATGGGGTTCACATACATGCACACATCTGGTAGATGTACGTGCACTAAACAGCCCAGGATCCATAAACCCACATGCACAAATACAAGCACATACACACCTTAAACATATCTCTTGTCTACGGGTGCAGATTTGGAAATCCGTGCTCCTCCTCAAGGTGTGCAAAGCATGTACAGTGCTGCCATGCCCAACAAGACATTTTTTCAAAAGGTACACTATTATGTATTTTACGGTGTTGTTGGCAATGGGTCTTCTCCTTTCTTGCTCAGGCATATGTAATATATGTATGCGTTTTAGTATATATGTATATAAAATGCTTTAGAACCCTCATGGAACGTTCCAAATAGTTTTGAATCAATTGGATTTAACCGCCAAGAAGTGGCTCTGCGCAACCTCTACCCACATAGCCAGAACCCTCCTGGTGACTGTTTTGTCAAAGTTTACAATATCTCACTGGACTAGACCAATCTAACAAAAATCCTTTAACAATTAGACCATTTTAAGAGTAGAACAATGTATTTGTAACATAATCAGTTCAGTGTTTTCAAAAACCATCTACCATTGAATTTGATTTGCTTATTGTCTTATTCTCCTTGTGAAAGAAAACAAAAACCTCATCTACAGAAAATCCAAGTTCCTCAAGTTTATCATCTTTGCTTAGGAGCGCTTCAGTTTTCTTTGAGACTTTTTCAATTTGTAGCGGGAAAAGAGCATATACCTCAAATCCTGATTACCAAATGTAAAGACTGGCAGATTCGTTTTTCAGGGCAGTGCCCTCTAGGACTCCAATACAACTTCTCAATGGAAAATCACCCGTTTCCAAAAGGAAACTAGATCTAACCTTCTCTTTCTATACCATACTTTGAGAGAGTTATGGTTTACCCAAACTTGCTTACTTTGCGACTTTTGCATATGAACTTAATGTTAGAAAGTGCTCTTTGTCTGGACTGCATCTTATGTATGCGTAATCTATTTGCCAGTGGCCTCCTGGCATACCGTGCTCCATCTCTGAAGGTCATCTCTTGTGAATAAAATAATTCAGATGCACAATTTAGTGTGGAGACGATCTTTCTGACCCATTGCAGTTATAGTTATTTTTATGAGCTCCCTCATGGAGCCCATTAAATCATGGTTAACTATGTATTACCCATCTAATCACAGGTACCAGTCCCCTTATATATACATTCGATAAACCAAATTCTAAGCATATTGCCTGGATTGGTATACGTTGACACCAAGAGCAAAAAGTAGGCTGACAACTTTTTAGAAAAAAAATAATCTGTTTATTATTTTTACAAGAATTAGAGGCTACCATACTGTGTACATGTCTACACAGAGTATCATAAAAGCACTGCAGTTTGGACATTAGTTTATTGCCCTGGACTGTGTCATTTGCTGTTTAGTGTCTTTCGTTGATTATTCAGCTGTGCATGCCTCGTCCTTATGAGATTTAAATGTTTCAAATTACATTTAATGCAACTAACAACCATAATAATAACACTTCTCAGACAGCCATGTTCACATTATCAGTAGGTTGGAGTACATGTATCGACCACTAACTTCCTTCTGTGTAGCAGAGACAACACTTTTCTGTCCGTTTTCATATTCACCTGGAATTTCGGGGGCATCCATTCCATCAGATCAGGAGTATCAAAGGACAACAGAGTTTCATCCCAATATGGTACAATGCATTTTCTGGGTCCACCCCTCTTTTCTTTTCCATGCAGGATAGTGCTCTCGCTTTTAGCCCATTTGATTACATCTGTCCGTCATATCGCCAGGAGAGAGGCAAAAGCTTCTCCAGCACCTCACGATCCTTCTTTTTGCTAATACAACTGCTAAATTTACAAATATAGCTCCCAACAACTATGGTTTCGACCTGGGTACCATCATAGCAGACAGCTCCCCAGTTAACACAAGCGTTTCCTGTTCGGAGTTGACTCCAGATTTTTCGAGCCTGCTCCCAGAAAAGAGCTATGCTAGAGCAACTCCACACCTTATGAGAGAAGTCTGCATTAACGTTGTCACATCAGTGGCAATTAATTAGCCAGAACCCCAGAATCATGTTTGTTTTTAGGTGCCATGAAGGTGTTGCGTAGAAACGTAAGCTGTGTATACTTCAACTAGGCATTTCTGTGTATTTTGTGAGTGTGTTCAAGGGCCTTAACCCAGTTTTTCCTCAACCTCCCTGACAAGAGTTTCCCACTCTGACCTCATTGGTGTTCAGTAACATCTTGGAATGTTTAATTGTGATTTATAAATCCAGGTCATCTGCCTGCGCTACTCCTTGTAAAAGTAGCTAAATTAGTTTTTGTGTTAGTGGCTTATTGGGCATGTTGTCCTAGTTAGTCCTAAAGCCCAAACCCTACAGGGAAGGTTGCACAGATGTCTGACTGACCCACATGTGGTTTGCCTGTGATGACTGGGCTCGGAACATGATTCCAAAGCCTGCAGTGATTGTGCCTTGATGTAACCCAAAGCCATTCTAGACCGGGAAGGAAAGCACTTCACGGAGAAGCATCAACAGATCCCCACACTAACATTGGTCGAGGTCTAAAGGTAGGTCCCGGTGCCAAGGTCACACCCGCAACATATGGTCTTTACAATCTAAATCCTACACCCGCAACAGATGGTCGTTGCAGTCTAAATCCTCATGTGAACTCAAGAAGCATAAGAAGTCCAAGCGACTCCCGGACCCTTCCCATTACTCTTGATCTCCAAAGAGCCACAGAATGAGAGATTGGGCAAGAGCAGGCTTTGGTAGATAGAAGGGAATTTACAATTTAAAAAATCTTTCTGGGATTATTCAAGGAAGCCCCGATGTGATTAGTAAACTACTTGGCCTGTGCCGTACGAATAGCCACATGGTAATTGTTTAGAGCCTGTTTCGAGATTGCTTTCTCATTGGAACCATAATGCTTTCTCCAAGCCCGTTCCAGTTTCAATTCCAGTCTCTTGTAATTAGCTAGTGGAGGGGTGTGATCAGACTGTCAATTTAAATCTAAGTAGCACAATAGAATCTATGGCTGAACTCAGCCAGTTACTAAAAGCGCAAGTGTCCTGCTTCAAGTTATCGGATAGTTTTGGGAGTAAGGCTGGCGAGATCAGAGACCAGGCTGGAATGATTTATTTTATACTAGGGGCGAGAGCTATGCAAGGTAGGACCGAGAGCGAAGGCTTGCTAGGGATTATTTCTTTGCATGGTATAAGTTAGTGGTTAGGCCACGTTAAAGGCCTTGACGATTAATGTGAAGATCAGGCAAATTAGTGAAAATTAAATCAAAAGTGTGTGTGTCAGCCTCATGACTGGGACCATACACTTTGAGTCCAATTCAAGGAAGCAAAAACTTAGTGATGTGAGAACGACCACATTAGACTTCGACATCCACTTGTGTGTTAAAATCGGCCAGAACTGTAAAATTAACTCATTAAATGCAGCCTAATGCAATTTCATCTAAAAGCGTAGCAACACAATTCTTTGCAAGCTTAGTGGCGTGATAAATTAATGCACCAGAAAGAGAAACATTAGATGACAGTTTAAGAGAAAAAAATAGCACCCTTGTAGAGAGAATATTTTAAACCTGTAAAGGAGGTGCAGCTATAGTCGGAGTGAATAAGAATTGCAATGCCGCCCTCCTTACCATCCAGTCTATTGAGGTGCTGAATAGCAGAGTTGGAGGGAACCGTTGAGACTGTGTCGGGGCAGGAGCTATCCGAAAGTCATGTTTCAGTGAGAAAAACAGCATCCCAATTGTTGGAGGCATCCAGGTCATACATATTTAAAGCGTGTTTTGGAAGAGAACGCGCATTGATTAAGCAAGCCTCAAACCTACGTCCCAGGGGCCTTGATGAACATATCTTATTGAGAGCTGCCATTGCTGTGGCTCCGCCTTGAGAAAAGAGGCAGGACAGTTTCAGCGAAATGAATCCAAGTATCACAAAGCAAACACAAAAGGGGTCCGCGGAGATGATGAATATTTAACTGATGAGTGAGGGTCACTCTGAATTCAAGACTTTGAGTTGACTCACGGTATAAGTTGTCAAGCCACTAGCAGTAGTGCAGAGGGCAAAACTAGCAGCATGGTTGGTTCTGGACGCTGTCCAATCGTGGCTCCTAGGTGTGTGGTTACAGCATGAATTGCAAAACTGAGATTTTGGGCTTTTTAATGTAGTTTCAAAATTATATATGGTTATTTTACTGTGAGGTCGGGGCGGGGAGATAGTTGAATCGTTTTTCTTTCGTTTCTATTACTGTTGGGACATTTTGAGTAATCACTTTGGTGGTGGTGAGCTCTTACCTCCTTACTGGGCGGGACCTCTTTATCCTGGTAGCTCGTTCAAACAGCATACTGGCGCGGACGTGCCTCTGGTGTGCCAAAGGCAAGCTTGTCCACCCGTCTGCACTAATTAGATGAGTTGTATCCTCCTACTTCAATTGCATCCTTTAGGAGACTCTTTTTATTTATTATTGAGCACTACCTGGGGCTGTATGTTTCCCTGCTTTCTCTCCTGTTTTACAAGATTGCCAGTCATACATGACAGGTAAATTGGTAATTTAAAGCAGAGACCTATTGGCATGCCAATGCTTGTTTATAAATTACAGTTATTTTGCTATCCCTTTAACTATTGGAGAAAAAGTGGGAGAAGTAGGGACAAAACGGGTGCCAAAAATGCATTATTGATACCAGGACCCTTGATCGTGGGCCACAGCACCTGAAGATCGCACTTAAGCAATGAGGTTAGTTATACCAGAAGCTAAGACGAGGTGTGGGCAGATCACCACCACTAAAAGGTATTAGCTGTAAGTGGAAACATTATTGCCAGCGTAAAGGACAGCAGCATATTGAATCCAAACTTTTTATATTAAAATTAGTACAGGGTTTCTCTTAGTGCCTACTTATAACACTATAATGCAGTATTTTCTTTCCGCTGCTGCCTTACAGCTCCGAACATTTCAAATCTTGCCTGTTTGCAGTAAGTCTGATACAAAGATTCTTCCAAAGTATGTAGATGAGTTGTGACCAGTTGGACCAATAGTTCCTCTGCAACGTCAAGTTATTAATTTCGGAGGTTAGTGATCGTTCAATTTTGTCCTTCCTCGTAACTGGCTCATATAAGATTTTTCATTAAAGCCTTGTGTTCATCAGTCACATTAGCCACAGAATTAAAAGCTCGCCTCCACAATAGGTTACATTTTCCTCTAGATGAAACCTGCAACTGTCCTCCCAATGCTGAAATAACTCAATGCGGACCCTTCAACACTTGCCAACTACAGACCTAAATCCCTGCCGCCATTCCAGGCCAAGGTCTTAGAGAAAATCATCAACAGACACCCCAGTGAATTCTTCAACAACCACCATGCCCTTAACACCACTCAGCCTGGTTTCAGACCCAAGCTGGATACTGCTATCATCACTGCCACAGATGATATCTGCATGACTCTGGACAGAGGAGACATGGCTGGCCTCATCCTCCTGGACCTCTCCCTAGCATTTGACACAGTCTCCCACCCTATCCTCCTCCAATGCCTACACAACATCTGAATCCAAGGACAAGCACTCCGATGGAACTGCTCCTTCCTGGCTGGAAGGACCCTGACAACCAGCCTGGGCATCTGTGACCTCATCTGCAGAGTTCTGCAAGGATCCTCCCTGAACCCAACCCTTTTCAACACATACATGATCCCTCTAGCCAGCATCATCTGCTCTCACAATATCAACGTCCTCACCTACGCTGATAACATACAACTAATTCTCTCCCTCACTGACAAGATGCCCAGTTCCCAGTTCAAATTCAGTCTACCTGACTGAAATAGACTACTGGATGAAGGCAAACTCTCTAAAGCTGAGCACCGACAAGACCGAAATCGTAATCTTTGTGGAAGAGCACATCACAATGGGACTGCATGTGGTGGCTAACAGAGCTAGGACTATATTCCCCTCCTCTCCTGCCACCCCAACCACACACTCCAAGAACTTCAGGATCATCATCTACAGCAAACTCAACATGACGCTGAGCAAGATTTTCAAAAGGCTCCCAATCAGAACCCAGAAAATCGTCACACGCGCCCTGCTCCCAAGCAAGCTAGATTACGGGTGCACCCTCAATGCTAGGATCAACAAAAAAGTCACCGGAAGTCTGTAGACCATTCAGAACTCAGCAGCCAGAATCACTCTCAACCTCATATGCTGTACTCGCAGCACACCACATCAAAAAGAGTTCTTCTGGCTTTTTGTCCCCAGAACAGCACAATTCAAACAGCGTAAAGAACAGTGATCACTAAATTCATAAATTAGTTAATTGCCGATCTTTTATAAACTGAAGTTATTAATTGCAACTACATCATCCATTATAGAAAGCAGTGACGCTTCCTTGTCAAACTTGGTGTATCACAATCCTGGTGGCTGGTCACAATATAGCTCACTTCTCCTACAAAGTTAAATCTTTTGGTGCACTGGAACCAAAAATCCTGCGATTCTTTATTGAACATCTAACCAAAGGGGGCATAAAGGCTAAATAACAGCATACATGTTTCCAGTTCACTA
This sequence comes from Pleurodeles waltl, assembly GCF_031143425.1. NCBI lineage: Eukaryota > Metazoa > Chordata > Amphibia > Caudata > Salamandridae > Pleurodeles > Pleurodeles waltl. Next base: position 730,353,250 of record NC_090443.1, read on the forward strand.
TGGGCACATCATAGACACCTGGCATGTATTGGCAAGTGGGGTGTAAACCTTCGCAGCACCACGAAATATTCACAGAAAGGAGAACAGCAAGGCTCCCACTAGTGTGGACTCGAGTGAACTTTGTAGGATTAGTAATCACAACGTAACTATCAAACACAAATGCCCAAACTGCTTGTAGACAAAGTATTCCTGCATTCCGAACTGCTACAAATCTATCCTCCCTGAATTCAAAGAGATGAAAAGGAATCCTTGATTAAACAGACGTCCATAAACCTCCCTGATTAACTGTTAGTTTTCAAAGCTTCTGGTAAACTATGCCCTTTTGTGACCAGTATTCACTTGTGGTACCAGGATGCTTACTACCTTCACGTTGGATTGTTTGGGTCGCTCTACTCACCGGGCCTGTGTTGATTATAAATGATAAAGCTTAGTTTAAGATATAAAGAACTAGGTGCCACACCCATAGGGCGGGTGAAATTTACCAAGATCATCCCCTTTCCATTAAAATATTTCCTTTCGTTCCAATGAGTAAGATTCTCCCAATTCAGGTTTGGTGGGTACCGCCCAAATTTCCACATATACTGAATCATTTCCTTTACATCTAACCCTCTCATGCCTGTTTGCGGATACAGTTCATACATGCCCTCCTACAAGCTTCCTGCTGTTGCGGCTCTCTCAGCGCCATGGTGTGGTCAGTCCTGGATGCCATGCTTGAGAGCCGGCTTTAAAAACTGAGTTCCTACATGGGCTTTTCTTTCTTTCGTCCCGTTTCTCCACCTGCTTAAGGAGGGGAATCCGATCAGTTTTCCCTGCTACATTGGGAATAGCATTCCACCGTAAGGCCTAGTGGAATACCAGGCAAGCGACAGCCTGTCGCCTTTTCAGTGGCATCGTTCTCCCCCGTATAAGTCAACCACGTGCTAGGGAGACATATATGGACTACTGTTAGCTTCTGCGGGATTTAGCAGCCTTCATATGGTTTGGTAATACAGAGAAACGTAGTAAATACCAACAGGACGATGAAATATTCCAGCAGAATAAAGGGAAGGCGGATGGTTTTTAAGCAGTAGGATTAAGTGATGGAGCCCAAGGTTAGAGTACATTGAGGTTAATGTAGAATGTTGAAAGTTACCTTTTTGTGTTGCCTTTTTAAAACAAAATACCAGTTTGGACGGTATTTTAAACATTTATCTAATTTATTTAAAAAAACGTTTTTTTGCAGCCCATTAAGCAACCGAAGTTGATGGATGTATCGGCGAGAAAGTTAGCAGCGAGGAAGAAGATTGTACCTACGAAAACCGCGAGCATTGTTTCCGAGAGGAAATCTGCCAGCACTTGCCCAGCGAGTCTAACTTGCGACTGTTATGCAACAGACCGAGTGTGCAGTGTTTGCCTTTCAAGGTAGTGTACTCTTGATTCTATAAAACCAAGCACGGAGCAGCCAGGCCGATTAGAGAACTGTCTTAAAAATACCGGAGTGTTTTTTGTGTGGAAATGCGTTGCGAAGCTTGATGCTAATGCTGAGCTGAAAACATAGTAGTTTTTCTCTACAAAGGCCAGTAAAGAACAGTGACTGTCCGCCATTATTTTTCATTTTGTTCACAGAAACTGCAATCTATCTGTATTGAGGGGGGGTACACTCTGCGGGGTTGGCACGCGATTGAACAACGTGGATCTCAATGATATTTTTCTGCTCAATGTTAATTACGTTTGCTTTACTGGGAGCATATCACACGGCTACCGATCCACCCATCTCTGGATCGCTCCTGCATAGTTCTAACATCTAGCCTGCCTAGCAAAAACTTCCCAGAACAGGAATATGCTTTTATTTAAATGCAATAATTTGTGGGAAGCAGTCAGAGCAGAGTCCCTTGTTTCATAAAATGTCTACAATTCTGCAGGGAATAGTTTTACACTAATTGAAGCTATTTTTATTGTGTTCTAGCAATACACAGTGCATAGACTGCCATCTAATGCCCAGAACATTTCCGACCGGAATATGAAGACTACTCCTTTTAAGTTTATGGTGTTCTCTTCCAGCACCCTCCTTGCCACAGACGGTGGAATATATGCACTTCTAAACCTAACCCCCTGCATGCTTTTCACCAAGAAACCTGTGAAAACGTAACATAACTGGCTGGCAATTCTTATTTCAGTTGAGAGGTTCTGAGAGTGACCAATACAGTGATAAAAGAAGGGAAAACATGACCGGTACAATATATTTGGCCCTGCGGCTTGTACACGTTTTAAAGAACCTTGATGTTAGATGAAATCTGTCGAGGTAGACGCATGTTCACCTCGGTTGTCATTTTTTATTTATGTGCAGACGTCAGCAAGTTGCAGCCAGAGCTGGCACGCCTGGGTTCCGAGCACCAGAAGTCCTAACTAAGTGCCCTGATCAGACTACAGGTTTGTACACTAAATGAAAAGCACACCTCCAATATTTCTGTAAATCTTCAATACGTTTTAATCACGAAAAGAAAACAAATATTGTCAAAGCCAGCAGGTCTGTATTTGTGTTTTGTTTGCTCTAAGCACGGCGATGAAAGATGCAATTATCCAGCCTAATGCAAGAACTCATGACTCAATGGATGCAGTAAAGGGTGACATTGGCCTAACACATTACATCCATACACGTGCCTAGTAAAGGCACTCAACAATGGCCATCATATTGCTTGCATCAGTTGGCCTTGTTAGGAGCATTAGTGGTCCCATATAGTGCATGTGATATTGGCACTACAGACTGTCATCAGTGGCTCCACCAAGTGTGTGCATCACTCACCTCTGTAACCAGCATCAGTGCCTCTATAGCAGGGGTAAATCAGGTGGCCTTGTAAGGGCTGACAGTGATGACACACAAAACATATATTCCCACTAAGAGGCAACAGTTGACCTAATACAGGCCATAAATGTTTGGGCCGAGTAACTAGCATCATTGGCCCATCAGAGTGGTTACATCAGTGTGTTCAGTAATGAGCACCAGGGTCTACTGAATATATGCATCATGGGGAACTATTGCATGCTTTAAGGATCCCAGAGTTCACTCCTCAATGGGCCCAGTGGTTAGTGTCAGACAAAGATGACTGTCTGATGCCCATACGTCTGATCACCGCAGATCTCCAGGAGGGCTACTACCCTGATGCGAGGCATCTACTCTCCCCATGGCTCACATCACCATCCTGACCTCCAGGGGCACCCCAGGACACATTTTATGGCCCAAGGTGAGGTCCCGATGTAAATTAGCACTTGTATAGCGCACTACTCACCCGTTAGGGTCTCAAGGCGCTGTACTCATACCGCTTTGGAACCCCTCCTGGCTTTTTCCCTATGAGGTGCCAACTCCTGAGGGTGAAGCCAGGCATCCAAGCGCTGTTGGGGCCGTTGTGGAGATTAAGCAAGCTATTGCCCAGAGTTGCAGAGTGGGACCCATGAATTAGATTAGGCACCGAGGCGAGAATTATCTGGTCAAGGGGAATTGAGCCCAAGACCTGCCGAAGCGGGACTTGAACCCTGGTCTTGAGCCAGATCTCTGCTTCAGGGTCTGCCGCTCTAACCATTGAGCCACACTTCTCCGATGAGCCCCATGATTTTGAAGGCCGGCCTTCCTTGCTCTTGACTGGCAGGCCTTTGCTTGAAGGTGTTTCTGGTGTACTGCCTCTGTGGAGAGGAGCTGCGCAAAATATGTCCCCCTGCTTCAGAGTCTGGATGTCCCCCTCTTGATTAGCCACCTCCGTGGCCTGTGACAGGCATCCACTGTGGTCCGCGAATGCACTGCCGCGCCACATCCCAAGGAGGACATCCTGCTGGTACTAGGGACTTAACACATGTGCCTTCTGAGGCCTGCTCCGCTGCTTCTTTTTCTGCAAACCAACTTAGAAGGTGCAGAGTCGTGAAGGATCCAGCATCCCGCCCCCCTCCCCTTTCTTGAGTGGTGGACCCTACTTGATCCCTCTGCAGGCTTGATCCCCTTGGGGACTGAGCTCTGTGTGAAGCCTGGCCTCTTCCCTGCCGCAGGGTCCCCCTGACGGGGGAGACCTGACCTCATCCCTTCGGAGAGCGACCAGTTTGGCTGGCCGCCCCAGCACCTCACTTCTTTGGCGGCATAGGACTTACCATCCCAGCCTGCAGCCTCGCTTAAGTGCATCTGCAGATGCTGAGATTTCACAACTCCCTGCTGCCTCGCCACTGAATACTGAAACTCACTCTCCAGTGCATCAGCCCTAGGCGCTCATCTGGCATTATTTGACACTTGCTCCCACTGCTGCCCCATCGCTTTGCCTGTGCACCACCTGAGTGGATGGACCACTCAGCCATACCTACTTTCTTCAGTCTGCATACACCTAGTGGGACTGTGGGTAGACCTTTACTGCCTGGCAAGACAATTGTTGTAAGTGGTTTCTTACTCTGCCTACTTTCTATTGCAGGCTTCTGAGTACCCTTGTTCTATTAGTGGCCTTCACCTCTGCCATAATATCCTCAAGCCTCCTACTCTTCTGTGTTCTGTGTTGAAATGTGACGACTGGGATGGCCTGCCACTAGCTGCCATTTTATATTGTATAACACGCTGTTGTAAGCTCTTTATATTTTGTATTGAATGCTATTGAAGGGTCTCAATTCCCCATGGGGTCCTGTTCTTTCTTTCTTTCCCCTCTCCTGGCCAGCAGTGATTGACATCCCTCCCCATCCTCTGCTCTCAGCACCTCTCAGATGTGGCCTAACACTCCGTTCCCCTCTCTCCATGCTCCCCAATACCCCTTTCTACCGATGGGTGTCCTTGGTCATCATTACGGTTTCCCCCTTCCTCCCTCCCAACCACAATGGTGACCTCCCTTCCCCCACACCTTCTTAGGGGACCCTCTGACAGGTACCTTCTTAATATTGCCACACCTTCCTCCTCCATTTTGTGAGGTCACAATACCCTCAATTTTTCTCTGGATCCGGCCAGGCACTTGGGACACTGGCATGTGTGGTTTTGTCTCCACTGACTACGGTCATTAACTGCCTGTCTTTCCTAGTTGAGGGGCACGCAACTTCCTCACCAGCTGTTTATCCCATATACACTCCTCTCCCACTCTCATTAGCAGGCTGTTACTCCCCCTCCCCCTTGTTTCACTCCCCAGCCCGACCCGCTTTTCCCCACCCCCTCTGTCATGGTGTTGACACCCCTGATGGTCTTATCCTGGGACATTCACGGCCTCGTCCATTACATCAAATGGAAAAAAGTCCTTGCTTACCTAAACAATAAACATGCAGACGTAGATTTGCTACAGGAAACCCATCTCACCAGCCCTGAGGCGGATAAACTCAAACAAGACTGGTCCGTAAAGATATCCACAACAGCTGCTCTACCCAGCAGTCCCCCGGATACTTAACCACACTTCGAAAATGGAGAGTTAGCAAAGACCTTTTGATTTTACTAAAATCAAATGTATAAACCCACCTCTCTTCATTCATTGGTCTGTTGTTGTGTCATTCAAATTTTGCTCATGTCCATTTAAGTATCGGGTCAACCTACTTCAGCCACTGGTTAACTTCACTTTTGAGTGGCGGCGTTTTGCTCCTTCCGAGGTGCACATTGCACACAAGGTAGTTTCCTTCAGTACTGGTGTTTTTGTTTTTACTTTAGTATTGCATTTGTCTTTAGAGCCTGAGGTATTTTCTATTGGATGAGAGCACAGGCTGCATTTCAGCTTTATCAGTTCTTGTCTCCTGCTAATGCAGTTGTAAATTCCTTTTGAAATGTTCTTTGTTTACCTGACTGCTGGTATTTCACAGCATAACAGATTGCGTCCATATGAAACAGTTCTATATTAAGTTAGTCTCTTTTTACCATGCACGCAGTTCACAAATCGAAAGCTTCAATATTATACATGTGCATTCATGAGTGGATAATTGTTTAGAACTTTGCAGAGGAAGAAAATTAGTCTTTATCGTGTTTAACTCACTGCACTTTTTTCATTGATTTACTTTCTTTCCTTCTTTCCTTCTTTCTTTCTCTTTCCTTCTTTCCTCCTTTATTTTCCTTCTTTGTTTCCTTGTTTTGTTCTTTTCTTTTTCTTCTTTCTTTCGCTTTTCTTCTTTTTCATTCCACCTTTTTTGCCTTCTTTCTTTTTTCCGTCTTAGCTTTCTTTCTTGCCTTCTTTCTTTCCTTCGTTCCTGCATTCTTTCCTTTTTCTTTTTTCTTTTTCGTCTTTCTTCATTCTTTTGTTCCTTTTTAATCTTTTCCTCCTTTTTATCCTTCTTTCATTTTCTTTCTTTTTTCTTTACTCCCTCTTCTTTCCCTTCTTTGATTCTTTCTCTTTCGTGTTTTCTCTTGTTTGCTTCTTTCTCTTCTTTGATTCTTTCTCTTTCCTCCTTTCCTTCCTTCTTTGCTTTTTTCTTTTCTTTCTTTTTCTTCTTTCTTGCTTGCTTGCTTGCTTTTTTAGTTCTCTGTTAGCCAAAACCTTTTAGTATGTGCATGGCATGGTTACTAATAGGGTTTTCAGCCACACTTCATTTATCTGTCTGTGGTTGTGTCATTCACATTTTTCTCCAACCCACTCGAGCATGAATCAGGGGGCAATGAGTCAACCGATTTCAGTCACCGAGTGACTTCACTTTGAGTTACGGTGTGCTTCACTTTCACAATAAACACATCCACAAAGTATTTTTATTTAGTGCCAGGGAGAGTACTGTGGTAATGTGTTTTTGAGACCAAATAATATGTTTGCCTTTAGTCATTTTTTTTCTTACATTGGCGAAAACCTGGCAACTTTCTCACAATAAAGTTTTGCAAAAACCATAACTAAATAAACAAGAATTGCCAAAAGGCTGGTGAACCACGCCAGACCTATTGACTTTGCCAATTCTTGTTGCTAAACACGTCAGGTCTTGATTGAAACATATTTTTACTTTGAAGACTAATACGTAGTTTGATAAGTGATTGCTGGTATGAGGTTATAAAGAATTAAAACGTATGGCCTGTTTGAAAACTTCAGATGATGGTTGTGTGGATTTTCTAAATTGTTTGTGTTGGGCGCATTACTTTACATTGCAGCAATCGACATATGGTCTGCAGGCATCATCTTCCTTTCCTTGCTCAGTGGACGTTATCCTTTTTTCAAAGCCAGTGATGATTTAACAGCTTTGGCACAGATCATGACAATTCTTGGAACCAGAGAGACCGTTCGGGCCGCTAAATCATTTGGTATGTTTTCTTTCATTTAAAAAGATTACCAGACCGTGTTTACTTATTATAACTCATATAGGAAATCTACAAGGTGTAACTTCACGTTAAATATTTACGTTAATTGTGATTAGGGTTGAAGGAAATTAATATTTATCTTGACAAACTTATTAGAAAGTAGCTAGATAGTTAAATCTGAATACTGTTTGCCCTGGTTAGTAAGCACACTGTGACAATGCAACGTTTTACAAATATTTAACCTAAAATAATTGTGATGCAAATAGTTGGCCTGTTTGGAGTGCAGTAGGCTGGTGTTACTAATTTATATATATGGATGTGAACTATTCTTGCATTATAATCTTGAAATACAAGCTTACTGTACAGTACCTCGAGCTATTAAACTACATCAATTTCAGTTTTACCCCTACCCCGGTATTTATTTTCTTCAATATCCTCTCACCCTTGGCAGCCCCACCCCAGCCTTCCTTTCTACTGGCAGTAATTTTCCAATACATTTTAAGACCAGAACATACCATTGTTTTTTTGTTGTTTTCCTAAAGCTAAAGCAGTAGGTGCTTGACTTACTTCCTTTCATTCAGTTTGATGGAGAGATAGTCCCTTAATATATTTAAAATATCTACGCTTTGTTGCTGTGGCATTATTTCTCTTTAAATGTCACATTTTCTGATAACAACAACTGGAACATTGAACTTTGACCGGCTAACTTTTCTTTATCCTCTGTTCTCCACCAAAACAATGTTGCTTCTTTGGTTATCTTTTACACTATACAATTAATAAAGTTGTCCCAAGAATGGGTGTATAGCTTTCCTCTCCACCGTGGGCACGTACGGTAAATACATCCCCTTAGGACTCGCTGGCTATGCGAATTGTTCTAGCCATGCTACACAGCAATATCGATGTTTGTGGACAGTGGCGGGGGGTGGGTTTTTTTTTGGGGGGGGGGGGTCAAGCAACAACACGGAAAACCCAGGGGTGAAAGAACAACACGAGAAAGCATCGCCATGGGACAAGAACACGACGGGGGGGGAGAGAAGGGGGAGGAGGGAGAAGCACACAGGCAGGGCAACAACAACACAAGCACGAGGACAAAGGGTGCACGAGTGGGACTACTGGAAAATATGTGCCCTCTAGTCAAGTATTTAAAATAAAAAATAGCACAAGGCTTTAAGACTAATACTAACTTTAAGATCAATACTGAACTTGTGAGCACTAAACAGACATATGAGGTTGGATAGTTACAGAAAGTTTGCTTCATAAGATGACACACATCTGCTAGTACTATGAGATTACATTGCGACATTTGACCGAAAAAAATGCATACGTTCACTTCCAGTATACCAACCTCATCAATAGTATCTGAGATTTATGTTAAGTAGAACACATAACTTTAAAGCACCACCATTCAGAGTAAACACTGCTCCGTGCATATTTATCAAAAGTCTAGTGGTAGCAGTAGTACACCCAATGTGCAGCAGAATTCATGTGTTCCCATACTTGGGCACTTAGCTGGTAAAAGGGTATTCTCATTCTCAATGCCATGATCACACGCAGCAGGTGATTCTCCTTCTCCACAAAGTGGGTTTAACAATCCATGCCAAAAAGGCATGTCTGTGCCCAAGTCCAACCCAGAGTTTCTTAGGAGCCACTCTGTTTATTTACAAGGAAAGCATATCACAACGACGAGATCGGCATTGCATTGGATAGGTTAATAACCCTTTACTAGACATAACATTTTCTCTCATGAGAACGATTATAAAAATACTAGGATTTATGTTGTCTTGCAGTGTGCTAATCCGGAAGGCGAGACTGTGTATACATTTGCTTCAGAAGCAATTACTACATGCATGCAAAGCAGACAGCACAAATCTGTTTTTGAAACCAGTCACTAAGACATTCAAGAATAATCCTACCTAAACTGTCACCTTCTCCTGCGTGGGATCTGAACATGGTTCTTGCTAGACGTTTTGGAACACCTTACGAGCCACTACATTCCTGCCTATGTCAGTGCCTATCTTGAATATTAGTATTTATAGTGGCCATTGAACCTCAGGCACTGTCAGTTAAAAGAAGTTTTCATAAAGATTCACTAAGACCGAACCGCACATCATGGTTTTCAGCCAAAAGCTGCATCACTATTTCATGTCAATTGGTGTATAGAAATAACTTCCCTTTTTTAGGTCTTGGGCCTAGACGCGCCTTTGAGTCTCGAACTAAGACTGCTGTGTCTACATTGTGGGCTTCAGCCCGTCTGTCCGTCCGTCCGCCCGCGGCCTCCCCATTTGCTGACACCACCGTCCACGCTCCATTTTGCAACATCTTATTCGTGAAGGGCACACGTCATGCCTTTTCCAGTGTTTAGCCCTCACCGAGAGCACCGGCCAACTACAGTTAAGGTCCGTAACGCTCATGTTGTCAGCCACTGTTTAGGACTACTTTTTTCATTGCGTTTTCAAGCACATGACCGAGCAGGGGGTCTCCTTCTGGCTTCAACAATACACACTTTGCTTTTTGGTAAGGTCAAATGTAACTCAAATATGTATGTGTGAGTGAGTGAGTGAGTGTGTGTGTGTGTGTGTGTGTGTATGTATGTGTGTGTATATATATATATATATTATTATTTTCGCTCCAGCCAACTTCAAAGTTTCATGTATTTAAACCAGACTTGCTTATTTTTGTTAAGATTACAGGATGTTTATGTGCTTGGAGGGCTTGTGTTTTTGTTTCTTAGGGTATCGTGTTTTTTCCACAGGAGAGCCAGATGCATTCAAAAACCACTCGACATTTGTTGAAGCACTTGCATGTCTGCAGGATTTGATGGCAGACGAAAATGCACTCACCTTGTAGTGCAAGTTGCCTACTTTTGAGGATGACCCCAACGATTTGAGAATGCACACTTAAAATTAGATACATTTGATTTGTAGGTTTATGTGCCTTCTCAGAGAGTGAAAATAAATGCCTTTTTGATGGTTTTAACTTTCTCTCTTTCCGTGGCATGGTGTTTTTTTCATATGTTGTTTTAAGCTTAAATTTGCATATTCGAAATTTCATGGTGAAGTGTAATATTGTGAACGATTGTGCAGATCCGTGAAGTTTTGGTGCTGTCGCTGCTCTGGTATTTGCCAGCCTGCTCATGGGTGTAGGAGGCTGGCCTGGCTTGTAGTGTACTTAAACCTTGTGCCAGGTCCAGTTATCCCTTATTAGTGTAAAAGAGGTGTTTCTAGCAGCTTAGACTGATAGAAGGTAGCTATGGCAAAGCAGCTTAGGCTGAACTAGGAGACATGTAAAGCGCCTACTATACCACTGGTGTCATATGCACAATATCATAAGAAAACACAATACACAGAGTTACTAAAAAAAAAAGGTACTTTATTTTTATGACAATATGGCAAAAGTATCTCAGTGAGTACCCTCAGTATGAGGATAAGGTATATACACAAGATATATGTACACAAACCAAAATTAGGTAAGTAATTGCAAGAAAAGTAATGCAAACAGTGTAGAATTACAGTAGATTGCAATAGGAGCACATAGGTATCGGGGCAACACAAACCATATACTCCAAAAGTGGAATGCGAACCACGAATGGACCCGAAACCTATGTGAGCTTGTAGAGGGTCGCTGGGACTGTAAGAAAACATTGAGGGTTAGAAAAATAGCCCACCCCAAGAACCTGAAAGGTAGGTGTAAAGTGCACCTACTACCCCCAAAGAGCACAGAAGTCGTGATAGGGGGGATTCTGCAGGAAGAACAAACACCAGCAATGCAACAACAGTGGATTTCTGGACCTGAGTACCTGTAAGACAAGGGGACCAAGTCCAATAGTCGCGACAGTGTCGAGAGTGGGCAGGAGCCCAGGAAATGCCAGCTGAGGGTGCAAGGAAGCTGCCACCGGATGGGAGAAGCTTGGAGTTCTGCAAGAAAAAGAAAGCTATGGACTTCTCCTTTGGAAGACGGATGTCCCACGTCGCGATGAAGCTTGCAGAGGTGTTCCCACGTAGAAAGTCCGCAAACAAGCCTTGCTAGCTGCAAGGGTCGCAGTAGAGGTTTTTGGGTGCTGCTGTGTCCCAGGAGGGACCAGGATGTCGCCACTTGGAGGAGGAGACAGAGGGAGCACCCAGCAACTCAGGGAGCCCTCACAGGAGCAGGCAGCACACGCAAAAGTACCTGAACAGGCTCTTAGAAGGAAAGTGAACCGGAGTCCACGCGAAGTCACAAAAGGGAGTCCCACGACGCCGGAGGACAACTCAGAAGGTTGTGCACTGCAGGATAGAGTGTCGGCGACCCAGGCTTGGCTGTGCATGAAGGAAATCCTAGAAGAGTGCACAGGAGCCGGAGCAGCTGCAAATCACACGGTACCCAGCAACGCAGTCTAGCGTGGGGAGGCAAGGACTTACCTCTACCAAACTTGGACTGAAGAGTCACTGGACTGTGGGAGTCACTTGGACAGAGTTGCTGAGTTCCAGGGACCACGCTCGTCGTGCTGAGAGGGGACCCAGAGGACCGGTGATGCAGTCTTTTGTTGACTGAGGTTGCAGGGGGAAGATTCCGTCGACCCACGGGAGATTTCTTCTGAGCTCCTGGTGCTGGGAGGAGGCAGGCTACCCACAGAGCATGCACCACCTAGAAACAGTCGAGAAAGCCGGCAGGATGAGGTGATACAAGGTTGCTAGTAGTCATCTTGCTACTTTGTTGCGGTTTTGCAGGCGTCCTGAGCAGTCAGCGGTCGATCCTTTGGTAGAAAGTGAAGAGGGAGATGCAGAGGAACTCTGGTGAGCTCTTGCATTCGTTATCTGAAGAATTCCCCTAAGGCAGAGACCCTAAATAGCCAGAAAAGGAGGTTTGGCTACCAGGTTAGGAGGATTGGCTACCAAGAGAGGTAAGAGCCTATCAGAAGGAGCTTCTGACATCACCTGCTGTCACTGGCCACTCAGAGCAGTCCAGTGTGCCCCCAACACCTCGGTTTCCAAGATGGCAGAGGTGTGGGACACACTGGAGGAGCTCTGGGCACCTCCCCTGGGAGGTGCAGGTCAGGGGAGTGGTCACTCCCCTTTCCTTTGTCCAGTTTCACACCAGAGCAGGGCTGGGGGATCCCTGAACCGGTGTAGACTGGCTTATGCAGAGATGGGCACCCTCTGTGCCCATCAAAGCATTTCCAGAGGCTGGGGGAGGCTACTCCTCCCCAGCCTTCAGTCCTATTTCCAAAGGGAGAGGGTGTAACACTCTCTCTGAGGAAATCCTTTGTTCTGCCTTATCTGGGCCAGGGCTACCTGGACCTCAGGAGGGCAGAAACCTGTCTGAGGGGTTGGCAGCAGCAGCAGCTGCAGTGGAGACCCCGGAAAGGCAGTTTGGCAGTACCCGGGTACTGTGCTAGAGACCCGGGGGCTCATGGAATTGTCCCCCCCCCCCTCCCCCCCCCCCCCCCCAAATACCAGAATCGCAGTGGGGTGACAATTCCATGATCTTAGACATGTTACATGGCCATGTTCGGAGTTACCATTGTGATGCTATACATAGGTAGTGACCTATGTATAGTGCATGCGTGTAATCGTGTCCCCGCACTCACAAAGTCAGGGGAATTTGCCCTGAACGATGTGGGGGCACCTTGGCTGGTGCCAAGGTCCCCACACACTAAGTAATTTTGCACCCAACCTTCACCAGGTGAAGGTTAGACATATAGGTGACTTCTAAGTTCTTAAGTGCAGTGGTAAATGGCTGTGAAATAACGTGGATGTTATTTCACGCAGGCTGCACTGGCAGGCCTGTGTAAGAATTGTCAGAGCTCCCTATGGGTGGCAAAAGAAATGCTGCAGCCCATCCTGGAACCCCAATACCCTGGGTACCTCAGTACCATATACTAGGGAATTGTAAGGGTGTTCCAGTATGCCAATGTGAAATTGGTCACTAGCCTGTTAGTGACAATTTGGAAAGCAGAGAGAGCATAACCACTGAGGTTCTGGTTAGCAGAGGCTCAGTGAGACAGTTAGGCATCACACAGGGAACACATACAGGGCACATACTTATGAGCACTGGGGCCCTGCCTGGCAGGGCCCAGTGACACATAGACTTAAACAACATATATACAGTGAAATATGGGGGTAACATGCCAGGGAAGATGGTACTGTCCTACAATGGGTATTTGTAGAATCTGATACATTAGATACGGGAGCATTTGAATTTAATTTGCGTTTTCTTGCTTTGTAGGGAGTTGCACCTTTTTGTGCAATAAAGTATATATTTGTTTATAAAATCTATCTATCTCATAGAGTATTAGGAGATGCTACATTTCTGGGGGGTTGGGATGTGGGCAAAGACTGCTCTCGGGAGCTCTAACCAGGCAACAAAAGAATGAATATGATAAAAACTTTCAAATGGGGGGGGGGGGAGATAAATGTATTTATCATCATCATCTTTCAGCATCACAAGTACTGAATCAAGTGACTTTATTGACAGGAATCATTTTTTATCTTGAAACATCCAAGAAGACCCCATGCCCTGACAACGTTGCCACTAGTTAGCCCAAACTGTCAGTTTGTCCTGTACTCTATTTGTGTAGCTTATATAGTTATTAGAGGTTGCAAACACATTTTTGCTTTCCTCTCTCGCTCTTTCTTTTTCTCCATTTCTCCCATATCTTTTTATCCTTCTCATATTTCTTGATGATTCCCCTTTATTTTTTCTATCCTTTTTTCATTATTTTTTTATTTATTATTTGTCTTGATCTTTGTCATGCTGTCTTTTGTTCCTTTGTTTCTGTTTGACTTTCCAGTATGTTAAAAGCTCAGTGCAGCCATTGGCTAATGAACGGAACCTCAGACATAATTACTCACAGGACCATCACCTACTAGGAGCTTAGTTGTCCCAGGGTATTATATAAGCACATGCTCACAAAAAACTCGGAGTGGCGGATCCTTGCACCCTCCCCACCACCTGGCTAAAAGGTCTTTCCATGCTTTTTTTGAGTTAAACAATGTACTTTCCTCTGGTCTGATTCAATTCAAGGAAGTTTTTTCCTTTAATCCAAGTTAAAATTCCTTCTGTTACAACTATAACGCTTTCCTTTGGGCAGTATAAAATGTGGGATCAATAATGGTGCAGTGAGCCAAAAAGAGGAATGATAGAGTGGAATGCAGTGCTGGTGAACTGTCAGTAGTTAAAAATGTGATTCAGTTTCAGTTATTCATGTTTGTCAACGATAGAGAATAGACATCCCTCTCGGTAACTCTTTCAGAGTGAGGTGTCCCTCTGGAGAAAGAAAGTACACTTAAAGACCTCATCATATCATCCCACATAGTCATCCATCTAAACATCTTGGGCAAACTAAGGACTTTGCAACTGCAGAGAGCTCTTTTATAGAGCTAACCCAACGATTCCCCCAGTAGCAACAGATTTACCCCATTTCTAGGTCTCGGCTCTAGGTGGCGCACATGCGCACCTTGAACCAAGGCTGCTGTGTCTTCATAGTGGGCTTCAAATCTGCCCACAATTTCCCCATTTGCGGACACCTTCGTTGCTCCATTTTGCGACATCCCGTTTGTGAGGGGCATGTGTACGTCATGCCTTTTCTGGTGTTTAGCCCTCCTTAAGAGCAATGCCCAACTACAGTTAAGGTTCGCAGCATCCATGCTTTCAGCGATTGTTTGGGACTACTTCATTTTGTTTTCAATGGCTGACCGGTCCTGACGCATATTAGGAGCGTTAGTGTTCCTGTTGCTCGTTTTTTTGTATGGCTGATTTCTTTTTGGTGAGTCTCTGCCTGTTTTCTATTAATTTCTTCTTGACCTCTGTTTCTGCTCTTTTCTTCCTCTGTGCATTTTTGTTTGTGCCATTCTGCTAATTTCTTGACTTCTATTTCTGCTGTCATTCTTGTATTTATGGTCCTTTTGTGTCGTCTGTTTATGCTTTTCTGCTCGATTCTTGTACTCTGTTTCTGACTTTCTGCTCTTGTATGCCTTGGTTTGTACCTTTCTGTTTGTGACATTCTGCTAGTTTCTTGCCTTCTACTTCTGAAAGGAAGCTGATTTCCTGCCCTCTGGTTGTCCCTTTGTGCTGGTTTCTTGCCCTCTTTGACATTCTGCCAGTTTTCTGCTTGTTTCTTGCCCTGTCTGTGGATTTCTGCTTGTTTCTTGTTATTATGCTGTGTGCCATATCCTTGTCCCTTGTTGCTTCTTTTCCCTGCCACTCACCCATCTGTCCTTTCTTCTTCACCCCCACCCGCCCCTGTTTCACCTCATCCTCGTCCCAACTTCCTTCCTTCATATCTGGAGTTTACAGCTCTTTCTGTGGCTTCTCATTAACCTGGAAGACCAGAGAGCACTCACTCCAGCAGTGCAACTATATTTGGGGCCCAAATACAGGCGCAGTCTTGTTGCGACTCTGCCTCATCCGTGACTCGCCCTTAGCGCTGCAGAAAACAACTCCACCTCCCCTTCCATTCACGACCCCCACTGCACTCCTATGCACCACCACCACTCCATTGCCAAATGCAATAGGTCGCCCATTGCCAAGCCCTATTGGCTTTGTGTAGGAATCTGGCCTGGTGTGTGATGGGTACCTAAGGTAATTACACCTTATACAAGGTCCAGGTATCCCCTCTTATTGAAGTGGAGGCAGTGTCTAGAAGCCAGGCTCTCTAGAGGTAGCTGTGGATGAGCAGCCAAGGCTTATCTAGGGGACATGCAAAGCTCATGCTATACCACTGTAGTCACACAGCACTTACATACATGAAGCTACACTGTGTTACAAAAATAAAGGTACCTTATTATGGTAACACAACACCAAAATTACTATAAAGGCAAAATTCTCTTAGGAGGTAAGGAGTGCACAAGTTATATACACTAGTTGTCAGAAATAGACATAAGAATAGTTAGAAAACAATGCACATAATGTAAAACACAATAAAGAATAGTGGACCTAAGGGGAGCACTCTTGCACTCTCATGGAATGCAAGAGTGTCACCCCCACCCAGGTAAGTGGAGTGTGTAGAGGGTCGCTGGGGGTACCAGGAAAGCACAAAGATAAGTACCACAATACCCTCCAGCAACCAGCAGAGCAGGAGTAAATTACTAGAATTTCCCCAGAACACACACCTAGAAGAAAAGAAGAGAATTGCAAAACCCAGAGATGACTGCAAGAAACCAATGGCGGATTCCTGAAGAGGGGGAACCGTGGAAAGAGGGGACCAAGTCTAGAAGACACAACAGAGTCAAGTGGGGGCAGGAGCCCCTACCCACCAAGCTGAGGATTGCAGGAGTTGGTCGACGGTGCAGAAGAGAAGTCAGCACTGCAGCCTCGGAGTAGAGTTCCTGGAGGATGCAGGTGATGTCCCATGCTGGAAGGAAGATTGCAGTCGGGTTTGCATGTCCGGACTCCACCAACAAGCACAGGCAAAACTTGCAGTTGGTGTAAAGTGGTGCTGCCGGGGACCAGCAAGGCCCAGGAGGACTCAACCCAGGATAGGGAGCCAGAGGGGCCCCTCAGTGTTGCAGAGAGCCCACACAAGCACAGGAAGCCTGCACAGGAGTCCCACAGGATGGATACACAGAAGGTGCAAATGGAGCCCACGCAGCACTACGAAGAAGGATCCCACACCGCAGGAGAGTAACTCAAGGAGCTGTGCATCGCAGGAAGGAGCCCTTGGGGGCTAGAGCTACACGAAGACTGAAGACCCCTTGGAAGAAGTGCCAGCAAGCCTTGGTAGCTGCAAATGACGTGATGCCCGGGGATACTGTCCTGCATGGGAAGGCAATGGCTTACCTCCACCAAAGCTGGACAGCTGGTAGAGAGGACTGTTTCGACTAATTCCAACCACCATCTGTGTTGCAGGATTCACGCAGCTCAGCAGGAGAGGGGATCCACACAGCCGGTCGTCGTTGCTTTTGGTGCCTGCAGATGCAGGGGGAGTGACTCCTTCACTCCAAGGAAGATTCCTTGCAGACTGAAGATGGGCTGTCCTCCGAGAATGCATGACCGGGGAAATGTTGCAGAAGCTAAAAGGAGCTGGAGAAACAATTTTACAGGCGAAGTCTTAGTCTTTGTTACAGATCGTCGGGCCGTGGAGAGTCCAGATGCAGTTTCTTTGGTCAGAAGTTGAAGTAAGGGATGCAGAGGAATCCTGCTGGAATCTTGCAAGCCGAATCTGAGTAACCACCCAAAGGAGAGACCCTAAATAGCCCTGACAGGGGGATTGGTCACCTAGCTGGGTGACCACCTATCAGAAGGATGATCTGATGTCACCTGCCTGGCCTGGCCACTCAGATGCTCCCAGATTTCCTTGCCAACCTTGGATTCAAGATGGCAGAACACAGGGACCCTCTGGAGGAGCTCTGAGCACCACCCCTGGGGTGGTGATTGACAGGGGAGTGGTCACTCTCCTTTCCATCATCCAGTTTCGCACTAGAGCAGGGACCGGAGGTCTCTGAACCAGTGTAGACTGGTTTATGCACTGGTTATGGTTAAGCATACCAGCGGCTTGGGGAGGCTTTCCCTACCAAGCCATGTAACACATGTTTCCAAAGGGGGAGGGTGTAACACACCCCCTCTCCCAACAGAAATCCTTTGTTCTGCCTTCCTGGGCTTGAGTTGCTCAAGCAACAGGAGGGCAGAAACCTGTCTTTGAGGTGGCAGCAACTGGGGCTGCTGGAAAACCTCAGAAGGCTGTAGGAGCAATGCTGGGGGTCCTCTAAGGAGCCCCCAGAGTGCATGGGATCATACAACTAATACTTGCAAAAGTATTGGGGTATGATTCCAACATGTTTGATACCAAACATGCCTAGGTTCGGAGTCACTATTATGTAGCTAGACCTAGGTAGTGACCTATGTCTAATACCCGTGTAAAATGTCGTCCCTGCACTCAAGTCCAGAAAAGTGGGTCTGGAGTTTGTGGGGGGAACCTCTGCTAGTGCAGGGGTGCCCTCACACCCAGGTACATGCACCCTGCCCTCTGGGTTGGGAGGGCCTACCATAGGGGTGACTTCTGGTGCAGTGACCTATAGTGAAATGGGTGCATGCATTTGGTTCACGCAGACTGCAGTGGCAGACCTGCAGAACCCTTTGCATGAGCTCCCTATGGGTGGCAGAATAACTGCTGCAGTACATAGGGATCCCCAGGTACCATAAACTATGAGCTTACATGGGGGCACCAGTATGCCAATTGTGGGATGAAATACAGAGTTTTGGGAAAGAGCATAATCACTGGGGTCCTGGTTAGCAGAATCCCAGTGAACACAGTCAAACACACTCGCATCTGGCATAAAGAGGGGTAACCAAGCCAAGAAAGAGGGTACTTTCCTACAGTTTGCCAATGCTTGTTTCTTCAGTCACTAGAGGAAAAGCATGACACATTTGATGGCCAGAGGGCTATCACACATTACACTGATAAAACACATTTTATGAAGAAAACAAATCAACTGTTTGAGCATTTTTCACATACACACCTGAGCAATCCCATCTGAAAGCCAGTTATCAAGATGTATAGTCAAATGTATTCACATATGGTACTCTCAAGCAACATTTACATTACATTCCTTAGCGCATATCTTTAAGGCTGCCACATGAACTAATACACACATTTACATAACTCTGGATATTCAGTCCCAACAAGAGAAATTAGTTGGGGAAATTAACATTACTTCAGATTCTAACACACTTGCCTGCAAGCTGTCACATGAGGAGGAAGGGTGCTGCTCAGCTATATATGCAAAGCGTGTGATCTATGGCAACACATGATGCAAACAGAAAAACGGTAACTGTTACAATCAGTTTGTAGCTTTTAGTACTGTATGTAGATTCACATGTACCGTAGTCATGTCCCAGAAGCGAGAAAGTGTTAAAATTATGGAAGCAGTTGTGAATTCATTTAAATAAGCCAGTACATAAACATTATAGATTTAGGTTACTACATACAGAAACCTAACCTTCGAAGGAAAATCGATCTAAGGTGTAGTTTGTCTCCTCGTTCTATTGTGGGATTAAGGGGAGGTACTATGCTTTCTCTCTCGAGAAACCCCTTATTCAAAGAAAAACACATTGTAATTTTCCGAATACAACGTTAGATGTCAGTAATGTGTAAACCCCGTGATGCTGCAGCAATAGATACTAAAAATAGATTATTACAGGTAAGTAAAATATTTTCCTTGCTTTTACTTTGTACTTTTCTTATAGTAACATTAAATCCAAGCAGATAGGAATGTTCGCTTGTTTGGACAGCATCTTAAGTGACAGCTGAGAGTGATACTGCTGAAAACAATGGTAAGTATTTGGCTGGCATTGGCTTTAAGACCCCTCTATTAAAGGTGCTCCAGAATCAAAAACTTGTTGGGAGAAAGTTACATGTGATTAGAATATACAGATGAGTTAGCATTGTAATCTTTGTGAATGTACCGCATAAACATGATTACACTGTATACTGTAAAAATCCCAACATCCATGTGGGCACTGTTGTAACAAACATTTTTGAAAAAATTAGCAAGTTTTGTGGCTGTGCTGTGCTACATTTAGAAGTATCCTTTTCTTTTAGGAAAATCGGTGCTATGTAGTAAAGATGCCCCAGCACAAGATTTAAGAACACTCTGTGAAACCTTACGAGGAACGAGCCGTAACGGGAGAAATTCAACCACGGGGGCATTGCAGACGAGTTGTGCACCAGCTACTTCCATTGGTGACCCTAAAAATGAAGTGTTTGATGCGCCACATGTGCTCCAAGATACGGAGCCAAGGATTATGCCCACAAAAAATTCTGTTGCTGAAGATTCCAAATGTAAAAGCACAGACCTGAAAGGTTGGGACACTGTGCCCAATGAGGCCTACCATCTACTTCAAAGACTTTTGGACCTAAACCCAGCAACAAGAATAACCGCAGAAGAAGCTTTAGAGCACCCGTTTTTTAGAGCTGCAAAGTTATGAAAAAGATTGAAATATGCAACTTGTGTTTGAATCACAGGAAATAGGGCTAAAGCATTCGCTCTGTTTTCACTTACAAATTGAGTATTGGGTATAGGGATATTTTAGGCTTTGTAATATATATAAATATATATATAGAGAGAGAGATATACATACCAAACAATAAATATTTTTGTGTTAAGTAAAGTGCAGATTTCTACATTTTTGCTCAAGATATTACTTCCGTTTGTGATTTGTGCCGTTTGCTTCCATAGTTGTAAAACTGTTATAAAAGCATGCATGTTTTCCAGATTTCTCACATATTAGACTGATCCTCCCTGGTCCTTCCTACCCTACACCATCTGGTATGGAGGTATCTGTGTCAGTCCAAATTACTTCTTAAAATATTGTGGCTTTTCTCAACTTTTTTTACTGCCATATCTAACAGCTACAGAGGGTGTCATCAGTGTGCCCTCCATGTTTTCCTGCCTTCTACCTCCCCAACACCTTATGCCATCCCTTCCCTTCCAGCGCTGCTCTAGGATCCCAGCCAGAGCCGTCTGGAATTGATGTAGCAACAGTTGTTAAAATGTTTTGTTACCCACTGTATCTACCTCATAGCAGGGAATTACTGGATTTGGAATCCAGTCATTCACTCTAATGACTCTGAGCTGCCTTTATTATAATTGTTCATTATAAACTGATAAGACTTCTAACATCCCAATGAACCATTAAGGCATCTAGCCTTTATCATTGGTTTGTCACCATACCCAACTCAGATATACTTTATTAGGTATACGATTTCCATCAAGGCAACCATCATGTATGCCTTAATAAAATTAGAAATACAAGACCCCTCAGGTTTTAGAGAATCACTTTTTTTTGTTGCCAAATCAGCTAAAGAGCATGATGCCTGCATTTTTCAATGAAAGCATCCATGGTAATGACAACATAATGATGAAAAGGTAAGTAAGCAGATGGTTTACTAAGAACATCATCTCCCAACAAGAAGAGTTGGCAACTGAATACAAGTTTATATCATTGTTTACATTTGAAGCGTAATTCATAACTAGCCAATCCTGAATGAAAGAATTTGCAGGAAAACATTCTAATAAGGCAATATACAGAGAAAGGACTAAAATAACTTACATGTACAGTCACACCTCCTTCCGTTATACAAAGAGAAAAAAAATCGAAGAGGAAAATCATGAAATGAAGTATCAAAACATACAATACATTGATGGAGGTATTAATACATTATAAATTGCTCCATTAATTATGATCTTCTAACATTCCTTGAGATTCTCATTTTGGGTTCAACATTTTTTGAAGATGCTGACGAAGTTGAACTTAACACCAGACTTTCATTAGACATATTAGCAGGTGAAAATGATCTGGAATCAGAAGAAATAACATAATTGTCAACTGAAGTAGCAGCAAAATGAGGATATGCCATATCATCCAAATTAGAACAAACCTTTTTAATTAACCCTGGCCAGTCTAGAAAACTCCACCATGATTATTATTAAGAAGTACTTTGAGTTTCATGACACACCTTATATTTATTTGACACATTTTCCGTAGCTTCACAATATTCTGCATCGTAGGATCCTCACTGGTATACATAAACACATAATATTGTCACGTATGTGTGGACCCCAGAAAACTACTTTTATATTAATTATATATGACATTCTTTACATGGAGGTAAACACCTCATTGTTAAGGTTGCCTCTCTAGTCATATGGTGAATACAGTCCAAAAACAGTACTGTAGCTTTAAGAATCCAGCAGCTTCCATCTCCCATCATGAACTCTACTGGCAGTTTGTCTCACAGCCCCAGTTCCTTTGAATGGCTATTCATGAGATATGAGAGGCGGTGGGAGGGTTGTTTATCAATTGAGTGAGGATACCTATAAAACAAAACCAGGATTACAAGTAAGTAACATTTGTCTTCTGCATTGGAGGATCCTCACTGTTAGTCATTCATAAACATAAAATAGTAAGCTGATCGCTAGTCTGTGATTGTCAAGAATTTTATACAAGAAAAATACTCCTGTGGGCCAGTACTCAAATACAATTTAGCCAAACAAACTCCATCAAGACAGCTTGACCTACTAAAGTGTCAGTTCTTGAATCTTTATTAAAACAATAATGTTTAGTGAAAGTGTGTTTTGGTTTCAAGGAAGCTGCTTTACAGATTCCTGTTAAAGGTACAGTTCTTAACCAAGCTGCAGAGACTACCCTACTGCGTATAGAGTGGGCCCTAGGTCTCCCTGGAAGAGATGCGAGATACACGAAATGCAAGAGACTATCCACCTAGCAATGAATTGTTTAGAAAAGAAGCCACAACGGTCCTAATAGGACTCGGGTTAATGTACTGTTGATTTGTCCTCCGTATATTCTTCGACCTATCAAGATGAAATTTGAGGACTGTTCTAATATTCAAGTAATATAAAGATAATTCCGCTGGGGAAGTTGGATTGTTAACAAATACTGGTAAGGTAATAGTCTGATTTATGTGAAAGAGCTTGGATTTTGCTAACTGTTCTACAGAAGTTATAGCTATGGAAAAAGCTACCTTACATGAACGGTGCTACAGGGAGGCATTATTTATAGCCTCAAATGAAGGAGCCAATAACTTTGATAAAACCAGAATCAATTCCCATGAGAGAGGAGGTGGTCTAAGTGGAGGATACGTTTTCTTCAATCTTTCCAAGAAATCTTTGATTACTGGGATGATAAAAATGATGTTGAGACTTTTTCTATAAGCAGTAATAGCAGCCGGATGAACTTTAATAGAAGACTGTTGTAAATTTGGATTGGCAGAATGAAGTAAGTAAGGATCAATAATGTCCTCTTGGTAAAGAACGGCGTTATAACCATTATTTAATCACCTTACAGAAAATCTTTTCCATTTGGAACATATGATGCTCTAGTGGATGGGCGTTAAGCTTCTCGTAAAATGTTCATACAGTCTTCTGGTAAATTCAAATGGTTGTACGCTATGATTTCAAGAGCCATGCTGCCAAATTCAGTTAATGTACATTGGGGTGAAGAATCATCTGTCTTTGCATCCTATATAGCAGGTTCTGTTAGCACATCAATTTCTTGTGGTGTTTGACAGATAGATGAAGACGCTCTGGATACCACCATTGCCTTGGCTGTTTGAGGGCTATTAAGATCTCTATTGTATTAGTGTCTTTCAGCTTGGTCTAAAGTGTTGGTATTGGAGAAATTGGTGGAAAAGCGTCAAGACATTTTCCTGACCAGTTGATCAAAGGGGCATTGCTCTGAGACCTTGGCTCCTACAATCTTGGTGTGTAATTTGGGCATTTTTCATTTGTTTTTGTTGTAAAGCTGCATAGATTTGGGAAGCTCCAATCATGAAAGATACCCAATACAGCTTCTTCTAATTCTCAATTGTGTTTTTTCTGAAAACACCTGCTTAGTAAGTTGGCTTGACAATTTTGTATTCTTGGTAGACGGATTGCTTGAATTGACAATCCTCTCACTGGTAACCAATGCAAAAATTATTTGGAGTCTAGTGATAGAATTCTGGACCTTGTGTCACCTTATTTATTGATATAGGGCACTGTTGTGTTGTCTGTTTGCACTAGGATTCTGTTCTTCAGTGATGGTAGGAAGGCTCTGAGGGCTAACTGGACTGCCTTCATTTCTAACACATTTATGTGGCAGAGATGTTGTATTTCTGACCTCTGTCTTTGAACGATGAGATCCTGAAAATTAGCTCCCCAATCCATCAAGGGATGCATATGTGACAGTCATTTGTGCTGGTAGGCCCTGATGGAAAGACACTCCTTTCAGAAAAGTCTTTATGGAACACCACCACTTCAGGGACTGTTTTGCCTAAAAAGACAAAGATACAGACAGAGTCAAAGTGCCCCGCCATTTGTCTTTCCTTTGGGATCATCGGTCTTCTAGACTTTGTTACAAAGGTCTCAGACTGAAGACCAGCATTGGGAATTAGATAACTACCTGATGCCATTGTTTTCAACACTGAAGTGATCTGACAAGCTGTTTCTGCCCTTTTTTGGGTACCAAAAAATATCTAGAATATAATGTATTTTCTTCTTTGAGCGGGAGGAACGTGCTCTATTGCATTTTTGTGGAGAAAAGTTCTTACTTCTTGATGTAATGGAAGTATTTGTTTTTTGATGTTGGTTTTGGAGTGATCGATGGAGGTGGAGCTTTGAGATAAAGAACAAACCCGATCCAGCCCATAGTTATAATTTTTCACTCTGCCAGATATTTTGTGACACTCCTTCCGCTAGAGTAGGTAACAGGAAAGGAGTGGAATGTTTGTTGTTCAAATTGTAAACATGTTTTTGAATACGATTTCTGTTGTTGTTGCTGTCTTATTCCTCTACTGTTTCTTTGGTGGTATTGAGCTTGTCGTTGTTTTTGCAGATAGCTTTGTGTTTGGGAATACGAGGGCCATTAAAGGAATTAAACCCTGTGTCTGTTTTGGGATCTATAATCCCCTTTTCTTATATTGAGCTCTGTAGAACGTTCTTTTCCTCTAAACCAACTGCTTTCAATATTTGAGACTTCTTCATGCGTTCCATTTTCTCATCTGTGTGAGGCCCAAATAAAAGTGCTCCAATAAAAGGTAAGGTCATGATCTTCAATTCTGTTTTCAAAGTTGTCAATCTGAGCCAAGAAGCTCTACGAAGCCCTGTGCCATGGCAATATGAGGTTACTGATAGGTCTGCTGAATCCAACGCTCTACTAATAGATTGATTGGATACTATAGGTAAGTCATTTGCAAGCATCATGAGTTACTCCCATAATGCTCTGTCATATTTGCACAACAGAGCTGAATTGCTTGAAGTTTTAAAAGCTACAGCAGCTGATTTCTCAAGTTTTTCTGCCTACCGCACCTAGTCTTTTACTCTCCTTTTCTGGTGAGACGGGTGCGAAAGCCTGTCTTTTTTTCTAAATGCTGAAACAATTACTGAATCAGGTTTATGTTCCTGTTTTAAGTATTTACAATTCAGTTCTTCTGGCTTGTATTTTGTAGATAGCCTGGGTCTTGCCGATTTTAGATCTACTATTGTTAGGAATTTTTCCTCTGCTAATACTTTAAAACCAGTAAACAGCAGATGTGGGCTAGGTGAGGCTCTAGGCTACAGTTTCTTCATGACAGAAACTGTTAATTTGTGAGGCTTCCATTTGGATGTTTAATTTTGTAGCTCCTCTGATTAGAACATCCTGGAAAGTTAGATCATCATCTACTGAAATGTTGTAATTGGTGCTGCAGTCAGAGAAGTAGGTCTGTAGGAGGTTAAGGAATCCATGAGGTGACTCTCCCAGAGAAAGTGTTACTGCTCTTGGTCTGACAAGGGCTGGTGACATGGATATTGAGCTGGGTACCATATTTGCCACTTGTGGCACTGGGTAAGGAGTCATCCGTGGAACTGGTAGACTTGTTAATGTTGTACATTGTCTGTATTGGTTTTTGACCTGGGTCCTATGGTAGAATTATGAACTTTGCAATTGGTAAAGGCTGAGTTTCCTCGATAGGAATAGTGTTGAGTGTGAAGACATGGACAAAATCAATGCCAAAGATGCCAACATCAAAGGTACCGAATTATTCCTCTTGATGGGTGAGTTCCTTGCCTCCAATCTACTCAGTGGAGATTTTGACATTAGTCTTAACATTGATTTAGTCAACACTGACTGATGAGGTTTTGTTGTTGAAGGATGTGGCGGAAAGCGTTGCGACATTGAAGGATGGGATGTTGGTGCAGGAGTCGAAGTCACTGGTTTTGAATGTACTACTGGAGCTTGTACCTGAGGTATCCGCATCAAACATGTTGACCCAATGGTCTTGGCATGGTCTTGACATCAGCAGGTGCTCTTAGAAAGGGGAAAAGTGCCTGGAATAGTGGTAACCATGTTTTCTCCACCCCTTCTCTTTAGAGCTCCCTCAGTGAGAGTCCTTCTCAAGAGTTTCAGAAGAGGGAGTTCCCCTCTGTTATGTTTTTTTTTTCCTCTTTTTCCATCTTCCTCCACTCTGAGGTGTTCTAGTTTACCATTGAGCTTAATTCCCTCTTCATCAATGAGTCTACGTTTTGTCATTTTATACAGAATTCACACTTTTTGACTACACCTGTTGTATGAGGATCAATTATTTCCTTGCACATGAGGAGTATTTAACAAAAAGAAAAGGCATTTTCAATTAGAAATTCCTCAAATTGTGGCGAAAAGGTAAAATATCCTAATAAACAAGGATTAAAGGTGAAACAAAAATGTAAACTGTAAGGTAATGTTGTGTGATAAAACTGGGATTTGAACCCTGAGGTGTTCTGTAATCCTCTCAGCAAGAGCCGGAAAAAAGAACCCAACTAAACTGAAAGAAGCTTTACCTACACCATTATTTGATGATAAAATAATAGCTTATGTTCAGTCCTCTAGTGAAAAGGTTTGCCCCTTAGATACATATGGAAATGCTCTACGAACCAAGCACAAGCCAAAGCTGCTCTTTCAATCTTTGGTCTCAGTCATGGGTAATTGTTTAGAAGCAAAGGCAATCAGGTGTTCAATGTTACTTTATTTAAATCCACGCCTATTCCCTTTAAACTGGCATCAATCATAATCACTTTCAAAGTATTGTGAGAAAAGGGAGACAAAGGCAATGAATAAATGATTTCTCTTTTTAAGACACAAATGCATCTTCCTGTCTTTGTGTCCACTCATATCAAATATCTTTTTAAGTAACAATCGTAATTGTAACGCAGCATCACAGAAACTTTTAACAGATCTCGAATAACATTCACACGCACCTAAAAAAAATAAAAAAAATCTGAGCTTTTCTTATCAAGTGCCTGTAAATTTTCTATTGCCTTTCGAAAATCTTTTTTCGATGAACTACCCTCCCTTAAAATAGAATGGCCAAGCTATTCATCTTCTGATACCAAAAATTACATTTACTGTAATCAAGTGGAATTACTATTCCTTTTTTGTTCCGAAGTGGATGAGACTTTGTCTAGAAGTTGACAGTGTTGAGTCAGACTACACCAGAATATCATCCTAAAACGCAACCAGTCCATTGATACCGTGTGAGGAAACAGGCCGAAGCTCCCCTACTTACTGTGCACCAATCTCCAAGACTGCACTGCCGACTTCTGATGCCGTAGGAACACCTACAACAGAAAGAGAGGAAGGATTAATACAGGAAAAACAGACCAACAAAATTAAAAAAGGACTACCATGTTTTTGGAACACCAGGGAGGAGTTTCTAGCAACCAGGACCAATCATGTAGGAGAGGAGGAGGAGGAGAAAAGGACGCCACAGAAGGACAAAGAGGCAGCGAGAAGGAAACCGAGACAGACAAAGGAGGAGAAAGCGAGATGCAAAACGGAAAGAAACCAGCCTGTGAAACCGATGTATCTGGAGAAGCCGCCAGCCTGAACGAGGCCCCTGACACTTTGAGTGCAGAATGGTGGGTGCCACCGGAGGATGCCGGAGAGCCGCTGCAACCCAAGAGAGTTGCAGCATAGCAATGAGTGTTGAAGGGAAGGGTGTGAGAATGGGGCGGAAGAGATCATGGGATGGAATGGAATAGAGATGGTTGTTAATGCCGACTGCGTAGCACACAAAGAGTTCTTTCTTAACTCTGACATATCAGATCTTGCATTCTAAAAGCACTGGTTAGGACCATTGAGAAAAGTAGTCCTTGACACCGGGCGATGTTGTAGGCCATAAATTCCAAACAAACTAGGTGCATGCTTTCCCTATGCCCCAGCAGAAACGTATCCCCAAAACAAAGCCCCTACCCTAGCTGTTGGGGCGCAAACACAGGTGTGGTGATGAATAAAAGAAGGAAGCATTTCCTAACTTATACTTATCGCTGGTTCTCATTTCTTTGAGACTCTGGATGGCACCATCTTCACAGAATAATCCTGGGAAAAAGCAAAGAAGACCATTACAGACAGATCTATTGGCTACCATCCTTGTCATATGTTTATTCCTTCCTGCAATATTATTAATAAATGTCACCACTGAGGATCCTTTCCAACCTCCGCATTCATATATCTGCCCAGCCCTTTCCACATACCCCTAAACACAATACATACGTTTTTGGGACACAAATGCAGCAGAAACAAGAACAACCAGCATCCTGACAAATCTGAAAGCTCCATCCGGTGTAATAAAAGTGGTAATCTGGCATACTCTACAGTCCACTAAATCTGACTTGAGTTCTATGGTTGTGAAAAATGTTGCCGCCATCTTATTTAGCAAAAAATAGCTCTTGAATGCATGGCAGAGAATGGCAATGCACTATAATTTGCTTGTCTGACCTAAGGTTTACGCCTATTCTTAAATTGCCAGTTAGCTTTTCCACCAAAGCAATATAGGAAACCCACTCTGCTGTGTTTAATGGCTCAATTACCCCTATTTTATACAACTCACTTCCAACAGAAAGTGGCACATGTCTGATCTTATGTTTAATCGAAAAAGCATAATTCTTCAATTGGACATGATATGAAAAAATGACGACTTTATACAACTCTTTACAAAATAAGCTCTAATACTCCTTCCATTCATCATAATAGTAGCTAATCCCTTACTCTGTCACAAACGTGCTGGATATCCCATTCTGCGTCATGATTTCCATAGGATAAAATGGAATTGTAATACGGCGGATGGGATATCCGTCACATTTGTGACAGAGTAACCCCATCCGCCAAACTCAAAATCAGGCCCTAAATATTTTAGCTCAATTCATGCTAGGTGGATTTGGACGATAGCAAAACAGGTGGTGAATTTCCACTGGTTGTACTAAATATGTATCGTATACTTAAACAAGCATTTGCAATGCAATGGGTCTCGCGTTTGCTAGAGTAAGAGCTATTTGCGTTGTAATTTCCGAACTGGACATTTCTTGCCACATAAACTGAAAATAAGTAAAACAGAAGTTCGTTCGCAGTCAAACGTATTATCGGCAACAATGCAATTATCCATGTAACAGAGTCGATGTGATGCAAATTGCTGGACTGCTGCTCAGCGAGATCGTGCTGCGTAGAAAATAAATAGAAAAAAGTAGTCCAGAAACCATATGGAAAACATAGAGCCTCGTGTGTTTTCAGTAGTTGGCCGGTGCGCTCGAGGAGGGCTAAACACCGGAAAAAAACATGATGTATGCATGCCTTCCACTAATGAAAGCAAGCGAGTTTTAAAAGGCAAGTCCACAAACCAATGAAAGTGATGGGCATGACATGGGTGTGGTTAAAAGCCCACAGAGGGATTACAGCAGGGACAGAGCGCTTTGCACTCAACCCTGAAAATAAGAAGGTGGGGTGGGAGATGGAGAAGGAGGGAACTACACAGCAAAACAAATAGATATAAGTATCTACAGGGGTATGAATGCCTTGCCTTTTGGATTTTTGAGTAGTGGTATTCGCTGCAAGAAAGTGGTTGGCAGCAGTGCTCCAAAGCTGTGGGTTTGGGTGAATGGTTGTTTTTTTTAATTATTTTATGTTTTTTATTATTGGTTCCAGGAGAACATCAGTGTGAAAGCAGTAACGTGTGCCACAGCCCAGCGCCAGAGGCCCTGATGCACTCAGTCGCAGGGAAAATTTGCATTTATTAGTGAGTGCACAGGAAAAATAATTTTAAATGGAAAGGTGGAGTGAGTTAGGGAGATTTCTTCTTAAAGCCGAGATCGATAGGCTAATGGTGAAAAAATATTATAAAAATAACACAAACCACTCCCCAAATCCCTCAAATATACCCCCAATCCCCAAGTCTGAAACCAATTTGCCATTTGGTTCACAGAGTCCCCATGTCACAAAACAGGTTGGCAGGAAGTAAACAATTCTGATTTGTTCCGATATGAGCAAACAAATAACATCCAACTTATTATTTTCAGTTGAAGTGCACGTTTTATGTTTTTTTTTCACCCCAATTTCCGTATTGGACAAAAGAGTTTGCGCCTCCCCAGTTCTCCAGCCCACTAATACACTGTGATGTTTATTACATAAACAACTGCTGTCCCTGTGCTGTCTTCTCCTTCGCCTCCCCCAATTTTATGATTTATGGTGTTCGCGCTTGTATGACAACCCTGCTCTAAAGAGAGAAATAAATATATTGTTTTTTAAATGTTTCACCACTGGAAGGCCGCAAAAAGTTTAGGCGGTCAGAAGGAAAAAGAACAAAACGCCACTATTTTAATATGACAAACACGAGTGATGAATATACTTATTCAAATTCACGATGTGTTTTCTCTCGCCCTCTCTGTAAGTTAATGTTCCTCGGTGAAAGTAGGAGCCTACACTGGTCCGGTTAATGGGTTCGGTATTAGCTGACTCTAAGGATGCATACAAACACAAGTGTCTCTGTGGGCTGTGAGCAAGCTTTATGGCTCAGGAGCGACTGGAGCTGTAAACAAGGAGAAAAGGCACATCTCGGCCTCTCTGCGCCGCTTCCTACTTCAGTTCTTGCCCGGGGGCGGCATCATATCATGAAGGGAATTTGTATGTCCAGTGCTGTCTGTGGCCAGTTCAGCACCATTGTCAACATATCTGGGCTCAGAAGCAGTAACTTAAGAGCCTCCCCCTTGCAAAGCACAAGGAGCCCCCCTCCAACCCAGTCAGGAGTCCATCCGTGCTCACTGCTGGCCACTGCATGGTGTTTGACTGTGTGCTGCACATGGGCCACCTGGCACGCGGAGGCTAATGTTATGAAAGTTAAAGCAGGCATGTGTACGGACTTAGGTGCGTGGCGAGCAGTGTTTTAGCCACCGAAGTGCGGCGTAGGTTCATGCCTCCCAGAAGTAGCTGTATTTTCATGCTTTGTGATAGCGGGGGGAGAGGCATTGGCGTGTGCAGGAATATTCAAGACAAGAATGAAACCTAGCGGCACTTATCTACGTAACCGGCAAAAGTGCAATTAACTATGAAACATCGTCGATGTTATGCAAAGCGCTCGACTTCTGCCAAGTGAGATCGCACTGCGAACAAAAGATAACAAGCACCCACACTGTTGAGGTGAAACGGGCATATGCCTAAAAAAAAGTCCCTTACAGAATAGATAAACAGGACATAGTGTAATTCCACAGTACTTTGTGCTGCTCCCAAAGTGAAAAAAGGCAGGACAAAGAGGCAGAACTGACCACTAGCAAGCAATGATTTTTGAAGGACATTGCAATTAACAAATCAAAATGCTGGAACTCACTCTATTGTATACTTTAGTATACAGCAGGCCGAACACCAAGGCTCGACCTAAAAAGGGTGTAAGTTGGCAGACATAAGGTTTAAAAAAAAAAAAAAAACTGCAAACTTCCCTTTTTTTCACAACTTAATTTTAGGTTTAAAAAAAAAAAGAAACAAGACACATAGCATTGACATATCTGAAAACATATAGTCAGTTACAGTCGATATCATAAAAGTATGCAATCCATCATACCTGCATTCTTAACCCCTCGTCCTCCCTCCCAAACCCCACCGGGCAGAGCCCCCACCCTCTGATTCGCAGAAGGTATAGGAATGTGTGAGTGACTAGTCTCCTTGTGAAACCGGCGATGTCTCTCTCTCTGTTTCGGAGGAAGCCAGATCACAAAACCCAGATGCCCTCAAGGTTTTAGACATTGCCAGCTGTATCCCCCTTTCATGTAAATGGTAAGAGGGTGCCATATTGCATCAAATTTTGAGACCCTTTCACAAACAATAGCAGTGAGTTTTCCCATGGCATAAATAGTCCATACTTCCCCACCACATGTTAAGCATGGGTGCCTGAGATAGTTTCCACATCTGGAGCACACGCACGGCTAGGACAAGGTGGGAGAAGGCCTGCCTTGAAGAATTGTGTGGGGTACAGTTGATCTTTTCCTTGGTCCCTGTAGGAAAATGGGTCCCTGTTGCAGTTACCCCCCCACTTTTTGCCTGTTATTGATGCTGACTTGACTAAGAAGTGTGCTGGGACCCTGCTAACCAGGCCCCAGCACCAGTGTTCTTTCACTAAAAATGTACCATTGGTTACACAATTGGCGCACACCTGCCACACAGATAAGTCCCTTGTAAAAGGTACCAGTGGTACCAAGGGCACTGTGACCAGGGAAGGTCCCTAGGGTCTGCAGCATGTGTTGTGCCACCCTAAGGGACCCCTCACCTAATACATGCACACTGCCAGTGCAAATTGTGTGTGTTGGTGGGAAGAAAAAGGCAAAGTCGACATGTCATCCCCCTCAGGGTGCCATGCCCACAAAACACTGCCTGTGGCATAGGTAAGTCACCCCTCTAGCAGGCCTTGCAGCCCTAAGGCAGGGTGCACCATACCACAAGTAAGGGCATAGCTGCATGAGCACTATGCCCCTACAGTGGCTAAATCATTTCTTAGACATTGTGAGTACAGTGTAGCCATACTGAGTATATGGTCTGCGAGATTGTCATTATGAACTCCACAGCATCATAGTGGCTACACTGAATGCTGGGAAGTTTGGTATCAAACTTCTCAGCACAATAAACCTGCACTGATGCCTGTGTTGGATTTATTAAAAAATGCACGCGAGGGCATCTTAGAGATGCCTCCCTCCCCCCCACCCATATATTTTATTTAATCCTTCAGTGCAGGACTAACTGGTCTGTGCCAGCCTGCCACTGAGATGAGTTTCTGACCCCCTGGGGTGAGAGCCTTTGTGCTCTCTGAGGCCAGAAACAAAACCTGCACTGGGTGGAGGTGCTTCACACCTCCCACCTGCAGGAACAGTAACACCTACCAATGAGCTAGTGGAGATGACTCCCCTCGGGCACAGCCCCCACTTTTGGCGGCAAGCCCAGAGGAGATAATGAGAAAAACTAGGAGGAGTCACCCTCCAGCCAAGACAGCCCCTAAGGTGTCCTGAGCTGAAGTAACCCCTGCCTTAGGAAATCCTCCATCTTGCTTTGGAGGATTCTCCCCCAATAGGATTAGGGATGTGCCCCCTTCCCCACAGGGAGGAGGCACAAAGAGGGTGTAGCCACCCTCAAGAACAGTAGCCATTGGCTACTGCCCCCCAGACCTAAACACCCCCCTAAATTGAGTATTCAGGGGTGACCCTGAACCCAAGAAATCAGATTCCTGCAACCTGAAGAAAGGACTGCTGACCTGAAAGCCCCGCAGAGACGATGGAGACAACAACTGACGTGGCCCCAGCCCTACCGGCTTGTCTCCAGACTCCAAGAACCTGCACAGCGATGCATCCAGTGGGACCAGCGACCTCGGAGGACTGACCTGCACCTAAAGGACCAAGAACCTCCAGAGGACAGTGGCTCTGTCCAAAAACAGCAACCAAGAAACTAACTTTAAAGAGACTCTCGCCTCACTCCGAAAGAGTGATTCTTCACACCCTGCACTCGACACCCCCTGCTCGAGTTCAGGAGAATCAAAACCGCAGAGAGGACTCCCAGGCGACTCCAACAACATGGACCCCCTGAGTCGACCTCCCTGCACCCATACAGCGACGCCTGCAGAGAGGATCCAGAGGCTCCCCGAACGCGACTGCCCGGTAAGAAAGGAACCCGATGCCTGGACAAAGCACTGCACCCGCAGCCCACAGGAACGAGAGGAACCAACCATTGCTGCAGGTGTGACCAGCAGGCAGCCCTCATCCTAGCCCAGTCTGTAGCTGGCCCGAGAAACCCCCCTGTGCCCTGCCTGCATCGCCAGAGTGACCCCCGGGTCCCTCCATTGCTTTCAACGCAAAACCCGACACCTACTTTGCACACTGCACCCGGCCGCACCTGTGCCACTGAGGGTGTATTTTGTGTGCCTGTGTGTCCTCCCCACCCCAGTGCTCTACAAAACCCCCCTGATCTGCTGCCCGAGGATGCAAGTACTTACCTGCTAGCAGACTAGGGCCGGAGAACCCCTGTGCTCCATAGGTGCCTATGCTATTTGGGCCCTACTTTGACCTCAGCACCTGACCGGCCCTGTGTTGCTGGTGCTTGGTGCTTGGGTTGACTTGAACCTCCAACGGTGGGCTGCCTATGCCCAGGATACTGAACTTGTAAGTGCTTTACTTACCTGAGAAACTAACCAGTACTTACCTCCCCCAGGAACTGTTGATTTTTGCAGTGTCCACTTTTAAAATAGCTTATTGCCAAAACTGTGTACATTACTGTTTTGATTCAGAGTTCCATACTTAACTGTGTGAAGTACCTTACAATTTATGTAATTACCTAAATTCTGAATCTTGTGGTTCCAAAATTAAGAAAATAATATTTTTCTATATATAAACCTATTGGCCTGGAGTTAAGTCTTTGAGTGTGTGTTCTCATTTATTGCCTGTGTGTGTACAACAAATGCTTACACTACCCTCTAATAAGCCTACTGCTCGACCACACTGCCACAAAATAGAGCATTAGTATTATCTAATTTTGCCACTATCAACCTTTAAGGGGAACCCTTGAACTCTGTGCACACTGTCTCTCACTTTGAGATAGTATATACTGAGCCAACTTCCTACAGCCCCATAGAAGGATCAGCTGGTTGCAGGGTAATGAAACATTGGTTATAGAGTGTATCCTGAGGAGGACTTTGTCCCAAAATGCCTGGATCATTGGGCAAGTCCACCACATGTGAAAGAAGATACCTCTGTTCCCGCACCCATTTCCAGGACAGCTTTGAACTCCTTTGATCTGATGGAGCCTCACAGGAGTGAGGTACCACGGATCAGTATTTTGTAGGCATTCTCCTTGTAGTGGAGGCAAGTAGATCTGGTGGGAGCCCTCTGGCCTCTAGTCTTCTATGACTTTTCAAAAATCTTAGTATCCAGTTCCCTTTCCCACTGAGCTACGTATGCATGTTTTTTAATGGGGGTGAGAGAGAGAATACAGCAATCTATCCATGAGATGCCTTTGCAGTGAATATTTTTAGTAAATAAGGATTCAATGGGTGATTCTTCTCTCTTCGTGGCTGTATGAGCCTGATCCCTCCCCACACAGTGTATTGCTTCGGTGACCCTATATGTGTTGCATCGAATCAGTGTGTATTACGCCATGAGGTTCCCTCCAGTCCAAAGGTCATTATTGTCATAAACATCCCTCAAAGTAGGGGACTAGCCGTAGTCCCAAGAAAAGGAACTGGGTCTGACACGCCAAGGGGAAAGTTTGGGTTATGTGCAATTGGGTGAAGGGATAGGTTGGGAATGCTTGTTTTCTCCTAACGGTTTGCCAGTTTGCCAAGAGGGTGGCCGTCGGGGGAGAAGAAGTGGTAGTAGGCCCTTATGAGCTGCCGCTGGCAGCCACAAAAGTCCACCTAGGGGGATCTGGGAAATGGCTTGTTCCACCTGCACTCACGGCTTACCTTCAGGGTTGTGGTTACAGTCAAAGGAACAACAGAATTGGGCTGCTTGCATGTATGCAGTTACGTCAGGAAAACCCAAACCCCGGCTCGGCTGTTGAACGGAACAAGGATGATGTGGCCACCCTTGGAGATGTGCTCTTCCATACAAAGTTGAGCATTTTGGTTCGAATCAGTGTTTAGGTTGGTTTAGGGATGGCCAAGCTGAAAAGCCTGGAGGACATACAGGAGCCAGGGCATGACATTCAGTTTGAGACTTTTCAGCCATCTCAATCAGGATATCTCCAGTTTGCCCCACCTATAACGATCCCTGAAAAGCATGATCAACGGGGGAATATTGCTATCATAGAGGGTTCTTGTGTGGGTGGGAATCTGAATCCCTGGATTGGTGATGGTTGATGTGGCCCACGTGAACCCACCCCTCTAAATGGAATCCCAAAGGGTACCCTGCGGGTGTGCCACCCCCATTCCTCTTGATTTATAGTAGTTAATTTTATACCCCAATACCTTTGTAAAGTGGTTGAGTTCCCTCTGGAATGCTGGATTTGAGGACTATAGCAAAGCAGAGGCTATCATTGGCAAAGGTACCAATTTGTGCTCTTTGTCACACGCCATCATGGCATAAATTGTGAGTTTATTCTGGATCCTGTAGACCAGGTGTTTCATAGTCCAGGTGTAGATGAAGGGGACAATGCACACCCTGCCTCATTCCCTTAGTCAGGGTGTTGTCAGAGTGAAGGCAGCATTAATGTTGAGTTTTGCAGTCAGCTTGTTGAAACTTGCCTGGATGAAAGCTTTCATCGTAGGGCCCATGTGAACTCCACCTTCAACAAATATGCCTAATCTACTATTTTGATTGGCTGATGTTGCTGCTCCACCACTTCCATGAGAGCTACTGCGAGCCTTGTATTGTCATTAGCCTGCCTATTGCGAATAAGACCCGATTGTTGAGGGGCAGTAAAGGTCTGCCAAATTGGCTAAAGGTGGGCTACGAGGACAGATGCAAAAAGTTGTACATAGCTATTCAGTAGTGCGTTTGGCCTATATAAGGAGCATAGCATCGGAAGATTTGTCAGGTTGTAGAAGAAGGGTAAGTGGGACCCCAGCATTGTATCAGTAACTATCCCTAATGTTAAAAGGAATTAAAAACCCTTGGTCAGTAGTGAAGCATAGGTTTTTATAGAAGGTGGTAGGAAACCCATCAAGGCACTGAGGTTTGTGGGATTGGAGGTTGCTAATTGCACTCCGGACCTCGTATGGAGTGATATCCTCCACCAACATGTGCAACTCAGTCTCTCTGTTCGGGGCTCATAGTTTTAGATATATTGCACTTGGAGCTGCTCACTAACATCTGGACCTAATATAGAGCTGTACAGTAGCCCTGGAAGAGGGCAAGGATCTCCGAGGTCTCCTAATGCAGCTGGGCCACCTCATTGTTGTGTCTCTTTGATATGATTACGCATCACTCGCAAGTGCAATTTATAGGCCGAGTCTATCTGTCTTATCCACACACAGTAAGTTTGATTGACTTAGTGTAATTTCTTGCCTGCCTCCTTCATCAGTGTCTACTCTACCTCTCCCTGGAGTCTGCAGAGAACCTGCATATAAATGCAGGCGTGTGGTATCTATTTTAATAAGGTGAGTCTTCTGGAGCAGCACCACATCAATCTCCTTCTGTCTATGCCATTGTAGTAAGACTTTGCTTTATCTGGGAGTTTAAGCCATGTATGTTAAGTGAAACTATGTGTAGAGTTGTCATGGCATGTTGAATAGGTACCTTTGACTACGTGAATGCTATGATAAAGGAAACGTGCCCCCCACCATGCCAACTTGGGCCATGCTGTGTGTATGTCACTGGAGTAAACAATAAACAAACCAACAAAAACTGAAGAAATTTAGCTGCTGCATCCTTTCAAACCTCTCTCTGGGTCTGGATCCAAGAGGGAGTCTCCCTAATTGGGGAAAAAGGGCAGAACATAATGGCATCATCAGGTATTGTCTGGAGAATAAAGGCAGACTCCTGGAACAAACAAGAGCCCTCCTTCCCCAGTCAGCTTCCAGAGTAGGACAGTTATGTACAGCAGAAGGTGAAGGACAGGTATCATAGCACTCTTTGTAGCCCCTTCCGAGGCCTATTGTACCTCCAGAAAAAGTTCAAGGCAGAGTGTCTACCCCCTGATGACTTCTTAAAATACCGCTATTTAGGAAATGCAAAACGGGACTTTAATACATCTGGCCCTTATTGTCCCAACCTAAAAACAAAGAAGCATACTAATAACATCGTACTTGATAATCATGAAATCCAACAGGTGGGCATTTAAATTTTAACATTCCGACTTAACATAACATAACATTATGCATATTCACATGATACAACTGGGTGGGATAATCCTCACCTCCGCACTCTTAATAGAATTGAACATTTTTGACGCAGCAGCTAGAAAATGTTTTATTCTATGGCAGGACCGGAGGCTTCGGATTATGCTAGGTAAAAGCTGATTATCCCCTGCTGAAGCTACATTGACAATAGGTTTATGATAAAATACCTTAAAGGTAGAAGCTGAAGACCAGTCTGCTGCAGTCATGATGTCTTTTAAATGAGAGCCTATGCAAAAGGCTTTGGACGCCATGGCCCCTCTAACAGAATGTGCACCAAATTTAGTAATATCAGTCCCAGCCTCCCTTAGGATCCACTTAACCCATCTTGTCAAAGTAGCTGAAGACACCGGTTTATATGGATTCTGTAACAAAATTAACAACTGACCCTGGGTGTCTCTATGAAACTCTCTGGTCACAGCCTCGTAAGCTTTCAAACGTACTACACATAAATTTCCATTATGAGGAAACGCTGGGTAAGAAATGCAACATGAAGCTATTTTGGTATGTCTGGAAATAGAAAAAGAGACTCCTGAAGGAGTAAATACTCCACCTGATAAATCCAGAGCTCTGACATCTGACATCTGACATGCCTGTAGGTTACAAGGCATAAAAGAAGGGTATGCTTTGCTGATAACTGTTTACGAGACAAGTCCTCATTACAAGACCAAGCCTGTAAGAAGTGTAAAACAACATCTAGATCCCCTAAATCTGAATATCTGGGTTGAGGGCGATGCACCATCCTTACACCTCTAAGAAGCTTGCAAACCAATTATGGTGCAAAGCGAAGACGTTGTTCAGTTACATCTGTCTTGAACTGTCCAACTCCTTCAGGACTTGGGGTTCCTGATCAACTTAGACAAATCCAGCCTGTCCCCGTCTCACTCTATAAAATTATTAGGTTTCCGAATGGATTCAGTTCTAGCTCAATTAAGTCTTCCCCTCTCCATGTGGATAGCCCTTGCCTCTCCAACTGTATTATTGAAGACACTGGCTTGCCTAGTCAGACTACTTGCATCCTCAATTCAGGCAATTTTTCTCTGTCCCTTGCATTACCGGGCCCTTCAGCGTCTCAAGAGCTTGCACCTTCACAGAGGTGTAGCATACTCAGACCAGATTCCGTTATCAAATGAAGCTCGAGCGGAGATAACATGGTTGAATCATATGGATACGTGGAATGGCAAGGCCACATTTGCGTCCTCACCGGAGTTGAGTTGTGTGTTCCCCCACCGGTTTACCCTCCAAATGCAAATGACCCACAGAAATCTCAGACTTAAAATTTATTAATAGTTATGTATGCCAATCCTTGCGACGCCAGCTTGGAAAAAAAATTAACCATCATGTTAATGGTTGCCCCCGAGGGATCAACACACCGTTCTCCACACCAACCAGCCTATCTCTGATGCAGACTCATATCGCTTATGAGTGGAAGGGGCCCAGGGTTGGGATAAGAACATAGCGTTTTCTGAAACTCCAGGCACTTGCCAACGTCTCTGGAAAGTCTCAAAGCCATGAGGGACAAGTGTCCCGCTATTACTAATGGATGAGGAAGGCCCGCCGTATCCAAGAGTAGCGACTGATGAAACTGGATCCGAACTGGAAGGGCATATGTTAAGGACGTTGCCACTGGGAACCAAGGCTGAGCCTTCCTAAGAGGGGTCACCAAGACCAGTTCCGTCGACCTCCTCCATACCTGAGAAAGTACTCTCCGAATCACGGCGAAAGGGGGAAAGGCATAAAGAAGACCGTCTGGCCATATCTGTAGGAATGCGTACGATCCTGCCGCTAGAGGATCTGGTCTCCAGCTGTAAAACAGCAAAAGGTGCGAGTTCATGCAAGATGCAGAGAGGTCAATTAGACAAGCACGCCACTGCTGATTGAGACTGAGAAATCCTTTGCGATCCAGCATCTAATCGCTGTCATCCCTTAGAAATCGAGAGTTCCAATCTTCTATCGTATTGGAACCTCCTGGGAGATATTCTGCTGTCACTTCTATGTGATGTTGAAGGCAGAAGTTGCAGAACTCCTTGGCAATTTCTGCAAGTACACGGGACCTGGTGCCCCCTAGTCAATTGATATAACGGACCGCAGAAATGTTGTCCATACGAAGCAGAATGCAACAAGTCGCTTTGCGGGGTGACAAAGTCCCTGCTAGAAGTTCCAGGCAATTGATATGGAGACTCTGCTCTGCCATCGACCAGTGACTCCTGGTTTCCACTGATCTACTACCTGCACCCCAACCGCAATGGCTGGCATCAGATTCTGTCACCCTCTCTGGTGGGGACGCAAATGTGGCCTTGCCGTTCCACGCCTCCATATGATTCAACCACCATGTTATCTCCGCTCGAGCTCCATTCCGTAATGGAATCTGGTCAGAGTATGCTAGACCTCTGCAAAGGTGCAAGCTCATGAGACGCTGAAGGGCCCGGTAATACAAGGGACCCAGAAAAATTGCCTGAATTGAGGATGCTAGCAGTCCAACTAGGCGAGCCAGTGTCCTCAATGATATAGTCAGAGAGACAAGGGCTCACCTAAACTTGATTGCTCTCCACTTGGAGAGGGGAAGACTTAACTGAGCTAGAACTGAGTCCACTTGAAAACCTAAGAATTCTATAGAGTGAGACGGGGACAGGCTGGATTTGTCTAAGTTGATCAGGAACCCCAAGTCCTGAAGGAGTTGGACAGACCAAGACAGATGTAACTGAACAATGTCTTCGCTTTGCACCATAATTAGAATATTGTCTAAATAAATGATTAGGCACATCCCTTTTTCCCTGAGGACCTGCACCGCCAGCCATAAAAGTTTGGAAAAACACCAAGGGGCTGATGAAAGGCCAAATGGGAGGATGGTAAACTCGAACCATTGGTCTTGCCAGCGAAACTGGAGAAACTGACAGTGCAGAGCGTAAATGGGGACTGTTAGATAAGCATCCTTTAGATCTAAGCCTACTAACCAATCGCCCTCTTGTAAGAGATCTCGCAACAGATGTATACCCTCCATCTTGAAGTGACAATACACTATCCAAGAGTTGAAAGATTTGAGGTTGAGAACCAGACGGGAGCCACCACCTTTCTTTTATACCAAGAAAATCATGCTAACAAATCCCCCGGGATGAGGGGTCATCTTGACAATCACTTGTTTGTGAGCAGCAGCATGAGTTTGTAAACCTTGAAATCCAGAGTGCACTACAACACACTTTTTGCTTGCTTAAATTATCATTCGCATTTCATTTCTGTCCACCGCAGTATACAGCATGGAGTAATATGTCCTCCCACTTCAACCATTTGCTCCATTTTAGTAGTGCCCATCGTACCTATCCACCTACAAAACAGTGCTTTCAGAGTCAGTGCTTGTGGGTTAACATTTATTATTACATCCAATATGTAGGAGGCTGGCCTGGCTTATAATGGGTACCCTGTGGTACTTACACCCTGTGCCAGGTCCAGTTATCCCTTATTAGTAGAATAGAGGTGTTTCTAGCAGCTTAGGCTGATAGAAGGTAGCTATGGCAAAGCAGCTTAGGCTGAACTAGGAGACATGCAAGGCTCCTACTATACCACATATATCATATGCACAATATCATAAGAAAACACAAAACTCGGAGTTACTAAAAATAAAGCTACTTTATTTTTATGACAATATGCCACAAGTATCTCAGTGAGTACCCTCAGTAAGAAGGTAAGTAATATAAACAAGTTATATGTACACAAACCCAAAACAGGTAAGTAAGAGTCAGAAAAGTAATGCATACAGTGTAGAATTACAATAGGTTGCAATAGGCAAACATAGGTCTAGGGGCAACACAAACCATATACTCCAAAAGTGGAATGCGAATCACGAGTGGACCCCAGACCTATGGGAGCTTGTAGCGGGTCGCTGGGACTGTAAGAAAACAGTCAGTGTGTCCAAGATACCCCACCCCAAGGCCCTGATAAGTAGGAGTAAAGTACACCTACTACCCCCAAAAGAGCACAATAGTCGTGATAGGGGGATTCTGCAAGAACAACAAACACCAGCAAGGCACTGAAGGTGGATTCCTGGACCTGAGGACCTGCAAAGCAAGGGGACCAAGTCCAAGAGTCGCGATAGTGTCCAGGCGGGGCAGGAGCCCAGAAAACCCTGGCTGAAGGTGCAAGGAAGCTGCCTCCAATAGAAGAAGCTTGGAGTTCTGCAACAACGAAGAGGACTAGGAACTTCTCCTTTGGAGGGAAGATGTCCCACGTCGCAATGAAGGTTG
The DNA here is from genome assembly GCF_031143425.1 of Pleurodeles waltl. Lineage (NCBI taxonomy): Eukaryota > Metazoa > Chordata > Amphibia > Caudata > Salamandridae > Pleurodeles > Pleurodeles waltl. The sequence goes on from NC_090443.1 coordinate 730,395,233, forward strand.
CAGAAGTGTTCCCACAAAGAAATACCACAAACAAGCCTTGCTAGCTGCAAGGGTCGCAGTAGAGGTTTTTGGGTGTTGCTGGGGACAAGGAAGGACCAGGGTGTCGCCCCTTGGAGGAGGAGACAGAGGGGGCGCTCAGCAACTCACAGAGCCCCCACAGGAGCAGGCAGCACCCGGAGAAGTACCCGAACAGGCACTTGGAAGATTTGTGAACCGGAGCTGGCTCAGAGTCACAAAGGAGGGTCCCACGACGCCAGAGGCCAACTCAAAGGGTTGAGCACTGCAGGACGGAGTGCTGGGGACCCAGGCTAGGCTGTGGACGAAGGAAATCCTGGAAGAGTGCACAGGAGCCGGAGCAGCTGGAAATCACGCAGTACACAGGTTTGCAGTCTAGCGTGAGGATGCAAGGACTTACCTCCACCAAACGTGGACTGAAGGATCACTGGACTGTGGGAGTCACTTGGATAGAGTTCCTGTGTTCCAGGGACCACGCTCACCAGGATGAGAGGGGACTCAGAGGACCGGTGATGCAGTCTTTTGGTGCCTGCGTTAGCAGGGGGACGATTCCGTCGACCAACGGGAGATTTCTTCTTGGCTTCCAGTGCAGGGTGAAGGCAGGTGACCACCAGAGCATGCACCACCAGGAAACAGTCGAGAAAGCCGGCAGGATGAGGCGCTACAATGTTGCTGTTAGACGTCTTGCTACTTTGTTGCGGTTTGCAGGTGTCCTGGAGCAGTCAGCGGTCGATCCTTGGCAGAAGTCGAAGAGGGAAGTGCAGAGGAACTCTGGTGAGCTCTTGCATTCGTTATCTGAAGAATTCCCCAGAGGAGAGACCCTAAATAGCCAGAAAAGGAGGTTTGGCTACCAAGAAAGGAGGATTGGCTACCAAGAGAGGTAAGAGCCTATCAGAGGGGGTCTCTGACGTCACCTGCTGACACTGGCCACTCAGAGCAGTCCAGTGTGCCCCAAACACCTCTGTTTCCAAGATGGCAGAGGTCTGGGGGACACTGGAGGAGCTCTGGGCACCTTCCCTGGGAGGTACTGGTCAGGGGAGTGGTCACTCCCCTTTCCTTTGTCCAGTTTCGGGCCAGAGCGTGGCTGGCGGGTCCCTGAACCGGTGTAGACTGGCTTATGCAGAGATGGGCATCATCTGTGCCCATCAAAGCATTTCCAGAGGCTGGGGGAGGCTACTCCTCCCCAGCCCTTCACACCTATTTCCAAAGGGAGAGGGTGTAACACCCTCTCTCAGAGGAAATCCTTTGTTCTTCCTTCCTGGGCTGGGGCTGCCTGGACCCCAGGGGGGCAGAAACCTGTCTGAGGGTTTGACAGCAGCAGCAGCTGCTGGGGAAACCCTGGAAAGGCAGTTTGGCAGCACCCGCGTTCTGTGCTAGAGACCCGGGGATCATGGAATTGTCACCCCAATACCAGAATGGTATTGGGGTGACAATTCCATGATCTTAGACATGTTACATGGCCATGTTCGGAGTTACCATTGTGACGCTATACATAGGTAGTGACCTATGTATAGTGCACGCGTGTAATGGTGTCCCCGCACTCACAAAGTCCGGGGAATTTGCCCTGAACGGTGTGGGGGCACCTTGGCTAGTGCCAGGGTGCCCACACACTAAGTAACTTGGCACCCAACCTTCACCAGGTGAAGGTTAGACATATAGGTGACTTATAAGTTACTTATGTGCAGTGAAAAATGGCTGTGAAATAACATGGACGTTATTTCACTCAGGCTGCAGTGGCAGGCCTGTGTAAGAATTGTCAGAGCTCCCTATGGGTGGCAAAAGAAATGCTGCAGCCCATAGGGATCTCCTGGAACCCAAATACCCTGGGTACCTAAGTACCATATACAAGGGAATTATATGGGTGTACCAGTGTGCCAATGAGAATTGGTAAATTTAGTCACTAGCCTGCAGTGACAAATTTAGAAAGCAGAGAGAGCATAAACACTGGGGTTCTGGTTAGCAGAGCCTCAGTGATACAGTTAGGCACCACACAGTGAACACATACAGGGCACATACTATGAGCACTGGGGTCCTGCCTAGCAGGATCCCAGTGACCCAGGGGCTAAAACATACATACATACATACATACATACATACATACATACATACAGTGAAAATGGGGGTAACATGCCAGGCAAGATGGTACTTTCCTACGCAATATCAGCCCTCTAGTGGGTTATTTGTGGTACAGGCAGTGTGAAGAAAGATAACCAGGTAGAAGAGGGGGATTTATGCACTTAGCTTAGTTATTCACAGGTAGCCCCTGCGGCCGCATACGCCACCCCCAACTCCTATTTAGTATAAAATGAAAGCTGCAGATCCAAGGTGGCCATAGTCCTGGGTCCTTGATATACCTCTGTAACAAATGTTGTCCAGAGAATTTCATTTTTGGTTTGTGTTTTTGTATCATTGGAGAAGTAATTTAGCCTGGGTAGACATTGCTAACCTGGGCGAATTTGTTCTGGACAACATTTAAAAAAAATGGTAGATGTATTGTAGTGATGATGTAATATTTCAGGAACCATTAAACCTATATACTTCATTTTGGTGTCAAAACATAGGTTTTTGCAGTCAGGTAGTCTTATAGAGACAGAAAATAACTCCTCAGCGCAACCTTTGTCTAGCAGTTCCATAATGATATGTTTTAGCCATCATATTGATAATTTCTTTTAATATTGTTTTTGTTTCAGGTTTTCCATTGATTGAAATTCGTAAACATGAGCGAAGCAGGTAGTAGCAGAAGTTCTTTATCTTTTGACAGAGTATTGCTCACTACAAACTCTGAGGACTCGATCAACAAAGAAAAATGTGTCATATGCCAAACTAATCAGAAAGAAAGGCTAACATCAATTGCGGATGGACAGAAGAGTGTTTGGGATGGTGCAGTAATACGACAATAAGAAGTTCACAAAATATTGAAACTGATTGAAACTGATGGTGTGAGAAAGGACCTCTTTTGACACTTTTTGCTTGGCATTTGATCTGGTTTCAAAGTTGTTAGTGCCCAGGTACGCTGCTACCCAGGTACCCTGGGCCAGATCTCTTCCCAAAAACTTATGTGATGCATTGGCACAATTGGAAACACATTTAGGTGCCTCTATAAGTCCCTAGTAAATGGTACTAAGGAACCCAGGGCATGAGGTACTAAGTGTAGGCACTGCCATTGCTGGCTGAGTGTCCTAGTGCAATCCTAAAATGCTAAACTGACATGTCCACTACACACTGTATGCAATATAGGTAAGTCAACCCTCTGGCAGCCCTTCCAGCCCTAAGGCAGGGTGCACTATACAGCATGTGTGCATGAGGAATATGCCCCTGCTGTGTCCCTGCCAAACCTTGGACATAGTAAGCAAACAGAGCGGCCATTTTACATGCATGTACTGGACACTGGTCAGTATGAGTTTCACAGCTACATGATGGCCACTCTGCACCCTGGGTTGTTTGGTATCAAACACCTCAGAATGATACATCCAAACTGGTATCAGTATTGGATTTATTGCAAAATTTACTCAGGGGCCACCTTAGAGGTGCCCCCTGCAAAAGCTAACTACCCTAGCATGGATGCTGGCTGGTCACAACCAGCCTGCCACCACCAAACAAGAGTCTGGAACCCTGGGGTGACAGTCTGGGTCCAGAGAACAAAGCCCTTTCTGGGCAGAGGTGTTACACCTCCCCCAAGAATGTGCTCAGCCCTGCCTATGATCTTCAAAGGGATTACCGCCCTTGATTCTCAACCCCCACCCCTGCTATTAGCAGCAAATTGCCACCTCATTGCAATCCCCCACTTTTGGTGGGAGCAGGGACAGGAAAATCCACAAAGGACAGGAGGCGTGGCCACCCCCTACTTGCACCAAGCATGCAAGGTGACCTCTCCTTTTCATTTTCCTCCACCTTGCATGGGAGGTCAGTAGCCTTTCAGGGATAGGGAACTGACCTCTGCCCACAGGAAGTGGTCACATAGTGGGTGTAACCACCCTACGGTAGATGACCCATTGGTCACTACTAGGTACACCCCTAAATGCCCACTAAATGCAGTATTTAGTGGGCACACCTAGACCGGCAGATCAGATTCCAAGGACACAAGAAGGCCAGCAACAAAGAAGACCCAAGTCTCGAAAACTGCATTCCTGCTACACAAAGTAAAAGGTGCCAAACTCTGCCTGATGCACCCAGGACTCATCAGTCACTGCCGAGGGGTTCATCGGACAGACTCTACAAATCTCCTGAGGACCTACACTCTTCTGAAAATCACCAAAGATCTCCCTCCAGAGTGAATGCATCACTCTTTTGCAACAAAGAGCAGTGAAGTCCATTTCACTGACTGGCTGCTGACCAAGGAACCGGACATCTCAGTTGGACCAAATTTCATCCAACGGAACTGGAGAACAAAGCCTGCAAGTGTGGAAAGTTTGGTGGCACTACGCCCTCCAGTGGCTGAACCGTGCAGTAGCCTGGGGTACTGGTTACTGAATGTCACACACCGAGAAGAAAAGTCCACACCAGACTCCTAAAGGACCAGGAGGAAGGTCTAGTTGAGGAACTTCAGAAGCCACCAGAACCACGCACCAGAGTGGCCCTGCTGTCCTGCAAGTGACCCTCAAACTGACCTCCCTCCTGCTTCTAAGGGCACCTTTGCACACAGCTCTTGGCTCATCTATCTGCTTTGCACCCAGCCTCCCTGGGCCCTGCACTGGAGAACCAGCTATGCTCTAAGGGTCCCCCACCCCTTGCAGCCTCTACAACTCCAAGGGGATCCACCGGACTGACCTTGAAGTCCACCTGTGCATTGCTTTTCTAAGTGGTCCTGCACTAGCTTCAAGGACTTTTCAGCAGCTCTTCCCACCAAAACCAGGACCCGCCAGAACTCCTCAGGCTGGCCCACAGGACTTCTTGACGACCTCGACCTAAGAAGAAAAGGGGACATTGGTAAACACCTTGCCTGATTTTATATGCATTTTTAAAGTTTTCTCCCTTTGATTTCAATGATGCGTAGTTATGCACAAAAAGATTATTTTTGCTAAAGTTTGAAAAATCATAACTTAAAGAGTACTTACCCGATTTTGTGATCTTGGTCTTAAATGTTTTTATAAAAATCTGAAGTATTTTTGTAAATTAGTCTTGAGTTAATCCTTTCAGTGTGTGTCTTGCTTTATTGATACTGTGAGTACAACAAAAGATTTGCACTTCTCCAAGATTGGCTTAACTGCTCGACCACGCTACCATAAAAAGTAGAGCATTAGGTGGTCTAGTTTTTACCTCTGTAAACCAAGGTGTGGTTGCCCGGACTGTCTGCACAGTGTGCTTGGTTTTGCACATTACATAGAAAGCCAGCCTCCTGCAGATGGGTGAAGAGGAACAAATATTTTATTATAGTAACAAGTGCTACAAGTCATATACAATGGAAAAAAAGCCTGGAAAAATGTGTCAACAATAGCAGAAACCAGTGAACACAACAGGGAATACGAGTCTTCTGAGAAAACGACGACAACTAAACCCAATGACCATCCACTTAAAAGATCGATGGCTACCTCTTGCCCACCTCCAACAACTGATCAGAAAGCAGAGGCTCTTCAACGTGTTATCTGTGGTTTGGGCACAGGGATTGAAGAAAGAACAAAGTACAGAGTATGTGAGTCTCAAAGGGCAAACATTTTTATCTGCAGCTAGTTTCTTCCAAGGTGAGGTTTTCAGCCGAGTAGCTTAGCTAAACAGTGAGGTGGATGTATTTGCAGCGGATTTTTATGCCCACCGAACTGCATGCATGCATACATTTAAAAATATGAATGTATAATGAGCTGTAAAGAAGTTTTAAAGCCACTCTTGAGTGCTGGCTATGGGTTCACACTTAGTGAGATCAGAGAAATAATGGTCAACATTGATGAAACTACATTGATCCACAATAATGAATTTAAGATTTTTCTGGTGAGAATGTACAATGACAGAATTTGTTTGGTCAGTCTAACACAAAAATGAGGCACTTATGGTGTCCTCAGCTGATTTGACTCCTGAAGTTCTTGCCGCCAAAATAAGATCACAATATGCAGTAAAATCTGCAGGAACCATTTTAAGAAACGTCCTGAAAGATTACGTTTTTAGACTTGACAAATTTTGTAATGCCCTGAGCTCTGCAAATCATGGGAGCCAACCAGAATGTCTGATATCATCTTAACATTTTTCACATCATTGTTTAATATCAGCAAAGCAAAACTGCTACAAACTAAAGTACTTGAGTTTGGAACAGAAGCTGACAAGAATGATGATGGCCTTGAAGTGGAAGACAATCCCATTAACCTCCAGGCTTATGCTGTACAAATTTACTGTCTTTTCCAAATCATGTTTTATTAATTACATCACGGCAAAAAGAAAACTCCACTACACATGAATGCCCACGCAATCTATGACAAGTGCAAAAGTAGAGAGCTAATCACTTCAATGAATAGGATTGGTGGATCAACAAGCTGTAATGACATAGTACTGAGTAGGAACTTGTTAGCAGCTCATGCTGTCAAATCTGACAGCAAACCACCTCCAAGTCACTTTACCAGGAAAGAATTTACGTTTGCTGCTCTTGATCATTTTGATTCTGAAGATAGCTCTTCTTTGTCTGGAAAATCCAGCTATGACGTACCAATGAAGTAACTGCTGGAAAACAAACTGTGTCAGCTGTAGGCATAAACAAACAGAGCTGCAAACTTAGAACCCAACTGCGTTGCCAACATGTGCAATTCACTACAAGCTATTAACAGGCCCCAGTTTACCAGAAAGTTTCAAAGTGGCTAAGGACATGGATCTCCTTCTACCTGATGCTGTGGCCCTCAAAGATAATTTAACTGAATTTATCATATTGCTTACTTGGTGCGGACGGAAGGATGACGAAAAGCCGATTCCTCCGTGGGCTGGAATTCATGCTCTGATCTCCCAGAATACCGTCCCACTGAAGAAATTTGGGTTTTTACTCATAATACCGTCTCCAGTCACAAACTATGCAACAGTATACACAGCTCTAAAAACAATTTCCAAAATGTGCATGCTCAACTTGAAGACCAGCCTAGCCTGCCAATCTTTTGCGATGAAGGTGTTTTCCCTATTGTAGCTGACATTTTTATGAGCAATCCAATAAAATGATGATCTCTGTCCAATGATGGGCGTTCTCCACATGACAAATGTTGAGTTGCTGTGTGCAGGAAGTTAGCTCAGTGATTGTAACATAGACGATATACTTATTGAGGCTGAAATCTTTGGAAGCAAAACTGTTCAGTCAGTATTGAGCGGAACTCAATATGTTTATTAGTTCCAAGGTATGCTCATAATATCTGAGGCTATAGTAACACTGCATTGGAATGCACTCTGAAACAATACTGACAAATTAGGGTTTGCGAATCTTATTGCAGAGGTGAACAATACACAGGGTGCACTTCATTCAAAAGACATAATACAAAGCCAGGCAGTGTTCAATCAGAAAACCTGAAAACCAGGTTTGTAGAGTTTGTCAAAGAATGTGAAGAAAAATCAGATTTTTTTCAGTACTGGGGAAATGTTTTACACATGATAGCTGTAGTGAAAAACTTGGTACATGCTGATCGGGAAGTTGATTGGGCGCTGCACATGAAAGCTGTGGAGTCACTGATTACTATGTTTCGCCAATTCAGTTGCATAAAGTACACAAGATATGGGTCCTGGTATTTGAAAAGAGTGAAGAAGCTACAGGTGGAAAGATCATACTGCTAAAGAAAATGCATCAAAAGACATTTTGCGGTGAAAGACAGAGATCACAAAAAAGCTCAAAGAGAATTGTTGGTTAGACGTATGAAAGTGAATATGTTGCACAATGGCAGCTAGTTTACCATTAATTCATTTCCATTTTCAATGTTTTCATAAAGATGACAAATTAAAAATTAGTGGACCATGTCAACATGTTGACAACCTTCTTCATTTTGTGCAGCAGCAAGGAAATCCCTTTGGAATGACTGAGCCTGTGCGACCTCACAACTTTGTGTCCAAATAATATGTCAATAACGATATAAAGGCATGTCTACTAGATGTTCTGGAACACGGATCAAAACTATATGCAGAACTGAGGCAGGAGAGATGTGTACTGAAAGAGAAAAAGCTCTTTGACATAATCACTAAAGCTAATCTTCCATGCTTTAATTGCCATAGTAAGAGTTTTCTCCAACCAGCCACTACAAAACAGGTTACAAAAAAACAACTTTTGCAAACACATATACAGATAGATGTAGCAAAAGAAAGTGGTGACTTTATCAAGGACATTCTGTTGCATGATTTTCTTCCAACAAACACATTATTTGATGGAAATGCTGCAACCAAATCAGTGAAGCACAAACTTGTACAAGAGCTCGATTTAAAAAAAAAAACTTTCTCCTGAAGAATTTCAGTATGAAAAGGTGCCTTCATTAAAAACTGCTGTTGTTGTGGACTATATGTCACACTTGCGAATGGTCAAGATCTCATCCATGCAAATCTTCGGAGGGGTCATTCAGACTGTTCTACAGATATCAAAGTCAGTGTGCACTTTGCAAGAACTGCACATTGTCTTTAACAGTTATCTTGAACTATCTGTCAAAGAATGTGAGAGAATCAAACGAATGTCTACTAGTGGAACCATTGACTTTGCCTGCATAAAATATTTGACACATTTGCAACTTGATAAATTCTGGTCATCATTATGAAACAAGGTGAATTTGGAGATATTAATTCACCAAAACATTGCTGATGCTTAAGCGAACTCTGAATTTCCAATTATTGCAAGTGGAATGATTTTCAATGAGGAGTTGGTGCCTGCAGAGAGAGATTCAAAAGGTACCGGCCATATTGTTCAAGAACTTAACAACAAATTGGAGGAAGCTGTCCTTCGTGTTGTACCACATATTGATTGAGCTGGTCAAAATGGTTGTAACCTAGTTTTTGTACTGTCAAATGACACACATGCTATTATTTTGCTACTTAGATTTTTTGCAATGTTTATAAGTCAAGGGTTGTCAGAGTTATGGATATGTTTTGGAACAGGTGAGAAAAGACACTTAATATGCTCATATTCTGGACAAGAAACGTGACCCAGAGATGCCCAGCGTTCTTTTCAAGGCACATATTCTTACGGGTGATGAAACTATGAGCAAAATTGGGACAAAGCTTGGAGCTTTAACTGCTGAACCTGTGAAGTTTCTAAAAGGATTTGCTGAGACAGAAGAAGAATGTGACTTTAAAGACGTAAGAAAATACCTTGTGCATGTGTGGAAAATGAGTACTGACTGTCACACATTTGACGATCTTCGGTACAGTGAGTTCAAGAGATCAGTCCCGCTAAGTGACCTTCCACTGACATATTCTGTGTATGTACACATTCAAATAACATTCTACTTGACCAGAAGAGGTGTAAATGTTTTGGATCATGCATATGTAGAGAAAGATCTGTGTGAATTTGGTTGGGAAGATCTTGATGGAGTGCTAAAACCTATGAAATTTGTAAAGCCTCTACCCACAGAACTTACATGCGGATGTACTTGCAAACCTGTGCTACCAAAAGTTGTCCATGTTGATATGCTCTTCTGAAACGGTCAACATTCTGCAAATGTATCACGTTTGCCGAAACAAATAATGAAGTGAAGTATGAAAATGTGTCTATAACAGGAGTGATAAACATTAATTTTTTCATATTCAGATCATAAACAGTGTTTGGTGTATACATAAATGGATTCAAAACCATTATTATTTGGTTCATTTCTTTATATGTCTTCCTCTAGTATAGGCGCCATTTTGGATAAAGGCAGAAGGGTTGCTCTGAGGAGTTATTTTCTGTCTCTATAAGGTTATTTGACCCCCAAAACCTATGTTTTGACACTAAAATGAAGTAAATAGGTCTCATGGCTCCTGAAATATTACATCATCACTGCAACACATCCGCCATTTTAAAAAATGCTGTCTAGAAAAAAACTGCCCGGAATATCAATGTCTACCCCTAGCTAAATTACTTCTCTAATGATACAAACACCCAACTCAAAAATGAAAATCTTTGGACAAAAAATTTTGCTTACGGAGGTATATCATGGGACCTGGATTACCACCATAGTCTTTCACATTTTATCATGAGACTACAGGACATGTTCATCAAAACTGTTGCTGGTAGACATGGAATCTGTACTTTGAGAGTCTACTGACCGCATAAGAGATGCTGCCATGGCTCTAATGTTTACTGGTAATGTTTGCTTGGAGTATATCTGTGCTCCTATCCATTCATGTTGTAAACAGCACAGACACCAATATTATGCCACTGTATATATTGTGCAGTGTGCAGCCATCTAAATATTTATAAGCCTCTATGTTGGTCATTTTTAGGTTGTCTTGGCAGTGCAGCTGTTGCCAGACATTATGTGATAGATGTAAACAAAAACATTAAGAAGTACTACTAAGATTTGTTTTGATTGGTAGAAGTTGTATGCTTTCACAAAAAAACACAGTTGTTCCCCATGCAGCTGTGATCATTTTTTTAATTTATCTATTTGCCAGAGCCAGCAAAAGGTTACACACACAACACTGTAATGCTATTAAAGTGTTTTATATAACTAGATAATTTAAATGTTTGTTTTTCTCTGCCAGCAGCACAGATGGAGGAGAGCAATCACTAACTTTAGACTTCAGAGAGGAGTTTTGTGTTTGAAATGCCAGGGCTACACTATTTCATTTAGATGTTTAGGTTTGGGTTGATAGTACAACTGTCATAGTACCTTATCTGATCAACAAAAAAGAGCTTTCAGAGAGAGGGTCTAAGGCTCCACCCACATCTTCTTTTTCTGAAAACAGGATTAGGCTACATGCCTGTTTATGAAAGGTTACAATAAAGGCAATAGGCATATTTATTGTTAAAATAATATGTTAAAGTCAAAAGGCATTTAATGGTGGATTGTTGTAATTCTGAATTAAAACTTATAGATAGATTTTTTGTTACATGGAATCTCACAAATTACCTTAGTAGGCAAAGGTTTTGGTGTTGGTTTACCCCCTCTGACAAGCCATGTGTATAAACTATTTGCACTATGAAAATCACATTTGCAATTTTATGAGTGTATCCTTATAGCTACCATATGGGAAAGGTTACACTCAGTACAGTAGGCCTGAGTTGCTTATAGTGACAAACCAATGATAACAGCCATAGATAAGCTTTACTGGTATGCAGCAAAATGTTGTGTCTGGTGCCCTAGGTCTCGCCTGTTTATTAGGAAGAGTTATTACAAAGGCAGTAGGCCTGACTTATTTATTGTGAAAAGGTAATGATGGAGACAGTAGGCCTCCAACAGTGGATTGTTATCACATTATGTGATAGGCTGTAGAAAGGTATTTGGTTTCATGTAATCTCACTGATTACTATAGTAGGCACAAGTTTTTGTATTGGCCATCCACTCAGACAATGGCAGCATAGCTTCACTGCGATGATTCTTGTTAGGTCCTATTGAGAGGGGTCGTATGTTGTTTTACAAGCTGTAATTTTGTTTAACTTTTCAATTTTATAAGTGTATGCCTGATTGTTGCACATGTGTGCACTTTAATAGGCCTGAATTATTTATAGTGTTAAACCATAGATAAAGGCTAGAGGTCTTCTCAGTTCATTGTGAAAAGTTATGTCAAATTTCCTATGTGTGAACTATTTGTAATTAAAAGTTATGAAAAATCAATAAATAACCCTTACTTAATTATTGTGAAATGCATGGGTTCAAGACAATAGGCTTTTAAGGATGGGTTTTTATAGCACTGTGCTAAGGCCTGTAGACAGGTATTTTGTTTTGCAGAATCTCTCAGATTACTGTAGTAGGAAAGAGTTTTGGTGACCCACCTGAACAAATAATGGAGATAAACAATTTGCACTATGGCTGTATTAACAGGGACATAAGAAGGCCAGTAACAAAGAAGACCCAAGGCTCGAAAACTGCATTCCTGCTACATAAAGTAAAAGGTGCCAAACACTGCCTGATGCACCCAGGACTCATCAGTCACTGCCGAGGGGTTCATCGGACAGACTCTACAAATCTCCTGAGGACCTACACTCTTCTGAAAATCACCAAAGATCTCCCTCCAGAGTGAATGCATCACTCTTTTGCAACAAAGAGCAGTTAAGTCCTGTTCACTGACTGGCTGCTGACCAAGGAACCGGACATCTCAGTTGGACCAAATTTCATCCAACGGAACTGGAGAACAAAGCCTGCAAGTGTGGAAAGATTGGTGGCACTACGCCCTCCAGTGGCTGAACCGTGCAGTAGCCTGGGGTACTGGTTACTGAATGTCACACACCGAGAAGAAAAGTCCACACCAGACTCCTAAAGGACCAGGAGGAAGGTCTAGTTGAGGAACTTCAGAAGCCACCAGAACCACGCACCAGAGTGGCCCTGCTGTCCTGCAAGTGACCCTCAAACTGACCTCCCTCCTGCTTCTAATGGCACCTTTGCACACAGCTCTTGGCTCATCTATCTGCTTTGCACCCAGCCTCCCTGGGCCCTGAACTGGAGAACCAGCTGTGCTCTAAGGGTCCCCCACCCCTTGCAGCCTCTACAACTCCAAGGGGACCCACCGGACTGACCTTGAAGTCCACCTGTGCATTGCTTTTCTAAGTGGTCCCCCGCAGTGGTCCTGCACTAGCTTCAAGGACTTTTCAGCAGCTCTTCCCACCAAAACCAGGACCCGCCAGAACTCCTCAGGCTGGCCCACAGGACTTCTTGACGACCACGACCTAAGAAGAAAAGGGGACATTGGTAAACACCTTGCCTGATTTTATATGCATTTTTAAAGTTTTCTCCCTTTGATTTCAATGATGCGTAGTTATGCACAAAAAGATTATTTTTGCTAAAGTTTGAAAAATCATAACTTAAAAAGTACTTACCCGATTTTGTGATCTTGGTCTTAAATGTTTTTATAAAAATCTGAAGTATTTTTGTAAATTAGTCTTGAGTGAATCCTTTCAGTGTGTGTCTTGCTTTATTGATACTGTGAGTACAACAAAAGATTTGCACTTCTCCAAGATTGGCTTAACTGCTCGACCACGCTACCATAAAAAGTAGAGCATTAGGTGGTCTAGTTTTTACCTCTGTAAACCAAGGTGTAGTTGCCCGGACTGTCTGCACAGTGTGCCTGGTTTTGCACACTACATAGAAAGCCAGCCTCCTGCAGATGGGTGAAGAGGAACAAATATTTTATTATAGTAACAAGTGCTACAAGTCATATACAATGGAAAAAAAGCCTGGAAAAATGTGTCAACAATAGCAGAAACCAGTGAACACAACAGGGAATACGAGTCTTCTGAGAAAACGACGACAACTAAACCCAATGACCATCCACTTAAAAGATCGATGGCTACCCCTTGCCCACCTCCAACAACTGATCAGAAAGCAGAGGCTCTTCAACGTGTTATCTGTGGTTTGGGCACAGGGATTGAAGAAAGAACAAAGTACAGAGTATGTGAGTCTCAAAGGGCAAACATTTTTATCTGCAGCTAGTTTCTTCCAAGGTGAGGTTTTCAGCCGAGTAGCTTATCTAAACAGTGAGGTGGATGTATTTGCAGCGGATTTTTATGCCCACCGAACTGCATGCATGCATACATTCAAAAATATGAATGTATAATGAGCTGTAAAGAAGTTTTAAAGCCACTCTTGAGTGCTGGCTATGGGTTCACACTTAGTGAGATCAGAGAAATAATGGTCAACATTGATGAAACTACATTGATCCACAATAATGAATTTAAGATTTTTCTGGTGAGAATTTACAATGACAGAATTTGTTTGGTCAGTCGAACACAAAAATGAGGCACTTATGGTGTCTTCAGCTGATTTGACTCCTGAAGTTCTTGCCGCCAAAATAAGATCACAATATGCAGTAAAATCTGCAGGAACCATTTTAAGAAACGTCCTGAAAGATTACGTTTTTAGACTTGACAAATTTTGTAATGCCCTGAGCTCTGCAAATCATGGCAGCCAACCAGAATGTCTGATATCATCTTAACATTTTTCACATCATTGTTTAATATCAGCAAAGCAAAACTGCTACAAACTAAAGTACTTGAGTTTGGAACAGAAGCTGACAAGAATGATGATGGCCTTGAAGTGGAAGACAATCCCATTAACCTCCAGGCTTATGCTGTACAAATTTACTGTCTTTTCCAAATCATGTTTTATTAATTACATCACGGGAAAAAGAAAACTCCACTACACATGAATGCCCACACAATCTATGACAAGTGCAAAAGTAGAGAGCTAATCACTTCAATGAATAGGATTGGTGGATCAACAAGCTGTAATGACATAGTACTGAGTAGGAACTTGTTAGCAGCTCATGCTGTCAAATCTGACAGCAAACCACCTCCAAGTCACTTTACCAGGAAAGAATTTACGTTTGCTGCTCTTGATCATTTTGATTCTGAAGATAGCTCTTCTTTGTCTGGAACTTCCAGCTATGACGTACCAATGAAGTAACTGCTGGAAAACAAACTGTGTCAGCTGTAGGCATAAACAAACAGAGCTGCAAACTTATAACCCAACTGCGTTGCCAACGTGTGCAATTCACTACAAGCTATTAACAGGCCCCAGTTTACCAGAAAGTTCCAAAGTGGCTGAGGACATGGATCTCCTTCTACCTGATGCTGTGGCTCTCAAAGATAATTTAACTGAATTTATCATATTGCTTACTTGGTGCAGACGGAAGGATGACGAAAAGCCGATTTCTCCGTGGGCTGGAATTCATGCTCTGATCTCCCAGAATACCGTCCCACTGAAGAAATTTGGGTTTTTACCCATAATACCGTCTCCAGTCACAAACTATGCAACAGTATACACAGCTCTAAAAACAATTTCCAAAATGTGCGTGCTCAACTTGAAGACCAGCCTAGCCTGCCAATCTTTTGCGATGAAGGTGTTTTCCCTATTGTAGCTGACATTTTTATGAGCAATCCAATAAAATGATGATCTCTGTCCAATGATGGGCGTTCTCCACATGACAAACGTTGAGTTGCTGTGTGCAGGAAGTTAGCTCAGTGATTGTAACATAGACGATACACTTATTGAGGGTGAAATCTTTGGAAGCAAAACTGTTCAGTCAGTATTGAGCGGAACTCAATATGTTTATTTGTTCCAAGGTATGCTCATCATATCTGAGGCTATAGTAATACTGCATTGGAATGCACTCTGAAACAATACTGACAAATTAGGGTATGCGAATCTTATTGCAGAGGTGAACAATACACAGGGTGCACTTCATTCAAAAGACATAATACAAAGCCAGGCAGTGTTCAATCAGAAAACCTGAAAACCAGGTTTGTAGAGTTTGTCAAAGAATGTGAAGAAAAATCAGATTTTTTTCAGTACTGGGGAAATGTTTTACACATGATAGCTGTAGTGAAAAACTTGGTACATGCTGATCGGGAAGTTGATTGGGCGCTGCACATGAAAGCTGTGGAGTCACTGATTACTATGTTTCGCGAATTCAGTTGCATAAAGTACACGAGATATGGGGCCTGGTATTTGAAAAGAGTGAAGAAGCTACAGGTGGAAAGATCATACTGCTAAAGAAAATGCATCCAAAGACATTTTGTGGTGAAAGACAGAGATCACAAAAAAGCTCAAAGAGAATTGTTGGTTAGACGTATGAAAGTGAATATGTTGCACAATGGCAGCTAGTTTACCATTAATTCATTTCCATTTTCAATGTTTTCATAAAGATGACAAATTAAAAATTAGTGGACCATGTCAACATGTTGACAACCTTCTTCATTTTGTGCAGCAGCAAGGAAATCCCTTTGGAATGACTGAGCCTGTGCGACCTCACAACTTTGTGTCCAAATAATATGTCAATAACGATATAAAGGCATGTCTACTAGATGTTCTGGAACACGGATCAAAACTATATGCAGAACTGAAGCAGGAGAGATGTGTACTGAAAGAAAAAAAGCTCTTTGACATAATCACTAAAGCTAATCTTCCACGCTTTAATTGCCATAGTAAGAGTTTTCTCCAACCAGCCACTACAAAACAGGTTACAAAAAAACAACTTTTGCAAACACATATACAGATGGATGTAGCAAAAGAAAGGGGTGACTTTATCAAGGACATTCTGTTGCATGATTTTCTTCCAACAAACACATTATTTGATGGAAATGCTGCAACCAAATCAGTGAAGCACAAACTTGTACAAGAGCTCGATTTAAAAAAAAAACTTTCTCCTGAAGAATTTCAGTATGAAAAGGTGCCTTCATTGAAAACTGCTGTTGTTGTGGACTATATGTCACACTTGCGAATGGTCAAGATCTCATCCATGCAAATCTTCAGAGGGGTCATTCAGACTGTTCTACAGATATCAAAGTCAGTGTGCACTTTGCAAGAACTGCACATTGTCTTTAACAGTTATCTTGAACTATCTGTCAAAGAATGTGAGAGAATCAAACGAATGTCTACTAGTGGAACCATTGACTTTTCCTGCATAAAATATTTGACACATTTGCAACTTGATAAATTCTGGTCATCATTATGAAACAAGGTGAATTTGGAGATATTAATTCACCAAAACATTGCTGGTGCTTAAGCGAACTCTGAATTTCCAATTATTGCAAGTGGAATGATTTTCAATGAGGAGTTGGTGCCTGCAGAGAGAGATTCAAAAGGTACGGGCCATATTGTTCAAGAATTTAACAACAAATTGGAGGAAGCTGTCCTTTGTGTTGTACCACATATTGATTGAGCTGGTCAAAATGGTTGTAATCTAGTTTTTGTACTGTCAAATGACACACATGCTATTATTTTGCTACTTAGATTTTTTGCAATGTTTATAAGTCAAGGGTTGTCAGAGTTATGGATATGTTTTGGAACGGGTGAGAAAAGACACTTAATATGCTCATATTCTGGACAAGAAACGTGACC
The DNA here is from genome assembly GCF_031143425.1 of Pleurodeles waltl. Taxonomy (NCBI): domain Eukaryota; kingdom Metazoa; phylum Chordata; class Amphibia; order Caudata; family Salamandridae; genus Pleurodeles; species Pleurodeles waltl. The sequence goes on from NC_090443.1 coordinate 730,412,155, forward strand.
CAGAGATGCCCAGCGTTCTTTTCAAGGCACATATTCTTACGGGTGATGAAACTATGAGCAAAATTGGGACAAAGCTTGGAGCTTTAACTGCTGAACCTGTGAAGTTTCTAAAAGGATTTGCTGAGACAGAAGAAGAATGTGACTTTAAAGACGTAAGAAAATACCTTGTGCTTGTGTGGAAAATGAGTACTGACTGTCACACATTTGACGATCTTCGGTACAGTGAGTTCAAGAGATCAGTCCCGCTAAGTGACCTTCCACTGACATATTCTGTGTATGTACACATTCAAATAACATTCTACTTGACCAGAAGAGGTGTAAATGTTTTGGATCATGCATATGTAGAGAAAGATCTGTGTGAATTTGGTTGGGAAGATCTTGATGGAGTGCTAAAACCTATGAAATTTGTAAAGCCTCTACCCACAGAACTTACATGTGGATGTACCTGCAAACCTGTGCTACAAAAAGTTGTCCATGTTGATATGCTCTTCTGAAACGGTCAACATTCTGCAAATGTATCACGTTTGCAGAAACAAATTATGAAGTGAAGTATGAAAATGTGTCTATAACAGGAGTGATAAACATTACTTTTTTCATATTCAGATCATAAACAGTGTTTGGTGTATACATAAATGGATTCAAAACCATTATTATTTGGTTCATTTCTTTATATGTCTTCCTCTAGTATAGGCGCCATTTTGGATAAAGGCAGAAGGGTTGCTCTGAGGAGTTATTTTCTGCCTCTATAAGGTTATTTGACCCCCAAAACCTATGTTTTGACACTAAAATGAAGTAAATAGGTCTCATGGCTCCTGAAATATTACATCATCACTGCAACACATCCGCCATTTAAAAAAATGCTGTCTAGAAAAAAACTGCCCGGAATATCAATGTCTACCCCTAGCTAAATTACTTCTCTAATGATACAAACACCCAACTCAAAAATGAAAATCTTTGGACAAATATTTTGCTTACGGAGGTATATCATGGGACCTGGATTACCACCATAGTCTTTCACATTTTATCATGAGACTACAGGACATGTTCATCAAAACTGTTGCTGGTAGACATGGAATCTGTACTTTGAGAGTCTACTGACCGCATAAGAGATGCTGCCATGGCTCTAATGTTTACTGGTAATGTTTGCTTGGAGTATATCTGTGGTCCTATCCATTCATGTTGTAAACAGCACAGACACCAATATTATGCCACTGTATATATTGTGCAGTGTGCAGCCATCTAAATATTTATAAGCCTCTATGTTGGTCATTTTTAGGTTGTCTTGGCAGTGTAGCTGTTGCCATACATTATGTGATAGATGTAAACAAAAACATTAAGAAGTACTACTAAGATTTGTTTTGATTGGTAGAAGTTGTATGCTTTCACAAAAAAACACAGTTGTTCCCCATGCAGCTGTGATCATTTTTTTATTTATCTAGCTGCCAGAGCCAGCAAAAGGTTACACACACAACACTGTAATGCTATTAAAGTGTTTTATATAACTAGATAATTTAAATGTTTGTTTTTCTCTGCCAGCAGCACAGATGAAGGAGAGCAATCACTAACTTTAGACTTCAGAGAGGAGTTTTGTGTTTGAAATGCCAGGGCTACACTATTCCATTTAGATGTTTAGGTTTGGGTTGATAGTACAACTGTCAAAGTACCTTATCTGATCAACAAAAAAGAGCTTTCAGAGAGAGGGTCTAAGGCTCCACCCACATCTTCTTTTTCTGAAAACAGGATTTTAGACGTTTTTTTGTGTGCTTCTACTAAAAAAAGAGTGCTTTTATTTCACTAGGCTACATGCCTGTTTATTATGAAAGGTTACAATAAAGGCAATAGGCATATTTATTGTTAAAATAATATGTTAAAGTCAAAAGGCATTTAAGGGTGGATTGTTGTAATTCTGAATTAAAACTTATAGATAGATTTTTTGTTACATGGAATCTCATAAATTACCTTAGTAGGCAAAGGGTTTGGTGTTGGTTTACCCCCTCTGACAAGCCATGTGTATAAACTATTTCCACTATGAAAATCACATTTGCAATTTTATGAGTGTATCCTTATAGCTACCATATGGGAAAGGTTACACTCAGTACAGTAGGCCTGAGTTGCTTATAGTGACAAACCAATGATAACAGCCATAGATAAGCTTTACTGGTATGCAGCAAAATGTTGTGCCTGGTGCCCTAGGTCTCGCCTGTTTATTAGGAAGAGTTATTACAAAGGCAGTAGGCCTGACTTATTTATTGTGAAAAGGTAATGATGGAGACAGTAGGCCTCCAACAGTGGATTGTTATCACATTATGTGATAGGCTGTAGAAAGGTATTTGGTTTCATGTAATCTCACTGATTACTATAGTAGGCACAAGTTTTTGTATTGGCCATCCACTCAGACAATGGCAGCATAGCTTCACTGCGATGGTTCTTGTTAGGTCCTATTGAGAGGGGTCGTATGTTGTTTTACAAGCTGTAATTTTGTTTAAATTTTAAATTTTATAAGTGTATGCCTGATTGTTGCACACGTGTGCACTTTAATAGGCCTGAATTATTTATAGTATTAAACCATAGATAAAGGCTAGAGGTCTTCTCAGTTCATTGTGAAAAGTTATGTCAAATTTCCTATGTGTGAACTATTTGTAATTAAAAGTTATGAAAAATCAATAAATAACCCTTACTTAATTATTGTGAAATGCATGGGTTCAAGACAATAGGCTTTTAAGGATGGGTTTTTATTGCACTGTGCTAAGGCCTGTGGACAGGTATTTTGTTATTCAGAATCTCTCAGATTACTGTAGTAGGAAAGAGTTTTGGTGACCCACCTGAACAAATAATGGAGATAAACAATTTGCACTATGGCTGTATTAACAGGGATTTCATGTTGTTCTGACAACTGTATTTTGTACATATTTGTAATTTTGTAGTACGATATACTTGATGGTTGTCTTGCAGGAATGCTGATATACCCACACAGGTCTAAGTTGATTATTATGGCAAACCAATGATAATGGTTATAGCCCTGATTGTTTATAATGAAAAGTTACAATAAAGGCAGTAGGTCTGACATACTGGTTGTGAAAAGCATATAAAGTCAATAGGCATTTAAAGGTAGATTGTTATTGCTGCACATTAAAGCTTAGAGATAGGTATTTTCTTACATAGAATTTCAAAGATTACCGTAGTAGGCAAAGGTTTTGGTGCTCGTTACCCCCTCTGACAAATTGCGGGTACAAAAGATTTGTACAGTCCAAATCCTATGTAAATATATGATTGTATACCTGATGGGTGCCTTGTGGGAAAGCTTATACACAGTACAGGAGGCCTCAGCTCGTTATGGCAATAAGCTAATGTTAAACAGCTACAGGCCTGTTTGCGTCTCTGGGAAAAAAGTACTTCTGTTGCCATAAGTACTACATACTTATTATAAAAAGTTATGATAAATGCATTAGGCCTGACATATTGATTGTGAAAAGCATATGTTAAAATCACTAGTTATTTAAACATGGATTGTTGTTTAGCTATATAAAAATCTACAGATAGATATTTTGTTGCATAAAATGTCACAGATTATCTTTGTATGTAATTATGTTGGTGTTGGTTACTGCCACTGACAAACACCGTAGAGGGGGAAGATTTGCACTGTAATAATTTTTGCTAGAATCTCTTCTTAACTGTCTGCCAAGATCCTGTAATTAAAAACATTAAATAATGCAAAAGCCATTTTATATATATGTGTATATATATATATATATATATATATATATATATATATATATATATATATATATATATATAAAAAAAAAAATTTTAACTTCAAAGAAAAGTCTTTGTTGTTTACAGGATCCTGCCTTCCCCAGGCCAGGCCCCAGACATGCATCAAGGAGTTGGAGACTGCATTGTGTGAGGGCATGCACAGCCCATTCAGGTGTAAGTGACCACTCTTCCCTCCACTCTAGCCCAGATGGCTCATTAGGATATTCAGGCTACACCTTAGCTCCCTTTGTGTCACTGCCTAGAGGAGATTCATAAACAGCCCAACTGTCTTTCTGACCCAGAAAGGGAATCCACAAACAGGTAGAGTCACAGAATGGTTAAGGCAAAAAAATGCCTACTTTCTAAAAGTGGCATTTTCAAACTAACAATCTAAAAAACAACTCCACTAAAAGATGTATTTTTTAATTGTGAGTTCAGAGACCCCAAACTCCAGATCTCTATTTGCTCTCAAAGGGAAACTGCATTTAAAAGCTCTTTAAATTAAATTAAAGGCAGCCCCCCATGTTAACCTATGAGAGAGCTAGGCCTTGCGACAGTGAAAACCAAATTTGGCAGTATTTCACTGTTAGGACATGTAAAACATATCAGTACATGTCCCACCTTTAACATACACTGCACCCTGCCCAGGGGACTATCTAGGGCTTGCCTTTGGGGTGCCTAACATGTATAAAAGCAGAAGGTTTGGGCCTGGCAAGTGGGTTCACTTGCCAAGTCGAATTGGCATCTTAACACTGCACACACACAAACTGCAGTGGCAGGTCTGAGCCATGTTTACAGGGCTACTCATGTGGGTGGCACAATCAGTGCTGCAGGCCCACTAGTAGCATTTGATTTCCAGGCCCTAGGCACCTCTAGTGCACTTTACTAGGGACTTACTACTAAATCCAACATGCCAATCATGGAAAAGCCAATTACACATACAATTTCACATAGGGAGCACTGGGCAGCAGTGGTAAAGCGCCCATAATAACAAAAACAGAGTTGAGCACACAGCAAGAACCTGATAAGCTGAGGCAAAAAGTTAAGGAAGACCACACCAAGGTCTAACATTCAACAAAATACTGCTAGCATGAGGAGGCTGAAACAAGGTAAATGGCTTGTCACAACATAGCATTTCTCTAAAGGTGTATATGGTATGTAGCTACCTTTCTCAGTTAGTTTTTTCTGCTTATTGATTGTAATATGTCATGAAGATTTCTGCCGGGCAGATATACCCAGGTGCTGTTAACCATATACACATTGAGCAGGGCAGCAGGTATCAGTATTGCAGAACTTTTGCAGTGTCTTGTTCCTGGGGACTATTTCCTGGAGTAGCTGAAAGGTCCCGAAGCATGGCGCCACAAGCAAAGTTTTTACACTTTTATTCTCATACTTCAGTTTCTGTTTCCGTCTGACGCTGCATCTATGTGTATATTTGCCTCCAACTGTCTGCCCCACATGTTTGCCTGATTCTGTCTTAATCCTTTTGTCACCCCTGCCCCTACTCGTTCCCCCTGCTCTCTCTCCCCTCCTTTTCTCTCACTCTCGTCTGGTGCTTTTTATCCTCTCCGTCACTGTCGCTTCAACATTGTTATCTTTCCCATACATCGATTTTCCAAGTTTCTCTTGTGGAGAGCGGACCTACTCCAGGCTGCGCACTCTAAAATCTAGATGCACGGATAACTTGCACATCCTTCTTCTGTCATCCTATCTCTTCCAGTCCCTTTTCTTTCCATTTGGGTTGCTGTCTCCCTTTCAAAATGTGTTGACACTTCTCTGCACACGTAGTGCCCTATTCGGAGGTGAATTAGCATCTTCTTTCCCCACATGCCATTATCCCATGGACTAATCATGTGGACAACTTGCCTAGGCTCCTGCCCGTCCTTCCACACGTCCAGCAGCGCCACTAACCTCACTAACCCAGAAGGACAGAGGACAAGGTCCTGCTGATCACTGCACATGTTGGACCCAATCGGGTTACCAGTGACACACCCCACCAGTATCCGCAGAGATTGTAGCAGCAGGTGCATTATTTATCTTCCCTCATAGCATTTCTGTTTTTGCTTCCCCACTGTTAAATATTTGTTTCTGAGCCTGGCATCCCTTCGCACATTCTGAGTCCCTCCTTCCCTTCTCTGCCTAGAACGTGCATTTGCAAAGCAAATAGTTTAATGGCTGCTCAAGGAATGTCTGACCTATTGTGTTTGCCAGTGCCTGTTTTTTTTTCTATGCCAGCTTTTATCAACATCTTATGCAACATTTGGTGCCAGGCCTATTTATTTTTGTGCAGAAGAAACACAAACTCCTGTTTGGATGTTTAGGATTTGCTCACTACACCCTGAGTGCAAATAATGAGTATTCTCCCAGTGGGTGATTACGTTTTCTCTGAGGCTGGTCATCCAAAGAATATAAATGGGTGCCTGTGATCACATGCACATAATAAAGGCTCAGTGCGAACTCGCGGGTATTAATTTTATGGATCAAATCTGTTTATTGTTTTGAAAATATAAACATACAAAATACAGCTCATCGCAGGACATGAAATAAAATGTATCAGCACAGCAACCATTCCAAATCTGCAGGCAAAAGTCCCTCCCATAAATCCAAAGGCCATGCCCAAAGGGACCTCCCAGCCCACCCTCTGCCTGCAGAACCATTAGCCGATTGGCAACGCCCAATAGTCTTTCAGGCTGTTAGTCCCACAGATGAGAACCACACAAACATGTAAATGAAAACACACTAACACTGCCTCCCCCCGAGAGATCATTTCATCATCCTGCCTCTCCACTCCTCTATCCCCTGTCTCATCCAAACTCAGTCCCCCACAGCAATCCCCCCCCATAGCCCTCTGACCAGAAATTCAAATCAGCCTCAGAACTCTCAGGTAAGTCGGGCATGTCAACTCAGCGACTTCTGCGGAAAGGATCTGAAGGAACGGCTTCCACATCTCACACAAATGACCTATCCACTGTTGAGAGGCTAACGTGAGTTTCTCCATGGCAAGAATAAACCACAGCTTCTGAAGCCATGAGCCACGCGTCGGAACCCTATCTGTACCCCAGAGAGCTAGAATCAGCTGCAGCGCTGCGTTAAGTGCCAGGGCCATCGGCCTCCCTTTTAGAGATCTTAAAGGAAAGGTAAGGGGGTTGGGTAGCCCCAACAAAATATACAATGGGAATCTACGAATCTCAACCTGAAACGCTGTATCAATATCATCTATAATGTTTTCCCAGTAACAATGTAGCTTGGGGCAATGCCAAAGCAGATGCACAAGTGTGCCTGTAGCTCCACACCCCCTCCAGCAAAGATACGACTTATTATGGTCCCATGCATGTATCCGTGCTGGGGTATAATAAACAGTATGAAGCAACTTTATATGATGTCTCTGTCCCTGCTGTATTGTATGCTGTGTGGTGTATTCTATAGAATATACTGTCCCATTCCTCATCTGTAAATTCTCTCTCCAGCTCCCTCTCCCATCTCAACTGTCCCTTTGACTTATGCGGGCGCTTCTCCCCCTGTAGAAGCCGATAAAGTTCCGAGATAACTCTTTTATCGTCCTTCTTTAGGAACAGCCATTTCTCAAATGGCGTAAGAGGCCTATCTATTAATGCTCTGTTCGCCGGTAGGAGAGCCCAGTGCCTGATAATACATCAGCCAATCCGCTTCCAACAGGCCATAGGCCTCTCCCATCTGGTCAAAGGTCAACACCCCCTGTTCATCAAAAAGACTTCCTATCCTCCTGCAGCCCCCGTCATACCAACGTCAGGATTTGTGCCTATGGGGGTCATCGGGGACAGGAAAGTCGTCAGCCCTAAACGGCAGGCCACTGCATCCCATACGTTTAACGTTGTTCGCGTGATCTGGGAAGAATAAAGACCTCTAGCTCTGTGCCGACGCAGGAGCCAAGGCTACTTCCATATATGATAGCCCGCCACCGACTGATCCATAAAACACCAGTGTTTCTCCGTGAGTGGACGGCTCCACTCTAAAAGGAAGCGCAGCTGCGTTGCCTGGAAATATCTCAAAAGACACGGAATCGCCAGTCTTCCCTTGCTCTTAGGGCGATATAAAACCTGTCACGGGAGACACGCCGGCCGACCATCCCATATAAATCTCAGGATCGCCGATTGAAGAGTGGCGATCGTCCAGGGTGGTGGGGATAACGGGAGCGCTTGAAACATATACAGTATCCGCGGCAAGATTGTCACCTTGACCGCAGCCACCCTGCCCAGCCAAGACAGCTTGTGTCTCCCCACAACTCCAGGTCCCGCTGTATATCGTGGACCAGCTTCGTGTAGTTCAAGCTTGCCGTTTTTGCAGCCGACGTCGCCAATTCAACCCCAAGATAGGAAAAACGTGAAGACGACCAAAGAAAGGAGTATCGAGCTCTCAGGTCTTCCTCGTGATCCGAGCTTACTGGCAGACTAAGGACCTGAGACTTCTGCATATTCTCCTTAAATGCCGAAACCTGGCTAAACTCAGCCAATATCTCCATAAGCGCAGGCAGCGAGGTCGCAGGCTCCGCAAGAGTAAGGATCACGTCATCTGCATACAGGGTTACAAGATGGTGGTCTCCGCCGAATTTGACACCGGAAACCGAGGGACTTTCCCGCAAGCGCTGCGCAAGAGGCTCCATATAAAACGCAAACAAAAGGGAGGAAATCGGGCATCCCTGTCTGGTCCCACGCATAACCGGGAACGGCCTAGAGAGCACACCATTAACATGAACCGCCGCTCTGGGGGACCGAGAGGCGCATTGGATCCAAGACCTAAAGCCCGGACCCAGACCAAAGCGCTCCAGAACCCGGAAGAGGTATGGCCAATGAACCCTATCGAACGCCTTTTCGGCGTCAATAGAGGGGAAAATCGCCTCTCTTTGACATCTGTCTATTTTATCTAGCAGATGTAGAAGTCGCTTTGTGTTATCACCACATTGCCGGTTTGGAATAAAACCGGACTGATCCAGATCTATAAGACCCGGCATATAAGAGTTAAGGCGGTAAGCAAGAATCCCAGTGAATAGTTTGGCATCTATATTCAGAAGCGAAATCGGCCTATATGAGGCACACTCATCTGGGTCCTTACCCGGTTTATGTATAACAGCAATGGTAGCATCCAGCATACTAGGCGTCAAGGTTCCCGACGTCCGAAAGGAATTAAAAAGCCGCTTGAGGAGCGGGGCGAGCTCTACACAAAAGGTCTTATAAAACAATGCCGTGAACCCGTCAGGGCCAGGGGACTTCCCGCTCTTTAGGCGGGAGATCGCCGATATAACTTCTTCGGCCCTTATCTGCTGGTCTAGCAGGGACGCCTCCCTCTCACCAAGAGGAGTGATTGCTATGCCCTCTAAATAAGAATCCAGGATCTCTTTGTCCCGCTCATCCGCCGCATACAGCCCCCGGTAAAACTTCGCAAATGCCTCAGCAATCTGATCACTAGTGTGAGCCTCTTCACCGGAAGGGGAACTAATCAGTTTGACCGCTGACGTCGCACGCTGCACTCGCAACCGATGCACCAATAGCTTTCCGCATCTATTGCTCCCTATATAGTATTTATGCTTAAGTCGCACTACCGCGTACTCCGCCCTGTCCCAGTCCAGTCGCTTCAGCTGTTGCCTTGCCTTCTCTAGTTCCCACCAGATTCTAGGCGCGCCAGTGGATTTATGGGAGCGCTCCAGAACAGCTACCCTCTGCTCTAACTTCTCCCTTATCTCCCTCCTTGCCCTATTATCTCTCGCGGACAGTGCCATCACCTCGCCCCGTACTACTGCCTTCAGCGGCTCCCACAAGGTCTCCACGGAAGTGCTGCCATCATCATTAAAGCTAACATAATCCGTAATCGCCCGCCGGAGCGACTCCACCACTATCTCACTCTGGACCAGTGAATCCCTAAAGCGCCAGCTCGGAGTGCCAACTCGGCCCATTTCCATGGTGATCTCTACAGTAATTGGGGCATGATCAGTCAAGGCCCTGGGTTTAATAGTAGCCTCCCTGATCCAGGGCATAAACTCGTGTGAGGCCAGAAAAAGATCGAGCCGTGCATAAGTCTTGTTCGCCGCTGAATAGAAGGAGTAATCTCGGAGTGTGGGATGCAACTTCCTCCACACATCCTCCAGCCTGCACTCAGCCAGCCACTGACGCCCCACCTCCGACAATGCCCCGGTCTGCCCAAAGCACTGGCCCGAGCGGTCAAGCTCATTGTCCATCACCAGATTAAAATCTCCACCTACCAAAATGGCACTATCTGGCGAGCTTTATATAGGGGAAACTGCCTGTCTCAGGAAGGGCTCCTGCTGAGAATTCGGAGCATAAATCGAAGCAATGGTGAAAGAGAAGGCCCCAAGTCTTATTCTAATAGCCAGGAACCTGCCTGAGACTTTCTACACCTTCCCAACTATCTCCCCAGCAAAAGTCTTTGAAAGCAATATTGCCACGCCCGCATGCTTCGTAGTTGCTGAGGACCAGAGCTGTCTAGGGAACCATCTGGAGCGCATGCGAAACATATCTTTATGCAGCAAGTGGGTCTCTTGTAATAGACAGATATGACTCCCGGATTTCTCTAGACCTGACAAAATCGCTAACCGCTTGGTCGGACTGTTAAGCCCCCGGACATTCAAACTTAAGCACTTAACTGTCATACCATCGGACGGAAGAATCGCTCAGAGGGGAGAGGATCCTCGGAGGGACCGAGACCCAGAACAGCACCTCAGCCGCTCCAAGACCCATGGCCATACCATTATGACCCATAGTGACCAAACTCGCGGGGAAGCATACGAACATATAACCATAACGGACAACAGGTGCTCGTAACGAAAAAGTCCTCTCACACACATCCCAAAGAGGAAAAGTCTCAACAGGGCCGTACAACCACACAAGTTCGCCTGTTAAGTCCACCAATTCCGCCGCCCAGGCCCCGCACAGACGGGCACAGGCCCGCAACCAGCGACCCCGTACTGCCCAACAGCTTTGCGTCTTCCTCGCCTAGGCCACACTGCTCACTGCCGACTGACGTTCCGACATCTGCTCCGACACAGTAGGGTGCTGCTGTTTCCCCCTTCTCTCCTTCCTCTGCCAGCGCAAGCGATCTCCTCCAGCCAGGCCCAGATTCAAGTCCGGACCCTGGGCGTCCCCCTCTAGGCCCAGGATCCGATTTGCCTCAGATAGCGACTTCACCTGGCGAAGCTGGTCGTCCCAGCGGAAAACAAGGCGGAACGGGTGACCCCATGAGAAGGAGACAGCATGTTTAGGTTTAAACTCCTGTCATCGTTGCAAGGTCCTGGTATAATTGAAGTTGATGGCCTCTAAAGTGGACCTGCGGAAGATTGCGTGCCCATTGCAAAATGCTTTCTTTCAGCCCGTAATTGTGGACACATGCCAAAATATCCGGCGGGCTGTCCCCAGCTCCGCCAGATCGGCCCACACGATGTACCCTATCCAGGACGATCTCCCGGACTCCTCCGGGTCAAGGACTGAGTGGAACAGCGCCGCCACAAAGTCTCCAATGTCCTCCTTCTCAGCTCCAATTGACACTCCTTTAATGCGAATATTATGCCTGCGTGAGCAGTTCTCCAGATCCTCGACCGTCATCTGAAGGAGATCCTGCTGCTCCCGTAAGCGTACGACTTCCTGCTGAAGGACCGCCACCTCCTCGCCGCGGGCAGTTTCACCATCCTCAACCTGGGTTATCCGCTCTCCTAGAGACGTAAGCTCAACCCGCAACTCCTTTACCTTGTGAGATATATCTTTGCGGAGTTCCTGCAGGTCGCCGCGGAGCGATTTAAACAAGGAGGTAAGGAAGCCCTTTGTGACCGGGGCCGCCTCATCCTCTGCTATCTCACTCCTTGCCTCGGGTGACTTCGCGGTGGGCGGTTCTTCAGGCCCGCCCCCCCCCCCCCGGGCACCGGGCGTCCCTCAGTCAGCATGTCTCTTACTGTCCAGTCCCGCTTGGGCTTGGAGGTCGCCATCTCCTCTGCCCTCTGACAGCTGCAGCTCAGGTATCTCAGTCAGACCTCTACGCCTCAGCACCGGGAGCCGTATTCTCCTGGGCGCTCACTCTCACCAGCAGCCGTCGACCTTCCCTCTGTAAGGGACTCCGTGGATCCACTCCTCAACACAGCACGTCTCCACGTGAAATAAGGCCGCCGTGGGCCACCTGCACCGCTGACCAGCGACCCAGCCTCACCGCGCCACTATCGGCTCCTCCTCTGCAGGGCACAGCTACTCGGGAGCACCTCCTCCCCTTCGCCGTCTCTTCTGAAGTCTCTCCGCCCAGGTCCCAGCAGGTGGGCCCCGCCGTCTCTCTGGCTCCAGCACCGGCCCGTCAGTAGGCCCCCATCACAGGCCCTCTTCACCAGGGAGGTGCGCACCCTGTGAAGGGCGCCGTCGCACCCCCACAGCCACCCAGCAGGCCGCCAGACTCCAGGCCTGTCGCTCGGTGCGAGCCGCGGGTCGCCACACCTGTCGGCCGCGGCTCCAGCCCAAGACTCGCGGCCCGCGTGCGCAATAGCACGGCCGCGGACGTCCTTAAGGCTCGGGCCTCCGGTACCTCATAACTTCAGGCATCTCGGCCGGGCCTCACAGGTCCCCCGATCAGGGTCGGGAAGTAAATCCAGGGCCTAGGCGGCAGAGCACGAACCAACGCGTCCGCTCACGCCACCATCTTGGCCACGCCCCCGGGTATTAATTTTAGTGGCAAGGACGATACACTGTGGCCAAATTTGATTCCGAAATGCCTTGGCAGTAAATAAGCTTTGCCTTTGAACTAATGTTTAGATTTATCACAAGAACATATCTCTAAAATACCTTCATAAGTCACAGACGTTTTGCTCTTGTCAGAGTTGTCAATTTGATGACAAGGTGTGTTATTTTTTGTTTATTCACCAATGGCAAGAATCTCACTTTTTTGACTCGCTTTCCCCCTCATTCACACTGGCAAAAAGCACAATGAATGACAGAAACCAATAAGACCCAAGTGGTTAACAGTGTGCTGTGTGGTGTGCGTGGTGTCATGGAGAATTTTCATTGTGCTACAACGGTATGGCAGAAAACAAAGAATGCCTCAACTAGAAATCTGCTCACCATTAACTTCAAAGCCCACCCATAGCTTGAAAAAGAACGTGACCTGCTTGCCAACACTAGAAAACGTCAGTGACACTGTCACAAAAATCATGGTGTGGAAGAGGTGACTTTAATCGTACTCAGTCTCAAGGGGATGATATCACATGAACTTTGATGAATATGTTGATTTATTGTAATTTTTTATTTGTTACAACAAGTTCATGAGGATTGTACACGCCTACACTGTTCTCTAGAGGAAACATTCAGGTCTAGAGTGAAAACAAACTGACCAGACTGGGCAGCACTGCTTTTCCCAATTATGCAACACCTCTATTAATTAATGTAAACTATCAGTTTTTCATCCTTCTGAAGACTGCTCAGTTTCTCCATACCAAAAGGCTGTTGTTATTGTTATCTTGAAGCCCAACCCTCATCCAAAAGGCCAATATTCTGCCTTTACAGTGAGCCTAAGGTACCAGAGGCAGAGGCAGCACATGTGCTGGTGGTCCCCTGGTGTTACCTGGCCTTCCTACTAGGCCTGGCTCACCACATAACCTTGGCAGGGCATTTAGGGCTAGACTAGGCCTTTGCCAGGCTTGTCACCCACTTTTATTGGCCTGAAAGCGGACAGCTTCAGATGCATTCTGTAGGTCCTGTCCCACCCGACAGGTCAGTGGGAATACAGGGAAAAGGCTCAAGGCCCCCCGATCCCACTCCTGTCGTTGGCACCCCTTTGAAAGGGTGGGCATCAATGTCATTGGTCCCTTGGACCCGAAAACAGCCCTCTGCAACAAGGTTATCCTGGTTTTGGTGGACCATGCCACCCTATACCCAGAGGCATTCCCTTTGAGGACAGTGACTGCACCGGTGGTGACCAGAACTTTGAGGGGGATCTTTAGCCGTGTGGGCTTCTCAAAGGAGATTGTGTCTGACAGAGGCACAAACTTCATGTCTGCATACATGAAGTCCATGTGGGATGCATGTGGGGTGACCTACAAGTTCACCACAACCTACCATCCTCAAACCAATGGTCTTGTGGAGAGATTTAACAAGACCTTGAAGGCGCATGATCACAGGAATCCCTGAGGCCATGAGGCGTAAGTGGGATGTCCTCTTGCCATGCCTTCTTTTTTCTTATAGAGAGGTACCCCAGAAGGAGGTAGGGGTCAGTCCCTTTGAGCTTTTCTATTGGTACCCTGTCTGGGGACCTCTAAGCATTGTGAAAGAGGGGTGGGAAAAAGCTCCCAAGACACCCTCTCAGGATGTGGTCAGCTACATGCTGATCCTCAGCAAACAGATGTACCACTTCTGGAACCTTGAGGCCAGTCAAGAGGTTATGAAATGCTGGTATGACTAGAAGGCTACTGTGGTGAAGTTTCAGCCTGGAGACAAAGTATGGGTGATAGAGCCAGTAGAGCCTAGAACTCTCCAGGACTGCTGGACTGGCCCATATGAGATAAAGGAATGAAAAGGGGAGGCCACTTACTTAGTAGACCTCCAGTCCCGTAGGAACCACCTAAGGGTGCTCCATGTGAATAGACTGAAGCCTCATTTTGAGAGGACTGAAGTCAACATGCCTATGGTGATGGATGAGGGTGTGGCGGAGGAGAGTGAGCCTCTCCCCGACCTCCTCTCTGTCCAAGAAGGTGATTGGTCAGTGGAGGGTGTCAATCTCTCTGACTCCCAGACCCTGGACCAGTGAGGGGACTGCTACCAGCTGCTGGAGCAGTACTCCTCCCTGTTTTCCCTCACCCCTGGACTCGCACACTTGTGTGGCCATGATATTGACATAGGAGACAGTCCCCCTGTAAAGAGCACAATCTACAGGTTGTCAGACAGGTTGATGGCCAGTACCAAGGATGAAGTTGCCAAGATGCTGGCTCTAGGGGTAATTGAGGAATCTAATAGTCCCTGGTCCAGCCCTATGATGCTGGTACCAAAGGTGCCAAGCCAGAACTTAGGTTCTGCGTGGATTACCCGGGTCTCAATTGTAGGAGGCTGGCCTGGCTTATAGTGGATACCTTATGGGACTTACACCTTGTGCCAGGTCCAGTTATCCCTTATTTGTAGACTAGTAGTGTTTTAGCAGCTTAGGCTGATAGAGGTAGCTATAGCAGAGCAGCTTAGGCTGAACTAGGAGACATGCAAAGCTCTTACTATACCACTTATATCATATAGCACTAGATCATAAGAATCACAATACTCAGAGTTACTAAAAATAAATGTACTTTATTTTAGTTAGAATGTGCCAAAAATATCTCAGAGGATATACTCCCTTAGGAGGTAAGTAAAATACACAAAATATATGCACAAACCAAAATCAGGTAAGCAAACAGTTAGAAAAGTAGTGCAATCACTGTAGAATATAATAGGATGCAATAGGCCTAGTGGCAACACAAACCATATACTATGAAAGTGGAATGCGAACCACTTAGGGACCCCTGGCCTAGTGTAGTGTGTAGAGGGTCGCTGGGAGTGTCAGAAAACACTAAGGGTGTCCAAGATACCCCACCCCCAAGTCCCTGAAAAGTAGGAGTAAAGTGACCCTACTTCCCCAGAAACACACTAAAGTCATGATAGGAGATTCTGCAAAGACCACAACTGACTGCAAAGCACTAAAGACGGATTCCTGGACCTGAGGACCTGTAAAGGGAGGGGACCAAGTCCAAGAGTCACAAAAGTTTCCAGGGGGGCAGGAGCCCACTAAACCCCGGAAGATGCCAGGAACTTCTCCTTTGCACAGAACATGTCCCACGGAGTGCTGGAGGATGCAGAGTTGTTTCTTTGGAGAAAGACCGCAAACAAGCCTTGCAAGCTGCAAAGGTTGCGGTTGAAAAAAAAGGGTGCTGCTCGGGCTAAGGAAGGACCAGGAGGTCACCACTTGGAAGAGGAGACAGAGGGGGCCCTAAGCAACACAGAGAGCCCACTCACAAGAAGACAGCACCCACAGAAGTACTTGAACACGGGTTCAAGAAAACTGAGCACATCGGTTATTTCAACACTACAAAGGAGGGTCCCAGGAAGCTGGTGGTCAACTCAGCGAGTTGAGCAATGCAGGATGGAGTGCTGGGGACCTGGGCTTTGCTGTGCAAAAGGATTCCTTGCAAAAGTGCACAGAAGTCCTAGCAGCTGCAGTTCATGTAGTACACAGGATTACTGTCTGGCGAGGGGAGGCAAGGACTTACCTCCACCAGATTTGGACAGATGGAGCACTGGACTGTCGGGGGGTCACTTGGTTTCACCACCTTTGTTCCAGGGACCACGCTCGTCACAATGGAGAGGGGACACAGAGGACCAGTGAAGCTGAAGCTTGGTGCCTGCGTTAGCAGGGGGAAGACTCCGTCAACCCACGGGAGATTTCTTCTTGGCTTCCAGTGCAGGGTGAGGGCAGACAGCCCCCAGAGTGTGCACCACCAGGAAAAAGTTGAGAAAGCCGACAGGATTAGGCGCTACAATGTCGCTGGTAGTCTTCTTGCTACTTTGTTGCAGTTTTGCAGGCGTCCTGGAGCAGTCAGCGGTCGATCCTTGGCAGAAGTCGAAGAGGGAGATGCAGAGGAACTCTGGTGAATTCTTGCATGTCGTTATCTGAGGAAAAGCCCACAGGAGAGACCCTAAATAGCCCTCAGAGGAGGATTAGCCACCTAGTCAGGTAAGCACCTATCAGGAGGTGTCTCTGACGCCGCCTGTTGGCACTGGCCATTCAGAGGCCTCCATTGTGCCCTCACACTTCTGGATTCAAGATGGCAGAGGTCTGGGACACACTGGAGGAGCTCTGGGCACCACCCCTGGGGTGGTGATGGACAGGGGATTGGTCACTCCCCATTCCTTTGTCCAGTTTCACACCAGAGCAGTGACTGGGGGTCCCCTGAACCGGTGTAGACTGGCTTATGCAAGGAGGGCACCATCTGTGCCCTTCAAAGCATTTCCAGAGGCTGGGGGAGGCTACTCCTCCCCAGCCCTTAACACCTATTTCCAAAGGGAGAGGGGGTAACACCCCCCCCTTTGAGGAAATTCTTTGTTCTGCCTTCCTGGGACTTGGCTGCCCAGACCACAAGAGTGCAGAAGCCTGTCTGTGGGTTGGCAGCAGCGGTAGCTGCATTGAAACCCCAGGGAGCTGGTTTGCAAGTACTCAGGGTCCATGCTGGAGCTCCGGGGATACATGGGATTGGCACCCCAGTACCAGATTCGGCATGGGGGGGGACAATTCCATGATCTTAGACATGTTACATGGCCATATTCGGAGTTACCATTGTGAAGCTAGATATAGGTATTGACCTATATGTAGTGAACACGTGTAATGGTGTCCCCGCACTCACAAAGTCTGGGGAAATTGCCCTGAACTTTGTGGGGGCACCTTGGCTAGTGCCAGGGTGCCCTCATACTTAGTAACTTTGCACCTAACCTTCACTAAGTGAGGGTTAGACAAATAGGTGACTTATAAGTTACTTAAGTGCTGTGTAAAATGGCTGTGAAATAACGCGGACGTTGTTTCACTCAGGCTGCAGTGGCAGTCCTGGGAAAGATTTGGCTGGGCTCCCTATCGGTGGCAAAAGAAATGCTGCAGCCCATAAGGATCTCCTGGAACCCCGATACCCTGGGTACCTAGGTACCATATACTATGGAATTATAAGGGTGTTCCAGTGTGCCAATTAGAATTGGTGAAAATGGTCACTAGGCTATAGTGACAATTTTAAAGGCAGAGAGAGCATAAGCACTGGGGTTCTGGTGAGCAGAGCCTCAGTGACACAGTTAGGCACTACACAGGGATACACATACAGGCCACACCCTATGAGCACTGGGGTCCTGGCTAGCAGGATCCCAGTGAGACAGGCAAAAACAAACTGACACACAAGTAAAAATGGGGGTAACCTGCCAGGCAAGATGGTACTTTCCTACATCAATTCAGTCACTGAAACTGATGCTCACCCCAATCCGAGCTGATGAGCTCAGAGACAGGCTAGGCGCTGTCAAATTCCTCAGTACTTTTGATCTCACTTCAGGGTACTGGCATGTCGCCTTCACTGAGGGCCCCAAAGAGACATATGCTTTTTCAACTCCTGAGTGACATTACAAGTTCAGAGTGATGCCCTTTAGTTTGAAAAATGCTCCCTCTACCTTCCAGCGGTTGGTTAACGGGGTCCTGGCAGGCAAGGATGCGTTCTGCACCGCCTATCTAGACAACATTGCCATCTACATTTCCAACTGGAAGGGGCATCTGCTCCACCTCCTAAAAGTGCTCCAGGCCCTGCAACACGCAGGCCTGACAATCAAGGCAAGGAAGTGCCAGATTGGGAAGGGTTTCATGGTGTACTTGGAACACCTAGTAGGTGGTGGCAAGGTGCAGTCCGTCTAGGCCAAGATTGAGACAATCACTGCCTGGCAATCACCTAGAACCCAAACAGAGGTGAGAGCCTTCCTAGGCCTCGCTGGGTATTACTGTAGGTTTGTTAAGGGTTATGGCACAATGGTGGCCCCCTTAACAGAACTAAGTTCAAGAAAGCAACCTAGGTTAGTGATTTGGACAGAGGCTTGTCAGAAAGCCTTTGAGTCCCTAAAGGAAGCCATGTGCACCCGTGCTCCAATGAGTTCATCGTGCACACAGACACTTCAGAGCATGGAATAAGGCGGTTCTAGCACAGCTGAACCAGTAGCCTTTATTAGCAGAAGGCGATTACCACAGGAACAGAGGTGGAGTGCTGTTGAGAGAGAAGCATTTGCTGTGGTCTGGGCACTGAAGAAGCTGAAACCATATCTGTTTGGGACTCAGTTCCGGGTTCAGACAGACAGACCACAGGCCCCTCAAATGGCTCATTCAGATGAGGAGTATAAATCCTAAACTCTTGAGGTGGTCCATCTCCCTACAGGGAATGGACCTTACGGTGGAGTACTTGTCAAGCCATAATCTCCCCTTTTTCTACATGTAAGTCACCCCTAAGGTAGGCCCTAGGTAACCCATAGGGCAGGGCGCTAGGTAGGTAAAAGGCAGAACATGTACATATGTGTTTTATATGTCCTGGTAGTGAAACACTCCTAAATTCATTTTCCACTACTGTAAGGCTTGTTCCTTTCACAAACTAGCATTAGGACTCCCCTCATATGATTTGGAGTGGTAGATTCTGATCTAAAAGGGATAACCAGGTCATATTTAGTATGGCCAGAATGGTAATAGGAAACCCTTCTTATTGATGAGGTTGGATGTAATATTACCATTTTAGAAATGCCACTTTTAGAAAGTGAGCATTTCTCTGCACTTAAAACCATCTGTACCTTACAGCCTGTCATCAATCAACGTCTGGTCTGTGCTAGTTGACCGCACCCTTGTGCATTTCACCCAGACAACTGCAAACACAGGACACTCAGTCACATCTGCATTCATCTGCACACTGAATGGGTCTTCCTGGGCTGAAAGGGTGGAGGGACTGACACTCATATTTCAAAGGCCAGTGGCCTGCTCTCACACAATGGACTGATAACCCCCCCACTGGGACCCTGGTAGACAGGACTGGGCTGAAAGGGGAACTTGTGCACTTCAAAACCACTCTTTGAAGTCTCCCTCACTTCAAAGGCATTTTTGGGTATATGAACTGGGTCTCTGACCCCACCAACTCAGACAATTCTGGACCTACACCTGCACTCTATCAGAGGAGCTGCCTGGCTGCCCGAAAGACTCATCTGGACTCTTTTGCTGGA
Organism: Pleurodeles waltl; assembly: GCF_031143425.1. Taxonomy (NCBI): domain Eukaryota; kingdom Metazoa; phylum Chordata; class Amphibia; order Caudata; family Salamandridae; genus Pleurodeles; species Pleurodeles waltl. The sequence continues at coordinate 730,431,657 of NC_090443.1, forward strand.
AAGGACTGCTGCCCTGCTGTTGCCCTGCTGGCCTCTGACTTTGCTGGACGTGCTCGCCAAGGGCTTGGATTGAGCTTGCCTCCTGTTGCTAAAGTCTCAGGGCCAACAAAGACTTCACCTCTTCAAGAAATTCCTTGTGCATTGAAAATTGATGCAACGGTTGCAGAAATCACCGAAAAGCCTGTACTGCAGCTGAGAAATTGCCGCAGAGCCGACTGGAACTATGCAGCCCAAATTCCCGACTGGAAATTTGATGCAGCGCCTACCTTGCAAAGGAAAATTTGACACACCGCCTACCTGTTCCTTCTTCCAGTACATTAAGGATTTTCAACGCATCGTCCCTGGGTGTGAAAATATCCCTGCATCGCAGTGAGGAACCAAGACTGCGTGTCGAAAATCAATGCAAACCCCTAGCAGCATGGAAAGAAACAACGCATCGTCTGTGCCGCCTCGGAAAATCCGACGCAACACCTTATTTTTCCATGCATCTCCTCCTCTGCGGTCTCCATGCATTATTATTTTTGACGGATACCAGGTACTGTGTGTAACAAAGAGACAACTGTTTATTTCTAAGGATTGAGACTCTTTTAAACCTTTTAAAAGTGATTAGTGTATTTATATGGTGTTTTCACTGTGCTACTGTATGATTTAGTGCACAAATACTTTACACATTGTCTTCTAAGTTAAGCCTGACTGCTCAGTGCCAAGCTACCAGAGGGTGGGCACATGATAATATGGATTGTGTTGTGACTTACCCTCACTAGAATTGTGGTCCCTACTTGAACAAAGGTGCATACCTCTGCCAACCCCATTTCTAACATATACTCAAGAGAGCCAACTTGTGTGCAGCATCTGTGCCCCTTTCTCGGTAGTACTTCTGCACGCTCCTTTTCTGTTGATCACATATGGTAGGTTAACAGCTGTGATGTCAAGCCAGTCCTAACATCATAGTAGGGAAGCAAAAAGAAGAGTATTAAAATATATGGATTGCTCGAGCATCTTACCAAGTTAAAGAGCTATATAGCATTATTAACAAAAAAACATTTCTGTAATGCAGTTCGACATTCCCTCAGAGGGACTATGGGGGTCATTTTGACGGGGCCAGGGTTGGCGGGAGCACCGCCAACAGGCTGGCGGTGCCCCGCAGGGCATTCTGACCGCGGCGGTTTGGCCGCGGTCAGAAGAGGAAAACCGGCGATCTCCCGCCGGTTTTCCGCTGCCCAAAAGAATCCTCCATGGCGGCGCAGCTCGCTGCGCCGCCATGGGGATTCTGACACCCCATACCGCCATCCTGTTCCTGGCGGCTCTGCCACCAGGAACAGAATGGCGGTATGGGGTGTCGTGGGGCCCCTGGGGGCCCCTGCAGTGCCCATGCCAATGGCATGGGCACTGCAGGGGCCCCCGTAAGAGGGCCCCACTTTGAATTTCACTGTCTGCATTGCAGACAGTGAAATTCGCGACGGGTGCAACTGCACCCGTCACACCTTCCCACTCCGCCGGCTCCATTCAGAGCCGGCGTCCTCGTGGGAAGGTTGTTTTCCACTGGGCTGGCGGGCGGCCTTTTTGCGGTCGCCCGCCAGCCCAGTGGAAAACCCAGAATCACCGCAGCGGTCTTACGACCGCGGTGCGGTATTCTGGAGGGGGGAACTCTGGCGGGCGGCCTCCGCCGCCCGCCAGAGTTAGAATCACCCCCCCATGTGTTGAGCTAGTCTCTTTATTTCATAAAAAATTCTAACTATAAGGAACATTATTACGACCAAAGATATACTAAAACCTAACTCTGGTGGGGTACAAAGCTGTCACAAATGCATGAAAACTAGGTCAGATTGTTTCAAACCCATTACTAAGATGTCTCTTCTAGTATTCATTAATGAGAGTCCTTCTGTCTCTCTTCTAGATTTGTGCCATGTCAGTTGACTGTGCTCTCTAAACTTTGTATTAATTAATTAAGGAGGCTCTTGGCCATTGTCAACAGGTCTTTGTCATCCTGGATTATTACCCAGATATTTTTAAAATAGCAGCTTTTAAACAATCTTTTAAAAAGCCTTCCTTGAGCCCATCTGGGAGAAAATGCTATTCATGATTCTTTCCAAGCACACTTTCACTCTTGTAATGTTATGTAAACTGAGTCTTTGGCTCAGCTCTACAAGGTTTGTTTCCACACCCATGGGTGACACACATGAACTTAGTTCAATGAATTAACGCTTCAATGTGAAAGACAGGTTTTTCTAGCTAGCAAAACCTCAAACCATACAAATGTGAAGTGGCGTCAATACTTTTGGGTTACTAACTGTATAGGTCTCAGATTGTTAAATAGCCTTTATCAATCCAACCTGCTGCTTTGGCTTCTGGGTATAATTTCCAAAATTTACAGAGTTCCTATAACAGAGCAAGATTGGCATATGCCATTGTTTTCAATACTAATGTGGACAACCAGTCCTAAAGATGTGAAATAAGTGAAACAAGAAGAGAGATCTATACTGGTTTCTCTCCTAGCTCTAACAGGGAGAGAAACCAGTATTTAAGGTCCTTTTTGCTATGCCATCTGTCAAGTAAATCAAAGTCCATCCTACATTTCTCCTGTTGACATCCAGGAAGGTTCTTTACCTAGGATGCCAGGTAGCAAACTTTCATGTCTGGTACTCCCAATCCCCTCGATATGATATTGTAGATGGTATTTTAATTTCTACTTTTTTCCTTCCCACACCAGTGACATTATTATAATGTAGCTTTCTGATGCATACTTCTAACTGCTGATTTCTCATCTTTTGAATATTCCTTAGGCATCAGATTGGATCTGTCAGCTTAAAGGCAGTACTTCTGGGTGTTGGTAGGCGGGGTCGTGCGGCAGAGCTGCATATAAGCACTACCCATATGTGCTGACATCAATTACTTTACTTTCTCGCCTCCGGTCTCTGATCCAGAGCTTCTGCTGGTTTTCCTATTTATCCAGGGTCAAGATGAAATGTCATCCCCTAAAACAACAGGGTTTTAAGCCATGCATGGATTGTCCCAAACAGATTTCTGTGACAGACCCTCATGAACTTTGTTTGTGATGCCTGGGATTGGATGACTGTTGGAAAGTACCCTCTTTCTTGGTATGGTTACCCCCTTTTTCTGCCTGATGTTAATGTGTTTGACTGTGTTCACTGAGATCCTGCTTCCCAGGACCCCAGTGATTATGTTTTCTCCCAAAACTCTGTATTTCATCTCACAATTGGCACAGTGGTGTCTCATTATATGTCCCTAGTATATGGTACCTAGGTAATAGGGCATTGAGGTTCCAGGGGATCCCTATGGGCTGCAGCATATATTTTGCCACCCATAGGAAATCTAAGCAAAGGTGTCTGCAGGACTGCCATTGCAGCCTGCGTGAAAAGGTGCAACCACCCTTCACTGTCACTTTTCACTGCACCAGGTCATTTATAAGTCACCCCTATGGCAGGCCTTCAAGCCCAGAGGGCAGAGTGCAAAGTACCTGTGTGTGAGGGCAACCCTGCACTAGCAGAGGTGCCCCCACAAACTCCAAGCCCATTTTCCCAGACTTTGTGAGTACGGGGAGGCCATTATACGCGTGTACTGGACATAGGTCAATACTATGTCGAGTTACATAAAGGTAGCTCCGAAAATAGGCATGTTTGGTATCAACCATGTTGGAATCATACCCCAATGCTTTTGCAAGCATTGGTTGTATGATTCCATGCACTCTGGGAGCTCCTTAGAGGACCCCCAGTATTGCCATTACAGCCTTCTGAGGGCTTCCGGGCAGCTGAAGCTGCTGCCTCCTCCCAGACAGGTTTCATCCCTCCTGTTGCTTGAGCAGCTCAAGCCCAGGAAGGCAGAACAAAGGATTTCATTAGGGAGAGGGGGGTTACTCCCTCTCTCTTTGGTAATAGGTATTACAGGCTGGTGAGAGGTAGCCTCCGCAAGCCACTGGTAATGCTTTGAAGGGCACATTTGGTTCCCTCCATGCATAATCCAGTCTACACCAGTTCAGGGACCCCCAAGTCCCTGCTCTGGCATGAAACTGGACAAAGGAAAGGGGAGTGACCACTCCCCTGTCCATCACCACCCTGGGGCTGGTGATTAGAGCTCCTTCAAAGGGTCCCTGGGTTTTGCTATCTTGGATTCAAGGTTGGCAGGGAACTCTGGGGGCATCTGAGTGGCCAGTGCCAGTAGGTGATGTCTGAGCCCCCTCCTGATCGACGGTCACCCAGATAGGTGACCAGTCCCCCTTTCAGGGCTATTTAGGGTCTCTCTCTTGGGTGGTTCCTCAGATTTGGTTTGCAAGACTCCAGAGGGATTCCTCAGCAACCTCCACCTGACTTCTGACTGACGAAACTGCATATAGACATTTCAGGATCTGACAAGCTGCAACAAAGAATCAAGATGCCTCCTGCAACATTGTATCCAGGGCTCCTTCCAGCAACTGCAACATTTCCCCGGTTGTGCATCCTCTGAGGACAGCCAATCTTCAGCCTGCACCAGAAAGAAGAAGGAATCTCCCTTGGGGAGAAGGAGTCACTCCCCTGCTTCTGCAGGCACCAACTGCAACAACGACTTGCTGTGCGGATCTTCTGCTGAGCTGCATGGATCCTGCATCACAGGTGGTGGACTGAAGTGGTCCCGACGGTCCTCTCTTCCAGCTGTCCAACTTGGGTGGAGGTAAGTCCTTGCCTGCCCACGGAGGACACTACCCTGTGCACTGTATCCTTTGCAGCTGCCAAGGCTTGTTGGCATCTTTTCTAAGGGATCTTCAAGCATCTTGAAGCTCCAGCCCCCAGAACTCCATCCTGCGATGCACAGCTCCCTGAGTAGTTTTCCGGCTGCGTGGGAGCCCTTTTCGTAATGCTGCATGGGCTCCTTCTTTGACTTTCGTGTCCCCGTCCTGTGGGACTCCTGTGGGTGCCGCCTGTGGGCTCTTTGTATTGCTGAGGGCCCCGTCTGACTCCCCCTCCTGGGTAGAGTCTACCTGGTCCTTCCTGATCCTAGGCAGCTCCACTTTCTTCTAGCGTTGCGTGTGCCAAGGCTTGTCGGTGGAATCCGAAGACGCCATCCTAACTGCAGTCCTCCTTCTGGCATGGGACATCACTTGCATCCTCCAGGAACTCGACTTCGTCTTCTTGGGTGCAGTGCTGACTCTCTTTCCTCACTGTTGACTCATCTCTTGCACCCTCATTCTGCTGGGTAGGGGCTCCTGCCCTTCATGGGCTCTGCTGTGCTTGTTGGACTTAGTTTCCTTCTTCCACAGGTCCTCCTGACAAGAAATCCACTGTTGGTGTCTTGCAGTCTCTTCTGGGCTTTGCATTCTTCTTCTTTCCTTCCAAGTGGGTGTTCTGGGGACTTATCTTTGGGCTTTCCTAGAACGCCCAGCTCCCCTCTACACACTCCACTTACCTAGGTGGGGGAACGACGTTCGCATTCCACTTTTTTAGTATATGGTTTGTGCTCCTCCTAGGGCTATTTCTCTCTTTTGTGATTTTCACTAATTGCACTGTATTCTAACTGTTTCTATGCCTATTTCTGCATACTAGTGTATATGATTTGTATATTACTTACCTCCTAAGGGAGTATAATCTCTATGGTATTTTTGGTATTTGTTTCACCAAAATAAAGTACCTTTATGTTTGTAACACTGAGGCCCTCATTACAACCCTGGCGGGTGGCGGAGAAGCAGCGGTCTTACCGCCAACAGGCTGGTGGTAAAAATTTAGGAATTATGACCATGGCGGTTACCAACTCAGCGAGTTGGGCAATGCAGGACGGAGTGCTGGGGACCTGGGCTAGGCTGTGCACGAAGGAAGTCTTGTAAAAGTGCACAGAAGCCCTAGCAACTGCAGTTCATGCAGTACACAGGATTACTGTCTGGTGTGGGGAGGCAAGGACTTACCTCCACCAAATTTGGACAGAATGGCTACTGGACTGTCGGGGACACTTGGATCCAGCTCCTGTGTTCTAGGGACCACACTCGTCAAGATGAGAGGGGACCCAGAGGACCAGTGATGCAGAAGTTTGGTGCCTGCGTTGGCAAGGAGAAGATTCCGTCAACCCACTGGAGATTTCTTCTTGGCTTCCAGTGCAGGATGAAGGCAGACATCCCTCAGAGCATGCACCACCAGGAAACACTTGAGAAAGAGGTGCTACAATGTTGCTCGTAGTCTTCTTGCTACTTTGTTGCGGTTTTGCAGGAGTCCTGGAGCAGTCAGCGGTCGATCCTTGGCAGAAGTCGAAGAGGGTAGTGCAGAGGAACTCTGGTGAGCTCTTGCATTTGTTATCTGGTGAGATACACACAGGAGAGACCCTAAATAGCCCTCAGACGAGTATTAGCTACAGAAAAAGGTAAGCACCTATCAGGAGGGGTCTCTGACGTCACCTGCTGGCACTGGCCACTCAGAGGTGTCCATTGTGCCCTCACACCTCTGCATCCAAGATGGCAGAGGTCTGGGACACACTGGAGGACCTCTGGACACCTCCCCTGGGAGGTGCTGGTCAGGGGAGTGGTCACTCCCCTTTTCTTTGTCCAGTTTCACGCCAGAGCAGGGCTGGGGTGATCTCTGAACTGGTGTAGACTGGCTTATGCAAGGAGGACACCATCTGTGCCCTTCAAAGCATTTCCAGAGGCCAGGAGAGGCTACTCCTCCCAGGCCCTTCACACCTATTTCCAAAGGGAGAGGGTGTAACACCCTCTCTCAGACAAAATCCTTTGTTCTGCCTTCCTGGGACTGGGCTGCCCAGGCCCCAGGGGGGCAGAAACCTGTCTGAGGGTTGGCAGTAGCGGTAGCTGCAGAGAAAATCCCGGAAAGTTTGTTTCGCAGTACCCAGGCTCTATGCTGGAGACCCGGGGATGCATGGAATTGTCACCCCAATACCAGAATGGTATTGGGGTGACAATTCCATGATCCTAGACATGTTACATGGCCATGTTCGGAGTTACCATGGTGACGCTACATATAGGTATTGACCTATATGTAGTGCACGTGTGTAATGGTGTCCCGCACTCCCAAAGTCCTGGTAAATTGCCCTGAACAATGTGGGGGCACCTTGGCTAGTGCCAGGGTGCCCTCACACTAAGTAACTGTTGTACCTGGCTTTTTGACAGGGTCATCCCCAAACTTTTTGCCTCCTTCCTCTTATTTTTTCTGACCTGTTGTTGTTGGCTTTTGACCTCTGGGCACTTTTACCACTGCTAACCAGTGCTAAAGTGCATATGCTCTCTGTGTAAATTGTACTATTGATTGGTTTATCCATGATTGGCTATTTAATTTACTTGTAAGTCCCTAGTAGAGTGCACTACATGTGCCTAGGGCATGTAGATTAAATGCTACTAGTGGGCCTGCAGCACTGGTTGTGCCACCCACTTCAGTAGCCCCTTAACCTTGTCTCAGGCCTGCCATTGCAAGGCCTGTGTGTGCAGTTTCACTGCCACTTCGACTTGGCATTTAAAAGTACTTGCCAAGCCTAGAACTCCCCTTTTTCTACATATAAGTCATCCCTAATGTGTGCCCTAGGTAACCCCTAGAGCAGGGTGCTGTATAGGTAAAAGGCAGCACATGTACCTGTGTAGTTATATGTCCTGGTAGTGTAAAACTCCTAAATTCGTTTTTACACTACTGTGAGGCCTGCTCCCTGCATAGGCTAACATTGGGGCTGCTCTCATACACTGTTGAAGTGGCAGCTGCTGATCTGAAAGGAGCAGGAAGGTCATATTTAGTATGGCCAGAATGGTAATATAAAGTCCTGCTGTCTGGTGAAGTCGGATTTAATATTACTATTCTAGAAATGCCACTTTTAGAAAGTGAGCATTTCTTTGCACTAAAATCTTGTTGTGCCCTTCAATCCACGTCTGGCTAGGTTTAGTTGACAGCTCCTTGTGCATTCACTCAGACACACCCCAAACACAGGGTACTCAGCCTCACTTGCATACATCTGCATTTTGAATGGATCTTCCTGGGCTGGGAGGGTGGAGGGCCTGCCCTCACACAAAGGACTGCCACACCCCCTACTGGGACTCTGGCAGACAGGATTGAACTGAAAGGGGGCTTGGTGAATTTCTTAGACACTCTTTGAAGTCACCCCCACTTCAAAGGCACAACTTAGTATAAAACAGGGCCCCTGCCCTACCTCATCAGACACTTGCTGGAGAAGAAACCTGAACCAGAAACTACATCCTGCAAGAAGAACTGCCTGGCTGCTCAAAGGACTCACCTGTCTGCTTTTCTATAAAGGACTCCTGCCTTGCTGTTGGCCTGCTGCCTTGCTGAACTCTTGTCTGGCTGTAAGAGTGCTCTCCAAGGGCTTGGATAGAGCTTGCCTCCTGTTACCTGAAGTCTCATGACCAAAAAGACTTCTCTCTTTCACTTGGACGCTTCGTGTGCCGAAATTTTCGACGCACAGCTTGTTCCGCGGCGAGAAAAACGCCGCACACCGACGCTGATTGACGCGACGCCTTCGGGACGACCGAAACTTTGACGCACGGCCTCGCAAGGACAACGCCGCCCGACTTCCAAGGAGAAATCGACGCAACGCCTGCCGTGAGAGTGAAATTTCAACGCACAGCCCCGCGGAACGACACACAGCCGGAAAACAAGCAGGAGAATCCACGCACAGACCCGGGACATCTGGTAATCCCCGCGACCCATAGAAGGAGACTGTCCGCATGCCGGAAAACGACGCACGTCTTCCCCGAGTGAAAAATAACGACGCAAGTCCGTGTGTGAAGGGGCGCAACCGACGCACACACCATTTTTCCTCCCGTAGAACGACGCACGTCTCCCTGAGTGAAAAATAACGACGCAAGTCCGTGTGTGAAGGGGCGTAACCGATGCACACACCATTTTTCCACGCATCTGCTCTTCTGCGGCCCTCTGCGGAGATTTTCCACCAGAAACCAGGTACTTTGTGCTTGAAAGAGACTTTATTTGCTTTTTAAAGACTTAAGACACTTTAGATCACTTTTCAGTGATATCTTTACAAAGTCATATTGCATCTTTAATCGTTTTGACCTGCAAATACCCAGATAAATATTATATATTTTTCTAAACACTGTGTGGTGTATTTTTGTGGTGTTATATTATGGTATTGTATGATTTATTGCACAAATGCTTTACACATTGCCTTCTAAGTTAAGCCTGACTGCTCGTGCCAAGCTACCAGAGGGTGGGCACAGGCTGATTTTGGATTGTGTGTGACTTACCCTGACTAGAGTGAGGGTTCTTGCTTGGACAGAGGGCAACCTGACTGCCAACCAAAAACCCCATTTCTAACATTGGTGATCAGCGGTGAGGATAGGACTTGTGTTTGTGCAGTGACATACAGTAGCTAAGTATTTCACTACCTACCCACAGTTGAAGGTCAACTTGATTTTTCATCTTTTTTGCTTTTGGTTCTCTGATGTCCTCCTGGATATACTATTGATATTTTGTACTTTGGATTTTGGTTTTTGCCGGTAAGACCTTATCAGCAATGAGATTGCTTACCTACTCACTCTTTGTGCCTACTGACCACCTCACTAAGGCTGACCTAAGGAGGCTTTGCAGAAAATGGGGCCTTCCTGTATCAAGGAGATCTACTAAGATGGAAATGCTACATGCCTACATAGTCTGGGGGGAAGAAAGATGGGCAGAGAGAGAGGCAGAAAAAAACCAAATGACTAAGTACCCCTCAGATGAGGAGGGGGACTGCTCAAATGAGGAGGAAGACTACTCAGATGAGGAAAGAGAACCAGTGAGAGATGAATGGCTCTTAGCTCAAGAGCGGTGGATGGAAGAGCTAGATGAGCAGCTTGAAAGGGCTGAGGCAGCAAGACTCTTAGCCCTAGAAGAAGAAAGGACTGCAGCTCAAGAGCTGAGCTGTGAAGAGCTGAAACTGGAGGCCGGAAGGGCTGAGTCCAGTTCAGATGATGGCAGCAAAAATCTTGCATCCAGTACTGCTGAAGAAGGGCACAAGCCCAGAGATGTGGTGCCCAACTTGAAGAAGGGAGTTAACACACCCCAGGTGGTTCAAGGGTATGAGGTAGTTCCCGTTATGCACAGGGTCCCTGAGAAGGATTGGGGAACTGGCACAGGGAGTCATATTCCTACTGGGGGAGGGACACTTTACTGACTCTAGCAGTGAGTGACAGAGAAAAGGGTTCCCCCCTGGTGGACGTCCTGGATATAGAGTGTAGAGACATCCCAGAAGAGTATGGGTTGAGTGTCAGGGACAGGCAGATACTGTCTCACCAGTCTCAGGAGGGTGATGTAGAGTGCTTTTCCAAGGCTGAGTTACTGGGTGGTTGGGTGAAGGGTACTGTGGTTAATACATGTGAAGGGCAGAGTGATGTAATTGCTGGAGAGCATATGTCTGGTCCTTATTTTCCAGAGCTAAGCCAACACCAGGTGGAGTGTGAGTTCTCTGACCCCAGGGAACTTACAATGGAGGCAGACTTCTGGGTGAGTACCAGAGAGTCTGAAGAGGCATTTGGGGGTGCTCCTGAAGGGAGTGGTCTAGGTGGTTCCCAACCAAGTGAGGTGGGAGAGGATTGTAGTGTCCCAGGTAGGTCCCAGGTCCTAGAGGGTTCCATGAGGGAACACCAGGAGGGAAGCCTAGCCTGTACCGTAGGGCCACCTTTTGAGGGAAGCCCCGCAGTGTCAGAAGAACTTGGGGGGTGACTGTAGCCAGCATCCCAACAGTTCTGGTGTCTGGCAGTACCACTCCTAGTGAGGGGGTGCAGAAGTCCAGACATAGGGTTGAGAGGGGGTTGCAGACCCCAGTGGAGGACCTTGAGAGTCAGGGGTCAGCTCTGAGAGCAGAGCCCCCCAGGAATGACCCAGGTGAAACCGTTTCTGGTTTGGGGGAAACCCAGACTCTGCCGGGTGGGCAGAGGTCGGGAGACCTGCGCCAACCAGACTCTTGTGTGGCCTTGGGGACGGTGTGTCCCTTGTGGGGGGTGAGAGTGCCCCCCTGAAGTCCTGGCATGCCAGGCAAAGATTCAACCTCAGGGTGGTGACTCTGGGTTGGCTAACCAGGTTCAGAGGGTAAACTCTGACCTGCTGGGGGGTAGGTGTGCCCCCCAGAAAGTCCTGGGATGCCAGGCAATGGTTCAACCTCAGGGTGGTGACTCTGGGTTGGATACCCAGGTTCAGAGGTTAAACTCTGACCTGGTGGGAGGTAGGTGTGCCTCCCAGGAAGTCCTGCTGTGCCAGGCAATTGTCCAACCTCAGGGTATTGACTCTGGGTTGGATGGCCAGGTTCAGAGGTTAAACTCTGACCTGGTGGGGGGTAGGTGTGCCCCCCAGAAAGTCCTGGCATGCCAGGCAATTGTTCAACCTCAGGGTGGTGACCCTGGGTTGGATGGCCAGGTTCAGAGGTTAAAATCTGACCTGGTGGAGGGTCAGTGTGCCCTCCAGGAAGTCCTGGCGTGCCAGGCAATTATTCAACTTCAGGGTGGTGACTCTGAGTTGGATGGCCAAGTTCAGAGGTTAAACTCTGACCTGGCGGGGGGTAGACGTGCCCCCCAGAAAGTCCTGGTTTGCCAGGCAGTGATCCAGTCTGAGGGTACAGACCCTGGGCTGGAAGGCCAGGTTCAGGGTGTCCCCCCGGACCTGGAGGGAGGGGCTACTGATAACAGTGCCCCTACCATGTTGTCTTCTGAGGAGGCCACTCCTAGTTGGAGGGTGCTGGACCCCAGAAGGGAGGGCAGGGGGAGGGAAGCCTCACCCCGGGCCCTAGTCCAACCTGAAGGTACAGACCCCAGGTTGGAGGGCCAGTTGCAGGTTAATAGCCCTGCACTGGTGGAGGAATGGTACAGGGCGACTTTTATAAGCATCCTGACCATGTTGGACTCTGGGGGTACCGCTCCAGGAGGGAGGGTACCGAGCCCCAGAGGGGAGGACCAGGTTCGGGCTGTCATCCCTGACCTGGTAGAAGGGAGAGTGGTTAAATGGTGCCCAGCACCTAGGGCTACCACCCCCACTCTCCACAACCACAGTGGTGGGAGAGCTTTGAGAGGCCTGGGGCCTGGCTCTCATTCCTGGCAGCTGTCAGTAACCACTGTGGCTTGCTGTCCGGGTGGACAGAGTTATCCCTGGAGAGGGGACAAGTGTCACACCCCGAGGGTAGAGTGGGCAACACCACTGTGTTAGTCCTGGTGGTACTATCCTGCTCCTGGGATACATCTGTGAGCAAAGTAAGGTTAGGTGCTGCACAGATGGGATCCGCAGGTAAGGAGAAAGGTTCCCCATGGATGGGCTTAGTAGGCCCTGAGAGTATGGATAGAGGGATCCACCTGGAGTCAGGAAGGCGAAGAACTGGAGCATGCCCCTGCTGTTGTGGGCCTGGGTCCTTGTTCTGTCGCCTCAAACAGGGAAGTACATCAGGATAGTGATTGTTATCCCCTGGCTTTAGGCTGGTAGGGGGTCATGTTGTACCTGGCTTTTTGACAGGGTCATCCCCAAACTTTTTGCCTCCTTCCTCCTATTTTTTCTGACCTGTTGTTGTTGGCTTTTGACCTCTGGGCACTTTTACCACTGCTAACCAGTGCTAAAGTGCATATGCTCTCTGTGTAAATTGTACTATTGATTGGTTTATCCATGATTGGCTATTTAATTTACTTGTAAGTCCCTAGTAGAGTGCACTACATGTGCCTAGGGCATGTAGATTAAATGCTACTAGTGGGCCTGCAGCACTGGTTGTGCCACCCACTTCAGTAGCCCCTTAACCTTGTCTCAGGCCTGCCATTGCAAGGCCTGTGTGTGCAGTTTCACTGCCACTTCGACTTGGCATTTAAAAGTACTTGCCAAGCCTAGAACTCCCCTTTTTCTACATATAAGTCATCCCTAATGTGTGCCCTAGGTAACCCCTAGAGCAGGGTGCTGTGTAGGTAAAAGGCAGGACATGTACCTGTGTAGTTATATGTCCTGGTAGTGTAAAACTCCTAAGTTCATTTTTACACTACTGTGAGGCCTGCTCCCTGCATAGGCTAACATTGGGGCTGCCCTCATACACTGTTGAAGTGGCAGCTGCTGATCTGAAAGGAGCAGGAAGGTCATATTTAGTATGGCCAGAATGGTAATAGAAAGTCCTGCTGACTGGTGAAGTAGGATTTAATATTATTATTCTAGAAATGCCACTTTTAGAAACTGAGCATTTCTTTGCACTAAAATCTTGTTGTGTCCTTCAATCCACGTCTGGCTAGGTTTAGTTGACAGCTCCTTGTGCATTCACTCAGACACACCCCAAACACAGGGTACTCAGCCTCACTTGCATACATTTGCATTTTGAATGGGCTGGGAGGGTGGAGGGCCTGCCCTCACACAAAGGACTGCCACACCCCCTACCGGGACTCTGGCAGACAGGATTGAACTGAAAGGGGGCTTGGTGAATTTCTTAGACACTCTTTGAAGTCACCCCCACTTCAAAGGCACAACTTAGTATAAAACAGGGCCCCTGCCCTACCTCATCAGACACTTGCTGGAGAAGAAACCTGAACCAGAAACTACATCCTGCCAAGAAGAACTGCCTTTAGATCAATTTTCAGTGATATCTTTACAAATTCATATTGCATCTTTAATCGTTTTGACCTGCAAATACCCAGATAAATATTATATATTTTTCTAAACACTGTGTGGTGTATTTTTGTGGTGTTATATTATGGTATTGTATGATTTATTGCACAAATGCTTTACACATTGCCTTCTAAGTTAAGCCTGACTGCTCGTGCCAAGCTACCAGAGGGTGGGCACAGGCTGATTTTGGATTGTGTGTGACTTACCCTGACTAGAGTGAGGGTTCTTGCTTGGACAGAGGGCAACCTGACTGCCAACCAAAAACCTCATTTCTAACAGTAACTTTGCACCTAGCCTTCACCAAGTGAAGGTTAGACATATTGGTGACTTATAAGTTACTTAAGTGCAGTGTAAAATGGCTGTGAAATAACATGGACATTATTCCACTCAGGCTGCAGTGGAATTGTCTGAGCTCTGTATGGGTGGCAAAAGAAATGTTGCAGCCCATAGGGATCTCCTGGAACCCCAATACCCTGGGTACCTAGGTACCATATACAAGGGAATTATAAGGGTGTTCCAGTGTGCCAATCAGAATTGGTAAAATTAGTTACTAGCCTGCAGTGGCAATTTTAAAAGCAGAGAGAGCATAAACACTGAGGTTCTGGTTAGCAGAGCCTCAGTGATACAGTTAGGCACCACACAGGAAACACATACAGGCCACAAACTTATGAGCACTGGGGTCCTGGCTGGCAGGATACCAGTGACACATATCAAACATACTGACAACATAGGGTTTTCACTATGAGCACTGGGCCCTGGCTAGCAGGATCCCAGTGAGACAGTAAAAACACCCTGACATATACTCACAAGCAGGCCAAAAGTGGGGGTAACAAGGCTAGAAAGAGGCTATCTTCCTACACCAATGCTTCAGATTCATATACCTTGAACCACAAGGTAGGGTGCAGACTTTATACGATATTTGTGGCATGGACTCCGACAATGAAAACTGCTATAAAGAGCTTCAGGATGTTAGTGGGCTGGATACTTCCCCAGATACTGGCCTTGTGTCCCTACCCTGGACATGCCATTAAGGAAAGTGCCATTTTCGCTGTTATGAGGCAGGAGGCGGCAGTTGTTCTTGATTTACAGCTACCTACTATGGAGGTAAAGATTGGTGTTTTGACCAAGGTACTTCTGCCTGGTCAGGCCACCACAGAGCCAGTATAACACTTTAATGAGGCCCTTACGGATACTCTTTTAGGCAGAGCCTTGTTCAGAGCCCCCTGTTAATAGACAGGTTGCACATCACTATCGTCGTGCATCAGGTGACCTCGCCATTCTTGCATAAAAGCCGATGCCAAAGGCTCTGGTGCTACCGGCATCCACTGAAAAAAATAATTGCAATGGTTTCCCTACTACTCTGCTTTATCGCAAATCCAAACAGAGACATTTGGGAAAATAATTTTTCATCCAGCAGCTTGGCCCTTAGATCAGTCAAATGCCAAATATCTTTTGGTCCCTCTTCCCTTGCCCTTTGAAATTTTTTATCAGGTTTAAAACTGGTTTCACAGGCTGTTCTGGATGAATTTTGGCCGTCCGTTGCACAGGCTATTCAGGACAGTCGCAATACGGATAAAATTGTCTTTATAGCAGCATGGGACACGATTAACTGTTTAGGGCAAGCAATGGGTGTTCGCATGGGCCTTCGGCACTATGCCTAGATTAAGTCTAAGGGCTTCTCCAGGGATGTCCAGACACCCTTAATGGACATCATTTGATGACTCATCTTTTGGTGAGAAAAGGGATTCCGCCTTGGAAAGCTTCATGGAGAGAACAGCTGCAGCATGTTCCTTAAGGCATATCTGATCCCACAAGGCACTTTTTGTAGCAATTTCTTCCTCTCTATAGCTACTCTGTGGCGATAGAGTGTGTTTCACATTTTGTCAGTGCCAGCCTTCTACACCAGCCCAACAGGCATTTCAGCCGTTTTGTGGTTGGGGATGTAGTTTTTTGGAGTCAATGCTAAGGATAGCAGGGGCAGCTCAGTCCGCCGGTCCTCCAGGAGCCTCAGCCTCAGTCACAAAACCACTTTAGTGTATCCTTGCTAGCACACCGCCACCTTGTTGGATGCAGCGATCTGATAATGCTCGAAGAGTGGCAAGCCATCACTTTAGACAAGTGGGTCCTCCAAATTGTCCATCAGGGCTACACACTCCTATTTCTTTCTTCCCCACACTTGTCTGTCTTACAGCAGGAAATGCATGCCTTTTGGCATGAGGGACCATAGAGAGGATTGTGGCCTCCAAAGTAGTAACTGAGTGTTGCTCCATGTATGAAATTGGGTTACTGGTTAAGGAAGTAACACCCTACTCAAGCAGGAACGACAATCCTTGTGAGGATGAAGTCACAAGCAGACTCTAAATTAACCTGCGCCCCACCCTCTGGTAGATTGGCACTGAGCAGTCAGGCATAATTCAGAGGCTGTGTGTAAAGTATTTTTGCAACACTTCAAACAGTAACACAGTGAAAACACACCACAGAAAGATCCCACACTAGATTAGAAAAATAGAGTCATTTTTAATTAATAAAACAAGATGCAGGCTGCAAAGTTCATGCAGAGCGAGAATGCTCGCAGATTGCACTGCGTGGCAGGCAGAGGGGCTGCATTGATTCTTCTGGGTTCACAGATGGTCTGGCAGAGCACCTTTAAGCCCACTTCCAAGGGTCCAGGACTTGGGTGGCACAACTAGGCAGGATAGGACTCACAGATGGCAGAGTCCTGATACTGAGTTCAAGGTGGCTGGAGCTTTCCGTCTCTGAGGCTCTAGTCAGGAGGGCAGCCAACTAGCCATTGGAGACACTTTGGGGTCCTGGGTTCAACAGATGCAGGTCCATACCTTTTCACCCAGGCAAGAGGGCAGAAGGCAACAGGCCAACGCAGGGCAGCAGTCCTTCAGAACAGGAATCCAGCAGAGTGGCAGTCCTTTCAAGCAGCACAGAAGTCATTCTTCCTGGCAGAGTATTCACAGGTCCAGAAGTGTACTGAGGAGTTGGTGTGTGAGTTCCCATATTTAAACTTGAGCTTTCCTTTGGAGTGGAAGAAGATTCTAGAGTATTCCATTTAAGTCTACCAGGTCCCTGCCTTCCCTGGCTCCAGAATAACTATAGGGGAATGCAGCACTTTGTGTGGAGACAGGACACAGCCAATGCAAATGGCCCATCTCCGCCTTCCATCCTGCCAGTGATGGCCGATCCAGGCACACCTAAGCTCTCTATTGTGTGTGGCTTTTTAGGAGGAATACACAAAACTCAACAGGCAGCTACACCCAGTCATGTGGGGGTCATTATGTCCCCGGCAGTCGGCGTTAATGTGGCGGTAGTACTGCCAACAGGGTGGGGGTACTTACCGCCACATTATGACATTGGCGGGTTGGCTGACCACCATGGTTATCTCCAGCCCGGCAGCCGCCATTGTGCCGCTGGCAGTATTATGTCCCTGCCTTGGTTTTCAGGGCGCTCGCAATGCCACGAAAACCATGGTGGTAAGCCCTATCAGTGACAGGTAATTCCTTTCCTGCGACTGATAGGAGGCCCCCACCCCCATACTTCTCCAAACACCCTCTCACCCCCCTACATCCACGCCCTCCATTCACACACACGCAGACATACACTCATTCACACATACATACACACATGCATTTATACATTCACACATCAAAACACACACGCAGACACGCATTCTGATTTCTATACATACGCGCACTCACACTTCCATATGTACACACACTCATACACATTCAAGCACACACGCAATCAACACTAAACACACACACGCATTCACACACTCACACATACATGCACACCCCCCCCCCCACACACACACACAAGACCCCCCACCCCTGTCGGAGACCCGACTTGCCTGGATCCAGGGGATCTTCCGGTAGGAGATGAGACGAGGCGCTGCTACCCCCAGTAGCGCCCGCCAGCAGTACACCGCCAGGATGTATTATTTGTCATAAGAGGCATGCCTCTGCTGGTGGTAGCAGTGCCACCTTACGCCATCCGTCAGTATGGCCACAGCCGGATTTCCACCCTTCTTGTGGCGGAAATCCAGCTGTGGTCATAATATGGTGGACGGATGGTAGCCACGGGTATGGTCTTTTGGTGGCCGTCGCCGCAACAGTTTGCGTTTTTTTACCCCCAATGTCATAATGAGGGCCTAAATGGCTAAGGCAGGAAATGCCAACTTTCTGAAATGTTCCCATCTGAAAATGACAGTTCATTAGTTGTAAAATAGTTACTCCAATGTTATGCAATGGGAAAGGTAGGTCTTGCAGTAGTGAAAAAAAAAATAAGAGTTTTTCTCTACCAGGACATGTGAAGCTTAAAAGTACATGTCCAACTGGGCTGTCCAGGGCCTCCCCCAGATATCAGTAAGGGCTTCTCTTTCAATCACACTCCACCTTTGTTCCCAGGGAAGCAACCTCCTGCTAATGAAGGCTACCAGTTAGTTTAGGCCTTTCTCATTTAACTGTTCTAAGACAGCCTCTATGCCATGCTTTGAAGCATCTGCCTGCACAATAAACTTCTTAGAGAAGTCAGGAGCTTTTAGTACAGGTGATGTACACATAGCCTCCTTGACGGTGTCAAAGGCTTTCTGGTAGGCCTCTGTCCAGATCACATTTCTGGGCTGCTTCTTTCAAGTCAGCTCTGTTAAGGGGACAACAATGGTGCCATATCCCTTAACAAACGTCCTATAATATCCTGTAAGGCCCAGGGAAGCCCTCACCTTTGTCTTTGTTTTAGGGGGGTTACCTGGGCAGAATAGTTTAATTTCTAGCCTGGAGGGGCTACACCTTACCCTCACCCACTATGTGGCCCGATATACCCCAGAATCCTGCCTTATCTTGCACTTACTGATCTATTTAGTCCCACCTGCTGCAGGACCTGAGGGTACTCTGGAAGGTGGGACAGGTTTTCCTCCAACCTAGAGCTGAAGGCAGCTATGTTGTCAAGAAAGACGGCACAGATGCCTATTTCCCAGTTAGGACCTTGCTGACCAACTTCTGAAAGGTGTCAGGTGCATTCTTTCAGCCAAAGGGCATCACCCTAAACTAGAAGTGCCCAGCTTGTATTTAGCTCATCAGCTCAGGAGATGAGGTGTGCCTCAGTCTTAATGATAGAGTTAAGTTCTCGGTAGTCCGCACAGAACCTAAATTCTGAAATGGTACCCTGTGGGTCAGCCTTGGCTACCAGTACCACAGGAATGGACCAGGGACTAATAACACCAGCATCTTTGAACTCTCCTCCTTGGTACTTGCCCTCACCTTGTCTGACAATCTGTAAAATTTATTTTTGACAGGCATACTGTCTCCAGTATCTATGTCATGGGTACACAAATGTGTAACCCCAGGGGTGAGGGAGAACAGAGAGGAAAACTGCTCCAGACACCAGTCACTCTGCTGCTCTGGGGCACTCTACTGATCCATTGTGCTCTTGGCATGCAAGAAATCAGGGAGAGACTTGGGGCCAGATGTAGCAAAGGTTTTTACCCATTTTGTGTCTATGGGCAAAAGTGTTCGTACATATGGCCCTTGATCTCCTCTTTCATTCCTTCATCTGTAACAAGGAGCATGCTGAGTTCAGACCTTTCCAAGTGTGGGGTTCAAATCGGTTTATGTGGAGCACCCTTTAGGGGTGTCTAGGGTTCTTGAGATCCACAAGGTAGGTGGACTCCCCCTTCCTCTCCTTCACCTCATATGGGCCTATCCTGTGATCCTAGAGAGCTCTGGGCTCCACAGGCTCCAATACCCACACCTTCTGGCCTGGTTGAAAACTCTACCAGAGTGGCCTTCTGACCATATCAGTGTTTCATAACTTCTTGACTGGCGTCAAGATTGCTTTTTGCCTTTTTCCAGAAGCAATGCACCTGGTTGTGGGATGCCAGCATGTAGCTGACCACTTCATAAGGAAGTTCCTAGGTGCTCTCCCCACTCCTCTCTTACAAGACTGAGAGGTCCCCTAACAGGATGGCTGCAGAGAGGTTTGAAGGGGCTAAATCCAACTCGCTTATGTGGCACCTCCCTGTAGGCAAAGAGAAGGCATGGCAGGAGGACATCCCATATACGCCTCATGGGGTCTGGTTGGCCCAATGTCATGCATTTGTTGAATCTCTTCACAAGCCTGTTTGTTTGCTAGTAATAGGGTGTGGAGAACCTGTGAGTTACTCTACACTCATCGCACATGAGGATGCTGTGAGGTAAGTGTGGCTGGGGCAGCGTTACAAGGTAGTTTTTAACGGTGGGGCAGATTAAGGGCTTAATTGCTCTATATTTTTTTTAGAGGTGTAGGTTGGGTTTGGGGAAGTTTAGTTTTTAGGGCTTAGGGTGGGTGGGGGACTGGGTTGTTTATTTTTTAGGGGTGGTGGTGGGGGTTTAGGGTATTTTCTTTTTAGGGCTTAGGGTGGGGTAGTTTATTTTTTAGGGGCGGGGTAAGTTTAAGGAAGGGCAGGAGGAGAGGAGGAAGGATCAGGAGAGGATGCGGGGAGGTAAGTGGTGTTGTATTTAGTGCTTAGGGTGGTGGGGGGTATCGGGATAGTTTATTTTTTAGGGGCAGTGGTGGGGAAATAGGTATTCTTTTTTAGGCTTAGGGTGGGTGGGGGGTTGGGGTAGTTTATATTTTAGGACGGGGTAATTTATTTTTTAGGGGGTGGAGAAGGTTTAAAGAAAGGGTGAGAGGAAGGAGAAGAGAGAGGATCGGGAGAGGATGTGGTGAGGTAAGTGTGGTTTGAGGCAGGGTTTGGGGCTAGTTTTTAGCAGGGGGTTCTGGCTTTCAGGGTAGTTTGTTCAGGGCAGGAGCGGAGGGGGTCGGGGTATTTTAGTTTTTACAACTTAGGGTGGATGGGGGTCAGGGTAGTTTACTTATTAGGGGTGCAGAAGGTTTAAGGGCTCAGGGCGGGTGGGGGTGTTGGGTTGATTGTGTTTTTATGGGCTGATGTGGGAGGATCAGGGTAGATTTTTTTGTTAGGGCTTAGGGTGGGTGGGGGGTCGGGGTAGTTTATTTATTAGGGCAAGGGTATTTTTGGGTCTCAGGGCGGGTGGGGGGTGTGCATGAGAGATCCACACATGCCATTTTCACATATGCCTTTACTAAGCATGCTTTTACAACGAAATTCATTGTAAAGTCATGCATGGTAAAGGCATGCGTGGAAAAGTGGTGGTCGTGGTTCTGACCGCATTGTTCCAGTATGCATTGTTCCAGTATGCGTAGTTCTGTCATACAACCACCTCAGAGGAATGGCCTATGGGTAGCTAGTGGTGTGGTCCACCAAAACCCGGCTGAACCTATTGCCTTAATCTGCATTTGGGTCCGAGGGACCAACAATGTTGATGCCCACACTCTCAAAGGGCATGATAATGACAGGTAATGGGTCAGGAGAGCCTTAAGCTTTTTTTTCCTAACTTCCCAAAGGCCTGTCAGGTGGGACAGGGCCTACAGAATGCCTCTGAGGCCACCGTCTTCCAGGACCAATAAAAGTGGGCAAGAAGCCTGGCAAAGTTCTTGTCTTGGCCCAGATGTCCTACCAGGGTATTTAATGAGCCAACCCCAGTAGGAAAGCCCGGTAACACTGGGGGACCACCAGCACACAGGCTGCCTCATGTCCAGGAACCTTAGGCTCACTGTATTGGAGGTAATTCTCTGAATAGATGAGGTGATTTCCATTGGTATCACCTGCTGCCTGGGCTTCAGCTTGCTGCCTCAAGCCCTCTACACTAGGGAACTCTTTCTGTGCTTTGTGAAATCCTCCCTGGTGTACCCACCCTCAACCCACGAGCCAGCAAGCTCAAGCAGGTCACCCAGGGTAGCAATATCCTGGCTAGTAGGCTCAGTAACATCCTCCTCAGGTGCCTTGTCATCCTAGTAGGCGAGAACTTGAGAGGCTGTTTTATTGTGCCCCATGCCCTTACTCTTTTTGACAGCTGCCTGGGCTGTTGTTCAAGTCTCCAGGCACCCTTGATTCCCTTTCAGGGCAGCCATGGACCTTGTGGTCATACAGATCCTTTCAGGCAATCCCAACATCTCCAATTGCAATATGAGCTCTACAATATTCCAGATAGTGAGCTCCAAGTCATTGCCTAACAGTTAATCTACAGGCATGGCAGGGCTCACAGCTACTTTTAGAGTACCTGAGACCCCTTTACCCACTCAAAAAGAAGCAAACCCGCCAATAGGTGACTCTTGCGGTTGTCTCAGACTATGACTTGCTCTCATGATACTAGCCCACTCCTTACAGTAGTCATGCTGGGTCCTGTGTTTCTCATAGCCTCCACCCGCCCATTGAAGGTGACTCACTGCCTATACTTGGAGTTATTTGCAGGCATATGAGCTTTTGGCACCATCTCTGTATCCCCCAGGGGCACTAGAGTAACCTCTGTCTGTTCCCCAAAGCTAACTGGGACTACTTCCTCCCCAAGCACTACACTAGCCAACTCAGGTGTCTTCCTACTTGTGGGGAACTCTGACATCTTGGGAAATTTAGTGTCTCCGTTGGAGTGGCCATATATTTAGCAGTCAGTACAGTGGGAGCCAAGCCTCCCCGTCTGCTTGTCAAAGAACCCTTTCATCTTTGGCTCAGTTTGGGACTGGTTACTTCGGATCCCTTGGGAATTACTTTGAGGGACTTTTGAGAACTCCTTACTTTTAAGTTTTTCTCCTCCCGCTTTCTTCTGCTGGGACCCCTGGCCAATTTCTTGAGAATCCCCTCCCACCAGATATCTGTTTGGATGCTCTAGTGCTGGCCCAGACATCTGCCTTCTCAGCATGCTTCCTGGGGTCAGTCATCTTTCTGTCCACTAGGTGCTGGCGCAGCTCTGTACAGCAAATGTTGAACACGTGCTACCTGAGAATCAAGTTGTACAGTCCAGTGTTATTATTAACCTTGCTGCCCCCCACACAGTTTTTCAGTTATTTGCTGGAGTAGTCCAAGAAATCCATCCAAGACTGATTGGGGAGTTTGTGGCCCTGAACCTTTGAAGGTACATCTCAAGGTCAGACCAAATTTGGAAAGAAGTATGGCTTTCAAGGGGCTATATGTGGGTTGGTCCTCTACTTCTAGTGTAAGGAGTGTCCCCCCCCCCCCAATTTTAGCGATATGGTTCCACAAGCCACCACTCTCAGTGCTCCTCTGAGATCTAATGCACCCTCAGGGTCACCTCATAGGCAAAAAGTCATTTAACATTGTCATCTCCCACCATGTAGTTCGACACCAGATCCTTAGGGATGTGGAAATTTTTGTCTCCTTCAGACACTGAGGCCCTCATTATGAATTTGGCGATCTTTAGGTGGTTCCGGGTGCCAAAAGACCACCAGTGATGGTGGTATCCCGTCCGCCATATTACGAGTCACACACAGCACACAGCCAAAAGACAGCCACAAATCCGAGACTGCCAGGACGACCGAGGGCAGGAGACAGGTGGTCCCATGTCAACCACACTCTGCCCTCCAAATTACGACTCACAAATCAGCACAGCAGTCATTGCACAGCAGAAAACCATAAGCAGTGCGAACCGCTGCGGTTAAAAACACAACTCTTTCAGAACACCATACAACATTGGAAGGTTCAAATACCCCACACCTGACACACATTCACACACCAGACACACCTACACACACCACAATAAAACAGACCCCCACACAAGCCACAATCCTTTGCAACTCAAACAACGATCACAGACAGCAAGAAGGCAACAACATACATCTTCGCACTTGTACACCATAGGCACTTTTAGACATCTCACTCAGCACACACCACGCAACTGCATGAACACCACATCATACACACATCGACACAGCACACAAACACCACAAAATCTGCACACAAAACCAAACACCTCCCACTCCATCAAGCACCTTACACTGCACCCTTGTACACAACACCAGCACCCTACTCACAACACAACCACCATATCCCGTCAAAAGCACCCATGCTTCAAGAGTTGAGGGTTATGGTTGATGAAATCATCAGGGTAGAGCCATAACTGTTAGGAGCACAGGTCCAGCAAACATCCATAGCCAGGAAAATGGAGTTATGGCACAGGATCATCGAAAGAGTCAACTGAGTGGGCAACCATCCACACATGAGGGAGGACATCAGGAAGAGGTTGAATGACCTATGGGGGAAGGTATGTTCCATGGCATCACAACATCAGATTGCCATGAACAAGACTGGCAGTGGGCCTCCTCCCACAGAGTTTGCATCGTGGGAGGAGAAGGTCTTGACCATCTTGCATCCTGAGGGCCTGACTGGAATAACCAGAGGGCTGGACTCTGGTAAGTCACTAATATTCCCCTCACACCACGTATTCCTGTCCAGCATGCATTCCTAACAGCCATCACTCCCCAAGTCACCCTATCTCCCACTACACCTCCCACCCAGTCAGCAAATGGCCCTCCCCTACATGACACTCTACCACCCAGCCACAATCCCCACACAGTCCCTGCCCAGTGCATGGATACCACAACCAAGAACCATCACTACAGCTCCCAAAATGCACCTGCCTAACCACATGACAACCTTAAAGGTCCACGTAACAGTGTAACACCTGCATGGCTAACTATTGCACCCGATACACCTACTACATGCTGCAACTGAGGACCAGTACATGTCAATGGCAGAAATGCAATCTTGATTCCTCAAATTGGAATGGAAAATGGCAGCAATTTCTTTATCGATGACCCACAAACAATATCAACAGTGCTGTATCTGTCAATGCCATAACTGGGATACAAGTCAAGCCACAGTATGCATCACACAATGTCAATACCAATCACACCTCCACTATGTAACCCTCTCTCACTCCATCCACAGGTACTCCTGCCACTGCCACCGTGCAGAGGAAGCCTGAGATAGCCAGCCCTCCCAGGATGAGGCCCCAGTGAGGACTACGCCTCTGGATGTGTGCATAGTGGTGACCTACCTGGCCCATCTGGGACTACTAGTCAGTCCACCACCACCAGCCTCACCCTGCCTACATCAGATACCCCCCACCCTGTGGCATCAACAGGACAGTCAACCCCTCGTCCCCAGACCTGTGTCCCAAGGACTGTTAAATCAGCAGTGTGCACCACAGTACAGGGACCAGAGTCGACCCCTCACACTCAGGATGATGAAGGTCCTTGTGTAACTGCGACTGGGCACACCGTGCCAGGGGCATAGGCACAGGGTGGCAGGGTGCATGGGAGGGATGCTGTGGGCCAGAGGATTGGGCCCTTCAAGGCACTCCCAAATCCTGAGAGCATACCAACTATCCCAGGACAAGATGGCCAGATACTCACCATCTTGCAGGAAACCCAGAAGCTTCAGAGGGAAAACCACAGGGAGGCCATGCAGCAGTGGCAGGCTCAAAATGCCACCATGGCCTCCATTGCAGGGGTGCTAAAGGAACTCGCCACCATCCTGCGTTTGACTTCCACCCACCAGCGGTTCCACTAGCCACATCTGCAAACAGCTAGTGAAATGGGTCCCTGTTTGAGGAACCACAGGCCACTGACAGCCTTCCCTCTGTAGCTGAGGAAACCCACCCCCCCACAAATGTGGTCGTCCATCCAGACATCCTGCAGGAGCTGATACTAAGACCAAACCCACTGCCAGAAAGTGACTGTCACCTGCACATCCTCCATTGTGTGCCACTGAGACACCCTGTTGACTGGCCAATGCCATGTCTCCATTATTCCTTTGTCCCTTGGACACCGGACCTGTATAACGTATAACTGGGCCACCTATTCTTCCACATTTCATCCACCATGACCCACTTTTCACCTCTTGGACAACAGATGCACAATAAACACCATAGGACACAGCAGCTGCATTTGTGTCTTCATTGTAATATGTCCCAAATGTGTTCACCAGAAAATAATGTGTGTTAATCCACATTCACCATAAGTCTGTAACATGAACAGGAGAGGGAGGATTCACCAGCAAGTTACACTGTATCTCAGACATGTTCCAAAATCCATTTGTCAAGGGAGCATCTAGTTCAGGCAGACACAAGAGTATCTCCACTAAAGCGACCTGTAAATAGACCAAGTCATGGTCAACCATCAGGATACAAGTCATGGTGGCACACACAACACATATGCAGTACATTGTAGTCAACCCCTGTGTGATTTGTTAAGTGTCATGGAAAAACAGTATACCATGCCACATTCACAATCTCTGGAAACACATTGCTATTGCTCGTTAGCTCACAGCTGAGATGAGCCAACAAATGACACATACACCTGTTAGGAAAGGCCAGTGTGCATGATTGGCAATGGGAACAGTCAGGATAAGGAGTGATACACACTACCCAATCTATAGTTGTCAAACCATCTGCTTTGTAGTATGCAGGACTGAGAACACACCACATGCCTCTACATCTGATTTGTAAACCTGCCAACCTGCATTATCAACACATGTCTGACATGAGATGAGTAAGAGAGCACCTAATGGGCAATCTGTCTCCACAGGCCACACAGAGGGATAGGTACACTGGACACCTCCACTGATGTAACTGACCAGGAGGAGCAACATCAGATGGCAGATAGGAAATCAGAGACCTGACAATACACATTACACTTACCTGATTGTCACTGGAAGTATTGGTTGATCCTTGAGTCAGCTGCAACTTCATCATCGTCCGCATCATCACTCCGTATGTCACCATCATCTGCCACTGATCCAGCTGCCACCTCTTCATCATCATCCAGTAATCGTATGTGACAGCTCAGGGCCAAATGTTGTAGCATGGAGCAAGCAACAATGATCTGGCAGACTTTTGGCGGAGTGTAGAGCAGGACATCTCTAGATATGTGGAAGCACCTGAATCTGGCCTTCAGTAGCCCAAAAGTCTGTTCTATTACATGCCTCGTCCTGCTGTGGGCCTCATTGAAATGGTGTTCCCCATCCGTTGTAGGATATTTCACTAGTGTCAACAGCCAGGGAAGGTTAGGATAGGCAGAGTCACCTGTGTGCACAGAGGTAGGACCTGTCACTGTACCGGTAGAGACACAGGGCAGAAGAGGATGATATGTGACATCACAGTTGCACCCATAATATTGCATACATACCAATTGGCCAGGCCTTCTCTCTCTGTAGTTGTGCCATCATGCGTGGGACATTGCTGTTCCTCAGAATGTCAGACTCATGCACAGATCCAGGAAACTTGGCTGTTACTTGGGAGATATACTGGTCGGGGAGACACACCACCTGGACATTGATGCAATTAAAACTTTTCCTGCTCCTGTACACTTGTTTGTTGGTGTTGGGAGGAACCAAAGCTATGTGGGTGCCATCTATGGCCCCCGATCACATGAGGGATGTGTCTCATATCATAGAAGTCAGCCTTCACAGCAGGCAAATCGGCGCGTTGGGGGAACCTGCTGTAGCTGTCCATGTGTTTCAGTAAAGCACACAGTACATCCTTCAGCACATGACTGAACATGAGCTGTGACATCCCTGCTGCCACGCCCACTGTAATCTGGAAGAAGCCTGAGGCAAGAATGTGTAGCACTGACAAAATCTGTACTGTGCGAGGGATGGCATAAGGATTATGTATGACATCCAATAGGTCCGGCTCCAACTGATTACACGGTTCCATGATGGTCTGATGATTCAGAAGATAGGTCCCTATGTTGTCCCTCTCCTCCAGGGTAGCAAGGTCGACTGGGGGGCAGTACACCGGTACATTTCTCATTCTAGCCATTACACAGTATCAAGGAAATAGAGATGAAAATGTACAATTGATTTCGACTATACTTGTAGCACACAACAAACACTGTAGACATGATGCTAGAGTTTACACAAATCATAGAGGGCATATTGACGGACCGTGTATGCCATCCTAGTGGCCTATTGCAGCCCCGGGCCAACATCATGTCACACATAAACCATGTTTAATGTTCCTTGTTACAGCAGCCTATTTCTCAGGAACGGAAAGTGTATGTACCAATTTCAGTGCCACATATGGTTACCCCGCCAATGAGGCATAAAGTAGATGCACATGTACTGGAATTCACAGCTGCACATCTAATTCCACTGTGCCATTTATGGCACATGTATGGGCCCAGTCATGAGGGCAAAACATAGGCCAGCTCTGCATGATGAACAAAATGCTGCATGACACACTTATATTTGTTCTACAAGCCATGGCATCTGTTTAAAATGGCAGCCGCCTGTCCTGCATGCACAGGACAGATGGAAATGACCTAATTTCGCAGGCATATGTTGTCATGGGAGACTGTGGCCAATGATGATCACCGTCAGTGGTGACGGTCATGTGCATGGTGGCTGTAACCGCCATTTTCAGCCACCTACCTCACTTGACTCCTGACACTCGTGCAAGCAAGACCTCCACTACGTGAGCTGCTGTGTACTGTCTCTGGGAGCCATCATGCCACGTCCTGCAGGTGATAGGGCCCCAGAAGTTGGAGAAATTTGTGGATGGGGCCTAACGCCGTATGGCCAGCTGTAAGGGGTACCAGAGGAGCAGGTGAGCCCTACTCCATTGTCTTGTGTATTAGGGGTGTTTGTGAGGCTGTAAGGGGTTGCCACACCACACAGGGAGTGGATGCATGCAGGAGGCATGAAGTAAATGCAATTGTGGCGTGAAGACACGTTAGTGTGGGCATGTGATGTGTATGATGTGTGTAGTCCACTGCTGCTGATGTGGTGTCACTCAACATGACTTTTTCCTTCTGTCTGTGTCACCCATGCAGGTGAGCGCCCATCAGAAAAAGGGTGTCTGGCAACCCTGGAGTTCCTTAGCTGGGGAGCACCCACTGCAGAAAGTGGTGGGAAAATCTGAGATTCTAGGGCTGGAAGACCGCGGAGGCCCAGCTGGCGACATCCTCCCAAGAAGGGAGAGGTGCCCATCAGACTCTGACCCTCCTAATGGCCTGCATATTGGTAGTGGACTACCCTGAGGTGGATGGGCGCGTGAGGTCAGCACAGCAGCCACAAGGGGGTAAGTACAGCCTCTCACCTCTCACATGACAGGCCGGTGGCTTGCTTGTGGGCAGATGTGCATGTGATCAATGGTAGATGCACCTTAACAATGGGTATCAGTCACCCTGGCAGGCTCTGAATCAATTATGTGTGACAATGCAGTGTTTTCTGTGTATATTCAATTGAGATATTCAATGGTTGGGTGAGTATGGAACCCCTACGCATTGTGTCAGACCAGCTTCTTCCATCTGCATCTGTGTACCTGAGGTGTAAGTGCAATCACACCAGTATTTGTCCCCCACAATGACTAAGGCAATCTCCATTTTGTACAGTAGCTCGCATGGACTGATTGTGGGGGTGGCACCAGGGGTCCACTACATGTATGGCCTCAATTTGACAGGATTTTGGGCATGGAAGCTTACCATGCTGACATATGTTGACTTAAGAGTGTAGGAAATGTGTAGGGAAACAACCATGGGATTCTGCTTCATGTGACTATGTAGGCAAATGGCACAGCAAAATCTGTTATTGAAGCTATCATGCTGTGGACTTGCCTTTCCAACAATGGTGTGGTACTGGATGTGGTAAGTCCCCTGGGAGGTCTCTGGAGCCTAATCATAATGTTTGCATGTCATGCATGACATCGCCTTGGCAATTACAATGCTGCTATACAGCGTTTCAGCCTTGACCAATTCACTAAGTCAATATTTTCCCACAATATGCATCTTCATTTACCAATGTTTTTTTGCAGAAATGGTGTGTCATTGTCATGGCATGGCTGGCTACAATATATTTGAAGAGATGTACATGTTGACCTGTGTAAATGGTAGGTAGGTATTGACCCTTTTGCACCCTATCTTTCTCTCTCTCCCTCCCTCCCTCTCCTCCTCCTCTGTCTAAGTGTGCATCAGCATCATCAGGCGAAGGAGAAGGGGCACCGGCGAGTTGGGAGGCAGCAGCCCACAGGACACAGGAGGCTGATACCAGCGGAGCTGAGGGGACCAGTGGGGCAGAGGGCGAGGGGAGTGCCACTGGGGAGTCCAGATCATCTACATCATCTTTGGATTCCTCCCTTACTGGACCTATCTGGGACCAGCCCAGCACCATCCTTGTCCACAACCCCTCTTACCAGCACCACCCTCCCTGTTGCACTCCACCCAGTTGCCTGTTCCCGCTCATCCAGGAGGATGGACGTCTTCTTCGTCGCAGACACCTCTGCCCCTGCCCCAGTCAGCCCTGCTCCTCTCAGTGAGGAGGCTATTGACCTCCTGAGGTCCATCTTTGTGGGTCAGACAACCATTGTGAATGCCATCCAGGGACTGGTAGCTCAGGTACAGCAGAGCAATTCCTAACTAGAAGGCTTTCACGGTGCCCTGTCTGGCGTGCAGAGATACTTTCAGGCTCTGGTCTCCTCGCTGATGGCAGCCAGTGTCCCTTTGTCTTCTGTCCCCTCTCCATCTACCTCAGCCCAATCCCATACCCCTCTCCCCAAACCATCCAGAGCACACAGTCAGACCATTCATCCATCTCAACAGACACGGTTTGCAGTGACAAACACAGGCATGACAAGACCCACCACCGGCATGCACACAGACAACACCCACCTGCACACACAACAACATCCACTCCCTAGACTGACCCCCACACCACCCCCTCCTTCACAGTCACTACGCCACTCACACATGCTGCCACAACATTAACACTCCCAGATCCAGCCACAAGTCCCATTATACCCACGGTCACCAGACTTCCAGACCTGCATACATCCACCCCATTCACCACATGCGCACTCACCACAACTACCAACACTCCCACATGCAGCACATCCACCTTACCTGCAGGCAGCACCCCAACAGGCAGTCACCCATCCACCATGGCACCTCCCTGCATCTCATCTGCCCTCATCCCAGAACACTTATACGCCGGCACTCACCCACCCCACAGACACCTGGCACACACATGCCTTCAAAACACGCACCTGCACCCAAGACACCTACAAGAACACACCTCACAACCTCTCCCTTTCCCTTTCCCTCTCCCTCCACTCCCAAACGCTTTTCCCATGAACGCCCTTGCGTCCCTAAGAAACGATTCCTGTACGAGGTTTCCCTCTTCCCTACCACCCTCCCACCCCGTGGTTCCCTGAAGCGCCTGTGTCCCTCCCTTCCACCTCCCAGTCCTCCCGCTGGTGTTGCCCGTGCCCCTTCCCCTACAAAAATATCACCCCCCCCCCAAATCCAAGGTCACCCCTCCAAAGCCCAAAGTAAAGGAGCCGGCCCCAAAAAACTAAACAGAAACCAAAAACCACCCCACCTAAACCAAGCCCAAGGACCCCTCTCCCAAGCCATAACTGCCACCTCCGCCATCACCCTTACCACTGCAGTGCCTGCCTGCACCCTTGATGCCCGTACCATGTAGAGGACACTTTGCAGTCAGAAGTCAAGTTGGGGCAATGACAAGTGCCATATGTGCTTGGGGCACTTGGACATATTGGACTTGCCAGTTGGGCTTTTTTTGTATATAGTTTGGAAGATTTGTATTTCTGCGTAATACATATGGGTGTTGGTTTCAATGGTTACATATTGGTCCTGCCTTTCCTTCAACATGGATGTGTTGTATTTGTGCAATTTGGTTTGTGTGTGTGTTATGTGTATGTGATGTGATTGTGTTGCAGCATTAGTTGTGTAGCTAACTTGTGCATTATACTTGGTGTGATGTGTTGTGATGGGGTTGTGTGGCATTGTGTTGTCGTTGTGTGTGTGTCCGTGATTGTGGTGATGGATATGTCGTGTGCGTTGTGGGGTTGTAGTGTGACATCTGACACGTGGTATGGCAGTGTTTTGGTATTGATTGGTTGTGTGCGGTTGTTACATGTTGCTGTCAGTATGTGTTGTCATGTGGAGGTGTGCCATGTTCTTCCTTGCCAATGCGTTTGCATGGTTGTGATATTGTTGTGTGACTCAGTGGTGTTGTGTATGATTGTGTTAGACAGTGGCGATGATGTGTGTGTGCGGGGTGGTGTGTGAATGGCACGTTTATGTTGGCCATGGTGTGTGTAGTTTGTGCGTGTATGTTGGTGTGGGCGTTTGCATGTATGTGGCCATCCCTAGCCGGTCCGGCATTGTGTGTTGTGTGTGCATGTGTACTAATGGCCTTCCCTCCAGTGTGTGATAGGTGGGTGTACTCATGGTTGTTGTCTTCTGGTTCTGGAGTTGCAGTGCCATCAGGAGCTGTGGGAAGACTTCAAGTTCAGGTTCCATGGCCACTCAGGACGTGTCTGTGTTCCTGAAGGTGAGTGTCTCCTTTTATACTGTTCGTTTCCGCCAGGGTTTTGGTGGCAGTCCAACTGCCCCAGAAATCCTGGAGGGTGCAATCTCGTAATATGCTCGGTGGTAAGATGGTCCGCGCCAAACTGGAGATGCCTGCCGTTGGGAACACTGCCATGCTCATAATATGACAGTCTTCTCTGCTGGGCTAGCGGCGGTGCCACCTCCTCCTTGGACCGCCAAACTCGTAATGAGGGGCTGAGTATATGCTGCCACCAAAATAATAAAGTCTGATTGCTTTGCTTTAAGTTCAAGCTCCTCAAGCCACCTTTCATGGCCCAAGTTTTTCTCCTCAGATTCCATCTTGAGTTTGGCCATCTGTAGCCTAAACTCCCTCTATGCTTTCCTGTCTGCCTGCTCCTCTGGGGATAGCCCATGTGAGGATACGCTGCTTCCTGCTTAAGCAGGGAGGTCTAACTCAGGTGATGGGTCCTTCCCCCTCCCATGAAGGCTGCATTTCAGGGCTGATATCCAGTTCCTAACCCTGCTCATCCATATCCTCCTTATCATCCTGCTGCTCTGCTGCTGACATCAACTGGTGGACCTCGTCCAAGCCCTCAAGCTTTCTGAAGCTCTCATTTTTTGGTGCCCTTTTTTATTTGCAGTCTCCTTGCTTTACAGAATTGTTTGAGTTCAACCACAGTGTATTCCGCAAGTTGGCCAGCTCAAACTCAATTACTGCAGGTATGGTTTCAGACAGTCCAGTGGAAATGAGAGTAGATTTATAAAAATAAATGCCTATTAACGACATGTTAAAAACCTAAAATGGCCTCGAATTATTTATATGGGAAGGTAGTGTAACACTAAATTACTGTATGGCACTGAATGAATGAATAAATGAATTAATGGCATAATTTCTAGAGTACACAGCTACTCTGAGCAGTGTCCCGGCACTGGAGAGAATGTGACAGAGCACGGGATGTCGGATTTAGAGAGTAAAAAGCCATGTCTTGAGTTGTTTCTAAAAGGCCTCTCACTTTCAATTTAACATGATTTGGCAGGCAGGCTGTTCCAGGCTTGGGGGCTCAGAAGGAGAAGAATCTGCTTCCAGTTTTTACTCCCCTCACCCTAGGGAATTTAGCAAGATGGCTGTGGGAGGATCTCAGATTTCTGAATGAAGTGTAATATTGAATCCTGGAAGACAGGTATTGAGAACTTGAGTGGTTCAAAGCTCTGTGCGTAAGGACCAGAGCCTTGACCAGGTTCCTTTTTGTAACAGGGAGCCAGTGCACATTCTTCAGGTGTGACTAGACTAATGCTCGCTTAGGTAACTTGAGGACGAGACGGGTCGCTGTGTTTGGGACTATTTGTAGTTTTCTCAACAAGTATTGTGGAAGACTTTGTTTAAGGCTTGCATAAAGGGCATTGGCACAGCCAAGCAAGGACATAATCACGGTCAGGATTACTGTTATCCCTGCAGGCAAGGAGAGGATCTGCAAGAGTTTTTTAGCAACTTGCAAAAGACCACAACACATGCCAACTGCTGTATTGATTTGGTTTTGTAGTGTCAATGGTTTGTCAATATTGAATTCCAATTTTTTTACTGCGTCAGCTTGTACATTGGATGGGGAGGCCACATGTGGCCAATGAGTTAGCAGGCCAAGAGTGACATTATGCCCAAAGCTAAGAACCTCTGTTTTAACGCTGTTACATTTGAGTTGGTTGGTGCTCATCCACTGAAATAATGCTGATAGGCAGGATTTAATGGCATCTTGATCAATTGGTTCACTTTTCTTTAAAGAAAACATAAGCTGAGAGTCATCAGCGTAGGATATAATTTTGGCCCAAAGACTTCACCAGTGCTGCTAGTGGGCTTATAAAAATGTTAAACATAGTTGGGCTAAGGGCCAAACCATGGGCCCTCTAGCTGAGACACTGTTCTTACTGGATGAGAAAGGTGGCAACCAGACCTCTTGGCATTTGTCTTTGTGGAAGGATTTACATTTCAGCGCTGTGCCCCTGATGCCTAAGTCATGGAGACGGGCAAGCAGCCTGGTGTGTGGGTCCAAATCAAATGCAGCACACAGGTCCAGCAGAACCAGAACTGCCTTCCGAGCTGTATCCAAAGTGAATTTGAACACTTTAGAGACTTCCAATAGTGCTGTCTCTGTGCTGGATTTTGGCCTGAATCCCATCTGACTAGGGGGAAGGAGTCTGTTGAACTCAATGTAGTTGGTTAGCTACCAGTCCACAAACTTCTCCACAATTTTTGACATAGCTGGCAGCAGGAGATAGGTCTATAGTTAGAGATATTGGGATCTGTGTTTTTTTTTTTTTTGAGAGGCAGACTCTTGGCTTGTTTCCAGTTAGAAGGAACTACCCGGATGACAGAGACTTGTTCAGTAGGGAGTTCAGGGCCAGATTGATGATCTGCACATCCTGGGCTAAAATAAAAGGGAGGCAAGTGTCAGAAGGGGAGCCTGACCTAAGGTTTAGCATGGCAGCTCTTGAGTCATCTAATGAAATTGGCTCAAAAGAGGAAAGTACATAGGTGATGATATTGGGGAAAAGGACAATGACTGAAAGACCTATTGTGGTTAAGCTATTGTGAATTTCCACAATTTTGTTCTTAAAAAAAAGGCCAGTTGTTTGCACCACTGTGGTGGCATGCTACCGAATATGGGAACTTTTTTACCATCTTAAAGATGTTTGTTGGCTTATTGTCCACCTTATTGACCTTTCCTTATAGAATTTCTTTTTGGTGGAAATGATTACACTAGAGTAGACTTTTAGTGCCAACTTACATTTAGCTTTTTCCTCCAAATAATATTTTTTGCACCAATCCTTTTCAGCCTTTTTGCAGGTTTTTGTCACCTGCCTTAAGGATTCATTATATAAGGCACAAGAGAGCTTGGCATGTTCTATTTGTCGAGCCGCAGCGCATGGCACGAGCTGAACACTCGGCTCAGGCTGCGGTGCGCGGCGCGGTGCGCCACGTCCCCAGCCTCTCCTGCAGTACTCGAGGCCCCAAATTGGGCATGGGGCCTCGTTTCTTTCTGGCGCGGCGCGCCTTCATTAACGGATAGCATTTCCCCCCCACTCACCTGCTATTGTGTCCTTCTTTTGCTGTCGCCCTCGTTTTTTCTCTCCTTTATGTTTTTCCTTTTTCCCATTATTCCCCTCTCTTCCCAGCATACCTTGGTTCTCTACTCACTACGGTGCCTTGTCAATTGCTTTCTATGTATTGTTCCCTATCCAATATGGTGGCCTTGCACTTCCTGCCGGTCGTTTCCTGTTCTATGGGTATTTAAGGGCTGTGATTCTTTTCCTCCTTGCGCTGCAACACTTCCTGTTGGATGGTGTCTTCGCTCTTTCTCCCTTGAGTCAGATACTGGTTCTGCTTTTTGTTCCAGTGTTTTCCTGTTCATTTTTGGTCTTGTATTCTAAAAGTATTGATCTTTTGCTCTTATTTCAGGATTTTCCTTTTTGAGGTTTTTACTCCTTTTTAGTTTTTTTTTCCCTCTGGCACTACTTCTGAAGGACACGGACTGCCCTTGGCGTTCCTATCGCCTGCAGCTCCGTGACTACCAGAAAGAGTCACCCCTATCTGGGCCAAGGCAGAACATACAAGAACAAGAACCTCGTCCCTCGTTCAGCGGAATCCAGGCTCAAGCAACGTGTAAGTCGTGACAGATTGCAGCGTCCAATAAACCTGACTTCGCCTAGCAGAATGGATGATCCAGTAGAGGCTGCTGCAGACCCTGACTAGTCCCTTCTGGCAACCATTCAGCAACAGGCTCTGGAACTGCAACAATTAAGAAACGAAAATGCTGCCTTATGACAAGCTTTGACCTTCCGCAGCACGGATGTTCCTACCGTTTCCACATCAACTCCTTGGTTTTCCGGTGAACCAACGAGGCTGCGAGAGTTTTTGGATGCGTTGACTGTTTACTTTGCCTTCAGACCCACACAATTTTCTCACGCCAAGACAAAGGTGGGTTATCTTATCAGTGCCCTATCCGGTCGAGCCTTGGCATGGGCGACTCCGATTGTAGCCTCCAATGGCCCAGTGTTGTCTGATTATCCAGCCTTTGTGAATCGTTTCAAACAGATGTTTGGTCATCCAGGATTAGAGGCCTCCGCTGAAGAAGCACTCTGTGACATTCAAAAAGGCTCTCAAGATGTCCTCCAATACATAACACGCTTTCGACAACTGGCTGCTGAAACAACATGGGTGGAGCGTACTCTGGTTACCCTTTTTGTAGAGGGCTAAGAGAGGAGGTCAAAGACGAATTAGTGCACTCCACCCGAGTAGAAGATCTTCACGGTCTGATGGATTTAGCTCTTTCCATCGAATATCATCTCCAAGAACGACGTTTGGAGAAAAGAAGAATTAGAGGACCTTCCCAGTCAAGCACCTTACGTGTCTTTGTGTACCGTCCGGAGGAACCTCGCCCTCCCTTAAGAGAGACTGAAGGTGAACCTATGCAGGTGGATACTACTCGTGGCCCACTTTCATTCAGTGAACATGAAGAAAGAAGGAAAAAAAGGATTGTGCCTGTATTGTGGTGCTGCTGGTCATATGCTCCGTACATGCCCGTTCATCCTCTAAAGCCACCGGGAAACGCTACTTCCCGTCCTCTGTAAGAAGGGAGGGGACGGGATCATCTGTTATACCTTCCATCAGTTCTTTCAAGGACAATGCCACCAATTTGTTCATGTTACCTGTGACCCTGCAGTTACCTGACGGTCGTGAGGAGAGGACAATGGCCTTACTGGATTGTGGTACTAGTGGCATTTATATGGATGTGTCCTGGGCCACAACACAACGAATACCAACACGACCCAAGGAAGTTCCGGAACAAGTACACACTGTATATGGGTCCTTAATATCCCCTGGTCCAGTTGATACTACTACCCCGATTCTAAGTCTACAATTTGGGAACCACCAAGAACACGTCTCCTTTGACTTAATATCACCTTCCAATCATTCTATAATTCTAGGGATTCCGTGGTTCATAAGACATAATCCTTATGTAAATTGGGAAACCAGAACTATTTCTTTGTCCTCTCAGTTTTGTCATGAACATTTTTATGCCTGAGGCACTTACTGGTCACCCAAGAAAATTATACCTTCTGAACCCACTACAGGTTGTTCCATCAATACAGTCCAAGGGGTTCCCAACCACTATTTGGACTTTCAAGATGTATTCCAAAAACCATCCTGGCCTGTTTTGCCCCCACATCGAGATTATGATTGTCCAATTCCCCTAGAACCTAGGGCGATTGTTCCCTTTGGGAGAATGTATTCTCTCACTGAACCTGAAAGGGAAGTTCTCAAAGATTACCTCCAAGAAAATCTTCACAGCGGTCTTATTGTACCGTCTTCCTCTCCGGCAGGGACTCCCCTGTATTTTGTACCCAAGAAAACTAAAGATCTTCATCCCTGTTTGGACTTTCGTGGTTTAAATAAGACCACTATAAAGGATCGTTAGCCTTTACCTCTTATTAAAGATATTCTGGAAGCGGTCAGAGGGGCACAACGGTTTACCAAATTAGATCTTCGTGGAGCCTACCACCTTTTGCCCATCAAGAAAGGAGATGAGTGGACGACTGGCTTTCGAACCCCATTTGGTCATTATGAATACAGGGTTATACCTTTTGGCCTAACTAATGACCCCTCAATATTCCAAAGATTTATGGACTCTATGTTCTCTGATTTGTTGAACCATAGAGTAGTGATATACTTAGACGATATCCTTATATATTCTAGACGTTCTGAACTTCATTCTACACACGTTAAACAAGTTCTCCAAAGACTCAGGCAACATCCACTTTACTTTACGCTAGAGAAATGTGAGTTTGATAAAACCAAAGTCAAATATCTGGGCTATCACATCAGTCCCACTGGAATAGCAATTGATCTGGAAAAGGTACAAGCCATCCTAGACTGGCCTTCCCCTTCATCCATCAAGGAAACCCAATGTTTTCTAGGACTGGCCAACTTCTATTATCAATTTATCTTAGACTTTGCGGAACAGACCAGTCAAATTACCCAAACATTAAAAAAGGAGAATCTACGCAATGGATTTATTTGGACAAAGGCGGCTGAAGAAGCTTTTAAAAGTCTAAAAAAGGCCTTCACTCAAGCACCGATACTGAGACATCCAGACACCAACAAGCAATTTGTTGTTGTTACTGACGCATCCAAAAGAGCCATCGGAGCAGTCTTACTCCAACAACAAGATGACTATGGTTTAGAACATCCAGTTTTTTATCTGTCCCATGTACTCTCTGTGTCTGAACAACATTACTCAGTATTGGAAAGGGAATTATTAGCCCTTAAGACTGCCTGCCAAGAGTGGAGACAATTCCTTATGGGTTCCAAAGAACCTTTTGAGGTGAGAACAGACCATCGGAATCTACAATGTTTACGTAACTTTCAGTGCCAGAACAGTCGTCAGGCTCGTTGGGCCTTTTTCTTTAGTCAGTACGACTTCTATGTCACCTACATTCCTGGATCCCAACATATTCTGGCCGATGCTTTGTCTCGCCGTTATCCTGATTGTACTCCTACCCCATCACAGTATATACTTGAGCCTAGCAAGATCATTGGTGTAGCTCAATCATTCCTGGATGAGGTACAGCTGGAATATGCAAACCTTTCTGAACAAGAACTTGAGGACTTATACCCCCAAATACACAAACAGAAGGGATATTATTATTATAGGGACCTTTTGTTCCTCCCCACAAAAAGAGTACAAGAAAGGGCGCTGCAGATGTGCCATGATTCTCCAATTGCTGGTCATAGAGGTATCAAGGCCACGCAGGAATTACTCTTATGATCCTTTTGGTGGCCTACTTTGAAACCGGATGTCGAAAGTTATATACAGGCCTGTCCCATATGTGCCCAAGTAAAGATACCCCGTACCAGGCCAGCGGGATTACTGCAACCGTTACCTGTTCCACCAGCTCCCTGGCACACAATTTCGACCGATTTCATGTGTTCACTACCTCAATCAGCAGGAAATCGGGTTATCATGGTAACGGTAGATTCCTTTACAAAGATGGCTCACTTCACTGGCCTGAAGAAATTACCTACCTCACAAGAACTAAGTCAGATATTCATCCACCATATTTTTCGTCTACATGGATTCCCACACAGCATTGTATCAGACAGGGGACCTCAGTACATCTCACGGTTTTGGAAACATTTCTGTAGGACCTTGAACATCAATGTAGCATTGTCATCTGGATTCCATCCCCAAACCAATGGGCTGACTGAACGTCTCAACCAAGGACTAGAGCAGTACCTTCGCTGCTTCTGTAATTCTACTCAGAGTAACTGGAACACTTACCTTCCTATCGTAGAATTCTCTTACAACAACACTGTCCATAGTGCCTCCAAGGTCACCCCCTTTTTCTGTTCCTATGGCTATCATCCTACCTCTTTTCCTACTACTCCTAAGTCTACCTCTTCTCTTCCTGCTATCATCTCATTTTCCAAACAACTTCGGAAGATCCATAGAATGATTTGATCTAATCTGCTGGACACAAAGAGATACATGAAAAGAATGTCAGATAAGAAGCGCGGTGAGACTCCAGTGTATCACATCCAGGATAAAGTCTGTCTTTCTTCGAAATTTCTGCCCTTGCGGCTCTCTCAGAATAAGTTTACACCTCATTACTATGGTCCTTTCCATATTCTTCAGTTAATTAATCCTGTCACTATCCGTCTCCACTTACCTCGTACCTGGAAGATCCATCCGGTCTTTCATGTTTCTCAGCTAAAACCCCATATGCCTGATCCTTTCTCCCGGTAGTTCCCTTGTCCTCCTCCCTTGTTGGTGGATGATGAACCAGAATATGAGGTACAGGAAATTTGTGACTCTTGTGTCTTTCGAAACTGTCTTCAGTATCTGATTTATTGGAAGGGTTACCCTGTTAGCAAATGCTCTTGGGAAGATGCTTCTTCTGTTCACGCCCCTCTTCTGATTCATCACTTTTACTGCTTGTTTCCACACAAACCTGGGGCTCTGGGGGGGGGGGACTTACTGTTGGACCGCGGCGCACGGCACAAGCCGAACACTCAGCTCGGGCCGAGGTGCGCGGCGCTGAGACGCGCCACACTGAGACGCGCCGCACCCCCAGCCTCTCCTGCAGTACTTGAGGCCCCAAATTGGGCATGGGGCCTCGGTTCTTTCTGGCGCGGCGTGCCTCCATTAAAGGATAGCATTTCCCCCCACTCACCTGCTATTGTGTCCTTCTTTTGCTGTCACCCTTGTTTTTTCTCCCCTTTATGTTTTTCCTTTTTCCCATTATTCCCCTCTCTTCCCAGCATACCTTGGTTCCATATTCACTATGGTGCCTTGTCCATTGCTTTCTATGTATTTTTCCCTATCCAATATGGTGGCCTTGCACTTCCTGCCGGTCGTTTCCTGTTTTATGGGTATTTAAGGGCTGTGATTCTTTTCCTCCTTGCGCTGCAACACTTCCTGTTGGATGGTGTCTTCGCTCTTTCTCCCTTGCATCAGATACTGGTTCCGCTTTTTGTTCCAGTGTTTTCCTATTCATTTTTGGTCTTGTATTCTAAAAGTATTGAACTTTTGCACTTATTTCAGGATTTTCCTTTTTGAGGTTTTTTCCCCATTTTAAGTATTTTTTTCCCTCTGGCACTACTTCTGAAGGACACGGACTGCCCTTGGCGTTCCTATTGCCTGATGCAGCACTGTGGCTACCAGAAAGAGTCGCCCCTATCTGGGCCAAGGCAGAACATACAAGAACAAGAATCTCGTCCCTCGTTCAGCGGACTCCAGGCTCAAGCAACATGTAAGTTGTGACACTATTATGTGCCAAGGGAGGAGGACTGGCTGTTTTACTGAGAACCGAATCCAATCGTTGATTACGAGAATATCTGACTCAAGAGGACCAGAGAAGTTTGGCACAATGTTTTCCAAGGTGGTTAGTTAGCTGTCCTGGGAAATCCTTGATAAAGGACAAGTTTTAGCTAGGATGGAGGAAATTTTACAACTTCCATGTGAGGCTATTTGCCATCCGAAATGGATCAGGAAATGATCAGTCCAAGGAAGAGGGAGCGGGTCAGAGATGCTTAAATTCTTATTAGAGAAGATTAAGTCAACAATATGTTCCCCTGTATGCCTGGGATTGGTGACTATTTGAGAGAGACCAATAGGGGACATGAGGTCTATGAGACTGAAAGTGCCTTTGTCAGAGGGGGAATCCCAGTGGATATTAAGTATCGACCAAGTATAATGCAGTGCGAGAAACATAATAGCACCTGTGACACAGCTTCATTGTGGAGACTGAGGAAGGGGCTGGCCTGACCCGGAGGCCTATAAATAAGGAGGCCACCCAAAGACAGAAGCCTAAGGCTTTAGCTTCCAGTAAGTGGTAAGCCATGAAAGCAGTACACAAATAAATGTGTTTCAAAATGATGGCAATGTCCCCTCCTCTGCCTTTGACGCAGTCTACTGAACCTTGTATCCAGCGGGAATGGCAGTTTCCAAGATAGGTTTGGAAGAAACAGAAAGTCGGGTTTTGTGATAAAAAGAATGTCAGGCCTTCCATCACAAAGCAGGTCATGTACACAGACTGCGTGCTTTTAAAGGGAATGAGTGTTTAAAAGAAAACAAAAGCTTTGATGGGGAGTTTCTTATGGTTGGCAGTGGTAATACCACATGCATCTCTTGCAGGGGGTGTACTACACGCCAAATCGCATAGAGTAGAGGTGGAGGTGGTATCTGACTCAAGATGGGAAGGTGTGTTGAGGTAAGCAGTTGAAGAATTGAGGGCAAGAAGCTCCTCTTTGGAATATTTCAGACTTATCCAAGAGTCTCTCTGAAAGGGGCAAAGTGGCAGGTGCTAGCCGCTTCTGGGACTCTGACTGGTGCACACAGGCTTGCCTTAGGAGTGCCTTTAACATGCCAGTGATGCGCCCGCTGCACCTGCATGCCACAGCCTCATCATAAGTAGTGTTAGACGAGAGGAGCACAAAGCAAGCTGCCCGCTCTCTGTCAAGCACTGGGATGAGATAAGTAAGGCTGCACAGTGAAATTACATGGCGCCATAGAAGAACAACAAACAGGAAGCCCTCCAGCAAATTGAACTTAAATCCTAAAACTTAAATCAAACTTAATCAGTCCCCGAAACTTCTTCAAGTTATGAAACCACCCCAGATACACAAAGAAATAGTAACACTTTCACTGATTCAAATGAAGTAGTCTATACATTCTAATAAGTCCCCTCTCACCCTCCCACAGAAATTCCCCAGTGCAAGTGAGCAATAAAGTAAAAAAAAAGGTTAAAAATAATGGAATTTGAAATAATTAAAACAAGTACTTACCAGGGTGAATTCACAAGCAAACCCTAAATTAACCTGTGCTCATCCGTCGGGTAGCTTGGCATGAAACAGTTAGGCTTAACTCAGAGGCAATGTATAAAGTATTTGTGCAACACTTCAAGCAGTAACACAGTGAAAACACACCACAAAATGATTCCACACCAAACTAAAAATTAGAGTAATGTTTAATAAATAAAACAATACCAAAAAGACAAAGATCCACACAGTAGAACCGGAGGTATGCATGTTTAAAGATTTCAGTGAAAATAGTGCCAAAAAGCACAAAGAGACAATTGTGGATATCTGGTCTCACCGGACTAAGAGAAAGTCACAAGTTGAGGCTGCCTGTGATGGAGTGCGGGCTGACCACAGGGACCCAGCTAGGTGTGCTGAACAAGAGTACCTTAAATACTGGAAGTATTGCGTGGCGATGCATTGATTCTGAGGTGCTGCAAAGCTGCGATGCAAGGTCCTGCATCGTCATTGAGGATGCCATCAACGAGAGCTTCAGATGCGCATTCCACTGTAAGGTTGTATTGCACAGTTGAGGTATGGCATTGTTTCAAGAGATGTAAGGCTGTGATGCTAGAACCTTCATCAGAGAGGCTACTGTTGATGAGAGATTTGTGATGCGAGGGCCTGCGTTGGGAAAGCTTTGCGCAGGCGGTGGTTCCTATGCTAGCTGAGAGGTATATGCAAAGTTCTTGCACTGGGAGAACCCTCACAGCAGAAGCGATACCTTGGTTCTGCTTGAGATTGCGCAGCAGAGGAGATGCGTCAATTCTTCTGGGTCCACAGATGGGCTGGCAGAGCACCTTTAGGACTACTTCCAAGGGTCCAGGACCAGGGTGGCACCACTTGGCAGGGTAGAACTCACAGATGGCAGAATGCAGGTACTGGGTTCAGGGTGGTTGGAGCCTTCTGTCCTTGTTGCTGTAGTGAGGATGCCAGCCAACTAGCCATTGGAGTCACTCTAGGTCCAATAGATGCAGACCCAGTCTTTCTCACACAGACAAGAGGGCAGCAGGACAGCACAGCAAGCCAGTAGTCTCCAGAGCAGGAGTCCAGAGGTGTGGCAGTCCTTTCAGGCAGCACAGTAGTCCTTCTTCCTTGCAGAGTAACCACAGGTCCAGAAGTATATTGAAGAGTTGGTGTCTGAGGTCCCATATTTATACCTGGGCTTTGCTTTGAAGGGGAAGATGCTTCTAGAGGTTTTCCTTTGAAGTCCACAGGCTTCCTGCCTTCCCTGTCGTGGCTCAAGAGTACTACATGGGGAATGCAGCCCTTTGTTTGGAGGCAGGACACATCCTATTCAAGTGTAAGTAAGACTGTGCCTAGGTCCGCCCTCTCATCCTGCTAGTGATGGCCCAACCAGGCACACGTAAGCTCTCTATTGTGTGTGGCTGTCTAGGAGGAATAAGCAAAACCCATTGGTCAGCTATATTCAGTCATGTAACCCAGGAACAGGTCACAGGCACTAAGGGCCAGATGTAGGTAGGAAAAAAATTGCGAGTCGGAAATTGCGAGTCTTTAAAACTCGCAATTTCCGACTCGTAAACAGGTATCCGGCAAGAAGAAGCAACTTCATTTTGCGACTCGCAAATGAAGTCGCACCGCAGATTGTGAGTCTGCTCTTTGCGAGGTCGCTTTTTGC
Organism: Pleurodeles waltl; assembly: GCF_031143425.1. Taxonomy (NCBI): domain Eukaryota; kingdom Metazoa; phylum Chordata; class Amphibia; order Caudata; family Salamandridae; genus Pleurodeles; species Pleurodeles waltl. Next base: position 730,475,404 of record NC_090443.1, read on the forward strand.
GACCTCACTAAAAACGAACACGTAATTTTCGAGTGGGTGTCGCAAATTGCATGCAGGTGCAGCAGAACACTCTGGAAAACACTTCCTGGCTCTTGATGATGACATCACAGCCAGGAAGTTTACAAATACACCTGGGAGGAGGGAGGACCACACCCATTTCCAACTGCTGAACAGCCAACAGGAGGAACAGCAGCAACAATGGAGTAATCAGCCAGAAAGAGGAAGATCACATTTTCTGAAAAGGAACTGGAGGTGCTGACGGATGAATGCTGCCAGCACCATGATCAACTTTTTGGAAGAGCAGCCCTCAGTGTGCCTGAGTTAGAGGAAAGGAGGATTTGGATGGAAATCCAGGAGAAGGTGAATTCAATGGGGGTGAGCCACAGGAGCATTGATGAACTTAAAAAAAGATGGTATGACCTGCGCTCCAGGACGAAGGAGAGGGTGGCAGAGCGCCTCCGGGAGATGAGGGTCACTGGTGGAGGCCCATCTACCGTCCCACCACCCACAACCATGGAGGAAAGAGTACAAGAGACCCTGGAGCCAGAGGCAGTGTCTGGAATAGGAGAGCTGGACACGTCAGTGCCAGGACCATCAACCGGTGAGTACCACGAAACATGCATGTACACCCATATCTGCCATACCCCCACCCACCTAGTACACAGCAGCATGCACAACCAAAATAGCTACATTTCAGAGTAGCAACCACCAGAATGGTGCATTATGGGCAATGTAGTCCAGTGGGCAGCTGATAGGCAACAGTTTATTAGGAAGCATACAACAGATGGTAGATACTGACAGTGTGTTCCCTATGTCCCACAGGTCTCCCACAAGACACCACCACTAGCCACACCGTCCAGGGTGCAGAGGTCAGCCACCAGGCAGCACAGGACCCAGGAGCAGCCACCACAGGCACCTGCTCCACCCGACCACAGTCCCCTCCAGATGCACCAGTGGCCATAGTGGAGATAGACCCAGCACCTGGTCCCAGCTACAGTACCAGCCAACAGGACACAGATGCTCCACCGCGTCGCACGCGACGTGTCCATGTCCCTGCAGTGTCCCAGGGAGATGTAGGGGACTCCTAAATGTCCGCCGCCGAGGCAGCACTCATCCAAGGTCAGCGCCTGCCGACAAGGCAAATGAGACTGATTTCAGGGGCCATGCGGCGAAGGAGAGGAATCGGACAACAGGGCTGGCACAGGTCCACACAGAGCTACAAAACCTTAACAGTAATGTAGGTGACCTTGTGCTCTCCATCAGGCAACTAGTGACTGAACTAGTTACGGAGAGAGAGAGTGCAAGGACCGCCAACTAATCCACCGACTAGACCGCATGGCTGCCTCCATCGTCCGCCTGGCTGTGAATACCACAGGGCTGTCCCGCCGCAAAGTCAGTCTACAGGTCGACATGGGCCACTTTGCCAGCGATGTGGCTCGCGGCCTGGGACGGATAAGCCACGTTGTGGACATGATGGAGGCACGACAGGTGGCTAGGGGTGCGGCAGACACGCCGTAAGACAGTGAGGAGGGCTCTACTATCAGTAGTGCTTCTGCCACAGACACCAGGGTCTTGCATAGTGGAAGTGCACGGCAGGGATCTGCAGACGCTCCAGGCACCAGCCATGCTGGGCGGCCCAGGCGTAGGATGTGAGCTACGCAAGTACAAACAATGGAGGCACATGAGGTTAATGTGTCCTCATAGCAGGTGGACTTTTACAGCCCCTGATCAATAGTTCATTTCTATAGTTTTTTGGTTCACTTCATAAAAATTCTTGTTTGTTCCACTTCACACCTGGGCTCTTTGTGTGTGACATTAGTGTGTGTGGTGACAGTTAGCACGTACCTTCCAAAGTATTGGTTTGCAATGTGGTCCTGTCTCTGTCTGCATTGATTTGCAATGCTTCTATTCCCATGATGGCGATGTGGTAGCTCTTGCTCGTCATCCTCCGAATCTGGGTCTTCAGGGGTGAGATGCAGCCCACGTCTGGTGGCAATGTTGTGCAGTATAGCGCATGCGCCAACGATCTTGAATGCTGTTATTGGGGCATACTGGAGGGCACCTCCACTTCTGTGGAGGCATCTGAATCTTGCCTTCAACAGTCCAAAGGTCCTCTCTATAATATTTCGGGTCCTCCTATGTGCACTGTTGTATCGCCTCTCTGTCTCATTTCTGGGTGTTAAGTACGGGGTAAGTATCCATGGTCGTAGTGCATATGCACTGTCACCTGTTGGGCAAAAATGAACAATGTTAGCTGGGCATGGATGGGTTCCACATTGACCTGTGTGTAGGTCTGCAAGGTGTATTCAGCTATACCTAGGAGATATCCGTCTCCAAACTCCCCACGTTCTAGGCGTTGGTGTATCCCACTGTGCCTGAAAATGTAAAAGTCATGTGTACTCCCTGGAAATTTGGCTACCATGTCAGTTATAACATAATGGGCGTCACATACCACCTGGATGTTCAGTGAGTGGATACACTTCTGGTTGCGGAACAGATATTCCAGATTTGCAGGAGGGCATATTTGTATATGTGTCCCGTCTACACACCCTATTACATGTGGGAAGTTGGCAATCCTCTAGAATTCCAACTTGGTGCTGTTGATTTCTGCCTCATTCCTGGGTAGTTATATGTATCTGGACATGTGTGTGAGTATGGCATCTAGGAATGATCTGAAGAACCATGAGAGTGCACTTTGGGATACCCCACCTGCCACAGCAATGACCCCCTGATAGCTACCCGAGGCCAAGAGGTGCAGTGAGCATAGCACTTGCACATGTGTGGGGATGGCACTGCCGCGCACAGTCTGGCGTTGAAGCTGCAGATTGAGTGATCTATTAATTCTAATATTGCTGCACTGCTGAGTCTTTATTTATCATAGATCTCCTCCTCACTTTGTTGGAATAGTGTCTGTCTGGTTCTGTATATCTTCTCCTGTCTCTGGCTCCTCCTCCTCATCTGCTGTGCGGCGTGGGCTCTCCTCCTCCTTGCTATCACATATATCTCCGCCATCTTGAGTAACCCAGGTGCCTTCTGGGTCTCCTTTTATACTTTGGTTCTGGTTACCACCTGCTCTGAGTTAGTGGTAAATTGGAAGTGCAAAATGGGCTTTTTGCGACTAGTCGCTATTTGCGAGTGGCTATTTCATATGGTTTTTGACTCGCAAATTGTGACTTCCTATTTGCGGGTCGCACAATGGGGTCGCAATTTTTGCGAGTCGGTAATGGCTCGCGGCGCAATTTGCGATTCCGAAATGGGGTTTTTGCATCCCATTTCCAATTTTGCGGGGTCACAAATTGTGATTCGGGCCATTTGTGACTCGCAAAATTTTGCTACATCTGGCCCCAAATGGCTACGACAGGAAAATGCCAAATTTCTAAAAGTGGCATTATCAAAATTGTAACATAATATCCGACTTTACCAAAAGGGAGAGTTTTTCATTACAATTCCAAAGACCCCAAACATGAACTGGTTTCCTGTCCCCACTTTAGAATTACAGCTTAGTAAATGCAATTAGGTAACTTCGATGTATTTCACTAACTGTAGACGTAAAGTTTAAAAGTACATGTCCAACATTTTAAATAACTGCACTGTGCCCCCTAGGTTGTCCAGGGCCTGCTTAGGGGTGATTCAAATGTATTAAAAGGAAGGTTTGGGTCTGACAAATGGTTTATTTTCTGTGACTAGGGGTTAATGTTTGACATTATTCATCATCTGCTCTTTTTGCTCTTTTTATTCATCATCTGCTCTTTTTTGCTCTTTTTGTATTTGTCGCTCTAAGAGGTAAGGTTATGCATAGATTTGTGTCCCGTGCTCACTATGCCACCAGATTCAAGCTACCCTGGCTGATGAAAGGTGATACCCTGAAATCAGTTCCAGGATGCTTGTTTCCAGTCCAGGGAGGGCCTGGCCTGGCTGCTTGGGCTGGACTGATAACATGGAGAGAAGTGTCAAGACTAATTTGCATATGGCTGGACTTAAACTGAAATGGTGTGGTCAGCAAAAAAATGATAGATTTAGACCCAGATCTGTGAATGGAGGTGAATGTTTGACACTGTGCTATATTCCATTCATCATCTGTTCTTTTTGCATTTGTCACTCTAAGTGGTAGGGTTTGCCCAGATGTGGGTATCGTGCTCATTATACCACCAGATTCAAGTTAGCCAGGCTGATGAGAGGGGATATGCCAAAACCATTCCCATGATGCACGTTTCCGTCCCAGAGAGGACCTGGCCTGGCAGTTTGGGCTCGACTGTTCCCATGGGGAGCAGGGTCAAGACTGATTTGCAAATAGCTGGATCCAAACTGGAATGGCGTGATGAGCAAAAAAACTATGGATTTAGGCCCTGATCTGTGACTGGAGGAGAATGTTTGACATTGTTCAGCATTCCGTCCATGATCTGTCCTTTTTGCAAAAGGTTTATTTTGCCAAGTCAAAATAGCAGTTTAAAACTGCCCACAAAGGCTGCAATGGCAGACCTGAGATATGTTTAAAAGCCCTATGCAAGTGGGTGGCACAATAAGTGCTGCAGGCCCAATAATAGCATTTAATTTATAGGCCCTGGGTATATGTAGTACCACCTTCCTTGAGACCTATAAGTAAATATAATATGTCATTTGGGGATAAGCCAATGTTTCCATGTTTTGAGGAGTGAGCACATGCACTTTAGCACTGGTCAGCAGTGGTAAAGTGTGCAGTCTCCTAAGGCAAGCAAAAACGAGATTGTCAAAAATTTATGAGAAAAGCAAAGATTTTGGGGAAGACCACCCCAAAGCTGACATGTTTAACTCTCCAACCACTTCCTTGTTATGGAAATATAATATATAGTGGCCTTTGTCCTATTTTAGATTTTCACCCTCTCTGTGCCTTCCTGTGGAAGGATAAATTAAAGATGCTCACAGTTGCCCAGATCTGGTCTGCCCTAGACCCCGGAGACTGGATGGCGGGGTTAGACTAGCATGACTCTTATATTCATATTTCCATCCTGTGGACCCACAGGAGAGATTTCAGCTTGCAAAGCTTGTTTTTGGGCTTACCAGCACTCTTTGGGTGTTCATGATAATTGTAGTTGCAGCACATCTCAGGAAGTTGAGGATGCCAGTCTTCCCCTACCTTGACGATTGGCTGATGAAGGTGGGCTTGTCGGAGGCAGTCATAAATCCAGGATTTGTAAAGAGCAGTAATTCACCTGTTGAGGGTGTCAAGGCTCTGAATTGTGGGCACAGGAGATTGCGATTTGCCAAGAATCATGATGTTGAGCTGCTGATGCTGAGACTCTAATCTGGTTCCCGTAGCTCTGAAGTTGGCAACTCAGGCTGTTGTGCCATTACACCACATCCTCTCCTGCAGTCATCAACCACCACAAGATGATGATGAACCTCCTTGCATCATTAGGGTTCCCTATCAATGTGCCAAAGTCACCACACCTTACTCCTTCGCAGATGCTCCCTTTCATCTGATTTATTCTGGCTATTGTAAGGTTTCATGCCTTTTCCCTGGTACAGAGTCTAGGACATTCCAGCTACTATCCCGATGTTTCAGCCTTTGACCTGGATCTCAGAATCTATGACTCTGAGGCTCTTAGGGTTTACGGCCTCCTGTATATTGCTAGCCAAGAATACCAGATGACACATGTGGGCTCTGCACTATGACCTGAAATCTTAGTGGGCACACCATCAGGAAATTCTGTCTGACTGCATCCAGATTTCAAAGGAGACTGCAAAGAATCTGCAATGGTGGCTAATGGACCACGACTGAGTTAGCAGCAGGCCCTTCTTTATAATCCATGAAGAGCTGATGGTTACAGATGCGATGCATAACTTGGTTTGGGGAGGCTATCTGGGAGAGGGGGAGACTCAACAGCACATTAATTTGTTGGAGCTGAGGGTGATTCACTTGGTGCCCCCCATTAAAGGAATGCCTGTGCAGGTGCTCACAGACATCACCACCATGGGGCACTCCTGGGGTCTTGGGCCCTGTGCCAGAAGGCTTTGCACCACTAGAAGTGGCCAGACTGGGGAATCTCTTAGGTGATACACTACCTGGCAGCATTTATAAATATCAGGATGGACAAACTGAGTCTTAGACGCATAGCAGATGACGAAAGGCAGTTGCACCTGGAGGTGGTGCAAGGTGTCTTCCAGCAATGGGAAGAAGCCTGACTCGATCTTTCACCTCCGCCTAGAACACTCAATGTCAGCACTTGTGCATTTGAAGTTGTCTCTCAGAGATGCCTTCATTCTGAAGAAGAACTTGGGCTCCTGTATGCCTTACTGCCACTGCCTTTACTGGCCGAGTTCTGAAGAAGATCCAAAATGACCGAGCCCAAGCCATTCTAGTGGTACTGTTTGGTTAGGAGAGTTTGGCAGCCAGAAATCTTTGGAATGAGCATCTGTCCTGTGATCAAGCTGCCACTTCAGGAGGATCATCTTTTGTAGAAACAAGGCAAGGTGCTGAACCCATTCCAGCACAATTTGTATCTTGCTTTGGGCACTTTTAAATTTTACTTATTGTTCCTTTCAGCTTTTTCGCAGTTGCCAGATCAGTCCTCGCTGTTTAAACCTGTTGTGATGACACTTTTGAAAGCCTTACATTTGTTTCTGCCAAAAACCTTTGTCATGCCTCAGTGCAACTTGAACCTCACATTTTGTGTGCACCATCTTTCAGCCACTGCACAGTTGTGCTTTGAGGCTTCTGACATTGAAGAATGTCTTTGTCATGCCATAACTCCAGCTAGACATGAGCGGGAGCTGCAGGCATAAAAAATAAGGAGAAAGACTGTCTAATGAATGCAATGCATGTCATCATAACTTTGTTTAAACTAGCTGGTAGGCTGGGCCCTAAGTTAGAGATACACCCTTCAGGAAAAGGTCCTAATACAGAAATAATAAATATTTCTCCTATACTAAAAATCGATTGTATGACGGAACCAGGCATGCTTTTACAAGGCAGCCGGTACAATAATTATACCATTACCAAGCATGCCTTTACAACATTGTAATGGTAAAGGCATATGCTAGGTAAAGATGTTGCCAGTAAATTTAAGTATTTTACAGTTAAGTATGAACCGTTGTTTATATTTATATATATATATAAGGAGATATATATATATCCTTATAATCCTACCACCCAAAAAACATACCCACCTTAAATCCTAAAAAAAAACTTACCACCCAAAAACCCATACCCACCCTTAAAACCTCTTACAACCAAAAAACCCATAACCACCCTAAACCCAAAAAAACACTTATCACCCAAAAACCTATACCCACCCTTAAAACCTCTTACAACCAAAAAACCCAAAACCACCCTAAGCCCAAAAAATCACTTATCACCCAAAAACCTATACCCACCCTAAATCCCAAAGAAACCCTTGCTACCCGGAAACCCAACCCTCCCTAAATAACCCTTATCACCCCAAAACCCATACCCACCCTGTCTTAAAAAAGCCTTACCACCCAAAACTCCATATCCACCCTAAACAAATACCTAACTACCCAAAAACCAATACCCATCCTAAATCCCAAAGAAACCCTTGCCACATGGAAACCCACACCCACCCAAAACAAACCCTTATCACCCCAAAACCCATACCTATCCTAAACCCTAACAAACCCTTTACCACCCAAAAACCCAAACCCACACCCACCCTAAACAACCCCTTATCACCCCAAAACCTATACCTACCCTAAACCCTAACAAACCCTTTACCACCCAAAAACCCATTCCCAACCTAAACCCCTTACCACACAAAACCCATACCCACCCTAAACCCTAAAATCTCTTACCACCCAAAAACACATAACCACCCTGAACCCTAAAAACTCCTTACCACCCAAAAACCCATACCCACCCTAGACCCTAAAAATCCTTTACCACACAAAATCCCATACCCACCCTAAACACTAAAAAATACCCTACCTCCCCAAAAATCCATACCCACCCTACATTCTTAAAAAAAACCTTACCCCCAAAACCCATACCACTATATATATATATATATATATATATATATATATATATATATATATATATATATATATAAAAAACACTTAACACTTACCTGAAAATACTTTACTTTACAAGCAACACCTTCACTACACATATGCCTTTACCATTTATGCTTTTACAACAAACTTAGGCCCTCATTACAACATTGACGGTAAAAGCCGCTTACCGCCAACACACCGCCGCGGCAATCCGCCACAGCTATTAAGACCCACAGCTCGGAATCCGCCAAAATTCAGACACCCACCCAAGTCCGCCACACCAAATGTCAGTGATAAACTGGTGAAAACAAAACCTCCACCGTCACGGCAACAGAAATACGCCCACACTATCACGACCCACAAATCCACGCAGCGGTCTTTCAACCGCGGTATTCCATTGATGGTACACACCGCCGCGCTCAAAATACACACACATTTACAAAACACAGCCACATTGGACAATTTGAAACACACACACCTGATACACATACACACACCACTCCCACACACCCATTACAATATAAAACACACCCCCACATCACCCACAAACCCCTACGACCACAATTACTGAGAGAAGGCCAGAGAGAGACACCACAAACAACTACCAAGCATCCACAGGCACACAATACCATCACCCACAGAACTTCCACGCACCTCACACAACACACCACTAAATATCACCCCACTTATCACTACCTACACCACCCCACACATCACCCATACCACCCTATGGCACGGCAAAGACACCCCAGGTTCTCTGAGGAGGAGCTCAGGGTCATGGTGGAGGAAATCGTCCGGGTAGAGCCACAGCTATTCGGATCACAGGTGCAGCATACCTCCATAGCTAGGAAGATGGAGCTATGGCGCAGAATAGTGGACAGGGTGAACGCAGTGGGACAGCACCCAAGAAATCGGGATGACATTAGGAAGAGGTGGAACGACCTATGGGGGAAGGTGCGTTCTGTGGTCTCAAGACACCACCTTGCGGTTCAGTGGACTGGCGGCAGACCCCCACCTCCTCCCCCACAACTAACAACATGGTAGGAGCAGGTCTTGGCGATTCTGCATCCTGAGGACCTCGCAGGAGTAGATGGAGGAATGGACTCTGGTAAGTCAAATCTTAACTATTACATCCCCCACCATACCTGCATGCCATCACATAGCCCCACCCTCACCCTCACCCCCATCACTCCAACTCCTCACAAATGTCCCAACATCACAAACCACACATCCCAACAACAAGCCCTGCATGCAATAACAAAGCATGGACACCCATCACCAAAGCATGGCCACTGCACATACCCATACACCCCCCTAAACCACCATCACACAAGGTCCCTCACAGGAATGCAAGCACTGGGGTACACGGTCACCCACCTATTGCACACCATGGCACACACAGATGTAATAAACATCCTTTTATACACTCGCAGGACCCCTACCCAACGTCACCGGACAGGAGGGTCCACACATGTCCACACCACCAACAGAAGAGGCCCACAGTGATGACAGCAGCTCTGTCCAACTGGATCTAGATTACCAGCCCGGCCCATCGGGGACCAGGGGACAGTCGGTTCCCCTCACACAGTCACAGGCCACTACAGAGCTTCCCCCCTCTGGAAACACCAGCACAGCACCCACCCAGCGGGCCCATACCTCTGTCCCACCGACACGTCAATCAGCAGTGTGTCCACTACTACAGGGAACCCAGGCTAACCCACCACCCCAACAACACCAGGGACCTGGGGGCAGTGGTTGTGGGCACACGGTCCAGGGGACGGAGGCCCAGGAACACAGGGGAACTGGGAGGGCTGCTGTGCGACAGGGGGAGGACACTCAAGGGAACTCACTCTCCACGAGGCCTTCTCCAATATCATGGGAGGCTACCACCACTCCCAGCAGATTATGGCAACAGTACTGGGCAAGTTTCAGGAGACCCAGCGCCTGCAGGAGGAACAGTATTTGGGCTTCAGGGAGGAACTCAGGCCATCAACTCCACCCTGGGCACCATCGTAGGGGTGCTGAAGGAAGTACTCAACACCAGGAGGGACACTGTGGCACAACAAGGGGCCCCTGACAGTAGCCTGGACGATGAACTGCCCACCACCTCCGCCGGCGCTAGTGGACAGGAGGCACCACCACAGGACCACCGCACCAGCACCCCACCCCCTGCAGAGGGAGAACCACCCCGCAAGCGGTCCCTGAGATCCAGGACAAAGACAGAGAACGATGCCAAGACCCCCGCCAAGAAATGAGACCACCCTGAATGTCATCTGTCTGTCCCACTTTGTCACCCTGTCCATCCTCAAACTGCCCCAGCTCCACTTCCTATGCCCATTTGGGCAATGCACCTGTGAGACTAATAGACTGGACTCTGCCATGGACATTCCTCCACCATCACCCCTCACCATTTTACAACCCCCTCCAATATTGAGCACTCAAATAAACACCCTTGAAGCACAAAACAATCTGGAGTCAGTCTGTGATTTCGAAATAGTGTATTAGCAATTACAGTGTCAAAATGCTCTTTCATATGTAATGTCAACATACCTATGTCACACAGCTCTAGTCCATGAGGAAACAAAGCAGATGTCACACAGTGGGACCCACATCTTTGAAATCGTAAGGGAAAGTGACAACTCAGTGACCATATACTGGGTGAAAACGACAGACAGTAGAGAGGTAGTAGTGTTAAGGTACATGTAGTAGGCAGGTTTGTATTCTTACCTGTGTCTCACTGGAAATATTGCAGGATCACCGAGTTCCTGTTGTCTATGTCCTCTTCCTCTGCTTCCTCGTTTTCACTGTCCACAGACTCCACAGCTGCAACAACACCGCCATCTGGACCATCCTCCTGCAGAAAAGGCACCTGTCGTCGCAAAGCTAAGTTGTGAAGCATACAGCAGGCCACGTTGATCTGGCACACCTTCTTTGGTGAGTAGAATCGGGATCCACCCAATGTTCCCTCTAATTTTTTTCCACAGTGTGCGGTCTCTGTGCGCTGCAGCCAAGGATACGTGCGCCAAGAAATTGACCATTCACACGTGCGCAGTGCATAACTAGCCAAGATCTTTGGCATTAGCCTCTCCATACCACTAAAGCAAAAAAGGGATATCATTGCTCCATGCAATAGGGCATCAAGGCAGTTTTGTGACCTGGTTGCACACCCCAAGGACATGACCTGTTAGGGGAACACGTATATTGCTCTAAAAGGCTTATTTAGGCTTAGAAAGTGATAACGCATATAAACTACCACAAAGTATAGGAATGGTGGAACATTTGATAACAGCACATTTTCTACTGTTCTGAAGCATTTCCTAGCTCATGAACCATTGATTTTCAAGACAAATATCACTTGCCCGCTTGTATGCTAAAGCACGCCAAATGATGTTTAAAACACTCCCGCGGTATTTAAAAGCTGTTTTCATTGACTTTAATCCAGATTCAAATATAAGCATTATCTGCCTTAGGGGAGCACGTATATCCCTCTAAAAGGCTTATTTAAACTCAGAAAGTGATAAAAGCATATAAACTACCACAAAGTATAGGAATGGTGGAACATTCGATAACAGCACATTTTCTACTGTTCTGAAGCATTTCCTAGCTCATTAACCATTAATTTCCAAGACAAATATCACTTGCTCGCTTGTATGCTAAAGTACGCCAAATGATGTTTAAAACACTCCCCGCGGCATTTAAACGCTGTTTTCATTGACTTCAATCCAGATTCAAATATGAGCATTATCTGCCTTATGGGAGCACGTATATCGCTCTAAAAGGCTTATTTAAACTCAGAAAGTGATAAAGCATATAAACTACCACAAAGTATAGGAATGGTGGAACATTCGATAACAGCACATTTTCTACTGTTCTGAAGTATTTCCTAGCTCATTAACCATTAATTTCCAAGACAAATATCACTTGCTCGCTTGTATGCTAAAGTACGCCAAATGATGTTTAAAACACTCCCCGCGGCATTTAAACGCTGTTTTCACAACGTGCGCGCTTGCCAAAGGGGCCTGCGTGATGGGGGAAGGAAAAGTGCGCGCGCGCTCGCGCACGCGCCTTACAGGGAACATTGGATCCACCTGTCATATGGAGGCACCTGAACCTGGCCTTCAGGAGGCCGAAGGTCCGCTCTATTATCCGCCAAGTTCACCCATGGACCTCATTGTAGCGTTCCTCTGCCCTTGTCCTGGGATTCCTCACTGGGGTCAGTAGCCATGACAGGTTGGGGTAACCAGAGTCACCTGCAAATGGAGAGGGACAACTGTTAGACACGCACTAACCTGTAGGGATATCCCCAGACCCAGACAACCATTCCCACAGACTTGCTTCCAGGTGCTCACCTAATAGCCACACACGGTGCCTCTGGAGTTGACCCATCACATAAGGGATGCTGCTATTCCGCAGGATGTAAGCGTCATGCACTGAGCCAGGGAACTTGGCATTAACATGGGAGATGTACTGGTCTGCCAAAGACACCATCTGCACATTCATGGAATGATAACTCTTCCGGTTTCTGTACACATGTTCACTCCTTCGGGGTGGTACCAAAGCCACATGAGTCCCATCAATGGCACCTATGATGTTGGGGATAGAAGTCTCCTTTCACTGTAGGCAAATCCTCCACCTGAGGGAAAACGATGTAGCTCCGCATGTGTTTCAGCATGGCAGACCACTCTGGACAACACGTTGGAAAACATAGGCTGGGACATCCCTGATGCTATGGCCACTGTTGTTTGAAATGACCCGCTTGCAAGGAAATTGAGTACTGACAGCACCTGCACTTGAGGGGGGATTCCTGTGGGATGGCGGATAGCTGACATCAGGTCTGTCTCCAGCTGGGCACACAGTTCCAGGATTGTGGCACGGTCAAGCCTGTAGGTGATGATCACATGTCTTTCCTCCATTGTCGACAGGTCCACCAGTGGTCTGTACACCGGAGGATGCTGCCATCTCCTCACATGTCCCAGCGGACGGTGCCTATGAAGGACAACAGTGAGCACAGAGTTAACCAACTCAGAGGTACGTACCCACAGCTTACACAGAACACGAATCATAATCTGATATTTGGCCTGCATGAGTGTTGAGGCAGTTAAAAATTAAGCCATGTGGGCCCCTGAAATGGCGGCTGCCTGATCTGTAAAGTGGGACAATGGGATGTGAGGTAACTGCGCTGGCGTTGTACACCATCGCAGTAGGCAGGCGAAGACCGCGGCACAATGCTGCATTGGTTAACATTGGACCCTATGGGTCCCAGGAGCCAATGACGATGTGCGCCGGCAGTGACGGTACGCCCCGCACGGACGTGACCGCCATTTTCTATCCGTTCAATCACTCGATACCTGATCTTCAACAGGAGAGGACCTACACTGCAAGTGCTGTTGTGACCTCGGTGTGGAAGAGACAATGGCTCGTGCGTCTGGGGAAAGGGTCCCTGCCTTCACATCGGAGGAGTTGGAGAAACTCGTGGATGGAGTCCTCCCCCAGTACACGCTACTCTACGGTCCTCCAGACAAACAGGTAAATACACTGGGAGCATGCTGTATGGGCTATGCCTGTGTGGAGTGGGGTGGATGAAAGATGGGGGGGAGATTGAGGCGTGCATGAAACGACGGTAAGTGCATGTGCATCATGGCAAGGGTAGGGATGGGGGCCAATGACTGTGACGGTGCATTTGGTAATAACTTTTCTTTTCCCCTTGTAAAATTAATGTAGGTCAGCGCCGACCAGAAAAAAGATATTTGGCGTGCCATTGCCAAGGACGTCCGGAACCCTGGGGTCTACCACAGATGGAGCACCCACTGCCGTAAGAGATGGGAGGACATTCGCCGCTGGAGCAAGAAGACGGCGGAGGCCCAGCTGGGGATGGCCTCCCAACGTGGGAGGGGTGCCTGTCGCACCATGACCCCCCTGATGTTCAGGATCCTGGCGGTGGTGTACCCGGAGTTGGATGGGCGCTTGAGGGCATCACAGCAGCCACAAGGGGGTGAGTACACTCTCATTCTGCTGATTTTGGGCACAGTGGAGGTGTCTGGGTGGGGGAGGTGGGCTTTGGGTTTCTCTAGGCCAGGGCGAGTGTGCTAGCTAGGTCCCCTTGTTCTGGCAGACCCTGTGGCACCCCAAACCCACCTGTGTACAGTGTCAAGTACACCTAGTCAGGCTCCTGTGTCATCCATGTGTGCAGATGTCATCCATAGCCTTGTAGGCCATGTCCCAGGGATTGAACAGTGGAGGCCAAGTCTGCGGCGTAGTGCAGGGGGCTTCTGTGTCTGTCGTGTCTGCCAACAGTAGCGGTAATGCAAGCACTCAACATGTCTTTCTTCTGTCGTCCCCCCCCTTTTTGTGGTCTCCCTGTTCTTGTGTGCATTAGCATCATCAGGCGGAGGAGCAGTGGCACCGGAGCAGGAGGGAGCTGCATCCCACATGGCGCTGGAGGACGACACTACGGACTCGGAGTTCACCAGTGGGACGGAGGGCGAGGGGAGCTCCACAGCGGGGACAGGAGCTGACACCAGTGACACGGATTCGTCCACTGATGGGAGCTCCCTTGTGGTGGCGGCAGCATCTGTGCCCCCCGCATCTACAGGTACAGCCGCCACCCCCCTACCAGGCCCGCCCTCCCAGCAGCCCCTCAGCCTTTGCCCCGTGCCCGCTCACACAGGAGGGTGGGCATCACCTTCTCCCCAGGCACCTCAGCCCCTGCCCCAGTCACCCCTGCCTCAGTGAGGAGGCCATTGACCTCCTCAAGTCCCTCACTGTTGGGCAGTCTACCATTTTGAATGCCATCCAGGGTGTAGAAAGGCAGTTGCAACAAACAAATGCATTCCTGGAGGGCATTCATTTGGTCAAGCGGCCCTTCAGCAAGCTTTTCAGACTCTGGCCTCAGCACTGATGGCAGCCATTGTCCCTGTCTCTAGCCTCCCCCCTCCAACTTCCTCCACCCAGACCCAGTCGCCTCTACCTCAGCCTATCCCAAGCCCACCTTCAGACCAGCATGCACCCACGTCAACACACAAGGGAAGCTCTGGCAAACATAAGCACCACACATCCCACAGGCACTCACGCAAGCATCACACACATGCAGACACACCAACATCCACTGCCTCCACTGTGTCCCCCTCCTCCTCGTCTCCCTCCTCCCTCCCTGTCTCGTCTACACTCACACCTGCATGCACTACATCTGCAGCCACTACTTCCATCACCACCACACCCACCACCACACCCGCTCACGTGCAGTCACCACCCCCACTGCCATTCACACATCCCCTGTGTCCTCTCCCAGTGTGTCTGTGACGCCCCCTCCCAAGATACACAAACGCAGGCACACACCCACCCAACAGCTATCCACTTTACAACAGTCTCCAGAGCATGCACCTTCACCCAAAGTCACCAAACGAACACCTCCTACAACTACAACCTCTTCCTCTACTCCCAAACCCCCTCCAGCTACCCATCCCAGTGTTCCTAAAAAACTTTTCCTGTCCAACCTTGACCTCTTTCCCACACCTCCCCCACCCCGTCCGTCTCCTAGGGCCCGACTCTCCAGGTCCCAACCTAGCACCTCCGCCACAACATCTCCGGGACCAGTGGTGCCTGTAGTCGCCAGAATCTGGAGTGCACCGGCCACCAGGGCAGCCAGTGTGGCACGGAGCCACAGCACGGACAGTCCCCCACCTGTCAAGCATCAAAAGTTGGCCAGTGCCTGGCGGGAGAGAGGGAAGACTCCAGCCACCAAAGCCGCTCCCAGGGGTACAGGTGGGAGTGTGGATTCAGCTGCGACACCTTCCAAGGTGCGGAAGGGCCACAAGAAAGTCAGCAAGGCTGGGAAGAGCAGCACGGCGGAGAAGACCGCCATCATCCCCCCTGCCCAGGAGGCCACCGCCATCAGCCCTGCTGCCCAGGAGGCCACCGCCATCATCCCCGCTGCCCAGGAGGCCACCGCCAGCACCAGCCCTGCTGCCCAGGAGGTGACCGCCACCAGCCCTGCTGGCCAGGAGGCTACCACCACCAGCCCTGCTACCCAGGAGGCCAACACCACCGGCACAGCTGTCCAGGAGACCTCCGCCAGCATCAGCCCCGCTGGGCCATGAAAGACTGCCAGCCCCGCTGGGCCAGACAGGACTGCCAGGACCAGCCCCTCTGGGCCAGACAGGACCGCCAGCACCAGCCCCGCTGGGCCATGAAGGACCGCCAGCACCAGCCCCGCTGGGCCAGACAGGACCGCAAGCACCAGCCCCTCTGGGCCAGACAGGACCGCCAGCACCAGCCCCGCTGGGCCAGACAGGACCGCCAGCACCAGCCTCGCTGGGCCATCAAGGTCCATCCCCACTGGGCCAGACAGGACCACCAGCACCAGCACAGCTGGGCCAGACAGGACCACCAGAACCAGCCCCGCTGGGCCAGACAGGACCGCCAGCAGCTGAGTCACTGCAAAGGACTCCGCCGCAACAAGCACCGCTGAACAGGGCACCGCCGCCACAAGCACCGCTGAACAGGGCACCGCCGCAACAAACACCGCTGAACAGGGCACCGCCGCCACTAGCACCGCTGAACAGGGCACCGCCGCCACTAACACCGCTGGCCCATGAGCACCAAGGGCACTGACGCTACTGAGTTCGTCACAAGCAGGATGAAGCACTCTGGGCACCAATCCCCCTCCAGAACCAGTGAAGATTCACATCCACTACCTCTGTCCTTGGCAGGATGAAGCACTCTGGGCACAAAGCCCCCTCCAGAACCAATGGATATTGCCATCCACTACCTCTGTCCTTGGCAGGATGAAGCACTCTGGGCACAAAGCCCCCTCCAGAACCAGTGAAGTATCACATCCACTACCTCTGTCCTTGGCAGGGTGAAGCACTCTGGGCACAAAGCCCCCTCCAGAACCAGTGGAGATTCACATCCACTACCTCTGTCCTTGGCAGGATGAAGCACTCTGGGCACAAAGCCCCCTCCAGAACCAGTGGATTTTGCCATCCACTACCTCTGTCCTTGGCAGGATGAAGCACTCTGGGCACAGAGCCCCCTCCAGAACTAGTGGAGTATCACATCCACTACCTCTGTCCTTGGCAGGATGAAGCACTCTGGGCACAAAGCCCCCTCCAGAACTAGTGGGGTATCACATCCACTACCTCTGTCCTTGAGAGGATGAAGCATTCTGGGCACAAAGCCCCCTCCAGAACCAGTGGAGACTGTTATCCACTTGAGAGACTGTGGTTTTGCACTCCCCAGGATGGAACAATGGGCAAACCACCCACTGTAGAGACTTGAGAGACTGTGGCTTTGCACTCCCCAGGATGGAACAGTGGGCATGTGGCCCCCTCGTGGATTTGGCGTCGTGCACTCAACCGGCTGAGGTGCCCCCCCCTTTCCCTTCCCCCTGAGGTGCCTGTTTTATTGCTATCTGATGCCCCTGCAGTGTTCTCTCCATCATGTTCGGGGATTGAGTGTGGGCCTCGCCCATACCGTGTGGGCCCAGTGTTCCACGGACTTCAATGGAGCACTACCTGGACTACTATTCTTGGTGTATATTTTGTTTATAGTATATATATATATTTTTGCGTCCTGGATTTTAATATATTACAATGGTTACACTCATTTCCTTTGTCTTTGCATCTTCTGGGGGTTGGGGGGTGTAACTGTAATGTATCAATATGTATTAGTGTGTGTGTTGTCGTGGGTGAGGGTGGGGGTGTTGCGTGTGTGTGTCCCTGTTTTTTCCCTCCCCTGTGTCGTAGGTGCAGTACTCACCGTGGTCTTCGCCACTGGCATTCGTGCTCCTGGTAGAGCAGCAAGAAGATAAGGGCTGGTAGGATCTGGAGCTCGGGTGCCATGGCGTCCTGATTCCTCGTGGGGTGTGTAGAGGTGAGCGTTTTCCCTTCGAAGTTCTGTTTCCGCAGTGTTTTTGTTCGCGGGGAATCCACCCCGGAAAAGGTGGCGGATTGGTAGGTTGTGATACTGTGGGCAGTACATTGTCCTCCGCCTGTCTGTTGGCGGTGACCGCTGCGCTTTTTGTTTGTACCGCCGTGGCGGTCGGAGTGTTAAAGTGGCTGTCTTTGTTGGCGGTTTCCGCCACGGTCGTGATTCCATTTTTTTTCCGCTGGCCTGTTTGCGGTTTTACCGCTGCTTTAACACCGACTGCCAGGATTATAATGACCACCTTAGTTGTAAAGGCGTGCGTGGTAAACATATAGGCCCTCATTATAACCCTGGCGGTCGGTGATAAAGCGGCGGTAATACCGCAAACAGGCCGGCGGTAAAAAAAAAGGAATTATGACCACGGCGGAAACCGCTCAGACAGACAGCCACTTTCACACACCGACCGCCACGGAGCTATCAACAAGCATCACACCTGTAACCGCCAACAGCCAGGTGGAAGCCAATGTACCGCCCACTGTATTATGACAGGCCTATCCGTCACCTTTTCCGGGGTGGTACCAATGACATCAAAAGCACAACAGAAACAGAACACAGAAGTCAAAGGACTTACCTCTGGAGACTCAGGGAACAACCACAACTCCATGGAGCCCGAGCTGCACATTTTTCCGATGCTCGTCTATCTTTTCCTGCATTATGAGCAGCAACGCCGGCGAATACGACCACAGTGAGTACTGCCTCCTAGCACACAAAAGAGGGGGGAGGAAAAAGAGAGTGACACACACAAACACGCAACACCCCCACCCCCAACACCATAATCACAACCAGATGCAGTAGCATTACATATACATCCCGTACCCCTCAGGAATAATGCAAGGACAAAAAGATTGGAAGAAAATAAGTGTAATATAATTAAAGAACATGAATAAGTGCAACAAAATACAAACGTATATACATATTTACAAATGGAGAGACACTGCCCAGTCCTCAATGTCCGTGGGCCACAGGGCCACAACACATAGGCCAAGGCCCCACCTCACTCCTGCAACAACACAGAAAGAACACCACACATCAGGCCGAAAATACACAGACACCTCAGGGGGACGGTGAATGGGGGGGCACCTCAGCCGGAAGATGGTACAACGCCACTGGTCCTGGAGGGGGCTACATGCCCCCTGCAATGTCCTAGGGAGTGCAAGGCCTCAGTCTCTCAAGTGGGTGGTTTGCCCACAGCTTGGTCCTGGGGAGTGCAAGGCCACAGTCTCTCAAGTGGGTGGTTTGTCCACAGCTTGGTCCTGGGTTGTGCAAGGCCACAGTCTCTCAAGTGGGTGGTTTGCCCACTGCTTGGTCCTGGGGAGTGCAAGGCCACAGTCTCTCAAGTGGATGACTTCTCCACTGGTTCTGGAGGGGGCAATGTGCCCAGTGTACTTCATCCTGGGAAGGATGGGGTGAGTGGATGACTTCTTCCACTGGTTCTGAAGGTGGCGTTGTGCCCTGTGATGCAGATCTTGGGGAGTGCAAGGTCCCAGTCTCTCACCTGGGTGTCACACCTACAGGATTTGCAGGGTCCAGGATGCACTACAGCCCATGGAGCCAGGACTACACACTGCCCGCTGGCGGTGACGGCTGCTCAGTGGTGGCAGTGGCAGGGCTGGTGTCGGGGCTGCCAGTGGTGGGGGTAGGCTCCAGCCCTTCCCCTGCAGCCTCGGATGGCTGCCTACAGGGGCTGCTGCTGCTGGCAGTGGTGCTGGTGGGGGTGCTGGCTGTGGTGGGGGAGGCTCCAGCCCTTCCCCTGCATCCTCAGATGGCTGCCCACTGGGGCTGCTGGCAGTGGTGGGGAGAGGCTCAAGCCCTTCCCCTGCAGCCTCGGGCAGCTGCCCCCTGGGGCTGCTGCTGCTGGCAGTGGTGCTGGTGGCGGTGCTGGCAGTGGTGGGGAGAGGCTCCAGCCCTTCCCCTGCAGCCTCGGACAGCTACCCACTGGGGTTGCTGCTGCTCGCAGTGGTGCTGGTGGTGGTGCTGGCAGTGGTGGGGGGAGGCTCCAGCCCTTCCCCTGCAGCCTCGGACGGCTGAGCCGCCATGGTTGGTGGTGCTGGCTCCGAATGAGTCCCAGCACCAGGCCTCCTGTCCTTCCTGCCCGCAGGTACAGGCCCCTTGCCCTTCCCTTTGGCAGCTGGTGGTGCCTCCTTGCCTTTCCCTTTCACAGCTGGTGGAGCATCCTTGCCCTTCCCTTTCACAGCTGGTGGTGCCTCCTTGCCATTCCTTGATGCACCTGGTGCAGGCACAATTTCAGTGCTGCTGGCTGGTTCCCGGGATCCTCTCTCACCTGCAGTAGCTGTCAACACTACTGTGGCTGTGGACTGGGTGGCTGAGGTGCTCGCCTGGGTTCTGACCACCCTGACCCAACGTAAAGGGTGGGGTAGGGAAGAGGTCAACGGTGGAGAGGAAAAGTTTCTTAGGGACATTGGGGCAGGAGGAGGGTGAAGGTTTGGGAGTGGAAGAAGAGGAAGTGGTTGTAGGAGGTATCTGTGCTGCGTCTGGGTGCAGGTGCATGGGCTGGATGCTGTTGTGAGGTGGATGGCTGTTGGGTGTCTGAGTGCTTGCGTTTGTGTACTTTGGGAGGAGGGGGCACAGACACAGTGGGAGAGGACACAGGGGACGTGTGCATGGATGTGGGGGAGGGGACTGCCAGTGAGGGGCCTGTAGTGATAGGCTTGATGGTGGTAGTGGATGAGGATTTAGTACATGCAGGTGTGAGTGTAGACGCAACTGGGAGGGAGGTGGACGAGGAGGAGGAGGGGGACACAGTGGAGGTAGTAAATGTTGGTATGTCTGCATCTGGATGGTGTTTGTGTGAGTGCCTGTAGGATGATGTGTAGTGCTTGTGTTTGTCTGAATCACTCCTGTGTGTTGTCCTGGGTGCATGCTGGTCTGTAGATGTGCTTGGGATAGGTTGGGGTTGAGGGGAATGGGATTGGGTAAGGGAAGTTGGAGGGGGGAGGCTAGGAACAGGGACAATGGCTGCCATCAGAGAGGAGGCCAGAGCCTGGATTGATCTCTGTTGGGCCGCCATGCCAGAGTGAATGCCTTCCAGGAATGCATTTGTTAGTTGCAAATGGCCTGCCAACCCCTGGATGGCATTCAAAATGGTTGACTGCCCAACAGAGATGGATCGCAGGAGGTCAATAGCCTCCTCACTCAGGGCAGCAGGGCTAACTGGGGCAGGGCCTGAGGTGGCTGGGGCGAAGGAGATGCCCACCCTCCTGGGTAAGCGGGCATGGGAAACACGCTGAGGGTCTGGGCTGCTGGGAGGGTGGTGCTGGTACGGGTGGCGACTGTACCTGTAGTTGGGATGGGCACAGAAGTGTCCGCCACCACCAGGGAGCTTCCATCAGAGGAGGTATCACTGTCTGAATTGTCCCCTCCTGTCTCCGCCGTGGTGCTTCCCTCGCCCTCTGTCCCACCGGTGCCCTCACCTGGGCCATGTGGGATGCAGCTCCCTCCGTTGCTGGTGCCTAGGCTCCTCTGCCAGATGATGCCAATGCACAGAAGGACAGGGTGACAAAACAAAAAGAGCGGGAAGAGACAAAGGATACACTCAGTCAATGGCTGCTCCAACACCACTGTTGGAGTACACGTCACACACACACACACACAGGGAACAGCCCTACGCATTAGGCAATGCACTATTAGTCACAATGCTAGTCACCAGGCCATGGACAGTAATACCTAATGCCAGTAACAGCATACCTGAGACCCACAGACCCCTGCCCAGTAGTGGATGCCTACTAGCTTGGATGGAGGTGGTTCACATCATACTCATGGGACCTACCCTGCAATGTCCGGCCTGGCCAAGAGGCACCCACAGTCCCACATTCCCCACCTGGAGACCACCCCACCAGGCGCAAGTTGTATATTGGGAAACTGTACTCACGCCCTTGTGGCTGCTGTGATGCCCTCAAGCGCCCATCCAGCTCCGGGTAGGCCACTGCCAGTATGCGGGCCATCAGGATGGTCACGGTTCGACGGGCACCCCTTCCTCGTTGGGAGACCATCCCCAGCTGGGCCTTTGCTGTCTTCCTTGCCCAGCATCTCAGGTCCTCCCACCGTTTGCGACAGTGGGTGCTCCGTCTGTCATAGACCCCCAGGGTCCCCACGTCCTTGGCGATGGCACGCCATATACCCTTTTTCTGATGGGTGCTGACTTGCAGAAATATACATGTAGCAAAAGGTATCAGTCAGACCGTACGGCCTGTTACACTCATGTCCCACCATAGCCCTCCCATCCCCAGACATTGCCCACCATACATGCAGCACGCAGCCCATGGCCCTTCCACCTACCCACCCCCTACACGAGGCCCTCATACACAGCACTCCATGCATTCATGCCCCATGTATCGTGCTCACAGTGTACTCACCTGTTGGTCTGGAGGCCCATACAGCAATCGGTACTGGGGTAAGACCCCATCCACCAGTCTCTCCAACTCTGCAGTGGTGAAGGCAGGGGCCTTTTCCCCATTGACACGAGCCATGGTCGGTTCTAGACACAGGTCACAGCAGCACTTGCACTGTAGGTCCTCTCCTGTTGAAGGTCAGGTAGCAAGTGGGTAAACAGATAGAAAATGGCGGTCAAGCCCACGGCGGTGCGTACCATCACCGCTGGCGTACATCACCATTGGCCACTGCAACCCATAGGGCCCAATGGGATCCAATGAGGAGTTGCACAGCAGTTTTCAACCGCCTCCCGCAAAGGCGCACAACGTCAGCGGAATTACCTAATTTCCACAACTCCCTCCATACAGATGCCATTTCTGGGGGGGGGGGAGCCATGACACCTAACTGCGTCACAGTACACATAGGCACCATTTGGGACTATAAAACAATATTGAGTTACAGTCACAACATGCAATGCAGTGTAGTGTTTGGAAATATGGAATACTGACCAGCTACTCACTGTTTGCCCCCTAGATTGCAACCGCTGCGGATGAATAGGAGATGGAGACATTCCCCTGTATACAGGCCCCTGGTGGACTTGGCAACAATGGAGGACAGACACATTATCCTCACCTATAGACTGGACAGGGCCACAATCACAGAGCTGTGTGCCCAAATGGAGCCTGACCTAATCTCTGCTATCCGTCAGCCCACCGGGATCCCACTTCTTGTGCAAGTCCTATCTGTGCTCCATTTCCTGGGAAGTGGCTCCTTCCAAGTGACAGTGGGCTTGGCAGCAGGAATGTCTCAGCCAATGTTCTCAATAGTGCTGACCAGAGTATTATCTACCCTGATTAAACACATGCGCAGCTACATCGTTTTCCCCCAGGTGGAGGATTTGGCCACAGTGAAAGATGATTTCTATGCTATGGGATATCCCCCCAACATTACTGGGGCGATTGATGGTACACATATTGCATTTGTCCCCTCCGGAGAAACAGGTGTTCAGAAATTGAAAGAGCTTTCATTCCATGAATGTGCAGATAGTGTGCCTGGCGGACCAGTACATCTCCCATGTCAATGTATCCAGGGTCTGTGCATGATGCATTTATCTTGAGGAATAGCAGCATCCCATATGTGATGGCTCAACTCCAGAGGCACCGGCTGTGGCTAATAGGTGAGCCCTGGTTCCCACCCAGGGGTTGTTGGTGTATGGGTATGATGTGGGCCCTAAGGGTTAGTGTGTGTCCCTCGATATTTGAAGGTGACTCTGGTTACCACAACATCTCATGGCTACTGACCCCTGTGACGAATCCCAGGACAAGGGCAGAGGAACGTTACAATGAGGCACATTGGTGAACAAGAAGAATAATAGAAAGACATTCGGCCTCCTGGAGGCCAGGTTTCGTTGCCTCCATCTAACAGGTGGATCCCTGGACTACTCACCCAAGAAGGTGTGCCAGATCATCCTGGCATGCTGTATGTTGCACAACCTTGCCTTACGTCACCAGGTGCCTTTTCTGCAAGAGGATGAGGCTAGAGATGGGCATGTGGCAGCAGTGGACCCTGTGGACAGTGAAGATGAGGAGGCAGAGGATGAGGACAAC
The DNA here is from genome assembly GCF_031143425.1 of Pleurodeles waltl. NCBI lineage: Eukaryota > Metazoa > Chordata > Amphibia > Caudata > Salamandridae > Pleurodeles > Pleurodeles waltl. The sequence continues at coordinate 730,499,313 of NC_090443.1, forward strand.
AGAAGTGCTATTATAAGACAGTACTTCCTATGACACACAGGTAAGATACTGTAATTACACTTTACATTGACAGTTTGGTGTTTGACATTGTCACTGGCAGGCTGATTTTCCAACTTCTATGGCCACTTACTATACCCTTTGGCATCTCTATTTTCAGATATTTGTGTCCCATTATCACTCCTGGTGTGTTGACTGCAGCCAACTATAGGTCATTCCTATGTCTACAATACTGTACAGTTATATTGCAGTGTTTAAAGCTTGTTAAACAAATACAAGGTTAAATGATTTGGCAGACTCCATACTTCTATTTATTCAAATGGTGTTTATTTGAGTGCTAATGATTAGAGGTGGATGTGCAATGGGCTTGGGTGATGACGGAGAAAAGTCCAGGATAGAGTCCAGTCTCTTTGTATCACAGGTGCATTGTCCAAGGGGGTATTGGAAGGGGAGCAATGGCAGTTCAAGGTGGTCAGGATGACAGAGTGGGACACAAGGGTGACATTCAGGAGAGTCTTATTTACTGGCGGGGGTCTTGGCAATGTTCTCTGGCTTCTGCGTGGATCGCAGGGACTGTTTGTGGGGTGATTCTCCTTCTGCAGGGGGTGGGTTGCTGGTGGCCTGTTGTTCCTTTGGCAGGGCCTCCTGTCCACTAGCAGCAGCGGAGGTGGAAGGCTCTTCATCGGTTTGGCTAGTGTCAGGGGCCCGCTGGTGTGCCATTGCCTCCCTCAAGGTGTTGGCCATGTCTGCCAGCATCCCTGCAATGAAGACCAGGGTGGTGTTAATGGACTTCAAGTCCTCCCTGATGCCCAGGTACTGTCCCTCCTGCAGCCGCTGGGTCTCCTGCAACTTGTCCAGTATCTGGCCCATCGTCTCCTGGGAACGGTGGTATGCTCCTAGTTTGTTCGTGAGTGCTTCCTGGAGAGTCGGTTCCCTGGGCCTGTCCTCCCTCTGTCGCACAGCAGTCCTCCCAGCTTCCCTGTTATCCTGTGCCTCTGTCCCCTGAACCGTGTGCCCACTGACCCCAGGTCCCAGATCGTCCTGTGTTTGTGGGGTTGCCTGGGGTCCCTGTAGTGGTGGACACACTGCTGATTGACATGTCCTGGGGACAAAAGTATGGGCCTGCTGGGAGGGTACTGTGGTGGTGTTTCCTGAGGGGGGAGGCTCTGTGGTGGTATGGGACTGTGCCTGGGTTATCGACTGTCCGGAGATCCCTGATGGGCCGGGTTGGTCATCCAGATCCAGGCATCCAGAGCTGCTGTCATCACTCTGGGCCTCTTCTGGGGGGGACTGGATGTTGCTGGCACCTCCTCTCCGGTAACGGGTGGGGGACCTGTAGGGATGTAAATGCGGTGTTATTGTTTTTGTGTGTGTCATCTTGTGCATGGGTGTGTTGTCCTGTATGGTTGTTATTGTCCTGGCAGCTTCACCTTATGTGAATAGTGATTTTGTGGGCTAGGTGATTCTCTGTACTGTGCATGCTTTAGTGATGGGTGTCCATGCAGGTCTGTGAGGGGTGTCCATGCATTGTTGTTGCATGCAGGGCTTGGTATTGGGATTAGTGGGTTGTGATGCTGGGGTGTGTGTGAGGTGGTGGAGTGATGGGAGTGAGGGTAAGGGTGGGGGTTTGTGATGGCATGCACGTAGGGGGGCAATAGATATAGAGATTTGACTTACCAGAGTACAGACCTCCTCCTACTCCGGCCAAGCCCTCAGGATACATGATTTCCAAGACTTGCTCCTCCCATGTTGTTAGTTGTGGGGGAGTGGGTGGGGGTCCACCGCAGTCCTCTGTTTAGCTAGTTGGTGTCTTGCTGCTGTGGAACGTACCTTTCCCAGTAGGTCATTCCACCTCTTTCTGATGTCATCCCTTGTTCTGTGGTGCTGTCCCACGGCATTGACCCTGTCCACGATTCTCTGCCATAGCTCCATCTTCCTTGCAATGGACGTCTCCTGCACCTGTGATCCGAATAGCTATAGCTCTACCCGGATGATTTCCTCCACCATGCTCCTCCTCAGAGAACCTGGGGTGTTGTTGCAGTGCCATGGGTGTAGTGTGAGTGGTGTGGGTTAGGGTGTGTGGGGTGCTGTGTTGGGGTGTGTGATGTGGGGTGCGTGGATGGTGTATAGGTGATGGCGGTGTGTGTCTGTGGTCTTGTCTGTGGTTTTGCTATCTCTCTTGTTGCACTTGTTTGTAATGGTAAAGGGTTGTGGGTGCTGTGGATGTGTGTTTTATAGTGGTGTGTGGATGTGGGTATTGTGTATGTATGGGTGTCATGTGTGTGTAGTTTGAATTGTCCAATGTGGTGTTGTTTTGTTAGTGTGTGTATTTTGAGCGCGACGGTATGTAGTGCCAATGGTTTACCGCCATTGAATGTCCGCCACAGTGATTCGTAGGTCATAATGCTGTGGGCGTAGTTCTGTTGGCGTAACAGTGTGGGTTTTGCTACCGCCAGTTTATCACTGACCTCTGGACTGGCAGACTTGTGTGTCTGGTTGTATAGTGACAGATTGCTATGTGTGGCTCATAACATGGGTGGTGGTAATCTGCTGCGGCGGCGGTATGTTGGTGGCAGTCAGCATGGCGGTAAGTGGGATTTACCACCAATGTCATAATGAGGGCCATAGTCATTGAAAAAGCATACATGGTAAAGGTTATTCGTGGTAATGATGCCTGCAGTGTACTAGCTACATTGTAATGGTAACACGTGCTAACGGTCGAGTTGTAATGGCTGTTGCCCCTAAAAATCACCCTGATACACTAATAAACATGCTGCTAAAAGGCATTCATGATTTATGAAACCAAAGATTGTCCCATTCTGTAACAGAAAATAGAAAAATTATTATTTAGAGTCCATCCTAGTCCATGGGATCCATATGAGTCATCATGGAGGGTGGCAAAAATCTATTGATAATATAAAATGCTAGCCATGTCCCATTTGGCTCAATTAGGCCTGATTACACTTTAGAAACTAAGGGTCTGATTTAGAGTTTGGTGGGTATGAGGGGGGGCTACTCCATCACAAACATAATGGATGCCCTGTCCACCGTATTACGATTCCATTATAGCCTATGGAAATCGTAATATGTGGTGATGGAGTAACCCATCTGCCAAATTCTAAATTGGGCCTTAAATCCTGTAAGATAGGCAATGATATCTGGAGTCTGTCCGGATCCCTTAAATTCCATGGTGGTGGTGGGGTGTGTTCATCAGGAAGGGTGGGAAAATTAATTAAAGTAAAACCATGATGTTAGTCCTGACAGCCTTAGGGTGGTCTCCCCTTCCCCCAAAGTTTTGCCTACATCACATCCTCACTTTTCTGACTTTGTTTTTACTGGCTTTATGACTCTTTGCACTTTACCACTGCCAGCCAGTGTTGGCTTATCGCCACTTGGCATATTTACTTTACCTTTAAGTCCATAGTAAAGTTCACTACCTGTATTCAGGGCTTCTAAATTAAATGTTACTTGTGGGCGTACAACACAGATTGTGCCACCAACTTAAAAATCCCTTTAACCATATTTCAAGACATTGCAGAGCCTTTGTGTGCAGTTTTGCACTTTAAGGCATAAAGCCTGGGTCTATAGCAGAGAGTCAGAAAAAGAAAAGAAACAAGAAGAATAAAGAAAGGCCTGGCTGTAAAAAGGAGTATTCCTTTTAAAGAGTGAATTCTCTCACTCATGGTAGGTGACGTGCTTTATCATCAGGAACCTCCTCATATTGTGATGACTAGTCACAGTGTGGGCTACAATCTCCTCACAGTGAGGGAGGAGCGCTTTGGATGTTTTGAGAGGTGTAATCAGTACCCAATAATGAGCACAGAGTGGTGAGGTCAGCAGAGTATAAACAAGAGAAAATGTGAAAATAAAACTGACTACAGGGTACACAGGGTGTTTTATTAGTGCATTTCTGTGCCAGGATTAAAAACCAGGGCACTGCAGGAAGGATTAAACCTGCTTACTCTTGTCCCCAGTAAAAGGTAATCATGTTTCTGCCTGTAACCCTCAAAAAAGGTTGTTGCGGCATTCATCAGGATCTGTACTGATGGTTCTTCTGCTCATGTAGGTGCTCAAACTCTAAGAATAAAATATGATACAGAATATGCAAAACTGTCCAGTGTTCCTTGTCAGAGTCTAAATTGTCGGGGTACAAAGATCCACTGGCGTTCACCGGCAAAGAAATGTATATAAGTCTTTAAACCAAAGAATACCAGCTAGGCCAGTCTTAGGCTCTGGTGAACAAAGGTCACCACGCTAAAACATATGACTGAATGGCACCCTTGCCCCACCCATTCTGCAACAACAGAGTGCATTAGAAACAGGAGAATGATCTGCATGCCACCAAAACCCAAAATACCACGGCAGGAAATTTAAATTGCAGCTTACCCACAACCATTGGGCGTTATGCCTCAAGTCAGACCCTGGCATGGTGCTCAGGGTACATTCTGCCCTACAAAGAATTTTTAGGGAAGACCAGAAGGAAAAAGAAATCAAACAAAGAGAGAAAGAAGGAAAAATGTATCTATGGTAAAAGCACAAGGTCTTGTCTCAGATAGATGTTTCACCTGTACATCATGCACAAACCCTCATTTAGGGTTCTTTAAAAAAAATGTAACCCATTAAACATCAAATTTACTCCAGGAACACCATAAGTGTACGTAAACAAAAGGAAGACTTGTTGTAATTCAAAAGCCAATACTCTCTCACCCAGACTAATGATTGATGTACCCTTTGCCAGAAAAACCTTTCATACATGGTACCAAACTAATTTCTGAGATGAGCCTTCTAATACCATTCCGTGCCGCTCACATCACCAGAACGGAGGGCAGCAACAGCGGCCATGGGATCACTTATTAAAGGCTCTAACAAGAATCAAATGGGAGGACTAGTGCTCCATGTCATTTGAGCATAGTAGCGCTGGGATATGTGGTTCAAATACCTCCAAATGAGTAATTCGGGGACATAAACCCTCCATGCTAGTATCTAGTATATGTGGCATACTTACTAACGAGCTCTCACTTTGTTCTCCCACTCCGTGAAGCTGATCAGATCACCAGGATTGAGGGCAGCAAACCTTGTCCATGAGAGCCCTTACTAAAGGTGCTCTGACATGCCATAGTTACTCTAACAGGAAACGGGTGGGAGGAAGAGCGCTCCATTTTATGTTAGTGAAATGATGCTGGGATATATAGTTAAAAATACTCACACTCAACTGACTAAGGCACTTAAAACCCTGGAATTATTACTTGCTTGAAAAGGCAAAATAACACTTCTGCCAGGCCCGAACCTTCCCTTTGTGTACATATAAGTCACCCCTAAGGCAGGCCCTGGAGAACCCAGAGGGCAGGATGAAATGTATTTAAAAAGCAGGACATTTTCCTTTTATTTTCTGATGACCTGGTAGTGAAAAACTCCCAAAGTTGTTTTTCACCACAGCAAGGCCTATCCCTCTGACTCAATAACATTGGGACTACCTCATTACATCTCATAAATGTAATTCGCAATTTGGAAGAGATAAACTTTTCGAGTTTGGTGTCTCTGGAATCATAATTTAAAATCACAATTTAAGGATGAACTTGGATTTTAAACTGTAATTCTGAAAATGCCACTTTGGGGGCTTAGATGTGACTTGATGGGCCTTCCAGGGAGGATGGCAGGGAGGATTTAGGCACAGTCTCACACCTGAATATGCTGTGTCCTGTCCCCACACAAAGGGCTGAACAACCCCCCTGAAGTGAGTCTGGAGCTAGGGCAGGATGATGAGGACCTCTGTCCACTTTAAAGGCCTGTCTCTGAAGTCTCTTCCATTTCAAAGGCACAACAGGGTATACGTACTGCACATCTGACATTATTAACTCAGTACACTTCTGGACCTGTGAATACTCTGCCAAGAAGAAGAACAGTTGTGCTGCTGGAGGACTGCCACTTTGAAGGACTGCTGCTTTTCTGGACTCCTGCCTTACTGTACTGCCCTGCTTCTTGCTGTTCCCCTGCCTAGGTGAGAAGGACGGTACTTGCATCACTTGAACACAGAGTGATTCCAAGGGCTAGCTGACTGGGCGCCTGATCTGAAGCCTCAAGGACATAAAAGACTTCCAACCACCCTGCTCTTAGACTCTGCCATCTTTGAGTCTGCCCTGCCAAGTGGTGCTACCCCAGGCCTTAGAAATGGGCCTAAGGCACTTGCGGGAGCAGAATTGATGCATTACTGCTGTTGAGTATGGAACAGAACCGGTTCATCACTTTAGGAACTGCCACTGCAATGCTTTTCCTAGTGCAAGGTTCTCATATCTCTGACAGCTGCCTCAACAACAATGCTGAATTCCAGCATCGCAGCCTCTGCGATCATCGGAACAGACTCATTGCCTCGAGTGCACAATGCATCCTCAACACCGATCTCTGCATCTCAATCCATCGCGCCTAGTTACTCAACGTCAATGTAGCAGGAACCCGCACCCTAACTCCACTGCCTGGAGAAAATGGACACATCACGTTTAGTGCGTGGTTCAGAACTGATGCAACACTCCGCAAACAGGATTTAAGGTGCTTTGGTTCAGCTGACCTAACTGGGTACTTTGAGCTGGTCTACGCTTCATCGCGGATTGACTGAACTTTTCTTTTTCCCAGTCTGGCATGACCAGATATCGCCGATTGGCACTTCTTGCTTATAGGAGCTGTTTTACAGTTTATTCTTTAAAAAAAGCATAACTCAAGTTCCACTTATTGGATTTTTGTAATTTTGCTATTGTTTTATTTATTAAAAACACAGCTATTTTTCCAATCTGGTGCGGAATCTGTTTGTGTGAGTTTTCACTGTTTTACTGTTTGAAGTGTTGCACAAATACTGAACACATTCCCTCTAAGTTAAGCCTAACTGCTCTATACCAAGCTACCATTGGGTGGGAATAGGTTAATTTAGGGTTTGCCTGACACCCTACTAGGATTGTGGTTGCTGCTTGGCCTGGGCTTACATCCTATTAAAAAAACAACTACATTTCTAACACATGGCCTGCAGACTACACAGTTAGCTCAATGGTATAATAGCAGAAAATATTGACAAACAAAATGAAAAATCAGCAAAAATATGTGTAGATTCCAAAAAAGTTATAAGAGGCATCTAGTGTCTTCAGCAAAAGACTGTTGAAATGGCAAAAACAGTCACTAATCAACCATTAGACTTGGAAAAAAGGAAATCAAATTATGCATAACAGCACTTAACAAACGGGAAGCAAAATCTGCAGAAGAAGGAACAAATACAGGAAGAACAATGCTCTGAAAAAAGTGAACATTTTCGGCCAAAAATACGACCTTATATGGAGAGACATGAAAAAATGTTCATGACACAGCAAAGCACACAGTTCCTCCCACTTTATGGTCTGAACATATGGCACTTAGCAAAAGAAACTTGCCGATAGAAACTTGAGGTCAACAAAGAAAGATGGCTCAAATGGGGAACTTTTCAAAACACGGATAAGTTCTCATGCTAGTAATGGGTAATGGGCAGTGGATTACTGGGCACCTAAGAAATACACTCCTGAAAAGTGCAGAGTGAAATCAACAAACCTAAGAACATCAGATTTACAATAGGCTGTATTTGCCGCCCCTTGAATTTTCAGAATTGAGTCTGTCTATACCACCTGGAAGCTGTCTCGGAAAAAAAACAGAATACTTGCTGGTTGACGGGATGCAGCCTGGAGAGGTGCGCCATGTTTAAAATTCCTTCATGATTGGAATAAACTTTGAGACTCAGGTCTTCTTGATTGTTGGCTACACAGAACAACCGCAGTCAGAGCTTCCAGTGCTACCCTTTAAAGTTCCAAGCCCCCAATCAGAGCTTTATAATGGAAGATTATAGGAGAATTGGAGCTATTACGAGGATCTAATGCTGGGATGATCCGAAGAGGTTGGACTGCCAAATGTATTAGAAGCAGATACGATAGCCTTTTTAGGCCAACAAGGCACTATTAGCAGAATGTCTGCATGATCCTCCAGGATTTATTTTAACATTCTGGGGAGTAAAACAAGTGAATGAATTGCATAGAAAAGGCATTGTGGCCACCGAAGGCTGTGGGAGACAGAATGAGATAGCAGAAGCTGGGAAAGAGAGCATCCTCGTGACAAACTGGTCAAGTCAGGTTGGCCATGCCAGGCTGAAATCTCTTGAAATAGAATGTGTTGGGACTGGAATGTCCCCTAAGTGTAGGAGAGTAGTGGCCCCTGCGTGCTCAACTGTATGTCTGTATGCTGTTGTTTTTTATTTTGGTCATGCCACACACTAATCCTGTGTGCCTGCATTTACCTAGGCCAGGTCTGATGACAATGCTAGGATCTGGGCCTAGTTCACAACCAAGTGCCCTCTCATAATGACAGAGGACTACCACTACGTCCATGTCACAATTTTCAAACTTTGAGCACAGTGGTGGTAGCATACTGTGTTAGTGAATTATAATCAGAGGCATTTTACCTGTGGGATATGAACACAGTCCTACTGACACTTTAATCTAAAGTTCTGCTGCTTCCTATTAACCTGGAGTCCTAGATGAGACATCATGTGCATTGTACGTCGGCGTTTGTGCATGTATGCTAGAAGGAGTAGGGTGCCAAGCAGGAGTGTTGCAGGCCTACGGATTCCATTTTGGAAACCCATAGCCCGAACCAGAGCACAAAATGGAATCTCCTAGATGGGAGAGGGTGCATCTGCCACTATGGTGAGGAAAGAGGTGACTGACTTTCATTATAAGTGGAATGGCTTTTCTGATGCATGGGGCTGGAAATTACTCTGATTGCAGCTTCCATTTGATGGATTGCAATGGTACAGTGAGAGGCTTCCAGTATCTAGTGATAGGTAGGGAGTCTTTTGAAAGGGCACAGAGTGTTATCTCTCTGTCTGATCTCTGTGAGGTGGGGGTGCAGCCTGCTTCACCTCTTTTATGACTGGTACTCCACCTGGAAGCTGTCCTGCTGGGATGAGCTTCCTTGCAGACAGAGGCCAGCCCTGGTTTGGGGCCTGACTAGGACACATTAAAGAGGTCCCTCTCAAAACTGATTCCAAGAAGCCAATCTTGAATGCACATCTTCAGCAGTATAAAAATGGGAGCTCAAGACTCATCGTTGTTCTCAGTTGTGGGCTCTTCTATGGAGGAGGGGGTACTCTGCAGAATACTCGATGCCTTTTAAGGGTTGGATTCCCACAAACAGTGAATGTTTCAGTAGCAATGGAACATCGTCTGGAGTCTGATCTGAAGGAGGAATCATTGACTGTCTGGGGTGCTAAGATATCCTGCATTTTAGTGAGGAAAGGAAGCAAAGTTAGGCCTGGATGGCGTTTTCAGAGCTTCTCTCTGTGGAATTCCACAGAGTGAAGAAAAAAACTCTGCGAACTCCGCCTAGCTCTGCGCAAGCGGGCGGAGTTGTGCTCAGCTGTCTGTTCATGCTGATTGGTACGAGTTGTGGGCTCCGTGTTACAACGTGAGCGCGAACACTACCACACAGTGGGGGTCATTCCGACCCACCGGGCGGAGACCGCCAAAAGACCGCACCGCGGTCAAATGACCGTGGCAGTCATTCTGACTTTCCCGCTGGGCCGGCGGGCGACCGCCAAAAGGCCGCCCGCCGGCCCAGCAGGAAAGACCCAGCAACGATGAAGCCAGCTCCGAATGGAGCCGGCGGAGTTGCTGGGGTGCAACGGGTGCAGTGGCACCTGTCGCGATTTTCAGTGTCTGCAAAGCAGACACTGAAAATCATTATGGGGCCCTGTTAGGGGGCCCCTGCACTGCCCATGCCAGTGGCATGGGCAGTGCAGGGGCCCCCAGGGGCCCCACGACACCCGTTCCCGCCATCCTGTTCCTGGCAGGAACAACCGCCAGGAACAGGGTGGCGGGTAGGGGGTCGGAATCCCCATGGCGGATTCCCTGGGCCAGGGGAAAACCGGAGGGAAACCGCCGGTTCCCCTTTTCTGACCCTTGCTTTGCCGCCGCGGTCAGAATGGCCCAGGAAGCACCGCCAGCCTGTTGGCGGTGCTTCCGCGGTCGTTGGCCCTGGCGGTCGGTGACCGCCAGGGTCAGAATGACCCCCAGTATCTTGTTTTTCTTATTCTGTGTATGGTGCTGGGCCTACTTTTCAATCCGTATTTTATCTTAGCAATCTTTACTTTATCCAACTTATCCTCCCCTAGTTTACATTTATTTTCTTAGTGTGTGTATTTGTGGTGGCTTATTTTAAGTTTTTGCCTCTTTTTTTATTTTCAGAAACCTTTTTTGTCCCTTTATACCACCAAGGGGTGCAGCCTTACACCATATTTAGCAAGAAAGAGGAGGTCTCAGCACTTGTTTTTTTTGTGTAGCACCCCGCCTCCTTACTGGCAGCAGGCGGCAGGACCGGGAGTGGGTACAGCCTGCAGGTGAGTCATGTGCTGTCGGGCGCCATTGCATCCGCCAACGTACTGGGGTTCAGCGCACCCAGCAGCAGCTGATGCACCTCTGGGCCGATATCTTTGACCAGGAGAGGGACGTGCTCAACCAGGTAAAGAATTCAGGTTGTGCAGCTTGTTGAGAACTAGTAATTAATTATTACTAATTTTGTTGTGTTCTATCCTCTAATGCTATTTGTTTTCAAATAGAATGCTGCTCACACTTGGAGGTAAATTAAGTTCACATAATGTTACGAATTTTATATGATCTAATTTAAGCAAGCCAGGTGATCGGTGCTTCCTAGTTCTGCTCATTGCTGAAGGCGCTCGCTTGAGATGATTATTTAAGAATTTATACCTGCTCCTTTCTTCTCCTGTCACCAATATAGCGGTACTTTGGTAGTAGTAGTAAGTAATATATATATCAGTGAGTTAGTGTTCTCTGTGTCTTTCTTTTTATGTAGCTTGTACAGTTCCAAGCAATCTTTAAGTGATGTATGCATGCATCTATGCATTGAAAACTGAAATTGATTGAATTGGCCCATCAAAGGGGGTGGTGAATGCGATTTGCAAAGCAAAGATCATTTGTTGCAATGCATTAGCATTTTCAAATGTAGTTCAGGAAATTTGAAATAGGGCTTAGGTAAAGTGTCGGAAATTAGGAATAGGTTAACTCGATTATGTATGTATTAGGCATTCTGATTTAGAAAAGTACAATGTCAATATGTTAAAGCGTTTGCCTTTGCCTGTCAAAATATTTTCTAGGATATTAACTGTACCACTGATCTATTTATGTTATCTTCTTCATTTCTTACATCAGCACTCAAGGGCAAGAAAGGGGCATTAGAGGATCGTGCAGAGGAGGGTGAAACCACCAGTGCTGTAGCGGATGAAAGTTGACTCTTCTGTAAATTCTTGTTAATTTTTATTTCTCTAACTTTTACCTCTCCCCATCAGATACATTTTTCCTCCTTTCTCTTATACTGTGACTTTTTCAGATGCTCTTTATGCTATTCAATGTATATTCTTGTTATCCTACCCTTCAGTATCCTTTTTTCTATATTTCTTGTTTCTGTAGCTGACTTCCTCTTATTTCCATATTAATCTGCAGTTTAAGGTTTTTTTCTACTTGGGTATGCTGTCCCTCTCCCCTACATTTATTATATCCTATCGACTGGTACTGTAAGACAAAGGCACTAGATTAGAAAGTCTACTGTGAAGATTCTACAATTTGCAGACCCAAGCAAGCTCTTTTATGCATGTTTGTTGAGAAGGCTTTCTATTTCTTGTTCATGCGCAAATGCCGAGAGAGTGGCTAAGGCTATGGTGACCCCTCTTCCCACTCCCACACCGAACTGACCACAATTCCCACTGACATTACAACTTGTTGCAGCCAATCATTTTGCAACCTGCTGGCAAATTCTTTAAAAAAGAAAGTAAAAGATGTGTAAATGGAATTTGTCACTGTTAACTCTGCACCCTATTCCTCCCAAGATTTATCCTCTTCCCTAGCCGATGCACCCTGTCTAACAGGCTTTATGCCCCCATCCGAAGAGGTAGTAACACATCTCATCTTTTCCACCAAATCTGGGTCGCCGCTTGACCCTTGTCCCACTAAAGAGACAAAGCAGCAGAGACCATCCCCCCATCCTTCTTAATATATACCAGGCCATGTTCAAACTCAGTTCCTTTCCCGCTCTGTGCTTCCTCTAATAAAAAAACCAAGCCTGGACCCAAATGGTCCATCTAGGTATTGTCCTATATCCCGCCTACAATTTCCAGCCAAAATCGTGGAAGAGATCCTAAATAGGCAATTGGTAGAGTACATCAATACCAATAATATTCTTTATGATACCCAGTATGGATTCCAAAGTAATCACAGCACAGAAGCAGCCTTACCAAGGTCACAGAGGAAATCAAATGCAAACTTGTCAATCTTCACAGTAAACTACCTTATCTAGTAGCTGAGGCCCTCATTTTGACTTTGGCAGTCTTAAAGCCATGGGGGCCAGAAGACCGCCAGTGATGGCGGTCTTCCGCCCACCATATCATGAGTACTGAAGGATTTCTGCCACATTTTGGGCAGAAATCCTCCAGTAGTCGTGCTCCACCAGCCATATTACGAGCAGTAATACGGCCTGGCGGTGTCCTTTTGGCAGGGCACTGCCGGTGGTTGAAGTGCCCGTTCCCCGCCTGACAACCTCCTCGATGGACAAGGTAAGTCAATCGTCTGACAGGGGAGGGTGTGGGAGGTGTTTGTGTGCGTGTGCTGTTTGCGTGTGTGCATGTATGTGTGTGTGCGTGTGTGTATGGGTGTGTGAATTTATGTGTGTATGCGTGGTTGAATGCGTGTAGGGATGTTGAAGTGAGTGCATGTTTGAATGTTGAGGTTAATGCGTGTATGGATGCTTGTGAGTGTGTGCGTGTATGGATGCTTGTCAGTGAATGCATGTATGTCAGTATTGGTGTATGAGTGTATGCGAGGTGCGTGAATGAGTGTATGCGGGTGTCTCTGTGCGTACATGCGGGGGTGCTGTACTAGAAGGGGGCACGGGGTGGGGGGCACTGTACTAGGGGGGGTGGGGGCGCTGCCCTAGAAGAGTAGTGGGGGGCGCTGTTCTGGTTAGGGGCTGGGGGGTTCTGGTATGGAGGGAGGTGGGGGGTATTGGGCTTTCAGGGGGGTCATCTGCCACTGACAGGAAAGAAATTTCCTGTCACCGGTAGCCTTCCCACCAGGGTTTTTGTGGCGGTGCTACCCCCACGGAAACCGTGGTGGAAAGCCGTCTCCTAATACCGCTGGTGGTCTTCATTGAATTGCCGGGTTGGGGATGCTGATCTCCGGCCCAGCGGTTCCAACTGCCCTGGCGGTACAGGCGGGGATGTGGCGGATTGGCAGAGGCCAACCCGCCAGACTCATAATGTGGCTGTGTTCACCACCCGTCCGTCGGCGGTGAAACAGCCACCGTGGCCCTGGCAGTCAAAAGACTGCCAAGGTCATAATGAGGGCCTTAGTCTAACACAACCAGTCCATGGAGTATAATACATTTAGGGGAGAGGGACAGCATTACTAAGAAAAAATCTTAAGCTACAGATTAGTTAGGAAAAAAGGGAAAGTCAGCTACAGAACCAAGAAATAGAGAAAAAAGGAGAATGCTGGGCAGTGATCGTGTGGAATAGTGTCTTGATGGAATTGGCAGAAGCTTTAATTTTGTTGGTACAGTATGCCACCTTTTCCATATCAATAAAGGCTTTGTATTCTGCCAGGCAATTCTTCTACTTGGTCTTTTCCCTCTCATCAGTGAACCACCCCTCCCCCAGTATTCTATAGCAAAATCTCCACCATACCTACTTAGACTTTTCCCTATACTTTACCCTGCTGCAGGAGACTAAGGGCCTGATTTAGAGTATGGCGGAGGGGGGTACTTTATCGAAAATGTGAGGGATACCCCATCTGCTGTATTACAAATTGGAATATGGCAGATGGAATATCTGTCAAGTTTCTGATGGAGTTGTAGTGTGGCTATTTTTAATATAGCTTTTGCACGTTTCCTTAAAGCATTAGGCCTCTGTGCACTTTGTTCTAGATGCATTTTATTCAGCCTCGCACTGTTATTTTTCAATAACCAGTTTCACTGTCTTGTTTTATTTTCTTCTATCACACTGTTTAGCACTTAGAAGAGAGAACGTACTATAGTAGCACTATGATAGCGTTATTCTTATGTTTCACTCTCCTCGTTACTATTTCAATCTTACTGTGTTGTATGGTTCTGGTTATTGCGGCTCAAGCCTTGTTATCTAAAATGCAGTCGTTTTATTAAACTAATCTTTAAAACTAAAACTGCCTTTCTCATTTATATATGAGACCACACTGTGTATGAGAGAACTGGTTGGGATCTGAGTGACCACGACTTCCCTGGGAAGCACTAAGATGTCATGCGCTCGGTTGCCCAATTGTCTCTTCCCTTTGGGACAGATGAGGCACTGCTAGTTAGCCGGAGCTCAACCCGGATTTGGGGTGACAAGGGTCCTTCGCTGTGTGTTAGACTTAGGGGGTCATTCTGACCCCGGCGGTCTCAGACCGCCGGGGCCAGGGTCGGCGGGAGCACCGCTGACAGACAGGCGGTGCCCCGCAGGGCATTCTGACCGCGGCGCTTTGGCCGCGGTCAGTGCAGGAAAACCGGCGGTCTCCCACTGGTTTTCCGCTGCCCGTCAGAATCCTCCAAGATGGCGCAGCATGCTGCGCCGCCTTGGGGATTCTGACACCCCCTACCGCCATCCTGTTCCTGGCGGTTCGCCCGTCAGGAACAGGATGGCGGTAGGGGGTGTCGCGGGGCCCCTGGGGGCCCCTGCAGTGCCCATGCCAATGGCATGGGCACTGCAGGGGCCCCGTAAGAGGGCCCCGCTAGTATTTCACTGTCTGCGTAGCAGACAGTGAAATACGCGACGGGTGCAGTAGCACCCGTCGCACCTTCCCACTCCGCCGGCTCGATTACGAGCCGGCATCCTCGTGGGAAGGGAGTTTTTCCCTGGGCTGGCGGGCGGTCTTTTGGAGACCGCCCGCCAGCCCAGGGAAAATCTCATAATACCCTCCGCGGTCTTCTGACCGCGGAGCGGTATTATGGAGGGCGGCATCCTGGCGGGCGGCCTCCGCCGCCCGCCAGGGTCATAATGAGGCCCTTAGTCTCCCACACTGCGAACGATCCTGCCACCCAAAAATCCAGTAGTCTCCTTAGGATAATGAGAGCCTACGCGACAGAGTAACCCCTCTGCCAAACTCTAGTCTAAAATCTAAATTAGTCCCCAAGTCAGGTTTCCTCTTACTGCCAAGCGAATGTATTTGATTTAAATAATTTGTGTGTGCGGGTGAGGCAGGAAGTAAAAGGGGATTAAATGTCTGTGGTTTCATGTTTTGCGGATGGAATACTCTGACAAACCTGCTGAATAACATCATTATATCCCATTCTTTTCCCTGTACTGCAGTGCATCGTTTTTCCCACCATCTATTTACACAAGACAGGATATCTATTATCCGCATTTTATACATGACGTGTGTGATATAAAATCATAATCTGCCTCTTTGGAGTCAGGGTAGAATTAAAAGGTATTTGGAGAAGAGCAGGGCCAGTGGAATCAAATATATATTTTTGTCCATTGCAGCTTCCCCAGCAGCAGACTGCAGAGAGTAGCAAATTTGTACTCAATGCTCTACCTAGCACACTTCCAGTCATGCCTTACTCATTAAACACAGTTCTTTTTATTTTTTCCACACAAAGATGGCCTGTGTTGGGGGATTGGCGGTACAGAGGTCTCGGAGACATAAGTAAGGTGCAGAAAAGGGGTTTATTGTATAATGAAAGTGGGTGAAAAAAATAGCACTGAGTGATGATGGACCCGTTCAGTTAATTTCTTCTTCTCTGCTCTTGTCTCTGTTCTGTGTCTTCCCTAGGTCTTCTGATGGTGGCAGTTCTCCGGACGTCTCAGGTGGAACCGGAAACAGAAAACACAGCAGTAAACGAAGGTAAGTGGTTTGTCACTATTCTGGGGTAGTTGCAGTACAGTTGTGCAAGGGGGGGGAATTTGTGGAAGAAAGGGGTAGGTGTGTTTATAGACAGCCCGGTAGTGAGGTTGTATCAGGGCAGAGAAAACTAGTGACAAGCAATCCCTCGCTAGTGCTGGCCCACGTAGTGCTTCTCTTTATCTCTTCTCCCTCTGTGCCTCCCCTCACACATGCTCTCCTTCCACCCTCCCCTCTGTTCTTCCTCTTCCTCCCCCTTATGTTCTATGGCTACCACAGGGTTTTCCCTGTCCTTGTAACAAGGACCGTACCTTAGTAAGCCACGACCCTCCAGGGTCGTGGCGGCCAGTGCTCGTCTCTGGGTTTCGACTTCCCGCTTCTGCGCTTCTCTCCCGGTCTTGAGGGTTTTCTGATTCCTTCTTCTCTTGTCGTGGCGTCTCCTTTGCGTCCTCTCCCCTAGGCGTCTTCCAGGAGAATTCCTCTTCTCCTTTTCCCGAGTCCGTCCTCGCTTTTAGTGCGGGATTCCGGAAATCAGCCTCTCGCGCGTCTGTCGGCGTCCCCATGTTGCCATGGGAACGCGTGAGCCCTTCAACTGTGGCGCGCGGGAGGTCCCAGGCCGCGGCAGTGGTAGGCGTGGTCGAGGAGACCCGTCTACACTCCCCATCCCATGATCGGGACTGGTAGCGGCCCGAAGAATCCGGAAACCTCGACAGATAGTCAGCAGGGCCTTCTTGGGAGCCAGGAATGTGGCGGACCTGAAAGTTAAAAGGTTGGAGCTCCAGAAACCACCGTAACACCCTGGAATTCGTGTCCTTATGGGAGGCCAACCAGGTCAATGGGGCATGATCCGTATAGAGGATGAAGGATCATCCTAGGAGATAATACCTCAAACTTTCCATGGCCCACTTAATCGCCAGGCATTCCTTCTCAATAGCGGGGTAGTGACATTCCCTAGGAAGCAGTTTTCTGCTTATAAAAACAATGGGATGTTCATTTTGTTCAGTGTCGGGTTGTGTAAGAACCGCCCCTAAACCGACGTTGGAGGCGTCCGTATACAAGTGAAAGGACTTGGAAAAGTCTGGACATTGAAGGACGGGTTTGGTTGTGAGGGACCGTTTTAAATTATCAAAGCTGAGGAGTTGTGAGTTGGTGAATAAGGGTAGTTGGGAGGGGTACTGTTTTCTCAGGAGGTCGGTGAGAGGGGAGGCAATCGTAGAGTACTGAGGGATGAACCTCCGGTAGTACCCCACTAAGCCTAAAAAGGACCGTAGTTCCTTCTTTGTTTTGGGTACTGGTACTGTCATTATGGCCTCGACTTTATCTTTCTGTGGTCGTAGAGTCCCATCACCAATGAGGTACCTGAGATAAGCGATTTGGGTGTTCCCTAAGATGCATTTTTTTGGGTTGGCCATAAGGCCAGCCTTTTGTAAGGCGTGGAACACAGTCTCTAGATGGTGAAGATGTTCAGACCAGGAGTCACTAAAAATCACAATGTCATCTAGGTAAGCCGCCGCATACGCTTGGAACGGTTGTAAGAGACGGTCCATTAGGCGTTGAAAGGTGGCGGGTGCCCCGTGGAGACCGAAGGGAAGGACAGTAAACTGATACAGGCCGGACTGGGTTGCAAAGGCTGTCTTTTCCTTGTCTGCCGCCGCGAGGGGGATTTGCCAGTACCCTTTCGTTAAATCTAGAGTCGACATGTATCAGGCCCTCCCTAACTTCTCTAATACATCATCTACTCGAGGAATAGGATATGTGTCAAAGAGGGATAAGTCATTTAACTTACGGAAGTCGATACAAAACCGAACAGACCCATCTGGCTTAGGAACCAAAACCACCGGGGAGCACCAGGGGCTTGTGGATGGTTCGATAACCCCTAAGTCTAGCATTTTCTTTACTTCTTCTTCACTAAGGTGTTTTCGGGCTTCGGGAATTCTGTAGGGACGTAGGCAGACGGTTTTGCCTTCTGGAGTTCTGATACAGTGTTGGATTAAGGTGGTTCTACCTGGTTTACCAGAGAACATTAGGGAGTGTTGCTGTAACAGGGTGTATAGTTGGACTTTCTCGGGATCCGTGAGGGACTCATTTATACATGGTCTTTCCCATGGTTCTTCGGTCTCGTTGGGATATAAGTCCATCTCTAAACCAGGGGTTGGGGTGATTAAGAAGCCGGAAGCAGAAACATTGGGGTTGTCCTCTGGTGCTTCCCATTTTTTAAGTAAATTGATATGGTATATCTGTGTCCTTTTTGGGTGTTGATTTAATTCAATAAAATATGTGACAGGGGAGACTGCTTTTATTACTCGGTAGGGACCTTGCCATTTAGCTAACAATTTATTATCGGAAGTAGGTTGCATTATCAGGACCTGATCATTAGGGTCAAAGGACCGCAACTTAGTCCCCTGGTCGTAATAAGCCTTTTGTTTAGTCTGTGCTTTCTCAAGGTGTTTCCGCACATCTTACCAGACCGTGTGTAGGTGTTTTTTTAATTTGTTGACATACTCTAACAGAGATTTTTCCTCCTCCCCCTCTTCTTCCCACCTTTCTGCCGCCATATCAAGCAAATTACGGGGCTGTCTCCCAAAGACTAATTCGAAAGGACTGTGTCCCGTGGAGGATTGTTCATGAGTCCAGATGGCATAGAGAACCAGAGGGAGTTTCTGATCCCAGTCCCTTCCGGAGTCTTCCACCGTTTTCCTCAGCAGATTTTTAATGGTGCGGTTATAGCGTTCTACTAGCCCATCAGTTTGAGGGAGGTATACAGAGGTTTTTATCTGGGTGATCCCTAGTAATTTGCAAATTTGTTTCATAAGGGAGGACATAAATGGAGTACCTTGGTCTGTTAGGACCTCCTGGGGAAATCCGACTCTGGAGAAGAAGTTTATCATGGCTTGTGCCACTACCTTAGTGGTCATGCTGGATAAAGGGATCGCCTCAGGGTATCTGGTAGCGTAGTCTACCAGGACTAGTATGTAGGTGTGGCCCTTGGAGGAGGGTAATAAGGGTCCTACTAGATCCATACCCACGCGACTGAAGGGGATCTCGATAATGGGCAAAGATTGTAAAGGGGCCTTCCTCAGGGTTCCGGGTTCTATTAACTGGCACCTTGGGCACTGTGTGCAATATTTTCTAGTGTGAGCATACACCCCTGGCCAATAGAATCTTCTTAACAAGTATTCCTCTGTTTTTTCTCGACCGTAATGTCCACCCCCGGCTGGTTATGGGCTAAAAAGAGGACCTGCTTTCGGTAAGGCTCCGGTACCACTAATTGTTTCTTCTCTCTCTGGGCGGTTGAGGTGATTCTATACAAAAGGTTCTTATGGATTAGAAAATAAGGACCCATCTCTTCTGTGGACTCCGTTTTGGCGTTTTCCCATGCGTGAGAGAGAGTGGGGTCCTCGCGTTGGCTAGCTCTAAAAGAGAGTGTGATATTGTCGTTGGTGGCTATTAATTTCTCCGCTAAAGGTTCAGTCCTTGAAGTCTGGTACTTGTGTTTCTCCTGTATTTTCTCCCTTCGTGACAGTTTAGCGTGAACTGGGGAACTCTCAATGTGACTGTTGGAAAAGGGTGCTTCCGACCACCAATCAGAAGATAGCCCCTGATTTTTGATTTTGTCCAAAAGAGCAGTGAAGTGGATGTAATCTGTACCAATGACACAGTCTTCAACTAATCTGTCCATAACCCCTACAGGAAGGAAGTCATACAATTCTCCCCATTCTACTTTGATCAATGCTAGTGGATAATTCTCCTTATCCCCATGAATGCAACAGATGGTAACCCACTGTCTCGGGCCGGATCAGTTTGATTTACAAGGTTGCTACGTATTACGGACTGGCTACAGCCCGAATCAATTAGAGCTTCTACTGGGGTTCCATTTATTTTGATGACCTGTTTGAACTGATGATGCCCTCTTCCAGTGCACAGTACCCTGCCCCGGGTGACCCCTATTTCCATAGGTTCTACCCTGTCACCTTTTCTGGGACACACTCTCGCAATGTGTCCCCACTCCCCACAGCTAAAACACTGTGGGGGTCATTCTGACCTCGGCGGTAAAAGGCTCTTACCGCCGGTCAGAAGACCGCCATTCTACCGCCGCGGCCGTGGTAACCCGCCACGGTCATTCTGACCAACAACTGGCAAACCGCCAAAAACCCGACATCAACAAAAGTCCGCCACACCAAAGGTCAGCGAAAAAATGGCGATGACCAAACCTCCACCGTCACGCCAACAGAAATACGCCCATGCCATTACGACCCACGAATCCACGCGGCGGTCTTTCAAACGCGGTATTCCATTGGCGGTACACACCGCCGCGGTCAAAATACACACCCAGGCTCCCAAACCCAGCCACATTGAACAATTTGAAATACACACACCTGATACACATACAAACAACACCCCCACACATCCAAGCAACTATAAAACACACACCCACATCACCCACAAACCCCCACTAGTTGGAAATCGGAGAGAAGGCGAGAGAGAGAGAGCGAGCGAGCACAGCAATCGAAAACCCCAACACACACAGGAACCCAACATCATCAACCACACCACATCTACGCACACATCACCACACACCACCACTCACATCACCGCAAACACCACCCCACACCTCATCCACACCACCCCATGGCACCCCAAAGACACCCCAGGTTTTCGGACCAAGAACTCCGGGTCATGGTGGAGGAAATCATAAGGGTAGAGCCCCAGCTCTTCGGCACACAGGTGCAACACACCACAATAGCCAGGAAGGCGGAGCTATGGCAGAGGATTGTCGACAGGGTCAACGCTGTGGGACAGCATCCCAGAAACCGGGAAGACATCAGAAAGCGCTGGAACGACCTACGGGGGAAGGTACGGTCGATGGTCTCCAGACACAACATCGCTGTGCAGAGGACTGGCGGCGGACCACCACCCACCCCTCCCGAATTCACAGCATGGGAGCAAGAGGTCCTTAACATCCTGCATCCTGCGGGCCTCGCTGGAGTAGGCGGAGGAATGGACTCTGGTAAGTCTAGTCTCAACTACTCCCCCCCCCAACCACCAGCATGCCAACCCACACCTCCACCCTCACCCCCAACCCCCCAGCACACAGCCTCCCTGCCAATGTCTCACCAGCACAACCCACCCAACCCAAAACCAAACCCTGAATGCCAACACAAACTATGGACACCCATCACCTATGCATGACCACTGCACATACCTATCCCCCCCACACACCACTCTCACAACTCCTGCCACAAGGGAATGCCAGCACTGGGGGACAAGGGCACCCACAAATCGCACGCCATGGAACACACAGAAGCAATAACCATACTCTTTCACCCCTGCAGGGCCCGAACGCCAACACACCGGCCAGGAGGGTCCAGATATGTCCATCCCACCCCCAGAACAGGCCCGCAGTGAGGACAGCAGCTCTGTCGACCTGGAACCTGATGACCAGCCCGGACCATCGGGGACCTCTGGACACTCGGTTCCCCACACACAGACACAGGCCACAGCAGACCTAACCCCCTCTGGGAATATCAGCACCGCTCCCACCCAGCGGGCCCATGCCTCTGTCTCCAGGACAGGTCAATCAGCGGTGTGTCCGCCACTACAGGGCACCCAGGCTGACCCAACACCCCAACAACAACAGGGACCTGGGGGCAGTGGTAGTGGGCACACCGTCCAGGGGACAGAGGCCTGGGGAAACAGGGCAACTGGGAGGGCTGCAGTGCGACAGGGGGGGGAGGACAGGCCCAGGGAACCGACTCTCCAAGAGGCCCTCACCACCATCATGGGAGCATACCACCGCTCCCAGGAGACGATGGCGACGGTAATGGCCAGGTTCCAGGAGATCCAGGCACAGCAGGAGGAACGGTACATGGGGTACAGAGAGGAGCTCAGGAACATCGTCCAGTCCCTGAACCTAATAGTCACCACATTGCGGGACCATGTGGCACCCCAAAGGGCCCCTGTCACCAGCCCGGACCAGGAACAGCCTACCACCTCCGCCGGCACTAATGGACAGGAGGCACCCACACAACGACGGGCCACCAGAACCCCACCTCCTGCTGAAGATCAACCACCCCGCAAGAGGAGCCTGAGATCACAAAGGAAGACAGAGTAGGATGCCAAGACCCCCGCCAGCCTAAGATCCCCCCGGATGTCATTCCACTGTCCCACATCGTCACCCGGTCCAACCTTGAACTGCCCCTGCTCCATCCTTCCACAGGCATATGGACAATGCACCTGTGCAACCGAAAACTGGACTCTGCCATGGACATCACTCCACCCCCACCCATCACCGTTTTACTATCATGGACCTATATGTAGCACTTTAAATAAATCACTTATTGCACTTAAAACACTCAGGAGTCTGCTTGTATTCTTAACAAATGTATTACACATAACGGGTCAAAAATGTACAGTTACATTGTGATGACAACATACCAATGTCAATTTGCTTTACTCCATGGCCGAACAAACCAGAAGTCACGCAGTGGGTCATACAGCTTTGAAAAGCCAAGGGAAAGTCACAATTCAGTTGAAAGGAACTGGGGGGAAACACAGAAAGTAGAGATGCAGGAGGCCAGAAGTAAATGTAAAATGACGTGGGGGATTCTTACCTGGGTGCTACTGAAAATACTGTTGTATGACCGTGTCCCTGTTGTCCGTGTCGTCCCCGTCGTCTTCCTCCTCTTCACTCTCCACAGGCTCCACAGCTGCTACAACACCACCATCTGGACCATCCTCCTGCAGAAAAGGCACCTGGCGTCGCAATGCAAGATTGTGAAGCATACAGCAGGCCACGATGATCTGGCACACCTTCTTGGGTGAGTACATTAGGGATCCCCCTGTCATATGCAGGCACCTAAACCTGGCCTTCAGGAGGCCAAAGGTCCTTTCTATGATCCTCCTAGATCGCCCATGGGCCTCATTGTACCGTTCCTCTGCCCTGGTCTGGGGATTCCTCACTGGGGTCAGTAGCCACGGCAGGTTGGGGTAACCAGAGTCACCTATTAGCCACACACGGTGTCTCTGTAGCTGTTCCATCACATAGGGGATGCTGCTATTTCGCATAACATACGCGTCATTCACTGACCCAGGGAACATAGCATTTACATGGGAGATGTACTGGTCAGCCAAACAGACCACCTGGACATTCATCGAATGGTAACTTTTCCTGTTTCTGTACACCTGCTCATCGTCTTTTGGGGGTACTAAGGCCACATGGGTCCCATCAATGGCACCAATGATGTTGGGGATATGTCCAAGGGCATAGAAGTCAGCCTTCACAGTGGCCAAATCACCCTCCTCAGGGAAAATAATGTAGCTCCGCATGTATTTCGTCAGGGCAGACAACACTCTGGACAAAATCTTAGAGAACATAGGCTGAGACATCCCTGATGACATGGCCACTGTTGTCTGAAAAGACCCACTTGCCAAAAAATGGAGGACTGACAGAACCTGCACCAGAGGGGGAATTCCTGTGGGTTGGCGGATGGGGGATATCAGTGCTGGCTCTAGCTGGGCACACAGTTCATGTATAGTGGCTCGGTCAAGTCGGTAGTGAAGTATTATATGACGTTCCTCCATTGTCGACAGGGCCACCAGCGGTCGGTACACGGGAGGATTCATTCTTCTCCTCCCAAGTCCCAGCGGACGGTGCCTAGGAAGGACAACATGGAGCACAGAGTCAAGCAACCCACAGGTACGTAACTACAGCTTGCACAGTACACGATTCTCAATGCATTGAATGGCTTGTATGAGTGGCAATGCAAGGCCTAGGCCTGTGTGACACAGTAGTAATTAAGCCCTGTGGTCCCTTGTAATGGCGGCTGCCTGACCTGAGAAGTGTGACAGTGGGATGTGAGGTCAATGCGCTGGCATGACACACCGTGGCGGTAGGCAGTCGAAGACCGCGGCGCAAAGCCGCATTGGTTAACAACGAACCCTATGGGTTTCACGAGCCAATGACTAGCTGCGCCGGCGGTCGCAGAATGCACCTCAGCGGTACGCGCCGCCGCGGGCGTGACCGCCTTTTTCTATCTGGTTAATCACTCGAGACCTGATCATCCACAGGAGAGGACCTATACTGCAAGTGCTGCTGTGACCTCGGTCTGGGAGATACAATGGCTGCTGCGACTGGGGAAAGGGCCCCTGCCTTCACTACAGAAGAGTTGGAGAAACTTGTGGATGGGGTCCTGCCCCAGTATGCGCGACTCTACGGTCCTCCAGACCAACAGGTAAGTACACTGTGTGCACGTTGAATGGGCTATGCCTGGGTTGTGTATGGTGGATGTAAGATGGTGGGGTAGGGGGACAATGACGAGTGCAAGGCACGACAGATGAGAGCATGTGCCACATGGCAAGGTTGTGGAGGGGGGGCCAATCGCATCTATCATGCGGAAATTTGATGATATTTCAATTTCCACCCTGTACATGTCAAATAGGTCAGCGCCCATCAGAAGATCGACATTTGGCGTGCCATCGCCAAGGAAGTCTGGAACCTGGGGGTCCACAACAGACGGGGCACCCACTGCCGCAAGAGGTGGGAGGACATCTGCCGCGGGACCAGGAAGACCGCTGAGTCACTGCTGGGGATGGCCTCCCAACCTAGGAGGGGTGCCAGTCGTACTCTGACCCCCCTGATGTCCCGGATCCTGGCGGTGGCCTACCCCGATTTGGATGGGCGCGTGACGACATCACAGCAGACACAAGGGGGTGAGTACCAGCACATTCAGCTATCTTTACGCGCAGTGGAGGTGCCTGGGTGGGGGAGGAGGGCTGTGGGTGACATTAGGCCAGGGCGCTTTCTGTATTGTTTTCCTCTCCTTTAGCCATGTCCCTGTGCCCCCGGCCCCCACCTCTGTACGGTGCCAGGTACAGCTAGCCATGGTCCTGCATCACCCATGTGCGCGTTTGTTGTCCCTAGACCTGTTGGCCCAGTCACAAGTACTCAGTAGTGTACCCCGATTGCACGGCTTAGTGCATGAGGCTCCTGTGTCTGTCCTCTCCACCAACGGTGTTGACAATGCATGTACTCAACCTTTTATTATGTCTCCCTCCACCCTTTTTCTTTATCTTCTTGTGCATGTGTGCTTCAGCATCATCAGGCGGAGGAGACTTGGCACCGGAGCACGAGGGAGCTGGGACTCACAAGGCCCCGGTGGGCCATGGCACAGACACCGAGGCCACCAGTGATACGGAGGGCGAGGGGAGCTTCACAACGGGGAGCCGTGGTGAAACCAGCGACACCGACACGTCCTCGGATGGGAGCTCCCTAGCGGTGGCGGCAACATCTGTGCCCCCCGCCTCTACAGGTACAGCCGCCACCCAGCGCACCAGCTCTGCCCTCCCAGCAGCCCCTCAGCCTACGCTCCGTGCACGCTCGCCCAAGAAGGCGGGCATCTCCTTCGCCCCAGGCACCTCAGGCCCTGCCCCTGTTACCCCTGCTGCCCTCAGTGAGGAGGTCATTGACCTCCTGAGGACCATCATTTTTGGGCAGACTACCCTTTTGAATGCCATCCAGGGGGTAGAGAGGGAGGTGCATTGTAGCAATGCATACCTGGAGGGCATT
Organism: Pleurodeles waltl; assembly: GCF_031143425.1. Lineage (NCBI taxonomy): Eukaryota > Metazoa > Chordata > Amphibia > Caudata > Salamandridae > Pleurodeles > Pleurodeles waltl. The sequence continues at coordinate 730,524,798 of NC_090443.1, forward strand.
CATTCGGGTCTGTCTGCCCATCAACGATCGTTCAATTCTCTGGCCTCAGCACTGACAGCAGCCATTGTCCCTGTTTCCAGCCTCCCTCTTCTAACTGCCTCCACCCTGTCTCTGTCTCCTGTTCCTCTGCCTATCCCATCCACACCATCAGACCAGCCTGCACACATCTCAACACCTAAGGGCAGCTCATCCAGACATAAGCACCACAGATCACACAAACATTCACCCAAGCAACACCCAGATGCAGACATGCCAACAGCCACTACCACCTCTGTGTCCCCCACCTCCTCGTCTCCCTCCTCCCCCCCGTGACGTCTACACTCACACCTGCATGCACACCACCAACAGCCAGTACACCCATCACCAGCACACCCTCCAGTACAGTCCGCACACGTGCAGTCACCACCCCCACTGCTGTTTACACGTCCCCTGTGTCCTCTCCCACTGTGTCTGTCACCCCCTCTTCCAAGACACACAAACGCAGGCAGCCACTCACCCAACAGCCAACCACCTCACGACAGCCTGCAGCCCATGCACCTTCATCCAAGGACAGCACACCTGACTCTCCTACAACCACCTCCTCTTCCTCCACTCCCATAACCACTGCACCTACCGTTTACCTTGGTCCTAAAAAGTTTTACCTCTCCAATCTTGACCTCTTTCCCTCACCTGACCCACCCCCTCCATCTGCTAAGAGTCCCAAGAGCACCTCAGCCACCACCAGCCCGGGTTCACGTGTCAGCGTAGTCCATGGATTTTGGAGTCCCCCCTTTGCCAGCAGTGAGACATCGGTCAGCAGCAAGGGGACAGCCAGCCCCCCCCCTGGAAAGAGGACCCGGAAAGTGAGGGGCCGCCGCGGGAGGAGTGCCACGGCTGCCCCCAAGGACCAAAGTTCGGACACTTCACCTGCCACAACATCCAGGGGAGGCAAGGCCCAGAGAGCCACAGCGAAGGAGGGCAAGGGCAGCAGGGCGGAGAAGTCAGGCAGCAGGAGCGCGGACCAAGAGGGCTCCACAAGCCCCATCCTGGGTGTGAGGGAGGACACCCAAGGGCCCAGGACACCGTCACCGAAGGGTCCAGCAACTGCACGGTCGGAGGGCGACTGAGCAGGGAGTCCTGCCCAGGCCTGACTCCCTGGAATAACAGGACAAACACCGCTGAAGAGGGCCCCGCTGTGCAGGAAGGCACCGCTGAAGAGGGACCCGCCGTGCAGAAAGGCACCGCTGAAGAGGGCCCCGCCGTGCAGGAAGGCACTGCTGAAGAGGGACCCGCCGTCCAGAAAGGCACCGCTGAAGAGGGCCCCGCCGTGCAGGAAGGCACCGCTGAAGAGGGACCCGCCGTCCAGAAAGGCACCGCTGAAGAGGGCCCCGCCGTGCAGGAAGGCACCGCTGAAGAGGGACCCGCCGTCTAGAAAGGCACCGCTGAAGAGGGACCCGCCGTCCAGGAAGGCACCGCTGAAGAGGGACCCGCCGTCCAGGAAGGCACCGCTGAAGAGGGCCCCGCCGTGCAGGAAGGCACCGCTGAAGAGGGCCCCGCCAAGACAGGCCCCGCTGCGCTGGGCCCTTCCTGTCAAGCACCGCTCCGCTGGGCCCTTCCTGTCAAGCACCGCTCCGCTGGGCCCCGCCGTCTCAAGCACCGCTCCGCTGGGCCCTTCATCTCAAGCACCGCTCCGCTGGGCCCTTCCTGTCAAGCACCGCTCCGCTGGGCCCCGCCGTCTCAAGCACCGCTCCGCTGGGCCCTTCCTGTCAAGCACCGCTCCGCTGGGCCCGCCGTCTCAAGCACCGCTCCGCTGGGCCCTTCATCTCAAGCACCGCTCCGCTGGGCCCTTCCTGTCAAGCACCACTCCGCTGGGCCCCGCCGTCTCAAGCACCGCTCCGCTGGGCCCTTCCTGTCAAGCACCGCTCCGCTGGGCCCCGCCGTCTCAAGCACCGCTCCGCTGGGCCCTTCATCTCAAGCACTGCTCCGCTGGGCCCTTCATCTCAAGCACTGCTCCGCTGGGCCCTTCATCTCAAGCACCGCTCCGCTGGGCCCTTCCTGTCAAGCACCGCTCCGCTGGGCCCTTCATCTCAGGCACCGCTCCGCTGGGCCCCGCCGTCTCAAGCACCGCTCCGCTGGGCCCTTCCTGTCAAGCACCGCTCCGCTGGGCCCTTCCTGTCAAGCACCGCTCCGCTGGGCCCCGCCGTCTCAAGCACCGCTCCGCTGGGCCCTTCATCTCAAGCACCGCTCCCCTGGGCCCTTCATCTCAAGCACCGCTCCGCTGGGCCCTTCCTGTCAAGCACCGCTCCGCTGGGCCCTTCATCTCAGGCACCGCTCCGCTGGGCCCCGCCGTCTCAAGCACCGCTCCGCTGGGCCCTTCCTGTCAAGCACCGCTCTGCTGGGCCCTTCCTGTCAAACACCGCTCCGCTGGGCCCCGCCGTCTCCAGCACCGCTGGCCCAATGACTGTGCCGGTTCTGTGTCGTGCTAATGTTCACGCTGCACTCGGCCCACCCTGCCTCCTCCATTGCCTGTGGAGACTGTTATCCACTTGATGGACTGTGACTTTGCACTCCCCAGGATATGACAGTGGGCAAGCCACCCACTGTAGAGACTTGAGAGACTGATGCTTTGCACTCCCCAGGATTGAACAGTGGGCATGGTGGCCCATTCTTGGATCTGGCGTCGTGGACTCATGTGGCTGTGGTGCCCCCCCTTCCCATCCCCCTGAGGTGCCTGTAGTTTTGTCATCTGATGCCCCTGCAGTGTTCTCTCCAACGGACTCAGGTCTCCTGTGTGGGCTTTGCCCATGTGTTGATACACTTTGGCCCACGGACATTTGCAATTTCTGTGACTGTGCGGGACTTTCTGCCTCTATTTCTTGGTCTCGCAATGTTTACATTTGAAATTTTTTCCATCATTTTCCTATTTAACCATGTCTTCCATGAAACTATTTTGTACATAAATGTTGTTTCTCACTTGAATCATATATTTTCGTTATTCCGGGGGGTTTAGGTGGGGTCACTTTGACTTGGTGCTCTGCATTGGTGTGTAGATAGTTGGGGGGTGGGTGTGATGCGTATGTGTGTGCCCGTAACCCTTCCTCCTCCCCCCCTCCCCTGTGTCGTAGGTGCGGTACTCACCATTGTCGTCTGCGCCGGAGTTCGTACTCGTGGTAGATGAGCAGGTAGACGAGAGCGGGTAGGATGTGTAATTCGGGCTCCATGCTGTCCTCCGTCCTCGTGGAGTGTATAGAGGTGAGCGTTTTCCCGTTCGTAGTCTGTTTCCGCCGTGTTTTTATCGGCGGGGCTCCTGCCCCGGATAAGGTGGCGGATTGGTGAGTTGTGATAGGGTGGGCGGTACATTGTCTGCCGCCTGCCTGTTGGTGGTGACCGCCGCGCTGTTTGTCTGTCCCGCCGTGGCGGTCGGAGTGGTAAAGTGGCGGGCTCTGTTGGCGGTTCCTGCCAGGGTCAGAATTCCATTTTTTGAACCGCCAGCCTGTTGGCGGGTTGGCCGCCGCTTTATCACCGACCGCCAGGGTCAGAATGACCCCCTGTGGCTGTTGCATGGGGTTTGTTTCTCCGGGTCTGTGAGTTCCTGGCTCTTCTACTGATCGTCGAGGAAGATATTTGAAAGCACCCACAGGAGGTTTGACACTATTTCGGGGACCTAAAGCCTTGACATCAACGGACCTGTGATACGCACAGGCTAGGTCCACGGCCAGTTCTGTGTCTATCTTGGGGTGTTGTCTTATCCAGTTCCTAGTACTGCCTGGGAGGGACTCCAGATATTGTTCAAGGATAACTGCTTTAATGATATCCTCTCTGTCGATTCCTAATGGACCCAGTCATTTTAGTCCCAAGTCTTTTACCCTGAAATAAAATGTGCGGGGTCCTCACTCTGTCCCCATTTTACCTTTCGAAACTTCATCCTATAGTATTCAGTATCGTGACCCACTCTCTCCAAAATGCTACTCTTGATATCTTTGTAAGGAGTGGTACCCCCTGGATTCGCGGCCTGGTATGCAGTCTGAAGGATACCCGTCAGGAGTGGGGCAACATACTGTCCCCAGCGTTCTTCCGGCCATTGGGCTGAGGAGGCAACCCGTTCGAAATTTGTGAAGAAGGAATCAGGGTCCTCCCCCTCTTGGAATTTTTGTAGGACAGAGCTCGAGACATTAGGGTGTACCTTACTTGCTGCGATAGTGTCTGTTAATTTCTGGAGTGCGGTCTCATGCACCAGCTGATTGTTAGCCATAATGGTGGCTTGACTTTTTAAGGCGGTTTGAAGGGCCTCTCGGTTCTCTTTTGCTTCCCTTTGATGCGCCTCCCATACCAATTGGAGGTGACGTTGGCCTTCCGCCAACTGTTTGATCATATCTTCCAGCGTAGGCTTCTCCCCCATCCTGTGTAACTCGTTGTACCGCCCGGGCTGTTGTCACATCCCACTTCTGACACCACTGTGGTGGGGGATTGGCGGTACAGAGGACTCGGAGACGTAAGTAGGGTGCAAAAAAGGGGTTTATTGTATAATGAAAGTGGGTGAAAAAAATAGCACTGAGTGATGATGGACCCGTTCAGTTAATTTCTTCTTCTCTGCTCTTGTCTCTGTTTTGTGTCTTCCCTAGGTCTTCTGATGGTGGCAGTTCTCGGGACATCTCAGGTGGAACCGGAAACAGAAAACACAGCAGGAAACGAAGGTAAGTGGTTTGTCGCTATTCTGGGGTAGTTGCAGTATAGTCGTACAAGGGGGGGGGGAATTTGTGGAAGAAAGGGGTAGCTGTGTTTATAGACAGCCCGGTAGTGAGGTTGTGCCAGGGCAGGGAAAACTAGTGACAAGCAATCCCTCGCTAGTGCTGGCCCACGTAGTGCTTCTTTTGATCTCTTCTCCCTCTGTGTTTCCCCTCACACATGCTCTCCTTGCGCCTTCCCCTCCGTTCTTCCTCTTCCTCACCCTTATGTTCTATGGCTACCATGGGGTTTTCCCTGTCCTTGTAACAAGGACCGTACCTTAGTAAGCCACAACCCTCCAGGGTCGTGGCAGCCAGTACTCGTCTCTGGGTTTCGACTTCCCGCTTCTGCGCTTCTCTCCCGGTCTTGAGGGTTTTCTGATTCCTTCTTCTCTTGTCGTGGCGTCTCCTTGGCGTCCTCTCCCCTTGGCGTCTTCCAGGAGAATTCCTCTTCTCCTTTTCCCGAGTCCGTCCTCGCTTTTAGTGCGGGATTCTGGAAATCAGCCTCTTGCGCGTCTGTCGGCATCCCCATGTTGCCCTGGGAACGCGTGAGCCCTTCAGCTGCGGTGCGTGGGAGGCGCCAGGCCGCGGCAGTGGTAGGCGTGGTCGAGGAGACCCGTCTACATGGTCATTATGAGTTTGGTGGATGGAAATGGCCGCGGTCAGGTTAACGCCAGTGAGGTCCCCTTCCCGGGGGCCCCATTAGGAGTTTCCCGCTGGGTCAGCGGGCGGAAACAGACTTTCTACCCACTGGCCCAGCAGAAAATGGTGTACAACATTGATGCTGGCTCATAATTGAGCCGGCGGCAATGCTGTAGTGCATAGAGTGCAGTAGCACTCATCGCGATTTTCTCTGTCTGCAAAGCAGACAGTGAAAATCGCAATGGGGATGGCAGAGGGGCCCTGCACTGCTAAGTGAATGGGCAGTGCAGGGCCCCACCTGGGGCACCCCGTCTCCACCAGCTTTTACCTTGCGGTGCTACCGCCATGTAATCGCTGGCAGAGAAGGGACTCGTAATCCCCAGGGCAGTGCTGCTTGCAGAGATGCCCTGGTGGATTAGGACCTCCAGACCAACAAAAAGTTGTGATCTTGCAGTGCGAGTGGTCTAACCGTGGCGCGACCACCACAGTCATAATGTGGCTACTGGACCGCAACATTAGTGGTCTCAAGACCACCAGGGTCATAATGATGCCCAAAGTGTCTGTGTGGTTACATTTTTTAGGAAATTCTTTACCAGAAAAAAAATCACTTTTCTTTTTTTAATCTTCTGCTTGTGTGAGGCATGTGTTGTTAAAATCATATCCCTCCCTGTGACTGACTTTCCTAATCATCACATCAAAAATCCCAATGGCCCTAGGGAGCTAGCAGCAATGTACCTATACAGTTCCACTATGTAATTTAGAAAAACAAGTATTTACATAGAGCATTCTTGACAATTTGTCTTTTCTATTTTTTTCTTTCTTGATATAACTACTCCTACTAGTCCACCACCACTGACCCAACCGGAACTCATCTCCAGGCTTTGGACTTTGTACCAGCGACTGGTGGTCGATGAGGGCCCATGCTCCTGGACCTGGGCCCAGTTCTACTAGCCAATCGCCGGCACCTTCAGCCTCCAGACCAAACCAGCCCTGCTGGCAGCTTGGAGTACCCTGTCCCCGTGCTGCACCCCCTTTCAGACCGGCTCCATTATCACTGCGTTATGTGCAACCTGGCAGTTTGGGCCGTTGGATGGCATGCATCGAGGCCTGTATTCAACATCTGGAGACTCTCATAGAAAATGCCCTCTATTAGCCCATCTTTTAATTATTTTTTGGTGGGAGTTGTGGGTGGAGAGGGAGGGAATTTAGGGGCGGCATTTTTCCTCATTATGGACACTTTGAATTTGGACATGGACATATTTATTTTGGACATTGGTTGTGGATGGAGAAAGATGTGGGAGAGGGGTGGACCTGTTGTAGGTGGGGAAGGTGGGTTTTACATTTTATTATTTATGTTTTATATGCTAGTAAAGGGGACATTTTTATAAAACACTTTGGGGGTCATTCTGACCCTGGCGGTAAATACCGCCAGGGCGGAGGTTGGCGGTAGCACCGCCAACAGGATGGCAGTGCTCCGCCGGGCATTCTGACCGCGGCGGTACAGCCGCGGCCAGAAGCGGAAAGCCGGCGGTGTACCGCCGACTTTCCGCTGCCCATGGGAATCTGCCATGGTGGCGCAGCTTGCTGCGTCGCCATGGGGATTCTGACACCCCATACCGCCATCCTGTTCCTGGCGGTTCGCCCGCCAGGAACAGGATGGCGGTATGGGGTGTCCAGGGGCCCTGGGGGCCCCTGCAGTGCCCATGCCAATGGCATGGGCACTGCAGGGGCCCCCGGAAGAGGGCCCCACAAAGATTTTCACTGTCTGCTGTGCAGACAGTGAAAATCGCGACGGGTGCCACTGCACCCGTCGCACCCCTTCAACTCCGCCGGCTCAATTCTGAGCCGGCTTCCTTGTTGAAGGGGCTTTCCCGCTGGGCCGGCTGCCGGTCTTCTGGCGGTCACCCGCCGGCCCAGCGGGAAAGCCAGAATGACCGCCGCGGTCTTTTGACCGCGGAGCGGTCTTTCGGCGGGAACCGCTTGGCGGGCGGCGACCGCCGACCACCGACCGCCGCGGTCAGAATCACCCCCTTTGTCTGCAGTTTTTTTCTGTCTTTTACTTTAACTTTGCGCTGATTCCTTTTTGCGCAGCCTGTCTTTTTAATATCTTTCTCTTAGTATATGCCAGTTAGGAGGGTATGCTGCCATTCCTTATATTGCCTACAGAAACATAGATAAACAAGCACTCATCTCATCTGCAGTAGTTAGTTACGTACGAAGTAAAGTAGTTCACTTCATCCCATAGTTCACTTACCTGAATAGATGAAGTGATGGCTGGCGGCTGCTCCCTCTATCAATCTTCAAAGTTCCAACACCTTACTGTAAGGTTTCCCAAGGTGCCTTCTTTATGGCAGTGTTAGAGTACTAATAGGGAAGGCATCACAGCGGGTCCCACAACCACCTAGGAGATCTCCAACTGTAAGATTAATCAAAAGGAACACAGGTAACTGCATTGCAAGAAAATCTGAGAGTTAGTAGGTCACACATATACTTTTATTTTATAGATTTAGAAAGACATGACAAACTACTACCATCATGATATATAAAGAATACCACATAACAAAAACTATCAATAGTAAATTCTTCTGAGCAATGTTGATCATGAAAATTGAAAACAAAGTTATAAAATCCTTGTCAGGAAAAATGTGCTTAAAGTCTGTACTCGACAAGGTTAAGTGGTTTATTTACGCATAACAAACACCTGAATGATGAAGTTGGCATTGAGGAATGAAGTTCTTTCTTACTTATGCGTGGTTGGGTAAGTGGGGCTAGTGTGGGCCATTGCTCAGTTATTAGAACATCCTGCAATGAGTTGGAGTCTCATTTAATCACATCTGCCCAACCAAATGTGGGATCTATTTGGTGTATATTAAGTCACACCTCAATAAATCACACAGCCTTGGGAAAGAGGACAAGGGCTTTGATGAATGGATGGTAAAGGGGATTTGGAGAAAGGTGTGACAAAGACAGAAATAACACGACGGTATTCATCAGGGCGATGAGCAGCACATCATCATCAATCTGTTGATGAAGGAAAGGAAGGAATGAGTGTCTCACAGTTATGTTAAATGCATTGCAAACAGTCCTTCCGTCCCAGAAACCCAAGTTATAGATATCTAAATGTTCTGTCATCTAGGTTTGAAAAATTCGAATTATGAAGGAGTGAAATGAACAAACTCAGTTCTACAAAATGTGATTGTTGAAAGAAAATGGTACTGTGTTGCCACATTGGGCAGTGCATCTATATTCTTCTCTGAATTTATGTCACTCTGGGGTGCCTGTCTGAAATGGTCCGGTATGTAAGCAGAAATGTTGAGCTCAGCTTTTGCCTTTTGTTCATGCAGGAGAGGAGAAGGACCTTACAGGGGAAGGGCCTGGAATTCCTGCAGCACAGACTGAAAAGATATGTTACAAGGAGAGCTCTGTGCTCTGTGCTCTGCCACTGCAAATTTTGTGCAGTTACCCAGATTGCGAAGAGCTCAACTGGGGTGGGGGAGTTGGGGAGCCTTTTCTATTAAAGCTGCTCAGCTGTGGAATGCGTTCCCAACCACCTTGAGAGCGCATACAAAGCTATTGAAATTCAGGAAACCTCTGGAGGCATGTGTAGGAAGGTAGCCTCTTTCTAGCTTTGTTACCCCACTTTTGGCCTGTTTGTGAGTATATGTCAGGGTGTTTTTACTATCTCACTGGGATCCTGCTAGCCAGGACCCCAGTGCTCATATGTTTGTGGCCTATATGTGTTCCCTGTGTGGTGCCTAACTGTATCACTGAGGATCTGCTAACCAGAACCTCAGTGTTTATGCTCTCTCAGCTATTAAAATTGTCACTGCAGGCTAGTGGCTAATTTGACCAATTCTGATTGGCACACTGGAACACCATTATAATTCCTTAGTATATGGTACCTAGGTACCCAGGGTATTGGGGTTCCAGGAGATCCCTATGGGCTGCAGCATTTCTTTTACCACCCATAGGGAGCTCAGATAATAATTCTTACACAGGACTGCCACTGCAGCCTGAGTGAAATAACGTCCATGTTATTTCACAGACATTTAACACTGCACTTAAGTAACTTATAAGTCACCTATATGTCTAACCCTCACTTGGTGAAGGTTAGGTGCAAAGTTACTTAGTGTGTGGGCACCCTGGCACTAGCCAAGGTGCCCCCACATTGTTCAGGGCAAAGTCCCCGTACTTTGTAAGTGCGGGGACTCCATTATACGTGTGCACTACATATAGGTCAATACCTATATGTAGCGTCACCATGGTAACTCCGAACATGGCCATGTAACATGTCTAGGATCATGGAATTGTCCCCGCAATACCATTCTGGTATTGGGGGGACAATTCCATGCATCCCTGGGTCTCCAGCATAGAGCCCGGGTACTGCCAAACTAACTTTCCGGGGTCTCCATTGCAGCTATTGCTGCTGCCAAACCCTCAGACAGGTTTTTGCCCCCCTGGGGCCTGGGCAGCCTGGTCCCAGAAAGGAAGGACAAGGGATTCCCTCTGAGAGGGGATGTTACACCCTCTCCCTTTGGAAATAGGTGTGAAGGGCCTGGGAGGAGTAGCCTCTCCTGGCCTCTGGAAATGGTTTGAAGGGCACAGATGGTGCCCTCTCTGCATAAGCCAGTCTACACCAGCCCTGCTCTGGTGCGAAACTGGACAAAGGAAAGGGGAGTGACCACTCCCCTGACCATCACCTCCCAGGGGAGGTGCCCAGAGCTCCTCCAGTGTGTCCCAGACCTCTACCATCTTGGATACAGAGGTGTGAGGGCACAATGGACAGCTCTGAGTGGCCAGTGCCAGCAGGTGATGCCAGAGACCCCTCCTGATAGGTGCTTAGCCTTCTCAGTTGCCAATCCTCCTCTGTGGGCTATTTAGGGTCTCTCCTGTGGGCATCTTAAGAGGTAACGAATGCAAGAGCTCACCAGAGTTGCTCTGCACTTCCCTCTTCGACTTCTGCCAAGGATCGACCGCTGACTGCTCCAGGACGCCTACATAACTGCAGCAAAGTAGCAAGAAGACTACCAGCAACATTGTAGCGCCTCATCCTGCCGGCTTTCTCAACTGTTTCCTGGTGGTGCATGCTCTGAGGGCTGTCTGCCTTCACCCTGCACTGGAAGCCAAGAAGAAATCTCCCATGGGTCGACGGAATCTTCCCCCTGCCAACGCAGGCACCAAACTTCTGCATCACGAGTCCTCTGGGTCCCCTCTCATCCTGATGAGCATGGTCCCTGGAACACAGGAGCTGGGTCCAAGTGTCTTCGACAGTCCAGTGGCCCTTCTGTCCAAATTTGATAGAGGTAAGTCCTTGCCTCCCTACGCCAGACATAAGTTCTGTGTACTGCGTCAACTGCAGCTGCTCGGGCTTCTGTGCACTTTTGCAAGACTTCCTTAGTGCACAGCCTAGCCCAGGTCCCCAGCACTCCGTCCTGCATTGCCCAACTCGCTGAGTTGGACTCCGATGTTGTGGGACCCTCTTTTGTGACTCTGAATCAACCGCTGTCCTCAGATCTTCTAAGTGCCTGCTCAGGTACTTCTGCGGGTGCTGCCTGCTTCTGCATAGGCTCTCTGTGTTGCTGAGCGCCCCCTCTGTCTCCTCCTCCAAGGGGCGACCTCCTGGGACCCTAGCAGCACCCAAAATCCTCAACTGCAACTTTTGCAGCTAGCAAGGCTTGTTTGCAGTTTTTTTGTGTGGAAACAACTCTGCATCCTCCAGCACGCCGTGGGGCATCTTCTGACCAAAGGAGAAATTCCTGGCACCTTCCATTGTTGCAGAATCTTTGGCTTCTTCCACCCAGAGGCAGCCCTTTTGCACATCCATCCAGGGTTTAGTGGGCTCCTGCCCCCCTCCCCCCCGGACACTTGCGTGACTCTTGGACTTGGTCCCCTTCCTTTACAAGTCCTCAGGTCCAGGAATCCGTCTTCAATGTTTCACAGTCAGTTGCTGTCCTTGCAGAATCCCCTATCGTGACTTTACTGTCTTTCTGGGGTAGTAAGGTAACTTTACTCCTACTTTTCAGGGTCTTGGGGTGGGGTATCTTGGGCACCCTTAGTGTTTTCTTACACTCCCAGTGACCCTCTACACACTACACTAGGCCTGGTGTCCATTCGTGGTTCGCATTCCACTTTTGGAGTATATGGTTTATGTTGCCCCAAGGCCTATTTCTCCCTATTGCATTCTATTGTGTTCTACATTGTTTGCACTACTTTTCAAACTGTTACTTACCTGATTTTGGTTTGTGTGCATATAATTTGTGAATATTACTTACCTCCTAAGGCAGTATATCCTCTGAGATACTTTTGGCATATTATCACTAAAATAAAGTGCCTTTATTTTTAGTAACTCTGAGTATTGTGTTTTCTTATGATATAGTACTAAGTGATATAAGTGGTATAGTGGGAGATTTGCATGTCTCCTAGTTCAGCCTAAGCTGCTCTGCTATAGCTACCTCTATCAGCCTAAGCTGCTAGAACACCTCTAATCTACTGATAAGGGATAACTGGACCTGGCACAAGGTGTAAGTACCACAAGGTACCCACTATAAGCCAGGCCAGCCTCCTACAGCATGGCTATCCCCAAAATAGAAATCTGCCTTCACCTGACGCCTACTGGCAATCCGCTACCTCCATACAAACAACTTGTGTAAGTGCCAAGATACCAGTTTTGGTCACAGTGTGCTTTACAAATGCTACAATATAATAATAATAATAATATTTATAATAATAATAATAATAATAATAATAATAGTAACCCCTTAGTAGCTGGGCCTTCCCCTCCTCAGTGCTAAGCCCTTTTTTGGCTAGTTGGGGTAGTTCCTGCTTAGGCCTTCATAACCTTTTGTCCACATAAGCTATCCACGCCAAATTTGCGTCTTTTTTTTCCAACATCCTAGGGATTCTAAAGGTACTCAGAGTTTGTGGGTTCCCCTGGAGGAGACCAAGAAATTAGCAAAATAGAGCTACAATTTCGTTTTTTCCCGAAAAATGGGGGGAAGGGCCGCAGAAGAAACCACTGGTTTTTTTTTCCTGAAAATTGCATCAACGGCATCAACAAATGCTTTGCTGTGCTAAAATCACCATCTTCCCAGCTTTCAGGAACAGGCAGACTTGAATCAGAAAACCAAATTTTTCAACACAATTTTGGCATTTTTCTGGGACATACCCCATTTTTACTATTTTTTGTGCTTTCAACCTCCTTTCAGTTAGTGACAGAAATGGGTGTGAAACCAATGCTGGACCTAGGATAGCTAAATATTTATGAAACGTAGAAAAAATTCGGAGGGGTCGTTTGTGTAGATCTTTCAAGGTTGTCCTACAGAAAGTAACAACTAAAATAAAAAAAATTGAAATTGAGGTGAAAAAAGAGCCATTTCTGTCCACATTTTTTTCTATAACTTTTTTCAGCTATGGCAGATTTTTTAAACCAACATATTGTTATGTCTGCTGGACTCTTCTGGTCGCGGGGAAATATAGGGCTTGTAGGTTCATCAAAAACCCTAGGTACCCAGAGCCGACAAATGAGCTGCACCTTGCAATGGGTTTTCATTGTATACTGGGTATACAGCAATTCATTTGGTGAAATATAAAGAGTCAAAAATAGGTATCAAGGAAACATTTGTATTTCTGAAATTAAAGCACAAGATAAGGTGTTGAGAAGCAGTAGTTATTTGCACATCTCTGAATTCCGGGGTCACTATACTAGCATGTGAATTAAAGGGCATTTCTAAAAGAGACTTAGGGGGTTATTACAACTTTGGAGGAGGTGTTAATCCGTCCCAAAAGTGACGGTAAAGTGACGGATATACCACCAGCCGTATTATGAGTTCCATAGGATATAATGGACTTGTAATACGGCTGGTGGTATATCCGTCACTTTACCGTCACTTTTGGGACGGATTAATACCTCCTCCAAAGTTGTAATAACCCCCTTATTTTTTACAAACTGCCTTACATTTGGAAGGAAAACATATAGAGAAAGACAAGAGGCAGTAACACTTGTTCTCCTATTCTGTGTTCCCCCAAGTCTCCCGATAAAAATGGTACCTCACTTGTGTGGGTAGGCCTAGTGCCCGCGACAGGAAACGCAACATGGACACATCACATTTTTACATTGAAATCTGATGTGTTTTTTGCAAAGTGCCTAGCTGTGGATTTTGGCCTCTAGCTCAGACGGCACCTAGGGAAATCTACCAAACCTGTGCATTTTTGAAAACTCGACACCTAGGGGAATCTAGGATGGGGTCACTTGTGGGGCTCTCACCAGTTTCTGGTACCTAGAATCCTTTGCAAACCTCAACATTTCGCAAAAAAACACTTTTCCCTCAGAATTCGGTGCTGCAAAGTTGTGGAATCTGAGAGGAGCCACAAACGCCCTTCCACCCAGCATTCCTCCAGTCTCCTGATAAAAATGGTACCTCACTTGTGTTGGTAGGCGTAGCTCCCGCAGCGGGAAACGTCCCAAAACGCAACATGGACACATCAAATTTTTACATTGAAAACTGATGTGTTTTGTGGAAAGTGCCTAGCTATGGATTTTGGTCTTTAGCTCAGCCGGTACCTCGGAAAACATACCAAACCTGTGCATTTTTTAAACCTAGCCACCTAGCGGAACCCAGGATGGGATAACTTGTGGTGCTCTCACCAGGTTCCGTAACCCAGAATCCTTTGCAAACCTCAAAAGTTGGCAAACAAAAACACTTTTTCCTCACATTTCAGTGATAAAAAGTTCTGGAATCTGAAAGGATCGACAAATTTCCTTCCTCTCAGCATTCCCTCTAGTCTCCCGATAAAAATGGTACCTCACTTGTGTAGGTAGGTCTAGGGCCCGTGTCCGGAATAGATCACACAAAGGTCAATGTTAGTCCTTACATGAGGGCAACTGTTGACCCTGGGGTGATCCATTCCTGATGCAGGCACTAGGTACAGGCACTCAAGTGGGGTAGCGTTTTTATCAGGACAGGTGGGGAAACACTGGGTGGTAGGAATTTTGTGGATCCTAGCATATTCCTGTAGTTTGTGTGACAGAAATTCATGAATGTAGAGTTTGTATTCAATATTTCACATTTGCAGGGTATTCTGGGTAAGAAAACTTTGGGGAATCTACAAAAGTCACACCTTTATTGACCCTCCCAGGTGCCTAGTTCCCATGAATGTCTGGGTTTGGTAGGTTTCCCTATATGGCCGCCGAGCCCAGGACCAAAAACGCAGATGCCTGCCTTATAAAACAAGGTTGTTTTGTGATGGATAATTTTGATGTCTCCACAATACGATATTGGCGGTGGAATTTGGAGCTGAACTAAATTGGGGAGCTCCCAAGAGAGCACTCTCTCTGTGCTTGCCGCCACCTGCACCTGCTCTCTGGGTTGGGCTAACCTGCTATTGTCCCACTGCACAGGCTGTGCTAGCGGAGGGACAGCAGGACTGTCCTGATCACCTCCCTCAGAATCACTGGAAGAGAACTTGTCGGAAAAATCACTCCCAGAGTCTGCACCATTGTCCTATCCATCAGATGCTGTCTCAGTATTTGCTGTCTTAGTCTCTGATTCTATATCAGAGCAGTCCTCTATAACCCGAGTTAGGGTTTGAGAAGCAGTCATCCAGTGAGACGGCATCTCAGCTACTGTCTAAACTCTTGCTCTAAAACACTAGCTTACGTAGGCAGTCACAAAATTGCTGTGTGATGCGTGCAACAGTAAAGGTCAGTCACCTTACCTTTGCTTCTTCCCTCAATCAGCACATTCTCTCAAGACACTCAAAAAACAAAGAAGACACGCTATTACTTCACCTTGTCACATACCAATCATCACAGTCTTTAGGGCTTCTGGCGGCCAGTCCGGCAATCATTACTGGTGCTCCCACTCCCATGACCTCCTCCTCGAATTCCCTCACCCAGCAAAAGTGCCCTTCATCTCTCCATAGCACCTCTCGCACACACATTTCATTTGTATTATAGCGCAGGTAATCTCTGGCTTTACTAATCCACTCAGCTATTTACATAAAATACAGATCAGATCTTTGAAGTAGGCATATAGGTGGTCATTCTGACCGCGGCGGTCGGCGGTCGCCGCCCGCCAAGCGGTTCCCGCCGAAAGACCGCTCCGCGGTCAAAAGACCGCGGCGGCCATTCCGGCTTTCCCGCTGGGCCGGCGGGCGACCGCCAGAAGACCGCCGGCCGGCCCAGCGGGACAGCCCCTTCAACAATGAAGCCGGCTCGGAATGGAGCCGGCGGAGTTGAAGGGGTGCGACGGGTGCAGTGGCACCCGTCGCGATTTTCACCGTCTGCACAGCAGACAGTGAAAATCTTTGTGGGGCCCTGTTAGGGGGCCCCTGCACTGCCCATGCCAGTGGCATGGGCAGTGCAGGGGCCCCCAGGGGCCCCACAGCACCCGTTCCCGCCATCCTGGTTCTGGCGGTGGACGCCGCCAGAAACAGGCTGGCGGGAAGGCGGTCGGAATCCCCATGGGGGTGCTGCAAGCAGCGCCGCCATGGCGGGTTCCCTGGGCCAGCGGGAAACCGGCGGGAAACCGCCAGCTCCCCTTTTCCGACCGCGGCTTTACCGCTGCGGTCAGAATCGCCCAGGAAGCACCGCCAGCCTGTTAGCGGTGCTTCCGCCGCACTCCGCCATGGCGGTCATGGACCGCCAAGGTCAGAATGACCCCCATAAACCTTCTGCGCTACTTTATGGCATCAAAACTGCCACTAGACAAAATTCAGATCCTTTTGCAGCAGAATTATAATCACAAGAGTTACTTGACTTTTTTATTTCTGCCTAAAAGCTACAGTTGAAACGTATCAGTTGAAGTATGTGCATTGCTTTGAAGACGCAAGCTGCAACTGCAAGAGAACCGGTGGTGAAAATACATATATATATATATATATATATATATATATATGTAAAGTGATCACTTTTATATGTGGGTGTAGTTTTCCTGGGGGCCGATCACAGCCCCCAGAGAAACCACACATGCATTGACAAAAGTGATCGCTATATATGCATATATATATATATATATATATATATATATATATATATATATATATATATATAGATATATATATATATATCGCAGCTGCGATCCAGGGCAAAGTAACCATTTCAGGAAGGCCTCGTTTGAAAGGGGAAAATCTCCCCTTTCAAACAAGGCCTTCACGAAAGGTGGGGAGGCCCATTTTCACCACCAGAGCAGGAAGCGGCCTTACCTCAGCTCCTGCTCCGGTGGGGAAAACAGATTCAGCACGCATCACAGCGTGTTGACGTCACAAAGGGGTGGGTGGGGAGGGCTCGTCTGTGTCTCCCAATGGGTATTTAAATAAAACAAATTCTCCGGTGTGTCGCAGAGGAAGATTTTTCAACCCCCTCCCTGGTGTCAGCCACTGGTCGTGACATGCACCAGGGAGGTGGTGCGGGAGTCAGCGAGTTGTCGGCGCCCGCACTAAAGAGGATAATACAAATAATAATAATAGTAATAATAAGAGAAGGCTTGGGGATTGTAAAACAGAAACTGTGCTGTAGAGTCACGGAGAAGGACAGAAGGAAGGTAAGCTTCATGAAGACTGTGCCAAGAAGACTCAGAGGCACAGCAAAAAACAAGAGGACTCAGAGTTTCACTTTTGCCACCAGTGCAACACACATACTCATCAGCATTTCCCAAATTGATACACCTCTTTCCATTTCACATAGAAAAGTAGTAGACCTCAGAGTCATGGTTTCCATTTGAAGTTGATAACTCCCTTCTTCTAGCTGTTGATGAGGTAGTCACAACCTGAGTCCTTCCTTCCACCTCCTGACTCCAAGTAATTCCATCCCAGTCCCGACCTAGGCAAGATAGACATGATGTGCACTGCTGTTAAAGAACAAGTAGAGAAACATAATTGCTATATTTTGTATAGATTTGTGTTTGTTAACTAAAGTGACTGGTCTGGTCTCTGAAGAACTCAAAAAAAGGAGTAGACCATACAGGTAAATTTGTTCACCCATCAGGCACCAAACATTGATCAAAATCAAGTTTACTATTGATTGAACACCTTCCCTCGCTGTCTGCCACCACATAAACTATCAGTCATCACTCACAATCACTCATTTATTGTTGCAATAGTTGTAGTTAGTTATAGTTACCTCTGCCAATCCAAGCACAGATAAGTTAGGTACACAATTGTATCTTTGATGCAGGCAACACATTGGAATTTGATATTGGCACACGTGTAAATAAATAATCTTATGGGGCAGCCCTACTAAGTGATGCAAAAAAAGGATGGGCATGCAAAGGAGGCAGGCGTTGTCTCCAATGTCATAAAAGTATTGTGGAGGCTTCTTCAATGCACACTGGTCCAACTCCAATCCGGCCATTTATGTGTCTAAAAAATGGCGGAGCAGCATAAATCTGACCCAAACATAGTGTTCCACTAGCTACTTTTTTTTGCAAAGAAGGAAGTTCAACAAGATAAAAGTTCTATTGTGGCACTGCCATTCTTAGTCCAGGAAGTAGAGTTCGTCCTCAAACTCAGGTAGTTCAGCAAGAGATTGGTCAGCTAACACATTTTATTCTGACCAATCCTCCTCCTCCTCCTCCTGTGCTGTTCAGGAACGGTATAATCAGGTGGTATGAAATGTTGCTTCATTTTGATAATTGTAGGAAGCTGGCCTGATGTGTAGTGGGTACCTAAGGTACTTACACCTTATACTAGGTCCAGGTATCCTCTATTAGTGAAATGTAGGCAGTGTCTAGAAACCAGGCTCTCCAGATGTAGCTGTGGATGAGCAGCCAAGGCTTCTCTAGAAGACATGCAAAGCTTATGCAATACCACTGTAGTCACACAGCACTTATATACATGAAAGAGGTGTTACAAAATAAAGGTATTTTATTATGGTAACACAACATCAAAATTACTATAGAGGCAATACTCCCTTAGGAGGTACATAATACACAAGACATATACACTAGTTGTCAGAAATAGGCAAAAGAATAGTTAGAAAAAAGTGCAAATAATGTAAAACACAATAGAGAATAGTGGACATAGGGGGAGCACAAACCATATACTAAAAGAAATGGAATGCAAGAGTGTCACCCCCACACAGGTAAGTAGAGTGTATAGAGAGTCTCTGAGGGTACTTTACCCCGAACACCCACTTAGAAGAAAAGAAGAGGATTGCAAAACTCAGAGATGACTGCAAGAAACCAGCAGTGGATTACTGAAGAGGAAGACCTGTGGAAAGAGGGGACCAAGTCCAGAAGACACAGCAGAGTCCAGTGGGGGCAGGAGCCCCTACCCACCAAGCTGAGGATTACAGGAGTTGGTCCGACAGTGAAGAAGGGAAGTCAGCACTGCAGCCCTGGAGTTGGAGTTGAGTTTCTGGAGGATGCAGGTGATGTCCCACTTTGAAAGGAATATTGCAATTGGGGTTGCATGTCTGGATTCCACCAACAAGCCTTGGCACAGGGAAAACAAATTGTCAGAAAGTGGTGCTCCCGGGGACCAGCATGAATACTGAAGACCCCTTGGAAGAAATGCCAACAAGCATTGGCAAGGACATGGTGCATGGGGGTACTGTTCTGCATGGTAAGGCAAGGGCTTACCTCCACCCAAGTTGGACAGCTGGTAGAGAGGACCATCTGGACCACTTCCAACCACCATCCATGTTCCAGGATCCAAACAGCTGAGCAGGAGAGGGGATCCACGCAGCCGGTTGTAGTTAATGTTGGTGCCTGCAGATGCAGGGGAGTGACTCCTTCACTCCAAGGGAGATTTCTTCTTCCTTCCTGTGCAGACTGAAGATGGGCTGTCCTCAGAGAATACACAACCCAGAGTATCTTACTGTAACAACTGCACCAGCTGCACTAAACACTTGCTCAGCAGATACACTGGCTACAGGACAAGCAAGATACTTTATTGCTAGCCTGCTGAACTGTGGCCAGTGGTGGATTTTCCCATACCAATACATCAGTGGGTTTTGATCCACATAGACCTCTTTTGTGTCCTCTAGATACTTCTGGAACAATTTCAGCCCCTTGCTCTGCATCTTTTGCCTTCGCCTCTGCATTGGACATAAGACCTGCCACCTGAAACCAAGCCAGTACAGATGTTGGGTCGAATTCTTCTGTTGTTGTCAGTGTTCCTGTTGCTGGTGTTGGTTGCTGTGAGACAAGAGTGTCCTCTATGGAAGTTGAAGGTGGCATCCTAGAACTACAGAGAGGGACTCTAAGTTCTAGCTGTTCTTTTTCCAGGTCTCCGGCGTGCCTAACAATCCACATCATGTATTTTGAACCACCCCCCTTCAAAAAAAGGAATGAAAGTGCCCAGAATTTTTTTGTACCATGGTTCAAGTAGTGTGGCACAGATGTACTCTTTAGAATAGATGTCATTTTGCAGCCTTGCATTACAAGCCAAGCAAAAGATTAAGGCCTAAACCGAGGCATGCATTTATGTGTTTTCATTCACAACTCCAAGTGCAAACCTTTCAGACACCTTCTTTAATTGATCCTGTAGCAAATGCAGCAACAGAATAGCTTGGCCCATTGTACTGTCCTCCTTGCTAACTTCCTGTGTAAAGACCTCAAAAGGGAGGAGCTTCTGTGTCAGACATTTGACTAAGCCCTAGTCATAGCTTTCCCAATTGCATACTCTCCTCTTTGAATGACATAGTCATTGATCTGTCTGTACTACTCAAACAGACGTTACAACATGTAATAGCTCGAGTTCCAAATGCTGGTACCTTCTGTATCAGGACATTAACTGGTTCTCTATTAGCACGCGGAATAATCTGCAACTGCTTTTGGATTTTAAAAGAATGGCTGAAATGGGTCCAGATTCTTATGCAGGTGGTCAGTATGTTGCTGACTATGGTTTCTTTTTTAAGAAAGGCACAACCAGATTGATGCAATGCACTAAACACAGGACCCTTAAATAGCCACCATCTGCCATGGGCTTGACTGTGTTACTGCCATTGTCCATGGCAACAAATCCAATTCTGAGAACTCTGTGTCACAGCCATTTAGACACCTTGCTGTTACCAAGATGTTTACAGCTGTTTGTGATTTCCCCATGGCAAACATAGCTACTTTTGCATGTCACCGAAGGCTCTTAAAAAGTTATTTAGGACCAAGACCTGTAGATAGTTTTTGCTTTACTCCAGCAAAAGGGATCCAGTGTACAATGACACATGTAATCAGTCGCCTGACAACTACTCCACATGTCTGTCATCAGGTAGATAGTGTGAACAACACTTTGCTGCAAAGCTTGTTCAACCAATTGCAACACATCGTGATGCTGCACTAGTACAACAACTCTGGCAAAATAGATCCGACCTGGAACATTCCATTTTGGGCAGATGGTTGCCACAATTTTAAGAATCCCACTCCTTCCACACAAGAATAAGGGAAGAGATCCAGCACTAATCTTTTTGACAGCTTTCCATTGTACAAACATCTCTTTGGGTGGGTGTGGTAACAGGGCCCCTCCTGCCTAAACATTCCTGTAAAAGTAGGCTGGATTTTCTTCTTTTCTGGGGCCACTGACACAGACGACTTTCGAGAAGTAGGTGCTGTTAGACTCAATATGTGTCCTGGGGCAGTCACTGAATGGTGTGGTGTCTCCATCTGACTGAGTCTTCTTGGGCCATTGTGAGGTCACTGAGTTGGGCAATTCTGGTGCATTGCTGGGGACGGGGCTGCTTTGTGTGAGGGTGTCACCGTCTTCCTCATCATCACTTCTCACCATGATTAGACTTGTAGCTGATGTTTCCTGGCTCTCCTCACCTTCACCACCACAACCACATTTAACAATTTTTTTAAGGCTTACCTCGATGAACACTCACATGGCAAATAGAGCATATCTCAATGTTTTCCTCCAGTTTAGAAAGTGTAAAAAAGTCAAACCTGGAGAAGAGTACTTTCTGAGTGGGCCCCTGTCAATGCCTGAAGAAGAACTGGAGGTATGTGGGTGTGTCGTCAATTGTCTCTCTGCAGTGCACACTTCTACTGAGATAGGGGTTAGTACAAGTCTCAGTTGGGGCTTTACAAATATGGGAGCTGGCAGTGCTACCTGTGCCACATCCCTCGGAGCAGGTTGAATAGTAATGCAGCACTCCTCTGTACCAGTTTCCCCAGTGATTGGCTCATCGTTGTCATCTTCCTCATCCTCCCCTTCCATAATAATAATGTTTTAGGACATTTTCTTAACCCTAGCATCTCCTGGATCCTGCCTTTTTCTTGCTGGAGATCTGGGAACCAATGATTCTGAAAGAAGAGGTTCTTGCGTGGCATGAACCTGGACCTCCTGTTCTGCTCTAACTTTAGGAAGATCTACTATTGCTGGCTGCGGCTGCTGTCTGCTTTGCTCTGTTTCCTATAATGATTGGGTACTATTTTGTGAAAGGGACAAATCCAATTCAACGTCACTGCTCGTTGGCATCGTCATGATTGCAGTGGCTGTCTCACTGACAGGCATGATCTTTCGCCTAGGTTCGGGTGGTGCTGTTAATGCAGGAGTGCTGCTCCCATGTTCCTCCCTGGAGGCACTTGTGACAGGGAGTTCCTGGTCAGTGGAGAGTGGCAGCTCACCCTTGAATGCCAGGACCACGGCAGAGATCCCATGGAAGTCAACTGAGGCATGGAGTGCAATAAAGAAGATGATGGAGTTGGGGTAGTGTAAGGCAGTGGCTCTGGAGGAGGTGAGCGGGGTCACAAGAATTGAGCGAGGGGCGGGGGCTACTAAAGCAGCAAGAAGTGCCCCCAAGATCGGCCCTTAGAAACATTGCCTAGGTGCTTGAGCTCTGCACACCTACTGAGACCAACGCTGAGTGGTGTAGTGGCTCAGGCGCCGACCCGCCATCTTTGGACTCTACAGGCCCTTCCATATTTGCCTTTCCTAAATCAAGGCCTGCTGCAAAAGCTGGAGTGTCACGCCAGCCACGGTGGCGAGATATGCAGCGACTCCTCTGACCTGCTGATCAGCATCTGTTGCCCTCCCCAATGAAGGTCCTCCTGCTGCCTCTGCTTTAGGTGAACTGAGAGCCTGCCTGACTCTCAGTTCGATCCCACCTCCACTCACAGGCTCCCACCTGCGCCTCATCCCTGGTGGCCTAGTGTCCATCTGCATGTAAGTGTCTCTGTCTCTCTTTACTCCTGTCATTTATTTCTGCCTTTAATTCTGTTTTTATTTCTGTTCTTATTTTCTGTCTTCATACGTTTTTTCGCCCCTTGCCTCTTTCTCTCTTCTTCCTATCCTGTGTTTTCCCCCGTGCCACTGCTGCCCTTGCAGCCCCTCCCTGCAAATCGCTTGTCCCGTCCTCCCGCCTCCCAGCTGACCTGACCCCTGCCTCCCTCCACTTCTTAATGGTGGCCTCAGCACTGTGAGAGGGCAACTCCTCTGACCTCCTCGTCAGCATCTGTTGCCCTCCCCAGTGCAGCTCCTCCTGCTGCTGCTGCCTCTGCTTTGGGCGAACTGAGAGCCTGCCTGGCTCTCAGTTAAAGGCCCACCTCCACTTCCACCCACAGGCTCCTACCTGCCCTTCATCCCTGGTGGCCTAGTGGCCATCTGCATGTATGTATCTCTGTCTCTCTTTTACTCCTGTCATTTACTTCTGCCTTTACTTCTGTTTTTATTTGTGTTCTTATTTTCTGTCTTCATACCATTTTTCTCCCCTTGTCTCTTTCTCTCCTCTCCTTGTCCTGTGTTTTCCACCCATGCCACTGCTGCCCCTGCCCCTCTACGCGAAGCGCTTTTCCCGCCCTCTCAGCTGACCTCACCCCTCCCTCACCCCGTTCCTAAGAGTGGCCACAGTGCAGCTGCACAGCGGGAGCACCTCAGGCTCGTCAAAGGCAAGCCCATCTGTGCCAGTCCGTGTCTGGACCACACACCCTGGTTCTAGGCCCATCTGTCAGTTCGACGCCAGCACTCTACGCGCCCTCAAACCTGGAAGATCATCAGCCTGCCAGCAAGCCGACCCCAGGAACACCGAGGGGCCTTTTTCTTGTCGTGCCTGCTCCAGCACCCGAGGACCACCTCATGATCCCGCACCAAGCACAGACAGCCACATAAAGTGCATACTCCTCCACAAGCTTCCTCGTCAAGCACGCAGTAGAAGTCTGGGTCCTCCTTGACTCAACAGCTCTGGATGTCGCCTACTTCACAGAGACTTGGATCACCTCAAACGTTGCCCCAGACATTGACACGGCCATCCCGGACAACTACAAAATCATCCACAAGGACAGAGCTAACCGGCCTGGAGGAGGCATTGCCATAATCTACAAGGACAACCTCTGCCTGACTACCACCATCGAATCGCAGTCTCAGTCAACTCACGAGCACCTACATTTCCATATCCAGACCAACCCAAACACCTCCCTATGTGGCACCCTCATCTACAGGCCACGTGGATCCCGACTCAAATTCTGCAAAGACATTACTGACCTCGTCACCCAGAGAGCGCTCACCTCCTCTAACTACATCCTACTCAGTGACCTCAACTTCCACCTTGATACCCACAATGACCCCAACACCTCAGAGCTCCTGGACACCTCACAACTCTCTGCCTCAAACAAGTCATCAACGTCCCCACTGACAGAGCTGGACACAATCTCAACCCTGTTTACTCTAGCAGGGGACATCATCAACATCTCCCACACCTCCGAACACCATTGGACCGACCACAAGTGCATCCACTTTACCTACACAAAGAACACCGCACACCACTACACCCCCGTCTTCCCGGCAGACGCTGGGGCAAAGTCACGGAAGCACAACTCACCAACACTCTCAACAACTCCCTCCCACTAGACGCAAATGAAGCCGTAAGCAACCTACACCGCTGGCTATCAAACTGCCCAACAATGTAGCCCCCCTAAAGAAAACAGCAGGGAATCGACATAGCTAAACACCCAAGTGGTTTATGACAAACCTACATGAATCCAATCGCTCCTGCAGATGACTGGAACGTTAATGGAGGATCAACTGAAGACCGCACAGCCTACAGAAATGCAGTCACCAGGCACCACCAGAACATCAGAGCTGCCAAAAAAGCTGCCTTTTAAGCATGCCTCAACCCAGCGCTCACAACAGCAAAGAGCTCTTCGCCATTCGGCTTATGAACCCCTGGACAGATATCTCATCCATCCCTCCCTCCCAGGACCTCGGCAACAACCTTGTCACCTTCTTTCACTGTAAGATCCAGGACATCTACGAAGGCTTCAGGAGCAAAATCCCACCGGCACCGCTCACCACCATGGACCTAGCAACTCACCAGATAATGAACTCCTAGACTCCCATCACCATAGAGGACACTCCATCCACTCTGGAGCACCCTCAGATCCATGCCGTCATTACATCCTCGACCAAGCCAGTGCCACTATAGCACTGGAATTATGCTGAACCATCAACCGATTCTTTGAGACTGCCACATTTTCCTCAGACCTGAAGCACACCAAAATCAGCCCAGTACTCACAAAACCCACCACTGACCCGAGGGAGCTGAAGAATTACAGACCTATTTCTATGCTCCCTTTCTCAGCCAAGGTAACGGAGAAGGCCGTCAACCAGCAACTCACCGAATTCCTCAAGACACACCGTATCCTAGACCGTATCCTAGACCCATCCCGGTCCGGATTCAGAAGCAACCACAGGACTGAAACCGCATCATACTGAACCACAGAGGCATGGCCACACTTATCCTCCTGGGCCTCTCTACTGCATTAGATGCCATCTCCCACTCCACCCTCTGCGACAGACTTCACGACGCAGGCATCCAAGACAAAGCCCTGGATTGGATCAGGTTCTTCCTCACCAGAAGAACACAGAGTGTCAGACTGCTGCTATTCATGCCAGAACCTAAAGACATTTGCTGCGGAGTGCCCTAAGGATCTTCATTCAGTCCGACACTTTTCAAGATCTACCTGGCCCGCTTGCTAAGATCACCAAACAACACAGACTAAACATAGTCTCCTGCGTCGCCGACACCCAACTGATCTTCTCCCTGTCTGAGGACTCTGCTCAAGCCAAGAGGAATGTCCACAACAGGATGAGAGCAGTCACCGCCTGGATGGAGGCCAGCTGCCTCAAGCTCAATTCTGACAAGACAGAGATCCTTGTGATCGGCTCCACCCCTTCTGCCTGGAACGACTCCTGGTGGCCCATTGCTCTGGGTAACGCCCCCGCCCCCACAGACCATGCGTGCAACCTGGGCATCATCCTGGACTCCTCTCTATCGATGACCCATCAAGTCAACTTAGTCTCTTTGTCATGCTTTTACACCCTCCGACTCCTGCAGAAGATTTTCAAGTGGATTCCCCCTGAGCCAAGCAAACTGGACTACTGCAACGCACTCTATGCTGGCATCACCAAGAAATGTCAATCAAGACTACAAAGAGTCCAGAATACTGCAGCCAGTCTCATCCTGGACATCCCCTGACACAGCTGCATCTCCTCCCACCTCAGAGACCTAACAAGCTCATCACATGCAAACTCCTGAACCACACCTACAAGGCACTGCACAACAGAGGACCGGCATACCTCAACCACGGCCTCACCTTCCACGTACCCAACAGACGTCTCCGTTCCTCCCAACTCACCCTTGCAGCTGTCCCCAAGATCTGGAAAAGCACAGCAGGAGGAAGATCCTTCTACTACCTAGCATCCCGGACAAAGAACACACAGCTCTCAAGCTCAGGCAGACTGTATCACTTAAGCAGTTCAGGAAGGACCTCAAGATCTGGCTCTCCAATTGAGCAGCACGCTCACATACAACACCTTGAGACCCTATGGGTGATTAGCTGTGCTCTATAAATCCTTGATTGATTGATTGATTTGATATGCCACATGAATGCTGGAACATCTACAATAATTTGAGAGGCCCTAGAACTGGGCCTCTGCGGACCCTCACCAGGAAGTCACTGCTGAACCTGGGATGGAGGTGGTTCTTCCTCCCCCTGTGCCTGTGTAGTTGCACCTCCATGGGGCACCAATCTCCACATTTCCTCACAACCTGGTGAGACTGAAAGGAAAGGTGGATCCCCCTCATCGAGCTGGGGGCCTGAACTTCTGTGCCACTAGCGATCTCCTTCTATGGGAGGTGGCCCGGGGGGACTTGACGAAGTGGAAACTCTGCTGTGGCACTGCCATCACCCCACATCAAGCCACATTCACCAAGTTTTTCTGGTGAGAGGGACTGCAACTGTGGCAAGATAGCTCCCGCAAGGAACACCGCCCCCCCTTCTCCTTTTGTCTACTCGCTCCTCAGCTAGCAGGCATCCAGAAGCTGTCCATACTGTCCGTGGCTTCTCTCTTGTTGGCATGTGCACCAGTGCATTAAGCGGTAGACTCCGGCTGGCCCTTGAGATGGGCACGGAACCATCCCAGCTTGTGGAAAATGCTCCTAGACAGCCGAAAGAAAACTCAGTGATCACTTGGCCTCCAGTATGCCTCACAATAAAACAACTAAGTAACCCTCAGTGACATCACTTTGGGCAAAGCCCACTGGCCAGACCCCGGACCAAGCAGACCAATGTTGTACAGATGTACTTGCTGCAGCAACTCAGGTCTCCATTACACAAGACTATCTAAACCACTTCCTGCAGGAAATATGGACTGAAATTACCTCCCTTAAGACGGATCTTAAAACATGCATTAGAGAGGTCCAGGAGGAAGTTTCTGACATTGGGGAAAGGGTAGTCTACCTGGAACGTACAGTTAATGCACAGTCTGAGGACCAGGAAATGCAGAGGCGGCAGATTATGACCCTAGAAGAGCAGCACATATATCTCCAACTTAAGCAGGAGGATCTCGAAAATCGCAGTCGCCGCAACAATGTCCACAAGCAGGGTGTCCCCAAGGGAGCTGAGGGCGAAGACATTATGTGGGTCATTCTAACTTCGGCGTGCGGCGGAGGCCGCCCGCCAAAGTTCCCCCGCCAGAATACCGCAGCGCGGTCAAATGACCGCCGCGGTAATTCTGACTTTCCCGCTGGGCGGGCGGGCGACCGCCAAAAGGCCGCCCGCCCGCCCAGCGGGAAAGCACCAGCAACGAGGATGCCGGCTCCGAATGGAGCCGGCAGAGTTGCTGGTGTGCGACGGGTGCAGTTGCACCCGTCGCGATTTTCAGTGTCTGCCAAGCAGACACTGAAAATCAATGTGGGGCCCTGTTAGGGGGCCCCTGCAGTGCCCATGCCAGTGGCATGGGCACTGCAGGGGCCCCCAGGGGCCCCACGACACCTGTTCCCGCCAGCCAGGTTCTGGCGGTGAAAACCGCCATAACCAGGCTGGCGGGAAGGGGGTCGGAATCCCCATGGCGGCGCTGCTTGCAGCGCCGCCGTGGAGGATTCCCTGGGGCAGCGGGAAGCCGGCGGGAAACCGATGGCTTCCCTTTTCTGACCGCGGCTTTACCGCCGCGGTCAGAATAGCCCCTGAAGCACCGCCAGCCTGTTGGCGGTGCTTCCTCCGTCCCCTACCCTGGCGGTCTCAGACCGCCAGGGTAGGAATGACCCCCTATGACTTTCGCTGCCACTCTCTTTCAGTCTGTCAGGGGAGATCCTGCACAACCACTGCCAGTCCTGGGTAGGGCACACCGGGGTCTCCGGGCCATCGGACACTGCTCCAGACATCCTGACCAGAATGCACTTTTTTACGAACATGGAGGCCATCCTCTCAGCAGCCCACTCTCAAACTAGTTTTTCTGAGCCATAAGATCCAGCTGTTCCAAGATCTTCCTGCCACAACCCTGAAGCGAAGACGGGAGTTCAATGCCATCACTGATAAAGTTCAATTGGGACGGCAGAAGGTGACGCCTTCGCTCTCTAACTGAAGCAAAGAGATTGCTGGGACTTCCTCTGACTGGCGGCTCAGAGGCTCTCCCACAGTGTGACACTCCATTTGAGA
This sequence comes from Pleurodeles waltl, assembly GCF_031143425.1. Lineage (NCBI taxonomy): Eukaryota > Metazoa > Chordata > Amphibia > Caudata > Salamandridae > Pleurodeles > Pleurodeles waltl. Next base: position 730,553,008 of record NC_090443.1, read on the forward strand.
GCGCTCTGAAACTCATCTGGACAACAGTTGTGTGCTCCTGTCCTCCCAAGGACTCAATATCTACCAGCCGCTCAAGAGACGAAGGAGGATATCATCTGGCATTTCCGCACTACGGACAAACTTTCCTCGCTGCCTCAGTCCAAGGCGGACTCTATGTGTAGTGAGTAAAGTCAGGCCGGCAGCTATCTCACCATTGCCTTTCTGGCTTCTCCAGGGGCTGCACAACTAGAAAAGGGCACTAGCGCAGGGGACTACCCAGGGCTCTCCTGTACCTATGGACATCTCAGATGCCACCATTTCCGGATGTAACTGACCCACCCTCTGTGTCCCGCACTCTGGGGGGATTACTCCTCTAAGGAGAGGCGGGTGCTTCGATGTCGCTCTTTGAAGACAACAAACACACCTGGGTGGCCCTGTTGGCCCATGATGGTTACTGTACATGTTTTGTTTTAGTTTTTCTTCCTCAGGTCCTAGTTGGGGGGCTATAGCAATTGTAAACATTGTATATTGATGCAGTTAACAGATGTGGGCTGGATGGGACAACCATTCTCTCTGTCACTACAGGGTGCCCACGTTTTACTTATAGCTTTAAACCTTATTCAATCTGCTCACTGGATGGACTGAAACCTCTTTCACTCAATGTTTTGGGTATAAATTCCCTGAATAAATGTAAACATGTGTGGGGCTACCTCTTACAACTCCTCCCTAATATTATCTTTCTCCAGGAGACGAACCTCCACAGGATCAACAGACATTGGATGACACATCAGTGCTATCCTTTTAGGCACTGGGTGTATAGTGACTCCAGGACACTAGGGGTGAGCATCATGTGCAAACATCATTGTGGCTCAGCTATCACTAAGGTAGTCTGAGACAGAGAGGGAAGATACCTTATGCTACACCTGCAGCGTGGCTACAGGCAACTTACATTGCTTAAGATCTAAGCCCCCAATACCTCACAAGACACTTTCCTCCCCTACAGATTGTGAGACCAAACTGGGGGGATCGAGGGTGACATATTGGTGAGTGGAGATCTGGTATGGGACTCTATTTGAACAGACACACTGCCACCTATCAGGGACCAGGGGCCATGTCAGCCCAGCTGAAAAGCTAAAATGGGATATCCTTGACCTGGCCCTCGTAGACGTGTGACGCTATCAGCATCCAGACATCTGCGACTATTCCTTCTACCCCCACATTCATTCTACATATTCCCAAATAGATTATCTCTTTGCATCACACACACTCCTGCACGCTCTCAATACTAGAGATATCTGATATCTCTATCTCTGACCATGCCCATGTTGAAGCCACATGGTGTCCTAATGAACCTGATGCATGATGAGGTGACCCAATGGCGTCTTTATCCAGGGTGCCTCCGGGACCCAGTGGATATATTGGATATTCATAAGGGAATATCTGACTATTTTACCCATAATTTGGGACAGGCTCTACCACTACACATCATCTAGGACAGTTTCAAGGCCACAATTTGTGGAGTAATTTCTACCATTGCTATTGCCCGTAGAAGATTAGCCTAGCTTGTAGATCATACCCTGACCTCCAATATTAAAGCCTTGGAGCGACAAGACAAAACAAACCCTACCCGCAGAGTAAAACGGCATCTGGCACTGCTAAAGGGGCAACTGCAGGCACACAGAACAAACAGAGCTGAACGGTCCCTGTTGGCGCGGAAGCAGCGCTACTATGAAGAGGAGAAAAGGGGGGCAGGCTCCTATCCAACCGCTTACGGCAACAACGGACCAAAGCACACATAGCCAAATTAAAATGTGCAGATGGGTCCTGGGCAATCAAAGGTGGAGAAACCGCCAATGTCATTATATGGTGGAAAGTACAGCCAGCCTGTTGGCAGTACATTCCACCATATTACCGCCGACCACCAGGGTCATAATGAGGGCCATAGTCTTCGGTGGCCGTACACACAAAATCAATCTATTTGTGGATGACTTGCACCTGACTCTTACTAGCCCTTCCACCTCCCTACCAGCGGGGGTGTCCTGCCTGGCCACTTTTGAGGCTGTGTCAGGCTTCAAGGTGAATTTATTCAAATCTAGCCTCCTTAACATATCCATTCCACAGGCAGCGGTCTCTGCCCTTCAGGCCCTCGCCCCTTTCTGCTGGGCTCCAAAGGCTATCACATATCTAGGTCTTAACCTTTACACCCACTTTGAACACATGGTTCAGGGCTAATTGGACAGGTTTTGGGAAGAGACTCCTGGAAGACCTGTGAAGAGTGAGGTCCCTGCATGTCTCGTGGTTGGGGCACCTAAATGTCATAAAAATGAATGTTCTTCCACAGGTCCTCTACCTGTTTCAAACCCTCTCCATACCGATCCCACAGGACGCCATACTGCGACTGCAGAGAGATATATGTATATTCATCTGGAATGGCAAACGACCACATATACCTAATAAGGTCCTGATGCAGCCCAGAGACTGGGCAGGCTAGGTTGTCCCAATCTTTTAGAATATAACTGGGCAGCCCATTTGCGATAGATATTGGCTTAGACCGCAGGGGAGAGCAAGTGTAACTGGTTCCGTACGGACAGGGCTGTGGTATGTCGACTTCTGTGGGATCTCGCCTGGCTTTCCCACCATGCTAGACCTTGCAGTGCCTATCTCGCTACTCCACCTAAGACAGTTCTGGATATCTGGGATAAACTGGCCACAACTAGGGGATTGAAAACCTTCCCATCACAACATACACTGATCACTCATAATCCTGAGTTCCCCCAGATACAGTCCTCACAGGCTTTCAATGGTTGGACGTCCAGGGCCTGCCGAACCCTTCGCAATCTTTTAGTGGGGGATGTTATGAAGTCATTTGAACAGTGTAAAAAAGCCTATCACTTATCTGACGCGGAATGCCTCCAGTACATCCAATTGCACCACTGGGCCCTACACCTGGCGGTATTTCCTGAGGAGACCCGCCCCCACACACCATTCGAAACACTAGTTCAGACTTATGAAGGCTTCTGCAGACTGATATCTTACACCTATTGCATTCTCCAACATGCCACTCCATCATACACCCAAGCTTATCAGCTTAGATGGGAAGTTGCATCTGCAGGGACAATTTCACCAACCTCTGGGAAAAATTGTGGTAGGACATACCCAAACTGTACCGTAGTCTTTTCCTCAGGGAAACGGCAGACAAGCTCATGTACCAGTGGTATTACACCCCTTCTCGATTAGCTGCTATGTACCCTGGAGCCTCTGCGGAGAGCTGGTGTTGCGGCATGGAACGTGGAGACTTCAAACATATCTGGTATTCATGCACACTAATCACAACATTCTGGAAAGAAATCCTAAGCCACATAAAATCTACAAGTGGGCTTCCTGCTCCCGGCTTCGTATCATTAGATGATTCTGGGGATATGCCCCTTGCAATTGAAGGCGATGTCCACTGCTGAGTGGACTCTCATTAGCTATATACTACATGCAGCTAGACAGCTAATAGCCTTATTTTGGAACCAGAAATCCGCCCGCCCCAGTTGGCACTCTGGTTTACCCGCCTCTAGCATGTGCTGGCAATGTAGCGTATATCTCATGATCTGAACTGCACAGGCACTACATTTAGAATTATCTGGCAACACCTCTTTCAGTATCTAACACAAATTGAATATACCTGCATCAATCTACCGCGGATGTGAGCATTACAGCTCTTCTTTTAATACAGCAATGGTACTCATGGCCCCCGCCTCATGGTCTTTGCCCCTTCACAAATGGTATCCACGCTTGTGTTCCACCTGGATTTCACACCTAAGTTTTAGACTCCCCATACCTCTGGCTTTGGACCTCATTTGCTGATTGTTAAAGTTTTGTATTCTTGGTTGATGTTTTTACTTTGTTTCTCTCTCTACCCTCTTACACCCTTCCCCTCTCTCATTTTTTCAATATTGAACTGAAAGATGCGGGCAGCCATGTGCAATGTTCCTATGACTCTTAGAGTAACTCTGACTATACTTATTTAGTTTATGACGATTAAGCACATGTATCTGTACCATCACTGAATCAAACTTTTTGTGTGCCCTTACCATGGCGCTGATGGTTCTCAGCTTGCATATGTACTACTTGTTTAAACTAATAAAAAAGATTCTAATGAAAAAACATATGGCATGCAAGGTGTTTACGGGGGAAATGGAATAATCATTACAAAAAAATGAATGATGCTGATGTGTCTGCAGTGCACCGCAGCCATGGTGTCCAGAAGAAAATGGAATTATACCTAAAGAAACTGAAAGCTGTAGCACAGCTGTGCATATATAGTAGATGGATAGATGGACGGATAAAGGCAAAATGCAAAAAAATTCATGATAAAAAGTAAAACATTTTTAAAAATTAAGACTTTAAAAACATAAAATATTAAATTAAAAGATTATCAATAATTGCCAATGTTTGTATGGGATGGTGAGAAGAAAGAAACCTATTGTGAGGCAAGGAGGTGCAAAATAAAACATGCAAAAATAAGCATGTGCATCAAAATCAAATTCCCACAGTGATCCTCAAGCATGTTATTAAACTGCTATCACATCCATCCATTCAAGCCTATGGCAAAGGCACACTGGCTGGATGCACAAAATGGCCATCAGCCACATGGTCAAACAACAACAGCGAGCAAGGAGGCATGGGGAACGAAGAATACATGCAAGCCTATGGCAAAGGCACACTGGCTGGATGCACAAAATGGCTGCCAGCTCATGGCCAAACAACAACAGTGAGCACGGAGCCATGGGAAACAAAGAACACATGCAAGCCTATGGCAAAGGCACATTGGCTAGAAACGCACAATAGATGCCACAGCCACATGATCAAACAACAATAGTAAGAAAGGAGGCATGTGGAATATGCAAGCCTACGGCAAAGGCTCACTAGCTGGATGCACAAAATGGCCACCAGCCAAATGGTCATTGGTCAAACAACAACAGCGAGCAAGGAGGCCTGGGGAATAAAGAACACATTCCAGCCTATGGACACAGACTACACAAAATGGGCCTTGGTCACATGGCATGGAGGACAAAGACAAATAGTGGCCGATGACAAACACACACACACATGCACACACACTGGCCAGAAAAAGGAGGCCCAGTGGTACTGAAGAAAATACTACCATTAATTAAGCAATGCAAAACAGAAAAATTAAGTGAGCTAAAAAAAATTACAGCAACATACATCCTCCTATGGCATCAAATATTACATCACTTATACACATTTTGTAGAAAAAAATGAAATGCAAACAATAGCCAATATCTTTATTCCATCCCTGCCCTAAATGAATTAAAAAATATATATATACCTCTATTTATATACCTATATTTCTTTCATGCACTGATGACTACTAGTATTGGACCTACTGGCTAGATATCCCGTTGGAAGTCTAGGCCATACAGTAAAATAAGTGAATATTGCAAATGTAACAAACATGGAGAAAGGGTACTGAACTATGCAACATTTTTTCCTTTACAAAACGATGAAAAATGAAATGCAAAAAATAACTAGACTCCCTACACAAACTACAGGCCACCCACCACAATTAAATGTAAAAATCAAATAAAAGTACAAATAAAAGTACAAAGAAAAAGTGGTGTATGCTCTATTAAATAAAGAACACCCTTATACAATAGGTTTTGAACTTGTGTGATATCACAAAAACAAAGTCCTTAAATCCAAAGGTATATATCCAGCAGACAAAAAGACTGAAACTTCCACCTCGAAATACAAGTAAAAAGCGACCAGGAGATGGACAAAGTGGAGGGAGGAGCCTGCTGGACAGCAATAGGAAGTTGGAGTCTCCGGGGCACTTCCTTCCTGTTGGAAAAAGTTAACAAAAGGTTTCTAGCACTAAAAAACAACTTGAACAGTCAATTGGAGAAGAAAATCCACTCGAAAACCTCTTTTTGAGTAGATTTAGCTGTTTTTGGAACAGAAAATCTCCTTGAGGGGCATTCTAGATGGCTGAGAATATTGTGCTGCTCGCTTGCAAGCGCCAAAAGCAAATCTTGCAGGTGCAAATGAAAATAAATTCCACTTTGTGGCGCATGGCGGTATCTGGGAACTTCATGTTGCTTTGTGTAGTTCGAAGTGCCTGAATTCTGAAAACTAGGCAAGTAGAGTGGATTTTACTGTCTGGCCCTAAGCAAAACCCATGTAGGAGGAGTAGATTGAGGAAGAGACTGCTGTAATTAATCCTGACATTGTGTCAGGTTTACAGAGGTTGAAGAATGCTGAAGGAATCATTTTTACTGCAGGGTCAGGCAATGCACTCGGTGTGACATGAAATATGCCTATGTGGTGGACCCAACTGAAACTGGGATAGGCTCCTGCTCGTGGCCCATACGTGTAATTGGACAGTGTGATTGCCATACTCACTGCCAAGTGTATTGTTTGGTCGAGACCAGGTCTAAGACTAGGTGACAATCTGGATACATTGGGGAGGAGGGCTCATGAGCATTTTAGGTTGTTGCCTCGAGGCTCTGTGTGCTGAAGATAGCACCTGGTATCGGCTATGCTGAAGAACTGTCATCTGTGGGTGAGTGGCTGGCACTTCCAATGTCCTGCAAGTAATGCACTGTGTGGCTGGCGGATGCAGTGACTGAAGAGAACTGGTGCATGCTGCCAGGAGACTCTTGCCTGCCTTTGGTGTGAACCCTCAGCTGTTCGAAGAGTGAATGCAGCATCACACCTCTTCTGGATTTCTACACAGGCTCCCATCACTGCTGGTGAAGATTCAACTGCCACAGAAGGCCATATGTGGCCTGCACTGCAACAATGAACTGGGATCCCACTGCCACAGAAGGCCGAACATTGCCTGCACTGCAACAGTGAACTGGTGGGAGACTTAGAGAGATGAGTGTGGTCTGGAGCGGCTGTCCTAAACTTGGTAAGAGACTGAACTAGCCTTGGCCAACCTAGTAACAAGGGATGGAGAAGCAAGAGCTTCACCCAACAGTTTACATACTTGAACCTGAGCCTGGTATGAGATAGGGGTACTCTGCATCAATGGGGACAACTACTGGAGCCAAGTGTCTATCTAATTATCAGTGGCCCTTAAGAACATCAAACCTTGTATCCTGGAATTGAGTATACATGGATAATTGATTGTGTAGTGAATTGTGATCTTGTGTTTATGAAATTACTTATCTTTTCCTACAAAGAGATGCACAGTGTTGGATCTTGACTTTATTTTGCTTCCTGGGAGGGTGTTATTGATTCCTCAGCCTGAGTAACCTCACACTATGCTACTGCTGAGAATCAAACACAGAAAGGGTTGTACTTGACCCAGTTTACAAACCCATAGTAGGGTCAACCCTGGGACATCAGTGGTAAAATGCCTCAACCCCACAGTTGTTGACCAGTTTACTCTGCCTGCCAGTTTACTCTGCCCGCCATGAATAGGCTGGTGGAGAATGGGCTCAGGTGGCCCCGGGGGGGCCCTGCACTGCCCATGCACTTGGCATGGGCAGTGCATGGGCCGCCCTGGCCAGCACTCGCGCAATGTTCACTGTCTGCTTTGCAGACAATGAAAATTGCAAGGGTGCTGGTGATGGGGCAGCCTGGCCGCTACAGCATTGTCACCGGCTGGATTACGAGACGGAGACAATGCTGTAGGCTGTTTCCCGTTTGGCCATCAGGCGGAAACTCAGGTTTCTTCCCGCTTACCTAATGGGAAACTCTTAATGGGACCAGCAGGGAGGTAGCCTGTATGGCAGCAACCTCCCCGTCGCAAGTTCAGCGGACAGTGAAAACTAACTCATATTGACCCCCTTAGTGTCTTCTGTGCGAGGTCCCACTGAAGCTTTGTTTTTTGCAGCAAAAAGCTTTGAGCAGGACAAACCTTGAAATCCTTGCTTCAGAGATCTTGCCTTTTTCAACAAACACCTTGTCCTGATCCTCTGAATATCCCCAAAATTCTAAGTCTAAGTAGTAAGTCAAGAGTGGTTGGTGGAGTTCTTGAAAGTATCACACTTTTGGCATTGGGCTCTTTCCAGCAATTCAGAAATGTTCTGATTCTTGGCTGGATTATTCCCACAAAGCACCATTTTATAAGTTTTCCAAAATGGCAGAAAGCTTTCTAAGCTGTGGATACCAGCAAAGTCCCCCATTGGCTTACCAAATAAAACAAGACATGCCACTCTCCTCACCAGTGGAAAACCTACTCAAGCTGATTCTGTTCCCCAAGCAACGCAATAAGTTAGAGGAGCTGGCCTGGCATGTCAGAAACATACCTCTGCTTTCAAATATTCAGGTACAAAACTTCTAGAATTACTGCCTCTTCTGCATGTGTCCATTTGGTATCACCTTCTCTCCCCTCACATTCCTTAGATAAGGGTGGGTTGATGTTTTGGTAATTAATCCACCTTTGTTTTCACTTTCAGGAATCCTTCAGCAGGACAGCTGCTCCTAAAGGCCCTTTGTTCTCCATGCAGGCCCTGATAAGGGCCATTCGCAGTTACTCTTGAGCAGGTTTAGGCTCGGGAAATCTTATAACAGTCACTGCAAAAGGAAAGGGAAGGGACGGGCAGAGCCAGTTTATGGGGTTGCCATGCTTCAGGTATCACCGTAAAACTACTCTTTGTAGCATTAATCCTAGACCTTCAAATTCACTAATTAATTAGATTGTTATAAACTCGAAACATGCTACAAAGGTGGATTTTCTAGCTTCTTACTAAGCCATCCTATGTGTTATATATATGACATCAGGGAATATATACACACACACATATATAAACACTCGTTCGGCGTGGTCACTCCTCTCCTGAACGCCGGTGGTGCCCGATGCACGCCACCCCATCTACACAACAACACTTTCTTCTTAAATCAGAGATGATCGGCACTCCAAGGCAATTTGTATCTAATATTTATTTAACAGTTCACAGGTTGTGAACTTTCATCAGTTTAAGTTTCCTCACAAAGAGATCTATCCTGCTTTGCACATAATCAAAACCATTTGCTTCACAGAACGATAACCCCAATGACAGATGTTATATATCTTCTTCATTCAACTGCAGGTCCGATAAATTACATATTGTTTTATTATCTGTTGATAACATCTGTTGCGCCAAGTCACTTTCTCTTGCTTGTCTCTGTGAGAATCTTTGTCTCTTGCCACCTCTTCTCTTCTTCCTTTGCCTCTTTCTTTTAACCTGCCCATGCCTCACCATGGTCTGTGATTGGTTTTGGGATCTCTCCGTAAAAAATAAAATTCCTCTTGTAGAGTGGTATGTAATTTCATCCTTGTTGAGTCATCTCTCTATATATATATATATATATATATATATATATATATATATATATATATATATATGTAGATCAGACTTTTGCAAAAAAGCTGCTTTTGCCTGTGCAGTAAATAGCACTTTTGAATCCTAATGTGACAAAGACATGCTATCTAAATTTTTGCATGTTTCAATCATAGACTTTCTTTATCCAGACCTGTTGGACTCCAGCAATTATTTTATAGTAACTATGGACCAGATGTACAAAGGCCTTTTGCATTTCTTTGCGGGCCGAATCACAATTTCTGCCTGAATGCAAACCAGCCTTTTCCTATGTACAAAGGCCTGTAGGGAATCGCAAAATGCAATTTCTACCTTGTAGAAATCAAATTCTGTGGTTCCCTAAATAGGAAATCGCAAATAGGGATTTCCTATTTGTGATTTCTTCTGACATGTACATAGCATTTCCGAAATGCAAAATGATCATTTAGGAAATGTAATTACCATTGCCTTCAAGTCAATGGTAACCATATGGAATTTAAAAAAAGCACCCCAATATGTTTTTTTTAAATTGCAATCAGACACACACATGACCCTTGGGCATATGTGTGCTCTACATGTGCACCGCTATTTTTGGGGTGCATCACGGGGGCCTTTTGCCCATAGCCATCCTTGGTTTTCCATTTCCCAAACAGCGATTTCCTAATAGGAAATCGCTATTTGGCAAATACAAAACCGGCCCATTTATACAAATGGTGTGGGATTTCTCATTTGTGATTTCTAAATAGCGATTCCTACTTTGTAGAAATCGCTATTAGGAAATCAATATCTTTGTACATAGCATTTTGCATTTCCTAAATAGCGATTTCTATGAAGTTGCTATTTAGGAAATGCAAAATTGCATTTTAGTACATCTGGCCCTTTATTCCTAATGTTAGAAATAGCTTTTTAAACATGCCAGAAAGTTTTATTCTGACAACATGTTTTTAAGTCTCTCATGTGGGTGGTGCAAAGACACACTACAATCCTCATACAATGTATGTCTTTTGCCCAATTCTTTTCATATTTGTGCATTGGTATTACTTAAAAGTCATATATCATGTTGAGCGCTAATGTACTTTTTGAGTAGCCAAACTTGAAAAATACTTTTTCTCAGTCCCTTTATTTACAATATTACTGTAATTTTAAGGATGACCTGTACATTTTCATTAAATTCAACAACTTCTATGTTTCTTTATTGCATCACTGATAAAAAATAGCCAATGCAATTCTTGACCTTTTTCCAAAGGATCTTCTTCAGGGCTGTAGATAATTTACACACAAAAAGCTCCAAATACATTGTTGATACAACCAGATATTTCAAGTGCATACAGTATTCAAAACAATTGGTATTTTAAGCAAGACCAAGCAATGTAAATAATTGTTATGAACAAATACAAAAGCTAATAAATACGCCAATATTATCTGTGAGTTTTTCTAAAACATAAGAGTGAATTGCCCAATTTAGTTTTAGCTGTAATCTTTATTTCTTTTAAAACAGCATGCATCTTGCCTTTGCCCACAACAAATCGTGCAAATTACACACATGTAAAACACAGTTTATACTGCCATGATTTAGGTGTTTAATGTTATTTTTTTACTGTGTCAGGGTGACATTTGCCAAAGTCTTACTCATTGGGAACATACGATGATAATTAGAAAGTCTCAGGTATAATAACCGTCTGGAATTACTAACATTTACATTTATGTCCTTCTATTTTATCAACATATGTACACAATAAATAATGTTGTTAGAATAGCTGAGATTAAGAAAGTATACAATTAAAATAGTCTAATTAAAGCCTATAGTATATAAAAAATAAGTGATTTATCTTGTCATGTTATGTAGTCAATTATATCTGATTTAAAATTCACAGCATATATAAAAGAAAGTTCCAATAATCAGACATGTGTATATGTAATGTTGTAAATGTAATCAATTCACATTATTTCCACAAATTTACTTTCCAAACCAATTGGCAAAAGTAATCATCATGAGTGTGGAGTCTCAGCTTTGATTTGTCATTGAATGCCATTACAATGATACATTTGATTTGTGTTGTCAAAAGGTGTCCATATTGTACAAAGTCTGGTGCCATCACTTACATATCTGTCATACATAAATGTTATAAATGGCCATGTTTAGAACTTAGACAAAACTAATTCCTCACCATACAAAATAGCAATATGTATGAATTGTAAAGAAGGCAACAGATAATGCAATATGCTTAAAGTTCATATAACTCATGACCAACCTGCTGCAATGTCTAAGGCCTGAAATAAAGGAAAGGAAATAAATCTATACCAAGATGTTTGGATGTGTCTCCATATTAAGATAGTCAGTAATCACCAATGCCACTTGAAATAATGTGGTTCACTATAGTTAATATCTAAGAATATTTCTACCCACGTAATATGGTGTGGCAATTACAATCAACAGTTTTTATGTCAGTTATGAATCGAGTTCATGGTTTCATATGTCTGATGTTATTTTGGCTAGCTGTTGCCATTTTGGGTCTACTTTCTAAATCAAATCGTGATTATGTCAGCACTGGGTGTCATTTTGAAAAGCTTATTAATTCCTCCATATTTAGGAGGGCAATGAGCAAGGCTGCTTACAAATAGAAATGATCCTTGTAATTGTGTCAGCTGAATATTTTATTCAAAAACGTAACTATAAATGTCACCTTATTGGAAGGTATTAGTCAGACTTACTGAATGTAGTTTACCAATTTGTTTTTATAATCAATTACAAGATAGGCTAATTCACAGATAAAATTTTACAAACTGAGGATTTCAGTTTCATTTTCTCCCTCATAACTCATGATTTGTGACTTCCATGGCCACAATTGTCCATCCTAGGTTAACACACATCAAACGAAAAGTCTGCCTCTTGCTCTGTGAATAAAATCACCATTATGAAATGGGAAACACAGTGGCTTTGCTTACTTGTGGATGAATATAGATACCTGAACAAAAAGGCACTTGCTGGCAGCTCGGTGGACTACCACGATCCACAGCCTGTAGCCGAAGCTTAAACAATCTCTTTTTGTCATCCATGGTTTTCAAGCAATAACGATGAATTGTGATATGTAAGTATATCCAACACTGTATACTTCAAGTATGGGTATCAATCATAATGTTGCAGAATCCAAAGAAACCAAATTTTAAATATCTTTCTTCAGGGGATGTGTTTATCATCGTCATCATATTCGGACATCATAATCACTTGGTTCATAACATTGGTCCCGTATGCATTACTGCTTGATCGTAGGTGCCACCATATTTATCTGCGGATTGGCCAGGGTAATATAATAGACCCAATTTCTCTTGGTGTCTGACTGTAATGATGGCTTCAGTCACTCATGTAATTCCACACTAAGGGGGTTATTCTAACTTTGGAGGAGTGTTAATCCGTCCCAAAAGTGACGGTAAAGTGACGGATATACCACCAGCCGTATTACGAGTTCCATAGGATATAATGGACTCGTAATACGGCTGGTGGTAAATCCGTCACTTTTCCGTCACTTTTGGGACGGATTAACACCTCCTCCAAAGTTAGAATAACCCCCTAAATTCCAATTCTACCTCATTGTCGTTTTTTGGTTCTTGCACAATCAAGTGTATCATGTAGGGTACGCCATATTGAAAAGGGCAATAATCCCCTTTAGTACACAAATATCACATGGTTCTGTGAAGTGCTTCAAGGTCTCGCCAGGGTTAGTAAACTCCATATAAATGATAATTCAAGTTTCAGTGTTTAAAATGACAATGCAAAGTTTACCACACATAATTGTATAGCATAGTCTGTGTTAGAGCAAAGTGTATTAATTAAAATGTATTAATGAATGTTTATGTATTTTGAATAATGAATAATGTAGACAAAGATTAATGTAGAAAAATAATGTGCCATTTGAAAATGTGCCCACAGAGAGCGATCACCAAGATTCACGAATGTGCTAATAAAATGAATAGCATATATGAAGTATAGAAAAACGTATTGAAATAACGTAGTAGCATGTCATATTGAAAGATATGACTTGTGTTTTGCATTATATTGTAGAGCTTAACTTAGCCTAAGTCGTGGCCTAGTTTTGCCATGCCTTGTGCAGAAGCTGAATTTTAACCTTAAAATGAAAGATGCTGACAATTCAGACTAACCATGAACTGCTCATTGTTTAAAAAAAAGTGTTTAACTGAAACCTCTGCATGAACCGACAGACAGGAGATGATGGAAACCAGAATGTATCAACTAATGTGTAAAGCGTTCAGAACGTGCTTTCCCATGAACAATAGAGACACTGACTGGAGAAGAAGATGCAACATTTTCGATACATGAGGAGCCGGATGATGAGGATATCGCAAAGTGAACCAATCTGAGAACTTTACAATATTATAATTTATAGATTTGGAGTAATTCAGCAATTGGACAGAGTCATAACTGGTGATTAATAGACCAATAGGGAATTGGGGGATAGTCTGAGTGATATAATGCTGTGACAAAGGGGAGAACAAGGGAGAACAGATGATGATGAGACAGATAGAGAGAGGTGCAAAGGCGATTCCAGATTCTGTCATAGGGCTCAAGCTCTTGAGAACCTGATGTGCTGCTGATCGATTGATGACCTGAAGACGAAGACTGACTTGTTGCTGATCCATTTCGAGGATAGGTAGATATGACAATATGACTGAATTAACTTTTTTGCCTTTTCTTTCTAGGTACCAACTGCTCGGTTTTAATAGTTTATCTCTTAGCTAGATGTTTTCCAAATTTATGCTCTAAACTGTTTTCGCATGAAGGCCCACATGCTGATGCTAATCTGGGTTAGGGGAGGTTTCTACCTTATGACATTGACAAACACAGAGACAAATGATTGACTTGCTTAGCTCTGTTATTCATGTTGACTTATTCATTCCTGATTCAGTCATTGATCTATGCTATTGCTTTAGAATGTACTCTCATGCAAGTTTTAATTAGACTATGTTTTTGGCACCTTTCAATTAATTAGTACGGATTGCTGACGTAAATAAAGTTGAATTAATATTTATGAATTAGCATTGTAACTAATAGGGAATAAAACTACTAAAACGTATTGAGAGTTGTGGTTATTCATGACCGGAGGGTCATGGGGTGTTCTTGTTTTTGATTCATTAATGTTGATGACTAATGTTTATTGAATTGCGTATTAATTATTAGTGTGACTACCATTATCCTAGCTAGGATACTCCATGCAAATCAAAAGGTTCATCGACCTATACGTGTCCCGTTGTAAGTTTACTTACTAAGGACCAGGCATGCTAAAACCTGCATAAATGTCAACTTTAGATTGGCTCAAATACCAATTTGTCTGGAAAATTATCTCAACAAGATTAAAAGTCTTTTGAGACCAATCATGCAAGAACCGTAGAAACAACTATCAATTCACAAGGACATATTTCTTGAAGATATACCTGGGATACACATCAAGTTCAATAGGGGGTGGTTTCAATGGTAAGATGATTTGTCCGGTTGACACTGTAAATAATGTTAGGGTCAAAAAGTCGCCATAAAGATACCTTGGTCAACATGTTCAATTATTTTTAGTGAAGACGTATGATTTGTAACAGGCTTCAAACTGCCTGCTCTTTAAGAATAGGGTTTCTATAACATGAGCTGTTGTTTTACTTTGTGGATAGTCACTTTTTGGACCTTGCTCACGGACTGCACTATTGGCACATGCTGTTGTTAGGCACCTACTTGATGATTTGAAATGGAATACAAATATTCTTTTTTTTAAAAAGAAGTCCTGTCTTGAGTATTTATTACATTTATCAAAAAGATTGACATTTCTAAGGATACAGATTATATATGCATAAAGGTTTCCACTTCAAAGAGTCCTATGGGACTGGTACTTCAGTAATATATAGACCAGAGTCCGGGAGGGCATACTAGATTAGTCTTTGTTATAAGTGACATCTATCCAATAATACTGAGTCACAAATAAGTCTTATATCTTTAGGACATTTGATGAAGTAAGACTTTTAAAGATACAAAGATACTTTCATTAACATAGTGCCCCCTATATTAAGCTTATGATATCTATTTTACAAACCATAAAGGCCTCTGGCATTATTCGGCTAGTTATAATAAGCTATGATGAAAAGGTAGTTGTTAGAAATTGGGTTACTGGTTGACTGGGCTGTGAGCCCAGGTCAAGCAGCAACCACAATCCTAATCAGGGTAAAGCACAAGCAAACCCCCAAATTAACCTATGCTCAACCCCTTGGTAGCTTGACACAGAGCAGTCAAGCAACATATAAAGTATTTGTGCAAAACAATAAAACAGTAAAACAGTGAAATTACGACACAAAGTATCCCACATCAGGTTAGAATAATAGAGCAAGATTGTATAAATAAAACAAGACCAAAACAACACAAATCCAATCAGTAGAACCTGAAGTTATGAATTTGTAAATAATAAACTGTAAAATAGTGCCTAACAGCATAAATAGCCAACCGATGATATCTAGTCGCTGGATATCAGATCAAAGTCAAACATTCAGGCTGACCGTGATGCAGTGTGGGTCGGACACAGTTCCAGATTAGTCCCGCTGAAGGTTTACATTCCCAAGTTTTGTGACAAGAGTCCTGTTCACATTGAGGAAAGTCACTGGGTGCAAGGAAAGTGTTCCTGGCGGTGGTCAGCGTGGCACAAGGAGTTGGCTGGGGGTCGTGGATGGGTGGGCTGATACTTCACATTTGTGGTCCTCCATGGGCGATTGATGCTTGCTGGGTGAAAAGACAGGTTTGCGGTGGCTTGCCCTGCTTTTGGTGCATTGTACGGGCCCGCATGCAGTCAAAGAGTTTAAAAGTGGGGGGGGGGCATGGCTTTCTGCAAATGGAGTCGGATGGAGTCCTAAGAGCTCTAGTGTGCCCGGCTCCATCTGATCCCATCCTGGCCAGGTTTTAAAGAAGTTGAGCCCGGGGTTGAATCCCCATACCCTTAAGAACACACAGCAGACGCTGGGGTTTCTGTAACTGCAGGAGCCACAGAGCACCTTTGTAGGAAAGTACCATTTTGCCTGGCATGTTACCCCCATATTTCACTGTATATATGTTGTTTTAGTCTATGTGTCACTGGGAGCCTGCCAGACAGGGCCCCAGTGCTCATAAGCATGTGCCCTGTATGTGTTCCCTGTGTGATGCCTAACTGTCTCACTGAGGCTCTGCTAACCAGAACCTCAGTGGTTATGCTCTCTCTGCTTTCCACATTTGTCACTAACAGGCTAGTGACTAAATTTACCAATTCACATTGGCATACTGGTACACCCATATAATTCCCTAGTATATGGTACTGAGGTACCCAGTGTATGGGGGTTCCAGGAGATCCCTATGGGCTGCAGCATTTCTTTTGCCACCCATAGGGAGCTCTGACAATTCTTACCGAGGCCTGCCACTGCAGCCTGCGTGAAATAACGTTCACGTTATTTAACAGCCATTTATCACTGCACATAAGTAACTTATAAGTCACCTATATGTCTAACCTTCACCATGGACAATTCCATGCATCCCCAGGTCTCTAGCACAGAACCTGCGTACTGCCAAACTGCCTTTCCGGGGTCTCCACTGCTGCTACTGCCAACCCCTCAGACAGGTTTCTGCCCCCCGGGGCCTGGGCAGCCTGGTCCCAGGAAGGCAGAAGAAAGGATTTCCTCTGAGATAGGGTGTTACACCCTCTCCCTTTGGAAATATGTGTGAAGGGCTGGGAGGAGTAGCCTCCCCCAGCCTCTGGAAACGCTTTGATGGGCACAGATGGTGCCCATCTCTGCATAAGCCAGTCTACTCCGGTTCAGGGATCCCCCAGCCCTGCTCTGGCGTGAATCTGAACAAAGGAAAGGGGAGTGACCACTCCCCTGACCAGCACCTCCCAGGGGACGTGCCCAGAGCTCCTCAAGTGTGTCCCAGACCTCTGCCATCTTGGATTCAGAGGTGTAGGGGCACATTGGACAGCACTGAGTGGCCAGTGCCAGCAGGCCAGCCTCCTACATCTAGCGCCAATGCACTGCCCACACTGAGGAAAATAAAAAACTCTGAGAGCTTGGCATTACATACTCAATGCAATTCCCAGGGTGCCTCAGAGTTGTAACACCTGAGGGTGTCCAAATCTTTCACTCATCACAGGAAGCATGGACATGGCTGGAGCAACAGCCCCAAGCCGGACCAAGTGAGGTATCACTGTCAAAAATGAAGAGTTATCGCCCGCGCTCTCACTGTCCGAGGAAGCTGACCAAAACGATGCCTCCCACTCAGGCAGAGGCACAAAGTGAACAGCGCAGAGTGGTAGAGATGGTGGCATCCATCAGCAGCTCAGGCTCTGGTTCCCCCTCTCCATCCCAGGAAACAGAGGTGGGGGGAGTGTCGAACTCTGATCGTGACTCATCTGACTCTGAGCACTCCAGCATCATCTTGTCAGTCTTTAACTCCAAAACCGCAGATGAACTTGTAGCTATGGTACACACAAATGATTATAAACTAATATCTAGGAATGTCCAGGGCATTCATACCATAACTAAGCACTACAAGGTGTTTTCTAATTTGCTTAGGAGGGGGGATCAATATAGCGCTATTAGAAGAAAAGCATTTGACAGCGAAAAAAGGAGCCACCCTCCAATGACGCTGGAGGAGCCAAGTCCATTATACAGCTTACTCTGTATTTGCTCATGGTACCCTGATATGGATCAGAGCTGGACTCCCCTTCCAACACGTGAAGTCAATTGTAGTTGTATTGGGTAAACTAAATGGGAAAGATACCACTATCATGAACATGTATTGCCCAGACATAGATCCCAGTGCATTTCTAGAGTGGCTCTTGTCACAGCTGACCCCTCTTATAACCCAAAATATTATACTTCTGGGGGACTTTAATTGTATTGCAAACCCTGACCTGGATTGCTCCCACTTCCCATTGCGCGACTCCTCGATACACCCCTCGGCCCGAACATTCCCAGATTGGCAGGAAAATTGCGGCCTCCGAGACTTCTGGCACTGCAAGCACCCCCACACCAGAGACTACTCCTTTTCTTTCCCTACTTCATGAGCTTCATGTTAACCTTGACACCTTCCTGTGCTCCACTGATACTCTTTCTCATATTCAAGAGTTAGAATACCTTCCCGCACCTTTTCAGACCACAACCCAGTCATACTCCATTTGAATTGGCACAAGTCACCCTCAAAGATCCCTACCTGGAGACTAAAGACCAAATCTTTAGAAGACCCCCTGTTTCAGGAGAAAATTGGGACCTACTTCACTGAAAATGAAGGATATGCCTTTTCTCCACAAGTGGAGTGGGACGCATTTGAAGTGGTTATCTAGACGCTTGCTTAGCCGAATCATTGGGGGTTTGCTCCACCATACTTCGAGATCTTGCTGCTGTGGAGTCACGCCTCAGGACGACAGAGGTGAAACGTACAGAAAACCCAGATTTGCCAAAGAGCAAGTTGTGGAGCATGTTGAACTTTTCTGCTCATTCGAATGTAGGGCTTACATGGAACGATCCCATGCTGAATGAGACCACACTAGTCGCTTGGTAGCTTGTCTAGCTAATCCGACTAGAAGAGGAACACCCATAGTGGAGCAAACCTCCCAAGCGGGAGATGTCCTACACACCCTGGCTGATACCAGTTTCACGTTCTACTCTAGTGATCTTTATACAAGCAGGATAGTACCTGATGATACAGCCCAGCCCATGTTCCTGACATCGGTTGTTCTTCCCCGCATCATGGTAGAGAATGTGTAGGGGTTGGGAGCTAATGTTACCTTACCAGATTAAGGGCCTGGCACATAGTAAAACTCCGGGGTCTAATGGCTTGCCACTTGAGTTCTATGTTACATACGCTGCAGATTTGGCCCCAAAATGAGTGGAGCTCTATAACAGGGCGAAAGCTGCTGGAAGTCTGCCACTGTCTACCACAGAGGCACTAGTCCTCCCCTGTCTACCACAGAGGCACTAGTCATCCCCTTATTAAAACCAGGAAAGCCTGTGCATAACGTTAATGACATATAGGCCACTCTCATTGTTAAATGTCGATTAGAAAATATTAAGCAAAATATTAGCTACCTGCTGCTTCCATTTATGAAAAAGGTAATACATCTGGAACAGGCAGGTTTCACCCCAGGACGTAAAGCTGCCATCAATGTGAGATGATTGTTGGTGCTCCTGGAGGCCACCACCTGGGACAGAGATAGAGCAACCGTATTGGCTGTAGACATTGAGAATGCATTTGACAGACTAGAGTGGAACTACCTATGCAACGTCTTCATCCTGCCCCAGAAGGACCGAAGAAATCTCCAGTGGGGTGACGGAGTCACTCCCCTGCTCCAGCAGGCGCCTTACAAGATGATGACCGGTACCCTTGGACTCCTCTCACAGCAACGAGCATGCTCTGACGCAATTTGGAGGAAGGAAGACCTTGCCTTCCCAGAGAGGGATGGTACCCCTGTGTACTGCGTCTCCTTCACCTCCTGAGGCTTCTGTGCACTATTTGCAAAATTCCTTCATGCACAGCCTGGCCCAGGTCCCCAGCACTCCATCCTGTGACGCTCAACTTGCTGAGTTGTTCTCCGGTGGTGTGGGACCTTCCTTTGTTGTGCTGCATCAACCGCGTCTTGCACCTCCTTTGTCCCCATGTCCTGGGACCTCTGGGGTGCTGACTGGCAGCCTGAGGGCTCTCTAAAGTGCTGAGAGCCCCCTCTTCCTTCTCAGACAGAGCTGAGGACCCCAGGTCCCTCCTGAGTCCATCCAGTGCCATTTTGATGTAAAATGCACTTTTGTCATAGCCAAGGCTTGTTGGTGACTTCCAACCCGAAATTACATCTGCAACGATCTTCACGTCGTGGGACATCCTTTGCAGTTACCTAGAAAAAAATATTCATATTTTCTAAAAACAGACTAGCTTACAGGCAAATTTGTGAATGAGTAAGAAATCATGGAAAATTGTCACATGTAACATAAACTGACATTTTTCCATCATTAAAAACATATTTTTTAATATGTTAATATCACATTTTTAACCATTTGTCTGATAATTTTGATCCTTTTGTCTCCTATGTTTAATACTGATTGTTCGAAAAGTGGAATCACAATTGTAATTTTTGAAAACATTCCGTGTCATAGGTGCTTTTGATGCAATGTCACTTGC
Source organism: Pleurodeles waltl (assembly GCF_031143425.1). Lineage (NCBI taxonomy): Eukaryota > Metazoa > Chordata > Amphibia > Caudata > Salamandridae > Pleurodeles > Pleurodeles waltl. The sequence continues at coordinate 730,573,462 of NC_090443.1, forward strand.
AATATGGGGAACTTAACAACCTTCACAGTTTTTAAGAATTATCGCTCTTAATACAACTTAGATTTCTCCCCTGTTTGGTACAACTGTCTCTTATAAAATGACACAAACAAAAGAATGTTACAATGATTTTAAGCAGGCATGTGCCTGCTCCAAACAGTCCCCTGTAAATGAAAAATATAATGGTATCATTTGTAACAAATTATTACAAAAAAACACATCATGGTACACCTTCTGCAAAACCTACACCTTCAAGAATACTTCTTGTGCATTGGTCATTTGTCACCCCTAATGGTGAAGCCAAATCTTATTGCTGTAAAACAAAATTAGTTATTTGAAAAGAAAATTAAAAAGTAACCCTTTAAGCTGCTGTCTGACCTTTAAAGGCCCATCAAGGTGGGGATAGGCGGCTGCAAGTATGCAGGCCATGAAAGGGGTCAGGGTGTGGCACGCACTTCCCATGTTAGGAGGACTGGCTGAGCTGGACTTCAGCTGACATTTTCGTCTAGCATCATAGGTCCTTCGAGCATTTTTTGTGGTGAACGCTGCCCTGTTGGTAGACCCTCAGATTCTGCATCTTCTTGGCAATGACCTTCCATATCTCCTTTTTCTGATGGGAGTTGGCCTGTGTGGATCCACAAAATGAAAAGAGCACAACATTTTAGTGACTTATATTTATTTATTTGTATAAAACACATTCGAGAAATCAGTCCCAAACGTGCTAAACATTTAATCAGCATATTGTTTAATTATTTTTATTTGTGTTTCTATTAATTTAACAACATTTTAAAAAACACATTTGTAGTAACCTGCTGAGTTACTTTATCCCTTCTTGTGTCTTTATATTACTGATCCAGGCCAGTGACAATATCTAGGCTGAGTCATTTGTCAAAATCTCAAAAAGTTACAAGAAACCTTTTTTTGGTATGTAAAATTATATATGATAATTCAATTATTGAATATATATTCAAGTTTGAATTAAGATTTTACAGTTTTACAAAAACATCACAAAATTAACTACACAGCAAAAAAGTATTTAAATCCTTCAAACACACAAAACATACTAATGTTGTGGTGTTGTATATTTAAAACGTATTTCAAAATACCCACTATAAATTCCTATCTATTTAAAAATAAACAGAAACTTAATTTCAATCACTGCACCTCACTCAGGAACCAAACAAGACATTCTAGCCTGTGGTTAAAAAAGGTGAAAGTTACTCAAACTTAAATTGCCAGTTTAAACATGTACTGTTCCTCTGGTGAGCCCTGCAGCTTGCTGTACAGGAACAGGACCTCATCAGCCAGCATCTCCAGCTCTTCTTGCAAAAGGTTTGGGGCCCTGACTCCTGATTTACTAGGCATTGGAGCTCCCAGAGTCAGTAAACAGCATCAAAAGTAGAGGAAGAGTTGGTCTTGGTACTGTTAGGAGGCAAGTGAGCTTTTTTTGGACATCACATACATGTACACAATGTGTGAGACCATCGGAAATGGACACTTCCATTGCCTTTCATACATTCCAATCACATATATTAGCCTTCACTGTGTCCATCATGGAGTTGCACACCCACTACCCGGTCGCCTTCCACCAACTTCCATCTACTTGTAAATGTTCTAACAGCGAAGTCAGGCACCCGTGATTTTACATAGTCCAATAGTGTGGTGTCAAAGTTATGTGCATCCCAGCAGTCAAAATGGTGCCTAGTTTTCATAAATATACAAAGTGTTAAGATGATTGCATTTATTTTTTTTAAATGTATTATGTTGTGCATTACGGTGGTAAAATGTGATATTTGCATTTTGTTTTTACACTTCCGTTGATGGAATTGTAAATAATAAAACATTTTAAATAATGAAATGTGAAATTAATTAATTAAGCATTTCTAATTTTTATTTTCTTAATTAATATACATGTCAAAAACGAAATATAAAAAATATATTCAAAAATAACTGTTGTCTAAAAATGTGCTGAACAAAACTAATTAACATAAATTAATGTTGGGCTCATGTAATAATTTGTTTTCTAAAATAAAAACAATTACATTGTCAAATGCAGACATATGAATCAAATAACAGTGAGAAGACGATGGCCTTCAGTCATGAGAGCATTTCCAGACCTTGCAACCAAGAAAGAACGGGATATAATCAAAAAATTAAAATGTAATAGGCAAACTATTATTGTTTTATTTCAGAACCCAGTTATCTTTTGACAGTACGTATAGGAGGAACATTATGGGCAACACAAACACAGCTGTGTGTGTTGTGATGCAAAAGGCCTTGTTTCACCTTTCATCTTTTAATATGAATAGAATTGTATGAGAGAAGTATCTAATTTATTAATAAAGATATGTTAACTTGACAAAGTTTATCTGTACATTATTTTTCATTTACAATTCATTGATTCATGAAAATGTGAATGATGAACATATGGTTTACACATTTTTATTTACAACTGTGTCAGGAAATACAACAGGTTTTTAAATGTCTTATTTGTAAAGTTCATACACAAGTAAAAAAAAGATTGTGATGGCATACAATTTTTGGTGCAAGTATTCATCATGATAAGGGGCAGTTACATTAAAAATAACAATTAAAACGTTGCTTTGAAAGTTTTAATACATAGGCCTTTATTTAAACTTAATAAGTAAATGAATAAACACATATGCAATACATCTTATAATAAATTAGATTATTTAAATTAAAAAAAAATACAGAATGTGCACTAGGCAAGGAAAATTGTTACATAAATAAAAATATGAAATTATTTCAGTTTAGGTCTAACATTGATTTTACATATATTTTTAAGCAAAACATTTTTCCTTGTCTAGTGCAATTACTATAATATTAAATTTAAATAAATCTAAAAATGTGCACTGCATATGTTTATTTTTTGATCTTATATGAAAAATGAGAAAACACACCTGTATGAACATGTTATGAATATTGTTTAATGACATATTTTGTGTAAGTGTCCATTACCATGAAGGAAGCTTGCACCAAATTTGAAATGATGAAATTATTTTCATACAGGTGTATTTCTATTATGTCTTAAATGACAACATTACACACATATGCATTACACATTTAAAAATACATTACCTGTAAGACATATTTGAAAATGCATGAGTCCAAAGTAAATATAAACAGACGATTCACATGACAACAAGTGGGAAAAAAGCTTACCTTTGATTTCAGCGACATTGGGGTTAATTTGCTTCATGGTCAAGTAGCAGCAGCAAAGAAAGAACTTGTACAATCTGGTTCATGATGGAAGTGGAAGAAATAAAAAAGGTACATTTCTACCTCTCTATGAGGAATACACAAAGCCCAACGTCCAACAACATGCAGTCATGTGATCATAGACAGGCTGCACAAACCATATGCAAAGGCAAGAAAATTCCAACTTTCTAAAAGTGTCATTTTCAGAATAGCAATTTAAAATCTGACTTCAACATGAACTAGGATTTTAAATTAGGATTCCAGAGACACCAAACATGAACCAGTTATATCTTCCAGTATTATCCTGTAAGAGAGATAAGCCTTGTAGTAGTGAAAAACAAATGTAAGAGTTTTTCACTTCCAGGACATGTAAAACTTGAAAGAACATGTTCAACTTTTTAAATACATTTCACCCAGGCATGTCGGCTGCCCAGGGCCGACCCTAATGGGTAACTTATATGTATTAAAAAAGAAGGCTTAGGCCTAGCAAAAAGTGAAGTTTGCATATCGAAATGCTAGTTCAAAACTGCCCACACAGTCTCTGCAATTTTAGTCCTAAGGCTTAAGACATGTTTAAAGGGTTACTTGTGGGTTGCACAATCAGTGCTGCAGGCCAACTAGTAGCATTTAATTTACTGGTCCTGGACCCATGTAATGCACTTTACTAGAAATGTACAAGAAAATTAATATGCCAATTAGGTAATAGCCATTATTACCATGTTGTGAACCGAGATCACAAACACTTTGGCACTACTTTTTAGTGGTATAGTGCACAGAGACCTATAGCTAACAAAAACAATTCAGCAAAAAAGTAGAGGAGGGAGGCAAAAGGCTCGTGGATGACCCCGATGAAATGACTATTTCCAACAGTAATCACATTTTTAAATAGAATGAGTGTTGCTGACAGCCAACTATAAATATCTAAAATATGATAGTATTGGATTGTTCATTACATGATGAGATAAAAAACATGCCCAACATTATTGAGATCATTTTACAGAAAAATTAATATATGTGCCAGGATATAGTTGAAATTTATGCTGAATAAACTTTACAATTATGCTCTGGTAATATTTCCTTTTGCAATTTTAAATATTGTGGGAACAATTTGTTTTTTTCTTATAGTAAAGTTGATCATTACCCGTTGTACTGTATGACAAATTTCAACATGATACACATGCTATTGCAGGAACAAAACACAGATTATGATGCATACTTAGATTTTAGTGTGTGGCATTATAGTAGTGCCTAAACACATCATGCATTATGAAGGTTTGCATTATGAAGGAAGTAATCATGAAACAGACTCATGAAAATATTGAACTACTATAATATATTAGTTATGTCTATGTTTGGTACTTACTTAAGAGAAATGTGGCAAACTTTATCATATTAACCTGGTGCCTAATAAATATGGTGGTACACACATTCGCCCAAAAGCAGGCAAAGCTACCTCATTACACATGTCAATATGGTACTAACCATCACACATGACCTGTGAGTGGCACCTCCTGTTTGTATCAGTCACACAACATGGAGCAAGAGGCACATTTTTTGATTTATTTGTGTTGGCTCACAACCAACAGTTCTGGTCATGGTAAACATACATTGTGCATTAAGAGGGAAGTAAAAAATGAAACTGAAATATACAACTATTCAAATATTATTATTTATTAATTAGGCTAATTGGTGAACTGCGTTATATAAGCTTGACTAATCCCTTTCGAATATGGCTGTAGCGTTCTCCCCAGCCTGGGTACGTGCTAATGAATATGCCACACACAGAGCTATGTATTACATGTCTTTATTCTTCAGAGTGTAACAACGAAATCCACATTTTAAACTTGCATTCACTGCCCTACGTTCTAACACTTATGTCATCATGCTATGGACTCTTTCAGGATTCAAAAAGGTTCCATAATTAATTCTCCCAAGACACAACATCTCCCGCTCTGTTAAATAATTTTTTTTTTTTTTTTACAACACATGAATATTATAATTCTTCACTGAGGTCCTCATTATAAGTTTGGCCCCTTTGAGTCAGAAGTCTACTACTCTGATTCTCTGCCCACTGGCCTCTATTAACAGTGTTTCTGCCTGCTGTTCCAGCTGGAAACTCCCCGCTACATTGACACAGGCTTGTAATCGAGCCAGCAGCAATGTTGCGGTGCATCAGGTGCGACAGAACCTGTCGCGCTTTTCACTGTCTGTAAATCAGGCAGTGAAAAGCGTGACGGGGCTGTCCACGGATCCCATGCACTGCCCATGTCAAGTGCATGGGCAGTGTAGGGGGACCCATTGGGCCCCCGGCACCTTGTCTCTGCCAGCCTTAGCTTGGTGGTGGAAAAGCTGGCAGACACAGGAGTCTTAATCCCCAGGGCATATTTAGACTGCATGCACTGCCAGGCTGGTGGTCGACCAAAAAGTGGCAGTGCCAGCTTTCCCCACGGTCGTAATGTAGAGGTTGGACCACCACTTTGCAGTCTTAAGATCCCAACACTTGTAATGAGGGCCAGAAATTTAGGAATCAATAATCGGAGTCTCCATGATCTGCCTTGGTGATCTAGGAGAAATGACCGTCTGCGATTCTCTGATCTAGTATCTTCATTGACATTAACTTCTGACAAGCATTGAGCTATCAGTTTGAAGTGAGAGAGATCTCACATGATAGATTTTCATAGACCTTCAACTATTACCACATGCCCTTTGCTGGTTACAACTTGAAATTGCTCAGCATCAAAAGGAAAATCAGATTTATGTTGTTGTGGCTGATAAGCACTCAGGGGGTTATTCTAACTTTGGAGGAGGTGTTAATCCGTCCCAAAAGTGACGGAAAAGTGACGGATTTACCACCAGCCGTATTACGAGTCCATTATATCCTATGGAACTCGTAATACGGCTGGTGGTATATCCGTCACTTTACCGTCACTTTTGGGACGGATTAACACTCCTCCACAGTTAGAATAACCCCCTCAATGTCCTAGCTTGAAAACATTCTTTGCATGTCACATATTTTCAGCATAGGCCTTCATTTTCTGCTTATGACTCAAGTCGGTTGAACATGTCTCAGCATCAGTTTTGGATCTGATGTTGGTCCATTGAGATAACTTTGTCATTATGGCTCAACCTGACCATCAGTGTTGTAGGGTTTTCATGTGTATTTGAGTGAAGAGTTGAAAGGCAAGCTCGTAGAGTGTAATTCAAGACAGTCTTGGGGGTGAGCTTCTGTAATGCAGCATGCTGAACAGCTTTCTTCAACGTACTCATAAAACATCCAATGAGGCAGTCAGCCTGTGGCCAAAGAGGTGTGCTTCTCTGATGCTTCACAATAAGCAAATTTAGGAAGTCTCTGAATTCTCTGCTATTAAAAGGAGGCCCATTGTCAGTTTTCAAAATCATAGGAATGCCCAATGCCGCAAAGATACTATCTAATCTCTCAATAACTGTGTCCAGAGTGATAGACAAGAGATCTTCAACTAATGGGAAGCAATTGTTTTCGTCCATAATGACCATCAAGTGATGTCCATTATCAAGCGGACTGAGAAACAGCAATTCTTGGGCTTCTCTGACATGTTCAAGAGGTGTAGAGCAGTTTTGGAGGACAGGCAGTTAAACAGATGGCAGGTTTCTAATTATTTTTCAACTCATTCATAGAGATGAGGAAACCAGACTCGATCATAGAGAGCTCGTTTAGTGACAACAATTCCACATTGTCCCTCATGAGCCACTTCAATCACTTGCTGTCACGGCTTTCCGGAATTACAATTCTTGAACCACTAAGGATAATTCCTCTTGTGTCACTGACAGTTCATCTTTAGCATTTTGGTACTTCTGAAACTTACTGTTACTGGTAAGAGGTTGAGTATGTTGATTCCAGGACTGATGGGTAATAATGTCTTTCAATTTCAACGTCACTATTTTGGCCCATGGCAGTGACAATTTGTTCCAATGAAATGGCCCCTGGTATGTTCTATTTCACTATGAGATTTATGTAGGCTTCTGTAGTCTTAGATGGGGTACCTGGATATGGTATAGGCATTCTTGAGAAGTAGTTGGCAGGGTTTCGTTCTTTTCCTGGATTTTGTAGACTTGTGTAGTTGTACTCTGCAATCATAGACCCCAATGTTCAATTCATGGAGGCATCTTAGCTTTTGGATTGCCAAAGATGGTCAACAATGCTTGATGATCCGTCACAAGCGTTAAAGGTTTTCCATACAGGAATACATGGAAATGTTCACAAGCCCACATCTCAGCAAGACTTTCTTTTTCTGGTTGTGAATAAGCACATTCAGCCTGGGACAAATTCTTATTTGCATAGGCCACAATATGTCTTTGAGCACTCCGCTGTCCACTGTGTTGTGCTAGAATAGCCCCTAACCAAATTGGGCTAGCATCAACAACAACTTCAGAAAGTAACTCTGGATCAAAATATGCCATTTCAGTGTTTTTTTCAATAGCTTGTTTAATGCTCCTAAAATTCTGCTTGCATTCATGTGACCACTGAAACAGAACATTCTTTTTCATCAACTCTCTCAGTGGAACACTCATGGTACAAAATCTTGTATATATCGTGAACAGTGACTGGCCATGTCAAGGAATAAACACAACATTGAAACACCATGTGCGGACTGGCAGTTGACAATGCTTGTGCCTTAGCTGGATCAGATATCATGCCTCCATCTGAAAATATATGAATTTTAGCTTTGTCTTTTTAAAATCACATTTTTCAGAATTTAGCACTAAACCAGCATCAGCAAACAAACAGCACACTCGTCATAAAGCTTTGTTATGTTCCTTCTGTGTAGCTCCGAAAACCAATATGTCATCATTATACTTGAAAGCATTTAAAACAGGTTGTATGATACATCTAATGATGTGTTGAAAAATCTCTGCAGCTGATGACACACCAAAGCTTAGACTTTTGAATGGAAACAGACCAGTGTGCGTAGAAACGGTTGTAATGTACCTGCAATTCTCCTTGAGTTCCAACTGATGATATCCTTTGTTTAAATCAAGGTGAGAGAAGACTTTCACATTGTTCAAATGTGTTATCATGTCAGCAATGTGCAGGCCTTTCAATTGCCTTGCTCACTTGCCACACGTCCATGGAGATGCGTACAGCAACTTCACTGTCATTTTTTAACACTAACACTATGAGAGAAACCCATGGCTTTGGACCACCAGAACACTCAGTAATATCATGCTTAAGTAGTGATTCAAGCCCCTTTTCAACTGCTTTATTTAAATGAAATGCAGTTCTTCTATGTCTCTGAGCAACAGGTCAAACATCTTAATCGATTTTTTGTTTTGTTTGAATATGTTTATCGTAATTAAGTTGTTTTCTTGTTTGATTGTTACATAGTAAATTACAGCGAAGCGTCATAGACCACACATTCAACAGTACGTCAAATAGTTACATGACATGCAATTGTGATGGTATTACCTCACATAGGTGCTCATATATGATAAACAAACAGGTTGAGGCAATAAACATTGTGTACATGTGTCTGCTGTTACTTTTTCCCTCTTTTTCCTCTTCCATTCACATGCCATGATCAAAATAATTGAACAAAAATATGTACGCATTATATATCACAAATACAAAATTGAAACAGTACTTTATTGAAAGAATAAGGCAAGGGAAAGAAGGGTGAATCATTAACAATGTCAACTCAAGCCTGTGGGGCCCACGCTCGCTACTTCTCAGTCCTGCTATATTCTTCTGTGTATGACAACAATTCATGTGAGGGGGATTTGTGTTCCATTCGAGGGGTTGGATGTTATCAGAGGGTTAGGTGTTGCATGGAGGTGTGAAGGCTAAGGTATTTCTGGTGCATCTGCACTGGCTGTGCTGGGGTCTGGTGTGTGGACCAGTGTATGTGGGTTGCATGGCAGATTTAAAATCGACGAATATGGTGTCCCAATTTGCAGAGTTGGGATATTTGTGAAGACTTTTGGTGTCTTCTTTGTGCAAGGCCATGTTCGACATTTGCATCTATGTGATGGTGGATAGGACCCAGACTGCAAATGCAGGGGGCGTGGGTGATTTCCATTTTCTGCTAATCAAATGCTTGGCTAGCAGTACACCCAAGTCTGTGAAGCTGGAGGTAGCCCTTTACCTTTTGTCCCTGTGTTTCAGTCCCAGGAGGCATGCCTCCCAAGAATTCAATGGGGGATGGCCCGTGAAGTCAGATAGGTGTGTGATGACCCTTGCCTGTACTGGTTTACGGTCGAGCAGGCCCACAGCATGTGAAATAAGTCTGCATCCACCAATTTTCAATGCGGACAAGATGCATCCATGCAGGGAAAATAACAGTTAAGTATAATGTACAATTGAATGAGCCAGAGGCGAGCGTTCCATGGGACACGAACAGGCCTTTCCAATATGGCAGACCATTCCTTGTCCATGCAGGGGTAAATCATGTCAGTTTCCCAACATCGGCACAGCCGTGTGTGCTGTGGCAGTGCATGTGTGTGCAAAGAATCAACAAGCAAACGGGTTAGGTGTCTGCCTGTCCCCATCTCATGGAAATATTGTAGTGTAACATGTGTTGGCTGTTCCTGTGTCAGATTGCCCCCGCTTGCATCCCAGTGCACCAATTAGTGAGTTATATATGAGAAAGTGACCTGGAAGAGCCCCTCATCCTCCACCAGGGATTCGAATGGGATGAGTGTTCCATTTCGCTATAACTCCCCCAAGGTGTAGAGACCCACCTCACGGCAGGGGGCTAGCTCTGAGGTGGACGTGACCTGGTTACCCCTGGGAGTACCCAACAGCACCATCACCAAAGTATATGGGATTGTTGAACTGGTGACAAAAAGGATTTGGTGAAAGCATTGGTACGCTACATGTATGGGCATATGTGTAGACGCCAATACCCTTGAGAACAGATGAAATAGATGAAGGATGGTGATTAGAGTTCAGGACAGTGTGTCTGAGGCAGTGTCAGAGGTCTGTTGGCCTGCCAGCCATTTGGCCACATATTGGAGCTGGGATGCCAGATAGTAGTGTTCAAAGTTCAGTACCACTAGGCCGCCTCCATCAGTGGGTAAATAAAGTTTTGAGAGTGCGACCCTGCAGCGGGAGTTATGTCAAATGAAATTCCTCATCAATGATTCTAGTGAACGGAAAAAGGGGTGTGAAATGTAAAGTGGCAGGTTGGCAAAATAATATAAAAGGCGAAGGAGCATTACCATTTTGATGAGAGCTACCTGACCAGCAACCAATAATGGCAATGCTTTCCAGAAGGTGATCTGTGATCATAAAGGTGTCATTGCGTGAGTGAGATTCCCATCAAAATGGTCCTCAGATGAATGGTATATTGGAATGCCTAAATACCGGAACATGGTCGGCTGTCATGTTATTGTGACTCTGCTAAGGTGGTGTCCGGAGTTATGGGTATAAACATGAAGAAAAAAAAAATCGTCCAGTTAACCTTTAGCCAGGAGAGGATGATGAATCTATTCAGTATCAGGGCCACTGACTCTGGGATTGCACTCACACCCCTGAAATACAGGAATAAGTCATCAGCGTGCAGGGAGACAACGTGGACTCCGTCTCCCAATGGTATTCCCCAGTCCATTCCCTGCAAGCGTAGGGTAAGAGTGAGTGGTTCTATTGCTAGTGAGAAGAGCAGTGGGAAAAGTGGGCAACCCTGGCACGTACCTAGGTGTATATCAATCAGGTCAGTGATGAGGGTGCCTGTTATGACCCTGGCGAGTGGTAGGGTGTACAGTAGTTTCACAACTTTGATAAAGTAACACCCCAGGCCACATTGTGGCAGCCTCTCAAATAGAAGAGCCCACTCCAGTGATTCAAAGGTTTTCTCCAAGTCCAGTACTAGGCATCCAGCCCAAGGTCATTGGCGAGGAGTGTGTTCCAAAACTCGTAAGAACCTCCGCAGGTTGAGGGAGGTACTATTGGCAGGCACAAACCCATTTTGGTCCGGGTGTCAGAGTCACCAGATCCTCGGGGTCTGTGCACACTCCCAACACTTCCACCACAAGACAGCTCCAGTACTCTGATTAGATGTATCACAGAGTCTAAGAGAGTCCAAGTGGGGAAAAGGGGATTAAGAAGGGAACAGCTGGGAAGGAGACCTGTGGGAAGCAAAAGGTTAAAACACACAAGCATAAAAAATAATCTCTCATGAAAACAGTACTATACTATGACTCTAAGCATCATCACTCTGAATACATTAATAACCTTAAGAATGAATCTTATAAAGACTAGACTTTTTTGATGACTAAATACCTGTGGGAGAAAACAAGAGGAGTTAAATATAACTTTCAGATTCAAGTACTTTCTTTAGCATGAATATCAGGAAAACTATCTGAGTAAATTCTGATCCTTTGTATAATTCTTATTTTAAGAATGCATATTAGGAACACACGACATTTCATCTAGAACTTTGGACTTCTTTGTTCTCTCTAAATGTTGAAACATGAATTGCATACATAGTAGATTTCCACATGGGTATTTAAACCCCATAGAAGGATTGAGCGCCATGAATAACACCACATAGATTCAAGGAATAAATCATGTGGCTTGTCAACTCAAATACTTCCAAGTAAATGCCTTAGAATGGTAGCGCACAATGAACAACATGAATAAAGCACGAGGAAAGAATTGCGCGTCTTGCCGATTCGAAATCCACCATGTAACTGTCAAAAAATGGTAGCGTACAATGAACAACATGAATTAAGCATGAGGAAAGAATTGCGCGTCTTGCCGATTCGAGTGCCACCATGTAACTGTCAAGGAATGGTAGCGTACAATTAATATCATGGATTAGAACACAAGGAAAAGAATTGCGTGTCTTGCCGATTCGAGTGCCACCATGTAACTGCCAAGAAATGGTAGCGCACAATGAATATCATGAATTAGAACACAAGGGAAAGAATTGCACGTCTTGCCGATTCGAATGCCACCATGAAACTGCCAAGGAATGGTAGCGCACAATGTATATCAGGAATTAGTACACAAGAAAGGAATCGCATGTCTTGCCGATTCGAATGCCACCATGAAACTGCTAAGGAATGGTAGTGCACAATGTATATTATGAATTAGTACACAAGAAAAGAATCGCGCGTCATGCCGATTCGAATGCCACCATGAAACTGTTAAGGAATGGTAGCGCACAATGTATATCATGAATTAGTACACGAGAAAAGAATTGCGCGTCTTGCCGATTCGAATGCCACCATGAAACTGGCAAGGAATGGTAGCGCACAATGTATATCATGAATTAGTACACAAGAAAAGAATTGCGCGTCTTGCTGATTCGAAAATGCTGTAATGGAAAAGTCCAAACACACATTCACACACGCAAGAGCAAATTATTTTAGCAAGAAAAAATTAGGCCCAAGAGTTCGAGTGTCATTGATACGGAGTCGGGGGCCCAGCCCAACCTCTGTCTTACCGCCCTGATCAAGAATCACCCAACAAGTGAAAGGGTGAGGCCTGGAAAATCAAAGTAGGCCACTGGAACAGGAGCTCAGGAAGTTGCTGCTGCTCTGCACCGGGACCTCTGAATAGTGAGCACGTGGAGCTGGGCTGGCTCCCTTTTATAGAGTCTTGGCCCAGCCCACAACCACACCCAGGCATGATGCAGGGAAAGCTTCTAGAAGGCCCTGGAAAGGGACCACACCCTGACTCACCCTGAAAGCTTGCAGCAATACATTGCAAATGGACAGTATTTATAAGCACCTTAAAAATGATTCTTCAGGATTGAATTCTACAATGCAAAAGGTTAAACAATAATATATCATCACAATGCATAAATTACATTATCTTGAGAGTGTTGGGTTTTTGCATACTGGTTGCCCGTAGAGCGCGCACTGTCCTGGTGTTGCCACCGGGTGGACAAATGTTGGTACCAATGGTGCCAATCTATCAGCCTGTATCTTGACTAGTACCTTGTAGTCCGTATTAAGTAATGCCAAGGGCCTATTTGAGCCAAGTGCAATAGGGTCCCTGTCTGGTTTAAGGAGGGAGATTAATAGTGCTTCCTGGAGGGTGGCGGGGATGCACGAGGCAGTTAGAGACTCATCATATAGTTTTTGCAATTGGAGGCCAACTGTAATGCAATCGTTTTGTAGAATGCAGTTGGTAAGCTGTCAGGCCCAGGGGTCTTACCTGCTGCAAGTGTGTCTATGGCATTTTAAATCACAAAAGATGTTATAGGATCATCAAGCTCTGCTCTCTGTTTCCGAGTGATCTGGGGTAAAACCACAATGGAGATGAATGAATCTATGTCTCCCATAGTTGCGGCAGACACTGACTGGTACAGGGTGGTGTAGTGCCAGGTCAGTTTGCTGTGTATTTATTGCTGGGTGTGAAGTAGGGTTCCCGGGCCAGCCTTCAGTTTCAGTATAGGATGTCACAACTGGTCCTGGTGTACAAGCCACCCCAGTAATGAACCAGCCTTGTCAGCTCTGGCGTGTGCTCTAGCAGAATGAGCCTTGTAATTGAGGCATAGCAGTCTCTCCATCAACCTGGCATGTTCACGCTACACTGCCACGAGGAGGAGGAGGCCTGTTGGCTTTTGTATTGCCTGAGCTTCATGATGCAGGAGTATATCAGTGGCCCTGATATACACCTTGAGGGCCATATTTATACTTTTTGACGCAAAACTGCGCTAACGCAGTTTTGCGTCAAAAAAATTAGCGCCGGCTAACGCCATTCTGAAGCGCCATGCGGGCGCCGTATTTAATCAATGACGTTAGCCGGCGTTAGCCGGCGTTAGCCGCCGGCGCTGCCTGGTGTGCGTGGAAAAAAACGACGTACACCAGGCAGCGCCGGCGTAGGGGGATATGGAGCTTGGGCGCCAAAAAATGGGGCAAGTCAGGCTGAGGCAAATTTTTCGTCTCAACCCGATTTGCGCCATTTTTTTCGACTCCCAACCCCCATAGAAATGACTCCTGTCTTAGCAAAGACAGGAGTCATGCCCCCTTGCCCAATGGCCATGCCCAGGGGACTTCTGTCCCCTGGGCATGGTCATTGGGCATAGTGGCATGTAGGGGGGCACAAATCAGGCCCCCCTATGCCACAAAAAAAAAAAAAAACCTACCTGAACTTACCTTAATGTCCCTGGGATGGGTCCCTCCAGCCTTGGGTGTCCTCCTGGGGTGGGCAAGGGTGACAGGGGGTGTCCCTGGGGGCATGGGAGGGCACCTCTGGGCTCCTTCAGAGCCCACAAGTCCCTTAACGCCTGCCTTTTCCAGGCGCTAAAAAACGGCGCAAAAGCGGCCGTACGTCATTTTTTTTGACCCGCCCACTCCCGGGCATGAATTTTGCCCGGGAGTGTAAATACGGCGCACATGCCTCAGAGTCAATTTTTTAGACGGGAACGCCTACCTTGCATATCATTAACGCAAAGTAGGTGTCCACGCAAAAAAATGACGCAAACTTCATGGACTTTGACGCTAGACGCGTCTAACGCCAAAGTATAAATATGGAGTTAGTTTTGCGTCGGAATTGCGTAAAAAAAAACGACGCAATTCCGGCGCAAACAGAGTATAAATATGCCCCTGAATGTGCCTTATTCAGAAAGCCTAGATGTTGCTGTTTCCAAGTTGGTTTCAAAATATTTGGTAATGGCAGTGTCAACCGACAACCAGAATGGTGGGCCTTCCAGTGCTGCAGGCTGTGACCTCCAGGTGGGAATGGGGAGTGTGCCTGAGTCCTAGTTGATCTATAGGTGTTGCTGATTATGGTTGGAGTTTGTGCAGCCCTAGTAGTCAATTTGCATGACTAACGGGATCAGGTCGAGGGTTTCAACTATCCTGTTCGTGTGGATGTGCAGGTTGTGTGGGGCAGGGAATGAGGAACACACCCTTGTGCAGATGGTACACAGGCACCAGATGTCTGCCAAGTGCCAGTGTCACAGCCAGTCTGCTAGTGCCTAAGCATTGGGCGTAGCAGAAGTGTGAGGTAGTGGTGGGAATGAGCAACATATGCTCAGTAGATTACTGTAGGTCCCTCCCAGGACCCAGGGGATCCCGATTCATTCAGAGAGTGCTCCAGACAATTTGTGTCGGGACAATGTTTGTTTTGTTTTAGGAGTCTATATGCTGCCTATCTGTATATGTCTGCCATTCAAGCGACTCTTGACAAGAACGTAATGGCCATCTGTGTCCATTAGGATAGTGTCTGCAGAGAATCGGGTGCCAGATTTGATCCATATTAGTTCAACACGTGCATATGAGGAGTAATGTGTAGAGTGTGCCTGGCCCCTCCAACACCTCTGATGTTTTTACCTTTCGGCCTTATTAAGTGAGTTCCTTGCAGTAGAGCTATGTGGGTACTGTGGCTTTTGAGGTAGGAATAAACAACGTAACAGCGGGATGGGGTATGCATGCCCGAATGTTCCAAGTGATAATGTTAGTGTGTGTCATTTTGTATGGTGATTTGTGCATGTGATTTGTGCATGTGTGGTTGCCACTACCACCGAGGCAGTGGGTTCTCCTTGCTGAGGGGCAGTCATAGAGAGGGAGCTGCTCACAGGCAAGAAACAATAAAACCAAAAACTACAACAAAACATACAATACAATGAATACCATCAGGGCAGAGTGACAACGTGTGTCTGTATTAGCTTGATAATGAATGAATGAATGAATGCCAGTTGAGAACTAGCAAATTAGGGAGATTAGGGAGATTAGGGTGGCATACAAGCACCAATTGTACATGGTGGGGTGTGGTCGCCTTGTGCCAGCGGTCGGCATGGTTGTAGACTAGACAGTCCATAGGCAGGGCCTAGGCCTGGGGTCATGTGCTGAGGGAGGGGAGGAGGAAGTGGAGAAACCCCAGGGGGAGCTGGCAAGTCCATTCTGAAAGGTCAGGTCGTGGAGGAGCCATCATCGCTGGTGGATTTAACTGAGTCGTCACCTGGGTTCTAGTGAGAGACATCCCCTATCATGGCAGCCAATTGCAGGGCCTGGCAACTCTCCTGTGTGACCTGCTTCAGGTCGGTGTGGCCTGGGTCCGCATGTGGCACCTCAAACCATGCCATCTGCTGTTGTCTGCCGCATGAGAGGCAGTTGATGCCACTTGAGATGGTGGCAGTTACGCATCCAGTCTCTTTTAGCCAGTCTCAAGCATTCTTGGAGGTCATCAAGGAAATGTGTTTTCCTGTTTGCAGTGACTGGGAGGCGTGTTGGGAATAAGAAAGAGTATCTTATGTCAGCCCCTGTGAGTTTCTGCTTCATGGCCAGAAAAGTGTTCCTCTGGCATTGGACCATTAACGTGTAGTCCGGTAAGAACAGTATATGGGCATTGTATATGGGCATTGTTTACTAATAAGTTACCTAGATTATGGGTTTTCTCAAGGATAGAGTCACCATCCCTGTGGTCTACTAGGCGTAACACCAGTGGTCTAGGGTTGGCACCTGCATGGGGCCTCAGTGCTGGAACCCGGCAGGCCCTCCCTATCGAGCAGAATTGCAACAGTGCGGCCTGCAGGAGGATGTCATGAATACATTGTTTGACATAGGTGACTGTTTTTTGCCCTTTGACTCTCTCTGGAAGACCAACCACATTGGTGTTATGTCTCCTGGAACTGCCCTCCATGTCCTCTGCTCCGTCCTCCAACACATGGAGGCAGTCTGTGAGAGTGCATAATGAAGCAGCCATTTCTTGGGTTTGGAGGAAGGCAGGAATTTGTTCCACAGTTTTTTGGCCAGTTTCCAGTGGTCCGTGTGCAGTAGTCATAGATCAGTGTCAGTTTTATTTTCTAGAGAGGTGTGGGATTTCTCTATAGCTACCAAGACTGTGTCAAATTTATCTTTAAGGGTTGACTGGTGTCCGGGTTGTTCAGACACATCCGAGTTGCCATCCGGGGGTCTTGAAGTAGTGGTAGAACTTGAAGGTGTGTTATGTGTGCCTGAACAAAAGCGGCCCATTGTGGCTCAGGGGTTGGGGCTGACGTGGGTGGAAGACCTAGAAGGTCTGGCCAGAGGGCCTGCTTGTTGGCACCTGTAGCATGAATGAGGAGCCGCAACTCGAGTAGTCCAATGCATGTGTTTTGGTGGCTGGTGGTCTCTACCACCATATGGACTGGGGGACCTGCCAGCTCAGAGGGTTAGGAGCATCCACTGAGGGAGCTGTAGAAGTGACGTGGGTGGGTTATGGTTTTCCAGGTTTTTTCCAGGCATTGGATGGGCCCAGCAGGTCTACATGCAGGTGCGGCTAACTTTGCCTCATATGTGGCTGATCTAGCACCTCTCATTTCTGATTCCAGGAGGCCTAGATTCTATTCCAGGGCGGTTAGTCTCATTATGCCAATAGGGGCACCCCTGATGAGAGGGTGTAGGTACCCACTGGAGTGTGTGACCTGTTGATGCAGCCTGTTAGCTCAAGTGCAGGCCCTCTGATGCCCCTGACCCACCCGTTGCAACACTCACCCACAGAGTTGTCCTCTGTCTGCTGGGACCCATTGTGTCCAGGCTGCCAATCAACATGGGCAGGGAGGTAGGAAGGCAAAAGTTGCAGGGCCCCCACTCAAAGCAGCGCCTGGTCTGACCCGGATCTCCAGTCTACTCCAAGCATCCTAGTGCACGGTCTTTCCCAATGTTGACAGTCAAACATTTTCATTGATATGCAATTGTAGTTTCATAGTCTTAAGTTTTCCTAATCCTTCAAATAATGAAGGGAACTGACTTACTATTTCATGATGAGCATTCTTGTTGTAATTCACCAAAATCAGTCCCATGTCAGCAGCCTGAGTAGACAGGCACTTGGTGCTGTACCTTGAAGTATGTGAATGTATGCTTGCACTTTGGTTTTCTCATGTTTCATTGCCGCTACAAATGAACCTTTACTTTTCAGAGGCATTGATGCCACTCATCTGTACACTTGTTTTGATGGCTTCAGTTGCAGTACTGGAGACATTACATTGTATTTATCCTCAGGCATAATATTTATTGACACATCACTGTTGATGATCAAAGGTATTTATTTCCAGTGTGATCGTTGGACAGTCTTTGAATGATTTGGGTGCTTGCTCATGTCGATTGTTCTTTGACTGGTATTTCTCTGTACAAGTCCAACATGTGCGTGTTCCTCTGAGGTAAACATTGCACATTCATCTTCTTCACTTTCACCTGATACTGACAAACGTTTTGATGATGATTTAGATGACGATCAACTTTGTTTGGTGTCGACTTGTCTCAACTGGTGATGTCGCATGATCTTGTGGGTGTGCGTCGAATGGCACTTCTGGAACATTTGATCGGCCATTTTGTCTTCTTGCCATGACGCACTTACTTTTTCATTTGCTTTGCACACCATCACAAAATGATTCTTTTTACAGCAACCTTTGCCTATCTGTTCGAAGGCCGGACATTTACCTTTGTGTGGAAATGACAATTCACATCTGAAACATTTCTTTTTCTGTGTAGACATCACCTTGTGTTATTCTGCTTTGTGTTTCAACTTTACCTTCGGCTTTGTGTTTCAGCATACATTACTGATTCACTGTAGGCACCTCCAGCCTTCATGTCAGTAACTTGTGGACTAGCATGCTTTTCAGCTCTGGCAGCCATGAGAAATCACTCCAAACTAACAGTTTCTTTCAGCATTCATCCTCTGAATGAATCTGACAAACATCTGTCAATAACTCTTAGACGTATTGCTTCTTTGTGATTAAATTAATTGAATCTGCAGTGTTCTATGAGTGTTTCCAGTCTCTCAACAAATTCATCTATGGTTTCACCAACACTTTGTCATTCTTAATTGAAAATTTCCTTTTCATAATCTACATTCAGCACTGGTTTGAACTTGAGTTACAAGACTTCTTTGATTTGACCTTGTAACTACATCAGCTCACTGCATTTTTTATGACTTCTTTTACAACATTACCAGCATGATTTTTTAGGTACTTGATAATCTTTTTGTTTTCTGTTTCTTCTAGCACATCAATGAAATCATTGAATGTCTCTATCCAAGCAGTCCATCTGTCACCAATATTTTGCTCTTTGGCCATATCGAAAGGCGGTGGTGGTTTATGGAAGGGGGTAGCCTTGCAACTGTTCATTGGGGTTTAGACACTGTGACTGGAGCTCTCCCAGGCTCCCTCTGCCATAAATCAGGATCTGTTTCATTCATACTCTCTACCCTGGCCCTGCAATGGGCTGCCCTCTTAGTCATCTTTGGTGGTCTCCATTGGCAGAATGGTCTCCATCAGCAGAACAGACCTCTCGCTGCTTCAAGTATGAACAGTCCCATAAGCACAACCCCGAACACTTCTGTTGTAGTCACCTTCAGAAGCATATGATGACTCTTTTTAATTAGCTCAGGCAATCAGATGTCCCTTTTATGCACTATATTGGTATTGTTTCAGTCTCTCTTTTTTGCTCTTTTAACATCTGGTTGTCTCCGCCTTGCAGTGCTTCTGATTACAGCATTATTGTGTATTCTGCCTTTGCTAATTGCTGCACTGGTTGAATCTGCCTTCAGCCGTGGCTGCATAGCTCTATAATGCACATAAGCTCAGTACCTTTCTCTATGGCATAGATCATTATTTCTTGACCAGTGACGCGTAGGCTTCTCAGTAAAGTGCTCTTTATCTCCAAATGCTTTACATTGGCTGGAGTTGTGCTTTGACTCCACATGTACAAACCATCTATTCTGCACTTTGAAGAAGGCATACCTGGCATGCACAAGCAGTTTGCTTGAACCACGTCAAACTCTGGGAGAATACTGTTGATCTTTGGGCTACTTATCCCCTATCTTGTTTCCAGTTGTGGCATCCTTCCCTGTCTTGGTACCGGCTAATGAAAACACCACACATGGAGCTGTGTATCACACGTCTCTATTCTTCAACCTGTAACCACGAACTCCACATTCTAACACTTACTTCATCTGGCTACGGAGTCTTTCGTGATCTAAAAAGGTTCTGTTCCATCATTCATACTCACAAGACCCGACAATGGCAACATTTATACTCCCTTTTTTAGTAAACTGTTCAGCACAGTGAATTAGAAGAATCATTTTTAATGTTTAAGCAACCTTGTACGTTGTTTTAAAAATATATATATAGTGGCATTCACAAGCATTTGAAAGCGATACCACTGGGCTACAATAATCACATAAATTGCCTTAAAAAGCAAACACAAAATGGAGCCAGTTATCTAAAACACCATCAGACATGTGCAACCATTCATGAGTGGTGAGTGTGCTTATTGTTTAGTGTTCACTATCTCTTTTATATTTTTGGGATTTAATTTCACAAAAAAGATGAAGTTAGTATATTTTTTCAGTAACATGCAGAAAATAAAACTATGGTAAAATTACTGTATAATAATATGTCTGGAAAACAACTGATATGTTTGTTGATAATAATTACCACATCACATACTATATGTGAAGTTGATGTTGAATATCAACTCAGATTAATCATATCACTTCTTGGAGTATTAGTATCTAATGGGAACATTTAGAAATGGCAAAAACCACCAAATGGCTTCTCATTGTTATAAGTGTTTTGATACAATTAAATGACATAACATATGGCATTGACCTAGGTTTATATAAATTCTAAATAAATTGCCATATTTGTTAAGTAATTTTCGGATTGAGATGAAATATAAATGTCTGTGGAACAAGTTGGTTTACTCTACCTTTGAATATGACAGATTAAACATGCTTCTGTATGATACACAGAGATATAAGAAAATAACTTGCATAACAATTCTTGATCACAACTGCCACATCTCATGACATGGATAAAGTTATTCTTAAATCTGAACTAAAACGAATCACATTATTTTAGCCAATGTGACCTATATCATTTCAAGTGGCATTTAAACATGGCAGAAGTGCTGAATGACTTCCATATATTTATTTTTGATGTAATTAGACTACCCACCAAATAACACTGGCCTAGACATATACAAGTCCTAAGTATATCTACATATTTATTACGTCATGTTTCAAATAAGATCAAATGTAAATTGTTGTGTTGACAATTGTATACGCTGAATTAAAATAGTTTTTGTGTGGCAAACAGAGAAAATAGTAAGTAAGAACGTAACTAACGTAACAATGGTTGATTAGAATCACTATACCTCATATAAAATGGGTGAAGTTATTCTTGGATCCTAACATTTGTGATTAATGACAATCCCAATAAGGTGTAACTGCCAAATGTCTTCTTATATATTTGGGTGACCTAGATATCGGCTGTACGATATTAGGATAGACATGTTCTGAGTTATAGCGATTTTAAGCTTATCACTGAAGTTTAAGCCCTATTTACAGCTGATATAAAGCATGGTCTGTTTTGGTGACAATTTAATTACCTTCTAAACATGGCAATTTAATGTGTTTATGTATGACATATTGAAGAGATGGCATCAGGCTGTATCATATGGCCACTTATTGCCAATAACATTCTATTGTATGATTGTGATGATATTTGCTGACAAATCAATATGGGACACAACGTAAATGATGATTACTAATAATTTTTATTTTGGAAAATTAATTCATTATAATAATGTGAACATGCTGTGACTACAGTGTAATTATTGAAATATATATATAGATATTTTATGAAGTTTCAATCAGATTTAATTGACTATATATTATAGCGAAATTAAAAAAAACGTTATTAGCAACATATTATTGACTGTAATTAGCCTATTTTATTGGATGTTAGCTAAATCTGAGATATTGTTACAAAAGTACTTATTGTATACACATGTACTGATAAAATATAAAGGCCACAAATGAAACTATATAATGCAATATTTCTAGGTAGTAATTACACCTGAGAGTTTCTCATTATCAGGATCATATTAAAGCATGGATTGATTTTTAATAATTATTGTGCTGAATCAGTGAAAGATAACATTGATCATTAAAATCCTGGCATTTTGAACTGTGTTTTTGGGTATGTGCAATGATTTAATTTACAAAGGGTTTCAGACTTAGACTGATTATACTAAAATATCTTTCATGATAATATGTATGGAAGAAAGGAAAATGTGGCTTGCGTTAAATACCAGAAGATTTAAGTTATTTCTATGATGTGTTTGTGTTCAATAGCTAGGTATATGATATATGAACAGAACCAAAGATCACAAATAAAATTATATTGCACAATCCATGCTTATGTTTTAGAAAAGCACATATAAATGTTGATGGCAATTTACTTGTGAGTGTGTTAATACAGTTAATGAAACTGACTTCTCTTAGTTGTAATACAACTTGTTTGTAACATTGTGTATACCTAAGATATTTGTTTAACAATCCATGTTCCTTTCTTACAGTCCTGAAGAAGTTCCTCAGGAGAAAGGGAATGAAACACTTTGCCTGTTTTTTCTTATTCTGTGATGCAATAAATAAATAAAGAAGTTGCAGAACGTAACATAAATCTATCCAGCCATAATTGAAACTACATTAACATTATGGATCCAGGTGACTGAGAAAAAATATTTGTTTAGTTTGAATGCTTACTAAATACATTCCAGCATAAGCCGGTATGTATTCCTCTGTGGCAGCAACAGCGGTTCCTGTTGCAGCTGGGTTATGGAAGAATTGCACCAATTCTTACATGAGGGAGCATGGTTCTTTTGGAATACTATTGCTTTTTTAAGTGGGGCTCGCAAGTGCCTTGACCTGTTGTGAGTATTGTGGGCTTTCAACCATGCTCACCTCATGCTCATCACTTTCATTAGTTTGTTGTGCTTTTCTTCCAAAAATCACTTGATATCAGTGGTAAATGCTTTACTTTTATCCCACCTTGGGGTGGTATTGTTACCACCTTGCAGACTGACCCTGTTACATGTATTATCGCACGATTGGAGATATACTTCAGCATGAGAGAAATACTTTTTTCTTTTGTCTGCGCTCGTGGCTGACATGGTTCTCACAGCACTCAGAGCGCGAACTCGATTGGCGGTATTAGAATGCTGTTCACATTACTTACACTGTTACCTAATAAGAGTCATTTCATTTTTGCTTTTGCCTTTTATTCGCGTGATCTGTAGGTTACTGGATTACCTTCTTGGATGATGCTTGGTAAATATTTATGTATTTGTTTTTTATTAGTGGTAGCATTTCTAGGCACATCAGAAAGCATTTTTTTTATTTTGTCTGAGCTCCGTAGCTCCCATGACGCTCATTGCACGCAGAGCGCAAATTCGATTGGCGGTATTGGAGAACTGCTCACATTTTTTACACTGTTACCTAAAAAGAATTATTTCATTTTTGCTTTTGGCTTTTTTTTCGCATTATCTGTAGGTTACCAGATTACCTTCCCAGATAATGCATGGTAAATATGTATTTTTATTTTTTAGTAGTGCTAGTGCTTCCAGGCACATTGGAAAACATTTTCTTTCCAGGTCCTGAGGTGTGCTGAAAACACAGTTGGCCCTCAAACCCGGGCAAGCTGTGTGCAGGTGTCACTGTGTCCAGTGTGGCAAATGCTGTCTCTGTGGAGTCAGAAGCAGGGGATAGGGAGTGTGGACAAAACAAAGGGTCACCAGGACACGTAGCAGAAACCTCAAGTGACTTCATAGTCGAGATTTGACCCGGAGGCAGAAATACAAAGCTGTTCTCTCTCCAGAAAGAGGATTTATCACCAGAGTTATGTGCTCTCTGATCTGCTTAGTACACATCCTTTGTAGCAGGCATACTAACCCTCTGTGCTACCTTATAATTAATCCAGGTTTACACCAGACAAAAGTACGTTCACTCTCCAGAATGAACATTGATTGCCAGATTTATTATGACATTTTTACATTACATGCACTTGGTGATCTGCCTAGTACACGTTCTTTGCAACAGGCACATGAACCCTGTGCACTACCTTATCATGAGTCCAAGCTTCCACTAGACAAAAGTACATTCTCTCTCCAGAAAGAACATTCATCACCAGAGTTATTTTGATTTTTTTTATTATATGCATTTTGTGATTTGCCTAGCACACGTTCTATGCAGCTGGCACATTAACTGCCTGCACTACCTTATGATGACTCCAAGCTTCCGCTAGACAAAAGTATGTTCTCTCTCCAGAAATAATATTAATCAGCAGAGTTATTTTGATATTTTTACATTAGATGCACTCTAAACAGAAAAATGGCACAAATGGAAAACTGGAACAGTGAGTTGAGGGGGCCGGGTTGGCTGGACATTGAATATATATGCCCGATATAGTTTTAAAGTTACGTTGCCTCAGTAATTAGTGCTTTAACATTTACATGCAGCAGATGTGTTACTGCATAGTGCTTTAAAGCTATTTTCTGCTTTGAAGATGTTTGTTTCTTTGGGCCTCCAGGAATAATGAGTTATTTGCTTGAGTGCACTATTACAACTTTACTGTACTCCTTCCTTTGAAATTTGTGCACTCTAGCCTCTTCAAACCCTGTGCAGACAGCCAACCCTAGCTCATGAGCTGTAGCTGCAGTCTGTGATGAAAACAGTCAGGTAAGGTGCTAAAATCCTGGCTTTGACCCGTTTTTCCTATAATACACTACTATTCAAAAGGGCATTCTAACTCTAATATCATCAAGTTGGAAACCAGCCCCTGGAGTAGAATTCGTAGAGTTGTCTAGCTCCCTAGTTCAAAACATGGTTCGCTCATTTAGTTTATGTTTCTGCTTTGCATTCTGGGACTTTTTTTTATTTTTATAACATGATACCAGCTGGAAACCAGCCCATTGAGTAGTATTCATAGAGTTGTCCAGCTCCCTAGTGTTGGAGGCTGGCCTGGTTTATAGTGGGTACCGTGGGTACTTACACCTTCAACCAGGTCCAGTTATCTCTTATTAGTAAAATGTAGTAGTGTTCTAGCAGCTTAGGCTGATAGAGGTAGCTATAGCAGAGCAGCTTAGGCTGAACTAGGAGACATGCAAAGTTCCTGCAATACCACTTATAGTTACACAGTACTTATACACAAGTAAAGTCAATACTCAGTGTTACCAATATTTATTTGGATGACACAGTACCAAAAATATCTTAGAGACAATACTCCTTCTGGAGGTAAGTATTATACACAATATATACAGTAGACACCAAGATTAGACAAGTAAATAGTCATAGAACAATACAAACAATAGGAAATGCTATAGATTGCAATGGGAGAAAATAGGTCTAGGGGCAACACAAACCATATACTGAGAAAGTGGAATGCGAATCATGAATTCCCCCCTAGACAAGTGTAGTGTGTGCAGAATCGCTGGGAGAGTAAGAATACAGTAAATGTAAGTAACTTACCCCACCACAGAGCCCAGAAAAGCAGGAGTAAAGTACTGCGTTTCCTTAGGACACACTACACATCGTAATTGGGATTTTGCAGCAGCCAACCAAGTCTGCAAAAAACAACTGCTGAATTCCTGGACCTGAAGACCTGCAAAGGAAGGGGACCAAGTCCAGAAGTCAAACGAAGTTCCAGGAAGGACAGGAGCCCCTGCCAACCCAGAAGAGGGTGCAAAAGAAGAGTCCACAGTTAGTCGAAGACTGCAGAAATGCACCCTAGGAATATGCCAGTGGGTTCCTGCATGATGCAAAGGATGTCCCACAACGTGAAGATCGTTGCAGATATGATTTTGTGTTGGAAGTCACCAACAAGCCTTGGCTACGATAAAAGTGAGTTTTGCGTCAAAATGGCGCTTGATAGACACAGGAGGGACCTGGGGGCATCAACTCTGTGTGAGGAGGAAGAGGGGTCTCTCAGCACTTTAGAGAGCCCTCAGGATGCCAGCCAGCAACCCAGGAGATCCCATGACATGGGGACAAATGAGGTACAAAACGCGGTTGATGCAGCACAACAAAGGAAGGTCCTACGCCGCTGGAGAACAACTCAGCGAGTTGAGCGTCACATGATGGAGTGCTGGAGACCTGGGCCAGGCTGTGCATGAAGGAATTTTGCAAATAGTGCACAGAGGCTTCAGGAGGTGAAGAAGACGCAGTACACAGGGGTATCATCGCTCTCTGGGAAAGCAAGGTCTTACCTCCTCCAAATTGCATCAGCAGGACCTCAGGACAGTCTATGTCAAAGATGTCCACCCTCTGTGTCCTTAGGAGCATGCTCGTCACTGTGAGAGGAGTCCAAGGGTACAGTTCGTCGTCTTGGAAGGTGCCTGCTGGAGCAGGGGAGTGACTCCGTCACGACACAAGAGATTTCTTCGGTCCTTCTGGTGCAGGATGAAGACTGGGAGTCCTCAGAGCTTGCACACCGTGGAAACTGTTGCAGTTGCTGACTTGGAGCTGAGGTTGCTGAAGAAAAGTATCTCTTGTAGATACTTTGTTGAAGTTACAGCATTTCTTGGAGCAGGCTGCAGTTGATTCGAGGTCAGAGGATGCTGAAGTTGTTGCAGAGGATTCCTGAAGGAAACTTGCAAGCAGAACCTGAAGAAAACCCACAGGAGAGACCCTAAATAACCCTGAGAGGGGGATTGGCTACCTTATCAGGTATGGACCTATCAGGAAAGGTCTCTGACACCACCTGCTGGCACTGGCCACTCAGTAAATATTAAAAGTTGTTATATTATCACTGTTCTGGTTAGTAGGCATTGTGTCTGTTGGCTTCTACTCTTTTTTCTTTCTGTATTTTACTTTTTGCATATTGTTTGCTATTGGGATTCTGTATTTTAGGAACCTCTTTGATCTTGAGCTTGCCTCCTGTTCTTTGAAGTCTCAGGGACAGCAAAGCCTCCTTTCTGCCAGCACCTGGAGTCTCTGGAGAGACTCCTACTCTGCCCTGTGGTACCCATCCAGTTCCTGGGACCTTGAAAGGAGAAGCTGGCGGCCTAAAGACAAGAAAATCCACGCACAGAGTGCCGTGCGGGGAAAAGATTGACGCGAATCCGATCTGCGGCTGAAAAAACTACGCGCCGCCGGCTCCGCAGCTGAGAAATGGCGCTCGCAGGAAACGCGACCGAAGAATCAACGCACGGAGCAGGAGAAACAACGCGCAGCATCGCTGACGGAGGCTGGGAGATCACAACCTGCGCTGCTGTATTTTCAGATCATCGTGGGGCTCGATTTTTTACTCAAGTACCGCCGTGCGGAGTTATTTTTGACGCACACCCACCCGTGCGGGGTTATTTGTGACGCACACCAGGTACAGTTTCACTCTAACAGCGCTAGTGTGTGTTTACAACTACTTAAAGACTCTTTTTGCATTTTTATTGATAACTTGACTTGTGCATGGTGGATCTTTGTCGTTTTGGTCTTGTTTTGTTTACATAAATATTTCCTATTTTTCTAAACTGGTGTTGTGTCATTTTGTAGTGTTTTCATTAAGTTACTGTGTGTGTTAGTACAAATACTTTACACCTAGCACTCTGAAGTTAAGCCTACTGCTCTGCCAAGCTACCGAGGGGGTAAGCAGGGATTAGCTGAGGGTGATTCTTTTTTACCCTGACTAGAGTGAGGGTCCTTGCTTGAACAGGGGGTAACCTGACTGTCAACCAAAGACCCCATTTCTAACATTGGTGATCAGCGGTTGGGATTTGGACTTGTATTTGTACTTGACATACAGTGATTAAGTTTACACTACTGTTTTGAGTTCAGACCACTACGTGACCACATACTACTTGTCTTGTGATTCTGCTTTTCGTTCTCTGATGTCCTCCTGGAAATATTGCTAATATTTTTGGACTTTGGTTTTTGGTTGTGAAGCCTTTGCAGAATGGAAGTCAATTTCTGGAACCTATTTATGTATAAAAAGTGGCAGCTTAAAGCATTCTACATGGAAAGGGGACTGGCTGTGAACAAGAAATCCAGAAGGGAGGATCTTGAGTCAGCCCTGTTTCAGTATGAGTTGAAACGTTGTCAGGCAACACCACCAAATGAGTCTGAGGAGGAGAACTACTCTGAGGAGGAGGACTACTCTGAGGAGGAGGGTAGTGGCTCTGACGAGGGAACAGAAAGAGATGATTGGCTCCTAGCTCGAATCCGGAGTCTGGAAGAGCTAGAAGCAGAGCTTGAGAAGGCTGAGGAGAAGAGAGCCTTAGTCCTTGAAAAAGAAGGATTGCAGCTCAAGAGCTGAGCTGTGAAAAGCTGAAGCTGGAAGCCTTGAGGGCTGAGTCCAGTTCAGATGGTGGCAGCAACAATCTTGTATGCAGTACTGCTGAAGAAGTGCACATGCCCAGAGATGTGGTGCCCTACTTGAATGAGGGAGTTAACACACGCCAGGAGGTACAGGGGTATGAGGTAGCTCCAGTGATGCACAGGGTCCCTGTGGTGGATTGGGGAACTGGCATAGGGAGTCATATTCCTACTGGTGGGAGGGACACTCTACTGACTCTAGGTGAGAGTGACAGGGAGAGGGGTTCCCCCCAGGTAGAAGTCCTGGTTATGGAGTGTGAAGACATCCCAGAAGAGTGTGGGTTGAGTGTCAGGGACAGTCAGGTACTGTCTCACCAGTTACAGGAGGGTGATGTGGGGTGCTTTTTCCAAAGCAGAGTCACTGGATGGTTGGGTGAAGGGTACTTTGGTTAATTCATGTGAGGGGCTGAGTGATTTAATAGCTGGAGAGCATATGTCTAGTCCTTATTTTCCAGAGCTATGCCAACACCAGGTGGAGTGTGAGTTCTCTGACCCCCAGGGAGCTTACAATGGAGGCAGACTTCTGGGTGAGTACCAGAGAGTCTGAAGAGGCATTTGGGGGTGCTCCTGAGAGAAGTGATCTAGGTAGTTCCCAACCAGGTGAGGTAGGGAAGGATTGTAGTGTCCCAGGTAGGTCCCAGTGTAGTGGGATGGGTGAGGGACCCCATGTCCAGTCTCAGAGGAGAGGGAATGGGGATGGGCTGAGGCCCAGGGTGCCCAAGATCCGGTCCCAGGTACTGGATGGTTCCATGAGGAAACTCCAGGAGGGAAACCTAGCCTGTACCATAGGGCCATCTGTTGAGGGAGACCCCACAGTGTCAGGAGAACTTGGAGGGGCGACTGTAGCCAGCGTCCCACCAGTTCTGGTGTCTGGCAGTACCACTCCTAGTGAGGGGGTGCAGAAGTCCAGACCAAGGGTTGAGAGTGGGTTGCGGACCCTAGTGGAGAACCTGGAGGGTCAGGGGTCAGCTCTGAGAGCAGAGCCCCCCAGCAGTGACCTTGGTGAGACAATTTCTGGGTTGGGGGGAATCTAGACTCTGTCAGATGGGCAGAGGTCAGGAGACCTGCGCCAGCCAGACTCTTGTGTGGCCCTTGGGGACGGTGTGTCACTTGAGGGGGGTAAGTGTGCCCCCCTGGAAGACCTGGTGTGCCAGGCCATGGTTCAACCGGAGCGTGATGACTCTGGGTTGAATGATCAGGTTCAGGGGGTAAACTCTGACCTTATGGGAGGTAGGTGTGCTCCCAAGGAAGTCCTGGTTGGCCAGGCAGTGGTTCAACCGCAGGGTGGTGACTCTGGGTTGGATGATCAGGTTCAGAGGGTAAACTCTGACCTGGAGGGGGTAGGTATGCCCCCCAGGAAGCCCTGGGTTGCCAGGCGGTGGTCCAGTCTATAGGTACAGAACCTGGATTGGAAGGCCAGGTTCAGGGTGTCCCCCCTGACCTGGAGGAAGGGGCTACTGCTAACAGTGCCCCTACCATGTTGTCTTCTGGGAGGACCACCCCTAATTGGGGGGTACAGAACCCCAGAAGGGAGGGTAGGGGGAGGGAAGCCTCACCCCTGGCTCTAGTCCAACCTGAAGGTACAGACCCCAGGTTGGAGGACCAGTTGCAGGTTTACATCCCTGTACTGGTGGAAGAATTGTGCAGGACTGCTTCGACAAGCACCCTGACACTTTTGGACTCTGGGGGTGCCGCTCCTGCAGGGAGGGTACAGAGCCCCTGAGGGGAGGCCCAGGGTCAGGTTGTCACCCCTGACCTGGTGGAAGAGAGAGTCGTCAAAGGGTGCCAGGCACCTGGGACTACCGCCCCCCACTCTCCACAGTCACAGTGGTTGGAGAGGCCTGAGGTCGGACTCTCATCCCTGACAGTTGTCAGGGGTCACTGTGGCTTGCTGTCCTGGTGGGCAAAGTTGCCCCTGGGGGGGGACGAGAGTCACACCCCAGGGGTGGAGTGGGCAACACCACTCTGTTGGCCCTGGTGGTACTATCTGCCCATTGGGATACATCTGTGAGCAAAGTAAAGTTAGGTGCTGCACAGATGGTATCTGCAGATGTGGAGAAGGGTTCCCCATGTGTTAGCTTAGTGGGCCCTGAGAGTATGGACGGAGGGATCCAACTGGAGTCAGGAAGGCGTAGAACTGGAACATGCCCCTGCTGTTGTGGGCCAGGGTCCTTGTTCTATCACCCCAATCAGGGAAGTACATCAAGGTATTGATTGTTCTCCTCTGGCTTTAGGCTGGTAGGGGGTCTTGTTGGAGTTTTTTGCTTATGCAGGGTCATCCCCAATCTTTTTGCCTACTGCCTCCTATTTTTTTCTGACCTGTTGCTGTTGGCTTTTGAACTCTGAGCACTTTACCACTGCTAACCAGTGCTAAAGTGCGTATGCTCTCTGTGTAAATTGTATGTAATTGGTTTATCCATGATTGGCATATTTGACTTACTAGTAAGTTCCTAGTAAAGTGCACTAGAGGTGCCAGGGCCTGTAAATCAAATGCTACTAGTGGGCCTGCAGCACTGGTTGTGCCACCCACATAAGTAGCTCTGTAATCATGTCTCAGACCTGCCACTGCAGTGTCTGTGTGTGCAGTTTTAACTGTAAATTCGACTTGGCAAGTGTACCCACTTGTCAGGCCCAAACCTTCCCTTTTCTTACATGTAAGGCACCCCTAAGGTAGGCCCTAGGTAGCCCCAAGGGCAGGGTGCAGTGTATGGTTAAGGTAGGACATATAGCAATGTGTTTTATATGTACTGACAGTGAAATATTGCTAAATTCGTTTTTCACTGTTGCAAGGCCTGTCCCTCTCATAGGTAAACATGGGGGCTACCTTTAAATCTGATTAAAGTGTAGATTCCCTTTGGGAGTGGATGGACATGTGGAGTTTGGGGTCTCTGAGCTCACATTTTAAAAATACATATTTTAGTAAAGTTGATTTTAAGATTGTGTGTTTGAAAATGCCACTTTTAGAAAGTGGGCATTTTCTTGCTTATACCATTTCTGTGACTCTGCCTGTTAGTGGATTCCCTGTCTGAGTCATTCTGACAGTTGGACTGGTTGCACCTCACAGTAGACAGTGACACAAAAGGAGCTGGGGGTGTAGTCTGCATTTCATGATGAGCCATCTGTGCTAGGAAGGATGGGAGGAGTGGTCCCTTACATCTGAAAGGGCTGTGCCTGTCCTCACACAATGCCGTCTCCAACCTCCTGGTGAGTGTCTGGGGCCTGGCCTGGGCAAGACAGGATTTCACATTCCACAGAGACTTTACTTTGAAGTAGGCCTACTTCAAAGGAGAAATTGGGAATAAAAAGGGCACCCAAAACCACAGACTTGAGAAACACTTCTGGAACCAAGAGGAACCTCTGCCTGGAGAAGAGCTGAATAGCTGAGGAAGAAGAGCTGCCCTGCCTGTGACTGTGCTTCGTGGAGCTATCCTGCAGTTGCTGCTTCTGCCAGAGTATGAGGCAAAGACTGGACTTTGTGTGCCTTCCATCTTGAGAAGAAATCTCCAAGCACTTGATCTAGAGCTTGCCTCCTGTTGTTTGAAGTCTCAGGGACAGCAAAGACTTCTCTCTGCCAGCACCTGGAGTCTCTGGAGAGACTCCTACTCTGCCCTGTGGTGTCCATCCAGTTCCTGGGACCCTGAAAGGAGAAGCTGGCAGCCTAAAGACAAGAAAATCGACGCACAGAGTGCCATGCAGGGAAAAGATTGACGCGAATCCGATCTGCGGCTGAAAAAACGACGCGCCACCATCTCTGCAGCTGAGAAACGACGCTCGCAGGAAACGCGACTGAAGAATCGACGCACGGAGCAGGAGAAACGATGTGCAGCATCGCTGACGGAGGCTGGGAGATCACAACCTGCGCTGCGGTATTTTCAGATCATCGTGCGGCTGGATTTTTTATTCAAGTACCGCCGTGCGGAGTTATTTTTGACGCACACCCGCCTGTGCAGGATTATTTTTTACGTACACCAGGTACATTTTCACTCTAGCAGTGCTAGTGTGTGTTTAAAACTACTTAAATACTCTTTTTGCATTTTTATTGATAACTTGACTTGTGCATGGTGGATTTTTGTCGTTTTGGTCTTGTTTTGTTTAGATAAATATTTACTATTTTTCAAAACTGGTGTTGTGTCATTTTTTTGTGTTTTCATTAAGTTACTGTGTGTGTTGGTACAAATACTTTACACCTAGCACTCTGAAGTTAAGCCTACTGCTCTGCCAAGCTACCAAGGGGGTAATCAGGCGATAGCTGAGGGTGATTCTTTTTTACCCTGACTAGAGTGAGAGTCCTTGCTTGAACAGGGGGTAACCTGACTGTCAACCAAAGACCCCATTTCTAACAGGGACAATTCTATGATCTTAGATATGTTACATGGCCATATTCGGAGTTACCATTGTGAAGCTACATATAAGTATTGACCTTTATGTAGTGCACGCGTATAATGGTGTCCCCGTACTCACAAAGTCTGGGAAAATGGCCCTGAACTATGTGGGGCACCTTTGCTAGTGCAAGGGTGCCCTCACACTTAGTAACTTTGCACCTAATCTTTAGCACGTGAAGGTTAGACATATAGGTGACTTATAAGTTACTTTAGTGCAGTGAAAATGACTGTGAAATAACGTGTGCTTTATTTCACGCAGGCTGCAATGGCAGGCCTGTGCAAAGGTTTATCTGAGCTCCCTATGTGTGGCAAAATAAATTTTGCAGCCCATATGGATCTCCTGGAACCCCAATGCCCTGGGTACCTAGGTTCCATGTACTAGAGACTTATAAGGGGGTCCAGTGTGCCAATTGAAATTGGTAAATGAAGTCACTAGCCTACAGTGACAAATTTAAAAGCAGAGAGAGCATAAGCACTGAAGTTCTGCTTATCAGAGCCTCAGTGAGACAGTCAAGCACTACTGACAACACATACATTAGGCCACAAACTATGAGCACTGGGGTCCTGGGTAGCAGGATCCCAGTGATACAGGCAAAACACACTGACATATAGGTTTTTATCTATGAGCACTGGGGTCCTGGCTAGCAGGATCCTAGTGACACAGTAAAAACACACTGACACACACTCACAAACAGGCCAAAAGTGGAGGTAACCATGCTAGAAAGAGGCTACTTTCTCACACCTAGTTTGATGTATGATTCACTCATTTAGTTCATGTTTCAGTTTTGCATTTTGGGACTTTACGTTTTATTTTTATAACGCAATACAAGCTATGAATACAAAGCAGAAAACTGACTAGATGAACTACACCCATTTGAGTTTGTGAAACTTGAGCTGTGTGTGCGTGTATTTAGACAACTAACCTCGAGGAGAGCTTACAGGTGATTATGCTGTACAATGGTCAATATTTTATAACTAATATTTCAGTGCAAGACTGAGGATCATTAATATCATATGAGATGGCTTTCATCAAGCGTGTAAAAAATCATGGACATTTTGTTCATCTCCCCGTACTGCAGTAAAGGGACAGTGATCCAGTAAGCATGCATTCTTGGAGTACAATTATTTATTAATCATGCCACCGGCATATGCATGCATTCTTGGAGTACAATTATTTATTCATCGCACCTCGGGAAATGCCACCTGTAACTGTCAAGTAAATATGTTTTGCACCTGGGAGTTGTTTGTGTTTTAAGGGCCTTGTTTCAAACATATTCCAGTGGGCCTATTAGCCCTTTAGTTATATTCAGGGCCACTGGAATTATGTGGCAGAAAGGACCAAAACATGTGGCAGGGTTGACCAATTAATGTGGCAGGGCTGACCAATTAATGTGGCAAAAAAAGTCCAGCTATGCATTTACAGTGTCAATAGCTCTAACTCAAGTAAATGCGAGACCTATTGCATTGCAAATGTTTGTCTTAATTGTGAATCTTATGTCAAGCGCAAATAGCCAATGTCTGGGTTAAACAATTACTTACTGTGTTTTAGGGGTTAGAGCACCTGCAATGGGAGGTGCTTAACTGCCTCAAAGATCCTTAAAGTATAAACATGCTAGCAAATAAGGCTAAAAAAGTGAAACAATGTAGAGAAATCAAGGAGAAAAGGTAATCCTAAAGCTTTTCATGAAGGAGGTTAGACTAAAACAGCCAAACAAGTTAACTTTATAGGGTTTACTAGTGGACATGTCATGTCACACCATCTTGGCAAAGGTTTTTTCATGTTCTCTAACAAGCAAGTTACAAAGATGGACATGTCATAATCTGCACTCCCAACCCTTTCCCGGGCCCTTATTTCATCAGTTACTGTCTGCAGCAGCCGGCATGCATCATCCATAACATCATAGCCCTACATATGGTTTGCAATCCTACTATATGTCCGTGCATCTTTCCCTAGCATTCTCCATTAAGGATCAGATCCAGATATTGGCCTTGTAATGGACTAAAATATAAAAAAACATAAAATCATTTTAAATCTCCCAAAAAGAGATCTGCCACTGTCCCAATCTGTAAAAAATCAATTGATCCAAAACCTACCATTCACAAAACAAACTCATGTGGAGGGGGATCCTAAATCAACAGTGGGCCTTTGTTGAGGAATAAAGCTCACTCAATGTCTATCTCTCGGGATTCAAATTATCCACAAGCAACAAGATCACACTGACAGACAGAAAGAAATCTGGACAAGATCAAGCCTGGCATTATATTATTTCAGTTGAGGTTGGCAGGCATACGACTCAGTGCAAAACAAATGCCTGCAATGTCAGTAATAGTGTATGGGAGACTTTATCAGGCTACAGTCAATCCTGGCCCCAAAAACAGCACCTAACAAAAAGAGGCATTATAAAAGTATTTTTGTTGAAAAATACCATTCATAGTAGCCATGATGTCTCTACTTTTCAATGTGCCCTTATGCTCTTCAACAAAACCTTTGATTCCTAATCTTTTCAGATGGCGCTTCTGTCTTAAACTAAAAAGTGCACTGCAAAACAAACCATAGGCTTTGTGAATCTACCATCCAGGGGCGGCTCCTCTGCTGAGGCGGAGGAGTGTCGTCCCGCTGCTGTCAAGCAGAAGGGAAGGAAGAACAAAATGATAATAACAAATTGTCATTATCATTTTATTTGTCCTGGGAGATAGGTTGGAGGGGGCAGGGGTAGCCTGGAGGGGGCTGGATGACGGCAGGAGGGGGCGTTTAATGTGCACAATAAGTGTGCATGTCTCCACCCGGCTGTATTTCACAGCCAGGTGGAGAAAGTGCACAGGCCTTTACTCCAGCTGTGAGTTCGGAAGCAGGGCGTTCACACCAGTCATGACGCTTCTGTCATGCTGCTGACAGCAGCGTTGTGATTGGCTGGAAGCCTGTGTGCAGTGCAGCCGGGAAGAGGACAGAGGAGACGTGAACGCGTCTCCGAAAAAAATAGGGAAGTCTTTTTTTATGTGTTTTTTCTTTTTATCCCCCCCCTTCTCCGCCACCCCCGTTCAGTGGCAGCCGCCACATCTACCATCTAATAGACTAGTCAATCGAAAGCGTCCATGTCAGAATGAGTCAAATATCGAGGTTTTGCTAGCTGTAATTGCACCTAAAAGAACTCTAGGTTTTACAAGGGACAGGTATAAACGTTATGCATTTCTATCCAGGCAGCATGCTTGATGCTTAGAACAGAAAACGAGCATTGGCAAAGCCAATAAGGTTCGTCTTTGTTTTATCTTTTGCATTCTATCTTAACATCTAACTAAATTATAAATACTAGAAAAATGTTATAATAATGTTTGTTTGAAATTTGATAAACCATTAATAATTGTTTATGTTGCTGTTTATTATTTTAACATACAACACAACAATAACATTTATTATCCGTTTATCAAATTTAAGCTGCAATGTGCACTGCCTGGTAGTGTCTCATCTACATACCTCCCCAGCCCCCATTGAATTCTGGTTTAAATTCTTGTTTGGGTGATCTGGTTTTAACCGAGCATCACATTTGTTCTGTTGGATTTTCATGGCTTTATGTTCTACTCTCACAATGAGTACAGACGTGGGTATAATAGCGCTACCTGAACTGCACAGAGCCCAGGTGCGTTGATTAAATCGCCTACTAAAAGTGGTACACGAAACACATCACTTTTGGTGCAGAGGTAAAATGGCTGAAGGAAGCTGACGTGTCACTCATGCCCAGGAACTGCCCGTGGTCATGTGACATGCTGGCTAAACATGCAATCAGGGCAGGGTATGCCCCTTGGATGGAAGCGCAATATGTGATAAATAAGGCTGTCTGCTGGGACCGTCTACTTTTTAGAGTCACTTTCATGTGCTTTGCTACATGACCATTTGTAATTGTGTAGTGTAAAATCTAACTAAAAAAGTTGCAGAAGGTCGTTACTGGGTGTTGAAAAGCTGGAAATAAACTGGAATTCTTTTTTATATAATTAATGTGCATCAATCATTATCTTTCTTTCTGTTCCTTGAAATAAGTGGGGTTGCAAGCAGTGAAATGCATCATACTATCGATCCTATGGTGGTTGGGTGCATGAGGATTTATAATTGACAAATCTGATAGAAGGCACCTCCATGTCACAGGAACAGACAAGGAGGTAACAAGGTCAAAGTCTGCAGACTGTTTACCTTGAAGGTCTAAGCGTGAAGGGGAGTGAACATCACCTCATGTTAATGATAGATGATTTCATGCCATTTTTAGACTGCGGTTTGAGGCTTCCCCCACTGTCAGTACAGGGATGATTCAGATTCCAATTTATCAGGTACTTTGAGGCAAACCCCTGCTCTTACTCGTGTGTGATTTTTTGAGGCATAATGCATATTGGTTTTATTTCCCATAATGAACAAATATTTGCAATGCAATAGGTCTCGCATTTTCTTGAGTTAGAGCTATTGGCATTGTAAATTAATAACTGGACTTTTCTTGCCACATAAATTGGTCAACCCTGCCTCATAATTCCATTTTTTCCTGCCATACAATTCCAGTGGCCAAGCATTTAACTAAAGCACTTCCATTTACCCTCTTCCTCTATCTTAAAACATATACAATTATCATATAAACCTTTATCAGAAATAAACTTTTGGCATAAGAGTGTAATGCTCAAAACACGATAACAAAAATATCATTTGGGACAGATTGGAGGGTGCAAGGAAAGAGGGAGTCGGGAGTAAAGATGGAGAGGACAAGTGGCGTAGTAACGGTGTCAAAGACCCTAGAGTAAGAAAGGAAAATGGTTGACTGCAATTTTGGTGGAAAAAACAGCAGTAATTAGAGTTGAGTGAAGTCCATAGGTCTCTGGGCCCTAGTACTACTGCACCTGTTGCTCCATTGATATCCAGGCATCAGAAGGGAAAGCAAATGGTGCAGAAAAAGAGTACCGAAAGGCATATAGCAGACAAAAGGAAGAATGATAAGGGTTCACAAAGAAATAAAAGAAAGAAGGGAAAGAAAGAATTAAAAAATGAAAACACAATTAAGGTAAGAAATACCGCAAACGTGAGACAAAAGAAAAAAGGGAAGGAAGCTAGTGAACGAAAGATAAGGAGGAAAAAATATACTGTGAAAAGAAAAATTAACATTAGAGAAACAAGCATTTGCAATGCAATGGGTCTCGCATTTGCTGGAGCTAGAGCTATTGGCATTGTAAAAATCATAACTGGACTTTCCTTGCCACATAAATTGGTCAATACTGCCTCATAATTCGGTCTTTTCCTGCTACATAATTCCAGTGGCCCTGCATATAACTAAAGCAATTCAATTTACCCTCTTCCTCTATCTGCAGCCAAAGATGACAATGTTGCCATGTTGTCAGGAGGGATAAGAGCGAACCTACATTCTCGGTTCCATGGCTGACAGCTAGGCTACTGCACCACCTGTGTCTAACAAAAGCTACAATTTTTAAAAGTGGTAGGGGGTGAAAAAGACTACAGAATATACTCTGCAACAGAAGGAAATAGCAAGGGCATTTGTGAGAAGCAGCACTAGATATAAGAGTGAGACTTACAGAAATTCATAGGTTTCCATCATGGAGAACCAATTAACCAAAAAGCACCTGCTGATCACAGACGTTAGGGTCAACTTCTGATAATATGTTCGTTTTTAAGGACAGAAGAATTATCCTCGCAGAAGGTAAGATAAACACCGTGTTGCACTCACCTTCGAAAAAAAAGCAGGATCGGAAGAGCAAGGTGCACAGTCTATCTGGAGTAAAGGCATACTAACATAAGTGTTACCCTGGATTTCTATTCCTCTCCACCCTCCAACTCCACACCACCCCTTCCTACTGGCTGCTTTTTACAGTGGAGACAGTAAAGTACGGATTAAGAGCTCAACAGGTGTTAAAAACAACGTTTGCAAAAGAAAGGCTTAATTTGGAATTCATGTGTGTTGTAAATGTGCAATTCTTATGCAATTTCATTTCTGAATATGGTATTTTGTGGATGGCAGCAATAATACTTTGGATATCACCTTGACTGTGAAAAAACATTTCCTTGATGACTTTGTTACTTCCTATTAAATAATACTCTGCTGTACTGTGCAATGTTATTTCAGCTCGCATGTTTTGGACGAACGTGATCAATCAACAAAGCTTTTTTCTGAAAGGCATGTATGGGAAACAGTAAGGCGGCTCACTACATGTAACTGGAAGGAGTGGTCAAAAAGCTGGTGACCAGCAGAGTACTACATAAAATGTGATTTTGTCCTTAACTCTTCAAAAACGATGTTACTATTATGAACCCCGGCTTAGCAGCAGATTCAAACTATTGTATTAATGGCTAATTCACTCTATAGGCAGAAAGCCATACACTCGCAATTTAAAAAAATACACAAAAAACAAAAGGTGTCCTCATCCTATTTATATTTAACAGTAGTCCGTACAAAGAAAGATTTCAAGCAAATCACTGGAAATAAAATATAGTTTATATTCTCAAAAGAAAGGGCAGCTTGTTTAGGCCTAAAAAAGAGAATAGAAATAAGGTGCTGTCAGTTTGGGTCAAATGCAAAAAGAGGTGTGATTTAAGTCTCCCCATGCATTACTACTTTGGCAATGGTGATTCTAATTCACTTAAAGACAGAAGAGAATGCTCTGGTTACACGCTGGTATCCAACTGCCTTCCCGGCCTGCTGCTTGATGTGGTAATGTTCCTTGTGACATTTGTGAAGGTGTTCCCGCAGAGTCACATTTCACTAATGCAATGATGGAGTCGGCGAATTAAAAGAAAGAACTTCGATCGACTGCACTAACCGTGCACCCCAAGCCCGATATATATTCCGCAGAGTAATAGCTCTCCTGGCATTTTGGAGCACTGTCTTCGAAGCGCCATAGCAAAGATGAAGCTAATATGACTGTAGAAGGTATTACCCATTAGAACAATCACTGGACGTTTACAAAGTGACACGCATTTTGTGCTGAGCTTGACACAGTGTTATGCAAGAGTTGGGTTACCTATAAATAACAGCACCTGGCATTCAGCCCCTCATCAGTAGCACCCCCATCCCCACTTTCCCCCAAGAGTGTGGTACTATATGTGAACCCAACTGCCACAATGCACTCCCGCTGAAACAGCAAAGGAACCCAATGGGCTGGGCTCGTGCAGGCAGAGAGCAGTAAATAAGATAACCAGTGCTTAATTTGTGCTTGTTGTTTCCAGTGCTGAGCACCTGCACTTATTTTTGAGGGCCGGGGCCTATTCTTCTGCCTGAAGCATTTGCTGTGAGCAAAAGACACATTTGGGAAAGACGGATGAAGGGAAAAAGGAAAAAGCGTCACAGAGGGAGAAAGTGGAAAGCTGCTAGAGTGAGCTGAAGGGGCAGGGAGTGGCTTTATATAGATTGAAGAGGCCCGAGATGGCTTCAGGATTACGCTGCCTCAGTATTCTGTGCTCGCACATTTAATTGCAGCAGCACCCGCGTGTTTAAGAGGAGGACTTTGAGCCCCGACACGTTTTTATTTACAAATTAAGCACTGAAGATAACTTTGTGGCTCTCTGCCTGCACCATGACAATTATGGGCCACTTATGGAAGACATTAAAATAAAATTAACTAGGGTCTCGCATTTCACCGAGTTACAGCTATTAGCAGTTGTAAACTTCCAACTGGATTTTTCTTGCCACATTGAACTGAAAAAAACAGCGCGATCGTGCTGATACAGTTCACTCATTCTGAAACCTATCGGCAAAAGGGCAATTATCTACGTAACTGCCAAAAGTGCAATTAACTATGTAACAGGGTCGATGTTATGCAAAGCGCTCGACTTCTGCCAAGCAAGATCGCGCTGCGAACAAAAGATAACAAGCATTTGGAATTCAATAGTCGCCTGTTTGCTCGAGTTAGAGCTCATAGCATTGTAAATTGCCAACTGTACTTTTATTGCCACACAGACTGAAAATAACAAAAGGAAGAGAGCGAGGGTGAGCTGGCCCTGGAAAAGCCCCCCTCTGCTGTTGGTTTATGTTTATAGAGGGAGCTGGTGGGGAGGAGTAACTGAACAAGCACCCACACTGTTGAGGTGAAACAGGCAAATGCCCCCAAAAAAGTCCCTTACAGAAGAGATGAACAGGACATAGCGTAATTACACAGTACTTTGTGGTGCTCCCAAAGTGAAAAAAGGCAGGACAAAAAGGCAGAACTGACCATAAGCAAGCAAGGATTTTTGAAGGACATTGCAGCTAACAAATGGGAACGCTGGAACTTACTCTATAGTATACTTAAAAGGATACAGCAGGCCGAAAGCTAATGCTCGACCTAAAAAGGGAGAAGGTGAGAGAAAAAAGCAGCGTAGAACCAGGACATGTATGTAATGACACATTTCCCACAGACACAGAATGGGAAAACCACTTTGACACTTCGGGTCCCGACAAGTAACTTGTGGCTTCCACATACAGACGGGAAAAAGAGGGATTTATAGTAAAACGTGATTTGACAGATAAAGATAAGAAAAACACCCAAGGAAGGAAGAAAGATTTTTTTTTTTAAGTGAAAGGATGCATACCGAGTCAAAGGAAAGAGCAAATAAAAAAAGACAACAAAAGAATGAAGGGAAGAGAAAAAAAGACAATGAAAGAATGAATGCCTGATGAAGAAAAAAGAGGACTTAACCAAGTTTTTGACGATTTGAAATAGAGGTAGCAAGAGGAAGAGGTAAATAAGAAGAAGGGAGAGGGGTAGGAATAAACAGTTGAAACAATGAGCGAAACTGTTAGCGTGTGGATTTTAAGAGCTGGAAAGAGACAAGTGGGGGAGAAAGAAAACATTGAGAGCAAAGGAAAGAACGGAGTGAGATAGGTGAAACATACCCTCCCAAATAAAGATGACAGCTAAGAATAGATTTAATTGGCGCCCCAACGTCCTCAAACAGAAGTCAGAGTGTAGAACAGCAGGGGGCACTACAGAACAGCAGGAGGTGCATTAGCAGAGTTGTATGGGAACCCCAATTCAGCAATATTGGGGCACTTCAGATCAGGATTGGGGGTATAAACAGAGTTGTGTCCCTGCCTAGTGCTGGAATAACAGAAAGGCAGCGGGTGAGGAATGAGAAACTGAGCACCATGTAATTCTTGGTACTAGATTAATGGGGTGTTGCAGGTTAGGGTTGAGGTGCATGTGGGTTGCAGTGCTGGAATAGTAACAGGCCCACAAGGTCAGATGTGAGGTATGTTAATGGAGCTATGTGTGGAACCCAGTTTTGGCGAGCCTGTGTTGTCAAGTGTTATCCTGGAGGTGCCCTGATGAAGCTGCAAGTGGGGCTCAGTATGGGAATGGCATTGCCTCTCAACCACAGAAGCGAGGAGTCCTGTAGGGCATGTGTGTGAGCCTTAGTACTGAGAAGAAATGTGCATTGAATGTTAGAATTGATGGATCCTGGCAGAGCTGTGTTGGTTACCATCAACAGAGGCGTTGGATGTTAGACTTGAGGTGCACTGGCTGAGCTGTGTTTTGCTCTTTTGGGTCCAGTATTGGCTTGGCAGTGGGACTAAATATTAGAATTGAGCTGCTGTAATGGAACTGTATGTGAGCAGGATCCCAGTATAGGAACAGTGACCTCTCTGGGGTAGAACTGAGATACACTGATGGAGCTAAGCCCGAGGTCCGAGTACTGGAACAGCAGAGTGTACTGACTGTAAGAACTGAGGTGCTCTGGCAGACAGCATGTCTGGGGGTTCCTGGCACTGGCACGGCCGAGGGCTTGGAGTGTGTGAACTGGGGTACACTGATGGAGCTGCTCCCGAGGCCCCAGTACTGAAGCAGCAGAATGTACTGACTGCAAGATCTTAGGTGGTCTGGAAAACAACATGTTTGTGGCACTGACATGGTTGAGGACTTGGAGTGTGTGAACTGAGGTGCTCTGAAGGAGCTGTGAGTGGAATCCCAGTATGGAGCAGAAGTGGGCACTGTCTCTAAGGATTGCAGAGCCCTAGTAGAGCTGAGTGCCTAGGCTGGGTGCCTAGGCTGTAAGCAATTCTCCCCAGGTCCCGCTTGTCCTTGTTCCATTCATAATTAATTGGAGATAACTATCTCCACGACAAAAAAAGAACATGAGTAATGCTGGGATATCCCCTTCCCATCCCCTGCCTCTGGTAGTACATAAGCTCTTCTTACCCAGCATTCCGCCTGTTCTTTTTTCTGTCTTGCAACGGACCATGGACGTGAGGATGTTGTCCCTGATGGGCTTGGGCGATGGTTGTTCCTGGTGCGCTACCCTCCAGTCTGCTGGGCTTACTTGTTTGCTGTTTCTTCTAGCTCGCTGGTGCTGTCTTGTCCTACTGGATCATTTGGCTCCTCTTCCGGGATCCTGTTGTTGGGGGCGACAGGGTCACGGTGATTGGCCCTCCCTTGGAGGGCTGGGGTCCTGTTTCAGTTGTAGGTGGTCTGCTTTCCTCGTCTCCTGGCCAGCTGGGCAGCTGGGAAACGTGTGGTGCAAGGAACTTGCCTGACTTCCTGCTCAAGACACTGTTGCTGCCGAGCAAGCGTGGATAGCGCTGTTTCTGGCTTTGCAGCTGGCTGGAGTGAGTACCGCTTAGCGGATTCTCTGTTCCCTTTATGGGGCTCGCTTTTTCCTACCATGGTGTCCCCAGCAGCGTTTTGCTCATGCTTGTGGGCCCTCGTGTTGATAGGTCAGGGTCTGTGCAGAGTGTCTATGGTGATGTTTGCCTCCTTTCATGCATACTATGTGGATCTGTTTGTCTGGTTCCAGTTCCTCCTGCTGCAGGTTGGGGGTTCTGCTCATGTAGTGTTTCTTTTCATTGTTTTCAGGGACCTGCTTTGTGGGCCTTGGCCCAGTAGTCTCCATTCCGTAGTGTCCTCTGGCACCCGCCGTGCACCTTGTCCTCCCCGGCAAGCACCGGGCAGGGGCTTCCCTGCAGCGCCCTCCCCTGTGAGGTGCCTGTGTCGGTCCGACACAGGCACACGG
Source organism: Pleurodeles waltl (assembly GCF_031143425.1). NCBI lineage: Eukaryota > Metazoa > Chordata > Amphibia > Caudata > Salamandridae > Pleurodeles > Pleurodeles waltl. The sequence continues at coordinate 730,617,083 of NC_090443.1, forward strand.
CTCAGCCCCCTTCCAGCGGGGCGGCTATGTACTCTGGTCTTTGGGCTCGTGGCCCGGTTCTGTGGGGGGTATGCCTGTTGTGGTGCTCCCCTTTTTCTTGTTTCCTTTTTGCAGTGTTGGGCTCTGTGTTGCGTGGGGGTTTTCACTATCCCTCCTGTGGGTGCCAGTCCAGGAGCCTCTGCAGTTGGGGCAGAGGTCACTCTGGTCTGCTCTGCAGGTGCTCGTTCCTGGGTCATTCTGTCCACAGTTTCTGTGGTTGCTCCCCTCCTTTTGGTGGTAGTGGTCCATGTTCCTCCCCCTTCGTGGTGTGGTTTCTGGTTGCGGTGGCTTTGGCTCTATATGGTAGGTCTGTTGCCTTGCCCCGCTGTCCATTTCTCTTCCTGTTATATTTATCCTCTCTCCCCATTCTTTTTGGGGGTTGCAGTTGCAGGTTTTCCTCTCTGTGAGCCGAGGGTCCAGGAATCTTTGTCTGTGTCCCCTCCTTTCCCTCCTGTTGTTCTGGAGCTGCCTCTCCTTCCTGCTCTCTGTTGGCGGATGTTGTTGTGTCAGGGTTTTTCCTTGCATTTTTTTGGTGGTGTCCTAGGGGTGCTCCTGTTCCCACCTCTTGTGAAGATTACCGGTAAGTAATGGAACATTACAAGTGATCCTCTGCCCTTGCTCTCATCACACAGGCAGGCACACTTGGTAAAGAAAATCCAAGCCAAGGAAGGGTGGGAGCCAGGCAGCTGAGAGATGGTGCAGAGAGCCTACATAGACCAAATGTAACCAAGATAACAGCCTGATTTATAGCCTTGATTACAGCTAAGCTCAGAGGAAGAATGCTCTGCAAATGAAAAGGGCAGCTTCTTTGGACAGGAGCAGGAAACAAAGTAAAAAACAAGTCCCCTACAGATTAGATAAATAAACAAGACAAAGCATAATTATACAGTAATTGGTCCCTGCTCCCACACAGAATAAGGAGGGACAAAGTGTCATGACTGACAACTAGCAAGCAAGGATTTTTAAATGAAACTGAAACTAACAAAAGAAAAAGCTGGAAGTCCACAAAAGAAGTATACTTAAAAGTATACAAGAGGTCATACACTTACACTTGAACTAAAAACACCTCTCTGCTTGGTTTTGCCCACTGATCTTTTTGTCTAGTGTTAACCAGAGAAGCCAAGCTCCACCCTATCTAAGCTGAGGCACTGTTAACTGTTTCAATCGCCCGCCCGTGTTTCAGTTCTGCTGTTGCAGTGACATAAAGCAGCGGGTGCTCTTTGAACAGCAGGTTCCATACTTAACAGGTCAAAGCCCGCCTATGTTACCTTACTCGCCCCCATGGGTCCCATTGGTAGACATTATAGTGGGTCCAAAGTTTGTGTAATTCAAAACAGTCGCTTAGTAAACAAGTACTAAAGTGGATGCCTGCTTATGCCCCAGGGGGATGGTAGAGTGCACGCAATGACGAAAACACTCAAGTGGGTCCCTGCTTGTGCCCCAGTGGCACTAAGTAGTGCATGCTTCGTTGGAGTGCAGAGAACAAATAAAAGGCACGTCAGAGGCTCTCCACTGAGATAATGGAGCGCTGAGCCCACACACTAGGGCAACGCTGTAATTTTAAAGCATGGGTGTAGCTCTTGTTAGGTTTTATTTAGTTTCCTCGCTCTTTGTTTGAGACGCTTAAAAGAAGTTCCATCAAAGCGGATAAACACAGTACTTTGCTGATGGGCAACTAATAAGAAAAACACTCACGGAAGAACAGGAAATAGAACGTCTACAACCAATAGAAACAAGGAAAAGTGAAGTGACATGCACAAGGACCAATAAGAAGTGAAGGCAGGATGTAAGTCCCTTTTAAGATACATTTAATAACAATGAATTTCACAAGCACACTGTGCAGGCGAAACCTAAAAGGTGATTCAACAAGTAACATTCAGTGACTTGATACTGGCATTACATAGGAGAAATCCTGTGACAAAACTGTAGTATTTCATATCACAAATATTGCAAAAGTATTCTTTTTAACAACGAGGTCTCCTCCAGGGATATTTTGATGCATGCCATGTTATATGTAAGTAAAAGCGAATTTATTCCATATGTTCCTCATCCCCTTCTCCCAAAACACTAAAATACTTTTATCATCAATGCATTTTTGTTCTGGCTCCTCCACCTATCCCATGCGAGGGGTTACTGTAGCGCCTTGCAGACATCTCAGTTTCCTGTAAGAAGCACACTGATTTTACAACTACACAGAAATCTACCATTCGGATTTGACCAGTAGCCGTTTTGTTGTTGTTTCATTTGATCTCCCTGGCTGCCATAAGGGTAAGCGAGATTTCTGAGTGTTATTATGACATTGCGTGAAGGGGTTACCACGCGCGGGCAGTCACTCAGCTCTTATAATTCAAGTCCGTCCTCGGAGAGTGCAAAGTGAAGACGGCGCGCTAAGGATATAAATAATGAAGCGCTGGAGGCCGCCTCTGTCTGGATACTTGCTCAGGTTAATTTACATTCCAGCTGCAGCACAGTACTCCAGGTTTGTTTTTATCGATTCAGACAATGGTCCATAATATGCATAATAGGAAAAACGGGTTGTAAAAAATAGCACGTCAAAGCAAAGAAAAAAAACCATTATATAATGTGGATAGTTGTCATTTTTGCCTGGTGTCAGCGTAGTATTCTAGTAAAACCACAGACAGCACGAGCAAACGCTGGAGGAAACAATACATCTGCAGGCACTGGCAGACACATCTGCCTGCCAAATTTGGCCACAGTTCTCTTGGATAAATAACTTTTCAGTGACGTGCTGCGCTGAAATTACATAAACAGCAGAAATTACTAAAACGTGGGCCCCAGGGGTTTGCGGGTCTGAACATTTTCTGCAATCAATATACTGACATCTGCTAACGTTTTACTCCAGCAGCTGATGCCAGAAGCCGTACGAGAATAACATCGTTTGGTGACTGTTGGAAGGAGCCCGAGAAGAGAGCGCTTGATTATTCTGAAATACCCCTCTTCGTGCACCGCTCTGGAGAGGTCCTGTGCACTAGCATGCTCTTAACCATATATGGGGATGTTTCATACAAATGTTATTGTTCTAGCAGACAACACCGCTGGGGACTGTTTATACTCACTAAGCGGCGACCTCGAACGTGCCCTTGCTGTAGGCAGAGGCCGCCTTGTAACAGGGCTAGGGGTTGTCTGGTAAAGACCTGACCACAGTTCCTATGTACACAAATGAGACACTCTAATTGAATAGTTAAGCACTGCAACATCTGGTAATATGCTGACGTTTTGGTGAGATGAGTACTCCAACAGCTGAGGGGAGAACGAATTAGTTTTTTTTTGGGTGGATGATGCTGCTTATGATGAACCAACAAAGATATGCTAGGAGGTGACACAGGTGAAGTACAGGGCAGAGCCCAAAGCTGTGGGTGGGCTGACGTGGTAAACAAAAGAGGTCAGCAAAAAGAATGAGTGTGACAGAGAATGATGGGCAAAAATAACAGGGGAAATCAGTGGGGTGGCAAGGACGCCTTTGGCTCCAGTGCGTTCAAGGAAATGCCCTCCTCGACAGCTGTTGGGCTAGTAAAATAGAGTTTGTCTATGGAATTTCGAGGTAGGAAGCTCGATAAATCCAAATACCCTAGACATAATGGGCCAGATGTAGGAAGCACTTTGCGAGTCGCAAACGGCAAAATTTGCCGTTTTCGACTCGCAAATGTGTGTTTCCTATGCAGAAATGCATTTTGCGAGTCGTTACCGACTCGCAAAATGCATTTCCGAATCGCAAATAGGAAGGGGTGTTCCCTTCCTATTTGCGATTCGCTATGGTATGCAATTCCATTTGTGACCGCTTATGCGGTCGCAAATGGAGTCGCAGTTACCATCCACTTGAAGTGGATGGTAACCCATTCGCAAACGGGAAGGGGTCCCCATGGGACCCCTTCCCCTTTGTGAATGGACCCCAAAATATTTGTTCAGGGCAGGGAGTGGTCCAAGGGACCACTCCCTGCCCTGAAAAAAACGAAACAAAAGGTTTCGGATTTTTTGAAATGCAGCTCGTTTTCCCTTAGGGAAAACGGGCTACATTTAAAAAAAAAAAAAAAAACTGCTTTATTGAAAAGCAGGTCGCTAACATGGAGGCCTGCTGACTACAGCAGGCCTCCGTGTTAGCGAGTGCCTATACTCGCTATGGGGCCGCAATTTGCGACCCACCTCATGAATATTCATGAGGTGGGTCATTGCGACCCCATAGCGAGTTGCAGTCGGTGTCTGAGACACCGTACTGCATAGCAATTTGCGAGTTGCAAATTGCGAGTCGGAAGGACTCGCAATTTGCAACTCGCAAATTGCTTCCTTCCTACATCTGGCCCAATATCTCAGGATAAAATAATAAAAGGTAAGTATAGATTTTCTCTACCTAAGTTCGCATAAACGTGCTTTCACGATGGATGTGTCTTCCTGGTGCATAAATGTGGAATCCATACTTGCTCTATATGCACTTACCTTTTGATATTTTCTCCCTCGATATTTTGTCCACGATATTATGGTATCATGATATTCCTAGACTTTATATTCTGTAGTACAATCATAAAATACAGCAGTTATCATGGTTCGGTTGGTCCCTCAGGCCACTGGTGCAACGGGGGCGGGGGGTGGGAGGTGAGGGGGGTCCACAAAGGTGAGTGATATTTCTCAGTTTTGGGTGGGATATCAGATTAAGAAAGATGCTATCAGAAATGAACAGTTTTGATGGAGTGTTCAAAGAGATGGTGAAGGGCGATCTTTGGCTGAGGGGGTGATTCAGAAACGAATGGGCTAGATTATTCTGTGTGGTGACCAGGGCACAAGTCGGGGGTACATCAGGGTGGATGGCGTCCACCCACTATTTTAACAGGGTGGACACTGTCCACCCTGCCAAGAGGTTAGGTCCCATAGTGTAACATGCTGAACTCGTCCCAGTGTAATTTTCAAACACCGGGACACAATCAGTAGTGCCTGCTTGTCCGATGCTTACATTTAGAGCAGCAACGTGGAGGCGGGGAGGGGCTTTGTTATTTCAGACTCCAGCTGGGTCATAACCAAGGTCAAACTTAAGGGGCCATTAGGCCATCTTTTGTTTGAGTACCCTGGCTGGAAGCTAGATTTAAAGGCAGTGGAAGGGAAACAAAGGCACAAAGCTTGCTAGCACTTCACAGGTACTTAAGAGAGGCACAATTCCGACTTTGCTCAGACCCCCTATAGAATAGATATACATGTAATGTAAGAATGTCAGATGTGTTACTCTGTCCCAGTACAAAATACCAATTTATATACCAGTATTTTTTTGTTTCTTTTATAGCACTATTCATCCCAATGCAGGGTGTCAGAGTGATTTTCATCACATGTACACATTATATTGACAATAAATCATAAAATCTGTAGATTAATGTCCAGGATATGTTACATAAAACAGTTACCTTTCCACACAAAATAAAAATCTGCTATATGCATATTACATGATATGCTTTGCAGAAGACACATTATCCCGGTATGCTACTCTGAGTCAAAACTGAGACTAGACAAAACACAGATCTTCCCAGCAAATGTGTTAACCACCAGAGTTAACTTACCATTACTAATATTCCCTCAGATTTCCTGGGAACACCAAGATCTGTGCAGCAGGTGCCTTAACCTCATAAGATATTTTAAAATTGAGACTTTGTAACCAAGTAAGCAGAACAGATTTACTGTTACCCTTTTCCTTGTTGCCAATTTCTTTGTGGCAGAGTTGTAAAAAATAAATGTAGACGCTGAGGCCCAGATTTTTTCATTGGGGTTGTGCCACTTTTCTGGCACAACCCTGATGCAAAATCTATTTTGGGATCTACAGTCCTGTTTGTGTCGCTTTATTAAAAAAAAGACTAACACAAGGCAGCACATTGTCCTGCCTTGCGTTACTATGCGTCATGTAGGCATTGCATGGGTGGTGCTTGGGCATTCCCATGCATCTACCCATTTATTTTAATGCAAACCCTTATTTACAAAGATTTGTAAATATAAGTTTGCACCAAACTGGTGAGTATACCTGAGGCTGGCATATCAAGGAGAAATGTCTTTGTTTCTCCTCATTATATCCTCTTTGCATGTATGCCACAGCACACATGCAAAGATGAAATAGCCTCATAGGATAGTTTTTGCATAACTTTGTAAAGAAAACCAGAAACAAACACAACGCAGTGCATTGCACTACCTTGGTTACCCACCCACGTATTTTTTTTACAAATAATATACACATTCTTCTTAAGGCAGGGCCATTTGCTTTCCCCGGGTCCGCTCTGGAGTCCCACTTCTCTGTCAAAGGATCATGGTCATTCCCCATTTATGTGAGGTGACATTCCAGTTAGGCCCCGCTAGTGACTTCAGGTGTTAGAAAGAAGAAGTCTTAGAAAGTCAATGTGCCTCCGCCTGTGGCATGTCAGTCAGAGCAAGCTGCCCGAGGCCTGGTGGCCCAGTATTTAGTCTTACCCACTCTTGCTGGAGTGAATGTTTGGAGGGCTCTGGCACATATCTATGACCTTACAGTAAGCAGAGTCTCGGTAAGCCTCCCTGAATCCTGCGGCAGGTCTTAGGTCCTCTTGGATTGTTGGGTGGTTGAATCATTGCTTTTCCTCCACTAGTAGTGGCTTGTTTCTCCTTCACAGCTGCATGCTGCTCCAGGGTGACAGTCCTCTCACTTCACCACAACCTCCTCTTAGCATTTGAGGTTTGTAACAGCGCACAAGGTAAAGCTACCTTCATGACACAGCATTGCACACAGTGACATCCCTCTTCTTGATAGAGTGGTGCTCTATGGCGACAGCCCTCAATTATCAGCTCGGCACCCACCTGGCATATGGTGGTCAGGGACAACACACAGAGTTTCAGCATTCACTTTGTGCAAATCAGCTACTAACTGGGCATATTTGTATTTCTTCTTTGTCTCTTTAAAGGTTAATGTTTTGTCTTCAATTCTTGGTAAATGAGGTTAGAGTGTGTCTGGACATATGAAAGTCAAGTGCATCCAATATGTGACCTAGATTATTAATATATATGGTGCAACAGTACAGCATGTTAAATCAAACAAAAGAGCAATTTGCCCAGGATCACATAAGTAGGTCAAGCTGGGAAGCCTGCGTCGATCACAGGTTTTCTGCGTTCACATTGTTAATTTCATCCATTAGATGGGCATCTATTTAGTTTTCCTGTTTTACTTGAAAGGTTAATGCTTTGTCTTTAATTCTTGGCACATGAGGTTAGAAAGTGGGTGGCAGGCATATCCTGCAACTGCGTTTTCACTTCAAATGAGGACTGCCTTGCATAATCCTGCTTGCTCCTCCAAAAGTATCTAAATGGGACGCACCACAGCAAAATATGATTTCTAACAATTTGAAATTATGTGCTTAATTTACCAGTTCCAATCACAAAATATTGAAAAGCTGTTTACCTTGAAATCAAGACAAATTGCTTTTTGTAGCTTGGGATTTTGAAAGCGCTGGATATGGCTGTGTAGTTGGGCCGCCCAGTAGTAAAAGTACATTTGCATATTAGGGACCACTGTATCCCCATCGTATACTCCTCTCTGAAGTTTAACCAGGGATATCTGCGGGCATCCTCCCTACCACAGGAGCTTGTGTATTTCACTATTGATCATTGAGAAGAAGTCAGGGGACACCTTAAATGGGATATTCTGAAACACATAGAGCAGGCGAGGCAGGAACATCATTTTAAATAGGGCAATGTAAAATTTCAGCTCCAAGCAGGTCCAGTTGTGGATAAAGGTTCTTCCTAAGGAACTCTGTTGGGTTCCTTGTCACATAAATTCCCAAATACGGAAAACCCTTGGTAGTCACTGGGGCCAAGCACCGTACTGGTAAGGAGAAGTCCCTGACTGTTAGAGGGAAGACTAGGGATTTCTCCCAATTTATCTGATACCCAGAGTAAATTCCAAAGAGCTGGAAAATATGTAATAGTCTATCTATGGACCGGTGGGGCCTTGTGATGTAGAGGATATTATTATCAGCATACAGAGATATCCAGGCATCCACCAGCTTCCTTCGGGTATGCCCCACACCAGGGGGTCCTGGCGTACACATGTGTTCAGTGGCTCCAGTGCAAGGGCAAATAGCCATGGCGATAAAGGGCAATCCTACCTAATTCCTCTATGGAGCATAAAGGGGTGGAGCAATACCCCATTCACTCTGACCCTTGCCTGGGGGCCAGTATATAGCAGATGAACCCAAGCACAAAATACAGGGACAAACCCCAGCCTGGTTAGAACAGCACAGACATAGGGCCATTCAATACTGTCAAAGGCCATCTTGGCATCTAGTGAGAGTACTGCAGCCTCCTTTGCCCCCGGTAGTATGCAAGATCCCATATGGGCATCTCAGATTTAATCTAGATCTTTTGTGTGGCATAAAGCCGGCATGTGCCAACATAAAATACCCCATTCTGTCCAAGGCTTTGTGGTGATTGCCCTTCAGATGAGTTTCCTGTATGAAAACTAAGGTGTTCATTATGAACACGGAGGTAACAACCGCTGTGTTCATGCTGGCGGTCAAAACACTGACCACCAGTGACCCCGGAACCCGCCGGCCTAATAATGAACCTTTCTGTGGGCCGGCAGGGGGAAACATTGTTTCCGCCCGCCGGCTCACAGAAAGGCCAGGCCGGGACATTGACGGTGGCTCCACACGGAGCCGCCGTCAATGCCACTGTGCGGCTTGTGCTGCTGCACTCCTCGCGCAGATCACTGCCCGAAAATTGGGCAGTGACCTGCGTGACGGGGCACTGCACCGGGGCCCCTGTACTGCCCATGCAAAGTACTTGGGCAGTGCAGAGTCCCCCGGGGGTGCCCCGGGGCACCCCCTCCGCCAGCCTTTCCCTGGTGGGAAAGGCTGGTGGATATGTAAACATTATATGAAGGACAGCACAGCTACCCTGTCAGATAGTGTTTTCACTCACCGCCAGGCTGCCTGACGGCAGAGAATCCAGAACACAACTGCACGCCTCGTCCTTGGCCTCCCCCGCCACGAACGAATCTCACCACACCTCAAAACCCTTCACTGGCTCCCCATAAACAAGAGAATCACATTCAAGATCCTCGCCCACGCACACAAATCCCTCCACAACACAACACCGGCCCGACATACCTCAACGAAAGAGTGAACTTCCACACTCCCACCCGCAACCTCCGATCAGCCAACCTCGCCCTAGCCACAGTCCGCCGCATCCAACGCACCACCACAGGAGGCAGGTCCTTCTCTTATCTCGCACCCAAAACCTGGAACTTCCTCCCCACCAACCTCCGAAAAACCAAAGACCTCCTGCTCTTCGGAAAGAACCTCAAAACATGGTTGTTTGAACAGTGACCCTCCTGCCCCCCCCAAGCGCCTTGAGACCCTCAAGGGTGAGTAGCGCGCTTGAATTTTTTTTTTGATTGAGTGATTGATTGATTGATGGCGGCCCTCACCATGTACATAATGCAGCGGGTTGGCTCCCCATGCCAGCTGGCGGATTCAGCCGCCAACTCCGGCATGGCGGGCCAACACTCCGTGTTCAAAATAAGGGCCTAAGTCTGGTATTTGTCTGTTGGGATAATTTAAGACTAAAGTGCATTTAATTTTGTTGCCTAGGCCATTTATGTTCCACGTCATGACCTTTAATGGCAAAGACTTAGTGGCCATCATGTCGGGTCCGATACTTCTGTAACCTGAGGCTATTGGCCCCCGTTGACTGACCTCCCTTCCAAGGATTCTCATCCTTTCCAGAGTACCAAATTCTTGAGCTCCTCTTAGACAAACATCAACTGAAATGACTAAACATCCCATCCTCCCAACTAAATCCCCCCTCCCTGCTAGCCTGTGTAGTAGGCTTAGAACTGCCGACCCCCCAACTTGCAGAGTGCCTGTCGCCTCAACTGTATCAATGAATGTGTTGAGAGTTTTCTGGCTTCACCCGACATGCCGAATGATGTCTGGATAAATCACTCCTGTTGATTTTGATCAGCCATTTTATCTTGCAACATCCTGCCTGCTATCATCTGCTTTCTTAGCCCCTCTGTCGGACCTGTTTGGGCTCTCGTCTAGGAAAAGGCCTCATTTTTGGTCATACTAGAGTCTTCTCCCCCCCCGAGGGGCTCTTTTTGATTCTGGTCCTATGGCACCCCTGGAGGACTCTGACCCACTATCTTGAAACTGTTTAGGTCTAGGGCTCGCCCCTTTCCATTTCTCCTTGGGCGCCATGGTTTTGGGGTGGTCCGGAGGAGCCAGCCTGCCGATGGGTTCTCGTGTGTGCATCTTTCTTTTTCTCATGGGCTCACCGGCGGCCCTGATGCCAGCCTTCGATCCAGTCCCACACTTCCGCTGCGGAGGTAAAGTACCAGGATTTGCCCTCTTTTATTACATGGAGCTTTGCTGGGAAGAGCATCATATATTTAAGTTCTTTATCGTGTAGTGATTTTTCTTCATCAAAACTATGACGTTGCTTCTGGACTTGAAATGTATTGTCCAGAAAACAATTAATGACAGGATTTTCGTAATGCAAGTCCCCATGGTTGCGAGCCACCTGTAGAATGGCATCTCGATCCTGGTGATTGAAGATTTTGGCAATGATTGTTCTTAAGGGAGCTCCATGGCCACGGAGGCGGAATTGGCGCCCGGTGCGCCCTTTCCACGGAGAAGAAGTTTGCTAATCACTTTGGGCAGCGGGTTTTCAATATAAGGTCTTCAAGAAAGAGGTCCACTAATGCTCAAATTTTTATGGTAGTTTGGTCGAGCAGTTAGGACAATCTTAGAGAAGTGCTAAGCATTTGTTGTACTCACAGTATCAATAAATGAGGATACACTCTCAAAAGAATAGCTCAAAACCAATTTACAAAAACACTTCAGAGTTTTATAACATTTTAAAGACCAAGATCATCAAAATCAGGTAAGTACTTTTTAAGTTATGATTTTTCTAAGTTTAGCAAAAATAGTCCTTTTGTCCGTAATTACACATCATAGGAATCAATAGGAGAAAACTTTAAAAATGCATATAAAATCAGGCAATTTATTTACCAATGTCTCCTTTCAGTTATAGGTCGAGGTCATCAAGATGTCCTGTGGACCAGCTGGGGAAGTTCGGGTGGCACCTGGTTTTAGAGGGAACAGCTGCTGAAAAGTCCTTGGGGTTGGTGCAGAACCACTACGGGGGACCACTTGGAAAAGCAATGCACAGGCAGACTCCAAGGTGAATCTGTTGGGTCCCCTTGGATGTTAGAGGTTGCAAGTGATGGGAAACACTTAGAGTACTGCTAGTTCTCGTTTGCAGGGCCCAAAGAGACTGGGTGCAGAGCAGATAAGTGAGACAGGAGCTGTGCTCAAAGATGCCCTTGGACGCAGCTCACTTTGAGGGTCGATTGCAGGCCAGCAGGGCCACTCTGGGGTGTGGTTCTTATGTGTCCTAAAGTCACTCAATGGGAGCTACCTCCTGGTCCTTTGAGAGTCCTGAGTTCGACTTTTCTTCTTGGTGTCTGATGTTGGGTGTCCAGTACCCCGGGATATTGCACGGGTCAGCCACTGAAGGTTGCAGTGCCACCATACTTGGCACAATTGCAGGTTTTTTCCTCCATATCCTTTGGGAGGAATTTGGTCAGACTGCTGGGTCCAGTTCCTTGGTCAGTGGCTAGTCACTGAACTGGACTTCACTGGTCTTTTGCTTCTTTGTTGCAGGGAGTGATGACTTCCTTTTGGTGGGAGATTTTGGTGATTTTCAGAAGGGTTGAGGTCCTCTGAAGTTTTGTAGTTTTCATCCAATGTCCATGCAATCCCTCAGTGTTGATTGTTGAGTTCTGGGTGCAGCAGGTAGGGTTTGGCGCCTTTCCTTTGCGCAGCAGGAATGCAGTTTTTGAGCCTTGGGGCTTCTTTGTTGCTGGCCTTCTTGTGTCCTTGGAATCTGATATGCAGGGCAAGGGGTGCCCACTAAATATTGCATTTAGTGGGCATTTAGGGGAGTCCCTAGTAGTGACCAATGGGTCATCTACCTCAGGGTGGCTACACCATCTATGTGACCACTTTCAGTGGGCAGAGGTCACTTCTCTATCCCTGATCAGCTTTTTTCTTATCATGCAAGATTGAGGAAAATGAAACGGAGAGGTCACCTCGCATGCAACACCTTAGGGGTGGTGCAAGCTGGTGGTCAATCCTCCTGTGCATTTCCTCGCTGTTGCTCCTGGCAAATGTAGTAGTTCGCAATGGGGGCAGTGATCTGCTGCTAGCAGCAGGGCTGGGGGTTGACTTTCAAAGGCAGTAAGCACTTTGAAGCTTGCAGGCAAGGCAGTGCAAATTCCTGGGGGAGGAGGTGTAACACCTCTGCCAAGGGAGGGCTTTTGTTTTCTGAACCCAGAGAGCGAGGGCCTCACCCAAGGGTTCCAGAAGCTTGTCTGGTGGTAGTAGGCTGGTTGTGAACGACCAGCAACCATGCCCTGGTTAGTTAGCTTATGTGGAGGGGACAACTAAGGTTGCCCTTGTTGTACATTTTGCAATAAATCCAATACTGGTACCAGCTTGGATTTATTGTTCTGAGTTGTTTGATACCAAACAACCCAGGGTTCAGAGTGGCCATCATGTAGCTGTGAAACTCGTACTGACCAGTGTCCAGCACATGCATTTAAAATGGCTGCTCTGTTCACTGTTCACTACGTCCCAGGTGAGGAAAAGACACAGTAGGGGCATATTGCTCCTGCATCTATATCCACACATGCATTATAGTACACCTTACCATAGGGCTGGAAGGCCTGCCAGAGGGGTGGCTTACCTATATTGCATGCAGTGTGTAGCGGACAGGTCACACAGGCTGTGTGACATGCTAGGTTTGCATTTTTATATTGCACCAGGACACTCAGCCTGCAGAGGCAGTGCTGGGTGCACTTGGATGCATAGTCCCTGCGGGTGGCACAATCTGTGCTGCTGCCCTTAGGGGCCTACCTTTAGTACCCCATGTCCTGGGTACCTGTCCTGGGTACCTAAGTACCATTTACTAGGGACTAATAGTGGCAGTATTGTCAATTGTACCAATGCATCACAACAGTTTTGGGAAATTGATCTGGCCTAGGGAACCTGGTTAGCAGGTGCCCTGGGAACTAACAAGTTTGAAAGCACATCAAATACCATGCAAAACGTATGGGACTAATCATGTAAAAAGAGGCACTTTCTCACAAATAGAAACAGAAAAATGGCAATAAATATGTTTAACTGCTGCTATCTGAGACAAGTATGCAGGCAGGGAGGGGGCTTATCAGATTTCAGCTGAGCCCATAACAAAGGTAGGTGTTAAGGGGCCATCAGGCCTCCTTTTGTTTGAGTATCCTGGCTAGGAGGAGATGCACACCTATAACCAACTGAGGAAAAACAAATGCACACAGATTATCACTTCACTGGTACTTTACAGAGGCATGCGTTTGACTTTGTTCAAGATATATGCTGTTAGAACCAGTTTCCTGTGTACTAGTGCACTTGGGGGCTACCCCGCTCCAATCATATCAACTGGAGTATTCCCCACTGGTGTCCTGGGACCTCAGGAGTAATGGACCCAAAACTGGATAAACAAATACTCCTCTTCAGCACTTGACTCTCTCAGGTTAGTGAGGCAGAGCAGTCCAAAGATTACTCAAGGTGGTGAGGTGGGTTTAGACATTCAGAATACAGGGTACACTGTACCACCAACTAATAAGATCACTGTCCAGCCAGTGCTTTACTTTTTAAAAAGAAAAGTACTACTTTAATACACATAAGAAAAATATACTACACATACAACTAGGATAAACAGTGAAAACCAGACATCTCTACAACCCTCTGAGTCAGAGTTCTGACCCCAAACAGTATTATAGTACCTAGACACTAAGCACTATACAAAGACAGCATGCAGACACACAATTAGCATTGCATATTACAGACCATGTTGCACAGGGTTGCTCTCATTCGCTAGTGTCACGATACCAATCCTTGTATGGCAATGGTGTGGTTTCAGCTATGATGTAAAGTCAAATGTTCCAGATGAGCCTCAGAACCCACCACCCAAAGAACAGAAGTGCCCTCCCATCCTTAGCAAGGACACCGATCTGGTGGCATCAGGGATCTGATCACAGGTGCCTAATGTCTTGCCACAGCTTGCTGGAGTCCCACTAGACCAGTAGCCACTGGCTAGCTATAGGAGAGCACTCTTTCCCAGATACAGATTATAACTGTAAGTATCCCAGGCTCCAACAGCATAGGGGAGTGGTCTGGGCAGAAGTGACCTCCCCTTCTGAGGCTTGGTGGAATCAAGCTTCCCCACCTCTCTCTGTTTATGTGCTGCAAGCTTCCTTATCTTGAGCAGCTGTTCGAAATGTCCTTGTCTTCCAAACCAATGCTGCTCTGCTTGACAAGCCCCACAAACAGCTGGTCCACTGCATCTGCATTCATATTGCTGATTGATCCTTTTGCTCTTTCACTACTGGCAAATTCCTTCACAGCAGAATCCATACATTACAGAGAAAACTCTCAGATTCAGACTCGGTGAGCAAGATTCCTTGTCTTTACACCACAGGCCCACAGCTGATTTCTGTAGGTGTTTGTTAGAACAGAAGACCCATCTTGAACAACCACTGAGGCCAGACTTTTATCACCTTTGATTGATAGGCTGATCCAATCAGCGGGTCTGCTAATTTTGAATCCTGGGTGCCCCTCCGATCATGAGGCCTCTCTGTGTCATGCTCACTGCGTGCATAAGACCTGTAGAGGATGAGTTACTGGGCTTCAGGACAGGCTCTTGGTATCATCCTAGGCTATTCTCCAGAGAGGAATTTTAATGAACTCCAGACAAGGGGATAGGGAAGCTAAACACAGATAAGAACAAGTGTCTACCCCAGCTCACCAAGCTTCTCTGAGGAATAGGGAGGAGCACAGGGGAGCTGGAATGTCAAGCAGAACAGCTCAGCTCACATTAAACACAAAGGCTTACCTCTCCATTCTCCCCTAGAGATCCTACAGATTCTCAGACACCCAGGTAGACAAATGCAACAGGACCAAAGGCAAAGGAGATTGCACAGACTTGATCAGGAGGGTGGCTAGTAGCTCCTCCCCACCAAGGGTACAAGTGTGAAATGGGGTGCACTATGTATGCCCCCCTCGACCTCAGAGCTAAGCTCTACGGTCTGAGTCCATGTAAACAGGAAGATCCTCAGTAGAGATACTTGATAGACATGCTCACCGGGGTAGGATCCAGAAACCATACAGTAAAGTTTAAGTGACTTACCTGTAGATCTCCATAAGGCAGGGGAAGCACACTCTCCAGAGACATGCAGAAGATTTACCATCCCAACATATGTATACACAGTGTGAACGATAGATGTGTTGTTCTCTCCCAGTGTTTGCACAAATAACAATTTAAATACCATTTTGTTTTATTTCTTTTATAGCGCTATAGCACTACTCATCCCAATGCGATTTACATCACACATACACATTATACATTGACAATAAATCATGTGCACAAATCAATGTGTAGAATGCATTACATAAAACAGTGAGGATTACAAAGTCCCTCCTAGCTCACTGTGCTATATTAGATGGATTTCAATTTGTTAACCGCAAGTAACAAAAGGATGTCATTGTTAAAGGCAGTAGCCCATTTCCCCATCTCTATAAATCTATCAATACCTATAACAACCAAGTGAACATTGTCAATTTAAATAAATGTGAAAAAACATACTAGCTGCAGTGTCTTTTTTGCTTGCGACAAAATAAAATGTGGATAAATATGGACAAAATTACCACAAAAAAATGGATAAGTACAGATAGAAATGTTCAGAAATAAATGCCATAAAACTGTGAGCCAAAATTATAACACAAAAATACAGGGTAGCTTTGTTATCATGCTCTTAGGTCTGGGAAACCATTGCAATTCAGAGTTATGCTATGTATGAAATGAAAGATCAAGTGTGGTTGCATAGGGCTGACTACTGCAGAATGAGTGTACAGTGAATAGGAGAGCCCACGTGTCAGTGTTACTGTAAACAAGAAGGCCATCTCTAGTGCACCATTTTGGCAGTGTAACATGTCTAGGATAAGCCAAGTTCTTGTTAGTGAGCATAGTCTAGTGTAGATCCTGATTACTGGCCATAGTGTGTGGTGTCTCTTGCTGTTCCTACATCTCCCCACTTGGGTAGTTTAGCTATACAAACTAGCAATATTTCCTTGTGAAGGCCAATACTTTCTTGACAGTGCTAGTTAGCACTAGAATTGCATATGCCTTTTATTTATCAGTTGCTTTTATCGTCATTTCCTTCTCAACTTAGGATACTGTGCAGCTTACACTTATCTTGATGTAGAGATTATGGGCCAGATGTATGAAAGGATTTTACCCATTCTGTGTCTATGGGAAAAAGCTTTAGTACATATGGCCCTATACCTCTTACTGTTAAATTCCAATCTTTGTGTGGGTATTCTGGTTTTGCTGATTCCAGGGTGAACTGTCAGGTTCCGCATGTGAATGTGAGGGTGGTTAAGATATAGTTAGGCCAACAATAAGAGCACAAGCGATGTCTGCTGCTAAAAGTGGAAGTGATATTTGGGGTTGAGGCAGTGTGCAATTTGCAAAAACATAAACTACATTTATAAATTTACCCTTAGTCTCCCTTTAACTCACAGTTATCTCCCTTTAACGCTATCCAACCCTAAACCTTAAATTGACCTCAATCTCCCTTTACACTAGCCACCCCTAAACCCTAAAATCACCCTTATACCCTTTACCACTACCCAGCCCTACATTTACCCTTACCTGTCTTTACCACTGCCCACCCCAAACCATAAGCTTACCTTTACCTCCCTTTAAGACTATCCAACCCTAACCTTAAATTTACCATCACCTCCCTTTACACTGCCCACCTCATACCCTAAAATTATATTTACCCCTCTTTGCCACTATCCCAAACCCTAAACCTTAAAAATACCCTTACTGCCTTTACAACTATCCACCCAAAACCCTAAAATTAACTTTACACCCCTTTACCACTACCCACCCCTAAACCCTAAATTTACCCTTTCCCCCGTTACCACTGCCTACACCCAAACCCTAAAATTACACTTAATTCACTTTACTACTACCCAACCCTAATATTAACCTTACCTCCCTTTGTGGCTCTCTACCTCAAAGCTGTAAAGATACCCTTGCCATTACCCACCCCTAAACCCTAAAGTTACCCTGACCTCTATCTACACTGCCCGTCCTACACCCTAAAAATACCCATATCTCCCTTTACCACTATCCAATCTAAATGTTTCCTTACCTCGTTTTCCCACTGGCCACCCAATATCCATAAAATAACCCTTATCTCTCATTAACAGAACGCACCCCAAACCCATACGTTTTCCCTTAGCTCCCTTTACATTGACCACCCCTAAATCCTACAATTACACTTACCCCTCTTTTAAACCACTCCACACCCTAATAAATACCCTTACCTCCCTTTATCACTGCCAACCCCATAACCCTAAAATTGCCTTTACAACCTTTATCCGATGCCCACATCTAAACTCTAAATTTACTGTTACCTCCCTTTACCACAGCGCACCCCAAACTTTAAAATTGTCCTTACATCCTTTTGCCACTATCCAACCCTAAATTTACACCTTCCTCCCTTTACAACTGCCCACCGATAAATCTGAAAATTACCCTATCTCCCATTAAGACTGTCCAACCATAAAAACTAAATTTACTGTTTCCTCCTTTAACACTGACCACCCTAAAATCATGCTTACCACCCTTTACCACTACTGAAACCTAAATATACCCTCACCTCCCTTTACCACTGCCCACTTCTAAACCATAAACTTACCCTTAACTCCCATTAACACTAGCTAACCATCAACCTTAAATTTACCCTTATCTTCCTTTAGACTGCCCACCACTAAACTTAAAATTACACTTACCGTTCTTTGCCACTACCTCCAAACCCTAAAAATAATTTTACCTCCCTTTATCACTACCCATCCCTGAACCCTAAAATTAACTTTACACCCTTTTACCACTAACCACCCCTAAGCCCTAAATTTACCCTTACTTTCCTTTACCATTGCCCACACATAAACCATAAAATGACATGTATTTCCCTTTACCACTGCCCAACCCTACATTTTCCCTTACCTCCCTTTATGACACCCTACCCCAAACCAAAAAATATTCTTACCTACCTTTAACAGTACCCACCCCTAAACTTACTGTTACCTCTTATTTACACTCCTTACCCCAAACCCTAAAATTACCCTCAACTCCCTTTACCAGTACACAAACATAAATTTACCCTTACCTCCCTTTCCTGCTGCCCAACCTGAAGAGCATACACTTGCCCTTATCTCCCTTTACACTACACTAAAGCCTACCTACCCCTCTTTACCACCACCCCAAACCTTACAAAATACTATAACCTCCCTTTTTCACTACCCATGCCTGGACCTTAAAATTAACTTTACACCTTTTTACCACTACCCACCCCTAAACCCTAAATTTACCCTTACCTTTCTTTACCATTGCCCACACCCAAACCATAAAATGACACTTATTTTCCTCTATCACCCTAACCTAAATTTACCCTTACCTCTCTTTTATGGCAGCCTACCCCTAAACCAAAAAAATACCCTTACCTCCCTTTAACAGTACCCAACCATAGATTTACCCTGTATGTCCCGTTCCCATTTCCCACCCCAAAAGAATAAAATAATCCTTATCTCCCTTTAACACTATCCAACCCTAAATTTACCATTATCTCCATTTACACTGCCTACCTCTAAATCCTAAAATTATACTTACCCTCTTTACCACTACCCTAAACCCTAAATACTCTAACCTCCCTTTATTACTATCCATGCCTGGACCTTAAAATTAACTTTACATCCTTTTACGGGCATCATTTGACCCTCAAAGACCCCTTTATCACACCCCTCGGCCAGGTTACCTCCACCCTGACCTCTTATGCTACTTATCAAATTTATTTCCAGCCCCCACCCCCTTGGGACTGTGTTTCATAACATAAAATGGTGGCCACAACATTCTGGTCTGGTTGTGGAGAGCCAATCACAGCATTCCTGGTGGCACGCGCATTCACAAATGAGCCGCAATCACCACGAAAACGTAGAGATAGATTCACAGCCCTAGATATATAAATGTATTTTCCCTTTCATACCTCAAAAACTACTGGACAGATTTCAAATAACTAAAAACACAATCTGCGGAACATAATCTGTCTTTTTGCTAAATTTGGAGTAATTCGGTCCAGTGGTTTTGGATGTAGTTGTGTTCAAAACCCCTATTGGAATCACCATGGGAAACACAAGTTTTTTTACCCCCCTTTATTCTCAACCCCCACTTGATGGATCACCCTGAAATTTCCCATGTGCACCGAGAATCACTGGACACTTCTTTTGGAAAAATTTATGAGGATTTATCATATAGTGCCAAAGATATAGGCATGTCAAAAAATGCTTTTTCTATGGAAATATGGTCCTAACTATAAATACCTACTTGTGACCGCCAGTAGGTAATATATATATGTTTTATATATATTCAACTGGCAATATGTGTTGTTTTATATATATATATATATATATATATATATATATATATATATAAATATATATATATTTTTTCACAGAAAAAAACAAAGGTTACAGGGACATTATAGTTATGAAATAGACATTCACTGAACCCCTTCCCTGCCATGGACGTAGTGGTTACGTCAAGTGGCGCAGCGCTGAGGCGCCACAGACGTAACCATTACTTCCTGGTATAGGCCCTTGGGGGAAGCGCTGGCGCTCCCCCGAGGGCCTCCCTCCCACCCCCCCAGAGCAGGGCTGGAAGGGGAATCGCTTCCCCTTCCACCTGACTCCCCCCCAGGGACGTCTGATGATGTCAGCACGCGATCGCTTGCTGACCTCATGCGGAAGAGAAATGCTGAGCATTTCTCTTCCCCTCGAGAGGAGGGGGCAGGCCGAGGCATGACAGTAGACACCAGGGAAATTTTATTTTTGACACTTACTTATAATGGGAGCGGCCCCTTGGGCAAGGACCGCACCCCAGGGGGCTGAATTATTTTTAGGTCATTTCTGCCACCCTGGGGGTCAGAAACCCCCTAAACACCAGGGATTATTTTTTTCATTTTTTCTATATGTGGGGAGCGACCCCTTAGGCAAGGGTCGCTCCCTAGGGGGGAGGGCAAATTATTTTTAGGCCATTCCTGCCCCTCCTGGGTGCAGAAACCACTAAACACCAGGGATATTAATTTTTTTTATACTTACACATAAGGAGAGCAGCCCCTTGGGTAAGGGCCTCTCCCCAGGGGGGCACAATATTTTTAGGCCTTTTCTGCCCCCAGGGGGACAGAAACCTCTAGACACCAGGGATATGTATATTTTGTATTTACTTTATGTTTTTATGTATGTGGAGCGACCCCTTAGGCAAGGGTTGCTCTCCTGGGGGTCAAATTGTATTTAGGCCATTTCTGCCCCCCTTGGGGGCAGATCGGCCTATTTTTCTTTGGCCAATCTGCCCCCAAAGGGGGCAAAAACCACTAGACATCAGGGATTTTTTTTTTTTTTATACTGGCACATAAGGGGAGCGGCCCCTTGGGCAAGGGCCGCTCCCCAGAGGGGCAAAATATTTGTAGGCCTTTTCTGCCCCCCGGGGGCAGATCAGCCTATTATAATTAGGCTGATCTGCCCCGGGGGTGGGGGGCAGAAACCCCTAGACACCAGGGATATATTTTTGTTTATGTTTACTTTTGTTTTTTATATATGAGCAGCGATCTTTAGGCAAGGGTTGCTCCCCTTGGGGGGAAATTGTATCTAGGCCATTTCTGCCCCCTTGGGGGCAGATCTGCCTATTTTTGTTAGGGCAATCTGCCCCCAAGGGTGGCAGAAACCACTAGATACCAGGGACTTTTATTTTTTTTGTGTCAATTTCACGCCAGGGGAGCGACCCCTTAGGCAAGGGTCGTTCCCCTGGGTGGAGGGGAATTTATTTTAGGCCATTTCTGCCCCCATGGGGGCAGCTCATCCTATTTTTACTAGCCTGATCTGCAGAAACCACTAGGCACCAGTGTTTTTTTTTGCGCCAATTTTATGCACAGGTTGCTTCCCGGGGGGCAAATTTATTTTAGGCCATTTCTGCTCCCCTAGGGGGCAGATCAGCTGATTTCTGTCAGGGATTGGTGTGTGTGTATGTTTGTGTTTTGTTTTGGGGGGGCTGCCCCTTGGGCAAGTGTCGCTGCCCATGGGGGCACATTACTGTTGGCCATATCTGTCCCCTTGGGGGCAGGTCAGATCAGCCTATTTTTGGATGGTCCATCTGCCCCCAAGGGGGGCAGAAAGTCCACCAGAGACCAGGGAGGATTTTTGTTTTCAAAACAATAGGGTGGGGGTATGGCCATACCCCACCCTAAATAAATGGGGTCAAAGTTGTTCTGCTCACCAATGGGCAGATGGGGCAATTACCCCCGATCCAAACCCGGGGGGTGCCAGAAAGTCTAGTAGATGCCAGGGCATTAAAAAAAAAAATAGTGGGGTGGTGGCTACCAGCCAGCATGTGCCTGGTTATGCCCTACCCCAACTGAAGGGGGTAACAGTCTTTCAGCTCCCCCCGCACACTAAAACATCTTATCCCACGGCAAGCAAGAGGAAATTAGATTTTTTGGGGTTTCGGTTTTACATTTGGGCCTTAAGAGCTTGGCTAACTCTCAAAATCGTCCCACTTGGAACGGTGAAGGCTGCACTTTTTGGACTTTGGGACGCTGCCATGTGGGAAAATCCACAAGACCTAGAAACATCTGAAAACTAAACATCTGGGTGATTCCAGGGTGGTGTGCTTCACATGCACCCTGCACCATTTTCTTACCCAAAATGCCCTGCAAACCTCCAACTTTGCTGAAAATCACACATTTCTTCTACCCTTCTATTTGATGGAACCTTCCGGAATCTGCAGGCATCCACAAAATTCCTACCACCTAGCATTGTCTCATCTATATCGATAAAATGTCTGCTGCACTTGTCAGTCTAAAAATGTTTTTTTCCAAACTGCCCTTTTGGACTCGCTTTGGTTCCCCCTCAATTTCAACATTTATTTTGGCTCTTCCCTGTCACAGGCACTTGGCCGACCTACACAAGTGAGGCATCATTTTTACTGGGAGACAGAGGGGAATGTTGGGTGGTAGAAAATTTGTCCAGGTGCTGTGATCCCACACAGAAATGTGGGAAAAATGAGATTTGTTTAGCTAAATTTGAGGTTTGCTGAGGATTCCGGGTAAGAAAACATTGGCGGATCCACACAAGTCACACCTCCCTGGACTCCCTCGTGTGTATAGTTTTCAGAAATGTCTGGGTTTGGTAGGTTTCCCTAGATGGCTGCTGAGCCCAGGACCAAAAAAGGAGGTGCCCCCGCAGAAACAGGTAGTTTTGTATTTGATCATTTTGATGTGTCCAGAGAGTGTTTTGGGGCATTTCCTTTCGTGGACACTAGGCCTACTGACACAAGTGAGGTACCATTTGTAGTGGGAGTCTTGGGGGAATGCTGGGTGGAAGGAAATTTGTGGCTCCTCTCAGATTCAAGAACTTTCTGTCACCGAAATGAGAGGAAAACATTTTTTGTTTGCCAAATTGTGAGGTTTGCAAAGGATTCTGGGTAACAGAACCTGGTGGGAGCCCCACATGTCACCCCATCTTGGGTTCCCCTAGGTGTCTAGTTTTCGAAAATGTGCACGTTTGGTAGGTTTCCCTATGTGCCGGCTGAGCTAGAGGCCAAAATCTACAGCTGGACACTTTGTAAAAAACACTTCACATTTCAATGTAAAAATGTGATGTGTCCATGTTGCGCTTCCTGTCACGAGCATTAGGCCTACCCACACAAGTGAGGTACCATTTTTATCGAGAGACTTTGGGGAACACTAAATAGCAAAACAAGTGTTATTTCCCCTTGTGTTTCTCTACATTTTTTCCTTCCAAATATAAGACAGTGTGTAAAAACGACGTCTATTTGAGAAATGCACATGCTAGTATGGGCACCCCGGAATTCAGAGATGTGCAAATAACCACTGCTTCTCAATACCTTATCTTGTGCCCATTTTGGAAATACAAAGGTTTTCATGATACCTGTTTTTCACTCTTTATATTTCAGCAAATGAATTTCTGTATACCCTGTATAGAATGAAAACTCATTGGAAGGTGCAGCTCATTTATTGGCTCTAGGTAATTAGGGTTCTTGATGAACCTACAAGCCCTATATAGCCCTGCAACCAGAAGAGTCCAGCAGATATAACAGTATATTGCTTTAAAAAATCTGACATCGCAGGAAAAAGTTACAGAGTAAAACGTGTAGAAAAATGGCTGTTTTTTTCACCTCAATTTCAATATTTTTTTTATTTCAGCTGTTATGTTCTGTAGGAAACCCTTGTAGGATGTACACAAATTAGCCCTTGCTGAATTCAGAAATGTGTCTACTTGCAGAAATGTTTAGCTTTCTGAGATCCAGCATTGGTTCCACACTGATTTCTGTCACTAACTGGAAGGAGGCTGAAAGCACAGAAAATAGTAAAAATGGGGTATGTCCCAGTAAAATGCCAAAATTGTGTTGAAAAATTGGGTTTTCTGATTCCAGTCTGCCTGTTCCTGAAAGCTGGGAAGATGGTGATTTTAGCACCACAAACTCTTTGTTGATGCGATTTTCAGGGAAAAAACAACAAGCCTTCTTCTGCAGCCCTTTTTTCCCATTTAAAAAAAAAATGAAATTTCTGCTGTATTTTGGCTAATTTCCTTATCTCCTTCGGGGGTACCCACAGAGTCTCAGTCCCTCTAGAATCTTTAGGATGTTGGAAAAAAAGGACGTAAATTTAGTGTGGGTAGCTTATGTGGAGAAAAAGTTATGAGGGCCTAAGCGCGAACTGCCCCATACAACCAAAAAAGGCTTGGCACCTGAGTGGGAAAAGACCTGGCAGCGAAGGGGTTAAAAAGCCAAAGGTTACACGGGCATTATAGTTAGGCTCACATTTGATGAATTCTATATTTTGTGGGGTCATTAGCAGTGGATGGCGAGGGCGCGAGTTATAGTTACCTTGGGGCACAAGTTATACTTACTTGAGGTCTGCTACCTTCACACTCAGCTAACAGTGTGGTCCCTCCATATTTATTTATTTAAATATTTACTTATTTAAAAAAAAATTAAATGTCTTTACGGGCTAACTGGCAGTGGGGCGGGAAGTCTTAAGGCTTCTCTTGCAGTGCCATTGCTCCAGCAGGCACAGAGCTGCTTTAACTGCAGCTCCCTGGTTGCTGAAGAATTTCATCTCTGCCCCCTGCATTCTTGCAGAAGACAGAGATGAAAGCTTCGGTTTTTAACAGCGGGACCTGCTTGACAGGTCCCGCTGACAAAAAACAATATGTTTGCTGTAGGTTAGCTGCAGCTGCAAAGCTGCAGCCATGCCACAGCAAACAGCTATGTCCCTGGGGTGGGCACCCTGGGACATATCAGGAGCCAGCCTGAGGGGTTGGCGGTCCCCAGGACCATCTGTGGCTCCATGAGGGTGCTCCAATAATCAAAGCCCCAGGGAGTTGGTGGTCCCCAGGGCTAATGAGGATCTGAAATGGAACCCTTCACTGTTTTTTATCTATGCCGGGGGAGCTGGTGATCCCCGGGGCAGCAGGAGGGCCACAGGGCACTAAATTCTAATGAAGCCCCAGGGAGGTGGTAGTCCCTGGGGCGGAGGAAGGGACCAGGCCTGCCTTATTTGTTTTACATTCCACTGGGGAGGTGGTGAGCCCCAGGGCAGCGGGTGTACAGGATGCCCCACACTAAATACTAATTAAGCCCCAGGGAGGTGGTGGTCACGGGTGTGGGGGGAGTGGCTGGGCACCCCCCTATTTATTTTATATAGCACTGGGGAGATGGTGATCCCCTGGGATGTGGGGGTGATGTGCAGACCCCACACATAAGAGCACAAATGCCACGGGAGAGGTGGTCCCCCTGCAAGTCAATAAAATGAAGCTCTGGAGAGGTGGTGGTCCCCAGGGCTGTGCGAAAGGCCATGTGGCCTCCCCAACGTTACAATCCATCTTTGCGAGGTGGTGATCACTGAGGCTTGGGGGGACAGACGGCCTCCCCGCACTCAAAAAAACAAATGCCCACCAGGGATCTTTAAAAAAAGCACAGGAGCCCTCTCCTTTTTTTTTTTTTTTACATTTGGATCTGCCACAAATCATGGTGAAAATTAAAAAAATTCTCTTTCTGGACCAGGACCTACCTTTCTGCCAAATGTGGTGTAATTCTTTCCAGTAGATTAGGCACTATAGCTGTTTAAAATCCCTATGGAAAAATGAATGGGGAAAACATGTTTTGGAACCCCCCTTTCTTCCTCGGCCCACCCGGATAGATCACCCCGAAACTTTGTAGACAGTAGCTGACCTAACTGGCAATTTTTTTTGTAAAGTTTCGTGAAGATTCGTCAAGTGGCACAAAAGATATAGGCAAGTTAAAAAACACTTTTTTATATATAAACTAGGTCCTAACTATAACTACCTAGTGGCCACATATATATATAGTGTGTGTATATATATATATATATATATATATATATGTGTGTATATATATTTATATATATCATCCAAAGCTGTAATACTGTGCCTGGAGTGGTGAAAGGCTTTTGTTATTTTGCAGCTCAGCAAGGATGGTATTGTGCCAATCCTCTTCTGTATAAATGGCAAAAGACTTTGGCCCTCATTACAACCCTAGCGGTCGGTGTTAAAGCGGCGGTAATACCACAAACAGGCTGGCGGAAAAAAAATGGGATTACGACCGTGGCGGAAACCGCCAACATAGACAGCCACTTTGACATTAACTTTAAACAAACATCGCGGTGGTCACCGCCAACAGACAGGCAGACAAAGTAACACCCACCCTATTACAAGAGGCCTATCCGACACCTTTTCTGGGGCGGAACCAATGCTATCAAAAGCACGGCGGAAACAGTACACAGAAGGGAAAACACTCACCTGTCAACACCCAATGAGGAACCAGGACGCCATGGAGCCCGAACTACATGTACTGCCCATGTTCTACCAGGAGTACGAACGGCGGCGGCGGTGACCACAGTGAGTACTGCACCTACAACACAGGGGAGGGGGGGAGGAAACAGAGTGACACACACAAACAATATCCCCACCCTCACCACCACACACAACAACTGACACACAAATACATGCAGCAACATTACATATACACCCCCCCACCCTGTGGAAGAACGCAAGGACAAAAGGAAATGATTGTAGCCATTGTAATCAAGAAAAATCCATTAGTCAAAATTCAGTATATACAAATATGTACACCAACTACACAAGTATAGATAGTGTACTAATCATTGTCCGTGGACCACTGGGCCCAAAATGCATGGGCGAGGCCCACACATGATACCTGACTCGAAACGGAGAGAATACTGCTTGGGCATCAGATCGAAAATATACAGGCACCTCAAGGGGAGGGGGGACACCTCAGCCCGATGAACACACAACGCAACTGCTGCACTAGGGGGCTCCATGCCCATTGATGTATCCTGGGGAGTGCAAAGCCACAGTTTCTCAAGCCTCTCCAGTGGGTGGTTTGCCCACTGCTTTATCCTGGGGAGTGCAAAGCCACAGTCTCTCAAGTCTCTCCAGTGGGTGGTTTGCCCGCTGCTTTATCCTGGGGAGTTCAAAGCCACAGTCTCTCAAGTGGATAACAGTCTCCACTGGTTCTGGAGGGGGCCTGGTGCCCAGAGTGCTTCATCCTGCCAAGGACTGAGGTAGTGGATGTCATTCTCCACTGGTTCCTGAGGGAGCCTGGTGCCCAGAGTGCTTCATCCTGCCAAGGACTGAGGTAGTGGATGTGATTCTCCACTGGTTCTTGAGGGGGCCTGGTGCCCAGAGTGCTTCATCCTGCCAAGGACTGAGGTAGTGGATGTGATTCTCCACTGGTTCTTGAGGGGGCCTGGTGCCCAGAGTGCTTCATCCTGCCAAAGATTGAGGTAGTGGATGTGATTCTCCACTGGTTCTGGAGGGGGCATGGTGCCCAGAGTGCTCCACGTACAGTATGGCCGGTACAATTCCCTCATATAGGTGTGTGTGCCACGAGATTTGCGAGGTTCAGGTAGCATGATACGCCATGGAGGCAGCGACATACCCCACACTGCTGCGGCTGCGCCTTCCACCTGCAGGTGTAAACAGTGATGGAAGAAATGCCTCACGGAAGCTGCCCAAGGTCCAGGATCTCTCCTCCAGCCTCAGACGACTGACCACTGGGGATGGTAGCCATGTCAGTGGTGGTGCCTGTGTCCGAGGATGGCGTGGGCCGGTGGCGGTGCTTGCGGCGGTGTCTGTTGCGGCGGTGCTTGCGGCAGTGCCGGCGGCGGTGCATGGGTCAGCACCTGCAGAGGGGCACAGCAGGACGTTTCCTGCAGCCTCGGATGGCTGCCCACTGAGGATGAGGCTGGGAACTGTCGCTGAGGCTGTAGACGTGCCGGGTTCGGTGTAGGTGGGGGTTGTGGTGGTGGTTTTGGTGGCGGGGCAGTTAACAGTGTTCGCCGCCATACAGGTTGGCGTGGTCATGGACAGAAAGTGTGACACTGGTCCCTCAGTCGGTGCCACCATGCCCTCTCCTGACTTGCTCTTCAGCTTTTGTCCCTTCCCCAGCTTTGATGGTGCCCCAGTTATCTTGCCAATATCCCCTTTGGTTTTTGCTGAGCCCTTGGTGGCTGGTACTTTCGGCTTCTCCCTCTGGGATGTGGGCACCTTTTTCACTTTGGCAGGTGGCGGAATGTCCTTGTCCTCGCTACGTGGCACACTGGCAGCCCTGATGGGTGGCGCACTCCATGACACCGCAGTTGCTGGCACCACTGTGCCTGGGGATTTGGTGGCTGAGGTGCTGGGCTGGGACCTGGAATGCCTGGCTCTAGGAGAAGGACGTGGGGGAGGTGTAGGGAAAAGGTTAATGTTAACCAGGAAGAGTTTCTTAGACACACTGGGACGGGAAGATGGAGGGGGTTTGGGAGTGGAGGTAGAGGTAGTGGTTGTAGGAGGCTGTTGTCAGGTGGATGGCTGTTGGGTGGGTGTGCGCCTGCATTTGTGTACTTTGGGAGGAGGGATCACAGACACACTGGGAGAGGACACTTGGGATGTGTGCATGGTAGTGGGGGTGGTGAGTGCACATGAGCGGAGTGTGGTGATGGGTGTGCTGGTGATGGAGGCAGTGGCTGAGGATGTAGTGCATGCAGGTGTGAGTGGAGATGAGACAGGGAGGCAGGTGGAAGATGTGAAGGAGGGGGACACAGTGGAGGCAGTAGATGTTGCTGTGTCTGCATGGTGATGGTGCTTGTGTGAGTGCCTGTGGGATGTGTGGTGCTTATGTTTGCCTGAGCCACTCTTGTGTGTTAATGAGTGTGCATGCTTGCTTAATGGTGTGCTTGGGATAGGCTGAAATACAGGGGCTTGGGTCTGGGTGGAGGAAGTTGGAGGGGGGAGGCTGGATACAGGGACAATGGCTGTCATCAGTGCTGAGGCCAGCGCCTGAAATGCTCTCTGTTGGGCTGCCTGGCCAGAATGAATGCCCTCCAGGTATGCATTTATTTGTTGCAAATGCCTCTCTACACCCTGGATGGCATTCACAATGGTAGATGGCCCAACAGTGAGGGATCTCAGGAGGTCAATAGCCTCCTCACTGAGGGCAGCAGGGCTGACTGGGGCAGGGCCTGAGGTGCCTGGGATGAAGGAGATGCCCACCCTCCTGGGTAAGCGGGCACGGGACACACGCTGAGGGGCTGCTGGGAGAGCGGTGCTGGTAGGGGGGGTGGCGGCTGTACCTGTTGATGCGGTGGGCACAGAGGTGCCCGCTACCGCATGGGAGCTCCCATCAGAGGAGGAGTCGCTGTCACTGCTGTCTGCGCCTGTCCCCGCCGTGGAGCTCCCCTCGCCCTCCGTCCCACTGGTGGCTTCAGACTCTGTTGTTTCGCCCTCCAGGGCCAAGTGGGTTGCAGCTCCCGCCTTCTCCGGTGCCAATGCTCCTCCGCCTGATGATCCCATTGCACACAAGAACAGGGAGACCACAAAAGGGCGGGAAAGGCAGAAGAAAGACATGTTCAGTGCATGCAACACCACTACAGTTGGCAGACACAATACACATGGAGCAGCCCTCTGCACTACGCCATGCACTAACAGTTCCTAGAAATTTCAGCTGACCATGGGGTACGAGGCCTAAGACCAATTTCTGCACACCTGGAAATCACAGGAGCCTGACTATGCTCTTGCCACTGGTGGGGTTGGGGTGCCACATAGCCTGCCTCACAAGGGACCTTGCCTACCACCTTCGCCCTGGCCTAGGGGAACCCACTGCCCACCTCCCCCACCCAGACACCTCGTGATGCGCGCAGAGTCAGCTGAATGAGTGTACTCACCCCCTTGTGGCTGCTGTGATGCACTCAAGCGCTCATCCAACTCCGGGTAGGCCACCGCCAGGATCCGGAACATCAGGGGGGTCATGGTGCGACGGGCACCCCTCCCACGGTGGGAGGCCATCTCCAGCTGGGCCTCCGCCCTCTTCTTGCTCCAGCGGCACAGATCCTCCCATCTTTTACGGCAGTGGGTGCTCCGTCTGTGGTAGACACCCAGGGTCCGGACGTCCTTGGTGATGGCACGCCAAATACCCTTCTTCTGGTGGGCACTGACCTAGAGGAATGGTACAGGGGGGAAAAGGAAATTACTTACCCGTCCGGACCATCATACTCATTGCCCCCCATTTCCCACCCTTGCCCTGACGCATATACACTCCCCATCCGCACATACAGGCCTCAGCCCCCCGTATCTTCCATCCACACCACTCAAAACATGCATTGCCCATGCAGCATGCTCACAGTGTACACACCTGTTTGTCTGGAGGACCGTACAGTTGCGTGTACTGGGGGAGGACCCCATCAACTAGTTTCTCCAACTCCTCCAAAGTGAAGGCAGGGGCCCTTTCCCTAGACACATGAGCCATCGTCGCTTCCAGACTGAGGTCACAGCAGCACTTGCAGTGTAGGTCCTCTCCTGTTGAAGGTCAGGTATCAAGTGAGTGAACAGACAGAAAATGGAGGTCACGTCCGCGGCGCTGCGTACCGTCACCGCCGGCGTACATTGTCATTGGCTCCTGGGAACCATAGGGCCCAATGTTAACCAATGCAGAATTGTGCCGTGGTCTTCGACCGCCCACCGTGACGGTGTAGAACGCAAGCGCAGTTTCCTCATATCCCTTTGTCCCACCTTACAGGTCAGGCAGCCGCCATTTCAGGAGGTCACATAGGATGGATGTTAACTGCGTCACACCTATCTAGGCCGGGAATATAGACAGATACCGGCACATTGCGGATTAATAACGTTTCTGAAAATAAGACATTGTGATACCTCAGTTTCGGATGACTCTCAGCTCGCTGTTCTCCTCCATAGGGCACGTCCGCTGGGGCAGGTGATGAGATGGCGGCACCCTCCGGTGTACAGACCACTGGTGGACCTGTCGTCAATGGAAGAGAGACACATCCTGGTCACATACAGATTTGATCATGCAACAATCCAGGAACTGTGTGCCCTGTTGGAGCCGGACCTGATGTCAGCTATCCGCCATCCCACGGGAATCCCTCCTCTTGTGCAGATCCTGTCTGGACTCAATTTCCTGTCCAGTGGGTCTTTTCAAACAACAGAGGCCATGGCATCAGGGATGTCCCAGCCAATGTTCTCTAACGTGTTGTCCAGAGTGTTGTCTGCCCTGCTGAATCACATGTGCAGCTACATCGTTTTCCCTCAGGTGGAGGATTTGCCTACAGTGAAAGGTGACTTCTATGCCCTGGGACATATCCCCAACATCATTGGTGCCATTGATGGGACACATGTGGCATTTGTCCCCGCAGAAATGAACAGGTGTACAGAAACCGGAAGAGC
Source organism: Pleurodeles waltl (assembly GCF_031143425.1). Classification (NCBI taxonomy): domain Eukaryota; kingdom Metazoa; phylum Chordata; class Amphibia; order Caudata; family Salamandridae; genus Pleurodeles; species Pleurodeles waltl. Next base: position 730,648,078 of record NC_090443.1, read on the forward strand.
TACCATTCTATGAATGTGCAGATGGTGTGTTTGGCAGACCAGTACATCTCCCATGTCAATGCCAAGTATCCTGGCTCTGTGCATGACGCTTACATTTTGAGGAATAGCAGCATCCCTTATGTAATGGGTCAACTCCAGAGGCACTGTGTGTGGCTAATAGGTGAGGCCAAGGTCCCAATACAGTTGACATAGGTTTCTGGGTATGGGACTGTTCCTAAGGGTTTGTGTGTTGTCCCTCAAAATTTGCAGGTGACTCTGGTTACCCCAACCTGTCATGGCTACTGATCCCAGTGAGGAATCCCAGGACAAGGGCAGAGGAACGCTACAATGAGGCACATGGGTGAACTAGGAGGGTGATCAAACACACCTTCGGCCTCCTGAAGGACAGATTCCGGTGCCTCCATCTGACAAGTGGCTCCCTATACCACTCACCGAAGAAGGTGTGCCAGATAATCGTGGCCTGCTGTATGCTGCACAACCTGGCTTTGCGACGCCAGGTGCCTTTTCTGCAGGAGGATGGGCCAGATGGTGGTCTTGTGGCAGCTGTGGAGCCTGTGGACAGTGAAGAAGAGGAGGGAGAAGAAGAGGATATCAACAACCGAAACAACATCATCATGCAATACTTCCAGTGAGACACAGGTAAGAAGATGTCACTGCTTCCAACATCTTATACTATAGTTTGAGCTAACATAAGTCTGTCATTTCCATTTAGTGTATGGACCCTGACTTGTCACTTTGACTTTCCATTTCACAGATTTGGTCCCACTTTGTGCCCTCTGCTATGTTTACTGCTGGCCTACAGCTGTGTTACATTGGTATGTGAACAAGTAAATTGACATTGCTATATTGCATTGTTATTGCAATTACACATTTGTGAAAGCACAGACTGACTCCAGATTGTTTTGTGATTGAAGTGTGTTTATTCCTGTGCTAATAAGTGGAGGGGGTTGTAAAATGGGCTAGGGGGATGGTGGAGAAATGTCCATGGCAGAGTCCATTCTATTTGTTTCACAGGTACATTGTCCAAAGGGGCATAGGAAGTGGAGCAATGGCAGTTTAAGGATGGACAGGGTGTGAAAGTGGGACAGAAGGGTGACATGCAGCGGGGTCTCATTTCCTGGGGGGAGGGTATTTGCAATGTTCTCTGTCTTGTTCCTGGATCTCAGGGACCGTTTGCGGGGTGGTTCTCCATCTGCAGGGGGTGGGGTGCTGGTGTCCTGTTGTTCCTGTGGCGGTGCCTCCTGTCCACTAGCGCCGGCGGAGGTGGAGGGCTGTTCATTGTCCAGGCTAGTGTCAGGGGCCCCTTGTTGTGCCACTGTTTCCCTCCTGGTGTTGGCCAGGTGTGCCAGCACCCCTGCAATGGTGACCAAGGTGGTGTTAATGGACTTCAAGTCCTCCCTGACCCCAAGGTAGTGTTCCTCCTGCAGCCGCTGGGTCTCCTGAAACTAGGCCAGTACCGTTGCCATCGTCTCTTGGGAATGATGGCAAGCTCCCATGATGTTGGAGAGTGCCTCATGGAGAGTGGGTTCCCTGGGCCTGTCCTCCCCCGTCGCACAGCACTCCTCCCAGTTTCCCTGTTATCCTGTGCCTCTGTCCCCTGAACCGTGTGCCCACTGCTACTGCCCCCAGGTCCCTGATTTTCTTGGTTTTGGTGGGTTTGCCTGGGTTCCCTGTAGTGGTGGACACACTGCTGATTGACGTGTCCTGGGGACAGAGGGATGGGCCCGCTGGGTGGGTGCTGTGCTGGTGTTTCCTGAAGGGGGAGGCTCTGTGATGGCTTGTGACAGTGTCAGGGGAACCGACTGTCCCAAGGTCCCAGATGGGCCGGGTTGGTCATCTTGATCCAGTTGTGCAGAGCTGCTGTCATCACTGTGGGCCTCTTCTGTGGCGGGGCTGGATATGTCTGGCACCTCCTGTTCAGTGACGTTGGGTAGGGGTCCTGTTGGGTGTAAATGCATAATTATTGTATCTGTGTGTGCCATTGTGTGCAATGGGTGGTTGACCCTCTACTCCAGTGGTTGCATTATTGGCTTGGTCCTTGTGTGATTGGTGATTTTGGGGCATGAGGGAGTCTCTGTAGTGGACATGCTTGGGTGATGGGTGTCCATGCATTGGCGTCACATGCAGGACTTGGTTTTGGGATGTGTGGGTTGTGTTGGTGGGCTCTCTGTGGGTTGTTGGGGTGATGGGTGTGAGGGTGAGGGTGGGAGTATGTGATGGCATGCAGGTGGGATGGGGGTAATAAGGTAGTAAAGATTTGCCTTACCAGAGTCCAGTCCTCCTGCTACTCCTGCGAGGCCCTCAGGATGCAGTATTGCCAAGACTTGCTCCTCCCATGTTGTTAGTTGTGGGGGAGGAGGTGGGGTCCACCGCCAGTCCTCTGTACAGCAATCTGGTGTCTGGAGACCACAGAACGCACCTTCCCCCGTAGGTCGTTTCACCTCTTTCTGATGTCATCCCTAGTTCTTGGATGCTGTCCCACTGCATTGACCCTGTCAACAATTCTGCGTCATAGCTCCATCTTCCTTGCAATGGAGGTCAGCTGCACCTGTGATCCGAATAGCTGAGCTCCTCCTCAGAGAACCTGGGGTGTCGTTGAGGTGCCATGATGTGGTGTGGGTGATGTGTGAGGTGGTGTCTGTTGTGATGTGTGAGGGGGTGTGTTGGTTTGTGTTGTTTGAGGTGAGTTGATGTTGTGTAAGTGATGGTGTTGTGTGTCTGTGGATGCTGGTGTTGTTTTAGGTAGTGTATCTCTCTGGTGTGGTTTCAAAATTCTGGTAGTAAGGGTTTGTGGGTCATGTGGGTGTGTGCTTTATATTGGATTGGGTGTGTGGGTGTGGTGTGTGTATGTGTATCAGGTGTGTGTATTTCAAATTGTCCAATGTGGTTTTGTTTTGTATATGTGTGTGTATTTTGAGCGCGGTGGTGTGTACCGCCAATGGATTACCGTGGTTAAAAGACCGCTGCGTCGATTAGTGGGTCGTGATAGTGTGGGCGTATTCCTGTTGGTGTGATGGTGTCGGTTTTGTTATCGCCAGTTTATCACTGACCTTTGGTGTGGCGGACTTGTGTGGGTGTCTGTATTGTGGCGGATTCCGGGCTGTGGGTCATAATACCTGAGGTGGAATTCCGTCGGTGTAGCGGTATGTTGGCGGTCTTCTGCACGGCGGTAAGCGGGATTTACTGCCAGGGTTGTAATGAGGACCTTTGTCCCTTACTAGTTTAGCGGGGATGGCACTGTACTAATCCTATGCGTAAAAACTTTGCTAGAAAAACAAACATTTGAGGTGAGCAAATCCAGAGTGTTGTAGAGTGCTCCTTACTGGAGCTGCTCTTCACGTAAACTTGGGAAGTACCCAGAGTTCTCTCTTCTTTTTTGCATAATTGTTGCATCACTCCATCCCTGAAAGGGTTTCGTTTTGACATTGTCTCTGAAGAAAGCTAGATCTCTCTGATGAGCTGTGATGATAGCGAAAGATGTGTCAGGGGTTGCTTTTGCTCATTCAAAGTTAGCTTAGATGATATTTTACCAATCCAAAGGTTTAATACTGTGCCTGGAGTGGTGAAAGGATTTTGTCATTTTGCAGCTTAGCAAGGATGGCATTGTGGCAATCCTATGCTGAAAGATTTTGCTGTATAAATGGCAAAAGGCTTTGGGCCTCATTAAGAGTTTGGCAGTCGGACCGCCAGACCACCATGGTGGCAGCCACCAAAAGACCACCATTTTGGTAGTCTCACTGACTGCTGTATTACGAGTCACACAGCAAGGCCTGCCAAAAGACCTGGCACAGCCTGGACACAGGAGGGTGGGAACTAGGCAGTCCGATCACTGGAACTGCCAGCCTATCAACCTACCATTGAACATATTACAACTCGAATGGCTGTGCTAACCATGGCAGTCGGCGGTCCCCACAGTAATACACTACACCACATTGGTGAGTTGTGAAAAACACACAACTGGCACACATTCACACACTTGGCACACCTACAAATAACACACCCGTTCACACACCACAATTGTGTGCATCTACAACATCCTACACAGAAGACAGAGCGCCATTTAAAAATACAATACCATAGAATAGGCACCCCTCCATCTCCATCTTTCAAAGGGGCACACATCCCACACCCTCACAACAACCCCACCACACATAATAGCAACCCTACACCAATTTTGCTTCCCCTCACCCCTTCATTACACAGCACCCAAATTTCATTAGTTATCTTGTTCCTTGTTTCCAATCACCACGTCACCAAAGAAACATCCCCGTTTTACAGATGATGAGTTAAGAGTCATGGTGGATGAAACTCCACTTGGAAGGAAAATGGAAATGTGGCAAAGAATAGTCGACTGAGTGAATTCTGTAGGCAGCTACCTGCTCACGAGGGACAACATCAGGAAGAGGTGGATCGAACTCAGGGAGACGTACGTTCGATGGCATCGAGGCACCAGCTGGCTGTCCACAAGACGGGTGGTTGTCCCCCACCTTGTCCCCACAGCTCACATCATGGGATGAGAAGGTCTTGGGCATCCTGCATCCTGAGGGCTTGAGAGAAATACCTGGGGTAGTCGAGTCGGGTAAGTCACAACAATACAAATAGCACAAAAATGTATTGGCAGGCATGCTCATTGATCAAATTATGCCACTATAACTGCCACTCCACTCACCACCCCTGTGTCCAACTGTCCAAATACCCCTGTCTGGCATCTCACATGTGATGTAGACTCACCTGGGGGTAAGCATTTGTGTATGGTGTATGTAGTACTGGGACTGACAGCACTACAACTCCCAGCAGGCATTGTATCACTGTTACAATAACCACAACAGTTTACCACACCCACAATCAACGTGTGCAAATCACTTGTGAACTGTACTCATCTGAGAGGGTCCCATGTTTTTAGTGTGTGGGTAGGACAGGCAATGACAGAAATGCTAAGGCCAGTAGGCACTGGGACTCACACTCTACTCAGCCACAACACTGTCCTCTGCTACTATGACCCTTCTCCCACTACTAAGCTTTTGATTTGTACTGACCTGAGGGGATCTCAAATGTATAGTGTGTGGGTATAGGACAGGCAATGACAAGAATGCTAAAGCCAGCAGGCAGTGTCTATCCATTGCAAAATACCAGCCTACCATCCTTGTATGTTAACTTGCAATGGAACTGTACCCACTTGAGCGTGTGTCTTGTGTATGCTGAGTGTAGTACTTGCTGTAACATGACTGTAAATCCTTGAAGGGTCAGCCCTCAACTCCAATGAACAGGACAGTGTCCACATGACATGACATTATGCAGCTGTCTGTCTGTGAACTGCAAATAAAGTGTACATACCTGGGAGGTACCCAGAAACAGATAATGCTACACCCTGTGATCCATCTTGAGTAGCTAAGCCAAGAGGAAACTAATGTGGATAGGATGAACAGCCCAACCGGTGTGCCAATTCAATGAATTACAATTCAAAGGTCACAATATGCATCATCTAAATGCTTGTGGCAGAACACATATCGACAATGCACTGTACACATAACAACTAACAGTTCTTAGTTTGCCTGCATAACAGCCAACTAAGTCTTAAGATGACCTAAACCACATCATGCCCAGCCACTGTTTGCACTACACTGCTGGAAAGATATGAGTCTATGGACAGATCTCCAAGTGCCAAGATACACAGACATGGTGTAGCAAGTTGGCTTTAAATGGAAATGGTCTGTTCACCAAATGTAAGCTCTAAACTGTTGATGGCAGGTGTGCCTTTCACGTGTTGGAGCTACATGTCACAATATAACCTGTAACATTCTGTTTCTCACTTTAACAGGTCTATCTGCCACTGGGACCATTGAGATCACTCCAGAGACTGCCACTCCCCCCTGGATGAAGCCCTCAGTGGGGATAGCACCCCTTGATGTGTGGACATTGAGGATGGCTCTGGCCCATCTGCAAAACCTAGCCAAATGACACCTGTCAGCCTCACCCTGCCCTCATCGACTCCTCCCAGCCCTTTTGCATCAACATTGCAGCAACAAGCTGCCCTCACACCTGTGTCCCGAGGACAGTTACAAGCCTCATGTGCCCCCCAGTGCAGGTATCAAAGTCACAACAAGACACCCCTGACAATGAAAGACCTGGAACCAGTGGTAGGGGCCAAGCTATGCCAAGGGTGCAGGCACATGGGGTAGGGTGCGTGGGAGGGATGCTGTAAACCAGCGGCATGAGGCTGCTAGGGATAGTTCTCTCCAGAACACTATCACCCAAGTCTTTGGAGCTTACCAACAAACCCAAGGTTTGATGGGCCAAGAACTTACCACACTCAGGGAGATCCAGAAGCTGCAGAGGGGCAACCGCCAGGAAATTATGCAACAGTGGGAGGCCCACAATGCCCACGTGGCCTCCCTAACGGGGGTGCTAAGAGACATTAATACCTCCATGAGCAGGGATTGTCAACGACACCAGACCCCTTCCTTTGGCCAACTAATAGCCCCTTCGACATCTATGGCAGCCAGTGGAAGAGAGGCCCTGCCATGGGAAGGTCCTGCCTCGGACACCCCTGCCTCTATAGCTGAAGAACCCACCCGCAAGCGGGCCGTCCACCCAAGCATCCAGGAGATCAGATGGCAAGACAACACCCACAGCCAGGAAGCAAGCTCTTACTGATGGAGCCCCTTTGTGTGCCACAGGTTCACTGTTCTTTAACCACTTTTCATTTTCCATTATAGTAGGACACTGGACTTTGGACTTCAAATGTTGTGGCAGCTGCTCTACTAATTACATCCATCATGACTGACCCCTTCACAGTCTGACATTTCTTTTTCACATTTTCACCCTCATGTCCTGTGCGCATATAAATTAACACATCTAATCCACATTCAATGTAAACTAGTCATTTTTGATCAATTTGAAAATCATATGATGCAAATGAGTACTCATAAGATGGTAATGTAAGGAGGGATATGTCAAAGGGAATGTCATGTTGAGGATCACTAGCATCCCAATCACACAAGTGACACTAAGGCAAAGCCTTGTATTTACACTGTGCAGCACATAGGCAGCCAAAAGGTCTGGAGTGTCATAGCCAAGAATGACAAAACATTGTTGCTTCTGGCCAGATATCTCAAAGTACTGTTTCCCTGACAACAGAAGAAAGGGCTATGTCAGACCCTGTCCTGTAGAATAGGTTAACAGATTGGTGGATTATGTCACTAGCTTGACCCTTATCACATATCAAAACCGTGTCTACCAACTTAACATAATCTATGACACAGAGGACAGTACAACATTTCCTACTCAGCGGTCCATCCTTTTACAATGGTCAGCCATCTGTTGGCATGTTACAAATCTATGTCAGTGTTGTGCATAGGCACTGTGGCCTGTAATGAGGTAACACAATGACGGCTACATAGAGGGCATACAGGATCCTTGCTAACATAATGCGAAGGTACAGGAAATGGTTTGCACAGGATGACGTGACAATGACACATGATCATACACATGAGATCATTGGACCAACATACTAGGACAAACAGGTCTATTGTGGAGCTCAGATATCTCCCCTCCCACTGCCAAGGTAGCATGGGCATGGGACTCATACAGCCCAAATCTGCAAACCACAGTTCCTGGATCAATCTATGTCCACTTCACATCAGACCAGCAACAGCCACCTGCCAATTACACTACTCTGAAATGCCCACATGAGGATGGCATGGTGAAGAGACCTGCAAGGAAAAAGTGATAAAGAATTTAACCCGGTAATGGCAAACATGAGACAGTAAACTCTTTTCAAGATACTGTAGTTTCTCAGACAATGCAATGTGACTGCCCCAAACAAAGGAGATCCTCAAAAAAGACACATCTTCAAGTCTGATGTAGCCAGCAAACCTTGGCTGTATGATGTATAGCATCAGATGCTCTGTCTCCTGGTGACAGAGATACCATTCCCCACAAATCCTGACCCCTACAGTACTCCATGCAGTCGTTGATATCACAATACATCACATACTTACACTCAAGTGAAGTACTGATTAATGAGATCAATCAGCATGTCTCCACCTTCATCCTCATTACTGTCATCCTCACTTGGCGTTTAAAGATTCTCACCCAGTGGCATTGCCAACTCCCCCTCACCAGGGATGTATGGGATGTTTCTCCTCAGGGCAAGGTTGTGGAGCATGCAGCAGGCCTCAGTGATCTTACACATTTTTGCGGGTGAGTAGAGGAGCGCTTCACCTGTCTTGTCTATGCTGAGGAATCTTGCATACAGGAGTCCAAAAGCCTGCTCCACGACGACATGCCGTGCCCTTCCATGTGTCTTGTTGAAGCAGACTTCCCCAGGCATGGTTGGGTTCCTGACTGGTGTCAACAAACAGGGACGGTTTGGGTATGCAGAGTCCCCTGTAAGGAAATGCGGCTTGTGCAAACATAAGTCTAGAGCAGCGTCTCATTGGCAGCAGACATAGCATTCAAACACACATGCCATATGTTCCTTGCCAGCTAGCCAGGCCTTCTCTGGGGACAGTCATGTCATCAGCTGGGGAATAGCACTGTTCCGCATGATGAAGGCATCATGGACTGAACCAGGGTACTGGGCACAGATTCGGAAAATGTAGCGGTCCGCTAAACAAACTACTTGAACATTTATGGAATGGGAGTTCTTCCTGTTCCAATAGACCTGTTCATTGCCATGCAGTGGAACCAAGGCTACATGGGTACCATCAATGGCTCCCACAGAATGTGGGATGTGTGCCAAACCATAGAACTCTGCCTTCACATGAGCAAAATCCTCAGATTCGGGCCACAGTATTTTGGAAAGACCCTGTGGCCAAGAAGTGCAACACTGGCATGACTTGTGCAATGGGTGGTATGCTATTTGGATGATTGATGCCTGGCATCATATCTGGCTCCAACTGATGGCAGAGATCCATGATTGTCTGCCAATCCAGGCAGTAGATCTGAATCACATGTCTGTTCTCCATGGCTTGCACGTCTGCTACTGAACGGTACACAGGAGGTTGTCTGATCCTTCTTCTCCCAGGGTAACTATGTGGGGCAAAAGAAATATATGGCCATCATTCATTGTGTCCCTTGCAATTTACATAATACATGTCATATACGAGCTGTGACATGTCATGTGAGTCATTGAAAACATGATACACATCCCACATCAAGGCTAATAATAGCACATCTGTATGACATTACGCCCTTGCATTTAAAAAAAAAATGTGTAGAAATCATGTATCTGGACTGCAACATTATGTGTAACTAACTTCCAACTCTGCTTGTGAGTCAATGCCCAAGATCATGGATTGCCCATGGGTGAGAGGGTGGTGACAGTACCCCCACATATGTTGTACTATGTGCTGGACAACATAGCAATATGATCACTGAAACAAGTGACCTACATGACAGGACAAGGCCAGCCCCCAAAAATCATCCAGACAACTTTTGTGCAGTTGCAACGCATCCAAAAGTGCTGTCTAATAGCAATGTATGGCTCTAAAATGGCAGCTGCCTGATCTACTCCACTGGATATTAGGAACTGCCAGCAACTGCCAGTGGAAGTCGTCATGGCTGTCAGCGGATGCTACCACGGCAGACACTGCCATTAGATAACATTGCTACCTGTAGCTGTCTTGGGCCGATGCCAGTGTTGGCTGGCGGTGACAGTCTTGGACATAACCGCCATTTTCTGCTGAATCTCTTACTTGACTCCTGATACCGTTGCCAGCAAGACCTCCACAACCTGAGCTGTTGTGTACTGCCTCTGGGATCAATCATGCTGCATCCTACAAGTAATAGGTCCCCTGCCTTCTCATCAGAAGAGCTGGAGAAGCTTGTGCAGGAGGTCCTACCCCTGTATGAACAGCTATATGCACACGAGAGGAGCAGATAAGTGCACCATATGGACACTTTTCTCTGTACCTCTTCTTATCTTAGCTTTAGTTAGGCTAGGCTTAGGCCCAGATTGTCAGCTAGTGTCCTCAATGCCCTGTAGGTGCCCTCAGTGTGCATCAGTGGTTGAGTCAATTGGCATGTACCTATGTCAAGTGACACATTTGGAGTCATGTGGCAGTGTGGTGAGTGAGCATTGAGTGTTCCCTGAACCAACTTGTATTTGATGCACGTGGCTAGGTGAGGTGTCATCACAGCCATTCCCTGACAAATCTTGCCAGACGATGTAGAAAATGTGTGGTCACATGGGGTTCCATGACAGCAGGAGGGGTGAATGCATGTTGTATTGCTCGGTTACTCGCTATGTGAGGCCTTACTTTGTTTGCACGTTGATCTCTGGCCATATCCCACCTTATGGGACTGTTGTTCTGAAGACTGGTAATGACTCACAATGCCCCTCAGCTCTGCACATAGACACCCATTTGTGATTGGCTGTGGACTTCATAATGTCCTGTGATCCATGTGATTTATTGGACATGGTGTATTGTGTAGGTCTGTCTACTCAGCCTGCAAAAAACAGGCATTGTCAAATTTACCGACTGCAAAACCTAAAATCTGGACTGATATAGATTCCCTTTTGCCCTGCAAGTATGACACTGTACCCATACCCTGTATACCTGGACAGCATGTGATGCTGCCAAATCATGCCTCAATGCAGCTAGTTGAGCCTATTCCCACTGATTACTATGGAAACTGCATTGGGGGCATAGTGTTGATCTGTGACTAGTGTGCTTATATCAACTCTGACATGCGTGTCACATATCCTTGACAGGCCCCTTGATCCCACATCTCTGTTGTCTCTGTCATCCAGCTCTGATTTGTCCTGTGCAGAATCCTTGCATTTAGGACATTGCAGAACTGAAAACTGTGTGCTGCTCATTGATGTGCCATTATATTGGACTCTGTGGTTTGGCCATGAGGTGGGACATGTTCAATGCATGACTGGATTTCTCTTGCAGTGCAATGGGTTTTGTGTCCAAACATGTGTGGAAGTGTGTATACCAATGTTGATGAGTTACACAGACCCCCATGCCCTGAAGTAGCAGGTGCCTGCATTTATATCTGCACTTATCCGCACATGGACAGGCTTGTCTCTTTGTGTGCTCTACATGTCACTCCCATCAATGTGGTCCAAACACAATCGGTCTGTCTGTAGGCTGGCTGTGACCTGTAGGTATTGTATGGAGCAGGTGACAATCAGAGGTAGTGGATTTTTTTGTGCATTGTTAGCTGTGTGGTGTACCTGTCACTTGCCACTTTCTCTGATGTGTTCCATTGCGTTCCAAGACAATGTCATGTGATTAGCTCATGCCCCACAAAAGATACTGTTTTGCAACCTGGTCAGGGGTGTGTGTAGGGCACCCTATTGGGGAGTGTTTGCACTCGTGTCCCTGTGTCACAGACTGCTATGTACCACAGGTGAACAGGATGGTCAAGACATGATGTTATTAGCTTGGTGCACTGATATACATGTGACTCAGCCACTTTGTGTTGGATCTATGGACATAATTTATTGTATTGTCTTTTGAATCCATGCCGGTCAACATCCATCAGAAGGGGACCTGGTGAGCCATTGTCAAGAAGATGCGGACCCTGGGGGTCCAAAGCTGGTGCAGCGCCCACTGTTGGAAGAGGTGGGAGGACCTGAGATGCTGGACCTGGAAGACTGCAGAGGCCTAGCTGGGGATGTCCTCCCATTGAGGACAGAGTGCCCCTCAGACCATGACTCCCATAATGACCCACACTTTGGCAGTGGCCTACTCGGCCTCATATGGGCATTTGATGGTAGCACAGCAGCCACAAGGGGGTGAGTACAATGCAATTACATTATTGACCCTTTACCAGGCAATTGATTGAGGGACAGAATGATCCCCCTGATAATGTGGGATGTGTCATGTGTCACAGATCATCTTTTTCATGTTGGTGTAAACGGACCACGTTTTCCGAACTGGTGTGCTCATCCTTTTGGGTCTGGAAGCTGGTACTGAACTGTGGGGACCCCTCAGTCCAATTACACAGCAGGGAGCACATATGATTGTGTTTAGTGTTCAATTATTCTGCTTCAACTACCCTGGTAGGTGCTAGTTCCCACCAACAGATCACTCCTCCCAAATGTCACAGTACAAAGGTTTGTGGGATGTGGCTCACTGTCCTCTGCCACGTATCTGGGGATATGTCTAGGTTAATATTTAAGGCAGGGGCAAGTTTTCTTCATTGTATGTTGGGTGCTGATGTCTCACTGCGGTCTGTGATGTATACGTGTCCATCATACATGTGACATGACATACATGGCAAAATCTTGGCAGTTGTAGCAAAGGTTCTTTCCCTTGGTAAGTGGGGAATGTGCTTTGTCATGGATGATGTCTCATAGGTGTGGACTACATACCTTTTGCATACTTGTGTACAAGTGCTTAATTTCCATTAGAACCCATATGTAAGCTTAAGCTTGTGCTCGCCATGCAGATGGCATGATGTCTGAAATATCTCACATGTATGTCCATGGGCACCTTTTGTTGGTATGATACTTCTAAAATGGTTGTCTATTCACTGTGATGCTCCAGACAGGACGGTGTCACCATCACATGTAGCCAGACAGATACATTCATGCCTCATGGTGTGTTAATTGTCATGTGTTACTGCATTAGCTATGATGTACATGACAGGTACGGCCAGGGTGTTGATCCACTTCATGATCTATTGTAACCTTGATGGGGTATGTTGTTGTAGGTGCACATCACATGTGTGTTGTTGGAAAATGTGCCCTGACTGTTGTGATGCATCATGGAATGACTTGCAGTAATGTTTGCATTACTTGTGTTTGGGGTCAGGGATTCTTCCACAGTTAGATGCCATGCCTGTCATGTCTGATATGTGGCTAGTGATATTGGTTCTCATTGTACAACAATTTGGTGTCTTCTTGCTAGTGATTGCAAGGTCTGTCTCCCTTCTTCCTGCACAGTACACTTGTCAACTACAAACACACTCAGAAGTTGACATGGAAATGGATGTGAGTCATTGGTGGGGGCTAACCTGGGCCTTACAGGGCAATTCTTGTGTGTAATCTGGAGACATTTCTCCATGATGTTTTGGACCTGAGTTAATTTATGTCCCTTGCAACACCACATGTGGGGCACATCTGCGCGACCTTGCTGCTACCTCCTTGATTCAATTAGGCCAGGTCTTACTTGTAGAGCTGTCATTTTGGGATGTGTCCATAGTGACATGGATATTTCCATGTCACCTAATAAAAGGAATAGCATGGTGGTACCAGTGGTGTCTGCCTTTCCCTAGCAACATCTGTTTTTGTTGATACTTGATATCAGTGCAAGGTAAATGTGTGCATAGGACTGTCTCTGTGTGATTTGCAGGGTACCTTACAATGGTATCCAATTGTTGGCTACTGGTTCACTGTTTTGTGCTGGAACTGGGACAGGTTTGGGGTGGAGTGGTCACCTAGTTGTGGTATTTTTAGTGTGGTAGCTTGACTTCTTCCCTGCTATTGTAGTCATCTGTGACCAAGATTTGCTCATGCATTGCCTTTGTATTCAAGGTGACATGCATGGTTTTGTGTTGGCACATGATGGTGCTGCTTTGCTGTCAATACATGAGGGAGGGCCCTTGACATGATGGTATGTTTTGTACCTCAGAGTTGTGATTGATGTGTTATCATGTACATAATATGATCCTACTTCACTTTCTTTTGGCGGCATCAGCACTAGCAGGCAAAGGAGACAGGGCCCGCCGTGTGGGGAAGCATCTGGCAACAGGACCTCTGGTCACAACACCACCACACAGAGGGACCCAGTGGCCCGGAGTTGAAGGGGAGTGCCACGGGAGAGACCCAACATTCATCAACAACATTTGATTTCTCCTCCAGTGGCCACTACCTAGTGGTGGCGGACCCATTGTGGACCACCCCAGCACCATCTTTGTCCACCACCCCCATTCTATCACCACCCTCCCTGTTGCTCCCCTCCCAGTTGTCTCTGCCTGCTTACCCAAGAGGGTGGGCATCTCCTTTGCTCCAGGCACCTCTGCCCCAGCCCCTGTTTCCCCTGCTGCCCTAAGTGAGGAGGCTGTTTGACCTCCTGAGGTCGATCTCTGTTGGTCAGACCGCCATTGTGAATGCCATCCAGGGACTGGCAACACAACTCCAGCAGACTAACGCATTCCTGGAGGGCATTCACAGTGCAATGACTGGCCTACAGAGATCTTTTCAGGGTCTGGCCTCCACACTGACAGCAGCCAGTCACCCATTGTCTACCGTCCCCCTCGACCTTCCTCTTCCCAACCCAACCAAAGCATACAGACTCACATGCATCCACCTCAACAGCCACGGGAAGCGCACACAAACAGAAGCACCACAAGACACAGTACCAGCATGCACACAAACAACATCCACCTGCAGACACAGCAACACTCATGACATGCCCTGACACCCTCCTCACCCCCAGCATCACACACAGAACATCTGGCACACCTACAGACACCACCACAACACCCACTGGTATAGCCACCACCCATCCTACCCGCAGACACCACCCAAGCAGACCCTCAGACATCCACCCCAGTCACCACACCTGCAGAAACCACAAACACAGACACACCTTAATGCAACACATCCACTATACCTGCAGTCACCATCCCAACAGATAACCACCCACCCACCTTGGCAACCCCCACACCACCACCACCTAAGCCCAAAACACATAAATCCCTTCACTCACTCACCCAACAGACTCCCACCACACATAAGCACACCTCCCACAAACACGCACCCAAGACATCCATACCTACACGTCATACAACCACTCCCTCAACCTCCAGATCCCAACCCCCTTCTGCTGACCGTCTCTGTGTGTCTAAAAATGTTTTCCTTTGTGCCCTTGACCTTACCCCTGCTCGTCCCCTTTGGTGCCCCCCAAAGGGTAGTTTCCCTCCCAAAGTAACTCCCTTCTACCTTCAAGGCCTCCCCGGTCCCCCTGCAAGCACTGATGTTCCTCTCCTGCCAAGAAGAAAGCAACTAATGCCCAGAAGGCTTCCCCCCTCCCAAGCCCAAACACCTTATACCCAAGCCCAAACCGCCCCTCCACCACCTCTCCAAGATAATCTCTGAGGTACCTGCCTGCCCCCTTTATGCTCCTACCTGTGGAGGTTACATGGCAGTCAGGAGCTGAGTTGGGACCCTATATTGTGCCTCTTGGGCTACTGACTTTGGTCTAGCCTATGACCTTGGACAAATAAATCTATTTTATTATACTTCTTCATTATGAAACCCAACCAGTTGTTGTTCTTTTGATATACCTTTGCCCTGCATTTCCTTGCTTAGGTTTCTGTTATTCCGGGCTTACATTGGTTGTGTGCCTGTAGTTGCGTATGTGTGTTATGCTTGCTGCTCCATGTTGTTGTTTTTTGCAGTTTGTGAGTTTGTGTGCAGTGCTGTTGTCATCCACGTTTAGGGTGCGTGTTGTGTGATGGGTATGTGTATGTAGCTGAGATGTTGGTGTAATGGCATTGTGTTGTGTTTGTAGTGGTATGTGTTTCTTTTTATGGTGTGCGATGTGAGCATGAATAGTATATGACTTGTCCCCTGATATAGCTATTGTCTACATGTGGTGTGTGTGTTCTTGAGTTTTGTCAGTGCAGATATGGAGTGTGTTGATTTGTGGTAGTTTGCTTTGCATTTGTGTGAGCATGTGTCTAATTAGGTGTGTGTCCCTCTGAGCTGGTTGGTGTAGGGGTATGTGCCAGGGAGAGTGAGTTGTGAGTGCTTTGTTGCTTTGTCCTTCTCCCATTGTGTGACTGTGCATGACAATTGATGTTGGTATTGCTTGTCCCTGGGATCCATTACTGTGAGCAATTCCTGTGCGCATGTTTTGTGGGACCTTGTTCCACATGATATGTGTCACAGTGCAGGTATTGTCCTGCTGCTCCCATCGCAGCTGTGCAGGTTTTGTTGTGGTGGTGCGCTTTGTGTCATTTGTCTATGTGTTTCTGTGTGTATTGTGAATGCCATTGATCTTCCATTGTGCAATGTGTGTGTGATGTGTGTATCGACTGCAGGTTTGTTTGATGGTGGTGTTGTGTGTTCCATGTCACATGGATGTATATGTGTGTTGTATGTGTGGGCAGTCCCTGGCCAGTTTTGGGTGTGAGTGTGTAAAATGTATTTGTATGTATGCAGTAGTTGTGTTGTGGTTGCTGTGTGTGTGTATGTTGGGTGGCCATCTGTGTTCTTGAGCCTGTGCTGTGCAGCCTGGTTTATCTGTGTTATATTGCCATGCAGTGTGTGTGCTGGGTGAAGAGTGTGTGTTGTGCATGTGTGGATAACCTTGTTGCAATGTGTGAGTGTGTGTCTACAATGATAGGTGTAGCTGCTGGCCGTCACACCCCCCTTATGTGTTTGCTGGAGCAGCCTGCTGTTTTTAAAGGGTTAATGTTACAGGTAGGTGTGTGTACTTACGATTGGTGTTGTCCACATCAGCGTTGATTCCGATGTCTTTTGGTGAGCAGGAGCAGCAGCAGCAGCATGATATTGAGGAATGGCTCCATGGCGGCTTCGTACGTGTATGGCTGTCTGCAGGTGAGTGTCTCCATTTATGCTGTTTGTTTCCACCTCCTGTTATGTGGTGGTGTGCAACCTCCTAATTGGTTCGGCGGAAACATCGTCTCTGCCTGCCTGTTTGTGGCTCTGACAGACCGTGTCAGTCTGTGCTGCCTGGAAGTGGCGGTGGGCCACTGGTGGTCTTCTGTAGCCTTCAGCGCCAAACTCATAATATGGCGGTCCACTCCACCAGCCTGTTGGCTGTCGGACCGCCAAACTCATAATGAGGACTTTTGTCCCTTTCTAGCTCAGCATAGATGGCACTGTGCAAATCCTATGCTTAAAACTTTGCTAGAAAAAGAGACATTTGAGGTGAGCAAATCTAGTGTCCCTGGTGCTCCTTCCTGGAGCTGCAGTCCACCTAAACTTGGGAACTACCCAGAGTTCTTGCTTCTTTTTTGCATAATTTATGCATTAGTCTAACTCTGAAAGGGCTTCGTTTTGCTACATACATATATTTTGTATAATTTTAGAAGGGAGGGGGTGGATGGGACACACATGCACACTCATTTACACCGATTCATTCACACACACATTCACACACACACATGCATCCATTCACAACACTCATTACCAAATATTCAAACATAGCCGCGTGCACCAAACACTAATTAAAAAAATAATACACACTTACCTGCAGCTCTGCCTCAGAGGTACCAGGAGGGTTTGTGACTGCTGCCTTCCTTCATTGGTTGACTTAAGGTCAGCTAGTGAGGGAAGGCAGCAGTCTCAAGCCTTGGAGGTCCCAGGAGGTTTAGGACTGCTGCCTTCTCTCATTTGCTGACCTTAGCAGTCCCAACCTCATCACAGAGTGGAATGGGGTCACTGAGACTACTGACCCCACCCCACTCTGTAACGAAGTGTCAATTTAATAATTTATTATATTTATAAGGCGCATCAATCATTCACAAGGGGATGTCATGGCGCTAGGAAAGCATGCTTCTCAAAAGAATATATGCACCTGTATCGCAGGTTATATAATAAGAAGGGAGTGACTAATCAGGGAAGAGCCAAGTTTTTAGTTTTTTTTCTGAATGTTGCATGGTCCTCCAAAAGCTGCAAATCCAGTGGCAGTGAGTTCCATTCGTATGCCGCTTGATGAGAAAAGGGTCGGCTGCCTGCCCTTACTTTTTTAACCCGTGTTAACATGGCTAAGGCTACATTCTGAGATCTTAAGTTGTGAGGCGGTCTATAGAATTCAGGCCTTGAGTAAAAAATCTCTGGGCCACTCTTGTGTAGTGCCCCATGTGCATAGCAAAGAATTTAAAACTTTGCTTGCTGACGCACGGGCAACCAATGAAATGTTTTCAAGGAAGCTGAGGCTGAACTGAATCTATCCTTATTATAAATAAGTTTTGCATCCACATTCTTAAGTACTTGGAGGTGGGTGAACAAATAGTCCGCCTACTGGCATAGAATGCATTACCATAGTCTAAACAACTTGTTTCTAAAGTTTGCACTACGTTTCTGCTCATATTGACCGGAATCCACTGGAAGAGTTTCTGTAGCAATTTGAGTATTCCAAAGCATTTCCCACATGCGGAAGTCACTTGCTCTTGCATCGACAAAGAATTGTCAATCAAGAAACCCAGATTTTATTGCTTCATACTTAAGCTCTGGGCCGCACCGAAGGCTGTCGGCCACCAAGAGGGATTCCCGATCTGTTGGGCCTTTCCAGACAGTAAAATGTCAGTTTTGTCAGCCTTCAGTTTCAGGCAGTGTGCTCTCATTCAGCTGGATACCTCTGTAAGACAGTTCGATAGGCTTCCCTGGACGTCTTGATGATTGTCTCCTACTGGGATTACTACTTGAGTGTCATCTGCGTGGAACAGATTTCAGAATCCCATTTCCTAACATTTTTTTAGATGGATGAGACATAAACATTAAACAGTGTGGGGCTCAATGAGGAGCCCTGGGGAACTCCGCAAATGGACGTAAGGGGGGAACGATCTGAAGGCACGAGCTGCACAGATTGAGTTCGTCTTTCAAAAAGGAGCCAAGCGATTTTAGGGCTTTGGAATGGATACCTTTCTCAAATAGGCTCCTTATCAGAACATGTCTAAGGCCATGGATAAATTGAGTAAGATTAGGACTAGTGCCTTGTCCTAATTCACCTCTGATCTAATATTATCCAAAACGGCCAAAAGAGTAGGGTCAGTTTGTGATTTATCCAGCAGTTTATTATGTTCCAGAAACGTGCGTTGGGCATTCACAAGCTTTTCCAGAGCCTTTGACATGTAAGGAAGCCAGGACATTGGTTGATTATTTGATAAAGTGGCATTATCAATGCCGGGTTTCTTTACTAGTGGTTATATCAATGCCGGGTTTCTTTACTAGTGGTTATATCAATGCCCGGTTTCTTTACTAGTGGTTATATTAATGCCAGGTTTCTTCACTGGGTCGAATCTCTCAGATACTGCAGCCTCATGGCTAGAATAAGTATTAAATAAATTGTAAAGCATTTGTAAAATAGAATGGACAGGGCAAAGGATAACGAGTAAGCACATACTATTTAATTCCCGCAGATGTTGATCTGAAATGTAGGGTTATTGTAATACCCATAAAAAGCTACTATCAATGTGGTGCCATTGAGGTATTACATTCATTTTAGTATATTTTACTACTGTTTCAATAATTCGGTTTAGGAAACGTCGTTTTCCGTTTTATCTTTTTCTCAAGCTGACACCTCTTAACATATTATGTTCATTCCTATAGTATGAGAATGATTGAAACATTAGGTATTTGGGAATGGCTAACCCTGTAACGTGGTAACATGTTTTTAATATTCATTGCGTTCACCAGGTGAAGGATGTGCAAAACAACGAATTCTTCGTAGTTTGAAAGACCTGTGAGAATGCTTTGTACGAGAGGCTCGCATATGAGTAACAGTTTGTTTGATTGTCTTGTTGCTATCTATGCTACCATCACCTGACATTTTATTCCACTAGTAGTATGTGTAAAAGAAAATACAATTTTAATGTGTAAGCCACTTGTAACTCTTTTATGGGTCCACCAAGTAGGACCGTCTTGGGGGTTCTCGCTATGTCTTTGCTGGTGATTTGAGACGTGGCTGTCAGAACGCCTTCGCCGACGTGGACTAATTTTGGTCATGTGTCGACCTCCCCTCACTGCATCCAGTAGTCCTGCGATTTCGTATGGTTGATTTGAGTTTGACTGGGGCAAAGCGTCATCTGTATCATACTTTAAAGATAACTTACCTCCTTTGAGCATGACATGCATAATTATTGCACCTTGTAAAATTCTTGCCCCATTGTTTGTTATCTAAATTAATTTGGAGTTTCTGATCAGTGTCTTTCGTTTGAGGCAGGGTTGTGTTTACAATGCCACACATTTTAGAAACCAGGGGCCAGATGTACAAAGCATTTTTCTAGTCGCAAACGGGCTGGTTCTCAGAATTGGCCTGTTTGCAATTAGAAAAATGCTTTTTAGAATGTACAAAGCCCAAACTGCAATTCGATAACTTGTTACCAAATTGCAATGTGGGTTTTGCGATTCGGTTTTA
Source organism: Pleurodeles waltl (assembly GCF_031143425.1). Lineage (NCBI taxonomy): Eukaryota > Metazoa > Chordata > Amphibia > Caudata > Salamandridae > Pleurodeles > Pleurodeles waltl. The sequence goes on from NC_090443.1 coordinate 730,668,150, forward strand.
GGAAGGGGCTTGTCCAGAGCGTTCCTTCCTAATACTGTATCTAAATTGTATGTATGATTGTTTTGTGACCGTGAATGCCGTCGCTAAACAATCGCAGTTAGCACCAATTTTATATTGGTGCCAACCCATTCGCAAGGGACCCATTCCTCTTTGTGAAAGCATGCAAAAACGTTTTTAAGAGCAGGCAGTAGTCCCACAGACCACTGCCTACTGTTAAAAAATAAACAGAAACGTTTCATTTTTTTCTTTTTAAACACAGCCTTTTTTCCAATAAGGAAAACGGGCTGTGTTAAAAAAAATGAAAGATTGCTTTATTTAAAACCAATCACAGACATGGTGGGCTGCTGACACCAGCAGTCCACCATCCCTGTGAATTTTGCGATTCCCGGTGGGTCGCAAATTGCGACCTACCTCATTAATAGTAATGAGGCAGGTCTGTTTGCTAACCACCGGGAATCGCAAAAGAAACTCAATGGAGTTTCTTACATTTGGAATTGCGATTTTCTAATTGCGATTCACATGGAATCGCAGTTAGGGAATTGCAATTCCAAATATTCGTACATGTGGCCCCAGATTCCTACTGGATGTTCAGAGTTTGAGAAACTGCTTAAAATGTGTGTATTCACATGTGGCCCTCTCCTTGATAGACCTATGGTACTCGCTGTAGGTAGCAAAAGTACCAGCGGAGACCGCCACATATGTCAAGGATGATGGCGGAGGCGGCATTGGACGACAAGGGAAACATTTAAAAAAACAACAAACAAACTAATTACCTTTTGCCGCCCTTCTCCCTTAACCGTCTCCTGCTTCCACGCTCCTCTGCTCCTGATGGTGTTCCAACATTCGCTGGGACACCAGCACAGGCTCCCCAGCAATCCTGGCGCTGCTTTCATGCTAAAGATAGCATGTAAGAAGAGCCACGATTGGTCAGAGCGACAGTCAGGGCTGGAGAAATCTGCATGCGTATGTGTGTTTGACCGGCCTGAAACTCAGTGCACTCTCCCCTCCTCCCCCTCCCCTTTCCGCCTCCCATTGGCCCAGCCCCGCACCTCCCTGCACCTGCTGGCTGAGCCAGAAGATGAAAAATGAAAAATAAAATGATAGCAAGTGAGAGAGCGTAGCTTATATAATCTATATTAACATGAAATGTTTATGAACTCATGTATAATAATGCTGCATAGAAACTGTATTAATGTATTTTGCTAAAACGTGCACTCGAAATGTGCCCACGGGGAGTGGCCGTCAATATATACGGGGACTAATGAAACTGACTAATAATGTTGAAATTTATGTTATAATATGATTTTACACTAATAATAATAGACATATGTAAGAGTTTTTGGCTAATAAATCATTAGGCCTTAGTTAGCATGAGTCGAGGCCTAGCTGCCTGACTCTCATATTAAATGTATTTTTCTAACGTGCAGGGTGCTGACTTGCTGAAGGACATGAACTCTTGTTTTTCTCCAAACTAGAAGCTGAATGTAACTGTAGTAGATCCGTTCTCATGAAATTCGACTTGCTTATAGAAACATTTTAGCCAAATGCAACACTGTAGATCATCCGTAGGTACAAGGTCGCCTGAACCGGTACAGACAATGGAGCCACTGACCGAAGATGTGCAAAAGACCACAAGACTATGAAATCATACCGGACATTCCACCCGCTATAGACGTCAATCATAAGGACCAATAAAATACGTGAGAACTGTTATGGGGTGACAAATTCGATGACCTAATGTGAAGTTAATTGGTTAAAGATAGTGGGGTGCAACCCCTTGTCCAATCAGATTTTAGGGGAGAGTACAACAAAAAGTTGATAAAAACCCTTGACACCAGGAAGTAAATTAGAACTAGGGAGTAGGAGACTAGGAGAGGGGGAGATGCTGATGCGATTTGCTATGATCCAGAGACTTTGTCACTTTGCTTGGTGACTTGCTAATTTTTATAACCATCCTTGCCCTTAGATTGCCCGTTTACACTTTACCTCCTTATGAGGGAAGTGCCCCCTTTTTCCGGAGCTGAACTCTTGATGGCGAATCAACTGATGTCCTGAGGACGAAGACCGAACCTGAGTGCTGACCCCAAACGGAGGGTAACTATATGACAATGAAATTGTGATTGTCTGTTTGCTTTTCCTTTCTAGGTACCAACTGCTTCTTTTGACAGAGACCATAGTTAGATGTTTTCCAAATTGGTGTTGCTAAATTGTTTTGCATGAAGCCCAACATGCCAATGCTAATTCGAGGTTAGGAGAGAGGTTCACTAAACTGACGTAAATAGACAAATGACTGAATCTATGCTTTGTTGAATAACGTGATGTTACTCTGCTAAGGATAACCTATGCTGACGCTGTGTTATATTCTAATGTTTGTGATTCTTGCTTTGATGAAATCTTGTCAGCGTTGCCATATTGTGACTATGCTAATGTGTTTCTTGGTTTTGAGATTAATAAATTTACTAGTAAAATTGTAATCAATAGGGAATAAATATCACAAAATTCATACTAAACTGGTGTGGTTATTCATGACTGCAAGGTCATGGTGGTTTCTGAGTCTTATTAATGTCAGTGACTAAGGTGAAGTGTATTGTTATAATAAATATTGATGACATTATTGACGTATTGATTGAAATGCTGATTAGCTATCTCGTCCTAAGATGTCTTCAATCAGGGTCAAAAGATTCAGTGGCCTAAAACGAGTCCCAAAGTGAGTAAATTAGTCATAAAGGGACGCGGTAACAGTTTTGGTAGCAGAGCGACGGTTTAGGCCCTTTGGGGCCCTAGGACGGAGAACTATTGTTTAGATTGTTTTTCTGAGATAATGCAAATTGGAGGTATAATGTGTCTCTAAATTCCCCATGACTTTCCCGGAATCTCAGAGCCTGCCTAAGTAAGTTGGGAATGTTCTTGGCATTTTAGTATGTGTAGTGTAGAACTTACGCTTGCTCAGCTTATGCATATTGCAGGTGATTTGTGAAATTTGTGTGAAAATAGGTCAGGTAATGTTGTTTTAGTAGGAGTGGGAGTACTCTGCAGTATGAGAGTAGGAAAGTCGGCGTACTTCATGTGAATGCGGAGCTTTGTGCTCAAAATTATCCACGTGGTTGTTGGTGATGTACGGACCCGTCGTGGTCTAAGACTCTGGAGTATATTGACAAGTGTAAGAGACACTTGGGTTTATGTTGTAATTTGTGCAGTTTAATAGGTCAATCGGGCGTGGTTGACAAGTCGAGTTTGAGCCAAATTGTGTGAGTGAAACCTTCGATGGAGATCTGGCAAGTTCTAAAGTGCACAAGAACAAACCATTGACAAGCCAAGAGTAGGATTTGCGGGTCGAATTCTGCTTGAGAGTGTGGGTGCTGAGAAGGAGAGAGTAGCGGCTGAGGCTTCAAGTGAAATCTCTGTAAAGTTCTGAAGTGATTGTGTTACCCTTCCTGTAGTAAACCGGCAAATTTTGGGTTTTGTTGTTAAAGGTGCTTGCAATATATTGCATTAGTTTATGTGTGAAGAGGACAAGCCGCAAGATTTTGTCAGCTGCAGTGTGTGTGAGTGTGATGTCAGTGCTGCCGCGCTGGGATAGGTCAGTTGCTGGGAAGGGTTGCGCACGGATTGGCAGCCGTCCGTGAGAGGCAATAGGTAGAGAAAGGTGGGTGAAGAGTGTTCTGGGAATTAAAGTCACTTTCTGATTAGATTCAAAACAAAATAAAAGACGCAACAATTAAGTTTTTCAAGGCTTTAAAGAGTGCTTAGAAGGGAGATACATATATTAGGGCAAGTGAAGGGGAGCCTACACCGCATGAGGGTACTCCAGCTTATATTGTAATGGAGGAAAAGGGAGTTGCGCCATGTCTTTGGATGAAGCAGTGGCGAAAATTAACAGAGAAGGAGGGATGTTTAGCGTTTTCGGAGCATGGAACGTTTAATACAAGAATTTTGGAGAATTTGAGGTGGATGTTAAATGTACAAAAGCCAGCTCCGAGACCAGCTCAGTATGAGGCATTAGCAGTCTGGGATTTAATGGCCATAAGACAAAGACAGCAAAAACTTGAAAGGAGAATTAAAAGGGCAGAGAAAACTTTAGCTGAGGCTAGATGGGACAATGAGAGCAGAATGTGGAGAAGGGGAATAGTTGACGGACTTAAATTGTTTCCGCCAATAACCCAGGAAGATGAGACACAGGGAAAGAAAGCATCCTTTAAGACAGACAAGGGCGCTAGCAAGACAAAAGAGACTCAGAGGTCTTGGGTGGATGAAGATGATTCAGATGATGAGGAGTTTCTTAATCAGTTGTCACATGATCGCCTGCCACCATATGCTATAAATGACACTGCTCTGAGCACTAGTGCAGGTCCTGAGGACTCAACACAAAGTAAGAGAATTACACGTAAAGTGCAGACAAGCGATACAGTTTTGATACAGAATGGTGTCAGTGTACCCACTGTACGAGACATGCAGACACAGTTGCAACCCCCGCCACAGATACAGAGAATTTATCCAGATGTCCCAGTACTAGAGACAAATATGAGTCTGATGGTGCCGCCTGATCCGATATATATGAGATCAAAGCTAGTGAAGATTGAGCCAACTCCGCAATTGCTGCCCCAGCCGCAGCAACAGCTGATTCCGGGTTATAATCCAGCGGCAGGACCTCAGTCATTACCTGCAGCAGCCACGGTGAGTCACGCTTTGGGAGTTACTGCTCCACGGGGCTTGGGACCTGGTCAGACACCAGCTGCCATATCGTAACCAATTACTGTTGGCCCACCAGTACCGCTGTATGCGCAGGGTAAGCATGACGTGTGTGATCAGGGAGTGAGGACCCAAGAGGCAATAAGAGGAGTGTTAACAGGAACTCCCCAGCCAATTACATCAAGGGAACAAGCAGCGGAAGGACTCAGGTCTTTGCTAGACCTCAGTCCAATTGGGGCTCCTTTAGAGGCAATGAGACAAGCAGGGCTAAGTGTGCTAGCCCCGCAGACACTGAGTACAGATACGTCACAGTCACCATTAATGCATTCAGGAAACATTTCGTTGCAAGGCTTCTCCGTGCAACAGTTGAATGAGTGGTTATAAAAGATTAACGCTTCACAAACTACTACAGTGACCGCAGAGAGGTCAGAAAGGGATGAATACCTGAACTTTGTGAGACTGGGTGTAGAAGCTGCAGAACTAGTGGAAGGAACGATGGGGGTGAACAGATTAGAGTCATACACAGAAGCAGAATTGAGGTATCTGTGCCCCAAAATCACTAATGAAGTGAGTAAGGTGCATCAGAGGTTGGCAAACTTGGCGGATAAATACGACATTGATATTGAGAATACTAAACATTTGAAAAGAAGCTACAGATTAGACTTCGATTCTAAAGATTTTGATCATATGAGGTCTGCCGGAATGAAAGCGCATCTTAAAGAAATACTGCAAAGTGTGCAGATCTGGGGCGCCTTAGAGAAATGGGAAGGCAGCTGGGCAAAGAAAAGAGATAAAGAGAAAGGCGATGATCCAGAACCAAAGCAGACTAAAGCCGCACGGGACATGGGGACAATATAAATGTTACCAATGAGAGAAACAGCTGGAGGGGTGCTAGTCCATGTACCATGGTCTAGGGGAGACATCCTGCCATTCACAAATGATTATCCCAGGTTGAGGGAGAAGCCGATAGAGTGGTATCAGCAGAAGGACAGGTTTGTGAAATTGGCAAAATGTCTCTGGGAGGACTTGTATACCCTGTTTGAGATTATAGTTCCACCTGACTTATGGCTTGAGTGCAAGAGAGGTGTGGATTGGTGACACAGGAACCGGCAAGGGATAAGGTGACTGGATCACCATCTGAGGAGGTGATGAAGTATTATCATAAAGTGATTGAGTTCTTGAAGCAGAAAGTGTCGCCGAAAGTGACTGATTGGCAGAATATAGATCAAACCTCACAGGAGGCCAAAGAGTCGATTCATGCTTACTATGAGAGATTGTTGAAAGCGTTCAAACATGACAGTGGCACTGAGACTATTGAGCCAAAAGACATGAATCATCTTGTGTTCAGGTTTGTTGAAGGGCTGAGACCAGAGATTAGCAAGATGATTAAGAATCATTTGATCTGTTGGCAGGCAAAGCCGATTGATGAGGTGTTGCAGTATGCAAAATACTGTAGTGAAGAGATTGAGTTGAAGCAGAGAAAATTGAAAGAGAAGGTGATGGTGATGCAAATTAAGGCAGCGCAAGCAGGGATGCAGGGAAATGGAGTACAGCAGGTGATACAGCAGCAACCACAGGGAAATGGCATGTTTCAGGCACAACCGAGAGGTCGAGGTTTTGTGAACCGTGGTCCAGACTTGAATACTGTTGTGGTTCAAAATGATGTACAGGGAATGAAAAAGATGTCACCATGTCACGCGTGCGGGGGCGTGGGGCATTGGAAGCGGGAATGCCCAATGGTGGTGCAGGATGGTGTTGTTCAACAAAGCAATGATGTTGGTACATTTAAAAATTCGAGGGGTCCAAATATGAGGGGTCAAAATCAGAACTTCCAGAATAACATGGTTCAGATGCAGGGGTTACAGCCCGTGCGGCAGATACAAATACTGCGTGTTCAGCCAGCACAAATACAACAGGCACAACAGCAGGTTCCCATGGTACCTAGACAGCAAATGCAATTACCACTAGCTCCAATGGGACAGCAGTAGGTGATTCTTCCTCAACAGGTCACAGGCCAGATGATGAGTCAAAATAACACAGTACAGCAGTTCCCATTACCTGGAGAGGATGGAATAAATGATGAATGGTTGGATGATTGTTCAGACAGTGAGGAGTGCAGGCTTGCAGCGTCCCTAGAGGTAGATCAGAGGGGTCCCCATGTAGAGGGGAAGGTGATGGGCCATAAGGTTTCATTCCTAGTTGACACAGGAGCTACACACTCTACAGTTAGAAGTGCAGAGGTTCCAAAATTACCACTTTCGGGGCGTACCATAAGAGTAGTAGGAGTAGCGAATCAGTTTCTGACAAATCCGATTACAGACCCGGTCCAAGTTGAAATTGGCAACTTCCAGGGACTGCACAAATTTGTAGTCTGTGATTCGAGTCCAGTATCCCTACTGGGAAGAGACTTATTGTGCAAAACGAGGTGTTTGATTACATGTTCCAATGAAGGAATTGAAGTCCAGACAAACAGTGATGATGAAGGGGACGATGGGAAGTTTTCAGAGTCAGAGACAGAGACTGTGCACGAAGACTTCCCTTTGATAACTTTATTCCCGATGCTTACAGTACTTGACTTGCCACCCGAGTTACAGGGAACAGTAACAGAGAAAGTGTGGGACCTGACAGGAAAAGAAGTGGGACTGATAAAAGGAGTAGAACCAGTCAAAGTACAGGTTAAGCCAAATGCAGTGTTTCCGCAGGTACCGCAGTATCATATGACACAAGATGTCCTGATTCAGGTAGCGCAGATAATTGCGGACTTTGTAAAGCAAGGGGTTCTGAAAGAAGAGCTGAGTAGCCCATGTAATTCACCAATAATGGGTTTGAAAAAGCCTTGTGGGAAGGTTTTAATTGTGCAGGATTTGAGGAAAATAAACAAGATTGTGGTAAAATGTTGCCCCATAGTGCCAAATCCAGCAGTAATCATGTTTCAGGTTCTGTGTGATGCAGAGTGGTTCACAGTTGTGGACCTGTCTCAAGCATTCTTTTCAGTGCCTCTTCATGAGGACAGCCAATTTCTTTTCAGTTTCAAATTCCTGGATAAGGTGTACAGTTGGTGCAGAATTCCTCAAGGGTTTTCAGAGTCACCTTCCATCTTTAATCAGATATTGAAGAAGGACTTGGAGTCGTTAGAACTGCCTTTCAGTTCGACTCTGGTACAGTACATTGATGATCTGTTAATTGCATCCAGAACAAAAAATGATTGTAGGTATGACACAATTGCCTTACGGAACCATTTGGGAAAGAATGGACAAAAAGGTGGTCATTACAACCCTGGCGGACGGTGTTAGGCCGGCGGAAAAAAGGGAATTATGACGTGGTGGAAACCGCCAACATAGACAGCCACTTTAACACTCCGACCGCCACGGCGGTACAGACAGCAGAGCGGCGGTCACCGCCAACAGACAGGCGGAAGACAAAGTACTGCCCACAGTATTACAACAGGCCAATCCGCCACCTTTTCCGGGGCGGATTCACCGTGGATAAAAACACGGCGGAAACAGCCATTTCAATGGGAAAAGGCTCACGTTAACACACTCCACGAGGAAGGAGGGCACCATGGAGCAGGAACTCCAAATACTCCCTGCGATAGTGTTCCTGCTCCTCTACGAACATCAGCAATGCCGGCGCCGAAGACAACGGTGAGTACTGCACCTATGACATAGGGGAAGGGGGGGGCAAAAGTCAGGGACACACACACGCAACCCCCCCCCCGACCCTCGCACACTACAACACACACACCAATGCATTTCCAAACATCACAGTAACAACCCTCAACCCCCCCCGGAAGAATGCAAAGACAAAAGGAAATGAGTGCAACCATTGTAATGTATCAAAATACAGTATGCTAATATATACAGAAATATATACACATTCCAAAAATATACATCACGATTAGTAGTGCAGGTATGCACCATTCAATGTCCGTGGACCACTGGGCCCAAAATGCATGGGCGAGGCCCACACAAGATACCTGTCCAGAAACGGAGAGAACACTGCAGGGGCATCAGATAGATAGAAATACAACAGGCACCTCAGGGGGAAGGGAAGGGGGGGCACCTCAGCCGGATGACAGCACCACACCAGATCCACAACGGGGCTCCATGCCCATTGATGTATCCTGGGGAGTGCAAAGCCACAGTCTCTCAAGTCTCTACAGTGGGTGGGTTGCCCACTGTACCATCCTGGGGAGTGCAAAGCCACAGCCTCTCAAGTCTCTACACTGGGTGGTTTGCCCACTGTACCATCCTGGGGAGTGCAAAGCCACAGTCTCTCAAGTCTCTACAGTGGGTGGTTTGCCCACTGCACCATCCTGGGGAGTGCAAAGCCACAGTCTCTCAAGTGGATAACAGTCTCCACTGGTTCTGGAGGGGGACTGGTGCCCAGAGTGCTTCATCCTGTGCAGGACAGACGGAGTGGATGCAGGTCTCCACTTTGTTCTGGAGGGGGGCTGGTGCCCAGAGTGCTTCATCCTGTGCAGGACAGACGGAGTGGATGCAGGTCTCCACTGGTTCTGGAGGGGGACTGGTGCCCAGAGTGCTTCATCCTGTTAAGGACTCAGGTAGTGGATGCTGTTCTCCACTGATTCTGGAGGGGGAGTGATGCCCAGAGTGCATCACTCTCCCCGTGACGGTCCCAGTTCCGTCACTGCCCCTGCCGCACATGGGCTAGCGATGCTTGTGTTGGCGGTGCTTGCCCTGTTCAGCGGTGCTTGCCCTGTTCAGCGGTACTTGCCATGGCGGTCTTTGGCCTGTTCAGTGGTGCTTGACTTTGCTGTCTCTGACCTGTTCAGCGGTGCTTGCCATGGCGGTCTTTGCCCTGTTCAGCGATGCTTGACTTTGCTGTCTCAGACCTGGGCAGCGGTGTGTGCCATGGCGGTCCCTCATTGCCCAGCGGGGCTGTGGCTGCCGGGGCCCTCCTGGGCACTGACTCTGGCGGTGGTCTCCTGACCAGTGACGATTGTGCTGCCCTCCTGGGCACTGACTCTGGCGGTGGTCTCCTGACCAGTGACGATTGTGCTGCCTTCCTGGACACTGACTCTGGCGGTGGTCTCCTGACCAGTGACGATGGGGCTGGCGGTGGCGTCCTGGGCAGCGGGGATGATGGCGGCCTTCTCCGCCGTGCTGCTCTTCCCATACTTTGGCGCTTTCTTCTGCCCCTTCCCCACCTTGGGAGGAGTCACAGCTGACTCGACACTCCCCCCGGGACCCTTGTGAGCGGCTTTGCCTGCAGGAGTCTTCACCCTCTCCCGTCGGGCACTGTCCAACTTCTGGTGCTTCACGGGGGGGGGGACTGGCTGTGCTTTGGCTCCATGTCACACTGGCTGCCCTGGTGCCCGGTGCACTCCACATACCTCTAACAGGCACCACTGGTACCGGACATTTTTTGTCTGAGGTGCTGCTACGGGACCTATGAATTGGAGGGGGAGGGTGGTTGGAACAGGTCAACGTTGCTCAGGAAAAGTTTCTGACGAACACTGGGACGGGTAGCTGGAGGGGTCTGGGAGTGGAGGAAGAGGAGGTGGTTGTAGGAGGTGTAACTTTTGATGATTTGGGTGCAGGTGCATGTTCTGGAGGCTATCGTGAGGTGGATGGATGTTGGGTGTGTGTGTGCCCGCATTTGTGTACTTTGGGAGGGGGAGTCACAGACACACTGGGAGAGGACACAGGGGATGTGTAAATGGTAGTGGGGGTGGTGAGTGCAGGTGAGCGGGGTGTGGTGCTGGGTGTTCTGGTGCGAGTCCTAGTGGCTGTAGTGGTAGTGCATGCAGGTGAGAGTGTAGACGACACTGGGAGGGAGGAGGGAGACGACGAGGAGGGGGACACAGTGGAGGCAGTGGATGTTGCTGTGTCTGTATGTGGGTGATGCTTGTGTGAGTGCCTGTGGGATGTGTGGTGCCTATGTTTGCCTGAGCTGCCCTTGTGTGTTGAGGTGTGTGCAGGCTGGTCTGTAGGTGTGCGATAGGCTGAGGTCGAGGGGATTGGGTCTGGGTGGAGGAAGTTGGAGGGGGGAGTCTAGACACAGGGACAATGGCTGCCATCAGTGCTGAGGCCAGAGATTGCAGGGTTCGATGATGGGCAGCCTGACCAGAATGAATGCCCTCCAGAAATGCATTAGTGTGTTGCAACTCCCTTTCTACACCCTGGATGGCATTCACAATGGTAGACTGCCCAACAGTAAGTGACCTGAGGAGGTAAATGGCCTCCTCACTGAGGGCAGCAGGGGTGACAGGGGCAGGGGCTGAGGTGCCTGGGGTGAAGGTGATGCCCACCCTCCTGGGTGAGCGGGCACGGGGCACACGCTGAGGGGCTGCTGGGAGGGCGGTGCTGGTAGGGGGGGTGGCGGCTGTACCTGTAGAAGTGGGGGGCACAGATGGTGCCGCCACCACAAGGGAGCTCCCATCGGAGGACGAGTCCGTGTCGCTGGTTGCTGATCCGGTGACTGCCGTGAAGCTCCCCTCGCCCTCCGTCCCACTGGTGTATTCGGAGTCCGTGGTGTGGCCCTCCATGGCCATGTGGGATGCAGCCCCCTGGTGCTTCGGTGCCACTGTACCTCCGCCTGATGATGCTGATGCACAAAAGAACGGGGAGAGCACAAAAAGGGGTTGGGAAACAGAAGAAAGACAGGTTGAGTGCATGGCTTACCACTTCCGTTGGCGGACAATACAGACACAGCAGCCCCCTGCACTACGCCGTGTTCTTGGGCTCTACAGATGCAGTTCCTGGGATATGGCCTACAAGGCTGTGGTGGACATCTGCACACATATATGACACAGGGGCATGTATACCTGTACTTGGCACTCTACAGAGGTGGGGTGGAGTGGCACATGGCCTGCATTACGGAGGGGCCTAGCCTACGGAACTCGCCCTGGCCTAGGGAAACCCACAGCCCTCCTCCCCCACCCAGACCCCTCCACTGCGCGCAAAGTCAGCAGAATGAGAGTGTACTCACCCCCTTGTGGCTGCTGTGATGCCCTCATGCGCCCATCCAACTCAGGGTAGGCCACCGCCAGGATCTGGAACATCAGGGGGGTCATGGTTCAACGGGCACCCCTCCTACGTTGGGAGGCCATTCCCAGCTGAGTCTCCGCCGTCTTCTTTTTCCAGCGACGAATGTCCTCCCATCTTTTACGGCAGTGGGTGCTCCGTCTCTGGTGGACCCCCAGAGTCCGGACGTCCTTGGCGATGGCACGCCAAATATCCTTCTTCTGGTGGGCGCTGACCTACATGACATGTACAGGGGAAGAAGAGAAGTCATTAACAACTGCACCGTCGAAGTGAGTGGCCCACATCCCTGCCCTTGCCATGGGGCACATGCATTCACACTCCTTCATGCTCGCAGAACTCAGCCACCTTCCTTCTTACATCCAGCCCTCTCCACACAGGCATAGCCCATACAACTTGCACTCTATGTACTCACCTGTTGGTCTGGAGGACCATAGAGTAGCGTGTACTGGGGGAGGACCCCGTCCACAAGCTTCTCCAACGCCTGTGCAGTGAAGGCAGGGGGCCCTTTCCCCAGAAGCATGAGCCATTGTCTCTTCCAGACCAAGGTCACAGCAGCACTTACAGTGTAGGTCCTCTCCTGTCGAAGATCAGGTATCGAGTGATAGAACAGATAGAAAATGGCGGTCACCTCCGCAGCGGTGACGTCCGCGGCGGTGCGTATCATCACCGCCGGCGCACTGCGTCATTGGCTCCTGGGACCCATAGGGTCCAATGTTAACCAATGCAGCATTGCGCAGCGGTCTATGACCGCCTACCGCGACGGTGTTCAACGCCAGCGCAGTTACCTCACATCCCATTGTCCCAGTTTAGAGGTCAGGCAGCCGCCATTTCAGGGGCCCACATGGCTTCATTTTCAACTGCGTCACACATACCTAGGCCTGAACTCAACTCACATACAGACAACTTTTTGGAGTTTGTTTCGTGTTCTGTGTAGATGTGGGTACATACCTCTGAATTGCTTGACTCTGTGGTCGCTGTTGTCCTTCCTAGGCACCGTCAGCTGGGACATGTGAGGAGATGGCGGAATCCTCCGGTGTACCGACCGCTGGTGGACCTGTCGACAATGGAGGAGCGACATTTAATCATCACCTACAGGTTTGACCGTGCCACAATCCAGGAACTGTGTGCCCTGTTGGAGCCTGACCTGATGTCAGCAATCCGCCATCCCACAGGAATCCCCCCTCAAGTGCAGGTGCTATCAGTGCTCCATTTCCTAGCAAGTGGGTCATTTCAAACAACAGTGGCCATGGCATCAGGGATGTCCCAGCCTATGTTTTCCAACGTGTTGTCCAGAGTGTTGTCTGCCCTGCTGAAACACATGAGGAGCTACATCGTTTTCCCTCAGGTGGAGGATTTGGCTACACTTAAAGGTGACTTCTATGCCCTGGGACATATCCCTAACATCCTAGGTGCCATTGATGGGACCCATGTAGCTCTGGTCCCCCCCCACAGGAGTGAAAAGGTGTACAGGAACCGGAAGAGTTATCATTCGATGAATGTACAGATGGTATGTTTGGCAGACCAGTACATCTCGCAGGTAAATGCTATGTTCCCTGGCTCAGTGCATGACGCCTACATCCTGCGGATAAGCAGCAACCCTTACGTGATGGGTCACCTCCAGAGGCATCGGGTGTGGCTATTAGGGGACTCTGGTTACCCCAACCTGTCATGGCTATTGACCCCAGTGAGGAATCCCAGGACCAGGGCAGAGGAACGCTACAATGAGGCCCATGGGCGGACTAGGAGGGTAATCGAACGCACCTTTGGCCTCCTGAAGGCCAGGTTCAAGTGCCTCCATATGACAGGTGGTTCCCTATTCTACTCACCAAGGAAGGTGTGCCAGATCATCATCGCCTGCTCTATGCTTCACAATCTTGCTTTGCGACACCAGGTTCCTTTTCTGCAGGAGGATGGTCCAGATGACGGTGTTGTGGCAGCTGTGGAGCCTGTGGACAGTGATGAGGAGGAAGCAGAGGAAGAAGACATTGACAACAGGGACTCAGTCGTACAGCAATATTTCCAGTGACACACAGGTGACAACACTTTCTTTACTAATACATTTACTTTCACACTTCTACCTCTATCCTGTCTGTCAATTTCAAGCAGTATTTGGTAACTGAGTTGTACATTTCCATTATGGTTTCACAGGTGTGGTTACCAACGTGTGTCATCTGCTTGCATCCTTCATGGACTTGTGATGTGTGACATAGGTATGTTGACATTACTATTGAGAACGGATTTTGTCATTGTCATAGCTAATACACTTTTTCAAAATCACAGACTGACTCCAGATTGTTTTGTGGTTCAAGGGTGTTTATTGAAGTGCTAATTATTGGAGGTGGTGGTAAAATGATGATGGGTGATGGTGGAGGAATGTCCATGGCAGAGTCCAGTCTATTAGTCTCACAGGTGCACTGCCCATATGGGCATAGGAAGTGGAGCTGGGTCAGTTCCAATATGGACAGGGTTACAAAGTGGGACAGTGGGATGATAATCAGGGTGGTCTCATTTTTTGGCGGGGGTCTTGCCATCGTGCTCTGTCCTGTTCCTGGATCTCAGGGACTGCTTGCGGGTGGTTCTCCGTCTGCAGAAGGTGGGGTGCTGGTGTGGTGGTCCTGTGGCGGGGCATCCTGTCCACTAGCGCTGGCGGAGGTGGTGGGCAGTTCATCGTCCATGCTAGTGTCAGGGGCCCCTTGTTGTGCCACGGTGTCCCTCATGGTGTTCTGTATGTCCTTCAGCACCCCTACGATGGTGCCCAGGGCGGAGCTGATGATTCTGAGTTCCTCCCTGAACTCCAAATACTGTTCCTCCTGCATGCGCTGGGTCTCCTGAAACTTGTCCAGGACCGTAGCCATCGTCTCCTGGGAGTGGTGGTATGCTCCCATGATGGAGGAGAGGGCCTCGTGGAGAGTGGGTTCCCTTGGTCTGTCCGCCCTACGTCGCACAGCAGCCCTCCCAGTTCCCCTGTGTTCCTGGGCCTCTGTCCCCTGGACCATGGGCCCACTGCCCCCAGGTCCCTGTTGTTGGGGTGGTGGGTTATCCTGGGTTCCCTGTAGTGGTGGACACACAGCTGATTGACGTGTCTTGGGGATGGAGGTATGGGCCCGCTGGGTGGGTGCTGTACTGGTGTTTCCAGAGGGTGGAAGGTCAGTGTTGGGCTGTGCCTGTGCGAGGGGAACCGACTGTCCCGAGGCTCACGATGGTCCGGGCTGGTCATCTAGATCCAGTTTGCCAGAGCTGCAATCATCACTGTGGGCCTCTTCTGTGGATGGGGTAGAGATGTCTGGACCCTCCTGTCTGGTGACGTTAGGTAGTGATCCTGCAGGGGTATAAAAGCATGATTATTGCATCTGTGTGTGTCATGGTGTGCAATGGGTGGGTGAGCGTGTACCCCAGTGCTAGCGTTCCTGTGTGGGGGCTTGTGTGATGATGGTTAGGGGTTGTTATAGGTATGTGCAGTGGGCATGCTTTAGTGATGGATGTCCATGCTTTGTTGTATCATGCAGGGCTTGGTGTTGGGATGTGTGGTTTGTGTTATTAGTACATTAGTGAGGAGTTGGAGTGATAGGGGAGGGGGTGAGGGTGGGGGTGTGTGATAGCATGCAGGTAGGGTGGGGGATAGGATAGTTAAGAATTGACTTACCAGTGTCCATTCTTCCACTGACTCCTCCGAGGCCCTCAGGATGCATAATGGTCAAGACCTGCTCCTCCCATGTTGTTAGTTGTGGGGGAGGAGGTGGGGGTCTGCCGCCAGTCTTCTGAACTGCGATGTTGTGACTGGAGACCATGGAACGCACCTTCCCCCGTAGGTCGTTCCACCTCCTCCTGATGTCCTCCCGATTTCTTGGGTGCTGTCCCACTGCGTTGACCCTGTCGACTATTCTTCGCCATAGCTCCATCTTCCTAGCTATAGAGGTGTGCTGCACCTGTGATCCAAATATCTGTGGCTCTACCCGTACGATTTCCTCCACCATGACCCTGAGCTCCTCTTCCGAAAACCTGGGGTGTCTTTGGCATGCCATTGGGTGGTGTAGGTGATGTGTGGGGTGGTGTATGTGGTGATGAGTGTGGTGATGTGTAGTGGTGTGGGGTGTTTTGTGCGTGGATGTTGTGTGGGTGATTGTGTTGTGTGCCTCTGTGTGGTGGGGTTGTCTATTGCTGTGCTCTCTCTGTTGCATTCGTCTCTGATGTGGGTGTGTGTTTTATATTGTGTTGGGTGTGTGGGAGTGGTGTTTGTATGTGTATCAGGTGTGTGTATTTTGAATTGTCCAATGTGGCGGTGTTTTGGAGATGTGTGTGTATTTTGAGCGCAGCGGTGTGTACCGCCAATGGAATACCATGGTTGAAAGACTGCCGCGTGGATTCGTGGGTCATAATAGCATGGGCGTGTTTCTGTTGGCGTGACGGTGGATGTTTTGTTTTTGCCAGTTTATCACTGACCTTTGGTGTGACGGACTTGTGTGGGTGTCTCAATTTCGGCGGATTCCGTGATGTGTGTCATAATAGCTGTGGCGGAATTCGGCGGCCGCGGCGGTGTATTGGCAGTCTTCTGCATGGCGGTAAGCAGCTTTTATCGCCGATGTTGTAATGACCCCCAAAGTGTCCCCACAAAGCTACAATACTGTCAGAAAGAGGTGAAGTGCTTGGGTCACCTGATTGAGAAAGGGTCGAGAAAAATACTCAAAGAGAGAGTGACAGCCATACTGCAGATGAATCCCCCCACAACCAAGAGAGATGTCAGAATGTTTTTGGGAATGGTGGGCTACTGCCATCAGTGGATTCCCAACTTCTCGATTATCTCTAAACAATTGATACTGACAGGCAAGGAAGTCCAGGATGACCCGGGTAACATAATCCTGCCCGAAAAAGAGATGAAAGCATTCATGGAGTTGAGAGAATGTATGTGCAGGGCACCAGCTTTAGGTATGCCTGATTACAGAAAGCCTTTTCTACTGTTTTGTCATGAACGTGATGCATGTTCTTTGTCTGTTTTAACACAGGTCCATGGAGGTGCAAACCGCCCAGTAGCATATTTTTCAGCTACCTTGGACCCAGTTGCAGCAGCCTTACCGGGTTGTTTGCGAGCAGTTGCAGCAGTTGGTCAAAGCCTCACACAGTGTGAAGGCATAGTGATGGGACATCCCTTAACAGTAATGGTTCCTCATTCAGTTGAAATTCTGTTAACCCGAACCAAGACACAGCATATGACAAATGCTAGGTTAACAAAATATGAGACCGTTATACTGGGGTCTCTGAATGTTTCTCTCAAGAGATGTACTGTATTAAACTCTGCAGCTTTACTTCCTATTGACAATGCTGACATTAATGATGCAGAAGAAATGGAACATGATTGTCTCGAGGTAACAGAATTATGCACCAAACCAAGACCTGACATCAAAGATACTCAGTTAGAAGAGAATGATTACATTATGTTTGTTGACGGTTCATGCTTGAGAGACTCAGTGGGAGTTCTGAGAGCTGGGTATGCCGTGTGTACAATCACCTGTATTATAGAAGCTTCCTGGCTTGAAAGAGTGTACTCTGCACAAGTGGCTGAATTAATTGCCCTTACTAAGGCGTGCTATGCAGCTGAAAACCTGAAAGTCACTATCTACACTGACAGCAGATACGGATTCGGAATTGTACATGACTTTGGCCAACTATGGTCACAGAGGGGTTTCATGACCTCCTCTGGTTCACCAGTGAAAAATGGCGAAAAGATTAAGGATTTGTTGCATGCGATTCAGTTACCTCTTGAAATTGCTGTGGTGAAATGCAATGCTCATGTTAAGTCACAGGACTTTGGGGGTCATTCCGATGCCGGGGACCACGGAAGCACCGCCAACAGGCTGGCGGTGCTTCCAAGGCCATTCTGACCGCAGCGGTAAAGCCGCGGTCAGAAAAGGAGAACCAGCGGTTTCCCGCCGGTTTTCCCCTGGCCCAGGGAATCCTCCATCAGCGCCGCCATGGGGATTCCGACCCCCTTCCCGCCAGCCTGTTGGATGGCGGGAACGGGTGTCGTGGGGCCCCTGGGGGCCCCTGCACTGCCCATGCCACTGGCATGGGCAGTGCAGGGGCCCCATAACAGGGCCCCATGAAGATTTTCACTGTCTGCTTTGCAGACAGTGAAAATTGCGACGGGTGCTACTGCACCCGTCGCACCCCTGCAACACCGCCGGCTCCATTCGGAGCCTGCTTCTATGTTGCAGGAGCTTTCCCGCTGGGTCGGCGGGCGGCCTTTTGGCGGTCGCCCGCCGGCCCAGCGGGAAAGCCAGAATGGCATCCGCGGTCTCCTGACCGCGGAGCGGCCATTTGGCGGTGACCGCATGGCGGGCGCCGACCGCCGCCCGCCGCGGTCCGAATGACCGCCTTTGTGTCAATGGGAAACGGCTATGCAGATCAAGTCGCAAGGTTTTGCGCATTGAACTGTATATCGTTCAGAGATCAGTGGGAATTGTTACCTGAAACTGAGAATGAAACATGTTTGAATTTTGCATTAAGGGTGGTTGACATATTAGATGTGCTAACATTATTGCAGGGACGTGCTGGCAGAGAAAAGAAACGCTCCTGTCAGAGAATGCACTGTGTACAAAGAGCTGATGACTTATGGGTCTCAGAGGAGGGGAAAATGGTTTTACCAGTCTTTTGTCACAGTTGCGAGGTTCTATCATGGCCAAGCCCATGTAGGGAGAGACACAATGATCAGGTTGTTCAAAATTGATTGGTTTAATCCAAAATTCAGACAAGCTGCAGAGGTTATCTGTCACAGGTGCATCATCTGTCAACAGATGAATGCAGGAAAAGGGACGGTGGTGAATATGAGCCATGTTGAGAGAGCTGGCGGTCCATTTAGCAGAATGCAGATGGACTTCATTGAGATGCCTATGTGTGGAGGACTGAGGTATGTGTTGGTGACTGTGTGTGTTTTCAGTCATTGGATTCAAGCATACCCTACACGTAGGAATGACAGTCTCACAGTAGCAAAGCTGTTGCTTAGGGAGTTAATACCACGTTTTGGATTCCCGATCTCTTTAGAATCAGATAGGGGCAGTCACTTTGAAAATTAGGTGATTAAGCTCTTGTGTGCCGCACTGAACGTTGAGCAGAAGCTGCATTGTAGCTATCGCCCTGAAGCATCAGGACTAGTGGAACAGATGAATGGTACCTTGAAATCGAGAATGGCAAAAATGTGTGCAGCTACCAATCTGAAATGGCCAGATGCATTGCCCTTAGTGCTGATGTCAATGAGAAACACACCTGATAAGAAGACAGGACTATCCCCACATGAAATTCTGATGGGCCGATCTATGAGATTGCATGCAGTACCTGCAAATGCTCTTGTGAATATCACGGATGATATGGTGTTGGACTACTGCAAGGGTCTGGCTGATGTGGTCCGCTCTTTTTCTCACCAGGTGGAGGCTAACACATTGCCACCGATCAGAGATCCAGCTCACACTCTGAAAGCCGGTTACTGGGTTGTTGTCAAGAAACACGTGAGGAAGTCGTGTTTGGAGTCGCATTGGAGGGGGCCATATCAAGTAATACTGACAACCACTACTGCTGTGAAATGTGCAGGTGTTCCGAATTGGATACACACCAGTCACACAAAGAGGGTAACTTGTCCAACTGACAAGGAACTTGAAGTGTCCAAAACAACAGTTGCAGAAAAGGAAGTCTCAGGGCCGGAGAGTATTCAAAGGGGAACTGAGACTGAAGGAGAGCCCACCGAGGACGGTTCACTCACTCAAAGTGAGTTCCAGAGGGGTGACGGTGAGCCTATCTCAGCTGAAGTAACAGGGGAACCGACACAAAGAGAGGTTCTCCCAGAAGCAGACGCATTAAGGTTTGAAGTTGAGCCTGTGACAGATCCTGAAGGCGAGGGGGAAGAAGCGGAGGGAGTTCAAAGTGAACTGACTCCTCCTGAGCCGGTTGCAGGTCCATCAAGAGAGAACACCATGGCACAAGAGGAGGGCGCTGTTCAACGTTCTGAAGGGCCAAGCAAAAAGAAAACACATAAAGGAGATAACTGGCCGAAGCAACAAGCTGCAGGAGAGAAAGTGGTCCCTTGTGAAACAATAGAGGAAGAAGTTGACACAACCAGAAAAGGGGATCTCAGTGAAGGAGAATTGCAGAGTGAACGCAGACTGAAAAGAAAAAGAGTTGCAAACAGAAGGTACGCAGGTCCAGAATGGGCATATGCAACGTCAGCTGAATGGCAGCAAGAATTCTTAGCGTTCTGTTTTGATCGAGAGGTACCAGGTCAGAACTACAGCACCTGAATTCAACTCTAAAAAGAGACTGTGTTAAAATATTGAAATTAAAATTGAAAGCTGAGAAGCTGAGAAAAGAGACTGATAAATTACCGGATGTGACACTGATAACCTGAATTGACTTTGAAAACGGATTATGACAAGCTGCTAAACCTGATTTGACAAAAAGGTCCTGGAGCGAGTGAGGTGCTGTAAATACTCGCACAGAGAGAGAGTCTTTTGAAGAGAAAAAACAGAAAAAAAGAGAGCTTTTATATTGTCGTCAAGTTGATTGTTTACTTTATATTATTCTGCTATCTGATTCTTTACAGATCATGAGTTACACTAAGAGTAAGAGTAGAAAGGGTAGAATGTGTGGTTGGTTGAGTGTTATTCTAGGTATTGTGTGTGCAATAATAATTATAGGTGTGATTGTGGGACTGCCATGGATAGATAAGAAAGTGGCTAACAATGCTTCAAAACCTGAAACTGCTACACTAACACCGTGGGAGAAATTTGAGCAGGATGCAAAATACTTGCATGAGGGAACTAATCCAAAAGGGGAACTCTCTACTAATGTCTTCTATCGCTTGTTGAATGAGTATGTTGACACAATGGATGCAAAGAATTGTTATGTGTGCACAAAGATTCCTTTGTCAGTACAGGAAGGGGTTACCTATCATAGCTTGCCGTTAAAGTATGGGATAAGCTGTAGCTTGCTATTAACAAGATTTTATGATCAAGAGCATGTGCAATATTTCTACTCTAACTTAGATGTAGTGTTTTCCTTTGTGCCTGTGATTGAGTTTCTAAATAAATTAGCTAAACAGCACAGTATAAAATTAGTTAGGGGTTTCTTCGAGCCGACACTGACATTTGGAACAGCTTATGCCCACCGCAATAATTTAACCTGCTTACTAATGCCTGTAGAGAAGAGCTTCTTAGATCACACTGATGACAGACGAAAGGCATTAAAGGAGAGGCTAGGAAAGGGGTTAGAAGAACGCACGCATGCAAATGATTATGCTTACACTGCAATAAAGACACAAAGCAAGTTAGCTATAGACGCATTACATGTAGGTAGGCTTTGTATATATAGGCCAAAATCTGAACATGACACTTTATTTGTGGGAACGAGTGAATGCAGGCATGTGTTTTTGTTTCAGAGTAAATGTACATTCATGTTAAATGGACAGGATCCAGCGATCCCTGGGATCTAATATATATGTGGACTTAATGCTTATTACCGTCTCCGTAAGGGATGGTATGGGACATGTTATTTGGGAATAGTTTTCCCAAAGATTTACCAGATTGATGACTTAAAGCAAATTCCTAAAATGTCTGAATTACAACATGCTAGACAAAAGAGAGAGACAGCGGCTGCTGTTGTTGGTGACATATTTGGAGCCATAATTCCTTCAGTAGGGGTTATCTTAAACTCCATAAAGATTCGAAAGTTGTCTACGGGAAACATCCTTTATGCCGACTTTTTTATAACAAAGTCCTGCTTAACGAAAGCGGAACAACGCTTTCTTTAACCACGACTTCGTTATTTTGTGCCTTAACCACGCATGTCCTGAACAACGAACATGCATGGTTAAGGTACAAACAAGGGAATTGGCTGAGGAGGACGACGCAGATGACGATGCGACGACTCAGGTAAGTGGGGTTTTTAGGTTTTGGGGAGGGGGTGGGGGGTCGGGGGTTTTAGGTTTTGGGGTGGGGTTGGGGGGGTGGGGCGTTTTTGGTTTTGAGGAGGGGGTGGGGGCCGGGGTTTTAGGTTTTGGGGTGGGGTTGGGGGGGGTGGGGCGTTTTTGGTTTTGGGGAGGGGGTGTGGGGTCGGGGGTTTTAGGTATTGGGGTGGGGCGTTTTAGGTTTTGGGGAGGGGGTGGGGGGTCAGGGTTTTAGGTTTTGGGGTGGGGTTGGGGCGTTTTAGGTTTTGGGGAGGGGGTTGGGGTCGGGGTTTTAGGTTTTGGGGTGGGGTTGGGGGGGTGGGGCGTTTTTGGTTTTGGGGAGGGGGTGGGGGGTCGGGGGTTTTAGGTTTTGGGGTGGGGTTGGGGGGTTGGGGTGAGGCATGCAGGATCAATGGGTGCCTGTTACTAATGACTTTACCAGGAATGCCTTTACAACTAAATATCGTTGTTAAGGCATTCGTTGTAAAGGCATTAGTAGTAACAACGAGGTCGGTGTTCTGACCTCGTTGTTTAGGCACCCGTTGTTTTGACAGTCGGCATTCCGTCGTACAACCGTTGTCTACTATTGTGGATAACATGCTGACAGATTTCACATGGGCTATACTCCTGATGGATACTGAACTTGCTGCGGAGAGGGCTATGACTCTTCAAAACCGGCTTGCTTTAGACATTCTTTTAGCGAAGAGCGGCGGAGTCTGTAAGATGCTTAATGAGCGCCATTGTTGTGCGTTCATTCCTGACAATAGTAAAAAGATTAGAAGTATGCTTACTAACCTAACAAGAGATAGTGCAGATTTGAAGGAGCTGAAGGAACCTGGCGTTTGGGAGAAAATTGGGAAAGGAATTACCAAAATAGGGAACTGGTTTAGTAATATTTGGAATCGGGTTCTTGCAAAAATATTAGGGGGTCTATTGATTGTTCTGATTTGCTTATTGGGATTATGGGGATCATGCAAAATGAATGAAAGAATTAAAAGAAATTTGACAAAACGAAACAAAAGAAATGAAGAAAATGAAAGGGAGAAAATGTTTAATTAAATTTGGGAAAGCTCACACAAAGGACAGAATGTTGAAATGCGCATTATGAGGAAAGTGAAAGGTTAAGGGAAAGGTTTGCGTGATGACAGGTGTCATCAGAGGAGGGACAGAGAGAACGTAGCTTTTATAATCTATATTAATATGAAATGTTTATGAACTAATGTATAATAATGCCGCATAGAAACTGTATTAATATAATTTCGCTAAAATGTGCGCTTGAAATGTGCCCACGGGGAGTGACCGCCAATATATATGGGGACTAATGAAACTGACTAATAATGTTGAAATTGATATGTTATAATATGATTTTACACTAATAATAATAGACATAGGGCCTGATTCTAACTTTGGAGGACGGTGTTAAACCGTCCCAAAAGTGGCGGATATACCACCTACCGTATTACGAGTCCATTATATCCTATGGAACTCGTAATACGGTAGGTGGTATATCCGCCACTTTTGGGACGGTTTAACACCGTCCTCCAAAGTTAGAATCAGGCCCATAGTTTTTTGCTAATAAATCATTAGACCTTAGTTAGCGTGAGTCGAGGCCTAGCTGCTTGACTTTCATATTAAATGTATTTTTCGAACGTGCAGTGTGTTGACTTGCTGAAGGACATGAACTCTTGTTTTTCTCCAAACTAGAAGCTGAATGTAACTGTAGTAGATCCGTTCTCATGAAATTCGACTTGCTTATAGAAACATTTTAGCCAAATGCAACACTGTAGATCATCCGTAGGTACAAGGTCGCCTGAACCGGTACAGACAATGGAGCCACTGACCGAAGATGTGCAAAAGACCACCAGACTATGAAATCATACCGGACATTCCACCCGCTATAGACGTCAATCATAAGGACCAATAAAATACGTGAGAACTGTTATGGGGTGACAAATTCGATGACCTAATGTGAAGGTAATTGGTTAAAGATAGTGGGGTGCAACCCCTTGTCCAATCAGATTTTAGGGGAGAGTACAGCAAAAAGTGGATAAAAACCCTTGACACCAGGAAGTAAATTAGAACTAGGGAGTAGGAGACTAGGAGAGGGGGAGATGCTGATGTGATTTGCTATGATCCAGAGACTTTGGCGGTCATTCTGACCCTGGCGGTCAAAGGAGCACCGCTGACAGGCCGGCGGTGCTCCAATGGGGATTCCGACCACGGCGGTAAAGCCGCGGTCGGACCGGCACCACTGGCGGGCTCCCGCCAGTGTACCGCCGCCCCATTGAATCCTCCACGGCGGCGCAGCTTGCTGCACCGCCGCGGGGATTCCGACCCCCCCTACCGCCATCCAGATCCCGGCGGTCCGACCGCCGGGATCCGGATGGCGGTAGGGGGGGTCGCGGGGCCCCTGGGGGCCCCTGCAGTGCCCATGCCACTGGCATGGGCATTGCAGGGGCCCCCATAAGAGGGCCCCTACATGTATTTCACTGTCTGCTGTGCAGACAGTGAAATACGCGACGGGTGCAACTGCACCCGTCGCACAGCTTCCACTCCGCCGGCTCGATTCCGAGCCGGCTTCATCGTGGAAGCCTCTTTCCCGCTGGGCTGGCGGGCGGTCTGAAGGCGACCGCCCGCCAGCCCAGCGGGAAAGTCAGAATTACCGCCGCGGTCTTTCGACCGCGGAACGGTAACCTGACGGCGGGACTTTGGCGGGCGGCCTCCGCCGCCCGCCAAGGTCAGAATGAGGGCCTTTGTCCCTTTGCTTGGTGACTTGCTAATTTTTATAACCATCCTTGCCCTTAGATTGCCCGTTTACACTTTACCTCCTTAGGAGGGAAGTGCCCCCTTTTTCCGGAGCTGAACTCTTGATGGCGAATCAACTGAGGTCCTGAGGACGAAGACCGAACCTGAGTGCTGACCCCAAACGGAGGGTAACTATATGACAATGAAATTGTGATTGTCTGTTTGCTTTTCCTTTCTAGGTACCAACTGCTTCTTTTGACAGAGACCATAGTTAGATGTTTTCCAAATTGGTGTTGCTAAATTGTTTTGCATGAAGCCCAACATGCCAATGCTAATTCGAGGTTAGGAGAGAGGTTCACTAAACTGACGTAAATAGACAAATGACTGAATCTATGCTTTGTTGAATAACGTGATGTTACTCTGCTAAGGATAACCTATGCTGACGCTGTGTTATATTCTAATGTTTGTGATTCTTGCTTTGATGAAATCTTGTCAGCGTTGCCATATTGTGACTATGCTAATGTGTTTCTTGGTTTTGAGATTAATAAATTTACTAGTAGAATTGTAATCAATAGGGAATAAATATCACAAAATTCATACTAAACTGGTGTGGCTATTCATGACTGCAAGGTCATGGTGGTTTCTGAGTCTTATTAATGTCAGTGGCTAAGGTGAAGTGTATTGTTATAATAAATATTGATGACATTATTGACGTATTGATTTACATGATGATTAGCTATCTCATCCTAAGGTGTCTTCAATCAGGGTCAAAAGATTCAATGGCCTAAAACGAGTCCCAAAGTGAGTAAATTAGTCATAAAGGGACGCGTTAACACACGCTTTGATTTTATTTTTCATCTGCTGGTTCATCCAGGGGGGTGACACCCCTCCGTCAGTGCGGTGGAGCCACCCCTGAAAAGCATTATCTTTCTGGGAAGTCATAATACTGTTTCATATCTTCAAAGTATTTGCTATTTCCCTTCTCATAACGATCTTCAAGCTTCCAACACCCCGCGCTTTTCACTTTGCAAAGGCCCCTGGTTTCATGCCTGGTGTAAATAGAGTATCAGTAAAGAACCAAGGTGGTCATTATGACATTGGCAGTGAGTGATAAAGTGACGGTAATACTGCCAACAGCCTGGAGGTAAATACTGCAAAATTATGACCATGGCGGTTATAACCCCCATAGACAGCCAATGTACCACACCAACCGCGAGGGCATTAACACCACTGACCATGGCGGTAGCCATCAACAGCCAGGCGGAAGACAAGGTACTGCCCACCATATTATGACACTGCACACCGCCACGATTTCCAGGGCGGTACCAACGCCATCAAAAGCCTGGAGGAAACGCAACACAAAAGACCAAAGACTCACCATTAGAGACACAGAGAAGATCAACACAACTATGGAACCGGGACTGCAGGTCTTCCCAATGCTTTTCTATGCCATACTCCACCTGGAACACCAATGCCAACGAAGACGACGATGGTGAGTACAGCTGCCTAGCACACAAGGGAGGGAGGGAGGAAAAGGACAGCGATACACACACACTCACAACACACACCATTTACACACACACCATACACACAACCAGCTGCAGATGAAAAACAATGTCACAGGACATGTCATAATAATGCAAGGACAACAGTAAGGCAGAATTGAAAATGTATTCGCATGACAACAACCACCATTAGTACCGAAGTGACAAATATTATACATGAACCATTGTCCAGAAAGGGCCAATGCCCAGTGCAAAGTACAAAAGGCCCACATGGCCACAGGGCAGTGTCCAAACCCCAACTTGGTCCTGACGTTCACCGCACCAAACAGTGCAGGGGCAACATGTTGGAAGTGGGCAGGCACCTCAAGAGGAAGAGGGGTGGGGGGCCACCTCAGCTGAAGTGGGGAACTCACCCACTGGTTCTGGAGGGGGTTCCATGCCCATTTTCCAATGCTGGGGAGTGCAAGGTCACAGTCTCTGAAGTGGGCAACTCGGCCTCTGCTTCTGGAGGGGGCTCCTTGTACAACAGTCCCTGGAGGGTGGCCTATATGCCCTCTGCTGGAGGTGAGGGCTGCATTGTCTCTGCTGGGGGAGGTGCCCCCTGGGCCACCTCTGCTGGAGGTGAGGGCTGCATTGTCTCTGCTGGGGGAGGTGTCCCCTGGGCAGCCTCTTCTGGAGGTGAGGGCTTCTTGCCTTTCATTGGTGGTTGAGTGGGAACCATTACTGTCACTGATGGTTGAGTGGGAACTATTACTGTGATTGGTGGTTGAGTGGGAACATCTTGTGCCATTGGTGGTTGAGTGGGAACCGCTGCTGTCATTGGTGGATGAGTGGGGAACCTTCCCCTTCCTGGTTGGTGCAGAGGGATCCTTCCCTTTCTTAGCTGGTGGAGTGGGATCCTTCCCCTTCTTACCTCCACGACTAGGAGGTACCTCCACCTTCCCTGTGGCCTGTTTGGCTGAGGTGCTGGGCTGGGTCGTTGGGACCCTGCTCTTACTGGCAGGACGGGAGGTGGAGGGGGAGGTAAGAGATCAAGTTGGGCAAGGAAAAGCTTCTGATGGACAGTGGGGTGGGATGAGGGAGGATAGATGGGAGTGGGGGTTGAGGGAGTGGTTGTTGTAGGAGTACGTCTGCTGGACTTGGGTGCAGGTGCATGGGCAGTGTGCTGATGTGAGGTGGATGGCTGTTGGATGTCTGAGTGTGTGTGTTTGTGTCCCTTAAGAGAGGAGGGACAGGCAGGGTGGGAGAGGACATAGGGGACGCTTAGATGGATGTTGTGGAGGTGTCTGCTAGTGAGGTGTGTGTGCTGCTTGGTGTGGTGATGGTGGTGCTGGCTGTTGAAGCAGTGCATGCTGGTGTGAGTGCGGATGTGACTGTGAGGAGGGGAGACAGTGGAGGCAGTGGATGTTGTTGTGTGTGTAACTGTCTGGTGTTTATGTGAGTGCTTGTGGCCTGAAGTGTGCTGCCTGTGTTTGACTGTGCTACTCTTGTCTGATGTTTTGTGTGCATGCTTGTCTGTGTGCATGGGATCGGTTGGGGTTGAGGAGACTGGGAAGTGGTAGTCGGAGGGGGGACGGTAGGAACAGGGATAATGGCTGCCATCAATCCACTGTGGATGCCCTCCAGGAATGAATTGCATTCCTGCACCTGGGATGCAAGCCCCTGGACGTCATTCGCTATGCTTGACTGCCATACAGAGATGGTTCTCAGGAGGTCAATAGCTTCCTCACTCAGGGCAGCAGGGCTCACTGGGGCAGGGCCTGAGGTGCCTGGGGCGAAGGAGATGCCCACTCTCCTGGGTGAGTGGGCACGGGCAACTCAGTGAGGGGCTACTGGGAGGGCGGTCCTGGTACAGGGGGTGGGGGCTGTACCTGGAGATGGGGTGGTCCCAGAGGTGTCTGCCACCATCAGGGAGCTCCCATTGGAGGAGGAGTCAGAGTCAGTGTTGTCACCTCCTCTCCCCGCCATGGTGCTCCCCTCCTACTCCGTCCCACTGGACTCTTCCTCCTTGGTCCTGTGGGATGATGCTCCCTCGGTCGGTGGTACTCCTCCTTCTCTGTCAAATGATGCTAATGCACACATGGACAGGATGACAGAAGAATAAAGGGGGGGAGAGATAGAGAAAGGAAACACTGGGTCAATTCAGCACCAGCATCCACATTGCCATCACACACAGGGTTCATGATTAAGCACTATGCACCACATTGGCAATCAATTGGCTAGGTGCCACAGCAAGAGGAGGGCCAAACGCCAGCAACTGCAGCCCACCTGGGACCCACTAAGCCCTGTCTGACATGGAATACAACCTAGCTAGGTTACCTGAATTTGCTATACACCCATTACCCTTGAGCTGGGTCGCGCTGCAATGTCTGACCTGGCATTAAGGGGCACCTACTGACTCACAACCACCACCGGGATCCCATGCCACCTACCAATGATTGTAGTAATGCCCACTGTACTCACACCCTTGTGGCTGCTGTGATGCCCTCAAGCGCCCATCAGGCTCTGGGTAGGCCATCGCCAGTATGTGGGCCATCAGGGGGGGGTCAGGTTCCTACGGGCATCCCTGCCTCGTTGGGAGGCCACCCCCAGCTGGGCCTCCGAGGTCTTCCATGCCTAGCGTCTCAGGTCCTCCCACCTTTTCCAACAGTGGGTGTCTGCCTGCTGTAGACCCCCAGGGTCTGCAGGTCCTTGGTGATGGCACGCCACAATCCCTTCTTCTGATGACCTGCAGAGGTAATACAGATGGAAGGACACCATTACACATACAATCCAGCCTCTCACACATATGACCCATTTCCATCTCCATTGGCACACACATCACCCGGCGCCCACCATGTACTCTGCCAACAGACATACCACCCCCCCAAAATTACACAATTCTTGCACACACATCTCCATGCAACCTTGGCACATGCATCATGCCCAAGGTGTACTCACCTGTTGGTCTGGAGGCCCATACAGCATTCCATACTGGGGTAGGACCCCTTCCACCAAATGTTCCAACTCCTCTGAAGTGAAGGCAGGGGCCCTTTCCCCGGTCACAAGGGCTATGGTAGGTTCCAGACACAGGTCACAGCAGCACACGCAGTGTAGGTGTTGTCCTGTGGAAAGTCAGGAATCAAGATTGAAAATGGCGGTCACGTCCGTGGTGGTGTACACCAACACCGCCACCGCTGATCCCCATTGGCCATTGTACTCCATAGAACCCCATATTAGCCAATGAGCATGGCGGTGTGAGACCACCTTCTGCCAAGATGACCAACGTCGGCAGAGTTACTCACTTCTACCTGTCTCTACATACAGGACAGGCAGTCGCCATTTAATGGCAGTGGACAACATTCAGATAATCCATAACTGCATCATTGCTGATGATTTCACGTACATTGCCTTTCCCACTGTCCCCTCACATTAATGCTCTATGTACACTGAGGTGGTGATTCCATTGTTGTGTCCCTTAGATACCTACGACTGTGGATGAATAGGAGGAGACAAGCCCCCGTGTACAGGCCCCTTGTGGACTTGGCTACACTAAAGGACAGGCACATAATACTCACCTATAGACTGGACAAGGCCACAATCACAGAGCTGTGTGCCCAACTGGAGTCTGATCTGATTTCAGCTATCCATCATCCCATTGGGATCGCCCCTCTTGTGCAAGTCCTATCAATGC
This sequence comes from Pleurodeles waltl, assembly GCF_031143425.1. NCBI lineage: Eukaryota > Metazoa > Chordata > Amphibia > Caudata > Salamandridae > Pleurodeles > Pleurodeles waltl. The sequence continues at coordinate 730,697,697 of NC_090443.1, forward strand.
TCCGTTTCCTGGCAACTGGTTCTTTCCAAGTGACAGTGTGCTTGGCAGCAGGAATGTCACAGCCAGTGTTCTCAATTGTGCTGGCAAGGGTTCTGTCTGCCTTGGTCAAACACATGTGCAGCTACATCGCTTTCCCCCAGGTGGAAGATTTGGCCACTGTGAGGCAGGATTCTATGCAATGGGACATATACCAAATATTGTTGGAGTGATTGACGGAACACATACTGCATTTGTCCCCCCGCCAGAATGAACATGTGTTCAGGAATCAGAAGGGTTTCCACTCACTCAATGTGCAAATGGTGTACCTGGCAGACCAGTACCTCTCCCACGTCACTGCCAAGTATCCTGGGTCAGTGCATGATGCCTTTGTTCTGATGAATAGCAGCATCCCACAGCTGATGCACAACTACAGAGGCACAGAGCGTGGCTAATAGGTGAGCCTGAGTGCCCGTCCAATGTATGTCAGTGTATGCCTTCTGGTGTTAACGCCAAACCATTGTGTGAGGCTAATGTTTGTCCCTCAATACTTGCAGGTGACTCAGGCTACCCAAACCTATCGTGGTTCCCGACCCCTGTGAGGAATGCCAGGACAGGGGCTGAGAATCGTTACAATGATGCACATGGATGAACTTGGAAGATTATCGAAAGGACCTTCAGCCTCCTGAGCCAAGGTTCAGATGCCTGCATCTGACAGGTGGATCTCTGTGCTACTCACCTGAGAAGGTCTGCCAGATAGTAGTGTCTGCATGTTGCACAACCTGGTCCACAGACGACATGTGCGTTATCTGCAGGAGGAGGAGACTGGAAATGCCCCCGTGGCAGCATTGGACCCTGAGGACAGTGAGGATTAGAAGGCAGAGGAAAAGGATGTGGACAACGGAACATCAGTTATACGTCAATACTTCCAATGACACACAGGTGAGACAGTGTAACTGACCATTCCCCTGACTATTGTTCTATCTGTGTGGCTGTAGCAGGATGGCATTCACTTCCTTTGCATCTCTACTTACTGTCACCAATGGCTTCTAATTTTGCAGATGTTGGTGACATTATAACAGTGTACTGATGTGATGACTACAGACAGCTACAGGTCATTAATTGTATGCTATTACAGTTTTCAGATCATTTGCACATGAAGTGACTGTTTCCATAAATGCAAATTTTCATCAAATTAAACACTATCAGTACAGTTGTGTTCAAGGATGTTTATTGTATTGCAAATAACTGACAGGAAAGTGCAGTGGAATGGGGCGATGGTAGAGGAAAGCCCAGGGTATGGTTCCATTCTGTTTGTAGCACAGGTCCAGTGTCCAATGGCGATAGGAAGGGGAGTAAAGGTAGTTCAAAGTGGACAAGGTGACAGGGTGGGACACAAGGGGGACATTCAGGAGGGTCTTATTTCCTGGTGGTGTTTTTTGTCTTGGCAAGTGTCTCCAGCTTCTGTCTGGGTCACAGGGAATGTTTGTAGGGTGGTTCACCTTCTGCAGGGGGATGGGTGCTGCTAGCTTGTGGGTCCTGTGGCAGGGCCTCCTGCCCACTAGCTGCAGCAGAAGTGGAGGGCTGATCAGTAGGCTGGCTAGTGGTAGGGGCCCGCTGGTGTGCTGTCCATTCCCTCATGATGTTGGCCATGTCTGTCAGCACACCTGCTATGGAGATCATGGTGGTGTTGAGGGCCTGCAAATCCTCCCTGATCTCCTGATGGTGTTCCTCCTGCAGCTGCTTGTTCTCCTGTATGTCGGTAAGGATCTGGCCCATCTTGTCCTGGGATTGTTGGTAATCCCCCGGGACATTAGTGAGTGACTCCTGGAGAGTCGGTTCCCTGAACCTGCCCTCCCCCTGGTGCACAGCGGTCCTCCCAGTGTCCCTGTACCCCTGTGCCTCTGTTCCCTGAACGGTGTGCCCACTGCCACTGACCCCAGGACTCTGAATGTCTTGTGGGTGAGGTGTGGAATGGGGTCCTTGTACAGGTGGGCACACTGCTGATTGACATGGGACAGAGGTGTGGGAACTTTGGGTGGGTGCTGTGGTGTTGGATACTGATGGGAGAGGCTCTGTGGTGGACTGTGAGTGGGCTAGGGTGTCCGACTGACCAGTGGTCCCTGATGGGCCAGGTAGTTCATCCAGGTGCCGAAGTCCAGAGTTACTGTCATCACTGGAGGCATCTTCTGTCTTCTGTTGGGAGAGTAGTTAGACGTGGCACCTCCTCTCCACTGAGATTGGCTGGTACACCTGAGGGGATGTAAGTGATGTATTGTGCTTCATGTCTGTGACAAATTGTATATCCTTGGCTTCCCCTCTATTGTTGCTGTTGCCCTGCCACGTTTGTTTGTGTATGGTGATGTATTGTGGGCTTGTTAGTTCTCCATGCTGTGCATGGTTTTGTGATTAGTGTCCATGCAGGGCTGGGACGGCTGTCCATTCATTGGTATTGCATGCAGTGCTAGGCATTGGGGTTAGTCATATGTGTAGGTGCACTGTGTGGGATGGAGTGGAGTGATGGGAGTGAGGGTGAGGGTGAGGGTGTGTTATGGCATGCAGGTATGTGGGGGGATAGGTAGTAAATATTGACCCACCAGTGTCCAGTCCTCCGGCAACTCCAGTGAGTTTCTCAGGATGCAGTATTGCCAAGACTTACAACTCCCATGCTGTGAGCTGTGGGGAAGAAGGTGGGGGTCCACTGACAGTCCTCTGTATGTCAAGCTGGTGCCTTGCTGTCATGGAACTTACCTTCCCCCGTAGGTCATTCCACCTCTTCCTGATGTCATCCCTTGTTCTTGGATGGTGTCCCACGGCGTTCACCCTATCCACAATTCTCCACCATAGCTCCATCTTCCTTGCAATGGATATTTGTTGTACCTGTGCTCCAAAGAGCTGTGGCTCTACCCTGACTATTTCCTCCACCATGACCCACAAATCCTCATCAGTGAAACGGGGAAGCCTTTGTGGGGACATGGGTGCTGTGTGGTGTCTGTTGGTGGGAGGGTGTTGAGTAATGTGGTGTGGTGTGGTGTGTGATGTGGGGTGTGTGATGGATGTGATGGTGTTTGTGATGTGTGTCTAGTTGTCTCAGTGGTCTTGGTGTTCGTAAAGGGTTGTGGGTAATGTGGGTGTGTGTTTTACAGTGCTGTGGGTGAGTGTGGTGGGTGTATCAGTGTCAGGTGCGTGATTTCGGTTTTGGCCAATGTAGTGTTGTTTTGTATTTGGGTGCCCATTCTGAGCACGCCAGTGTGTATTGACAATGGTTTACTGCAGTTTAATGTCCGCCATGGTGATTCGTGGGTCATAATGTGGTGGGTATTGTTTTGTGGCCATAACCGTATGGGTGTTGGTACCAACACTTTAGCACTGACCTTTGGGCTGGCAGATATGTGTATTTAGCAGTATTCTGTCAGATTGGTGTGTGTGTGTCATAATATGGTGAACGGATATCCACCACCGCGGCGGTATGTTGGCGGCCGGCACTGCGGCGGTAAGCAGGATTTACCGCCAATGTCATGTTGAGGGCCAAAGTCAGTAGTGTAGCACGTGTTACCTCTTTGATTTTTCTTTATCCAGAGTACTTTCCCCAGTGGTCTATCAGCCAGATTCTCATCTATAAAAATTCTAAAGAAAGGGGGTTGGTGTATTTTTTTGCGGATGTCTAGCCTTTCAAAACAATATAGCACAACAAAATGATATCACATCAAATAATTTAGTTTGAGCTTCAGGGGTCATATACAAAGTATGATTTAAAAATAATCACTATATTTGTAGTGTTATAAATATATTGATGGCATCTGAAACAATTCATTCTGAAGACATGCTAACAAATTCATTGAAAAATATGCATCAAACATATAAACACATTAGATAAACTAACCAAGCAGGCTTAACATTCATCCTTTAATAATTTAAAACTTGGCAGAGTGAGTCAGTAATAATATATAAGGATTTTGGTTTTCTCAATCACATAAAAAATATATTTCTGGATAACTCCTCTTTGATATCCTTATACCTCCAACATCAGCACCAACTAGGAATCCATAGTTACAAACACATCACTTTAGGGCTTCATTGGGATCGGAGCAAGACAATTCAGGCCATACAGATTTCTCAATATCTTGCGTTGATATATCTTATTATTCATTTTAGGCCCAGGATAGGTACAAAATGTCCTTCTCCCTTCAGTTATGGAGGTAATGCTTATTCATCAAATTCACAATTGTAACTGTTTCTGGCCTTCTTTCATGAGGATGATCTGTGATTGCTTGTGAATAAATCAATATCCACTCTAAATATAGGACTTGATATTAGAAAAGAGTAGATTGGGTTCAGTTAGGATCAGACCCACTTCCATATTTTGGGGATGATATATCATCTTAGTACAAAGCGATCTCCCAATTAATCCTCATCCACATTCCAATGTGGCTCAAAGACCGAATCCAATCTACCCTTTTCTGATACTGAGGCCTCTTATTAGAGTAGATATCTAGGATATTTTGTACTTTTCCTTGTGGAACTCTGTTTGATTCAGTGATTACCCCTGATACCAGAAAATACTTTGATTATTGCTATTATCTTACAAAAGTAAATAAATGATGGTAATTACTTAGGCAACATTCCAGACCAAGGCATTTGCCCATTGTTCCACTAAAGACAGGAACCAACCCTTTGCTAATCAGGCTTGTTCATGCTCCAGTTGGATACATTCAGAACTGCTAGGCCATGTCTCATCAGGGCCAGACTCTATTTTGATTGACTCCCTTAAAAGGTAGAAAATTAATCCATGTCCAGGATGTTTCCAAAATAGCATTTTCTTGTTCTTTGTGAAAAAGAAAGTGGTGGTGAAACCCCTAGTTGATCTTCTGAGGTCTGAGCTTTTCGGCTATGGAGTGCAGTGAATTGTTGTTCTCTTGGAGGATCTTTAAAGAGACTGAGGGTTGATAAGGCAGAGAAACTGTGGAGGCCAAGGAGAGTTGTAGACAGAAACCTAGTAGCAAAGCAAAAAAAAACACACAAAAAAAACAAATGTCATGAGTGGCGTTCCTCCATGACTGCAGGAATTTCAAGACTCTTCCACCACTGCAGACAATTGATTTATGATCTCCAGCAAAGACAAGCCAACTCCACTTCTTTTACCTTCACTATAGTTCTACAGTTGTTCAATGGAAGACATAGCTTATTATGTACAGATGTTAGTGAAACTACAAAAGAATAGCCCATCCTTATGTTGTCCAAGCAAAGTGTATCAACCTGACTTTGGGACTTTGATAGCCTTTCAGAGAGCCATCATTGATATGCCAGAGGGTGACATGGCCAAGCCCACTCGTATTCACGAACATTTCGATAGCTAGGAGAATAACACTTTGTCGAAGAATGGCAAATTGAGGTCTTATTCATAGGCCTCCTCTGTCAAAAACAATAAATCCATCTTTGCCTACTCACTGAGACTCCGAATACCATTCCTTATGTAACTATTTTAACACAATCAAAACATGGACTCAGTTTCAGCGTTTGTGCTATTTGCATCAACTATCCTCTCTTTTTCAAAAGAGACTCAACACCCCACCTTAAAAATGTCTATGTCACGCTGAATAAGTATTTTTTAACATTAGAAGCATATCAAGATTTGCCTTTGCAGGTGCAATGATGCATTGTGTTAGAAGCACTTCCTTAGTGAGTCAAGTCATCAAAATCCTTAGGGGCCCATTTACAAGAATCTGACGCATTGGCTCGATGTGTCAGATTTCTTGTGCTTCCCTACAATCCTGTAACAACGCCATGAATGCACTGTATTTACAATACAGAGCTCCATGGTGCAAGTTGTCACAGATGCGTCAGAAATTCTAACGCATCTGTTGGCGCTAAACTCACGCATTACTGGACTAGTGTGAAAACAATGACACTACTCCAGCAATGTGAGGAGGTGCCCATAGTGAAAAGACCTGTATAAATTTTATGTTTGCTCTGAGCAGGCAGGACAATTCTGACGCAGTGAAGTTACAGAATGATGCAATGAAATGTTGTAGATTTCACTGCATCAGTTCTGCGTGGATTTTCCTGTGGGAACGCCTACCGTGCAAACATTATAACTGGTGCAGGTATAATGTGAAGCAAGGGTTTACAAACTGATGCATTGGACTCAATACATCAGTCTGTAAATCTGGAGCTAGCGCTACTGCTGCAACAAGAAAAATGACACAACTGTGGTGCAAAGGCCTTGTAAATAAGGTCCTTAGTCTGGAGGTGTTAACACTGACGCAGCTGGGCTCTTTCCTGAGGTAAAAGAAGGAGAGTGCACCCAAAAATGTTCATAAGTGTTTGACAAGAACATTGGCTACTGCCACTTTTAAGCATTGCATTGAACACAAATCAAATAGGAATGCAGTCCCTTGGTAGAAGAAAGCTGTGTTAACTTGAGGTACAAGCAGATCCATTAGTCAGGCATAAGGATATGGAAATAACTGACCATGTTATTTTAACTTTCATCCACCATTTTCTTCGAGGCTATGTCAGAGTCAACTTTAGAAGGGTGTACCATGAAGTCTTCTCTCTCAGACTGATATTGGTATCCAGGAAAAACTGATTTGCCTCTGTATCAGTTATAGAGGTATGGAATCTCAATATGTTTTGTGACATGGTTGGCATAGGAGGTTTCACAAGACGTAGAGGCTAGAACACGGCATAGTACATGTTTCCTAATGTAGGCAGAACATATATCTCCCAGAGAAGAGGAGGACCACAAACACTCTCTTACTGAAAAACATACAATGCCGGTAGACATTGATTCATGGACACAAAACACAGTGGAAAGCCTAGTAGCAGCACCTTTATTTGTGATTGCCTTTAAAGACCAGGGATTCCCTTAAAATGAGCCTGATCATTGCTGGCAGTCACTTTGCTGAACAATTAGTGTTGCATCAATCCACAAGTACAAACAGTACCCAAAAACTCCACCAGCAGAAGCATGGGGGTGAGGCCAGGTCATCCTGTTACCATGTATGAAGAGGCAGCACTGAATGATGCAGAACCTGACTGGCAGGCAACTGGAATTCTGAGGGTTGTTTGTAACTGAATAAGAAAAGGTCTTCACATACCCAGCAAACACCCAGATATGTCACTTGTGCCAATCCCATGCTGAAACGTTTATTTTCCATATGTTGTTTACTTCATTTATTTATTTTTATAATGTTTTATTTTAATAATTTGATTTAATTTCATCTTGCACTAAAGTCTTGGCACTCTTATCCAAGAAGATCCATGGTCTTTCTCACAGAAATTCCTGACAATGCTTACTTTTTTCATACACAACCTGTTTATATTATAACAAAGATTATCTTTTAGTCTGCACTAGTAAGATAGAGAAAATTGCTAAAAAGTTGTGGCACGCTGCTGCCCCAGCAGGGTCTTTTCAGTGTTTCCAGGGTTCATAAGTATCAGAAATGAGGCTAAAGAAGCATCTTAGTATGAGTCCAATTGTTGGAATAGACAGAACCTATTGCATGGGTCCATCGGCACCTTCAGATTGTTAGGTCACATGAGTACCTCTGGATAGAGTTTGTATAAGGTTTAAAGGCACCTGAACGTAGGCGCCAGAGTAGTGTTCACCAGCATGTGTCACTAGCTGATCCACAATGTTTGACCTTACTCTGCTTTTGTTTCTTTTTTTAAAGACAATTTATTAAACCAAGAACAAAAAGATAAAAATTGGCATTGCAGAAACATGAGTATGCAGTAATGACTGCAAAAGGACTAACAACATTATACTTGTACATTCATATAAGAATATGAATGAATAAAATAATATATATGGCATTGTTGAATCAAACTACAAATCTTAAAAGGAGAAAGGAAAACGAGGAGAAGAGAAAAAATGAAAGAAGAGAGAGAAAGCACAGGGGAATAGAAAAAGAAAAACAATCGATTGCATTAGTGGAAAAGAGTAGGAAACCAACGTTACAGCATTTGTAAAATGCAGTAAGTAAAAACCATAATAAATACAACAGATAATAGAATATACATTAGGAAGGAGGAGAAAAACCCATCTCCTTTGCAGTGCATGACAGATAATTACTAAGTGGCATCGATAGCTGATGACACTTAAAGGAGATTTTCATTGAATTAAGTTTGTAACAATCAAGTCTATGATGATAACAAGAATGTCACCACCGTATAAGAGTAATGTTCTCTGAGGATTTCCAATTGGAGATAATAACCGAAATTGCAATAGAAAGCAAGATATCAATCAGTTTCCCAAGTAGTTTGTGTGAATTCCAAGTTTCATGCAATCCTTCCAAGAACAATTAATCATAAGACATAGGTATGGCGATCTGGGTGATGGCTCCAATGCAAGGCCATATTGACTACCAAAAAGTGGATAAAGTTGGGCAGGGAAAAAACCTGTGGAAAGCAATAACCTGCTGGATGTGACAATGCCAATAAATGTCATTTTGTGTGAGTTTGAGTCTAAAACGATTAGCGGGAGTGCAAAAAAATCTATGATAAAAAAATAAGGTCTGTGTAAGGGCAGCTGTACGTGCAGTGAAATGTATCTTATTCTATATTCTATCCCCTAAAGAAATTGGCTACACAACACCAAGGTCTGATTCTTGTTGCAGTCTTAATTTTAGAAGCTTTGTTAATGATGTATAAAAAAGTACAAGAGTTATTTGCAACACTCTTTAGGAACAAACCCAGATAGATGTAGCTCTATAAGATCAGACATGTAAGGGAGCAAACGGATAACTAAAACTATGGCATGGAGTTTACAGTCTACGTTGATTAGAGAGATGTGTCAGACAAATCCCGTTCCTTTTGTGGGAGGAGACATATCATAGCCTCTGTGAAAGAACCAGATGAATAGCCAGATTTATGAAAATGATTAAGTAAAGTCATGAATTTGGGAAAAAGGATTTTATCAAACTAAAGATAGAATTCGACTGTAGAGCCATCTGGGCCTGGTGCCTTACCTTTGGGGAGGGACTGTAGGCCAGTAAAGAGTTCCGCCAGTTGGATGGGTTGATCCAAAGATAGGGGGTTAAGATTAGAAAAATAGTTGTTAAGAGATTCTAATGATAGTATATGTTCTGGAGTGTATAGGTCATTGTAGTAAGATGCAAAACATGTTGTAATATCTATGGCCCTCATTATGACTTTGGCGGTCTTCACTAGAGACCGCCGTGGTGATGGCTGCCAAAAGACCGCCGCGGGGGCCTACCAAATTGTGACTCACAAACACGAAACTGCCAGAAAGCAGCCAAAACTACAATCCCGCCAGACCCGATCAAGACATGAAACAGTTGGTCCCACTACCTCCCCCGCCACGCCTTCAACACATCACCCTCCAAATAATGAACCATGAATCACCACAGAGTTCACTCAACGGTGGTTACCCACTAGCGGTGCGGACTGACGCAGTCAATTTTGCCACTCCACACCAACAGAAGCCAACATTTAAAACCCCACACCTGACACATATACACACACCGTACACACCAACCAACAGCACTATAAAACACCCCCCACACAATCCACAGTTGTTTGCAAATGCGAAAGCCTAGCTACACGTTGCCAGCCCAAACATTTCCAGAACTGCACACACAAACCACAACCACCTATACACCTGTCACGCATCACACACCACACACCATACCGCCACACGTAACACACAACGACACTGGACACAATCACTACTTCACAGCATCCCACATACTCACACACCTGGCACCCTGACCAAACATTCCATCCTCAGCACAATACACTGAATACACCCACTACACAATAGGCATGTCCCCACAAAAGAACCACTGTTTCACTGATGAGGAGTTGCAGGTTAGGGTAGATGAAATCATAAGGGTAGTGCCACAGCTGTTCGGTACACAGGTCTAGCAGATCTCGATTGCCAGGAAGATGGAGCTATGGTGGAGAATCATAGACAAGGTGAACTCTGTGGGAACCTATCCACACACAAGGGACGACATTAGAAAGAGGTGAAATGACCTACGGTGGAAGGCATCCAGGCATCACATTGCCGTAATGAAGACTGGAGGTGGACCCACACCTTCTCTCCCACAGTTGACAACAGAGGAGGAGAAAGTCTTGGCTATCCTGCATCTAGAGGGCCTCACTGGAATCAATGGAGGGCTGGACACTGCTATGTGACCATTACTTACCCACCACCACTGACACTTGTATGGCATGTATCCCCGTCACCCTAACTCCCTTCACCCCACTTCATCCCAAACAGAGGACCGTTCCCATAACCACCCTCAACAATTAACCCCTGCATGCACTTCTGACTGCAAGCGCACCCATCCAAGGTCAGCATGCACAAACATCAGTAATGCATTGGCAGCATGTAGCACTACCAATCCCACAATGCATCACCATACACAAACCTAAGGTGGAAAAACCACACCCATCCCATAGGGAAACCCAGAAATGCTGAATATGTATCTGAGAATGAATGTAACAAATATCACACATGTCCACAGGTACCCCAGCCAATGTCAGCTGGTAGTATGTGTCACGTCAACCCAGTCCTCCACCAGAAGAAGGGCCCAGTGATGACAGCAACTCTGGATGTCCGGATCTGGATCATCTCCAAGGCCCATCTGGTACCACTGGTCAGTCAAACACCACAGGCAACACCCAGTCCACCCCAGAGCACCCCACATCAGACTCCACTACCACAACAGCCACCCAAAGTCCCCAAACTTCTGTCCCCAGGACACGTCAATCAACAGTGTGCCCACCTGTACAGGGACACCACACAGGCAAGAAAATGATGGTCCTGCTATCAGTGGGAGTGGGCACACAGTTCAGGGGACTTAGGCACATGGGGCCAGGGCTAGTGGGAGGATATCTGTGTGCCAAGAGGTGGGCCAACCCAGGGAACCGACTGCCCAGGAGGCACTGTCACATGTCCTGGGAGCATACCAGGAATCCCAGGACAGGATGAGTCAGGTACTTCCCATCTTGCAGGAGAACCAGAGGCTGCAGGGGGAACACTACCAGGAGGTCACACAGTAGTTGCAGGCCATAAATCTCAACATGGCTTCATTGCAGGGGCACTGAATGATATGGCTACCATCATGCGTGACCAACAACACACCAGCGGGCCCCTTCCACTAGCCAGTGAACTGACTAGCCCTCCAAATCTGAGCAGCTATTGGACAGGAGGACCTGCCACTGGACTCACAGACCCTAATCAACCCTCCATCTGCAGCAGAAGAATCACCCCGCAAATGTTCCCTGTGACCCAGACAGGCACTAGAGATTGTAGCCAAGACCCAAACCACTGCCAGGAGGTGAGCCTCTCCTACATGTCTTGCTTGTGTGCCGCTGAGACAGCTTGTTTACTTTGGACTTCCATTGCTCCTTTTCCTATGGCCCCATGGACACTGGACCTGTGCTAAAAACCAACTGGGCCACTACACTGAAGATTTCGTCACCATCACCCCACTCTATTGCACTATCCCTTCCTTTTTGTCAATTCAATTAACACACTTAAACACAACTGAATGATTTGTGCTTTAATTTCAACATTATGCAATGTTTTGACCTTTATTGTCCTATGCAAATGTAACATAAAGTGTGGATCCATCCAATTGACAGTCAGCCTGGGGTACACATAACTAGTGTAAGAACATGCCACAAGTCACATCCCCCAATCTGTGTGAAAGCAGTCTGTAGTCATAACACGAGTACACAGTAGAGACCACTCCAACATCTGTAAAAGGGAAACCATTAGTAACATTCAAATGAGAAGTTAATGACGTAAAGCAACATGAGCCCTGTAACACAACAGCCTACATTCATGTGGTCACATCGCCTTGGAAATTTGCACTGCAATCAACTCCACACAGCAGCAGTGAGGATAAACAACTCATTTCAGGCCCTCACACAAGATACCACAGTATTAACTAGGCCATATTGTCAGTATGTCAATATCTCCTCTGGACCACCTAGTCTAGCCCAAACCTGGCTTTCAGTAGCCCAAAAGTCCTTTCGATGACTCTTCTGGTCCGTCCATGTGCCTCATTGTAACGATTCTCTGCCACTGTCCTTGGACTCCTCACTGGTGTCAACAGCCAGGATAGGTTTGGGTAGCCGGAGTCACCTGGAAATAGTGAGAGATACACATTACTTATGTACAATAGCATGGGGAACAGCTTCAGGTGGCATGTTGTGACATACTTTGTGTGAAACATCAAGATCACCTATGTGCCATCATCTGTGGGACACGGCTGTTATGTAGGCATCATGCACAGATCCTGGAAACATGGCAGTAACGTGGGAAATATATTGATCAGCAAGTCACACCATCTGCACATTTAAAGAATGGTAATTATTCCTATTTCTGTGCACCTGCTCATTTGTCCTGGGAGAGACCAAAGCAATATAGGTCCCGTCAATGGCCCCAATCACAAGTGGAATGTGTCAGATTGTGTAGAATGCAGCCTTCACAGTGGGCACATCATCAATGTGGGGGAATGAGAAATAGCTGGTGGAGCATTGAGAGCACCTGAACTGTAGAGGGTATTGCTATAGGACTATGAATAGCAGGAATGAGATCTGGCTCGAGTTATGCACACAGTTCAGTGTTTGTGGACCTGTCCAGACGATAGGTAAGTATAATATGGCATACCTCCAGTGTAGCCAAGTCAACTAGGGGTCTGTACAGGGGTGCATGCCTCCTCCGCAGTGGTTGGTATCTAATCAAACCAAACATCAAAACAGCAGGAAGGATGGACACACTACATCACAGAATACAGGGCTGTCTTATACAATTCACGCAACCAATGATTGAAATCTGCAAAGGTGTACTGTACATGCAAAAGGACTTCTTAAACCATACATATTATTTATTTGCCATAGTGTCTCACAGATGTGATTTTTAGCCTCACATATTCTGTCTGCTACTCCTTTGCAAGCAGTGCATTAGTATGAGATCTAATTTAACAGCCAGAGTCTACAACCAAACCAAAGTATGTTGACAGCTTGGAATTGCCTTGGTGTGCACCATCCATACCTATGACGCACATTAAATTGACTGCCATGTGTACCATTATCAGGACATGGCACCCGTCTGCCCTGCATGCCAGGACAGGTGGAAGTGACCTCACTAGGCCAGCATTTGGCGTCCTGGGGGAGGGTGGTCTGAACTGCCGTGCAACTCTTCATTGGTTAACACAGAAGTCTATAGAGCACAGAAGCTAATGTTGATCACCGCTGGTGGTGACGATGTTCACTGGCACGGACGTGACTGCCATTTTCAGAAGCCCATTTCACTTGACTCTTGACTCTCACCCTATCAACTCCTCCACTGCGTGTGCTGCTGTGTCCTGTGTCTGGAACCCACAATGGCCTGTGTTACAGGGGAAAGGGCCCCAGCGTTCACATCTGAAGAACTGGAGAAGCTTGTCGATGGGATCCTACCCTTGTACGGACAGTTGTATAGACCTCCAGATCAACAGGTGAGCACCCTTTGGGTATTTTGGATGCAACATGGCTGTATGTAGATGTATGTGTGTACAGGTAGTGTGTCCTTTAGGGAATGCTTTTTGCTGCATGCAATGTGTACGCAGAGGTTCGAGTTATGTGTTAGATGAATGTGGGATCAATGCAGTAGGTAGTCCATTGCTGTAACAGAATGTAGTGTATAGTTAATGGTGTCTTTCTGTCTGTGTTTCCTATGCAGGTCAGTGCCCATCAGAAGAAAGGGTTATGGCGTGCCAATGCCAAGGACGTGCAGACCCTGGGGGTCCATAGTCAGCGGAGCCCCCACTGCAGAAAGAGGTGGGAGGACCTGTGATGCTGGGCCCAGAAGACCGCAGAGGCCCAGCTGGGGATGTCCTCCCAACGAGGGAGGGGTGCCCATTGGACCCTGACCCCCGTAATGGCCTGCATACTGGTGGTAGCCAACCTAGAGTTGGATGGGCGCTTGAGGGCAGCACAGCAGCCACAAGGGGGTGAGTACACACTGTGTGGAATTCATTCCTGAGGCCTGCCATGGGGTTTGTCTGCAAGGTTCTAGTCAGTGTATGCCTCAATATGCCCCTGTAGCTACTCTTGTCAAGTTCTGCATAGCAATGGTGAGTGGTATCTACAATTGGTATTGTTAATTTGCTGGTATTTCAGCTTCAGTAGGGCCTACATCCTTACTCATCAGTGTTGGAGTGATGCTCTAATGTCCACTGCCTAGGTGGTGTGACCTTGTAATTGCACGTTGTGCAGTCACTTTGTCGGAGTAGTGTAGCTGTGCCTTTGTCAACAGGCAGACATGGATTAGTGAGTCCCAGTAGGTGTGCAGATGGTTGCGTCTGCTGAGTTCTTTGCAGCTGTTAATCCCAGGCAATAGTTTGGTATTGTGGTTGTTACTGCATAGTGTTGGTACCAGTGAGTCATTGTGATGTGTTTGCCATATGTGCTTTTATTGCTGTCATTGATCCTGTGCTCCCTTTCTTTCTCCCCCACCCGCCCTCCTTTTCTTCTCCTGTCCTTGTGTGCATTAGCATCATCTGGCAAAGGAACAAGGGCACCAGCGAGTGGGGGAGTCACAGCCCACGGGACCCAGGAGGCAGTGTCAACCAATGCCGAGAGGACCAGTGGGATGGAGGTCAAGGGGAGCACTATGGGGGAGACAGTAGCCACAACAACTGACTCTGATTCCTCCTCCGATGGAATCTCCCTGGTGGTGGCAGACCCCTCTAGGACCACTCCAGCATCGTCATCTTCCAGCACCCCCCTGACCAGTACCACCCTCCCAGTAGCCCGCCACCCAGTTGCCCGTGCCCGCTCACCCAGGAGGGTGGGCATCTTCTTCACTGCAGGCACCTCAGCCCCTTCCCCAGTCGGCCCTGCTGCCCTCACTGGGGAGGCCATTGACCTCCTGAGATCCATCTCTGGAGGGCAGTCAACCATAGTGAATGCAATCCATGGGCTAGAATCCCAGATGCATCAATGCAATGCCTACCTGGAGGGCATTCATGGAGGCTTGGCTGCCCTACTGAGATTGTTTCAGGCTCTGGCCTCCTCTTTGATGGCAGCCAGTGTCCCTAGTTCTTCTGTCTCCCCTCCAACTGCCTGTTCCCATTCCCGGAGCCCTCTCCCCCCACCTATCTCAGGCACACAATCAGACAAGCATGCAGCCAAGACAACAGACAGGACGCGCAAAGACAATCACAGGCACCACAGATCACACCACAAGCACGCACACAGCCAACACCCAGGAGCACACACAACAACAGCCACTACCTCCACTGTCTCCCCCTCCACTTCCTCCCTCACAGTCACATCAGCATTCACACCTGCAAGTGGTGGATCCTCAGTCCCAGATCCTGCCATCTCTTCAGCCTGGCCCACAGTCACCACAACAGCAGACATGCAGACTTGCACCCCATTCACTGTATGGGCAGTCACCACCACAACCATCACCATCACAACCACATGCAGCACACCCACCTCACTTGGAGACACCACCCCAACATACATGCATACAACCTTTTTGTCCTCTCACTCAACTCTCTGCCCCCTTCCAGAACACAGAAACACTCTCACTCAGACACTCAACAGCCATCCACCTGACACATGCACACTGTACATGCACCTACGACCCAGTCCAGCACACCTACACCTCCTACAACCACTCCCTCTACCTCCATACCCAAACCTCTTCCCACACTCCGCCACACTGTACCTAAAAAGCGTTTCCTTTCCCGCCTTGACCTCTTCCCTACTCCTGTCCCACCCCGTGTTGTCCCAAAACGTGAGGTCCCACTCCACCAGCCCAGTCCCTCCAGCTCCCAGTCCTCCCGCTGCTCCCCTAGTGTTGCAAATGTTCCTCCCCCCACTAAAATACCATCCACTATGGGGCACAGGGCAGCCACTCCAAACCCCTGCTTCAAGCCCACTCCTCCACCCCCTCAACAGAGGAGCAAAACCCAGCTCCCTCCCAAACTGAAATCCAAAGACCCCCCTTCCAAGAAAAAAACACCCCCACCCCCTGAGGTGCCTGACTTACACATCAATGTCACTGCCCAATTGAGTCACTTGGGCTGTCAGGAGTCAAGTTGGGCCTCACACGTTGCCCTGTGTAGTGGCATGGCCACTTTTGGACTGGCCAATAGCCATTTATGTATATAGTTGCCTTTGTTTCATGTGGTCGCTTATCCCACCGGAAAACAGTGGTAGGGCCAAAGGTATTTGTCCTGGCTTTCTTTACTTCTGGCATATGTTGCTTTTGGATTTTTCAGCGGGTAGTTCTCCATGTGTGGTATGTGTGTATGGTGTGTATTGTGCGTGCAGGTGTGTCACTCTCCCCTCCCTCCCTTGTGTTCTAGGCGGCTGTACTTACCGTCGTCGTCTTCGTCTACGTCACTACTATTGGACTCCCATCACGTGGTACAGCATCAGCAGGACTTCCAGTTCGCATTCCATGGCTGCCGTGGACTCCTCTGTGTCCCTGGAGGTGGGTGTCTCCTTTTAAACGGGTCTTTTCCGCCAGGCTTTACGTGGTGGTGGTCCTGCACCGGAAATCCTGGTGGTCTGCTATGTCGTTATATATGGTGAGTGGTGTATGGTGTTCTGCCGGCCTGAAGAAAGCAACTGTCGTGGTCTGTGGCTGGACTGCACTGCACTGGCAGTTCAAGTGGTACATTGGCTGTATTTGGGATGGTCAGAATGTGGCGGTCTACACCGCCAGCCTGGCGGCGGTACTACTGTCATCACCTGCGTGACGTTTTGCTGACTGTCAAAGTCACAATGAGGGCCTATGTCTTTAAAGTGTTTAACACCATTATTATCCATGATAGCTTTAATAGACTTTCTTTTCTCTTCTGTGTTTCACAGATTGAGCTAAAAGATCCTGCTCTATTATTGTAACCAGTTATTCAGTGGTATATTTGTTAAATTCCATTTTAGCTGAAATTAAGGCTTAGAGATGTGACTTACTAGGTTTGTGAGTATAATACTTATTTTCAAGGGATTTTGTATTTTTGAGAATAGAAGCCAATTTTTGTTGAGCTGATTTCTTTTTTGAATGAGCATAACCTATAATGAAACCCCTTGAAACTGCGTTAATTGCATCTCAAACAGAGTGAAATGGTAATTAATCAGTGCCATTAAGGTGAAAATATTCCTATATAAACGTATTATATGAGGCAGTAAAAGAAACATCTGAAACTAAAGAATTATTAAAACTCCAGGAGGGTGCTTTAGATCCACTAGCAACAGTATCTAAGTCAGTGAATATAGGTGCCTGGTTAGAAATTAAAAAAGTACCAATTTCAGAATTAACCATATGCCGCAGTAAGTTTTTACTCAAAAAGATGTAATAAAGTCTATATTGAAAGTGGTGGGTAGGACAGTGAAAATAATATTCCGAGAGGTCAGGGTTATATAATCTCCTGGAATCTGAAAGAGAATGCTGTGAAATAAAGTTTTTTAAAGCTTTGTGCAAGGCATGAGGATCGAAACGTGAAGTACAATGTTCTAAATAGGGTCAAGGATCTGATTACAATCATCACCTTTTAGAAATTATCTGAAACATGATCAGAGACAATATGTGAGAGATCTCATCAGAAATTCAGATCTGGATTAGTTGGGCCTTACAGATTAAGGATAGTAAATGTAGAGTTGTCGACTGTAAATGTAACAAGTATCCATTGACCTTTTAAAGCTTGGTGCTATGAAATTATCTTAGTTTTGAGAGATTTATGACGGAGAATAATGACTTTTGTTTGTGGTAGAGGGTGAATTCAAAATGTCACCAACTCATTTTTTTAGCTCAATTTAATTGCCTCAAAATTGTTAAGATGTGTCTCTTGCAACAAAGATATGTGACATTTCAATTGAGCTAGGTGAGATTAGACACGCTGACATTTAATTGGGTGTTTGATCCCCTTGACACTCCAAGTGACTGTTCTAAGTTGCATAACAAAGAGTAATAATGTACAACAGCTGTAACAAAGAAAAAACTAGGCATCTCAAGTATACAGGTGCAAAGAAAGAGGATAGAAAAAGGGAAGATTGTGTATGCATGAATGTGGCAATACAGGGACCGAAGTCCACAAGAGCTAGAAAACGAAAGAAGGAAAAGAATACCCTGGAGGGTAGAGGGACAGCAGAGGACCTTAAAGAGACAGGTGAGAGTGGCTTCAGCGCATAAAAGTGATATTAAATATTAAAACGGATGAATATGGGGTACGTTGAGGAAGAGCATATTATATAGAAGACAAACATGCCAATCTGAGGGACTATATATATAAAAAAATACCGAAATACAGTAAATGAATGAGGCAGTGGATAAAAATAACAATAGCCATACTTACCAGTGGAACGTGTAGGGATGCAAGTAGGATGGTGTGAAGGGGGTACAGTAGGGGAAGGCACATGAGGATTCCACAAAAGGGGTTGAGTCTGTGAATAAAAAAGGCAAAGGGAAACAGTCAATAGGAATACTAATCAGAACAATTAAATAAAAAACAGTTATGAAAATGAGAAAATCAGAGTCATAATAAATTAAGTCTTCAAGTGACTCCTGAGGCTCCTAGTCCCATTGCTTCTGTTTTATGCTGATTGATGAAAATTTGTAGATATGCAGGTTCTTCGAAGGAGTCAGATTTGTCCTTGAATGTGAAGGAATTAACTTGTGGACGAAGATCCAGAAAATGTTCCCAACGTGCTGCTGTAGCAAGACAGAAACTTGTGTGAAGACCACTGAAGAGAGCTGAACTTTTTGGTTTCGGAGAGTATTTGCATCAAATCAGAGAAAACAAATAACAATTCCTGTGGGTCTTGCTTGAGAGCCTGTTAAACTCAGTGGCACTAAATGATGTGCACGTTGAAGAGAGTAGAGCGGCAGAAGACTCATGAAGAATGGAATGTATCCATGTTTGAAGAAATGTAGTTATGTTAGATTCTTCTGAACCCTATAGATTCCTAAAAATATGAAGGTTGCTTCTCTTGTTCCTGTTTTCAAAATTTCCGGTAAGTATTTTAATTTGAGCTATGTCCTAATAAATCTGAGAGTTGGCAGGGGTGGACTCTTCAAGGTTATTCACTCTCTGCTCCAGAGTAGAAATCCACTGTTTATGTTGGGATCTTTGCTCCACAATACTTTGCAATGAGGCATTGGTTTCCATCATGAAGGGTTTTAATGCTCCTAATTCCTCCATTACGTCATCTGGGGTGAGATGTGTAGGTGAATTTGAGGGAGAGTCAAAATCTTTTTTTGGCTGTTTGACTGAGGTGGTATTGGGCGATTTTTTCCCATTTGCACAAGCAGTGTGGGAGATAGAGGAACTGTCTTTTAGAAAGTCTGTAGTGCTTTTCATTGCAATAGTTGATGGTAGAGAGGATTTTGTTGGAGGTGTATGCACATCGAGGAGGGGATTGCTATATTTGGAAAGAAAAGATGACTGACTATTACCCTTGTGAGTTCTCCCCATATAGAGTAATGGCTAATTGGTAAGATATTGAAATGAATAAATCCCCAAGGGGAACAGAAACCATTCACTACACAATTCACTAGATCACCCACTCCTTCACTCCAATGATCAATCTCAAATAAAGGAATCTAAAAATATATATTTATTAGCTAATACCTTAAAATGACAAAGTGAGATCACCCGTAAAACCAACATATGACTAATAAAAACCATACATATGAAAATCAAACAAGAGGGAGACAAAACAAAAGACATCCATCATAGTCAATTATATTGTTGCTGTCCCAATTTTGGTATCACCAGGCAAATTGATTTGTGCACACAATCTCTATTCAATTTTAAGCCCGTTCCAATGGGTCCAGCAGTCCAATTTGCGTCAACGCGTTTCAGGGGTCCTTAAAAATTCTTCTACCTCCTTTTTCAGGACAAGTCAATACACTCCCAATATATATTTTGCAAATCTGCGTGCAACATCAGTCAAACAGATACCTGTTCATCATTCATCACAAATCCTTAGCCACAAATTGTATTTTGCTTCACGATAGTCTAACAATTGGATAATTTCATGGAGTTCACTTTTATTTGGAACTTATTATACTCAGGAAGAACTATGTACCGTCAAATTGGCTCTCAATCTCTAATCGAATTGCCGTACGGCATCCTCGTTTTTAACAATTCCATACAATCAACCAATTGGTAAGATAAACAGTGTTGTTAATCAGTTGGACGTAAATTACATGAGAAGCCAGGGTATAAAAGCAATTGCTGTCTCACTTTGAAGTGTACATCTATGAAGAGATCCCTCAGGTAGGGAAAGCAAATTGAAGAAAAGAGTTACATAAACATGCAGAGTATTTATTTTCCCATTTAAAATGTTCTCCACATGAAGAAAGGAAGAGTAATCCGTATTTGTTAGCAGTTTAAGGACTGAGGCCCTTGAAACAAGCAGAACTCCTGATGTACAGTAAAGAGAAACAATTATCTCAGGCGCATTGTGGAATGTTAAAATGGCAGTTGCATAACTATCTGACCAGTTTTAATTTGTGGCACAGTCAGCAATACCTCAAATTTGAAAATGCAGGAATGGTCAGAAAGCCTCTGTGTTCTGACACACAAGGCTGTCCGCCAACATGAGAAAGAAATACTCAATCCCCACAATTCAGCGTCAGAGGCGACAAAGCCACATGGAGCTCTGTGGAGCTGCAGCCATCTTGCACTGTGTTCAGCCATGCCCCCCTCTGCTTTTATTTCTGAGTAAGGAAATTGCTGAACTTGAGTGGAATACCAGTGCAAATGCTTCTTCATTGTTCTCCCTGAAAAATAACTGCACTTAAACAAAACAGCAAGTAATACCAAATATCTGGGTACTCTAAAATGCTCTTATGAGGCTCAGCTTTTGATTCTCTGAAAGCCTGTGGTCTATGTAAAACAACTAATGAATAAAGGAGATAGGAGGCAAAGAAAACAGCAAATCAGGCGAATTAGGAAGTATGTTGTGAAAAGGACAAGAGACATGAAAACCTATCAGTCATGTGGGGTGGGTTTGGATGCTGGTGGAGCCATGTTGTAACCAGTCTTCTGAAACAATTACAGTGCAGTGGTGCTCTGCTTCTTTCCCAATCTGGGTAGGGATATCAAAATGAGTATGGGAAACTTTCTCTTGGATGTAGGAGCTCTGTTGCTACATTGTTCTGTATCAGAAGAATCCTGAAACGAGGGCAGTGCTGAGTACCCAAACCGAATAAACATTTTTAGTATTATTGTGTTTTGGGGATGTGCGGAGGTGCAAGGCGGGGTCAAGAGTAAAGGCAGACTATGATTTATTCCTTGAATGAGGGAATAAACGGGTTTGAAGGAAGGGAGAATACTAATCACAAATATCCAGTGGAAGCTAGTGGTGACAAGCTGTAAGGGCACTAGGCTGTATCCCAGAGCAATGGAGGTTCCTGTTGAGACAATGTAGGCAAGACTATTGTGAATGAACAAATAGCTGAGTGAAATTATAGGCAGATCAGCAACTACGGATGTTGTACATGTCACTAGATAGATACAGAATGGTGAGAAGACAATGGGATCAATGTGTTTCAACACATTCGAGACACTGAGAATGATCACATGTGAAAACTGTTACCTTTATTTGAATGCTTCCATTCAATATTGTGCTTTACATTACAAATCATAGACAATCTACACAAACTGCATTTGTAGTACCTAAGTTCTGCTGCTCACATACTGCGCGGCTCAATTCACAAACGTACAACTGGCGAGCTCAGCCTTTCTTATCTTTTCTGTACAGAAATCTCAATCATGGTGGTGGAAATCTCCACACACATAGATATACCATTTAGTACTAAATGTGGGTGGGACCAGTGGGACTTATGGAAAAATTATGTACAAATACTAATAATTGGGAGGGGTTTATTGAAATTTAAGGAAGGGTTTGTGAGGGACATGCTAATACAAAACACACATACACACAAATGCACTTCTAACATTCCTACAGCACTAAAGGTGTCAAAATAGGCTCCAATGCTCTCCAGCCCAACCTTGAAGTAAGTTGAGCACCATACATGGCCAACCATTCATACTGCATTGCGGCCTCTTTGAAAACAGTGGAGGCAGGAAATGAATGTAACACCCCATAGGAACTAATATTAGGTAAATTAAAATAATCCAACATTCAAAATTATATGCGTCATCATTAGACAACTCCTCACACCTCTTCATATAACGGAAAACGCTGGTGCTCCAGGATATCCATCTTGATTTTTTTTATTGAAAAGCTGCTTACTGCTATCAGCAGAAGACCTTTTTAAAAGCCTTTTTTGAAAAACGCTCTGTCTGAAATGTGTAATTAGCTAGTCATTAAAAGGATGGTGATGAATATTTTAGAGTGCTAGCTTTTTTTTTTAAATGAAGCAATGTGGGGGATTGCGTAATAATGATATATAAATAATAACATATATAGGAAATTGTCCTAGGGTGTGGTGAACACCTATGGTGTTATCACCTTTTACCAGGTCCAGGTATCCCCTATTATTGAAGTGTAGGAAGTATCTAGAAAACCAGGGCTCTTTAGAGGTAGCTGTTGATGAGTAGCCAAGGCTTATCTAGGAGACATGCAAAGCTTATGCAATACCACTATAGTCACACAGCACTGTCACACATGAAAGAATCACAGTGTTACAAAAATAAATGTACTTTATTAGGGTAACACAAATGCTAGAATACTAATAGGCAGTCCCCCATCTGGAGGTACATAAATACACTATTATATACACATTAGCAATCAGTAAAGAGCATACAAAGCAATAAGCATTGGCAAATGTATAGGTAAACAGTGAGGGCCCTAGGGGAGGACCAAACCACATATTAAGAAAGTGGAATGTCAAAGGCAGTCCCCCACTCAAGGATGTGGAATCAGTAGAAGGGAGCTGGAGGAACTAGGAACCCCAAGAGGTGAGTACCAGAGTGACCACCAGCGACCGGGCGAGGAGAGGTAAGTACCCAGTTTACCCCAAAATCCACCGGAGGATTTGGGAAAAGGATTGTACAAGACCCAAACAAGACTGTAAAAACCCTAGGTGTATTCAGGAGCCACTACCCACCCTTCTGTGGATACAGGACCAGGTCGACGTGGGGACAAAGAAGACCAGTTATGCAGCAGATGAGCTGAAGAGGAGTCCCTGAAGTGATGCAGATGGTGTCCCACGTCGGTTGTTGGGTTGCAGTTGGTCAATGGTGCAGGAAGACCACCAACAAGCCCTGGCAAATGCAGAAAATTGAAAAGAAGTGTTGCAAAACTGGAGAGGACCAGCAAGGCCCTACGGGACTCGACCCAAGGAGAGGAGTCCGGGGTGACCCTCAGCATTTGGGAAATTCACAAGAAGAGGAGACAGCCCCCACAGGCAACCCACTGGCAGCAGGTACAGCTAGTCGCAGTGAGGCCCACTCAGCACACCTGAAGAGGGGTCCCATGTCGCCAGAGTAGCAGAATGAAGGCTGTGCTTGGCAGGAAGAAGTGCCCGGGCCGGACTACATGGAACCTGAAGATCCCATGGAGGAGGAGTAAACAAGCCTTGGTAGCTGCAAGAGTCGTGGTGCACAGCGGTACTGTCCTGCAAAGAGAGGCAAGGGTTTACTATCTCCCAAGTTGGACAGCTGGCAGAAAGGTTCAAGGGAAACCATTCCAGACCACCAACTGTGATGAAGGATCCATGCAGCTCCAGAGGAGAGAAGATCCACTCACCGGGTCGTCATTGCAGTTGGTGCCTGCAGATGCAGGGGAGTGACTCCTTCACTCCAAGGGGATTCCTTCCTACTTCTTGGGGCAGTCTAGAGCCTTGTCGACCTCTGAGGATGCACAGCTGGGGAAATGATCCAGTTGCTGGAAGGAGCCAGAGAAACAATGTTGCAAAGCAGAGTTGTCACAGAAGTTGCAGATTGTTGGTTCCTGTAGAGTCCAGATGCGGTTCCAGTGGCCAGAGGATGAAGTAAATGATTCAGTGGAGTCTTGCTGCAATCTTGAATGTTGAATCTGAGGACTCACCCAAGAGGGAGACCCTAAATAGCCCAGGAAGGGGGATTTGTCACCTAGCAGGGTGACCACCTATCAAGAAGGGGCTGTGATGTCACCTACCTGACCTGGCCACTCAAATGCTCCCAGGGGCCTCTGCACTTCTTGGATTCAAGATGGCAGAACCAAGTGGCCACCTGGAGGAGCTCTGGGCACCATCCCTGTGGTGGTAAAGGACAGAGGAGTGGTCACTTCCCTTTCCTTTGTCCAGTTTTGTGTAAGAGCAGGGTCTCGGACCCTGGACTGGAAACCAGTTATGTAAGAAGGGCACCAAATGTGCCCTTCAAGGCATACCAGTGGCTTGGGAAGGCTACCCCTCCCAAGCCATGTCACACCTATTCCAAGGGAAGAGGGTGTTGCCTCCTTCTTTCACAGGAAATCCTTTGTTTTCCCTTCCCCTGCTTGAGCTGGTAAAGCAGCAGGAGGGCAGAAACCAGTCTCAAGGGTGGGAGCAGTGAGGCTGCTTGCAAAACCCTGGAAGACTGGTAGGAGCAGTACTGGGGGGGTCCTCTAGGGAGCCCGCACAGTGTATAGAATAGTACAACCAATACTGACAACACTATTGGGGTATGATTCCGACATGTTTGATAACAAACATGCCGAGATTTGGAGTTAACATTATCTGGCTGGACATAGGTTGTGATGTGTGTCCAGTACACAGTCAAAATGGCTTCCCCGCACTTATGAAGTCCAGTTTAATTGAACTGGAGTTCGTAGGGGCACTTCTGTTCATGCAGGGCTGCCCTCATACACAGGTGCCTGCCTCCTGCCCTCTGGGCTAGGAGGGCCTACCATAGGGGTGACTTACAGTGACCTGGTGCAGTGACCTGTAGTGAAAGGGTGCATGCACCTTTTCACACATACTGCAACGGCAGGCCTGCAGACACACTTTGCATGGGCTCCCATGGGTGGCATAATACATGCTGCAGCCCATGGGAAACCCCTGGTGCCACAATGCCCTGGGTACCTAAGTACCATGTACTAGGAACTTATGTGAGGGCACCAGTATGCCAATTGTGGTGTGTGCAAAGTCCTAGGCAACCAAATTTAGATGGAGAGAGCACAATCACTGGGGTCCTGGGTAGCAGGATCCCACTGAAAACAGACAAAGCATACTGACAGCAGGCAAAAAGTAGGGGTAACCATGCCAAAAAGAGGGTACTTTCCTAAAATATATAAGTATATGATCTTGCCAATCCGGGTCACCGGATGACCATTGTCCCCCTTGTTATTTGGTTCCCAACTGTGCTGTTATCAATCCACTCTTAAATCAGCTTCTAAACCATTCAGTTTGACTATCCAGTGCTTAGTGGTTGGAAAAAAGCTAAGCTGATTCCACTTTTAAAGAAACCATCAGCCCACTTGCCAGCTATTGCCCTATCTCTCTGCCTTTCAAAGCAGAATAATCTACTCCATCCCTCTTAGTCGAGCTTCCACCCAGGCTTCAGCAAGCAGGCTACGTTATAGGAGGTGGCAGACACTTTCAGACTAGGGAAAGATCAGAGGAAGCAGATTGTACTGGTCCGTCTAGATCTATCCACAGCTTTTGATATGATCTCACATTCCACTCTCCCGCAGTGCTTCAGTGCTGTGGGCATTGATGGTCCAGCCTTAGAAGGGCTGCATTACTTCTTGGCTGAGAGGTCTGTCAGTTTAGCTAGCCCTTTTGCTTCAGAACCAAAGTCTTTGGGTTTTGGATTTCCTCATGTGTCTGCATTGAGTTGGACACTGTTCCATGTGTATGTGAACTCATTAGCGACTCTGGTAGAATCGTTTGGAGTACAAATTGTTTCATACCCTGATAACACACAACTTCTATTTACTTTAGAACATAAAGCCCCTAATTATTTCAGCATTATTAAGGCATGTATGACCTCTGTGTTCCAATGGATGTGTGACAGCAGCCTCCAATGTAATGCCAACAAGACAGAAATGTTGCTTTTTAGGTTTCCTTTCCCCACCAGGGACAATGGCCGTTGGCCAGAGGATGCCTCCCCTCACCCCCCATGGCCATGGTAGTGCTTAATCTGGGGGGCGAAATTGGATAACACCACGTCTTTTGCTTCTCAGGAAGGGACAATAGGTACCTTTTTTGGCCTGTTAAAAATGCAAAAAAAGCCTGTATTTGCTTCCCCTTTAAATAACAAAAACTGAGATTCAGGCTTTGATTAATTGTAGGTTGGACTATGCTAACTCACTCTAATAAGGGCTTCCTGCCTTCCTCCTGAGGAGATTGCAGCTAGTGCAGAATGCTGCGCTTGACTCTTGCTGTGCCTCTGCAGGAGAGCTCACATTCAACCAGCTCTAAGAAAACTACACTGGCTGCCTGTGAGAGAACAAGTGAGGTTTACAGGCCTAGTCCTAGCTCACAGAGCTTTTTATCGTAAAGGCCCTCAGAACCTGTCCAACAGATTTCTTAAGTATTAACCAGTTAGGGCACGTCGGTCCTCCAGTTCCTTGCTGGTGGTCATCCCTCGATTTAGAAGATAAAATGGCTTGGTAGCTCTTATTCTTATTTGGCTGCCAAGGAATGGAATGCTCTTGCACTACAACTATATATTTATATATTAAATAATACACATAATTTAATAATACATATAATTTAAATAATAACTTTTAAACTTTAACAAACACAAGCTTTTTAATTTACTTAAATAGATTAACTTTTCATCAAGTTTGCTAACTATTAACAAAAAAAATTAAATGTTTTTGGTGTAAATAATTTTTTATGTTTGTTTAAAAATGAATATTTCTAAATTAAATTCATATGGTTTAAATATTTAATTATGTAATACACCTGCTGATTGTTTAATGTGCTGTAAACTGTTATTTTATTTCCAGATTTATAATAAATTGTTAAAATTAATTTGCATCTATATTATACATTAAAATAAATATGTTTTAAATAATAAACTTTATTGAATGGTCATGTACTTTCCTGTCGGGAGATCTCCAACCTGGTGGCAGAAATCTCCATTAGCAGGTGAATAGTTACCAGTGGTGATTTTATACCCGTAACTTCTGTTGTAGGAGGCTCCATTCCATCATTTGATCAGTAGAGACATATAAGTCACATATCTCCACCCTGGTGTAAATCTCCAGTCTGAATGTTAGAAAAAAGTAGACAATTACACCTAGGCGCAGGAATAGATATACATTTGAGTAAACATGTGTATATTTAACCTTGTGAATGGAGCCCAATATGTTGATCTTCTCCCTGTCAAGGACACTTTTCACAGTGAATTTGATCGAGAGATCTATAAATACTGGAAGCATATAAGGTCCAATAATTATTTCCCGCCTTCCTCTACTTCATAGGTAGTTATACCTCTCTTCCCATCACTTCCAGATAACATTTCATTAGACTTCCAAATCTAGGCGGTCATTACAACCCTGGGGGACGGTGTTAAAGCGGCGGTAAGACGGCCAACAGGCCGGCGGTAATAAATTTGCAATTCCGACCGTGGCGGAAACCGCCAACAAAGACAGCCACTTTAACACTCTGTCCGCCACGGCGGTACAAACAAACACTGCAGCGGTAACCGCCAACAGACAGGCGGGAGACAATGTACCCCCCACACTATTATGACAGGCCCATCCGCCACCTTTTCCGGGGCGGATTCACCGTGGATAAAAACACGGCGGAAACAGCCATTTCGAAGGGAAAACGCTCACCTCTACACACTCCACGAGGAAGGAGGGCACCATGGAGCCGGAGCTTCATATTCTCCCAGCGCTAGTCTTCCTGCTCTTCTACGAGGAGCATCAACGCCGGCGGCGAAGACCACGGTGAGTACTGCACCTACGACATAGGGGAGGAGGGAGGCAAAAACACAGACACACACACACTCAACACCCCAACCCCCACCCCAACCCTCACCCACTACAACACACACACCAATGCTTATCTATACATTACAGTAACACCCCCCAACACCCCCCCCCCGGAAGAATGCAAAGACAAAAGGAAATGAGTGGAACCATTGTAATATATCAAAATACAGTAAGCAAACATATACATATATATATACATAATAAACAAAATATACACCAGGATTAGTAGTGCAGGGTTTGCACCATTCATAGTCTGTGGACCACTGGGCCCCAAATGCATGGGCGAGGCCCACACAAGATACCCGAACATGACGGAGAGAACACTGCAGGGGCATCAGATATAAATACAACAGGCACCTCAGGGGGAAGGGAAGGGGGGGCACCTCAGCCGGATGAGTGCACCACGCCAGATCCACAAGGGGCCTCCATGCCCATTGATGTATCCTGGGGAGTGCAAAGCCACAGTCTCTCAAGTCACTACAGTGGGTGGTTTGCCCACTGTTCCATCCTGGTAGTGCAAAGCCACAGTCTCTCAAGTCTCTACAGTGGGTGGGTTGCCCACTGTTCCATCCTGGGGAGTGCAAAGCCACAGTCTCTCAAGTCTCTACAGTGGGTGGGTTGCCCACTGTTCCATCCTGGGGAGTGCAAAGCCACAGTATCTCAAGTCTCTACAGTGGGTGGGTTGCCCACTGTTCAATCCTGGGGAGTGCAAAGCCACAGTCTCTCAAGTCTCTACAGTGGGTGGTTTGCCCACTGTTCCATCCTGGGAAGTGCAAAGCCACAGTCTCTCAAGTCTCTACAGTGGGTGGTTTGCCCAATTTTCCATCCTGGGGAGTGCAAAGCCACAGTCTCTCAAGTCACTACAGTGGGTGGTTTGCCCACTGTTCCATCTTGGGGAGTGCAAAGCCACAGTCTCTCAAGTCTCTTCAGTGGGTGGTTTGCCCACTGTTCCATCCTGGGGAGTGCAAAGCCACAGTCTCTCAAGTCTCTACAGTGGGTGGGTTGCCCACTGTTCCATCCTGGGGAGTGCAAAGCCACAGTCTCACAAGTGGATGCATGTCTCCACTGGTTCTGGAGGGGGACTGGTGCCCAGAGTGCTTCATCCTGTGCAGGACAGACGGAGTGGATGCAGGTCTCCACTGGTTCTGGAGGGGGACTGGTGCCCAGAGTGCTTCATCCTGTGCAGGACAGACGGAGTGGATGCAGGTCTCCGCTGGTTCTGGAGGGGGACTGGTGCCCAGAGTGCAGCACTCACCCCGTGACGGTCCCAGTTGCGTCACTGCCCCTGCCGCAAATGGGCTAGCGGTGCTTTCCGTGGCGGTCTTTGCCCTGTTCAGCGGTGCTTGCCATGGCGGTCTTTGCCCTGTTTAGCGGTCCTTGGCCTGTTCAGCGGTGCTTGAGTTGCCAGTGTCTGACCTGTTCAGCGGTGCTTTCCATGGCGGTCTTTGCCCTGTTCAGCGGTGCTTGCCATGGCGGTCTTTGCCCTGTTCAGCGGTCCTTGGCCTGTTCAGCGGTGCTTGAGTTACCAGTGTCTGACCTGTTCAGCGGTCCTTGCCATGTCGGTCTTTGCCCTGTTTAGCGGTCCTTGCCATGGCGGTCCGTCATTGCCCAGCTGGGCTGTGTCTGGCGGTCCTTCATGGGTCAGCTGGGCTGTGGCTTGCGGGGCCCTCCTGGCCAGATGGGCTGTGGCTTGCGGGGCCCTCCTGGCCAGCTGGGCTGTGGCTTGGGGGCCCTCCTGGGCAGTGACGATGGGGCTTGCGGTGGCCTCCTGGGCAGTGACGACGGGGCTGGCGGTGGCCTCCTGGGTCACGATGGGGCTGGCGGTGGCCTCCTGGGTGACGATGGGGCTGCCGGTGGCCTCCTGGGCAGTGACGATGGGGCTGGCGGTGGCCTCCTGGGCAGCGGGGGTGATGGCGGTCTTCTCCGCCGTGCTGCTCCTCCCAGACTTTGGAGATTTCTTCTGCCCCTTCCACACCTTGGGAGGAGTCACAGCTGAGTCCACACTCCCCCCGGGACCCCTGTGAGCGGCTTGGCTGGCTGGAGTCTTTCCCCTCTCCCACTGGGCACTGTCCAACTTCTGGTGCTTCACAGGGGGGGACTGGCTGTGCTGTGGCTCCGTGCCACACTGGCTGCCCTGGTGGCCGGTGCACTCCACATACCTGTAACAACAGGCACCACTGGTCCCGGAGATTTTTTGGCTGAGGTGCTAGTACGGGACCTATGAGTTGGACGGGGGGTGGTGGGAAATAGGTTAAGTTTGTACAGGAAAAGTTTTTTGGACACACTGGGACGGGTAGCTAGAGGGGGTTTGGGAGTGGAGGAAGAGGTGGTGGTTGTAGGAGGTGTAACTTTTGAGGATTTGGGTGCAGGTGCATGGGCTGGAGGCTGTCGTGAGGTGGATGGCTGGTGGGTGGGTGTGTGCCTGCGTTTGTGTATCTTCGGAGGGGGCGTCACAGACACACTGGGAGAGGACACAGGGGACGTGTAAATGGTAGTGGGGGTGGTGAGTGCACGTGAGCGTGGTGCGGTGGTGGGTGTGCTGGTGCAATACGTAGTGGCTGTAGTGGTAGTGCATGCAGGTGTGAGTGTAGATGAGACTGGGAGGGAGGAGGGAGACGAGGAGGAGGGGGACACAGTGGAGGCAGTGGATGTTGTTGTGTCTGTATGTGTGTGATGCTTGCGTGAGTGCCTGTGGGATGTGTGGTGCTTATGTTTGCCTGAGCTTCCCTTGTGTGGTGAGGTGTGTGCAGGCTGGTCTGATGGTGTGCTTGGGACAGGCAGAGGTACAGGGGATTGGGTCGGGGTGGAGGAAGGTGGAGGGGGGAGGCTAGACACAGGGACAATGGCTGCCATCAGTGCTGAGGCCAGAGTCTGAACGGTTCGATGAAGGCCAGCCTGACCAGAATGAATGCCCTCCAGGAATGCATTTGTGTGTTGCAACTCCCTTTCTACACCCTGGATGGCATTCAAAATGGTAGACTGCCCAACAGTGAGGGACCTCAGCAGGTCAATGGCCTCCTCACTGAGGGCAGTAGAGGTGACAGAGGCAGGGGCTGAGGTGCCTGGGGTGAAGGTGATGCCCACTCTCCTGGGTGAGCGGGCAAGGGGCAAAGGCAGAGGGGCTGCTGGTAGGGCGGTGCTGGTAGGGGGGGTGGCGGCTGTACCTGTAGAAGTGGGAGGCACAGATGTTGCCGCCACCACAAGGGAGCTCCCATCGGAGGATGAGTCTGTGTAGCTGGTTGCAGATCCTGTGACCGCCGTGGTGCTCCCCTCGCCCTCCGTCCCACTGGTGTATTCTGAGTCCGTAGTGTGGGCCTCCATGCCCATGTGGGATGCAGCTCCCTCGTGCTCCGGTGCCACTGTACCTCCGCCTGATGATGCTAATGCACACAAGAACAGGGAGACCACAAAAAGGGGACGACGACAGAAGAAAGACAGGTTGAGTGCATGACTTACCGCTACCGTTGGCGGACAATACAGACACAGCAGCCCCCTGCACTACGTCACGCTGTTGGGCTCTACAGTGCAATTCCTGGGAAATGGCCTACAAGGCTATGGACGACATCTGCACACATTGATGACACAGGGGCATGAATACCTTTTCTTGGCACTCTACAAAGATGGGGTGGGGGGCCACAGGGCCATGCCTTACGAATGGGCTTAGCCTACGGAACTCACCATGGCCTAGGGGAACCCACAGCCCTCCTCCCCACCCAGACACCTTCACTGCGCGCAAAGTCCGCTGAATGATAGTGTACTCACCCCCTTGTGTCTGCTGTGATGCCCTCAAGCGCCCATCCAACTGCGGGTAGGCCACCGCCAGGATCTGGAACATCAGGGGGGTCATGGTTCGACGGGCACCCCTCCCACGTTGGGAGGCCATCCCCAGCTGAGCCTCCGCCGTCTTCTTGCTTCAGTGGTGAATGTCCTCCCATCTTTTCCGGCAGTGGGTGCTCCGTCTGTGGTGGACCCCCAGGGTCCGGATGTCCTTGGCGATGGCACGCCAGATATCCTTCTTCTGGTGGGCGCTGACCTACATGAAATGTACAGGGGAAGAAGAAAAGTCATTACCAACTGCACCGTCAAAGTGAGTGGCCCACATGCCTACCCTTGCCATGTGGCACATGCATTCGCAGTCTTTCATGCATGCAGAACTGTGCCCCCTTCCTTCTTACAACCAGCCCTCTCCACACAGACATAGCCCATACAACATGCTCCCTGTGTACTAACCTGTTGGTCTGGAGGACCGTAGAGTAGCGTGTACTGGGGGAGGACCCCGTCGACGAGCTTCTCCAACTCCTCTGCGGTGAAGGCAGGGGCCCTTTCCCCAGACGCACAAGCCATTGTCTCTTCCAGACCGAGGTCACAGCAGCACTTGTAGTGTAGGTCCTCTCCTGTCGAAGATCAGGTATCAAGTGATTCAACAGTTAGAAAATGGCGGTCACGTCCGCCGCGGTGCGTACCATCACCGCTGGTGTACATCGTCATTGGCTCCTGGGACCCATAGGGTCCAATGTTAACCAATGCAGCTTTGCGCCGCGGTCTTCGACCGCCTACCGCGACGGTGTACAACGCCAGTGCAGTTACCTCACATCCCATTGTCCCACTTTACAGGTCAGGCTGCCGCCATTTCAGGGGCCCACATGGCCTAATTACCAACTGCGTCACACATACCTAGGCCTAGTCTCACAACACACATACAGGCCACTTTTTGTGTTGGAATGGTGTTCTGTGTAGACTGTGGGTACATACCTCTGAGTTGTTTGACTCTGTGGTCGCTGTTGTCCTTCATAGGCACCATCCGCTGGGACATGTGAGGAGATGGCGGCATCCTCCAGTGTACCGACCGCTGGTGGACCTGTCGACAATGGAGGAAAGAAGTTTGATCATCACCTACAGGTTTAACCGTGCCACAATCCAGGAACTGTGTACCCAGTTGGAGCCAGACCTGATGTCAGCCATCCGCCATACCACAGGAATCCCCCCTCAAGTGCAGGTGCTATCAGTGCTCCATTTCCTTGCAAGTGGGTCTTTTCAAACAACTGTGGCCATGGCATCAGGGATGTCCCAGCCTATGTTTTCCAACGTGTTGTCCAGAGTGTTGTCTGCCCTGCTGAAACACATGCGGAGCTACATCGTTTTCCCTCAGGTGGAGGACTTGCCTACTGTGAAAGGTGACTTCTATGCCATGGGACACATCCCCAACATCATAGGTGCCATTGATGGGACCCATGTAGCTTTGGTCCCCCCCGCAGGAGTGAACAGGTGTACAGAAACTGGAAGAGTTATCATTCAATGAATGTACAGATGATATGTTTGGCAGACCAGTACATCTCCCAGGTAAATGCTATGTTCCCTGGCTCTGTGCATGACGCCTACATCCTGCGGAATAGCAGCATCCCTTATGTGATGGGTCAACTCCAGAGGCACCGGGTGTGGCTATTAGGGGACTCTGGTTACCCCAACTTGTCATGGCTACTGACCCCAGTGAGGAATCCCAGGGCAGAGGAACGCTACAATGAGGCCCATGGGCGGACTAGGAGGGTGATCGAGCGGACCTTCGGCCTCCTGAAGGCCAGGTTCAGGTGCCTCCGTATGACAGGTGGATCCCTATTCTACTCACCAAAGAAGGTGTGCCAGATCATCGTGGCCTGCTGTATGCTTCACAACTTGGCTTTGCAATGACAGGTGCCTTTTCTGCAGTAGGATGGTCCAGATGGCGGTGTTGTGGCAGCTGTGGAGCCTGTGGACAGTGATGAGGAGGAAGCAGAGGAAGAATACATTGACAACAGGGACTCAGTCATCCAGCAATATTTCCAGTGACACAGAGGTGAGAATACATTCCTGCCTACTACAAGTACTTTTACATTTCTACCTCTATCCTGTATGCCGATTTCACCCAGTGTATGGTCACTGAGTTGTCATTTTCCCTTACGGTTTCACAGGTGTGGTTTCCAACGTGTGTCATCTGCTTACATTCCTCATGGACTAGAGCTGTCTGACATTGGTATGTTGACATTACTATTTCCTGGAAATGTTGTCACTGTTATTGCAAATACACTATTTCTAAATCACAGACAGACTCCAGATCTTTTGTTGCTTTATGTGTGTTTATTTACATACAAAATATTGGTGGGGGGAGTTAAATGGTGAGGGGTGATGGCGGAGGAGTGTCCATGGCAGAGTCCAGTCTATTAGTCTCACAGGTGCATTGCCCATATGGGCATAGGAAGTGGAGCTGGGGCAGTTCCAACATAGACAGGGTGACAAAGTGGGACAGTGGTTTGACAATCAGGGTGGTCTCATTTCTTGGCAGGGGTCTTGGCATCGTGCTCTGTCTTGTTCCCGGATCTCAGGGACCGCTTGCGGGGTGCTTCTCCCTCTGCAGGGGGTGGGGTGCTGGTGTGGTGGTCCTGTGGTGGTGCCTCCTGTCCACTAGTGCCGGCGGAGGTGGTGGGCAGTTCATCGTCCATGCTAGTGTCAGGGGCGCCTTGGAGTGCCACAGTGTCCCTCCTGGTGTTAAATATTTCCTTCAGCACCCCTACGATGGTGCCCAGGGCGGAGCTGATGGTTCTGAGTTCCTCCCTGAACCCCAAATACTGTTCCTCCTGCATACGCTGGGTCTCCTGAAACTTGGCCAGGACCGTTGCCATCGTCTCCTGGGAGTGGTGGTATGCTCCCATGATGGAGGAGAGGGCCTCGTGGAGAGTGGGTTCCCTTGGCCTGTCCGTCCCCTGTCGCACAGCAGCCCTCCCAGTTCCCCTGTGTTCCTGGGCCTCCGTGCCCTGGACCGTGTGCCCACTGCCCCCAGGTCCCTGTTGTTGTTGGGGTGGTGGGTTATCCTGGGTTCCCTGTAGTGGTGGACACACAGCTGATTGACGTGTCCTGGGGACGGAGGTATGGGCCCGCTGGGTGGGTGCTGTGCTGGTGTTACCAGAGGGTGGAAGGTCTGTGGTGGCCTGTGCCTGTGTGAGGGGAACCGACTGTCCCGAGGCCCACGATGGTCCGGGCTGGTCATCTGGATCCAGTTGGACAGAGCTGCTGCCATCACTGTGGGCCTCTTCTGTGGGTGGAGTGGAGATGTCTGGACCCTCCTGTCTGGTGATGTTGTGTAGTGGTCCTGCAGGGGTGTAAAAGCATGGTTATTGCATCTGTGTGTGTCATGGTGTGCAATGGGTGGGTGAACGTGTACCCCAGTGCCAGCATTCCTGTGTTGGGGCTTGTGTGATGATGGTTTAGGGGGTTGTATGGGTATGTGCAGTGGGTATGTTTTAGTGATGGGTGTCCATGCTTTGTTGTTGCATGCAGGGCTTGGTGTTGGGATGTGTGGTTTGAGATATTGGTACATTTGTGAGGAGTTGGAGTGATAGGGGAGGGGGCGAGGGTGGGGGGTCTGTGATAGCATGCAGGTAGAGTGGGGGTTGTGGTAGTTAAAGGTTTGACTTACCAGAGTCCCTTCCTCCACCGACTCCTGCGAGGCCCTCAGGATGCAGAATCGCCAAGACCTGCTCCTCCCATGTTGTTAGTTGTGGGGGAGGAGGTGGGGGTCCGCCGCCAGTTCGCTGTACCGCCAGGTAGGGTCTGGAGACCATGAAACGCACCTTCCCCCGTAGGTCGTTCCACCTCTTCCTGATGCCGTCCCGATTTCTTGGGTGTTGTCCCACTGCGTTGACCCTGTCGACTATTCTTCTCCATAGCTCCATCTTCCTTGCAATTGATGTGTGCTGCACCTGTGCTCCAAATAGCTGTGGCTCTACCCGGACGATTTCCTCCACCATGACCCTGAGCTCCTCCTCCGAGAACCGGGGGTGTCTTTGCCGTGCCATCGAGTGGTATAGTTGATGTGTGGGGTGGTATGTGTGGTGATAAGTGTGGTGATATGTAGTGGTGTGTTGTGTGAGGTGCGTGGAAGTTGTGTGGGTGATGGTGTTGAGTGCCTGTGGATGCTAGTTTGTGGATGGTGGTGTCTCTCTCTGGCTTTCTCTCTGTGATTTTAGTCGTAGGGGTTTGTGGGTGATGTGGGAGTGTGTTTTATATAGTATTGGGTGTGTGGAAGTGGTGTGTGTATGTGTATCAGGTGTGTGTATTTCGAATTGTCCAATGTGGCTGTGTTTTGTTTGTGTGTGTGTATTTTGAGCGCGGCAGTGTGTACCGCCAATGGAATACTGCGGTTGAAAGACCGCCGCGTGGATTAATGTGTCGTGATAGTGTGGGCGTATTTCTGTTGGCGTGACGGTGGAGGTTTTGTTTTCGCCAGTTTATCACTGACCTTTGGTGTGGCGGAGTTGTGTGAGTGTCTGAATTTTGTCGGATTTCGAGATGTGGGTCATAACAGCTGTGGTGGAATTCTGCGGCCGCGGCGGTGTGTTGGCGGTCTTCTGCACGGCTGTAAGCGGCTTTTACCACCAATGTTGTAATGAGGGCCCTAGTCTTTTATGTCTATACAGTTCCCTTCTGGTTTCTATCCACCATAGCTTCAGCTTTTGGAGATATTGTCTAAAGAGAAGTCCTTAGCTCTGAGCTGATTCTCATGAGGAATTTAATACATAAGCGCACTTATGATTTTTTAAATCACTCCAAAGGTGTGTACATCGGATGTGGTCAGTACTTATAGGAAAAATCCAAGATTTTAACCAATGAATCTAATCCCACTATATATGCAATTCTTAAACATTGCAAGTCACCTCAAAGTACCAGGCCTTATAAAGGAGCCAGCCTCTGGCTTCGTGCATCTGTATGGTCACAGAACTCTTCGATGACTTACAATATCTTAATTATGTATGGCAGGTGGTACTTTATCCCATATATAAAATTGCGCTCCCCAGCTAAATATAACAAAGTGTGGGGGAAATGGAAAGGGTTTTGTGATGTCTTATAAGGTGAAGTATTTTAAACATGGTAATAACAGCCAAATGTGTCCTTGGAAAACATAATGTATTATGGGTATGTTCTGTTAAAGCGCAGCCAGGATTTAAACATTGGTATGTATAAATTGTGTAGATGTGACCTGTTGTTATCACATTGTTGCAGCAATAAAATCAATTAAGCTGTTTATCAAAAATAAATTGCGCAATTCACGTTGTCTGCATGGAGGTAAGTGTGTATTGCATTATGGACAATGATATCGTACGTCTTTTGAAATTGTGCAACATAAAACGTGGAAATGCACTTTTTCACAGAATGAATCCATGTTTTCCAGTCGTTGAGGTTTGTGGGCAAGGAGTATTTTGTGCATATGGTAAAATCATGTTTACAACTATATACGTAGCTCGAGCATTTTGAGTGTTTAGGAAAACTGGTATAAAATTCCTATGATGTAACTTTAAGAGTGTTCATGAATGTTGGGAATTTGGAATGTATTGTGGCAGTTCAGGTAAAGGCAATTAAGTGTTCAAACGGGCAGGTTCAATCACTTCAAAAATGTGCTTGAAATCTAAACATTTAAAATCAAGGCCAGGTTTCCTTAATGATGGAGAAGATGCAAGGCTTGATACTTACCAAGATGCCAGGGTCTGTAATAGCCTTTTACTGAGACTGTGTACAATAATGCGTTTATCACATTGATTCCTCAAATCGGCAAGCTGCGAACAGACAGAACTGGAGCAGCACTATTTTACTACCTTACACAGGGGTAATTGGTTGCTTGTTACAGGAACTTTGAGGTTATGTTGGTTTTGACTGGAAATATGGCAGCATTTGTTGACATAGCAAAAGAAAACAGCGGAACATAAGGTTAAAATAGGTTATACAAAGTATGAAAATAACACAAAACATAACCGGCCATATAAACAAACCAGAACATAACACAACAAGCACAGTACAACACAACGCAGTCATATTGCCATAACGCGTCATTAAAACGTAGCAGCACAAACAACCATAGAAGACATTGTGAGTGCAGCAAAATGCCCTACCACAAATGTGCACAAATGTTCTTGTCACACATTACCATCTTCGGAATCCTGTTTTAATATGGTGGAAAAAGTGCCTGAAGCAAGCGCTACCTTAACCCACCACCAAGGACATAAACTCATACCAGTCAAAAAATGTGATCCAGCCCATGATCTGTGTAATAATTTTGGCCTGACTGGTGTCTTAAATATTTGAAGAATTTGAGCAGTGATACTTACCACCTTAGACACTGGTGAGATAGTTTCACAGGAACTTTAAACACATGAGCTGCTTTTTGCTGAAAATGTAGCAGCATTTATTAATGTATATAGATTAAACAACAGAACATAACACAACAACGTACTAAAAGTAGCATAACATAAACCACAGTAGTACAAAACTCATAACACATCACCACCACAACATAATGCTACAGACAAATACACAGAGACATTCTTGTTGCATATTACCACCCCCAGAAAGCTGGGGCAAAAGGTGTTTGCACTAGGCTTTGCCTAAACTTACCTCTAAGAGTGAGAAATAGCGCCAATCAAAACAGTTTTGCTATCTGTACTTCAGACTTTTTACAAACCCATACAGGTTTCTTAATTTTCAAAATAACAACCAATGCAATATTTATTATCCCATGCCGGTTGATTTATTTACACCGTATCAGCCAGTTTTATAACACTCAAATCAGTTACTGCATGTTTGTTGTCATATCATTGCTACTCCTTACCTTCCTTCTCAGAAGCATTTTTCCAGAGAAATTCAAAAGATTTCATTGGTGGAACTCGTGGAGTTTTACTCAGTAAAGTTGCATAAAATCTCTGTGGAATTCCGCAGAGTTCCACCCGATTCAAGGAGACTTAAGAGCAGTCTGAAGGGACATGCTTTTCAAAATATACTATAGTTGAGCTTCCATTGCGTCAAATATCCTTTGCATTGCTTTACACGAGCATGCCCCACAAGACTAAAATGAACTGTTCTTGCCTTGATTAGGTCTTGATTACAGAGGTGGCGCTTATCTTGGTCCTTCTATTGATCCTGAAGTTACCCATCTTTCCATTACAGTACTGGATCAGGTCATCCATGCTATTCATCAGGCCCGATGGCCCTATATTCGGGCTCACTGCCCTCCACCGAGGCGATCTGGTCTTCTGTCCATGAAGCGGCCCTATCCCACACTGCACGCACCTCCTGTGCAATGCCCTCAATTTCCATTGGGCCCAATTGAAATTGTTGAGCATGCAAATGCTGTGCATGGCAGCAGGTCGAGACCCTAGTGACAGAGCCCCACTTAAATGGGCTGTAGAACACCCGGTGCTAGAGGTGGGTGTGGATGTGACAGCATTGACACCAGACTGCTTACCCCTTTACACACCAGCTTGTGCTTCTTCTATTCCTGTCGCTGGTGCTCCTTGCTGCAGTAGGAGCTCCAGCAGCAGCCACAGTGTAGCACAGCAGGTGTTGGAGCTTACTGAACAACTTAAGGAGCCCTCCCTCATTTGACCTAAGAGTCCAGCTCTCCAGTCCATGGGTGTGGGACTCCTCAATCCTCAAGACCTTTTGGTTCAAAGGAAGAGCACTACTTGATCCGAGTTAAGGGCCTGGCCACGAGGAAAACTTTGCATTTCACGCCTCGATTACACAGACACATTCCGAATCTTAGCCAGTACTATTAATTGTTAGGTACAAGTACAGAACAACAGCCATGGAGTGATCAGGCAGTGTGATACCGTTTAAATAACTTCTCACGTCACAATTATGAACATATGAATGCCTGAAACAGAGCGTCGGTAGGCCGGAGCCATGAAGGAGATGGACTTGTCCCTGGATATGTTCAGCTTATAGAATTTAACCTGTCTTTAAAAGTTAACAGTCGCACCTCGGCCGTGATGGGAGGGCCTGAAGTAGTGGTGGGTGCTGGTAATATTGTAATGAGCGAATGAAACCCTGGACTGGGAGGCTAGAACACACAAACATGGCCACAATGTACTTCCCCCCAAAATACACAAGAACTGCAGACCAATAGCTAGTTCCATAGGTTCTGTCTTAGAGAATACCCCAAGATATCTTGATAAATTTTTACAGCCATATGTCACCAGCTTACCATCATATTTGATGGATTCCACTGCCATTTTGAAGAAAATAGATGGTATTCCTTGGAAATCTGAATATATCATAGTCACACTTGATGTGGTATCATTATACATCTCAATTAACCATGATTATGGATAATTGCCTTGCTGATATCTTTTGAAGGACAGAGCTATTGAACATCTTGAACACACTTAAATGATGATGGAAATGTTGCATAACTGCCTCACTTACAATGTGCTTATTTTTAATAGCAAGATCTACTTACAACCATAGGGCACAGCCATGGGTACCTCCTTTGCCCCCACCTATGCAAATTTAATAATGAGGTGGTGGGAGGAGGTAGCCTGGACTGAAGAGGATGATCTGTACATGAAATATTTTGTGCTCTGGATACATTTTATTGACAATCTATCTATCTTGTGGGAATGAGAGGATTGGGAACTTAAGTATTTTATACACAAATGGGATTCCAACAGTCTTAATATCCAGTTCACCACAACGTACAGCAGAACACATTGTGAATTTTGGGATATCGAGTTGAATATCATAGATGACAGGCCCATGACCACAATCCATCGAAAGGCCACAGCCACGGACTCAATCTGACATGCCAACAGTGGACATCCGATGGAATTAGAATAGAGTATACCATTTGGAAAATGCTGAGGGAGAACAGAATATTTTCATCAGAGAATGAATATAAGAAGATGGTGACAGGATGATGAAGAGTTTTGCTTAATGTGGGTAACAACTAAGTGTTCTCAATAATGTTCAAGAAAGAGCCTGTGAAAAACAGAGGGATTCCGTACTCAATAAGCAAGATAAGAGACCTCTAAAAAATGGTGGAAAAGCAGACAGATTAGTTTTATAATATAACCAAGCACAGTCTGATATCAAGTGAAATTTAAAAAAGAACTAGCATATATTTGAGAAAGATGAACATTTGAAAGAAGTCATCCCCCCTGGTCCCCTAATAACATCCCACAAAACAAGATCACTGGGTGATATTTTAACACATAAGTAAAGGGTAAGGACTGGCTACTGGACGATATAAAGAGCTTTGTTAAATGTAACTCTTGTAAGGCTTGCCAATATGGATTGAATCAAAAATCATACAAGACATTTCAAGATTGAAGAACCACAATCCTAGACACAATGGGCCATATTTATACTTTTTGACGCACAACTGCGCCAACGCAGTTGTGCGTCAAAAAATTTAACGCCGGCTAACGCCATTCCAAAGCACCATGCGGGCGCCTTATTTATTGGATGACGTTAGCCGGCGCTGCGGATTGGTGTGCGTCAGAAAAATGACCCACACCAGGCAGCGCCGGCGTAGGGGAAAATGGAGCTTGGGCGTCAAAAAATGGGGCAAGTCAGGTCTGAGGCAAAATATTGGCCTCAACCCGATTTGCGCCATTTTGTTTGACTCCCAACCCCCATTGAAATGACTCCTGTCTTAGCAAAGACAGGAGTCATGCCCCCTTGCCCAATGGCCATGCCCAGGGGACTTATGTCCCCTGGGCATGGTCATTGGGCATAGTGGCATGTAGGGGGGCACAAATCAGGCCCCCCTATGCCACAAAAAAAAACAAAAAAAATACTTACCTGAACTTACCTTAAGTTCCCTGGGATGGGTCCCTCCATCCTTGGGCGTCCTCCTGGGGTGGGCAAGGGTGGCAGGGGGTGTCCCTGGGGGCAAGGGAGGGCACCTCTGGGCTCCTTCCGAGCCCACAGGTCCCTTAACGCCTGCCCTGACCAGGCGTTAAAAAATGACGCAAAAGCGGCTGGACGTCATTTTTTAAGGCCCGCCCACTCCCGTGCGTCATTTTTGCACGGGAGTTTAAATAAGGCGCACATGCCTTGGAGTCATTTTTTAGAAGGGAACGCCTACCTTGCATATCATTAACGCAAGGTAGGTGTCCACGCTAAAAAATGACGCAAACTCCAAGATCTTTGGCGCTAGACGGGTCTAACGCCAAAGTATAAATATGGAGTTAGCTTTGCGTCGGATTTGCGTAAAAAAAAACGACGCTAATCCGGCACAAACAGAGTATAAATATGCCCCAATATTCTTTAACACAGAATATGTCAGCTACATGTTATAATGTGATTGTGGCAAGCTCTACATAGAAAGCACTATTAAAAAACTGAAAATCAGAATTCTCCAACAAGTGAGAGCAATTAAAAAGAAGATAAAAGTTACCTAATAACCAACCATTTTGAACAGCATCATGGGAGATCGGGATTCAAGTACCATGAAATTAAGCACGTTAAGGCCCATCCATTAGCAGGTGATAGGGAAAAGAAATGAAGGAGAAAAGAGTCTAGACTGATGGGAGCACTATACTTTGCGCAGAGCACTTTAACAAACTCTTGATCTATTGAGAGGTTTGAGACTGAGAAGGGAATTATCCATTAGATGGTTTTGCACTTCCATATAAGAAGTTAAGCTGTGGAAAAAGATACCTTGTTTGCTTAAATAGTGCAATAGTTTATTGTGCAATAGCTGATGATAGCACTTTCTTAGCACATAGCACCTTGATTAATTCTTGATTTTTTGATGTGTTGGAGTTAGAAAAGGGAGTGATGGAACAGACAGATGAAATGTAAGTTTGGAGGAATGCTAGAAATTATGGAAGCAACAATCGAAATTCCATTACTTAGAAAGAGCTGCGAGAAAAAAATAATATAAATAATACAAAATCAAACATGCAACACGGGATGTGGAGTGGAGAATGCTACCATTGGGGGTTACCTAGAACACTTCATGTAGAAGGATGGGCACTGTACATTAACATTTTCTTTGTGAAACTTGTCAAGAATGGAAATAATTGTGGCACATATGGATTTATTGTAGAAACAAAAAATCATGTAAATTTTCTTTCATCCACTGTATCATTATGTCCTATAAGCAGCCTATATGGTGTTTTAGAGGCGGGAAGTCTCAAAATAATCAAATGATGCCTACTGTGATTAGAAAAAAATGTATTTTCTGGAAAGGTTCTGGCACCAGGTTGAGTGATGCATAAAAATTGCCTTTTGATCCAAAGTGTGCGTTTTTAGTGATTAATTTAATTTATATGGAACACTGTATGATGAAAATACATTTTATTTGTTTATATTGAAATGATTTGCAAAGTTCCTCCTAAAATCTTTGTTTGTGTATTATGCAATTATTTTTGGAACATTTTGTGATTACACATAATGCTTTGATCAGGTTGGAAAATGGATGCCAAGGAAGTTTACTGTGCTGAGAATGGTCACGCTCTAGTAGTTGGACGGGCTATGGAAAATGATGAAGGAAACATTTCTGCTATGTAAATAAATAATGGTCACCTTGAATGCAATACAATCCCAGTTGAAGGGGTTTAGCCGAAATGCATCAGCCATGATTCTGTATCATTTTTTCCTTTCACCTTTACATGTTTATACTTGTTTAAGGTTTACAATAAACCTTTCACTTTTTGCACAATTTTTGTTTCCTCGGATTTCCCTTTTGTATGTGCCACCGGGACCGGGCGCTGACAAAGTGACGGTGTGTTTGTTGTCAACCCTACCTTAGGGTAATTTTAGTGCTTTGCCTATCAGCTTCTTTACTATTCATAAATATTCTTTAATCAACAACCACCAATTTTGCAAATAATTTTTTTCTGCCCTTTGTTGTTTTTCCTCCTAATTGGTACGCTCAAAAAGACAATTGACACCATTCATGTGTGTACTAAGTGCACAGTAGCACTGTGGCAAGTGGGAGGAGTTGCCTTTCTTCAAGGGAGGCCTCCACACCCCCAGCTCCATGACACCACCACACATTTCTCAACTTTTCTAACTTTTCCTTGTCAATCACTAGGATTAGCATACTGAATAAACTATCTGCTTTCGTATTCTTCACACATAGAACATAATTGACCTCAAAATTACATTAATATATTTTAGATAATTTACATACTAAAGCAACAGAGGTTCGGGATCCATGCAGACATTAACAGCCTTTCACCACAAATACATTTTGAAGTGTTTTATGTTCTATGCACCTGCCAACAGTTTAAGTTTGGTCATGCAATAGCTCTCTTCTCTGCATTTGGTAATGCAATGAAAACCAAAGCTACTGTACTTTATCTGGACATATCTGGGTAAGAACTGCTCCTACGCAGAAATCATGTGGTCTGGATAGTCTACTTCCTTGAATAGAAACATGCAGGTTTTTTTTAAATGTAAAGTGATCCTACTTTGTAAAATAACTCAATTCAACTGCTTATTTTGGTACTCAATAACTTGTCAAATATAGAAATGTGGTTCTGAAAACTATCAAACCCCTCCACTTTCTGGCTAAATATCTTGCTCCATCCAGTAAACCTAACATTCATGAATTCTTGTATTGGATGACAATTCACTACAATGTTT
Source organism: Pleurodeles waltl (assembly GCF_031143425.1). Taxonomy (NCBI): domain Eukaryota; kingdom Metazoa; phylum Chordata; class Amphibia; order Caudata; family Salamandridae; genus Pleurodeles; species Pleurodeles waltl. The sequence continues at coordinate 730,741,935 of NC_090443.1, forward strand.
TATTCAGTGGGAGGATGTCCAAACACAATCTCAATAAATCAGATTTTTTTAACTATGGGAGAAACCCTTTCAGATGCACCCATGAAACGTTGAACATCTGGCTCAATTCCTATGTGCCACTTACAGAAACATTCATTAGCCTGTTTTGTCAGAAACACATCCTGTTTGAGTTTAAAATGATGCGAAAACCCTTAAGTCCTTCCTAACTCTTTGTGGAAGATGCATTAATATTTCCACACTGTTTTCCTCCAAAGTCATTCAATATAATACTGGTACTGAGGGCCACCTTTATTCCTAAATATCCCTGATGACATGCTGACTTCCTCTTGCCAAAATACCTTCATATATATTCTCCTATTTTGAAAACATTTGGGGAATTAAAAAAACAACACAATTCTGTACATTATAATTCACCATATGCAAGTACCTTCATGCTGAATGGTTCAAGTTTCTTGTTTTGCCAGTGTTTGTAGAAATGGATGTCAGAAACTAATCAAATGGAGACATCGAATCTCCAGAAATTCTAAGTATCTCTCCTTAAGTATCAATAATACACTTTGAAGCCCTTAAGGCTTCCTATCCCAAAAAATTGAGTGGTGAAAACAACAACTATCCATGACCTTTCCCATCATAGTTCACTAAATCTCCTTGTACACATCAACAAAGGTTAGCTTTGTGGACCTTATTAAGCAACATAGTGATTCTTCTATTAGAGTTGCTAGAGAGAGTGGCAAAATGCCTCACCTTGTTACACATAAACACTCTTTAACAAATGGGAGCTTTTGCTAGATATTACGTGGTTTTTAGGGGCCAATTCAGAGTTCCGCGGATGGGGGAACCCATCAGGCTGAACATCCAACGGGGAGGTTGCAACCAAAGTTTCCACCCGTCAGCCCAGCGGGAAAGTGGCAGCAGCATTGTCCACACCTTGTAATTGAGCCAGTGGCAATGCTGATGCCCACAGGGGGCACCAGCACCCTCATACTGCACACTGACCCCCTGCACCTGTTCCGTGCCAGCCTTTTCAAGGCGGTGATACCGCCATGAAAAGGCTGGTGGAGATCCAGGTTGTAATCAGCAGGGCGGCACTGAGTTCAGCGCTGCCCTGGCTGATTCCAACCTCCACCGCTGTCAGCCTGTCGGGAGCCATTGTTCCCAGTGGAGATGGAGGTTGTTTGGAGATCAAATGCTTAATTTGGCAGTCTGACCGCCAAACCGGCAGCAGTCATAACTGTCACCGTGATTCTGGCTGTCTGTTGACCACCAGACTCGTAATGAGACACTTAGGGCCAGATGTAGCAAAAATTTGCGAGTCACAAATGGCCTGAATCGCAATTTGCGACCCCGCAAAATCGGAAATGGGCTGCAAGAACCCCATTTCCGAATCGCAAATTGCAACGCGAGCCATTACCGACTCGCAAATCCTGCGACCCCATTGTGCGACTCGCAAATAGGGAGACGCAATTTGCGAGTCCCAAACCATATGAAAAAGCCACTCTGAAATTGCGACTAGTTGCAAAAAGTCCATTTTGCACACCCAAATTACCACTAACTCAGAGCAGGTGGTAACCATAACCAAAGTATAAAAGGAGACCCAGAAGGCATCTGGGTTACTCAAGATGGCTGAGATATATGTGATAGCAAGGAGGAGGAGAGTCCACGCCGCAGAGCAGAGGAGGAGCCAGAGACAGGAGAGGATATACAGAACCAGGCAGACACTTTTCCAACAAACAGAGGAGGAGATATATGATAAATACAGACTCAGCAGTGCAGCAATATTAGAATTAATAGATCTACTCAATCCGCAGCTTCAACGCCAGACTGTGCGCGGCAGCGCCATCCCCACACATGTGCAAGTGCTATGCTCACTGCACCTCTTGGCCTTGGGTAGCTATCAGGGGGTCATTGCTGTGGCAGGTGGGGTATCCCAAAGTGCACTCTCCGGGTTCTTCAGATGTTTCTTAGATGCCATACTCACACACATGTCCAGATACATATACCTACCCAGGAATGAGGCAGAAATCAACATCACCAAGTTGGAATTCTACAGAATTGCCAACTTACCTCATGTGATAGGGTGTGTAGACAGGACACATATACAAATATGCCCTCCTGCAAATCTGGAATATCTGATCCGCAACCGGAAGTGTACCCACTCACTGAACATCCAGGTGGTATGTGACGCCCATAATGTCATCACTGACATGGTAGCCAAATTTCCAGGGAGTACACATGACTTGTACATTTTCAGGCACAGTGGGATACACCAACGCCTAGAACGTGGGGAGTTTGGAGACGGATATCTATTAGGTATTGCTGCAGACACCCTGAAGACATACACACAGGTCACTGTAGAAACCATCCATGCCCTGCTAACATTGTTCATTTTTGCCCCACAGGTGACAGTGCATATGCGCTACGACCATGGATACTTACCCCGTACCTAACACCTAGCAATGAAAATGAGAGATGATATAACAGTGCACATAGGAGGACCAGAAATGTCATAGAGAGGACTTTTGGACTGTTAAAAGCAAGATTCCGATGCCTCCACAGAAGTGGAGTTGCGCTCCAGTATGCCCCAATAACAACATTCAAGATAGTTGCCGCATTCGCTATACTGCACAGCATTGCCACCAGACATGGGCTACATCTCACCCCTGAAGACCCAGATTCGGAGGATGAGAAGCAAGAGCTACCACATTGCCATCCTGGGGATAGAAGCATTGCAAATCAAGGCAGGCAGAGACGGGAACACATTGCAAACCAATACTTTGGAAGGTACGTGGTAACAGTCACCACACACACTAATGTCACGCACAAAGAGCCCAGTTGTGAAGTGGAACAAACAAGAAGTTTTATTACGTGAACCTAATAAGTGAAGAATTGAACTTTTGTGAAGGGGCTGTAAATGTCCACCTGCAATGAGGACACATTCACTTCATGTGCCTCATGTGTCCTGCAGTGCATGGGCCTAACACTCCGCCTGGGACGCCCAGCATGGCTAGTGCTCGGTGTGTCAGCAGACCCCTGACGTGCACTGCCACTCCTCAAGACACGTGTGTCTGTGGCAAATGCGCTGGTGACGGTGGACCCCTCCTCACTATCCTGAGGTGTCTCTGCCGTGCCCCTAGCCACCTGTCTAGCCTCCAGCATGTCCACAGTGTGGCTAATGCGACCCAGTCCCCGAGCCACATCCCCTGCAAAGTGGCCCAAGTCTACCTGCAAACTCACAGTACGGCGTGACAGCCCTGTGGTGTTGACTGCGAGGCGGACGATGGATGCAGCCATGCGGTCCAATCTGTGTACCAGTTGCCGCTCGCGGCGCCTTGCACTCTGTCTCTCTGACACTAGTTCTGTTACCAGTTGATGTATGGAGAGAGCAAGGTCACCGACATTATCGTTCAAACGTGTGAACTGTGTGTTCACTTGTGCCAGCCCAGTGGTGAAATTATGCTCCATCCGTTGCATTGCCCCAGATATGATTCTCATCTGCCTTGTTTGCAGGCGCTGACCAGATATGAGGGCTGCCTCCGCTGCGGACATGGATGAGTCACCTTCATCCTCCTGGGACGCTGCTTGGACATGGAGTCTGTGTCTCCGACGCGGTGGTGCTTCAGGGTCCTGCTGTCTGACACTGTGGCTGGGACCAGGTGCTGTGTCTATTTCCACCATGTCCATTTGATCATCTGCAGAGACCTGTGGTGGTGTGGTGCTGGGCCCTGTGGTGGCTGCTTCAGGCTCCTGTGCTGCCTGTTGGCTGCTTTCTGCACCCTGGATGGACTGGCTGGTGGGGGGGTCTTCTGGGAGACCTGTGTGACATAGGGAACACACTGTCAGTATCCAACATCTGTTGTATGCCTCCTAATAAACTGTTGCCTATAAGCTGCCTACTGTACTACATTGTCCATAATGCACCATTCTGGTGGTTGCAAGTCTGGAATGGAGCTAGTTTGTTAGTGCATGCTGCTGTGTACTGGGTGGGTGGGGGTATGGCAGTTATGGGTGTACATGCATGTTTCATGGTACTCACTTTTTGATATCCCTGGCGCTGACGTGTCCAGTACTCCCATTCCTGCCACTGCCTCAGGCTCAAGGGTCTGTTCCTCCATGGGTGTGGGTGGTGGGACGGTGGATGGGCATCCTCCTGTGCCCCTCATCTCCCTGAGTCCTGGAGCGCAAGTCATACCACCTCTTTTTTATTTCTTCTATACTCCTGTGGCGCACCCCTATGGCGTTGACCCTCTCCTGGATGTCTTGCCAGATCCTCCTCTTTTCTGTGTCTGGAACACTCAGGGCAGCCCTTCCAAACAGCTGGTCATGGTGCTGGCAGCATACCTCTGTCAGCACCTCAAGTTCCTTTTCAGAGAATTTCAGTTTTCTCTTCCTGCCTGCACTGCCTGAGTCTTCCATTCTTGCTGCTGTTCCTCCAGGTGGTTGCTCAGCAGTTAGAAAAGGGTGTGGTCCTCCCTCCTCCCAGGTGTATTTGATAACTTCCTGGCTGTGATGTCATCAGCAAGAGCCAGGAAGTGTTTTTCAGACTGTTTTGCTGCACCTCCATGCAATTTGCGGCTCAGCCGCAATTTGCGACACCCTCTCGCAATTTGCGAGTCCGTTTTTGCGACCTCGCTAACAGCGGACCCGCAATCTGCGGTGCGACTTCAGTTGCGAGTCGCAAAATGAAGTCGCTTTTTCTTGTTGGATACCATTTTGCGAGTCGGAAATTGCGAGTCGCAACGACTCGCAATTTCCGACTCGCAGTTTTTTAGCTTTCTACATCTGGCCCTTAGACTGGAACTTAATAAAGTAACTTTAGCCTTAGCCTTTTTTTGTGTTTTTATTCTTATTTCTAGCCACAATTACCTTCTCATTTGACACTTTACTGTGAACTACAACAATATGAGTGTGCAGCGGTATGTCATCGTTTAGAGAGTTAGTTGATTTAATAGAGCGCTTTATGCTGATAGCAAGAGGAGGGAACGGAGGAGCCTCCCACTCATGTGGTGCTCTAGACAATGCTCTGGATGGGTGGAGGATCCCTCTTGGTGACATGGCTGTACAAGGCATTGAATGGAATGATGAGTAGGCCACTAGTTTCCCCGAAGGCTCGATGGGAGGCAGATGTGGGCAGGGAACTGACGGAGATTGAGTGGGAACAGGTAGTTGCATTTACCTCCCGTGTCTCACGGAATGCACACCTTAAACGGATTCAGTTCAATTTTATACACAGGATTTATCTTACCCCACATATACTTCAGTCCATTTATGGTGGGGAACCCCAGGCCTTCCCTAGATGCCAAGCCTAAGATGCAGATTTCGGACACATGGTTTGGGGGTGCCTTACCCAGGGAGTTTACTGGGCTGAAGTAATTGCGCACCTTAACCTCACTTTGGATAGATCTTTGCCTGTGACCCTAGAGGTCTGCTTATTGGGCCTACTGGTCAGGACACCCCCTAAAAAAGTAGAGAACTAATTTATAGAACTGGCTATAGTTTTGGCTTGGCATACGATAGCGATAGCCTGGAAATCACCTGAGGGACCCCAGCTAACTACATGGGTACACCAGGTCACAGGCTGGGCGAGGGTGGAGGAGAGGACTTTGAGGAGAGAAGAATCCCAGAGGCTCTGACTACAACCTATAGTGCATCTTTGGGCTGAACTCATGGAGGAGTGGAATGCTATTGACCTCCCTGGTGATGCCCATACAGAGCTCAGAATTGAGCAGGGTCTGAGGTAGGACCCTAACATTAAGACTCCCGTCCTCCCGGAAGACACTTGTGCTTGCATGATAGAACGTATGTCTGCCAGTCCAGCGGGGACAGACTAGCAGTTGTTCTCATGCATCACCACAGAGTCACTAGTGAGTCACTAGAGATCTCACACAATGAGGACATGGTTCATTAGTATGAAGAGTTGTACCTTAATAACATAAAAAATATTTTCTTGTATGGTTTGAAATTGCATGGGTGTGCTCTGGATAGCAGTTGGCCTCCACCCGAGGGCATGACATCAATTACTTGGGAAACTTGGTAGAGGTTTCATATACTGCTGTAGAGTATAATAGCCAGAGTCTATGCATATAAGTCATAAATGGTAGCAAAGAGCTGAGCTCTGTGTATAAGAACACTTATGAAAACAGAAGGTTGGGTAAGCTCATGATGCCATAGCTGTAGCAAAGTTATATATTAACATGTCTTCTGAAAATATTCAAAATGCCAATACAAATATTTTAAAAAAAACAAATATATATATATATATATATATATATATATATATATATATATATATATATATAAACTGACATTTTCAACTAACTATAATGTCCCTTTATCCTTTGCTTTTTAAGTGAATAAATAAATCTATTATATAAATAATATATATTATATATTTGTTCACTGAAAAACCAAAGGTTAAAGTTATTTATGGTTATGTGAATATGTCAGTGACAACATTAAAGTTTTGTTGTAAAAAAAAACATAAATTCACCAGTTATAGTAAGCAGGGAGGATGAACTTGTCAAATGGCAAAAAAGTAATTAGCAAATAAAAAAAAAATCAAATAAGGCACCGCCACTGGGTAATATCTATCTATCTATATATATATATATATATATATATATATATATATATATATATATACACAAGCCAAGTGTAAACTCCAAACACTTTACAAAATCTAAAGTTATAGCTATAACTTTAATTTACAATTTACCCACCATCATCAAATTATTTTAAGTAGTGGACCTTGTTATAGACTTTTGTCACCTCGCTAACCAGATAACACCTACTATGACTAGAGTGGATAAGAGTGTATTAGAGTGGAGTAGAATGAAGTAGAGTGCCACAGAGTGGAGCATTGTCAATTAGACTGTCATAGAGTACAGTGGAGGAGAGTGCCGTTGAGTGGAGTGCTGTGTCATATCGTGGAATGGTGTATCACAGAGAAAAGTTGAGTGGTGTTGGGTGTTATACAGTGTAGTACAGTGGCATAGAGGGGATGGGCATAGAATGGAATAGAGTATCATAGAGTGACTAGAGTATACTATACCTTTGTAGTGTGGAGTTACATACAGTGGAGTAGAGTGTTGGCCAGTGGAGCAGCATAGAGCAGAGTATTGTACAGTGGTGTAGAAAGAGATAAAGTTTAGTAGAGTGGTGTATAGTGAAGTGAGGTACATGGGAGTGGGGTAATGAAGAGTGGAGTAAAGTGTGATTGAGTGGAGTGGAGTGGTGTGTCATAGACCATGGAGTTGTGGAGTGCAGTAGAGTGGAGTGGCATAGCATACAGTCAAGTGAAGTGTCAAATTGGAATACTGTGTTGTAAAGTAGAGTGTAGTGTGATTTGTTGTAGAGTGAAGTGGTGTACAGTACTGTACACTGTTGAATAGAGTGGCAGAATGGATCGACATACAGTGTTATACAGTACAGTGGCATAGAGTAGCGTAGAGTGGGGTGGTGTACAATGGAGTAGTAGAGTAGAGTGGAGTACTGTGTCAGAGTAGTGTGGAGTGAAGTGGGGTGAAGTGGCATACAAAAAGTTGCATACTGTGTTGTAAAGTGGACAAGAGTATCGTAGAGTGGAACAGAGTAGAGTGTTGTGCAGTGGTACACAGTATAGTTCAGCATTGTACAGTGGAGTGAAGTGGTAAAGGCTGGAGTAAACTATCAGAGAGTGGCACACAGTGTAGTAGACTGTTGTAGAGTGGAGTTGCATAGAGTACAATAACATGTGAAATAGTGAACCCGCATAGAATGGATTGTTGCCTAGTAGCATAGAGTGGGGTAAAGACTTGTATAGTGAATGGAGTTGAGTCAAATGGTGTAACGTAGTGTGGAGTAAAGTACAATGGAGTGTATTGTGTGTCTTAGAGTACAGTGGCATGGAGTAGAGAGTACTGCATAGTGTAGGTAGTAAACTATCATAAATTGGAGCGGTATCTCATATAGTATTATGAAGTATTGTGTCTGACAGAAAAGGGTCATATAGTGGAAGAGAGTGTTGTACATTGGAGTGTAGCACAGAGGTTGGACAGTGGAGTGTATGGGAATGGAGTGGCGTAGAGTGTTGTGGATTGCCATGAAGTGTGGTAGACTTTTATAGAGTGGAGGGTGTGTCATACAATGGAGAGGCATAGAGTGGAGTTACGAACATTTTACTGGTGTAGAGTGGATTACCAGAAAGTGAGGTAGCATACATTGAAATAGCATACGGCTGAAAACCGCAAAGTGGAGTGTAGAAGAGTGGAGTGGCATAGAATGAAACATCCTAGAATGGAGGAGTGTACAGTGGAGTGGCATAGAGTGGAGGAGGCACCAGTGGATTAGCGTAGAGTGGGGTGGCATACATTGAAGTGGCATAACGTACAGTTTAAGAAATTGTTCTAAAGTGTAGTGGTGTCTGGAGTAGAAAGCTGTGTCATCGTGTTGGAAACTGTTGTAGAGTGGAGCAGAGTGTTGTACAATAAAGTATACGGACATAGACTTGAGTGCAAATTTGGACAGTGGAGTGTACAGGGATAGAGAAGAGTCTAGTAGAATGGCATAGAGTAAAGTAGAGTTTTGAAGAGTAGAGTTATGTAGAATGGAGGAGAGTACAATGGAATGGCACAGAGTGGAATGGCATAAAGTGGAATAGCGTACAGTGGAGTAGCGTAGACGAGTGGCGTACAGTAGAGTGTAATAGAGTGTGATATCATATAGGTTAGTAGCAAACAATGGAGTGACATGAAGTGTTAAAGCATATAGGCCCTCATTATGACATTGGCGGTAAATGCCACTTACCGCCGCGGCGACGGCCGCCAACATACCGTCGCAGTGGCAAATATCCATTCACCATATTATGACACACACACACACCAAACCGACAGAATACTGCCAAATACACAAATCCGCCAGCCTAAAGCTCAGTGGTAAAGTGTACGAACACCTACACCGTTACGCCAACAAAACAACTCCCACCACTTTATGACCCACAAATCACCACGGCAGACATTCACTGGGGGTCAACCATTGGCGGTGCCCACCGGCGTGCTCAGAATGGCCACTCAAATGCAAAACAACACAACATTGGCCTAAACGAAATTCACACACCTGACACTGATACACACACCACACCCACCCACCAACAGCACTATAAAACACCCACCCACATTACACACAACCTTTTACGAACACAAGACTAACACGAAGGCCACTGAGACAACTACACACACACCATGAACACCCATCCATCCGTCATGCACCCCACATCCCACACCTCACCACATCACTCAACACCCTCTGCACAACACACACCACACAACACCCATGTCCCCACTAAGGCACCCACGTTTCACTGATGAGGAGTTGCGGGTCATGGTGGAGGAAATAGTCAGGGTAGAACCACAGCTGTTTGGAGCACAGGGACAGCAAATATCCATTGTCAGGAAGATGGAGCTATGGCTTGGAATCGTGGACAGGGTGAACGCCGTGGGACAGCATCCAAGAACAAGGGACGACATCAGAAAGAGGTGGAACGACCTACGGGGGAAGGTACATTCCGTGGCAGCAAGGCACCAGCTCGCCATCCAGAGGGCTGGTGGTGGACCCCCACCTCCTTCCCCACAGCTGAAAGCTAGACGGCCAGAGGACTTGACACTGGTGAGTCAATATTTACTACTCATCACTCCCATACCTGCATGCCAAAACACCCCCTCACCCTCAGTCCCATCACTCCACTCCATCCCACACACTGCACCTACACATCTGACTAACCCCAATGCCAAGCCCTGCATGCTATACCAATGCATGGACAGCCCTCCTAGCTATGCATCACAAAAGCATGCACAGCATGGAGAACTAACAATCCCACAATGCATCACCATACACAAACAAAGGTGTCAGGGCAACAGTAACAATAGAGGGGAAGCTAGGGATGTACAATATGTCACAGACATGAAGCCCAATACATCACTTACATCCCCACAGGTGCCCCTGTCAATCTCAGGAGCGAAGAGGTGCCACGACTATCCAGTCCCCCAACAGAAGATGCCGGCAGTGATGAAAGTAACTCTTGTCTTCAGGATCTGGATGACTACCTGGCCCATCAGGGACCACTGGTGTGTCACACCAGCCCACTCGAAGTTCACCACAGAGCCTCCCCCATCAGTATCCAACACCACAGCACCCACCCAATGTCCCCACACCTCTGTCCCCAGGACACATAAATCAGCAGTGTGCCCACCTGCACAGGGACACCAGTCCACACCTCACCCCCAAAACAATCAGGGACCTAGAGTCAGTGGCAGTGGGCACACCATTCAGGGGACACAGGCACAGTGGAACAGGGACAATGTGAGGACAACTGTGCGCCAGGGAAGGACAGGCCCAGGGAACTGACTCTCCAGGAGGCACTCACTATTGTCCTGGGGGCTTACCAGGAATCCTAGGTCAAAATGGGCCAGATCCTTACCAACATGCAGGAGAACAAGCGGCTGCAATGGGAACACCATCAGGAGATCAGGGAGGATTTGCAGGCACTCAGCATCACCATAGTCTCCATTGCAGGGGTGTTGGCAGATATGGCTAACATCATGAGGGAATGGATAGCAAACCAGCGGGCCCCTGCCCCTTCCAGTCTACTGACCAGCCCACGTCTTCCGCTACAGCTAGTGGGCAGATGGCCCAGCCACAGGACCCACAGGCCACCAGCACCCCTCCCCCTGCAGAAGGTGAACCACCCCGCAAACATTCCCTGCGACCCAGACAGAAGCCAGAGTCACTTGTCAAGACCAAGACCACTGCCAGAAAATGAGACCCTCCTGAATGACCCCATTGTGTCCCACCCTGTCACCTTGTTCACTTTGATCTGCCTTTGCACCCCTTCCTATGGCCCCTTGGACACTGGACCTGTGCTACCAACAGATTGGAACAATACCCTGGACTTTCCTTTACCATCACCCCATTCCATTGCACTTTTCCATCAATTATTTGCATTACAATAAACACCATTGACACAACTTAAGTGATAGTGTTTTATGTGATGAAAATGTGCTTTTATGGAAACAGTCACATCTTGCGCAAATGATCTGAAAACTGTGATAGCATACAATTAATGACCTGTAGCTGTCTGTAGTCATCACATCAGTATACAGCTGTTATATCACCAACATCTGCAAAATGAAAAGCCATATGAGACAGTAAGTTGAGATGCAAAGGAAGTGAATGCCATCCTGCTACAGCCACACAGAAAACATCAATATTCAGAGGAATGGTCAGTTCCACTGTCTCACCTGTGTGTCATTGGAAGTATTGACGTATAACTGATGTGCTGTTGTACACATTCTCATCCTCTGCCTCCTCATCCTCCCTGTTCTCAGAGTCCACTGCTGCCACAGGGGCATTCCCAGTCTCCTCCTCCTGCAAATAAGGCACATGTCATCTGAGGGTCAGGTAGTGCAACATGCAGCATGCCACTACTATCTAGCAGACCTTCTCGGGTGAGTAGCACAGGTATCCACCTGTTAGATGGAGGCATCTGAACCTGCCCTTCAGGAGGCCGAAGGTCCTTTCAATAATTCTCCTGGTCTGCCCATGTGCATCATTATAACGATTCTCAGCCCTTGTCCTGGCATTCCTCACAGGGGTCAGGAGCCACGATAGGTTTGGGTAGCCAGAGTCACCTGCAAGAACTGAGGGACAAACATTAGCCTTACACAATGGTATGGGGTTAACACCGTAGTACGACGGCCAGACCCGGGAACTCACTTTGATATCCTAAAACTGACACTCAAGAACAGGACCATGGCGAACAATCTGGTGGCCCTAGACGCAAGAACAAGCCCACCTGCACACTCACGCATCCAGTTTAAACAGCCCAGGTCACCCACGCTCCACGAGGAACGCCCGAGTTACCACCCGGCAGAAAACCTATCCCCTCTTGGTAAACATGATTGACTCACAGCCCCACCTAAAATCTATGCAGGCAAACCTTGCAACCTTCCAACATCCATCACCCCCAGATCCTCCTTTTACCCCACCACTGTCTGTCCATGTATTCACCCCCCTACCCATGATACCGCGACCATTTCCGGCTCACCGAGCAATCATGACAACGATGCTCCACCCATCTTGCAGGCACATTGCCCACCAAACCTAGAGCTGCTGTCTAGGCCCACAAGCATCTCCTTGATCAGGACCAGGCCTGTTCCAACAGAGGAACATCACCAACCACCACAAACCTCACGGGCAAACATTGGCATCAACCCATCCCTGCTCCCCCAGCCACATCTGCCAAACCAACCCCTGACAGCCAACCTCAAAAACCCCGGGCATTTAGGTAGGACAACTCAGTCACAATCTGGGGTACGACTTGTCTCATGGAACGTGGCAGGTCTGAAATCTATTCTTCCCCTTCCATCCTTCTCCTCATTTATTGACAAACATGACATATGTCTCCTACAGGAAACATGGTCACTCGACCCACTCTTCCGAACAGGCTACTCAAATTTCCACATCCCCGCTGTGGCCAGCACGAGAGGCAGGCCCTCAGGGGGTCTGACCATCTGGATCAAAACATCACTTAGCTGCCATATATCACAGCTACCTACCGCCTCTCCCGACCTGTTAGGCCTTCGTCTATCCTTTGGGCCTGACTCTGTGGTGAACATCTTTAATATCTACGCTCGAGGGGTCAGGGGGGGTCAAGTCTCCAAAACCCTCTGCGCCCTCGTAGCCCTCTTACAAAATTATCCCCGCCATCATAAAACCATTGTGGCTGGGGACTTCAACGTCACATTCGAACCCCTTGACTGGGACGATCTCAGGTCCACCCGCGAGGAAGATCAAGTCTGGTCTATCCCCGCCCTGTCCATTGCACCCATCAAAAGGTGGACGTCGGTTGCGATTCAGGTAAAATCATTGACCATGGAGTTTGGACTCAGGGCACTAAATGGCAGAACTAATTCAGACACCAACGGTAGTCACACATACAACAAAACGAACCACACCAGCAGAATCGATTATTGCCTATTCGATATAAGATTATGGCCTCTAGTCATCGATATGACAATCATCGAAAGGACCGAAAGTGATCACAACCCTCTTTCTGTCCACACATTAGCCCTAGGTAACCTCCCAGCCACGTCTAACCCCGCAGCAGTAGCACCCGAGGGTATTAACCTGGCCAACAACAAAAGACACCTAAAATGGGTCAATATTGTGGCCCGGCCCGCACTCATCAATGCTGCCAACAACACCCTAAAATCCACACTAAGGGACCTAGAGGCAGGTTCTGCAACACCCCACCAGGAAATTAGCTCAATCCACACCTCCTGCTTTAGGGATATCGCAACCCACTTCTCAGCACCCCCAGCCCACGACGACAAACGACCCAAAGCCAGGCACCGCTGGTTCAACAAAACGTGCCGGTCCCTAAACAAGCGCCTAGTTCAAGCCATTAAATCCAAGGACCCCATCGCCATCCGCGTAGCTAGGAAGTCCTATAAATCTGCAATATGCATAGCCAAGCGTGATCAAGATAGCAAATGGTGGACATCACTCAGCGACGCTGTGCGCGAGAGAAATTATAGTCTGTTCTGGTCCCTGGCAGCGCGAGGCCCAGAAACCAGTGGTTTGGACATCACAACCAATATTGCCCCAAGAGACTGGATAGCCCACTTTAGTAGTCTGTACTCCCCTGATCATGATAGCCCCACCTCTGTTTGTACGGGCCCCCTCCTATTTCACTCGTTAGCACCAACCACCGCAGCACCCCTGTTGTTCTCCCAAAGTGATATAACTTACTCTCTAAGCACTCTAAAACGCGGCAGGGCCCCTGGTTCAGACTGCGTCCCAGCAGACCTATTCTCAACAGACCTAGCATCCTGGTCAAGATATCTCACCATTCTAGCTAACGCAATAGCATCTGGGGCGCCAATTCCCGACTCTTGGAAAGCGGCCATTGTTATTCCAATCTTTAAAAAGGGCGACAGATCTCTTCCCTGTAACTATAGACCCATTAGTCTAATTGACTGTGTCCAAAAAGTCTTCTGCCACTGCCTCCTAGGGAAGATAGAAGAATGGATAATTGACCACGATATCCTTAGCCCCCTCCAAGCCGGTTTCCGAAAGAAGATTTCCACCACTGATCAAGCCCTCAGATTCCTATTATTATATTGGAAAACAGTGTTCATCGGTAAAGGCAGCCTTTATGTAGCTTTCGTGGATCTCAAATCTGCTTTTGACCTAGTACCTCGCAACAAACTGTGGGTCACTCTCTCTCGGATGGGAATCCCGGAACACATCCTTGCCATTTTGATACGACTCCACGAGGACAACTACGCACAAGTCAGGTGGGGCAACAAGGGCCAACTTACCGATAGAATCCACGTCTCTAGGGGTGTGCGGCAAGGTTGCGTACTTGCCCCGACCCTCTTTTCCCTGTACATCAACGAAATTGTCCCCTCCCTCCTCAGACTGCAGGCTGACGCACCTTCACTTGGCACACAAAAAATCTCAGTCTTACTCTTTGCCGATGACACTCTCTTGATATCTAAGACCCCTAGTGGTCTAAGGAAACTCCTTGCGTGCTTCGAGCATTTCTGTTCATCCCAGGGACTCGAAATCAACGCAACGAAAACCAAACTAATGACCCTTAATCCCCACAGATCTTTCAAAGGGAAATTTACTCTAGAGGGCTCCTCACTCGAGAAGGTGGGCATTTTCAGCTACCTGGGCATAACACTCACTGACAACATGTCCTGGAAGCCACACATAGGAAAACAAGCCCTTAAATTAAGACAAACAACTGGGGCTCTACTAAAAAACTTCCACCTCTCACACACAAAACCAATTCGCCCAGCATTACAATTATACGAAGCCCAGGCAGTTTCCTCAGCGCTCTACGGGGCTGAACTTTGGGGTTATACCAAAACCCAAGACCTAACCACCGCTGAAAACAACTTCTTAAGAAACCTTGTGTCCCTTCCGCTAAGCACCCCACTGTTCCCTCTTTTCAAGGACCTCGGCATCAAACGCATTGGTCACAAAGCCCGCCTGCGACCTCTGCTGTACTGGCGGCGTCTCTGGACCACTCCGGAACTTGTCATCTTCACCGAAGCTCTACAGGTCATCCTAAAAGCCGACCACCTGCACAGAATCCCCTGGCTACGATCCATCAAGGATTTACTCCACTCTATCGGGCTCGATGATCTCTGGAACTCACCAGCCACGTCAGTCTTTCCCTCGAAAAGCGAACTAAAGAAACTTTACTGGCAAAGGGCCAACAACGAAGACACTCGGGCTGCACTCCACACTACATTATCTTGTGACTTTGCCAACCTAAAAGAGTCATGCAAGTACGAAACTTTTTGGGACCTAATCACGGCCCCAAGGGAAAGGAAACTGTACTTCCAGCTCCGCATTGGAACACTCCCATTAAGACTTTTCACCAGCAGCTGGTCACACAACGAATCCACCGCATGCCCTGCTTGCAAAGCCCCCGTGGAGAATCTCCCTCACCTCCTTTTTGCATGCCCCGCGTATACTGCCCCCCGTAGGAAATGGCTGGCCCCGGCATGCAGACTACTGGGAGCACGCTGCTCTGCGCTAGCTCTGCGAATCCTTAGATCAGACACCAGACCAACGCTAGTGATCGCTATCACCAAATTCCTCGGAGCTAGTTGGCTTATTAGAGGGAAAACTCTCCTGGACAAAGACTCCAAATAAGACTGTCCCAACATCCTGCAGAGGGCATTTCACTTCATTTCATTTTTTCTAATTTCATTCCATTTTATTCTATCTCATTTGTATTCCATTTTAATTTTTATTTATATTTCATTCCCTTTTATCACCATATTTACCTGCAATTTTATTTTATCATGTGCATTTATTTGTATTTATTACTGCTCGCGCTTTTTTGGCTCTTGTAGCCGCAATAAAGCTTCTTTGAATTGAATTGAACACCAGAAAGCATACACTGAAATACATTGGGTGGGGAATCAGGCTCACCAATTAGCCACAACCTGTGGCTCGGTAGTTGTGCCATCACATTTGGGATGCTGCTATTCCTCAGGTCGAAGGCGTCATACACCAACCCAGGATACTTGGTTGTGACGTGGGAGATGTACTGGTCCGCCAGGCACATCATTTACACACTGAGTGAGTGGAAACTCTTCCGATTCCTGAACACCTGTTCATTCTGGCACAGGGGGGACAAACACAATATGTGTACCGTCAATCGCCCCAATAATATTGTGTATTTGTCCCATTGCATAGAATCCAGCCTTCACAGTGGCCAAATCTTCCACGTGGGGGAAAGCGATGTAGCTGAACATGTGTTTGAGGAAGACAGACATGACCCTTGCAAACACAATTGAGAACATTGGCTGTGACATTCCTGCTGCCAAGCCCACTGTCACTTGGAAAGAACCAGTTGCCAGGAAATGGAGCACTGATAGCACTTGCACAAGAGACAAGAGGGGGATCCTAGTTGGATGACGGATAGCAGATTTCAGGCCAGGCTCCAATTGGGCACACAGCTCTGTGATTGTGGCCCTGTCCAGTCTATAGGTGAGTATAATGTGCCTGTACTCCAGTGTAGCCAAGTTCACAAGGGGTCTGTACATGGGAGTATGTCTCCTCCTCCTATTTATCCGCAGCAGTAGGTATCTAAGGGACACAAGAGTGACTAGGCTGTCACAATTTGAACAATGGAACCCCAACATCAGTGTACATAGTGCATTTATGTGATGGGACAGTGGGAATGATGAGGTATGTGCTAATTGAGGCTGTGACACAGTTAAGGCTGATATGACCGTTGTCTGCCACCATGAAATGGTGACCGCCTGTCCTGTATGTAGGGACAGGTGGAAGTGAGGTAACTCCGCCGATGTTGGGCGTCGTGACGGAAGGCGGTCTTGCACCACCGTGCAATTCCTCATTGGATAATATGGGGCTCTATAGAGTATAGTGGCCAATAGGGATCTGCGCTGGCGGTGACGGTGTACACCTCCACGGACGTGACTGTCATTTTCTATCTGATTCCTCAGTTGTTTCCTGACCTTCAATAGGAGAACACCTACACTGCGTTTGCTGCTGTGACCTGTGTCTGGAACCTACCATGGCCCATGAGACCGGTGAAAGGGCCCATGAGACAGGTGAAAGGGCCCCTGCCTTCACTTCGGTGGAGTTGGAGCGTTTGGTGGATGGGGTCCTACCCCAGTACGGACTGCTGTATGGGCCTCCAGACCAACAGGTGAGTACACCTTGGGCACCATGCATGCAATTTGAAGCCCAAATTCGGAGTACTCCAGGCACCTATGGCTCCTTACACGTTTCAGCAAACATGCCTTGATCACAGGAAGAAGGTTCCAAAGTACTCATTCTCAGGTTGGGCTAAAGGACAGAAAAATTGTTGTCAATGTGTTGTGCTGGGTTTGGCCTGAATAAATACAGAAGTATCCTGAATTCTGAGAGCATCTTCAATTGAGGGCTCAGTTCTGATGGTATGCCAACAAGGCAAATTGAATACTCTAAAACAGAGACATGGGGTCTACGCCTGGCGGGAAAAAAGCGAGTGACGGGAGGTGGCATGTATATATATTATATATATATATTAACGCCTTCAATGCTCCGTGACAGGTACCCCATGGAGGTAGCATGTTGCCGGTGGAGCAACCAGAATGAATACCTATGATAAAGTTCTCCAAACAAGAAGAAGGCACACTTAGAACTCCATCAGCGGTGAGTTTAATTGCTCCAATGATGCATTTCAACCATTCAGTTTTGTTCACATTACCACCATCTCAAACAAAGTGTGCATTATACAATGTGCTGTGATCATTAAAACAAAGAAAGGACTGAATGTCTGAACTCCTACTTCGAACAATGAAAACATCAGCACCATCTTGAAATATATTAGTGATTATGAAAAAAACAAAATTAACACCATGGGAATCTGATTGTCATCTCACAATTCTATATCCAATGAATGTCAACAACTCCTATGTATTGTAGTAATGCCTTATATATATATTTTTTGTTTTCACTAACAAAACAAAGCTTACAGAGATGTTATAGGTAAGAAAGAATTTGAAAACCTTACAATTCACTTTTAAAAAACAAAGGTTTAAGGAAAGTTATAGTTATGTTCTGAATTTATTCACACAAAACTAGAGAAATTAATCAGTTAGAGCCATTTCAGCTCCCACCAAGCAAAAACAAGCAGCTATGGCCCAGGTTAGGGCACCCTGGGACAAAGCAGGTGCCAGCCCTGGGGCGTGGCAGTCCCAAGGGCCATGTATGGCTCCACAAGGGTAGCCATGCAGCTCCCCTCCAATTTTGTACTTGCCCCAGGAAGATGGTGGTCCCTGGGGCTGTGGGGGGGGGGGGGGTCGCTGCGCAGCCCCTCACATACTATTCAACCATTGCCCTTGGGAGGTGGCAGTCTCCGGGGCCTTGGGGGGCACGCAGCCCCCCCCATACACAATTCAATCTTTGCCCTGAGAAGGTGGCAGTTCCCTGGTTTGCGAGGGACCATGTGCCCCCTGCATACATTTCAACATTTGTCCCAGGGAGGTAGCAGTCCCTTAGGCTACAGGGAAGCCATGCTGCCTCTCTGCATACAATTCTATCTTTGTCCCGGGGAAGAGGCGGTCCCAAGGGCTGTGGGAGGGCCACGCCTCCTGCATTTTTATCTCTGCTCGCCCCGGATAGGCGGTGGTTCCCAGGGCAAATGCAAGCCCATAAGAAGGGGGCGCAGTGTGCCCCCTCCTTTTCAAAGCCCCCCAATGCCTCGGGGACATAGTCTACCCAGGACAAAACAAAAGACCGCCCCTTTTTAAAAAAATGTCAGGGAAATCTGTGGATCTGGGTCCACAGATTTTCCCAACATGTTACAAAAATGCTTTTTAGCCTTGGTGGGGTCCCCTAGACTAAGGGTAGGGGCTCAGGGTGACCCTACCCTGGCCCCTTTCCTTTTTTTCCCTTTTTTTCCCTTTTTTGTGGGACTCGGCTGAAGCCGAGTCCTACAATGACTGCCAACACTTCCTTGTTTGGCAGCCAATCAGATGTCAGCACAGGGACAGTTGGAGTCATGGAGGATCTGTGTCCCTAAATATCTATATTTTTTTAACATTTATATCTCCAAAACTACTGAAGGGATTCACAGCAAATCACAAAAAGCATTCTTTCTGGACAAAGAGCTAGATTTCTGCAAAATGTAATGTAATTCTGTTCAGCGGTTCAGGCTGTAGTCGAGTTCATAAATTTGAAAAATCCCATTGATGTAGAATGGGGGAAAAGTGTTTTAGAACCCCCCTTTCTCTCAACCTCCGCTTGACGGATCACCCCGAAACTTTCACGACAGCAGCTGAACTAACCAAAGTATATTTTTGAAAATTTAATGAAGAGCAGAGATTCTGAGATAATTTGAATATGGAATATTATAACCCAATGTTCTGAGAGCATAGATTTCCCTAAGCAGTAATACAAATCCATATATATCTCATCACCCATTTGACATCGCCATTCAGATGTACAAGCCGGGAATGATGTAAAAATTATCAGGCTCAGCTCCATTTTAATTAGGTTGTCGCTTTATTTTCTGTATTTTTAAAGAATCATCAACAGGTCTGCCTTTATTGTTGTCTGTCTTTACCTTTCCAAGAACCTATTAAAGTGGCAAGTTACAAGACACTCGCATGTAGACATCAGCAAAACACCTGATGTAACATCAGTCTGGAATAACTGCCTTGTTATCTCAATTTTAAAGGCAAACAAAAACAACAGCCTAAACTATGTAGTCTGAATTGATTTATTATTACCCTATTTGTTTAAAAGAATGAGTCTTAGACTAGCATCATGATGCTCACTGGTTATATCAAACATTCCTATGAAGATTTTTTTGAAATTCCATCTTAGATAAGATATTATATAAAATAACTGCCACTTGACCACTGGTCAGGAGAGGTCCTTCACCTCAGATTATTGTGCGAGATACTGACAGAGAAGATCCTGACTGCCAGAGGTGCTGCTGTATCGCACTACTGAAAGCTGGTGTAGAGCATGAGTCCTAAAGGAGCTGATGTGACACGTGTTCACCTTTCGCAGAGAACACAGCCTCCCTTGCACCTGATAATTACCATGTTTTGCTATGAACAGGTATGCAGTCGGCTCATTCTCCCTAAGAAAATCTAGATGCAAGTTATAATACTCCAGCTCTTCTAGCGTAGCACATAGAAGTAGGTTTTAGGGTGTTAGCTTTTTGATAAAATTTTAACCATGATATAAATGTACATTTTATTCATGTTTTTTGCAAAATGCATTTGTGCTATTTTGTTTGTATTCTCTGTGGTTATTTTGCATGCGCTGAGTAATACGCCACACCTGTTGAGAGTGTCTTTTTCTTAGACAGTTTGTGTGTGTTGTATTGAAGAGAACAAAAATGGTTAGTTTCTAATCACCATGGTGTCCCTGGATCCCTGTTTATGGACTGTTAGTAACCTAAAAGTATTGATGCCACTTCAACTATGTATTGGGTGGGGTCCTGTGGGCTACAAGAAATGTTTTGGTGTATTTAAATAAGTTTACTTGTGTAGCCCACGGTTGTGAAACAAACCTGGTAGAGCTGAGACAGAAACTCAGTTTACTCAATAATACAAGGGGACACAGCAGACGGTTCATGCTTCAGACCTTGGAAGTTTCCTATGTTAAACTATTGTTTGCTAAAAGCAATAGTTGTTACATACACTTGCAATTTGATGAATGATAGCAGTGTAATGCACCACATTAAAATCTGAATTGAAGAAAATGTAGGTGTGATAGGGAATAAGCATCAAACATATTGCACCATTGATAATTTTCTAGAGAATATTGCTGGATATATTTATGGTTTTGTTGGTACTGAAATTGGGATAAGCTCTTAAAGCAGGAGGAAACTAGGATTACCTTAAAACATTCAACCTTAGAACAGAATAGCATTAATGGGGAATCTGGTATTTTTGCCCTTTTGTTGCTATGATAATTTATATATTTGTTTTACACTGAATGATATGCTTCACTTTGGTTTTAATTCACCTTGGATGTAGGCTTCATATTTAATACTGACATTTTCTGACATTTTCAATCTTATCATGATTACTTTATATCAAATTTGCATTATTGTACTCCTTAGTTGGTATCAAAAAGATTGTAGAAAAAACTGGATTGGTTTAGTGCAATTAGAAGCCCTGACTTTATTCAACTTAAGCTAATATGTATTCATTTAAAAGGTGGCTATTGAAATGCTGTTTAATTCAACAAATTATTTCAGTTTAGCATTATTCCATTTTACATTACCAAGATGTTGGACTTGACCCTTTCGACAGTGTCATTACCAAATCTTTTGCCTTCACCATCCTTTTTTCTGAACCTGTTTTGGTTGGCTTTTAGGACTCTGTGCACGTTAACAACTAACAAGTGCTAAAGTGCTTTGTGCTTTTCTGTAAATATGATAGCACTGGCTTGTACCCATTTAGCACATTTAATTTACTTGCAAGTCTCTAGTAACGTGGTACGCCATGTACCCAGGGTCTGCACATTAAACGCTACTAGTGGCCCTGAGTTTGGTGTATATGGAAGTGCAATTGAAAACCCTCTTTAATGGTAAATTTAGACTTTAAGTCATGCTTTTAGAAATTTGCCATTTTCTCATCTTAACAATTTGGTGCCTGCAGCCAGTTCCTGGGTCATACGACTAGGTCTAGTTGGCAGTTGATCTTTGTGGATTGCTCCAAGACAGTGAGACAAAGAGAAGATCAGAGTTGGCAGGATGGGCCAGTCTGATGTAACGAGGAGGAGCAACAATTATCTATCATACTTGCACATCATGAAGGCTCTGTCTGAGCACTCTCACAATGGGTTTGCCACTAGTCTTTTATGTCCCCAGACAAGCTGAGGTCAGGACAGGGAGGAAGTGGCTGTCTGACACCTCCAGTGGGTGGAAGTGTCTCCTACTTCAAAGTGGGCACCAGTTATCAGTTTTGGACCTTAGACCCAGCTGTACACATCTGGACCTGTAAAAGACTTAGAAGAGGGGCTGCTGTGCTGCTTTCCCGCAGGAAGGACAGGTACTATGCTGCCCTGCTGCCCTGCTGCCCTGCTGCCCTCCTGCCTGAGAGAGAAGATCTGGACTTGCATCTTGAAACCAGGACCACCTGAGTGACGCTAAGGGTGAGTTGGTCGGGCTCCTGATCAGAAGTCTCTGGGACAGAACAGTCTTCCTTCAACTTGAACCCAGCTCCTGGACTTTGCCAGCTGTGAGTCTTTCTCTCCCAAGTGAAGCCACCTCAGTCCTGGATCCTTTGAAGTGGCACTGTAAGTGCTCTGCCAGCTCAACTGCGGTGCCAGCAGAACAGACACATCGCCTTCTAGAAACTCTGCATCAGAGCCTCTCTGCAACACATCACCTTGCCAAACTCCACATCGGTAACGATGCATGACACATCCCGAAGCAAGACTTTTTGTCGCCGCTCGCGGCTTCCTCGGGAACTGCTACAGCACTCTGCATCCTTAATACAGGCCTCCGCATTGTAAGCCCCTCGTCGATGGCATGCTCGACGATGGTGCAGGCCTCCACATCACAAACCCCGCAGCTTCTTCAGAGCCAGCCGTGAGCAAAGTACCTTCAACACAGGCCTTCACTTCGTAAGCCCCTCATTGACGGCATCCTAGGCTACGATGCAGGACCTCGCATCGCAGCTTTAAAGCTCCTAGGAGTCGCCACTGTGCGATGCATGCTTAATGCAGGACTCCGCAACCAGGATTTAAAGTACTTTGTTCATCAAGGCTAACTGGGCCTCTGTAACAGCCCGCACTCCATTTAGTTTGACCTGAATTTGTGACTTTGTCCCAGTTCATGGTGACCGGATAACCACAGTTGGTGCTTTGTGCTTTCGGTTGCTATTTTCACTTAAATCTTTAAAATTGCATATCTCTGCTTCTGCTGATTGGGTTTTTGTACTTTTGTTCTTAATTTGTTTATTACATTGTACTGTTTTTCTAAATTTGTGTGGGATTTTTCTTGTGTTGTGTTTTACTTCTTTACTGTTTGATGTGCTACATAAAACCTCTACACGTTGCCTCCAAGCTATTGCATCAAGCTACCAGTGAGTCAAACACAGGTTAATTTGGGGGTTGCTTGTGACTTTACCCTAAAAAGATTGTGATTGCTGCTTGAGTGGGGATTCACCCCCTCAACCAGTATCCCAATTTCTTACACAAGATATTAGCCTGAGTACCTGACAGTAGAAATAAGGAATTCAGTGTCTTTTTTCTTGCTCCCTCACCAACCCCCTATTTGTTCAGTTTACATTATAAATATATGAAATCAAGGCAAGAGATGGCTTCCTTTTGCTACATCAAGAATCATAGTCATGTCTTTCAGTCACCCTGAGGAGCTTGTGAGGGCATAAAATACATTCAGCACAGTACAAATGTACTATTTAGGCCTGAGTGTATCAAAAAGTGTCCCCATAGACTCGGAATGTGTAACACACCACATCACTTCCCACCCTGGCACTCCACACAGTAGCTTCAAGCAGCTTACATTGGATAGAACTCCTCACATACATCAAGGACTGCCCTGATACACAGTGTAATATGCTATCAAGGTAGTTAAAAACACCTGCCAACATGAAACGTTAGAGACACATGCCGATCTGCCCGTCAATAGGCACATTTATCAATTTAGAAGATGGTTAAGCATTGCATAACATAGCGACGTATCCAAGAGCATGAAAGAACACAATACTTCTAATACAGCATCACAAACTGAATCAGACTCTGCTCTATCAAGCAAATGCTGATAACATGACGAATAAAATATCAAATAAAGTTACAAATATAATGAATAACCATCCTTTATTGAAATATTACCCTCTAGGTAATTGGGGGTTACTATGATAAGAAGAGGTGTACAGGGATGGAATATAAAAGGAATCCACTGAGTTAAATCTGCAATGTTATCTTTCAAAAGACTGTGGGCCTTAAAGCTACTTGATGTGATCACTTGAAGTAGAGTACTTTAGCTTTATTGAAATAGAACAAACATGCTAGCAACTGCCTGTATAGAGATATGTTAGCTAAATATTAATATACAAAATATAGAAAAAACATTTAATAAAAATAAGCAGCAAATAATTATAATGGGTTGTAAATCTGACTACATATAAGCAATGATTTAGATGTTTTAAAAAGATGGGCAACAATAGTTAGAAAGAAGAGGCATCTTTTAAAATATGGAGAAAAAGAAAATGAGAACAGAAATTAAAGGATATAAAGGGGGGCTAGGAATGAAAATTAACAGACAATACCAAACCGTAGATAACAATGACTTAATATAATCTAGATTATATATTGCTACTAATGAAAATAAGCGATACAGCTGCTTAAATTAAATGTCTGTACCTAATATAAATTAGGCTCTTGCTTCTGAAATAATAGTACTGCTAGATTAAGGAGGTCTATAAACATTTGTTACATTAATGAAAGAAGCAGCACATTTATATAAATAATTTTTCAAAGGAAATAATAGTTTGTCATGTTTAACATACATTTGTACAGAGTAAATCCATCTAATCTGTGATTGAAACAAACTGGGGTCCACCAGCATGCTTGTGTAATTGATCAACAGATTTCCAATTGGAAGTTATGACTTGTAAAGCAATAGCAATAAAATATCAGTGAACCTAATCGGCAAGAAGTTTATAGATACGTATTGTACAGCTCCACCAAGAAAAATATTAAGAATAGAGAAACTTATTGTTTTACCACATATTGTAGTAATCCTATTCCAAACATCTTTCTAAAATAGATAAACTTTAGGGCATACAAACAATATATGTATGTATGTAGCCCTTTATGACTCACAAAAGCAGCATTTATCATAGTTCATCGTTTCACCTTGCTCCTGAGTAGAGTATAATCTGTATAAAAGGCAAAAATGGATTGGATTATGCAAGAGATCTTGGGGTAGAATTACTCTTTTACAATACTTTACTCCTAGTTGAAATGGGTAAAGAGGTGTTCAACTCAATTAGCCAGAGTCTCTCAGTTACAGATTTATCTACATTTAAATCAGATAGTTTAAAAAAAATGTATTGACTGCAGTACGACTCAGGAAGAAATGAAAATAGAAAAGACAAGAAAAGAAATAAGGACAAATGTACCACAAACGAATGGCAAAGGAATGAGGGTAATCTTTAAAAAACGAATGTAAAGTTTTAAAAGCCATCAAGGTTAGATGATCTCAGTGGCAAAGTTAAATGCAAAACAAAAAATAATCTCAGAATGGGAAGAGGTTGGCGCATAACCTTAATAGAATATGGGTAAGTATGTGTTCCAACCAACTTAGAAAATAGGCGGAGAAGATTGTACACAATATGAACAGAATGTAGAGAGGTAGGGAAAATGAAGAATGTATGAATTGAAACTAAAATAATGCATTTATAAAGGACAGCCGAGAAGGATGACATAAATGTTTCCATGCAAGGTAAAATGATATGATCAATGTTGAAAAAACACATAGGTTTAATTTACCAAAAGGTATAATACATGCATGTACATATGCATAAGGGGGAGGGTGGAACATGAGGATCAACTTCAGACATAGAAACATGACGGGGCAGTGATTATCAGCATACAAATCCAAATAGTGAACAGAGACCTATAGATTGGAAAGAAGAACACATTAGTAAGATGAAATAGGTAAAATAAGATACCACATTAAACTGAACATTAAAAGGTAGAGACAAGTTCTCAGGTTGACAATTCTTCCGATATTCATGTTTTCTTCTTTATGATGATAAATGAATGCTTTGAGCTTTTCAAGCTATTCAAATGAAAGTGTTTTACATCTGTAACCTTGAAGAAGCAGGGATTTACAAGCCCTTCCAATTCTATAGGCAATAGTTCAGGAAACATCCTGCTAAAGGAAAACTCTAAAGCCTGACCACTGTTGTTGTGGTTTTGATGTTAGCTGCTGAGCAGGTCTCCATCAGATCTTTAACCTGTAAGAAAAACATTAGAATATATCTAGCTTTAGATATTGATGTTAATGAAAGTTTTGGAGCAATAAAACAGGGTCCCTGTTCATTCAAATTAGGCAAGACCTTGAGTTCTACCATAGGAGGAATGATTTTCTGTAGTAAAGAAATCATACCCTTTACCTCCACATTCTCTGTTATACCATAGAGCATTATATTGTTTCCTCAATTTCTCTTTACTTACTCTTCTACATATTCTTTATAAAGGCCAACTTCTTTAGAGTGAGAAGCAACTTTGGCAGCAAAATCTTTAGTACCACTAATCCTCTGTTCTATATCGGTTACCCTGTTGTCCAATCTAGGCTATATCTCCTCAATTCTTTGTAAAGTTTGTTGGTTTCCATCTCAAAGAGTTTAGGGTTTTAATTTCCTCTAGATAGTCTTCATATTGATTTATAGATGGCAGAGGGTGTTACTCCATCACAAATGTGATGGATATCCTATCCGCCGTATTATAATCCCATAATAGTTTATAGAGATCGTAAAATGGTGGATGGGATGTCCGTCACTGTTAATATTGGAAAAACTGATGTGCGACATGACACTATCACATATACCAACAAAATCACATCCCTATTAGCTGATCCACATGACATGAACTCTCTATCAACCCGACTCCGAGATAAGTGGTCAGGCAGGCTCTGACACCTAGGACTGAAGCTACTGATGGACAGGTCACAGGTGGGGCAGCAAGTAGCCAGCAAACAAATGAGTGAACAGGAAACTCAAAATTAGTCCCACAGATAGGTGCAACAACATCACAATGGTCCCAGGAGATTGGCCCCAATAAAACAAACATGGCCAGAGGGATGCATGCATTCACAAACACCATAAAAGTCAGATGTCACATGTAGTTAGGAATACTTAGCCGATCAGAACACAACACACAGTACGCACAGCGATCACATGCCCCTCAGGCTGGACATCTGGACACGTTACCCACTGGCCCTCATTGAGTCCACACCAGATCGTAGTCCACTGGCATATGTTATCAGCAACTTATTTATGACTCTAAGACAAATGTTCATATTCTTCACCTCGAAAGGAATGTTGTAATTACTTTATGACACTCAGAGAAATGTATTAAAGACACTCAGGTCGATTGTACTATGAGAGACAGTCCTCAGACCCCCTTTTTGTAACTGCTCTCCCAGCCAAATTGTTTAATTTAATTAACCATTCCTGTTTTGACAAACACCTCTTGTCTTTTGTTTTTCAAGGTAAAATTCACATTCAAGCAACATTTCAGCGAGCCAGATAGGAGCTGATTGGTACCTCGGACCCGACTGCAACCAAAGGAAGGGGACCCCGCCCGTACGGATTCACATTTGAACAACAAGCAAGGTGAACAGATGCTACAATTGATTGGAAGTTCTGCTGAATCTGCAGGGCTGAGGTCCATCCTGAAGCCACTGTCAGACGGTAAGAGTCTACATTAGAGTATTGGTCCCAGCATTTGGCATAATGCAAACTAGGAAAAGATGTAACCTATGGAAGGCACTTTTTGTTCAATAGTCAGCTTGCTGGGAAAGGTGAAATGTTGTTTTGAGTGTTTTTGTTGCTTGGACCACTGGGCATAACGTAGATGGCACGCATAGGCCCTGGGTGTTATACAGGGCTGGCATCTCAATTTTGTGTAGTTTCTATCGCTTTGCCCACTGGGTGTGACACAGATGATACACCTGTCCTCTGATTGTGACACAGGGTGTCCGCTTGGACTGCTGAGTGAAACACAGATGGTACGCCTGCCCTCTTGGTGTGACACAGGGTGACCGCTTGGATCACTGAGCGAAGTACAGATGGTACGCCTGTCCCCTGGGTGTGATACAGTGTTGATCGCTAGGTCTCTGGGTGTGATACAGGGTTGATTGCTTGGACCACTGGTCATGAAACAACTGGTATGCATGGGCTCTGAGTGTGATATAGGACTGAAACCTCAATCTTATTCTTAGTCTAAAAGGGTTTCTCAGTGCCATCGGTTTCTTAACACTGTTGGCATTTGAAAGAAGTAAGAGGTGTTCTTTGATTGGACTGCTGGGCGTGGCATAGATGGTGCGCATGAACCCTGGGTGTGACATAGGGTGTAATTCGGAAGTAAGGGAAAAGATATGTCAGCCAGCTTTTATCTTCTTTATTATAATTGAGGCTTGATGGATTTTTTGATATTGTGGTGATGGCAATTTTAATGCAACTGTGTTTTGTCTTAAGTGTGGTGTTTTGTTGATGACTCAATGTGCTAAGAAGGTGCTGCTAATTCCCACAAATTGCTATTTGTACGGCTTGCTATTTTGATTCCAAATTTCATGAAGTGAATTAACAATTGCTCTTTCTTCCAGGTTGTGATCCTTCATATGCATTGTTCTTTTATGTTTGTGAAATGTTCATGTTGATGTGTCTGTAATTAAGGCTGAGCTCAATAGGTCTAGCAATCCCTTTGTATATATTTCCACACTACCAGAGTAGAACTAGTAATCCCTGTGTATATATTTTGCCACTGTCAGAGCAGACCTTAGATTCCCTGTAAAGAAAAACAGAAAAAGCTAGACTCGTATAACTTAAGATTCCCTAAAAAAGAAAGACAGAAAAAGCTAGACGATTATAACTTAAGATTCCCTAAAAACCATAGTAACAAGAAGTGTAACTAACCCCTATAAACTATACAGCTTAACATGGAATCACCACTAAAGCATATGTAAACCAAGTTCCCCACATAGGCTAAAAATCTTCACAAGTTTTGCCACAAATGGCACACACACACACACACACTAAGGAACACGTGTTCCCTTGGCCAAAGGAGGGAACCTTTGACGCTGACATAATTGAAAACACAAGAACACACACACAGAAAAAATACACAGGGAAAAAGAAAATCAAGAGAGAAACATTTTAGAATTATGTGCCATCTTCAAGGAGGTCCACAGCGATAACACTACCCCGCATTCACCAAGCAAAGCGGTTGCACCTTCCCCGCCATATGCAGAAATGGAGGTGCTCTCCCCGATGCCTGCTATCCCTGCATTGGGTTACAGCAATCCACCAGCCAAGGGAGCCAAAGGGGCCCCAACCGAACAATGAACTTAGGTCTAGGCATGACAGACTAACAGACCAACAGGCACAGACAATCCCAGTGCCAACCCAGTCCAGTGCTAGAGCTCCTTTAACTTCAACCCCTCGTGCATCACGTTCAACCCATTGAATCCCCGTGGCACGGAGAACACGCACTTCCACTGGATCCAGTGAACATACTTGAGTGACAGGGAGATTCATAGCAGTTCTGGCCAGTTAGACAACCAGTGGGGGTGAGGAAAGGGGTTCCAGTCCTCTGGGATCCGACAATGAAGGGAGGCCACAGCGTATGCTTAGGTAGCTGAGGAAACAACAGAAAGCAAGTTCGAGGGCAGGTCCTAACAAAAAAAACTGCCCAAAGCTCAGAATGAAGAAGACAATCTAGGAGGGATGTAGAGGAATAGACGAACTTGGGAGAGAAAGAGCACCTTGGAAGCACGAGAGAGTAGAGCAGCGCAACCTCCACTATAGGGGAGCAGGAGTAGGTACAGTGCCTAACTTGAGCAAGAGTCTGAGGTGGAATTTGAGGAGAGGCTTTTGCCTGGGGTCCGAGCCTAACCAGATTGTCAATCTAGGATAGGTGCTGACCAGAAAATAGCGACCAAGATAGCCTGGTGCAAACTCAGCTTAGTTGCAAGAGAACCAAGATGGCACCTTTGTGTGCACACCAGGAGAGAAGCAACAAACTCGTCTGCTGCTCCTCCCAAATGTGCAGGGCAAGCTAACCCAAGAGAGATAGTATCTCGAGAGGAAGCCAAGATCTTTGTGTGTCCATTTTGTTACGTGCTAGCCCGCTGGACCGAAGGAAGTGACCAGTATGATAGACCCTGGCCAAAGGAAGAATCCTTAGAACCTGAGGACATAGCTGTTGCAGAGGATGCATCCGGCATGGAGGGAGAAATCCCAAGTGGAACCTTCTCTACATGCAGGATTGCCTAAGGAAATGGGAATGCTATGTTGGAGAGAGGCCAGTGGAGTCACCCACAGCAAGGATGTACCCTCTAGTGCAGAAGGGCATGTCAGGAACCATCTATATGCCTTGGGCACAGATGGATAAAGAAGGGCAAAGGAACAAACTGCCACCATAGTTGGGTGGGGTGGGAAAATGGGGCCCATATTTATACTTTTTTAGCGCTGCATTCCCGTAATTTTTTTGACGCAAAAGTGGTGCAAACTTACAAAATACAATTGTATTTTGTAAGTTTGCACCACTTTTGCGTAAAAAAATGACGCAAACTCAGCGCTAAAAAAGTATAAATATGGACCTGGATGTCATGCTTCAGAGAACACCACAGGAATAAACCTAGTGATTGGCAATGTCAAAGGTCTGCTAAGTAGTCTTATCAGAGAGTAGACTTACATGGTGCTCACCCAAACCTGCATCCCAGCAATCACACTGACAAGACCGAACATGACAGGGCCACATTCAATTTATACAGGCACCAAATATGAATGGCCCTGAGGGAAATGTTCCCTGACAGCCCAGATGTAGGAGGGTTAATGGCAGAAACCATGAAACCTAAGGAGACCATAACCGATTTTCTAGATAGGATGATCAAACGTGGAGGACAAGAGACAGGACAGCCATGGACAGATATTGGCCCCCAGCTCGCATTCTTTTTCAATATCCTCAAAAAGTGGCTGACCACTGAAATTTAAAGTGAGATTGGACAGTGCACTGGGGCTTGACACCAAACCTTGGCAGGCGATAGACGCCCACATATTACACTATCACAAAAAGAAACAAGAAAAAGACAGGGGAACGCAGGAGTAAACCCAGAGAGACACCGTTAAGCTGATCCAACACAAATTTAAAAAAAACACCCTCAAGGGGGCCGTGTTGGCTGCAAGTGTGCAAATGGCATCAGTTCTGAAGGGAACTCCGCCGCAAAACCACAGAGGATTTCAACCTAGCTACAATGGCAGAAACCAGGGAGGTTGGCAGCAGCCAGACCTTATAGAATGTCTCTAGTGTTACAGAATAGGCCACATGACTGACAGATGCCGGCTAAAAGCATATCACGAGTAGAAGCACATGAGCCGGAGCCAGGCCCTCAAAATTTCCATCCACAAAACCAAGCCCAGGGAAACCTAAATGCATCTTATACTCATCCTCAGGGAAGCCAGTCCACTGCTGCACCACCACAACAGGGGTCATGTAGTTGGATAATCGCATGGCAACAGCAACCACAAACAGGGAACCCAACAATTACTGGGGAAACAACCATGGCAGGGAGGGGCAACTGTTTGGGCAAGCAATGCCTTCACACACCCGCAGAACCCAAACATGCAGTAAAACATAACACCCCCAATTCAAAAGCATCAATTTTTACCACACCTTAAAATTCACTGCTTGAAAATTCAAAGAAGGACAAATGAGACAACATTAAGGATTCAAACCTTTACCTGCATTCAGGAAAACTCAGGGCTGCTGTATGGGCTCTGTCGATAGGGTATCCTCACCAGAGTTTACCATTCAACATGCAGGCGGGAGCATATGCAAAAAGAACAGATGATGTATGGAATGCAGAACAAATCAAACATTCATCCCCAGTCCATTGATTTTTTGTACACCATGCCATTCCAGTTTGGAACCAGCCATCTGCAAATCAGTCTTCACCGAGCTCTCTATGGGAAGATACAGCAGAACTGCCAGGCCAGGTCCTTCCTGGACCAGAAAAAAGCATCCTGGGACGGTTTCACGGTATTACCCCTTATCAGCCAGGTTAGCTTGAATCCAGTGACATAGTGAGAACAGGAACCACATCTGGGCCTAGCCTTCCCGCTTAGGACGACAACTGCAAAAGCAACAGATGACGGATGTCCGAACTGTCACAACACTAAGAAGCCCCCATCACCTGAGGACCACAGACGTCATCCCTGGATCCATCTCAAAGACCTCCAATGTTCACAAAGTTATGTATTGTTGTACATTTGTATACACTCTGTGAACAATGGGTACTGCCACATCCATTCATTTCCGAAGAGGGGTCTAGTCTAATGGAGTCTATTCAGAATATGTCATAGCACTTGCGTAGGGACCTCTTCCATGTCACTTACAATTACACTGCACCTAACACTAGCATCTCACACACACTACACATTGCTCTCTTACACAACACATGGTATCAGCACATGGCAGCTGTGGGCTTCAATATATAAGCCAGGTCATGTTACATCTGTTTGCTGGTACCACGTGCAGTAGTTGTCCCAAGAGGTAGCCTGGGAAAAAGCAAAATGCCTTCTCCGTCAATACCTATAAAGGATTAGGGCCAAGATACAACTCCACACAGTTGAGCCCCACAGGGTAGTAGTAAATGTGACCCACTACGAGACCAATCCCACAGCACTATACCTTCTCACCGAGCCTACCGATATCCAAACTGAGCTAGAAAGGATGTGCAGAAAGGGGGCTAGAGGGGAGGATACTGTTTGGCTCTGAGATTTTCCAGAAAAGGGATTCTTGGAGGTAGCAAAACCACCAAATCCATGCACAAACATGTCTGCTCCAGCTTCCATCTGTGGTCCCAGGGTGGCCCTTAGCATATCTGGGGCTATCTTTGTTAACAACAAGTGGACCCCAGACATGGAGTTTCAGTGCAGGCCAATCCACCTTGATGATACGAAGGGAAATGGGTCTCATAGGGGAGGGTTGATTACCGGCATTGATATCCTGTGTTAAGAAATCTGGGAGACTGCGATAGAAAGGTATACGTGGATAAAAGGGAATGGGCAACCCCTGATTCTACAAAAAACGGACTCTGTATTCCTTATGTTTCAGAAGCAAAGGATCCATTCCCCTGAGTACAAATGAAAACTGTGGCACAATCCTGAACATTCTGGACATGCAATGAGGCACCTCCACATTGATGGACACTTACTGACAATGCAGCGAGTTTGCATACACTCAGCTCATCCCTGGATGGCATGGCCTCTGCTCCCTCATCACAGTACATACCTCGATCCTCGTCCTTCCCAGAGAAGAGCTGTCAGAACTGTACCAACACCCGCTAAGGAAGAACACAACTCAGCCTCAGGTTTGAGAGAAAAGAACTGCTGATTATTTAGGATGGGCTCAGTACAAGGTCATACTGGAAGAATCCAGATTGTTCTGTGACACATAAGTATCAGTGGGATGGTCCTTACCCTTCTTCACCATGCAGACTGAAGCAAACAACCACTGGATGCAAAGTACCAGGTAGGAATGCTCAAGATGAAGAACAGCACTGAGCTCAGCCTTAATGTGATAAAAGAAGAACTGAGAGCCATCTACCTCAAGGTGATGCAACATCAGTATGTGTTTGACCACAATTAAGGGAAAGTATGTGCAAAGATTGGTGCATTCTGCTGCACATTTATACCACACAATGACATGGACAATGGGACTCTGACTCTTGCTATCCAATCACTGCACTCATTACAAAAAGACGTGAGTGAAGATGGAGGTGCAATTGAGCAGAAGTGGTTCATGAACTGGTTCTCCTGGCTCCCCCGGTGGCTGACCCGTCCATGCACATCATTATTACCCACTTTCATATTGCAATTGTTTTTGTGTGGTTTCCTAAAAGTGGGGAGTTATTGCTCTAAAAATGCAGTCATCAAATTGGGTAGAATGCAAGTAACGAGGGAAATAGTAGTAACCAAACAGAAGCCTCCAATAATGTGACTGTCATGAAGCATGGGTTAGTTTCAACTAGAGGAGGGAATGTTAATATTGGAAAAGTCGATGTCGATGTGCACCATGACACGATCACATACACCAAAGAAATCACATTACTATTAGCTAATCCACCGACATGAACTCTCCATCAACCCCAACTCCAAGATCCATTATCAGGCAGGTTCTGAAACTGAGGCCTGAGGCTACTGACTGACAGTTCACAGGTGGAGCAGCAAGTAGCCAGCAAACAAACGTGCGAACAGGAAACTCAAGATTAGTCCCACAGATAGGCGCTACAACACCACAATAGTCACAGAAGATTGGCACCGATAAAATGCACACGGTCAGAGGGATATACGGATTCGCAAACACCACAAAAGTCAGATGTCACACGTAGTTAGGAACACTTAGCCAATCAGAACACAACACACACAGTACACACAGCAACCATGCACCCCTCAGGCCAGACATCTGGACACATTCCCCACTAGCCTTCATTGTGTCCACACCAGGTCGAAACCCACCTGCATATGTTATCAAGACCTTATTTATGACTCCAAGACAACTGTTCATATTCTTCATCTCAAAAGGAATGTGGTAATTACTTTATGACACTCAGTGAAATGTAAAAAAAATACTCAGATCGATTGCAATGGGAGTCAGTTCCCAGAACCCCTTTCTGTACCTGCTCTCTCACCCTTAATGTTTAATTAAACAAACCGTTCCTGTTTTGCCAAACGCCTCTTGTCTTTTGTTTTTTCGAGCTAAAATTCACATTCAAGCAACATCACGTTTGTGACAGAGTAACCCATCCGCCACACTCTAAATCAGGCCCAAAGTCTTTTTCAGGTCTCTTTGCTGGAACTCAGGGTTATCTTTTTTTAGGAATTGCATCCAAGGTGTGAGAGCATTGTTTTGCCACAGATAAATCCAGAAGAACCATGTTAGGCAAAAAATGCAGCAAGAATGCTAAGAAGCAGTCAAACTGTTCAGAGTCTTACTATAATCTGTGCAAAAGTTAGTAAATAACCCTGATCCATACCATTGACATTTGCAGTCAAATATAAAATATGTAGTCATCCTGGCAAGAGGATCTAAGGTCATGGCATATACTAACAACAGCTGAGGTAAGATGGAAAAGTAAAAAATGTAAATGAGGGAGGAAAAACATAGCTTATGTTCATATTGCAATATCATTTTAATATATAATACCTTTCCAAGGTCTTCAAGACCGCTCCACATCAGCTTCCTGTTAGTGACGCAGTGAACCTGAAAAAACACCTTAGGCTATGATGTGGTAAAATGGAAGGTGAGGTTGCATGGAAAGCAAAGCGAAGCAGCTCTTAGGCTTCCTCGGCTGTTTTACTCCTGCACCCTGGTAAATAATCCTCCAAGGCACAGGAGGACCACCGAAACCTGTCAAAGCATTGGAAACCACCAAGGAGCCTGAGGCTCAAACAGCTATCCACGTCTGGTAACAAGCCATGCCCGAAAGCTCTGCAATTTAAGTGTACCTGTTGGTTGAGTAAAGTGACATTGCATGATTTAGGCGTAACAGAGTGTGTGACATGTTAGCATTAAAATGAAACTGTTGTAAAGTATGGGACACATTTACTAAGAACTTCTGCAACACACACAGCCAAAGTTGCTGCCCTGTGTTGTGAGAAAAGGAGAGAGAGGACAGCACCATATCTTCTCAAGTAAGATGCTGTTTATCACTGAACCCTTTCGCTGGAGTCCTTAAAGCTGCCTTGTGCCATTCAAAGGTCCTTGAACCATAGTGCAAGTGCCATGATTTTTAGCATAGGTTTTGTACTGGAAGGATATCTCTACACAATACTATGCGCAAACCTGTTTTAAAACTTTCAAACTTTGCATGTGTGCTGTACATTACACCACACATGCAAAGTTAGACAGTTGTTGAGAAACTTTTTTACCCCTGCCTTGTGGAGTGTGTAATGTTTTTTGGTAGAAAGGTGTGTTTATTTTGGTAAATAAGTTTTTCTAACAAAATCAGGTGTCAAAAACCACTGGGGGAACTGACATGGGAATGCCCATGTACCACACATTGACACAGAGTAGAGCAAAACAGCACACAGCACTACCTTGCCTTACTTTAGTGCCACTATAAGATTTGCATTGCATAGTAAATAGTTTAACAATACTTCCTGTCACTTTCTTTGACTTTGTACCAGAGCAAAGGCCTTGACAAACATGGCCCTCTGTCTTTTCCCTTCTAAAAAAGGAGTGAGCTTTCATTTTTGAGACAAGAAAGACAGCCAAAATACATTTTCTGAATCCTTCCTATTGGAGTTGCGTGTAGGTGATCATGTATATTAATCGATCAACAGTATCGGGAAAGAGGGGAGGGGACATATTCAAGATTTTCCAGACACAGAGCTTGTAGCCTGATGCACACCCCATCCCCAGAGCTGATGAGCTAATTGACTGGTTGGGAGCTGCCAAGTTCCTTAGCAAGTTTGATCTGACGTCTGGGTACTGGCAGATTGCCTCAACATAGGGGGCATGAGAGAGGTCTGCATTCTCAACACCAAAGGGGCCTTACCAGTTTTGTGCCATGCTTTTTGGGTTGAAGAACACCCCTGCCACATTTCATAGGCCAGTCAACCAGGTCCGGCTGGGTTGGAGAACTTCAGTGCTGCCTACCTAGATGACATTGCTGCCTTCAGCTCCTTCTGGGAGGACCACTTGCACAACCTCCGGAAAGTGTTGAAGGCCCTGCAGAGTGCAGGCCTCACTAATAAGGCCAGTAAGTGCTAAATAGGGCAGGGGTCTGTGGTGTATTTAGGACACTCGGTAGGAAGTGGCCAGGTTGCACCCATACAGGCAGAAATCAACACTTCTCCGTCTTGGACACCCCCCCAGGACCCAGCCTGAGGTGAGGGTCTTCTTAGGACTCACCAGATATTACAGAAGATTTGTCACGGGGTATGGCACCATTGTTGCTCCCTTGACAGAGCTGACTTCCATGAAGCAGCCACGTCAGGTGATCTAGACAGAGATGTGCCAGACTGCTTTTGACACCCTGAAGGAGGCAATGTGCACTGACGTTTCCAAAGAGTTTGTGGTGCAGAAGGATGCTTCAGAGCATGGTGTGGGAGCTGTGCTCTCACAA
This sequence comes from Pleurodeles waltl, assembly GCF_031143425.1. Taxonomy (NCBI): domain Eukaryota; kingdom Metazoa; phylum Chordata; class Amphibia; order Caudata; family Salamandridae; genus Pleurodeles; species Pleurodeles waltl. The sequence goes on from NC_090443.1 coordinate 730,778,857, forward strand.
TCAAGAGGGCCTAGATCAACCTGTAGCCCTCATTGGTAGGAGGTTACTTCCCAGGGAAAAGAAGTGGAGTGCAATGGAAAGGGAAGCTTTTGCTATGGTCTGGGCACTGAAGAAGCAAGACCATACTTTTCTGAAACTCACTTCCAGGTTCAGATAGACCACAGGCCCCTCAGATGGCTAATACCGAACAGGGGTGAGAATCCTAAACCGTTGAGGTGGTCCATCTCCCTACAGGGAATGGACTTTATGGTGGAACACTGCCCTGGAACAGATCACACCAACACTGTCGTTGTTTGGTTTTTTTTCCACCTTAGTGATGAGAACTCCCAAGGGGTTGGGTAGTTCTCCCCACTTTCAGTTGGAGGGGACATGTGTTAGACCTGGCAGCTTTTGGTGTGGTTTCCCTGTACCTTTTTGCTTCTGACCCTCTTTTTTTGGATCCTGTGCTGCAATTCATTTTTGCAGGATTTGATACTCTGGGCACTTTACCACTGCTCACCAGTGCTAAAGTGCAAGTGCTCTCTGCATAAAAGATATTGGTAATTGTTTTTCCATAATTGGCACATTTGATTTACTTGTACGTCCCTAGTAAAGTGCACTATATGGGCCCAGTGCCTGCAGCACTGATTGTGCAACCCACATGATTAGCCCTATACACGTCTCAGACCTGCCACTGCAGTGTCTGTGTGTACAGTTCTGCATTGCCAACTCGACCTGTCAGGTGTACCCACTTGCCAGGCCCAAACCTTTCCTATTTAGCCCCAGGGGCAAGGTGCCGTGCATTTAAAAGGTAGGATATGCACTGCTGTGTTTTACATGTCCTGATAGTAAAATACTAGCAATTTCAGTTTTCTCAATTGCAGGGCACATCGGTTGTTTTTCTGACTCATGCTTGCCCATGGAGTTTTATTTTTGACACATATCAGGTACTTTCTGCTAAACCAACGCATCCATTGTTTTATATGGATTAAAACTTTTTACTTTAAAAGTTCATATCTTTGCTTTTGTATGTTGGATTTTTGTTGTTTTGGTCTTGTTTGATTTATAAATATTGGTTATTTTTATAAACTGGTATGGAGTCATTTTGTGGTGTTTTCACTGTGTTACTGTGTGTGTTTGTACAAATACTTTACACAATGCTTCTGAGATAAGCCTCGTTGCTTGTGCCGAGCTACAAAGGGGTGGGCAGGGGTTATCCTAGGTGTGTATCTCCCTTACCCTGTGTAGAGGGAGGGTCTCTAATTGGACAGGGTGCAAACTGACTGTCAACTAGAGATCCCTGTAGGAGGCTTGCCTGGCTTATAGTGGGTACCTTGTGCTACTTACACTCTGTGCCAGGTCCAGTTATCCCTTATTAATAGAATAGAGGTGTTTCTAGCAGCTTAGGCTGATAGAAGGTAGCTATGGCAAAGCAGCTTAGGCTGAACTAGGAGACATGCAAAGCTCCTACTATACCACTTATATCATATAGCACAATATCATAAGAAAACACAATACTCAGAGTTACTAAAAATAAAGGTACTTTATTTTTATGACAATATGCTAAAAGCATCTCAGAGAATACCCTCACTTAGGAGGTAAGTAATATGCACAAGTTATATGTACACAAACCCAAAGCAGGTAAGTAACAGTAAGAAAAGTAGTGCAAACAATGTAGAATCACAATAGGTGAACATAGGTCTAGGGGCAACACAAACCACATACTCCAAAAGTGGAATGCAAATCACGAATGGACCCCAGACCTATGGGAGCTTGTAGAGGGTCGCTGGGACTGTAAGAAAACAGTAAGGGTGTCCAAAATACCCCACCCCAAGACCCCGAAAAGTAGTAGTAAAGTTACCCTACTACCCCAGAAAGACACAATAGTTGTGATAGGGGGATTCTGCAAGAACCACAAGCACCAGCAAAACACTGAAGACGGATTCCTGGACGTGAGGACCTGCAAGGCAAGTGGGCCAAGTCCAAGATTCGCGATAGTGTCCGGGGGGGCAGGAGCCCAGGAAACCCCGGATGAAGGTGCAAAAGGCCTGTCTCCTGGTGGAAGAAGCCAAAGATTCTGCAACAACGAAAAGGGCTAGGAACTTCTCCTTTGGATGGAAGATGTCCCACGGCGTGCTGGATGTTGCAGACGTGTTTCCACTCAGAAATACCACAAACAAGCCTTGCTAGCTGCACGGGTTGCAGTAGAGGTTTTTGGGTGCTGCAGGGGACCAGGAAGGACCAGGATGTCGCCCCTTGGAGGAGGAGACAGAGGGGGCACTCAGCAACTCAGAGAGCCCCCGCAGAAGCAGGCAGCACCTGCATAAGTACCAGAGCAGGCACTTAGAATATTGGTGTAACCGGAGTCACAAAAGGAGGGTCCCACGACGTCGGAGTCCAACTCAGAGGGTTGAGCACTGCAGGACAGAGTGCTGTGGACCCAGGCTAGGCTGTGCATAAAGGAATCCTTGGAGAAGTGCACAGAAGCTGGAGCAACTGCAAATCAAGCAGTACACACGTTTGCAGTCTAGCGTAGGGAGGCAAGGACTCACCTCCACCAAACTTGGACTGAAGGATCATTGGACTGTGGGGGTCACTTGGATCTAGCTCCTGTGTTCCAGGGACCACGCTCGTCAGGATGAGAGGGGACTCAGAGGACTGGTGATGCAGTCTTTTGGTGCCTGCGTTAGCAGGGGGAAGATTTTGTTGACCCACTGGAGATTTCTTCTTGGCTTCCAGTGCAGGGTGAAGGCAGATGACCCCCAGAGCATGCACCACCAGGAAATAGTCGAGAAAGCCAGCAGGATGAGGCGCTACAATGTTGCTGGTAGTCGTCTTGCTACTTTGTTGCGGTTTTGCAGGTGCCCTGGAGCAGTCAGCAGTCGATCCTTGGCAGAAGTCGAAGAGGGAAGTGCAGAGGAACTCTGGTGAGCTCTTGCATTCGTTATCTGAAGAATACCCCAGAGGAGAGACCCTAAATAGCCAGAAAAGGAGGTATGGCTACCAAGAAAGGAGGTTTGGCTACCAAGAGAGGTAAGAGCCTATCAGAAGGGGTCTCTGATGTCACCTGCTGGCACGGGCCACTCAGAGCAGTCCAGTGTGCCCCCAACACCTCTGAATCCAAGATGGCAGAGGTCTGGGACACACTGGAGGAGGTCTGGGCACCTCCCCTGGAGGTACTGGTCAGGGGAGTCGACATTCCCATTTCCTTTGTCCAGTTTCGCACCAGAGCAGGGCTGGGGGATCCCTGGACCGGTGTAGGCTGGCTTATGCAGATATGGGCACCATCTGTGCCCATCAAAGCATTTCCAGAGGCTGGGGGAGGCTACTCCTCCCCAGCCCTTCATACCTATTTCCAAAGGGAGATGGTGTAACACCCTCTCTCAGAGGAAATCCTTTGTTCTGCCTTCCTGGGCCGGGGCTGCCCAGACCCCAGGAGGGCAGAATCCTGTCTGAGGGGTTGGCAGCAGCTGCAGTGGAAACCCCGGAAAGGCAGTTTGGCAGTACCCGGGTTCTGTGCTAGAGACCCGGGGGATCATGGAATTGTCACCCCAATACCACAATGGTATTGGGGTGACAATTCCATGATCTTAGACATGTTACATGGCAATGTTCGGAGTTACCATTGTGACGCCACACATAGGTAGTGACCTATGTGTAGTGCACTCGTGTAATGGTGTCCCCGCACTCACAAAGTTCGGGGAACAAGCCCTGAACAATGTGGGGGCACCTTGGCTAGTGCCAGGGTGCCCCCACACTAAGTAACTTGGCACCTAACCTTCACCAAGTGAGGGTTAGACGTATAGGTGATTTATAAGTTACTTACGTGCAGTGAAAAATGGCTGTGAAATAACGTGGACGTTTTTTCACTCAGGCTGCAGTGGCAGTCATGTGTAATAATTGTCTGAGCTCCCTATGGGTGGCAAAAGAAATGCTGCAGCCCATAGGGATCTCCTGGAACCCCAATACCCTGGGTACCTAAGTACCATACAAGGGAATTATATGGGTGTACAAGTGTGCCAATGGGAATTGGTAAAATTAGTCACTAGCCTGCAGTGACAATTGTAGAAAGCAGAGAGAGCATAAACACTGAAGTTCTGGTTAGCAGAGCCTCAGTGATACAGTTAGGCACCACACAGCGAACACATATAGGCCAAAAACATATGAGCACTGGGGTCCTGGCTAGGAGGATCCCAGTGACACATATCAAACACACTGACAACATAGGGTTTTCACTATGAGCACTGGGCCCTGGCTAGCAGGATCCCAGTGAGACAGTGAAAACACCCTGACATATACTCAGAAACAGGCCAAAAGTGGGGGTAACAAGGCTAGAAAGAGGCTACCTTCCTACAATCCCATTTCTTACACAAGATATCTAATCTCCTGAATCTCCTGAATGAATGTACCATCATCAGGAGAATCCAATGTAATGTTCTGACTTTCAAGGCAGCTCAGGGCAAAGCCCACACATATTTCAGAGTATGTTTTCCTGGTATGTACATCTCAGAGACTTGAAATCCTCTGGACTTCCTCTACTTGCCATTCCCAGATTTCACAGGTCCCGTGGTAGTAGTCCATTCTTCTCTTTTGGTGATGCCAGACTGCAATTCCTTATCACTGCGCATTCGTTCTACTACATACAATCTTTTATTCTGGAAATAAATGAAAACCTGGCTCTTTATCTTATAGTTACTCTTGTTTTTCTTACTCCACTTAGTCACCTACTGATTTCCAGCTCTGGTACACTCAGTCTTGAGCAACTGTGCACTTTAGAAAAGTATTCATTCATGCATTCATTCGTTGTAGATAGTTAGAAAACGTTGACAGTGAGTGATCATGCCTCCAGCATGCATTAGGGCAGTGGTTCCCTAACTTTTGACTTCTGTCGACCCCCACTTTATCAGTACTGGAACCCAGGGACCCCCAGTGAATCAATATTGGAATCTAGGGACCCCTTCTTTGAGTCATTACTGAAAGCTGGGGACCTAATCTGTTAATATTATTTAATTTTCTAAGCAGTCGCAGACCCCCTGAGGTGTCTTTGCGGACCCCCAGCGGTCCCCAGCCCACAGGATGGGAACCACTGCATTAGGGTGTAATGTGTTAGCCCAGCTAGCATTGTTAGTGTTACTTTGTGTCTATACCACTTGTTATTGAGATTTTAAACTCTGCCTTATGAACCACCTTTTGTGATGCATATCACTTCCATCTGAACCAATGAAGTAAACTAATTGTTTGATGCCTGTGTGTTTTTTCATACAGTACTGATTCCAAATAAAGTTGTAATCCTTATTTGTCTAGAGAAAAAAAGTTTTCCTTAGGAGACAGTTTGTGGATTATGAATTTACAAAAGCCTCAGAAGGCATGCTAGTACAGAGAAAGGACTGGAGAGAAGTAACAGTCACACCAGATTATCCTGTAGGCTACATGCAAAGGGTTCATTCTGTAGGAATGGAGTAGTAACCAGGCACAAAACTAACCACGAAGCACAATGTCTCTCCAATTACACATTGTTGCATAATTTTAGGTTCAAATCCCTTTGACTTCAGATGAGGAAAAGTTAGAATAAAGTATTATGTACCATGACAGTGATTTCACTGCAGCTACCACCATCTACCTGAAAGCACTGAGCACCTTGGACTTTACTCACAAACTGTATTTAATAGTGGGTTAAGTAGTAGTACATACAGTAGTATTACTCACATACTACAAAATGCAATTCACAAACCTCTATGAGGAAACGTCTACTTTTGCCTCTCCTATCTTTTCTTTGCGGAGATCCCCACCAGGGTTTGTAAGACCAAAGCCAAGTGCTGGGATTCTGTGCCACTAGCGAGCTAGAAATGTACTTTCAAAACTCTACTTATAAAGGCTCTTAAAATATATATCTGGAAAAACGTTATAGGCTGAAGAATATAGTATTTTTATAAAGAGGGATGCTTTGTTTTTAAATATCCACAAACCAATTAAGTGACTGACTCCACCTACAGCACTCTCTGAACCAAAGGATTAAACTGGTATGGTTCATACCGATAAAGGGGGCTACTGCTGACCCGTTCTGAAACTCAGGTCGAAAAGGTTAAGCATAACATCATGCTGAAGCACATTCCAACAAGGTCGGGGTATGATTCACAGGGTCCGGATAGAGGAGGAGTTCAGAGTCACCAGCTGAGGTGACTAAATGGGCGTTTACCATTAGAAAGTCCCGCAGGAAGGAAGGCTTAGTAAATATCAATGAAGAGTCGTACATGTGACCTCCTCTGCCCTAGAGAGGCTGAGTTTCGGAATTTGTTAAATCAGAAGGAGCGAGTGACATCATGGTGGGAAATTCATTTCCTAGCTCAATGCTGTCAACCTCTATTTGATTGTATCTAAATCAAATTGAGCTCATATTTTAAGCCATCACAGCTGACACGTGACAACAGTAGGTGCCAAACACTGGAGCTCTGTCCCAGGTAGTAAGATCCCTGTTCAAATGATTGCATTAAATGACTTACTGCACCAAAATTATTGCTGAACATTTTCCTTTGTAAGTAACTCCTAAGGAATCTCTTGTAAACACCGTTTCAGTAATGCCAAAATTACAACGATTCTGATCGCATTTTATTCATGAGTAAAAGATGTGCATATTATTTTAATAATTAACACACTCCTCCAATATAAGTTTTCCTCACAAGCCTGCGGGATGGCTCTATTGAATGTCTGTGCATGTAGTCGTGATTCCCCCTCATTCCTCTCTAATCCACCACCAGACACTTAGGTGGTCATTACAAGCCTGGCGGACGGTGTTAAAGCGGCAGTAAGACCGCCAACAGGCCGGCGGTAAAAATTCTGGAATTACGATCGTGGCGGAAACTGCCAACAAAGACAGCCACTTTAACACTCCGACCGCCACGGCGGTACAAACAAACACCGCGGCAGTAACCGCCAACAGACAGGCGGAGGACAAAGTACCGCCCACAGTATTACAACAGTCCAATCCGCCACCTTTTCCGGGGCGGATTCACCGCGGATAAAAACACGGCGGAAACAGGAATTTCGAATGAAAAACGCTCACCTCTACACACTCCACGAGGAAGGAGGACACCATGGAGCCGGAACTCCATATTCTTCCTGCGATAGTCTTCCTGCTCCTGTACCAGGAGCACAAATGCCGGCGGCGAAGACCACGGGAGTACTGCACCTACGACACAGGGGAGTGGGGAGGCAAAAAACAGGGACACACACATGCAACACCCCCACCCTCCCACACCCACTGCAACACACACACCAATGCATATCTATACATTACAGTTACACCCCCTAACCCCCCCGAAAGAATGCAAAAACAAAAGGAAATGAGTTTAACCATTGTAATATATCAAAATTCAGTAAGCAAAAATATACATGTATACACTATTAACAAAATATCCACCACGATTAATAGTTCAGGTATTGCACCATTTATAGCCCGTGGACCACTGGGCCCAAAATGCATGGGCGAGGCCCACACACGATGCCAGATCAAAACAAAGAGAACACTGCTGGGGCATCAGATAGAAAGACAACAGGCACCTCAGGGGGAAGGGAAGGGGGGGCACCTCAGCCGGATGAGTGCACGACGCCAGAACCACGAGGGGGCTCCATGCCCATTGATGTATCCTGGGGAGTGCAAAGCCACAGTCTCTCAAGTCTCTACAGTAGGTGGGTTGCCCACTGTACCATCCTGGGGAGAGCAAACCACAGTATCTCAAGTCTCCACAGTGGGTGGGTTGCCCACTGTACCATCTTGGGGAGTGCAAAGCCACAGTCTCTCAAGTCTCTACAGTGGGTGGGTTGCCCACTGTACCATCCTGGGGAGTGCAAAGCCACAGTCTCTCAAGTGGATAACAGTCTCCGCTGGTTCTGGAGGGGGACTGGTGCCCAGAGTGCTTCATCCTGTGCAGGACAGAGGGAGTGGATGCATGTCTCCACTGGTTCTGGAGGGGGACTGGTGCCAAGAGTGCTTCATCCTGTGCAGGACAGACGGAGTGGATGCATGTCTCCACTGGTTCTGGAGGGGGACTGGTGCCCAGAGTGCTTCATCCTGTGCAGGACAGAGGGAGTGGATGCGTGTCTCCACTGGTTCTGGAGGGGGACTGGTGCCCAGAGTGCATCACTCACCCCGTGACGGTCCCTGTTGCGTCAGTGCCCCTGCCGCTCATGGGCTTGCGGTGCTTGAGTTGGCAGTCCTTGCCCTGAACAGCGGTGCTTGACTTGGTGGTCCTTGCCCTGTTCAGCTGTGCTTGCCCTGTTCAGCGGTGCTTGACTTGGTGGTCCTTGCCCTGTTCAGCGGTGCTTGACTTAGCGGTCCTTGCCCTGTTCAGCGGTGCTTGCCCTGTTCAGCGGTGCTTGATTTGGCGGTCCTACATTGCCCAGCTGGGCTGGAGCTGGCGGTCCTTCATTGGTCAGCTGGGCTGTGGCTGGTGGGGCCCTCCTGGGCAGCTGGGCTGTGGCTGGCGGGGCCCTCCTGGGCAGCTGGGCTGTGGCTGGCGGGGCCCTCCTGGGCAGCTGGGCTGTGGCTGGAGGGGTCCTCCTGGGCAGCTGGGCTGTGGCTGGTGGGGTCCTCCTGGGCAGCTGGGCTGTGGCTGGCGGGGTCCTCCTGGGCAGCTGGGCTGTGGCTGGCGGTGGCCTCCTGGCCAGCGGGAATGATGGCGGTCTTCTCTGCCGTGCTGCTCCTCCCAGAGTTTCGGGTTTCTTCTGCCCCTTCCCCACCTTGGGAGGAGTCACAGCTGAGTCCACACTCCCCCCGGGACTCCTGTGAGCGGCTTGAGTGGCTGGAGTCTTCCCCCTCTCCCGCTGGGCACTGGCCAACTTCTGGTGCTTCACAGGGGGGGGGCTGGCTGTGCTGTGGCTTCGTGACACACTGGCTGGCCTGCTGGCCGGTGCACTCCACATACCTGTGACAACAGGCACCACTGGTCCCGGAGATTTTGTTGCTGAGGTGCTAATTCGGGACCTATGAGTTGGACGGAGGGGGGGTGGTGGGAAATAGGTTATGGGTGGACAGGAAAAGTTGTTTGGAGACACTGGGACGGGTAGCTGGAGGGGGTTTGGGAGTGGAGGAAGAGGTGGTGGTTGTAGGAGGTGTAAGATTTGTGGCTTTGGGTGCAGGTGCATGCGCTGGAGGCTGTTGTGAGGTGGATGTATGTTGGGTGGGTGTGTGCCTGCGTTTGTGTATCTTGGGAGGGGGCGTCACAGACACACTGGGAGAGGACACAGGGGACGTGTGAATGGTAGTGGGGTGGTGAGTGCACGTGAGCGGGGTGTGGTGGTGGGTGTGCTGGTGCTGGACGTAGTGGCTGTAGTGGTAGTGCATGCAGGTGTGAGTGTAGACGAGACTGGGAGGGAGGAGGGAGACGAGGAGGAGGGGGACACAGTGGAGGCAGTGGATGTTGGTGTGTCTGTATGTGTGTGATTGGTTTGTTGCAACTCCCTTTCTACACCCTGGATGGCATTCAAAATGGGAGGCTGCCCAACAGTGAGGGACCTGAGGAGGTCAATGGCCTCCTCACGGAGGGCAGCAGAGGTGACAGGTGCAGGGGTTGAGGTGCCTGGGGTGAAGGTGATGCCCACCCTCCTAGGTGAGCGGGCACGGGGCGACGGCTGAGGGGCTGCTGGGAGGGCGGTGCTGGTAGGGAGCTCCCATCGGAGGACGAGTCCGTGTTGCTGGCTGCAGCTCCTGCCCCGCCGTGGCGCTCCCCTCACCCTCCGTACCACTGGTGTATTCAGAGTCCGTAGTGTGGCCCTCCATGGCCATGTGGGATGCAGCTCCCTCGTGCTCCGGTGCCATTGCTCCTCTGCCTGATGATGCTAATACACACAAGAACAGGGAGACCACAAAAAGGGTGGGGGGAAACAGAAGAAAGACATGTTGAGTGCATGGCTTACCGCTACCGTTGGCGGACAAGACAGACACAGCAGCCCCCTGCACTACGCCGCGCTCTTGGGCTCTACAGTGCAATTCCTGGGAAATGGCCTACAAGGCTATGGATGACATGTGCACACATAGATGACACAGGTGCATGAATAGCTGTACTTGGCACTCTACACAGGTGGGGTGGGGGGCCACAGGGCCATGCCTTATGAAGGGGCCAAGCCTACGGAACTCGCCCTGGCCTAGGGAAACCCACAGCCCTGCTCCCCCACCCAGACACCTCCAATGCGCGCAAAGTAAGCTGAATGAGAGTGTACTCACCCCCTTGTGTCTGCTGTGATGCCCTCAAGCGCCCATCCAACTCCGAGTAGGCCACCGCCAGGATCTGGAACATCAGGGGGGTCATGGTTCGACAGGCACCCTTCCCACGTTGGGAGGCCATCCCCAGCTGAGCCTCCGCCGTCTTCTTGCTCCAGCGGCGAATGTCCTCCCATCTTTTACGGCAGTGGGTGCTCTGTCTGTGGTGGACCCCCAGGGTCCGGACGTCCTTGGCGATGGCACACCAAATATCCTTCTTCTGGTGGGCGCTGACCTACATGAAATGTACAGGGGTAGAAGATAAGTCATTACCAACTGCTCCGTCAAAGTGAGTGGCCCCATCCCTACCCTTGCCATGTGGCACATGCACCCACCGTCTTTCATGCACTCAGAACTGTGCCCCCTTCCTTCTTACAACCAGCCATCTCCACAAAGGCATAGCCCATACTACATGCTCCCTGTGTACTTACCTGTTGGTCTGGAGGACCGTAGAGTAGCGTGTACTGGGGGAGGACCCCATCAACGAGCTTCTCCAACTCCTCCGATGTGAAGGCAGGGACCCTTTCCCCAGACGCACAAGCCATTGTCTCTTCCAGACCGAGGTCACAGCAGCACTTGCAGTGTAGGTCCTCTCCTGTCGAAGATCAGGTATCGAGTGATTCAACAGATAGAAAATGGCAGTCACGTCCGCGGCGGTCACGTCCGCGGCAGTGCGTACCATCACCGCCGGCGTACGTCGTCATTGGCTCCTGGAACCCATAGGGTCCAATGTTAACCAATGCAGCATTGCGCCACGGTCTTCGACCGCCTACCGCGACGGTGTACAATGCCAGCGCAGTTACCTCACATTCCATTGTCCCACTTTACAGGTCAGGCAGCCGCCATTTCAGGGGCCCACATGGCCTAATTACCAACTGCGTCACACATACCTAGGCCTACTCTCAACACACATACAGGCCAGATTTTGTTCTGTGTAGACTGTGGGTACATACTGCTGAGTTGTTTGATTCTGTGCTCGCTGCTGTCCTTCATAGGCACCGTCCGCTGGGACATGTGAGGAGATGGCGGAATCCTCCGGTGTACCGACCGCTGGTGGACCTGTCGACAATGGAGGAGTGACATTTGTTAATCACCTACAGGTTTGACCGTGCCACAATCCAGGAACTGTGACCCTAGTTGGAGCCAGACCTGATGTCAGCAATCCGCCATCCCACAGGAATCCCCCCTCAAGTGCAGGTGCTGTCAGTGCTCCATTTCCTTGCAAGTGGGTCATTTCAAACAACTGTGGCCATGGCATCAGGGATGTCCCAGCCTATGTTTTCCAACATATTGTCCAGAGTGTTGTCTGCCCTGCTGAAACACATGCGGAGCTACATCGTTTTCCCTCCGGTGGAGGACTTGCCTACAGTGAAAGGTGACTTCTATGCCCTTGGACATATCCCCAACATCATAGGTGCCATTGATGGGACCCATGTGGCTTTGGCCCCCCCCCACAGGAGTGAACAGGTGTACAGGAACCGGAAGAGTTATCATTCCATGAATGTACAGATGGTATGTTTGGCCGACCAGTACATCTCCCATGTGAATGCCATGTTCCCTGGCTCTGTGCATGATGCCTACATCATGCGGAATAGCAGCATCCCTTATGTGATGGGTCAACTCCAGAGGCACTGTGTGTGGCTATTAGGCGACTCTGGTTACCCCAACCTGTCATGGCTACTGACCCCAGTGAGGAATCCCAGGACAAGGGCAGAGGAACGCTACAATGAGGCCCATGGGCGGACTAAGAGGGTGATCGAACGCACCTTCGGCCTCCTGCCTGCACGATCCACCCAGGTGCCTTTTTCCAAACGGTAAGTGCTGCACATGGCAGACACCACAAGCGACTTTGTGTCCCGGGGGCAATTAGGACTGTAAACCTGCACAAAGGCAATCCTCCCTGTGGACCTCCCCCTTCACACACGTGGCATACCAGGTTGGAGAACCGAAGGCATTAGAGGCATTCTTATGGATGCTTCGGGCAGAGCGAGCTGAGTGTCCAAAGGTAGGGAGCTGCATGAGTGATCTTTGGCCATCACAGAGGTGGTCCAATTAATAACAATGGTGAAGGGCCCGCACTGCGATAAGTGCACATCAGTGCATGGATGGTCAGGCAAACTTCAACGACTGCATTCCTGTCCTCAGGAGTGGAGCTGCATGTGCTTCAGAAACCACAGACATAGATGGCCAGAAGCAGATTAGCCTGAAAAGGGGCCTGCTCCAGCAGTACCCTTGGGATGTCTCATAGCAAGTAAATTGGGGAGCTGGCGAGCGACCACCAAAGGGTCAGCAGCGGGTGTCACAGCACTTGCAGCCCAGGCATGGCCTGAAGGGTGCACCAAGAAACTGGTAGCAAGGGGTGGAAGTCTAGTAGCTACCAAATGCTGGGTACTTGACCAGGAAGGCCATTGTAGAGGAGGCTGTGAATGACCACTGGCTGCAAGCAGATTGAGAAACCATTCTGATGAGTATCACAAAAGTTCAGAGACGTGCAGTGCATACATGGAACGTATTTATGACCACTAGTTGCGAAGTTGATGTGCCAAGTAATGTGACATTGATGTGATGTAATAAAACTGTGGCTGTTAATACTCCAACATAGTCTTCCCTCATGTTTGTTGGGAAAAGGGATAAGTAAATGGTCATGAATGTAAGGGGGGAGAATGGCGGGACAGAGCTGGGAGTCTCTCGCACATATGGGAGGGGTTTGTTCATATCATGTTATTTCTATAATAGTATTGCCCAGTATTGTGAATATCACCCCGACAACCGGTGTGATGGCTGAGTTGGCTCCTTCTGTATCAGGAGATATGTTGAATAGTGTAAGATTATGAGGTTCCACAAAGTGCATGAGGGTTTTTGTTTCTTTAGGTTTACTTTATTTATTTATTTTTAAGAGCTATTTAGCACTTATGGATACATGCTGGAAAGCCTGGAATGACTGTGAAGGTTCCGCAATCATGGAAACATATGCCTTTCTATTGCAGTGATAATAGTTTCCACACTCAGGTATGGTAACCTTCTTCTGTACAGGTTGACACCAAACACTTTCTTTTTCCTAGTTTCTTTACACAAGAGCATTGTTGATGTACAGAAAGGGAAGCAAGGGGCTACAAGCATCGATGCATCCCTGGAAACAGGCATCATTGTTGTGTGAGGCAGGCAGTGCTCTGTGGAGCAGTGTTATAATTGAAGAATTGAAGTGAAAGAGTCTTAAGGCAATGTTGCAATTGTTATAGAGTGGTGATCCAATATTTTGCTATTCGTATTGTTGTAAGACTCCCGTTGTAGTAACAAGTCTGCTGGATTTTGTGTGGCAGCACCACTGACTATGGGAGGCTGAGTCTGATCCCACACAGTGTGACATCTGTTGGCCTAACCCTTCTGGCTAGCTAGCAGCACCTTACCAGCACCAAAGGTAGAAGTGATTTGTGGCAGTCTATCACATGACACTCAGACTCCTCAGGGAAGTCGTGGAAGAACAGATCATACCACTTTCTCTCCGTTATATAAGTATCGTATATGCAAAGACAAACAGAAGCAGAATTTGGTTCATCAGGTTTTATTGAAGCAACTGTGTTCTACGTAAAAAGGCATGAATTTTGATTAAGAGAATAATGAAACACAGCACTATTACAGCGATGACCAGGAAAGTGAAACACAGAAAGAGTTCCACCATATTGTCACAAAAGTGCACCTAATATCCCTATCTACACTACTACGTTTCTACATGAGAACAAATAGCATTGGTAGCCCTGATCTACCCATCTAGTCCTGGGAAGGAAGCCCAATTCCCATGCCTGTGTTAGAGGTAAAGAAGAGGTCTGTTAGTCTGCTGGGAGTCCTCCCACATAGATGAAGAGGAAGCATGAGGTTTCAGCAGAAACTGTGACAATGTGCAGCATGAAATGGCAGGCTGGCAGGAATGTCACCTCTGACTTATTTTGGGCAGCATGTTGCTTTAAAATAAAACATGTTGTTCTGAGAACTACCCTGATGTGATAATGTGTCTTTTCTGTGTAAGGTAGACATTGCACTGTCTGGACTGGAGAAACCCGGTGAACTATTGTGTGTAGCCTTGAGGTGAGCACATGATGAAATGTCATGCAGAGAAATAAATAACAAAGTTCTGCATAGACAAGAAGCAGATAAAAAAAAACATAACCACTAAAACTGAAGCCTTGCTAAATTAAGAAAAGGAATAAAATGACAAGTGACTATGTGAGAGGATGCATGCCTCAGACCAAAGCTCAAATAAATGTGCCTACATAAACGCTAAAATAACCTCCGGACAGTATTTGCTGCTGGCCCCATGTCTTTATTTTTGCTGTATTTTGATGTTAGGACCCATGAGGCTTGTTGTGTGTCTCAACACCTTAGCCAAACACTGCGTAGATTGTGCTCTGGCAGTGTAGAGTGTGGTAAGATTGTGTGACCACCAATGTCTTCCAAGGTAGAGAGAACTCAGTGGGTGTGGTCAGCCTATCCATTAGTTGAAGCCTTCATCTTGGGTGGTATGTGACCAAAGACAGCAGTGTGAGCAGTGAGCTCTGGCTAGCAACTGCAGATAGTGTCATTTGGTCAAGAAACATAAGCCATGGTCCCCAACAAGTTTCTAATTACAGTAGAGTGGCAGCTGGTTCTTCCTTTACGATAGGTTCATCTTACAACATTGTCCTGCCAGTGAGTGATAGTGTGTGTCTGAGATAAGAATATTTTGGTTAAGTCTGACAGGTTGGCAAAGCAAAGAGCCAGTGAGTCAGCATGTGCTGCCCACCCGCTTAGTGAGAAGCTAGCCCTGGTAGGTGAGAGCACTTGCTTCTTCAAATGTTCTCATTGACAATGACTTGTTAAAAGCACCTACTAGCTTTTAACATAAAGAAAATATGGATTGAAACAGAAACCTCTAACGGGGGTAAGCAGCTAAGAATGAGTATTTATTTAGGCTATAACTATTCTAAATATATCACTCGGTGTTATCACGTTGAGTATGACATCTTTAAAATATAATTTGTTGGTTATCTTAGAGGTATGAGGTGCGTGCTCTGGCACTGCACTGTTTTCTTGGATTTAGACCTTATTAACATGACTTCCATCCTTGAGATACAGTATTTACTTTGGAAAGGTTTACACAACCCAGAAACTCCTGGCTAAGATTTTCATTGGTGGAAATACATTTTAGGTAACAAATTAAACGTCTATATCTTTATACAGATTTATTGGCTAAATGTAGAGTACCTTAACCAAGAATACTACTGTTCTTGAAATGCTTTTGCTTCAGCATTTTCCATACCTGTAGCAACTAAACTTAAGTATATTCTGCATTGCTGCTTTCTGATATTATGGTGAATTCTGATTTACTGCTTTTCTGTGCTTATTTTGCCTACCTCCATGAGCATGCAATGTCTTTCTGCTCACTAGTATGTCATTCCTGATTTTACTTGAGGCACCAGGATTGTGTATGTTTCAGTGGATATTATATTTGGGTCAAAGTGTTTTATTGTACCAAATCACACTATGAGGTTCTAATTGGGGTAGTACCCGTTCTTCTTTATTATTGCACGAAGGAGATGTAGGTGACCAGTTGTGATAACTTTACATTATTTTAAACATACGTGGGCCTATTCACAAAGTAAATGTGCATGCAAGTAAATTTACATACACATTTACAGATGTAACTTTTGTCATAGACTATGTAGTAACTGTTCTACTTTTAGCTGCTCACCATTACCTAATGTAAATTTACTACAAGGTGTAAACAGGGGTGGATCCAAATTTATAAATGTAAAGTTACTGCAGACTTAAAGGACCCAGGAGTAAGTCTAGCACCACACATGTTCAACCACTGCTACCACAACACCCTCCCATAGAAAATAAATGTAGGCAGGGCATTGAAATGGGACCCCATAGCAAACAATGTTCAAATAAATTATTTTATTTTGACTTTTTAAATATATATACTTTTATTTAATGTGAGAGAATGTTGCAGTACCAGAGGTTGGCCATGGGTGGTGCTGGACTTTACTCCATGTCTGAGATGGAGTACACTTACAACTGTTTTGCCTCCTTTTGGCTGGGTTTTCTTTAGAAGTGTGACTATCAAAGGGTTTACTCATTTGTGGGTGGGTGTCTGCCTTTCCCTAAACCCCACCTTACCCCTCCCTAAACCCCTTGTTACTCTTCCCTACACCTACCCTGTTTAGTAGTAAGTATTCCCTCTTTCCCAGTCACTTCCCAGGCCCCTGCCACATTTACCACTAACGAGTAAATTTACATATGCAGGATCTCTCATAGAAAAGACAGAACAGGTGGAGAGAAAGATTTACACTTGTAGGTTTGTGAATTGCATTTTGTTGTCAGTACTACTGCATCACTACTTTATGTACTACAAAATGCAGTTTGTGTATCGAGTCTGTAGAGCTGTGAACTACATTTTATAGTAAGTAGTAAGTAAGTATTACAAAGTATTACTGTATCAGTACTTTACATACTACAATGTAGTTTGTGAATCAGGTCAACAGTGTTGGTGGTGACTACAACTTCTCATAAAATATATATTTATGGGTAACCTAGAAATACATTGACAGCATTCACAAAGATCGTTGAAGGCTTGACATGGATTTATCTGTCAGAAGTTTGCATAGGGATTGCTGTAACTGAAGAAATGGAATGAAAAAAATAAAGGGGCCTATTCACAAAGATAAACATACATGTGAGTAAATCTACACATGTATGTTTACTCTTACACTTTTGCGTATTTTTATCACTTTGGGCTATGCACCATTTCCAAATATAGCACTACTTAAAGGTGTAGACTTACCTTTCTCCACCTCCTGAAACAAGGGGTGAAACATGGAACATTGGTAATTTCCAACTGTATTTTAAATGTTCTACACTTGGCGCAGACCTACATCACTGGGAGGACACCTCTGCATGGAAGGGAATAGGGGAATTACATAAATCTCAACCTAATTACACACACCTGGCACCCATTCCCTTCCAACAATATAAATACTGCCCACAACATAGGATCTGATTTTCCCATCCAACCAGCCAGACAAAATCATGCAACTCTCCCACTTCAAGAGAATAAGAAATTTCATTGAGGAGGAGACAACACTTGTATTAAAATTTGTGGTGAAATACTACAAACAAAACAAAAAAAATGAGGGTATACCTCTGCCTAAATAAATGTGTACCTCATGCATATGCGCCATCTTTATGCACAAAGAAAAAGGAGACTCTTTTCTTTTTCTGTATAGCCCTCAGCCACTTTAGTAGTGGCATGCTTCATCATCAGGTGAAGGTCTCATTTGTTTTGTTTTGTAGTCATGTTCCGGGAGAATGTACCTTCTGTCTTCCTTTATCTAAAAAAGGTCTCCTTTCCCCCCTGGTAGGCAGGTTCCCGTCACAGGGCCTCCCAAACCGTTGTTTGAATAAATACTACAAACTACATGGGCTGCCTCCATTCACTCTCCATGCAACCAAGAAGGCAGCGTTATGGCAGGTTCTATCAACCTATTGGGGGAGAAGGCCCGCATTATAGGGGGATATTAGAAAGAAGTGGCAAGACAAGAGGAAGTGAGTGAAGAGGTTCTTCAGCATTCAGCTGGCTTAAGTTCTGCCTTGAGTGCCAACGAGATCCTATATCCTTCTCACCTCCTTGAGTCTGGCCTCTCCACAGAGCAACACCATTTGTTACATGCGCTGCCTTTTTATGACAATCCCTAATGTGGAACCAGATACGATTATAACCCTTCTCTCTCGCTCTTACTCTCTCTCTCTTTCTTTCATTCTTATCTTCTATCGCTCTTTCTCTCATTAACCCTAAATTCGCTCACTCTTTTCTGTCCTTCGCTCATACCTGCATTGTTAGGCACACTCAAATACAAACCATATTAAGCAAAGCACCTTTTAGGAACAAAAACATATTCAAACACAAGCCATAATAATTTCTACATGTTGTATTCTTATATTCTTTCCTCTTTTCATGCAGCCACGCTTTTGAGTACATTGGCTGTAACAGCTTGGTTACAACAGCTGGGGCAGCAGTCATTTATGGTAAAACTGGAAAACACATAAGGCTTTGAACTCACCTACATATACATGTATGTTATGACTAACTCATTATAGGGGTTTACTTTCACTTATTCGGTTAAACATAGCACTATATTCTACAATATGTTTTGGAACGGCGTATAAAGATGGTCAAATGTAACCGTGAAATTTACACTGTTATACTATTGTATAATTTTATTTGTATTTCAATCTTTCCAGTCCCTGTGTTGTAGTCCCACTCACCACCTGACACTACTGCAACCTCTGCTCCTAGTAGTGCGGTTAAACCTGGACTGGCACCACACAGCAGATTGACGGTACACATTGGAATGTTAAAAGTGTGCTCTTTTATATTTGGATCCAACCTCTTCCTTTATTACTGTCAGGGTAGTTGTATGTCTTTTGTCACACATCACTATACTCAATATGAAATACAATTTATTCTTCTATTATATATTGTTGTATACATTTTCCCTTTGACTTGCCAATGTAGGAATGGCACTCTATCAGACCTTCTCTAAACTTGCAGGAGAGCAATGTATGCAAATCTCAAAATACGTCTGAGAACATCTGATCTTGACTTTTGTATCTCATCATTAGTCATTTTAATATTCATGTATCTAATTTTTATAGTATATCTGATGTTACAAGTTTTTTATTGTGTTTGGATGTTTCCCCTATATATCATTAATGTGTGAGGATTTGTAGTCAGGATGACGTTTATAGATTGATAATATTCACTGAACATACATTTTATTTCTGTAGCTGCAGGTTCCAAAGCTGTTTTGGAAACACAGCTAAAATGACATAGGTTCAGCAGCTGACTTCATAGAGGATTTCGAGAAATCTCATCTCTGTGGATGGCGTTAGTGAGTTCCCACATTAGAGGTATAGTCATTTATGGTTTTATGTTCATATGGTACCTGTTTTATTTTGTATTTGCAGACTAACATTTATTTAAGTACTGTGTTAAGAATGTGACTCAAAACTGAACCTGATGTACTTCAAGTGCTGATGTCTTCTAGGTACTGGGAACATTGCAATGATGCTGAGCCATCAACAAATGGATAACTGTGAACAATCCGAGGAAATAACCCAATCCTCCTCCACGCAATGATGGCAGAGGCCAGCACTACTCAACAAGAAGAGAAACAGGAGCTAATTGAGGAGGAGAAGGACATGGACAAAGAGACGAACATCTTCAAAAAGTCTACTTCAGGGATAGGCAGCAGTGTGCCTCCTAATTAACTTCTGGGGATTGCCAGTTTCCAGCTATTAGCTAAGCAGCCATGGATGCTTGCTCCACACATACATCACTCATCTGTAAATAGCTCTCAACTAACAGGTACCTCTGTACAATCCCATTACAATCCTCCCATGAATATGCATCTCCAGTCTTCTCTCAATCATCTTATGCAGAGAACAACTCTTTTGTGGAGGAGCTATCCCTCATTCGTCAAGCTCCCCTGACAGCCTACCTGTTTCCAGCCCTCTCTATGATGGCCAACATGCTGCCATGTCAGACTGAGATGCATGTAGTGGGGTGGGGTGCTACTCATTAGGAGGATCAGCTTTGCCAACAACAGTCTAATGTAAGGAAGGAAACTCATGTAATGGGGACTTCTTTCCAAGGCATAGATGACTCTCAAAAGAATCTTTCAGATGGCTGACAGGTAGAACCGCGTCTTGAATAATGTTGCAAAATGCTGCCAACATATGGCAAAGATGCACCAAGAATACCTTGGAACTTTTAGGGGACAGAGTGTAAAACAACATGCCTTGGCCATAAAGGTGATAGGGGCAATAAGCAAAGAAATGCAAATGTTATTCTTCATGGCCAATGTACAAAGAAGATTTTACA
Organism: Pleurodeles waltl; assembly: GCF_031143425.1. NCBI lineage: Eukaryota > Metazoa > Chordata > Amphibia > Caudata > Salamandridae > Pleurodeles > Pleurodeles waltl. Next base: position 730,799,010 of record NC_090443.1, read on the forward strand.
GAACCACCTGCACCACCTCCATCTGCAATACTTTCACCTCCACAACCTCCAACACCACCAATTCAAAAAATTATTAATTCTGTTTGGTTTATCTTCAAGGTATGATGCACTTCAACATGTCATTCTGATATTGAAAGTATTTCCTTACTAACTAAACATTTCTTTTGCCTTTTGCATTATTCATCACATTTTGTAAGCAGAGAGCAAGATCTTAAAGATTAAGGGCCAGATGTAGGTAGCCGTTTGCATGGTGCAAACTGCGAAAATCGTAGTTTGCGCCATGCAAACAGCCTAACGCGATGCTCATTCACAAATTGCGAGTCGGTACCGACTCGCAATTTGTGAATGCGAGTCGCAAATAGGAAGGGGTGTTCCCTTCCTATTTGCGACTCGCATCGCAATTCAGAATTGCTTTGTGACCGCGAATGCGGTCGCAAAGCAACTCGCAGTTACTACCAGTGTCACACAGGTGGTAACTCATTCCCAAAAGGGAAGGGGTCCCCATGGGACCCCTTCCCCTTTGTGAATGTGGGCATAAAGGTTTTTTCAGAGCAGGCAGTGGTCCTATGGACCACTGCCTACTCTGAAAAAACGAAACCAAATGGTTTCGTCATTTTTTTAATTTTGCAACTCGTTTTCCTTTAAGGAAAACGGGCTGCAAAATGAAAAAAAAAACTGTTTTATTTAAAAAGCAGTCACAGACATGGAGATCTGCTGACTTCAGCAGGCCACCATCCCTGTGAGTGCAGGGACTCGCTATGGGGTCGCAAAATGCGACCCACCTCATTAATATTGATGAGGTGGGTCTTTGCGACCCCATAGCGAGTCGCAGACGGTGTCTGAGACAGCGTTCTGCATCCGATATTGCGACTCGGAAATTGCGAGTCGGACAGACTCGCAATTTCCGAGTCGCAATATCGGACTTTGCTACATGTGGCCCTAAGTTACAAGTACATTTTCATGAAGAGTTTTGCCTTTAAATAATATTTTTTAGGAAACCAAAAACTGCCCTTCCAAGGGCCAAAACTAATTAGATAGATGTTAAATGGCTAGCCTTGGTAAGACCAGACATCCTACTTGAGGAATAAAACATAAGAGTAGCGGGAAAAACAGGTATCATAGACAAACTTGAGTTGGGCCAACAGCAGGTAGGGCAGGGGGCGAAGGCAACCATGATGTAAGACCTACAATCACAGTGGTAATGAAGCCGCATGAAGTTTAGAGATGTTCAGTTACCATCTCTTGGAATTCCTGACCTATCCAACTACAGCACAGATATTCCAAGAGAATGCTCTCTGAATCCATACAATTGGCCTCAGGGCTTCATTGAGAGCAGCCAAGGACACATATGCTGGAACAAGAGAGTAGGCTGCACAAGAGGGCTGTTGTGTGTTGGGGAACAGAAATGTCTTTTGATGTTCTTTTCATCGGGCACTGGGAGGAGGACGTGATGACACCGCAGGGGGTACAGCTGTAGGCCCTGATGGAAAAGGGGCTCTTGCCTTCATGAAGGATTAGGTGCAAGTTCAGATGGAGGTGGAGTCTGCTCTTTAGACATTGCAGATTGTTGTTTTTCCCGGCAAGGAGGAGGCCCAAGACCTGCCTCCTCCTAGTTGATGGTGATCATGTTCCATGCCCCATCCCAGTTGCCTCTTCAATCTCCACCCAATTGTTTTGTCACGGATCTTGTCTATCTCCACTGAGCACAATGCACCTAGTGGTGGTGGGTTTCTCCTCCTCCTCACTGGTGGTGTTAAGTGGTTGTGCCCGCCTTTGAGTTGTGGCTCTTCTTTCTTCCTCCTGGTGGAGCTGGAATGCACCTTGGGCAGCCCAGTCCATTGAAAATGAATGTGTAAAAAGAGAGACGTTTTGAATTGTTATTTTCAATCATAATATCAATATAACTTTATATGAAAGGAAAAATTTACCTCTTAATATCTATGGGGAGTCTTTAACAAGTCTGTTGCTGACCTATACGTTGATGCTCATATATGTGCTATTTTAAATAGTTATTAATCATTTAAAAAAAAAAATAAAGACATGGGTTTTGGAATGAGCATTCAAAGGAAGAGAAAAGGTTATGATAAGAGATTGTTGTTTCAACTAATCCTGTGTTAGAAATTGAGAAGGATAGATATATGTATCTCCCACACATTGGTTAGCTGAAATGAGAGTGCATTTGTACAAGGCAACACAGCATTGTAGAGGATTATGTCATCTTTTTGATTTTGTGACCAAATATTTCACACATTATTAATTATTTGTGTGAATAAGGAAAATATTAGTAAAAAGGATAGGTGGTTAGGAAATAATGTAAAGACACACAATACTAGCATCACATAATCTGATGTTGCTAATAAGGAAATTTTACAGATCAGGAATATGGAAGTTGGGTTTTAACGACTATGGCCCTCATGACGACTGAAGCACCGCCAACAGGCTGGCGGTGCTTCCCTGCCCATTCTGACCGCAGCGGTAAAGCTGCGGTCAGAAAACCTGGTCCGGCGGTTTCCCGCCGGATTTCCCCCGGCTGGGTGAATCCGCCATGGCGGCGCTGCAAGCAGCGCCGCCATGGGGGATTCTGACCCCCTTCCCGCCAGCCTGTTTCTGGCGGTTTTTACCGCCAGGAACAGGATGGTGGGAACAGGTGTCTAGGGGCCCCCTAACAGGGCCCCAGCCTGCTTTTCACTGTCTGCTATGCAGACAGAGAAAAGCGTGACGGGTGGAACTGCACCCGTCGCACACCTGCAACACCGCCGGCTCCATTCGGAGCCGGCTTCAGTGTTGCAGACCTCTTTCCCGCTGGGCCGGCGGGCGCTACCTTTGGTAGCGCCCGCCGGCCCAGCGGGAAAGTTGGAATAGCACCAGCTGTCTTTTGACCCCGGTGCGGCTAAATGGCGGTTCACCGCCGCCCGCCGGGGTCAGAATGACCCCCTATGTTGTCATAAAAAAGAGAATTCTGTAGGCATTTCTATTATGTGAAGATCACATTAGTCAATCCAAACAATACTATTAGTAGCCATGCAAGTTAATATTAAAAACTTCAACACACCAAGAAAAGATGTTAAATATGTCATGGAAGGTTAGAACAAATCTCAAAGTGAACACATGACGGGACACAACTCTCAAAAGGAATGTGCACTTAACTGAATATTACAAAAAACACGTATTTTCTACCTGATATTCAAACTCTTCTAGCTCACCATTGAGGGTCAGTCATGGAGCTCTCAGGTCCATCCTGTACAGTGGTTCTAGACAGGGGTGGTGAGAATGTGGCTGGAAGGACAAGTGCATTATGTCTTGGGCCCTGATTTGGAGCCAGCAATGAAGCTCCTCCCAGTGCTTTGGGCAGAACTTCCCCATCAGGTGTGGACACCCACTGCACTGCATTGCATAGTGATGTCCTGCCAGATTTGGGCTCGGGCTGCATTACTTAGCTGGGTCTCTGGACCCCTATAAAGCTGAGGGTACTCTTTGATGACCTCTTCACTGATGATGTCCAATTCAGTGTTCGTGAACAGGAGCATCTTCTTATCAAGTCCCACAGCTAAGTGGAAAGAGCAGCACCAATTATCCAACTTCCTCATCCTGTATGTCAGGAATACCAATTATCCAACTTCCTGTTACTGTATGTTATTTCCTGTTTGTTGTGGTAGGCGAAGGTTTTTGACCCCAGTGTGGAGTCTGCACCCTGCATGCAGGATAGAGACTCTGCACTCAGGGCAGAAACTCTACATGCAGCATGGAAACCTCTGCATGTAGCAAAAGTACAAACAACTTGACATACCTAAAAAAAAAAAAATTGTTTACCTAGTACATGTGTTTTCAGTAAAGAGTTTTGTATGTTTGCCCTAAAACATGAAGAGGGTGAAATTTTGTGTTGTTAATGAAAAAGTGTTAGAATGTTTGAGAAAATGAAGAGTCAAGGCTGTAGGTTACGTAAGCTCCTCCTCCAAGTCAGCAACAATATCAAGGATCACATCAGGCGAGAAGCGATATCTGGCAATGATACCTTCCCTCAACATTCCAAAAATGTTGATCCTTTCCCTGTAAACACTCCCTCATCTACTCCTCAAATACTTTTTCATCAAAACTCTATATCTGGGCCTTTGTCTGGTTTCTTACTGTTCACCTGGGATCACAGGGTGTACATTGAAAATGACTTTTGATTCTATCAAAGATAATGCAAAACCCAATGTATAGAAAGTATTGAAAAGTTTGAAGAATAAACGGATAATAGTCACAGACGTGGAAACTAGTAAATAAGGAAACGTGTTGTGTTTTCTGTTTTTATGTTACTAGGATATTCACTACTTCAACATCTGTTTTCTATTGCCTTGTCTAAGCCACTACAAGTCCGCAGTCTTAACGTATTGGTCATCTTCTAGGCGATAATCCCCTTAAGCAATCAGTCAGCAAGTTTAAAACGATTCAAATGTATTCCAAGAGGAAGATGGATTTTGAACGACTTCGAAAGACAGAACCTTGGCCCTAAAACATACCCTAGAAGAAATATGATGTCATCAGACTCTGTAAAACGTTTTTTCCCTCATTTACTAATGGTTGCATGGGCAAGCGCGCAACACAACGCTACTTAATGCTACGCAAACAAGCCTGTAAAGTAGAAAGAAAATTGATGCTATCAATTGGTCACATTGTGCAAGCATCTGCGCAACTTTAATAACAGAAGGTTATAGTTACAAAATTAGATTCTGCAGTGCAAGACTATTTTAGTTGTGGAATCTGTTTGATTAGGGGGCATTGGAATGGAGCTGAGATTGCTTTAGGAGTAGGCTTGCATCCGGAATAACTACCAGGCCGCAGACATTTTGAGAGCGAGAAAACAGCAGTTGGCTGTCGAAGGGACCCATCAGTGTGATGCATAATGTGTTCCCCAGACTTTAAAATGTTTCCCCGGACATGGAGACATTTATTGCTAGAACTATTTTGTTCAAGCATTTCTCCCTGACTGCAGAAACTGGGGCTGTAACCTTTTCATTTCAGTGCACTAACTGGGACTGATAATAGCATAGGTGAACATTAAAGAAATACAAATAATGATGATGCACCACAATAAACTGTATTCAAAAGTCAAATTCTTTAGGTTGAATCCATTAGAATCTTCTCTTTATTCTTTTTTTTTAAATTCTTTAGAACAGCCAACGCGTTTCGTCCTTTAAAAGAGGACTTCTTCAGGGCTATTCAGTCCTTTCCATTTCTGTTCGCCATATTGAGTTTTCTCATTATGTCCTGGCGATGACTGGAGCGAGGTTCGCTGTTACCTTGTTGGTTGCTAATGAAGGTGCTGAAAGTGGAGGATCTTGACATTATTGCTAGATGGACTATATTGATTGAATATGATGAACTGAAAAGGAAGATTTTTATTTGGAGATATGCGCATGTTCATTCCGCCGTACATTTTGGTTGTGTACATATTTGGATATATCTCTACTTCCCGAGCCTATATTCCAGCCGTAGCATCAGCATCTTGGTAATCAAATACAGATGGCTCTTAATTATTTCAATCATAAACTTATTGCATCTGCTTTTTATTATTTTCTTTTTTTATATTTTAAAAGCCTCCTGAGAACCCCAATTTATATTTGGAAAATATTAACTCATTGATGGTGACCCCCTAGTCACCATCTCATGTGCTTGGAGCGGAGTTTGTGTTCTAGAGAAGGTTCTACTTACATTTTTACTTCATGTTTTCCTACACAGTGCTTTTGAAAACTTTCGTTTTCCTGCATCAGCCAGCTGAAACACATAAATAAGCCCCCATCCTCCATCAGGTGTCCCATTCGTCTCTTGACAATGACAGCTTATTTCTTTGATTTCTCGTCCCAAGGGGTAAGTGTGAAGATAGGCAAGATTGGACCCTTTCAGAAATGTTTCCAAACTAGTTATTTTGTACCAGTGATTCTTTAACTATTGATACCTGATAGGATCATGTCTAATGGCCTACTAGCAGTCTCATTTCTCCGATTCTATTTCCTAGCCGCGTCCATAGATTATGAGATGTGTCCACACTAAGGATACAGACACTTTGCATTCTAGCTCAAAGAAAAAAGCATTAAAAGTCCACCTCCACAGGTTTGCCCATAATAGACCACATATGAGCAGCTACCAAAGCATCCCAACAAACCATAATTGAAGCTGGTCACACAGCAGGGACAGTGGAAGGATTGCAAGGACTGGCTTGTGAAGAATTGGATGAAGGAGCATTCCCCCACATTTCCTTAACATCATGAACATCTACCAAAGAAGGCATGACTGGCATTGATGGTCCACAAAGGTTTTTGGCTAGAAACAACTAATTAATGGCATAAATGACGAAATACTGAACCTAGAAGACCAACAAAGCCCATACACAAGTGCCAAAGCAAGCCGAGAGGCTCTAGAAGTCCAGAAGGCACAAGTCACAACCAGTGCCTCCAGAGGAGTAATAACAAACCTTCACAAAGCAACAGGAGAGCCAAGGATACAGAGGCAGCCACCAGCCAAAGAATCCACAGCCAGTGGCGTGAAGAATGAAAGATAGAATGGATGAAATGGGAGCAGAAAGAAAATCCCCTACAAAATAGCATCATGTATGAAGATTGGTTGGAGAAAGGGCAATACAGGAATGCTGGTCAAGAAAGCCTAGATCCAAGACAGGAGGTAAAGGCCCTCAAAACAAACCCAGCCAGGCCAGGATCTAGAATCCCAAGGAAGGAGATCAGCCCAAAAGGTGATATACATATATATACACACCATGACCACTGTGCACCTCCCTCGGCCACAACACAGACAAGGGCTATCAAGTGCAGGACCCCTAGACAATAGCCCCTAAAGGACAGAGAAATGTTGGAGAACCTAAAGCAAGGAACCCTATAGCCCTAGCTGTAAGAGGGTTCATACCCTGCCCAGTGGCCAACAGTGAGCACAGGTCCACGTTAATGGACAGATCCCACATCAAAGAAGAGGAGGGGAAAGGGAGCCCAAATCTAAAAAAGAAAACATGTGACAGTAGGAACAACATACCCATCGGCCCAAAAGGCTCCAAAGAAAGGGTGCACCTACGAGAAGAAGCACACTAACGGCAATCCATGCCAAAGCTCTAAGCCATACAAACAGCCAACGAATGGCATGACAAAACTTTCGCGGGTGGGGCAACTCTTGAAGGCACGGTGAGGGAAATTCCCCACTAGTTTGCCTAGGTTGCTTTTGCATAATTACAAGGAATTCTGCAAAAAATACATTACAATATGCGAAAAGCAAAACTGGAATTTGCTATTTTGGATGTTAGAAGGCATTTCGGGCTAAAAAAGTGAAAAAACACAAGCAGCACAAACAACAGCCATTCTTTTCTGGTCATTAGCTTTGTTCCCATGCTCTCACATGGATTAATGAGGCAATTTTATAAATTTTACGTAAAATGCATAACATGGAATTCACTAAATTACGTGAGACTATGCTAATGCAACACATCTTTCACCTGGGCCTAATTTAAATTACCAGGCTATAGTACAATCTCACTAACTCAGTTTTTCCTAATCTTCTTAAAACCTGCGACTTGCTTAAAGTGCTCTGCATAGGGAAACATCCTTTTTTACGACTTTTTTATTACGAAAGTCGTGGTTAACGAAAGCGTAACAATGCTTTTTTTAACCACGACTTCGTATTTTTGTGCCTTAACTACGTATGTTCTGAACAACGAACGTGCATGGTTAAGGTACAAAGAATGGAGTTGGCGAAGGTAAGTGGTGGGTTTAGGTTTTGGGGTGGGGGTGGGGGGTCAGGGGGTTTTAGGTTTTGGGGTGGGGTTGGGGGGGTGGGGCGTTTTTGGTTTTGGGGAGGGGGTGGGGGTTAGGGGGTTTTAGGTTTTGGGGTGGGGTTGGGGGGGTGGGGCGTTTTTGGTTTTGGGGAGGGGGTGGGTGGTCAGGGGGTTTTAGGTTTTGGGGTGGGGTTGGGGGGGTGGGGCGTTTTTGGTTTTGGGGAGGGGGTGGGTGGTCAGGGGGTTTTAGGTTTTGGGGTGGGGTTGGGGGGGTGGGGCGTTTTTGGTTTTGGGGAGTGGGTGGGGGGTCAGGGGGTTTTAGGTTTTGGGGTGGGGTTGGGGGGGTGGTGCGTTTTTGGTTTTGGGGAGTGGGTGGGGGGTCAGGAGGTTTTAGGTTTTGGGGTGGGGTTGGGGGGGTGGGGCGTTTTTGGTTTTGGGGAGTGGGGAGTGGGTGGGGGGTCAGGGGGTTTTAGGTTTTAGGGTGGGGTTGGGCGTTTTTGGTTTTGGGGAGTGGGTGGGTGGTCAGGGGGTTTTAGGGTGGGGTTGGGGGGTGGGGCGTTTTTGGTTTTGGGGAGTGGGTGGGGGGTCAGCGGGTTTTAGGTTTTGGGGTGGGGTTGGGGGGGTGGGGTGAGGGATGTAGGGTGAATGGTGCCTATTGCTAATGATTTTATCAGGAATGCCTTTACAACGAAATATCGTTGTTAAGGCATTCGTGGCAAAATCATTAGTAGTAAGGACGAGGTCGGTGTTCCGACCTCGTTGTTAAGGTTAGTAGTTGTTTTTAATTCGGTGTTCCGTCATATAATCCTCTGCATACAGTACAGGTTTTTTAGTGCCTGTTTTGGCCTACTGAAAGCATACGAGGCTGCTGCTATATGCACTAGCAAGGGCAGTATCTCCGATTCAAAGTGCATGGACAATAGACCTGCGTCCTTTGTGAACCACAGCATACAGGTATGAGAAATCAGTGACGGCTGCACTTGTGGTGGTGTCTTTTATTTTGGGATTCTGATTCTTGCTCCAAACCCACCTAATAGCATTTGCTTTCACCAGTCCCTTCGTCCATAGACTATGAAGTAATCCGGCTCCTGTCAACAGGAACGGTGTGAGTAATGTAAGTGCCACTTACAAAAATGTACTTTTGTCCTTGGTGGTCTTCCTTTCATCCCCAGCAAAAACGCAGTGTAAAGTGGCTGTCATACAATGAGTATCAATTTCAACACAAATTCAATAATAGATCACTAAAAGTATAAATTGGCAGAGCATCAGGACATCAATGTTGCCCTGACATAGGACCAATGTCCCAGAGATTCAGCCTGATGGTGAAGTCCTGGGTTTCTCCGTCATGGGGGCTTTCAACTACCCTGCCTTGGTACAACTGTGTCTTTTCATTAGAGAAGCCTGAAACACTAACATGTTCTCATGCCAATTTAGGAAAAATGTCGTAGAGACCTGCATGGCACCCATATTGAGGATTGTGAGAGTTGATGTTCACTTTTCAGAAGAGGGTATTGTGTAGGAGTAGGGCTAACCTATATTCACCCCTCCGCATCAAAGAGAGCCCTACATTTTCCGGCATATAGTGCTGGTACAAAGTGTTTAAGTAAATCTTAATTCTCAAAAAATTTCATTCAACGCCCTGGAAATATACCAGATCATTTTATCATTTTACGATAACACGAGCAGCAATATTTTTCTATCACAAAGTACCTGGTGATGTTTGGAAGTGACAGAGAGTAATTAACATCTCCAGTTTGGTGTGAGTAAGCTCCACTCCAATGAGAGCGATTTGGAAGTTTTTTCCCTGTGTCCCCAAGATTGTTTTTTAAACTGAGCTTAACAGTGTTTCTGATAATAAATGGTTCACATTTATTCGCTAAAAAGTCATTGGTTCGTGTAGAGCACGAATAAGGTGTTCTGGGATTTGATGTTGTACCAAGCATGATTGGTGATGGTAAAATTATGCATTTTTCGTGCAAGTTTCCTAAACAAATGCCCAAAAGGCGTAGGTGGTACTGGACGTTAAGAAAATATATTTCAACATGGCCTATCATTTATCATAGAATCTATCTCCTTTCTACTTAACACTTCCTATAATTTTCCATCCTGCCTCTTCCAAGTAGATACGTTATAATAGAGAATATCCTTGGAAAAGGTGTGTGGACAAATAAAAAATAGACAATTCTTGCAAACTCTGGCAGAACACAGGAGGGCCAGACACATTTTCCTGGCCCATGCAGCTGTGCTGTCTATCAGGTTACAAATATCTTACAATTTCAGAGAGCACACAGACTAGGCCGATTATTTTAAAAACAAATTCATTTAAATCGGAATAATTTACAGAATCACTGGTTATCCTACGTTTTCGGTATGGCTCTTATGGACCAATATTGAACACTCCAAGATTAGTGTTCAATCAAATGTCAGCTTAGATATCCATTTGCAAATGTAATCATCAGCAATAAAACAGAAGCTTGTCAGTTTATGAAAATATGCACACTTTGCCATTAAGTACATACTTTTGAGTTTTAAAAACTAGACAAAATACTATTCGTTCTACTGAAACATCAGGCTTTCGTGTTCAGAATATACATCTCTGGTACCTAAATATTACTTTATCATTTCTGTCAGATTCACACATTTACTACTGCCGCGCAAGCAGATATTATGCCTTATGTGGCCAAGTATCACCATTGCATGCCAAGGATGCCCACAGAGTGCCCTCAACTAACACCAAAGTGCTAAGGATAGTATTATGCACATGGTGTGCACTATCATGTCTTTGGTGCTCTCAGCAAACCAATACTACTATGCGAGATTCAGCATAATTAAAGGATGCGCCCCGTCAAGGCATTGATCTCAATAAAATGCTAGTCGTTATCAACATTATGCCAGGTTATTCAATTATTTTATGATTGAGTACCTGTCACAAAACACAAGGTAAACTGCACAATGACAGAGCCAGCGTTAGGCCAGGAGCGGGCATCATCCTGCCATAGATTCCCTCAGTATGTCAGGAATTACTGTCATTTTACCAAGGGTTGGCATCATCATGCCATAGATGCCCACAATATACCTGGAATTACCAATACTATGCCAGGACTAGCATTATATTGCGGATGAGCATCACCGTGCCACCAAGGCACCCCGCCTTAGAACACCACCATACAAGAAAAAGACTATAGGTGGTACATCCTTCTCCGTCCAAACAGCCAAACTATGGAATTCATTACCCCCAACAATAAGAGCCACAGATAACTTTCTTGTCTTCAGAAAACTACTCAAGAGTTGGCTCTTTCCTTCATAACCACCATATTCAAACAACTATGAACTGCTTATGCCTATGTTGATAAATATTTTTCAGAGTATGTTTATATTTCTATTTATTTATAGTTTCTTTTGAAAATATGTATCGCTACTATGTCATAACAATAAAATGCACACACACTCTTTAAACCTGTTTGACTAAGTATATTTTACCCATGGTTCTAATTATGTATTGTATGTGCATATGTGTGTGTATTCATGTGTGTGTGTGTGTATATATACATATATATATATATGTATGTATGTGTATATGTTGTTTCTGTGCTTGGCATGTTTGTGGATCATTGCATGGCTCCTGGGTGGGTTGTTATACTAGATATCTATGAATTCCTGCTCTCATCTTATCACACTTATCTACTCATCATCATATGTCATGTCTCTATCAAACTATCCTCCATTCTCACTCTGACTCATCCCAAATCCCTTCTACTACTTTCATCTCCTAAATAACTCTGCCTAAACTCTTCCCTCCGCTTCCACATCCAACTCACCAAACCTCACTCTACTACTGTGACCTCCCACACAACCCTACTAAATTCTCCTGCATTTATCTCACCCTGCTACTATGCTCTCCCTAACCCTTCCACATACTCTTCCCTCCTCCACCCACCTTTACTCATCCCAAGCCTTTGGGTTGAGTAAATGAAAGATATACTCCCAATTAACACTTCTGGATTTCTTTCCTCCTCCGCCCCTCCATTACTCCAGTCAATCTAACTAACAAACTCTAATATCCGCAGCTCAAATGAACTCATAATAATACTAAAACTGTACTCATTATTTCCCGATACTAATCCATCACTAATTCTTGTTGGGTTCCAGAGCAGCGTGTTTACTCATCGAAAAGCGCTTTGACGCCTTGTCAGGGGGTAGTAAGCGCTATATAAATACGATTACAATACAATACAATACAATGAATATGCACAGTATGCCAGAAATTACGACCATTACGCCCGGGACCACATTAAACGCAGAATGGTCCTCATCAGGCCATGGATGTCCATAATATGCATTCATCACCATCTCACTACATCTCCTGTGTGATCATCAGTTACCAGTGATCCAGGTTCCCACAACACAGTGGGCTCTGTGTCACCCTAACAGTGTGATGAATAGCATATAACCTGACTGTCAATCACGCTGTAAGCGTGAAGGAGGGTCTGCTACCGATTTCTGCAACTGGCTTCTGAGCACTGACATATAGTGCTTTGCTAAAGATTTGCAGACTGACTGTGATTGTAGGCTTCGTCTGTCTGACAGAATGCTTTACACATCATCGTTTTAAACCATACAAACTGTAATGGTCCGATGGGCTGAGTGATGAACCGAATATGGACTACCTGCCAGCCACGTTCACTCACTTTCTCAGGGTGTGGATCTTAGTGTCAGTCTCAGCTCAGCACACTTTCAAACCCTGGGATGCATGTGGGAAGGAGATGGTGCTGCCATCTTGGGCCAGCAGCCCATGCTCACCATTTTGTGATTGAATAAATGCAATTGTTGTCACAGAGTACATTGTCACCATATCAGACATATATATTCTGACAGATTTAGCCCTACAAAAATGTAATTGCTTTCTTCAACTCTTTTGTGCCCTCTCACCTGTCTTGCTTCCCTCTGCCTTTCTTTAGGTTTCTGTATGTCTCCTCCTTCTTTTCCCTCGTCAACTTTCTGTCTCTTGTCTTGCTGCAGCGCTATGACTTGAATCTCCCTCCTCTTCCTTTCGGCTGCCTCTTATTTTACCTGCTCTGTCTCTATTTATCTCTCTCTCTCATGTGTTCACTTCTCTGCCTTGTCTGTCTTCTCCTACTGGTCATCTTACTTCTCTCTCTTTCCTCAATGATCCATCTTTCTCTTTGGTGTCTCTTTCTTGCTGGCGTGTGTCTCTTACTATCACCTCCTCTCTCTCACCAACCTCATTTTCCCTTCCTCTCTCTTTCTCTCTCCTGACTCTCTCGCCTGCATTTCTTGTTCTCTAATTTTCTTACCTCTCTAACTCACCCGTGTCTCTTGCTTTGTTTATTTTGCTCTTGTTAAACCTCTCTCTCCCTTTCTCCATGTCTGTGTCCCTATCACCTTGCAGTGACCTTTTCCTTCTTCCATCCGTTTTTCCTTCCCTTTCCCTAATTGTTTTCCTCCTCTTCCACTCTTCTTGTACCCCTGCCCATTTCTCCCTCTGCAACCACTCTGTGTCTCTCTTTCGTACCAGCCTGTCTGCAATGTCCTCTTCCCCTACCTTGCACTTTCTCCTTCCTCTGCACTTCTTACCAATGCCTCTCAATTCCCTCTCAATAATATCTTAATTTTTACTCACTCTCCCTCTTTCTTTCACTCACCTATGTTTCTGTAGTACCCTCCACCTTTCCCTTGCTCTTTTTTCGTGTCTTCGTTGTTTGATCCTTCACACGCCTCTCCCTCCCTCACTGTATCTTCCTGCTCCCATTTCTTTCCCTCTCTCATCCCAATTCTTTTGTAGTGTCCAGTTCCCTGGTCATAGTCCTCTTGGTTGCCTTTCTCCGTTATCTCCAGCCCCCTTCTTTCTCCCTCTTTCTTCTTTCTCCCTCTCACACCTGTCTGTCTATACTCTACTCTTCCTCTCCCGCTTTTCCTTTTCCTTCCGTTTCTCTTCTGGTCTTCCCCTTCTCCCTATATTTCTCCCACGCTACGTCTCTTTCTACTGTCCTTTTCCTCTCCCTTACTCCTTCTGCTTCCCTTAATTGACTTATATTTTCCTGCTCTCCTATTCCAGCCCATCAGTCTTTTCCTTCCCTTTTTAACCCTCTCTTTTTTCTATTTGCAGTGTCCTCTTCCCTGTCCGTTTGCCTTTCCTTGGCCATCTATTCACAGTCTCATTTCTATCTGCTCTAGTTCTCTTTCACTCTCTGCTCACATGGTTATGACACAGTGAGACATGTAGATGCATTTTCATGGGCTACCTTTCCACTTGGAATAATAAACCAATCATTTTGAAAGGTTGTACCTCTCTGTCTATATTCTAATCTCTGTACATTTCTATCTCACAGAGCAGGCTGCCTTGGTATGTCCCTAGTGCCACCAGAGCATCACTTTTTGTGACACTCCAATGGCGCTGTGCACTGCGCCATATTTACATGATCGCGCTAAGTCACTTTTTGTGGCTTCACGCTGCATTGTAAACATGGGCCCCTCCGAAGCAGTTTTCTGTGGCACAGAGGCGTCCAATGGGTGTTGCTGTGGGTGGAATGCAGCACACATAGAAAGAGCAAAATACCATGAATGATTGTTTATGTGCAGGAAGGTGCTCCTTCCTGTACATAAACAATCATTCAATAATGATGATTTGCTACTTCTATGTGTGCTGCATTCTGTACCACACATAGAAGTAACAAATCACCATTGTAGATTGCTTATATGCACAAAGGGACACCTTCCTACAGATAAACAATAATTCCCTTCTACTCTGACACCCTTGCGCTATGGTGAAAGGATGCCAGTGTTTGCAGTTAAATTTAGAGCCAGCACTTGGAGAAACATAGTGTTATGCCGTATTTGTGTAAATGCAGCGTATCCCTGCATTTCAGAAGTGACCCTGGGCTGCCAATTGTGGCATAGTGCTACTCCACTTCTGTGTAAATATGCCCCTTTGCTTTGCATGCCACAACAATGGACACATGCTGCAGGGGTAGCTGAGGGGCATGATCCAGAATGGGGAAACCTGAGTGGAAGGGGGCACCCAACGTGGAGGCACCAGGGAATTGCGTTACACTCCTGCAGACCAAACCATGGATCCCCAGAGGAGCCACAAGAGGCCCCTGTGTGGAGAACCATACAAAGGACTAGCAGTGGAAGCCACCTATTGCAAAAAAGAGAATGTAAGGATTTCAGAATGGGAAGTGTAGAGACATCACAGAAGGCAAATAGTAAATGTAGATTTGTTACACACATTTTCCAACCCATGCCTTTTACATATATATTGTGATTCCCAGGTGTGTATTCTTTAGAATTAATTAAGCAAAGCAGAATCTTCAACATTTTCCATGAGACCACGAATTTGAGGACTCTTCTTTTAAATTATGTCGACAAGGTTACATTTTAAAGGATTATAGCTATGTTTGTTAGGACAGGTGGGCGGTCACCTTCAGAACAATTGTTAGCTTGACCATGTTACATGCTTACCATCTGTCAGGAATGGGTATCGATGTTCTGTCAATTCAGTTTGGGAATTTGACAAATAATATGCCACTAACTCAAAAAGGTAAGGTGGGTATGTCATTTAAAAATAGGTTTGTAGAGGGTCCCCACCAACGAAATCAGACTTGTTGAACACAGACTTTTTAACTACCTACTAGTGGTAGTTGCTCACAGTGCCTGTTACATAGTTAAACTTACCTACTGCCTTGGTACTCCTCTCCATCTCATCATCAGTCCGGCACAGGCTTCCAAAGCCTCAGCCATCTCCCCTCTACCGTTTCAGACACTGCTCTCATGCTGCTCAGGCAGCATGAGTGAACTATCAGCATTGGCTGGAGTGGGTTGGCCCAACGCTGTCTCAGGCACTATGGACCTGCAACAGCTGGGTGGAGAGTTTTAAAGTGAGCATGTCAGGCCCGGCCTTCAGAAAACAGCCGCCAAAGTGACATGTGCACTCTAACTGGAGTGAGCACCACTCCTTTGCTATTCAGTAGCAGTGGTCCCGCCACTCCCTCAAACATGGCTCGGGCTGGTAGCAGTGAAAAATAAAATGTAAATAAATTCATTTTATCCCTATTTTATTTGTCACCTTTAATACGCTTGCAGCGGGGGGCAATGCTCCACCACCCTAATGGAGGTGCCCCAGCTGCTACCTATATTTTTAAAACAAGCTAAAGTTTGAAGTTATGTCAATGTTTGAGTTTAGATAGTACAGGACCCAGGGTTGGACTGGCCCAGAGAGCGCTTTAGCAGTGTCAGAAAGGTTGGTGTGACAGGTCAGTGGTTGTGCTGTTTTTTTGGCTGTTTGAGGGTACATTTTATAGTCTGTTTTGTTCCTGCTGATTTCATTGATATCACCAGAATAATTGTGTGCAGCAAGCACAACTTCATACAGTCTCCCACACCTTGCAAAACACCCTTATGGCATAACTTTACAAGGTAAAAAAAACCTCAGATTTTCAGATGCATCAGACTGATGTGCTGTATCATTATAACAGTCAAAATGGGGAGCACTCTGTCTTCCATTCCAGCATTTGTGACCCCAAGGCATCATGGTAAATGCAGTCATTAGCACGAATTTAAATAGAGTTTTGAAAGTTTTTCACCATAAGTTGGTGCAGCGTGTGCCGTATCTTCGGACACGTGTTTCTAGCTATTTGGCCGTCATCAGCGAAGAGCAACGTGTAGCTGGCGGGGTTGCTTGAAATGCCGCCTTGAAAGTATTCACAGGTTTAAGTACCACTCAAGAAGGCGCACAGGTGCTTCACCCGAGCTCATCAGCTCAGAGGCTCACGGGAGCCTTAATTACAACAGTCAAAATGGGGAGCACCCTGTCTTCCATTCCAGCATTTGTGACCCCAAGGCATCATGGTAAATGCAGTCATTAGCACGAATTTAAATAGAGTTTTGAAAGTTTTTCACCATAAGTTGGTGCGGCGAGTGCCGTATCTTCGGACACGTGTTTCTGGCTATTTGGCCGTCATCAGCGAAGAGCAACGTGTAGCTGGCGGGGTTGCTTGAAATGCCACCTTGAAAGTATTCACAGGTTTAAGTACCACTCAAGAAGGCGCACAGGTGCTGCACCCGAGCTCGTCAGCTCAGAGGCTCACGGGAGCCTTAATTACAACAGTCAAAATGGGGAGCACCCTGTCTTCCATTCCAGCATTTGTGACCCCAAGGAATCATGGTAAATGCAGTCATTAGCACGAATTTAAATAGAGTTTTGAAAGTTTTTCACCATAAGTTGGTGCGGCGAGTACCGTATCTTCGGACAAGTGTTTCTGGCTATTTGGTCGTCATCAGCGAAGAGCAACGTGTAGCTGGCGGGGTTGTTTGAAATGCCGCCTTGAAAGTATTCACAGGTTTAAGTACCACTCAAGAAGGCGCACAGGTGCTTCACCCGAGCTCGTCAGCTCAGAGGCTCACGGGAGCCTTAATTACAACAGTCAAAATGGGGAGCACCCTGTCTTCCATTCCAGCATTTGTGACCCCAAGGCATCATGGTAAATGCAGTCTTTAGCACGAATTTAAATAGAGTTTTGAAAGTTTTTCACCATAAGTTGGTGCGGCGAGTGCCGTATCTTCGGACACGTGTTTCGGGCTATTTGGCCGTCATCAGCGAAGAGCAACGTGTAGCTGGCGGGGTTGCTTGAAATGCCGCCTTGAAAGTATTCACAGGTTTAAGTACCACTCAAGAAGGCGCACAGATGCTTCACCCGAGCTCGTCAGCTCAGAGGCTCACGGTAGCCTTAATTACAACAGTCAAAATGGGGAGCACCCTGTCTTCCATTCCAGCATTTGTGACCCCAAGGCATCATGGTAAATGCAGTCATTATCACGAATTTAAATAGAGTTTTGAACGTTTTTCACCATAAGTTGGTGCGGCGAGTGCCGTATCTTCGGACACGTGTTTCTGGCTATTTGGCCGTCATCAGCGAAGAGCAACGTGTAGCTGGCGGGGTTGCTTGAAATGCCGCCTTGAAAGTATTCACAGGTTTAAGTACCACTCAAGAAGGCGCACAGGTGCTTCACCCGAGCTCGTCAGCTCAGAGGCTCACGGGAGCCTTAATTACAACAGTCAAAATGGGGAGCACCCTGTCTTCCATTCCAGCATTTGTGACCCCAAGGCATCATGGTAAATGCAGTCATTAGCACAAATTTAAATAGAGTTTTGAAAGTTTTTCACAATAAGTTGGTGCGGCGAGTGCCGTATCTTCGGACACGTGTTTCTGGCTATTTGGCCGTCATCAGCGAAGAGCAACGTGTAGCTGGCGGGGTTGCTTGAAATGCCGCCTTGAAAGTATTCACAGGTTTAAGTACCACTCAAGAAGGCGCACAGGTGCTTCACCCGAGCTCGTCAGCTCAGAGGCTCACGGGAGCCTTAATTACAACAGTCAAAATGGGGACCACCCTGTCTTCCATTCCAGCATTTGTGTCCCCAAGGCATCATGGTAAATACAGTCATTATCACGAATTTAAATAGAGTTTTGAAAGTTTTTCACCATAAGTTGGTGCGGCGAGTGCCGTATCTTCGGACACGTGTTTCTGGCTATTTGGCCGTCATCAGCGAAGAGCAACGTGTAGCTGGCGGGGTTGCTTGAAATGCCGCCTTGAAAGTATTTACAGGTTTAAGTACCACTCAAGAAGGCGCACAGGTGCTTCACCCGAGCTCGTCAGCTCAGAGGCTCACGGGAGCCTTAATTACAACAGTCAAAATGGGGAGCACCCTGTCTTCCATTCCAGCATTTGTGACCCCAAGGCATCATGGTAAATGCAGTCATTAGCACGAATTTAAATAGAGTTTTGAAAGTTTTTCACCATAAGTTGGTGCGGCGAGTGCCGTATCTTCGGACACGTGTTTCTGGCTATTTGGCCGTCATCAGCGAAGAGCAACGTGTAGCTGGCGGGGTTGCTTGAAATGCCGCCTTGAAAGTATTCACAGGTTTAAGTACCACTCAAGAAGGCGCACAGGTGCTTCACCCGAGCTCGTCAGCTCAGAGGCTCACGGGAGCCTTAATTACAACAGTCAAAATGGGGAGCACCCTGTCTTCCATTCCAGCATTTGTGACCCCAAGGCATCATGGTAAATGCAGTCATTAGCACGAATTTAAATAGAGTTTTGAAAGTTTTTCACCATAGGTTGGTGCGGCGAGTGCCGTATCTTCGGACACGTGTTTCTGGCTATTTGGCAGTCATCAGCAAAGAGTAACGTGTAGCTGGCGGGGTTGCTTGAAATGCCGCCTTGAAAGTATTCACAGGTTTAAGTACCACTCAAGAAGGCGCACAGGTGCTTCACCCGAGCTCGTCAGCTCAGAGGCTCACGGGAGCCTTAATTACAACAGTCAAAATGGGGAGCACCCTGTCTTCCATTCCAGCATTTGTGACCCCAAGGCATCATGGTAAATGCAGTCTTTAGCACGAATTTAAATAGAGTTTTGAAAGTTTTTCACCATAAGTTGGTGCGGCGAGTGCCGTATCTTCGGACACGTGTTTCGGGCTATTTGGCCGTCATCAGCGAAGAGCAACGTGTAGCTGGCGGGGTTGCTTGAAATGCCGCCTTGAAAGTATTCACAGGTTTAAGTACCACTCAAGAAGGCGCACAGATGCTTCACCCGATCGCTGATGACGGCCAAATAGCCAGAAACACGTGTCCGAAGATACTGCACTCGCCGCACCAACTTATGGTGAAAAACTTTCAAAACTCTATTCAAATTCGTGCTAATGACTGCATTTACCATGATGCCTTGGGGTCACAAATGCTGGAATGGAAGACAGGGTGCTCCCCATTTTGACTGTTGTAATTAAGGCTCCCGTGAGCCTCTGAGCTGACGAGCTCGGGTGAAGCACCTGTGCGCCTTCTTGAGTGGTACTTAAACCTGTGAATACTTTCAAGGCGGCATTTCAAGCAACCCCGCCAGCTACACGTTGCTCTTCGCTGATGACGGCCAAATAGCCAGAAACACGTGTCCGAAGATACGGCACTCGCCGCACCAACTTATGGTGAAAAACTTTCAAAACTCTATTCAAATTCTTGCTAATGACTGCATTTACCATGATGCCTTGGGGTCACAAATGCTGGAATGGAAGACAGGGTGCTCCCCATTTTGACTGTTGTATCATTATCTTTGTCTCCTTTTTTCTGTTAAATGCCTATGTAGGCACCCTGAAACCCCCAGCCCCCATGTAACTTGTACATTGTCACTGCCAGAGTTTTACATTGTTGTGCTCTATCAATATGATATGTCCTTCACTTCTTTCACTTACTTACCTGTTACTCTACAGTATGCAATGATCAGTGCTTTCATACCTATGGGCATCTGTGTTGTTGTCCATGTTGCTTTATGAATCAATCAATCAGTCAGTCAATCAGGGTTCTTATAGAGCGTCACTACTCACCCGTTAGGGTCTCAAGGTGCTGAGAGGGGGTGGATCTGAAGATTAGTTGAGGAGCCATGAAAAATCAATAAATACAGTGTAAAAAACAGCACAGATTTGCAAATGTGGACTACTTTTTTAGCTTTCTGATTAGGTAAGGGGGACACTTTTGTATTTGAGCCTGGGCCCATTTTATGCCCCGTTCCGAAGCTGACTGGACGCTATTTCAATACAAAGCTATTTCAGTGAACCACTGGCTTAAATCACTAGGATACATTTGATCTCAATGAGCTCTTCGGCAATATAGCAGTTGAAGACGTCTGGCTGGCCTACCAGTTTCTAATACTATATCATATTATAATACATGGGAGCCACTATCAGACTACACCATTACATTTTTGCTGCATTCGCCGTGATTGTTACCCACTACACCTTTTTCCTAAAAGGACCCAGACTAGAGCAATGCGGGAAGGAGAGCTGTCCTGCCTGACATGGAATATACACAGCCCTAACAATCCTCATAAGGATAAACAAGTGCTTGCATACTTGGCACAACATTATGTTTAGGTGGTGTTCCTTCGGAGTGCACCTATCCCCTAGGGAGATCTGCACCTTTGCCTCTGCAAGGAGGTACCCCCACTACTTCTTCTATTATAGCTCTTACTCCCGTGGGGTATCTACACTGATACATAAAAGTATTCCGTTTACACATCCCAGTAGCTTTCTCAACAGGGATAGAAGGTATGCGATAATTCCTGGCTTATTGTTAGATAAAAGAGCCCTGGTGGTCTGTCAGGGAGACCAGATCCTCGGGACCTGCGCACGTTCCCAACATGTCCACCACTAGACAGCTCCAAAGGTCTAATAGATGTACCACGGAGCCTGAGAGAGTCCATGGGGGGGGAAGGGGATTAAGTGGGGAACAGCTGGGAAGGAGACCTATAGGAAGCAAGAGGTTAAACAACACAATGTCAAGATATTATCACATTGACGTTCAATAGACTATGGTTCCAAGAGTTCTTATACTTTAATCATGGATAACCTAAGAAATGACTACAACTAGACCTCAAGAAATCTAGGTACCTGGAAAAATCAAGAATGGGTTAATACAATGTTTCATATGAGCTTTTCATGAAATATCACATACTGTCTAGAATACAAGAACCTTCATCAATAATGTTTCAGAATAAACATTGCATTTTTACATGAGGAGAAAGGCTATCTGAACATTCCCTGGAAACAACAGGAACTGTATTAGGAACTTAATATGCACAATGAATGTCGCACTTTCAATTAAGCGTGTCAAAGAAATCTAAAAGCTCAGGATAAATGTGTGCACCTCAACAAACAGGGCACACCAAAGTTTTCAATGTCATGAAATGATCGCGCACACTGCCGATCTAAAAGCCAAGTGTTTTATGGCAGGGTTGAATCGCGCACTTTGCCGAGTCGAACAAGAATATGCAAATGCCATGAAATGATCACGCACACTGTTGCCGATCTGAATGCCAAGGTGTACATGTTAGAAATGAATTGCGCACTCTGCCGATTCGAATAAGAATATGCAAAGGCCATGAAATGATCGCACACACTGTTGCAGATCTGAATGCCAAGGTTTACATGTTAGAAATTAATCCTGCACTCTGCCGATTGAACAAGAATATGCAAATGCCATGAAATGAATAGCGCACTCTGCCGATTCGAACAAGAATATGCAAATGCCATGAAATGATCGTGCACACTGTTGGCGATCTGAATGCCAAGGTTTACATGTTAGAAATGAATCACACACTCTGCCGATTCGAACAAGAATATGCAAATGCCAAGAAATGATCACGCATACTGTTGCCGATCTGAATGCCAAAGTTTACATGTTAGAAATGAATCGCGCACGCTGACGATTCGAACAAGAATAAAAATTTTTTTAGCTATCGAGTCAAGAATTTTCAATTCTATTAAGGACACGGAGGCGAGGATTATGCTTTTCTCTCTCTTTACTGCAAAACTCAGCAGCCAATTAAATTCAGTAAAACAAAAGAACTACATTTCCCATAAACTCAGTAGTTCGTGTCCACCAATCACAATTAACCTGTCCATATAACTGGCTCTCGCAGCATAGTCCTTCCTCTTTCTTTGCAATAAAACCTTCAGATAACAAGGAACTGAACTGGATACTCTCGAACTTGAATCCAAGGTCTTCTCTTGTGATAACACTGCGTCTTGACGATAGAACACCGCCCAGACTTCAACTGACCAAAATAAGGTGATCCAAACTTGATCAAACACCCTTGACTTCCGAACCTAGGAAAAAGAATAAGCCATAATAATATTCATAGAACTGAATACTTCGTTTACATCATTAGGGTGGGAATGTCAAAATTGTAAAGTCAAAATATTACAATAAACTTTTTTATTCACCAGACAAGAAATATTACAGATATGTTTATTCATGGGAGGGATAATCCTCGCCTACGTGTCCTTAATAGAATTGAAAATTCTTGCCGCGTTAGCTAGAATTTTTTTTATTCTATGTCAGGACCGGAGGCTTCGGATTATGCTTAGTTCAAAGCTGATTTACGACATTTGACACCACGTCAACAATTGGTTTGTGATAAAATACCTTAAATGTAGAGTCCGATGACCAATCTGCCGCCCTCATAATGTCCTCTAAACGAGAACCATTCGAGAATGACTTAGATGCCATCGCTCCCCTGACAGAATGTGCCCCAAATTGAGAAACATCAGTGCCTGCTTCTTGCAGGATCCAACGGACCCAACGTGCTAACATCGCCGCTGAAACAGGTCCAAAAGTTTTTTGTAAGGAAAGCAACAACTGACCCTGAAAAGTTTGACGTACTTCTCTAGTACGTTCCTCTTAGGCTTTCAAACATTTTACAATACATACAGTAGCTTTTGGTGATGAGGAACAGGTCTTAGTCCGATTAGAAATAGTAAATGAGACTCCCGAAGGAGTAAATACTCTACCTGTTAAATCCAGAGCTCGCACATCAGACACTCTGCAACATGATAATAAACATAGCAAGATAGTCAACTTCGCTGAAAGCTGTTTGTGGGAAAGATCCTCATTACATGGCCATGACTTCAGGTACCTTAAAACAATATCTACGTCCCACAGGGAAGAGTATTTAGGTTGAGAAGGGGCCACCATGCGAATCCCTCGTAGTAGCTTACACACTAACGGGTGTTCCCCAGTTGGTTTACCTTCTATATGGGGATGACCCGCTGAGATCGCTGATCTGAAATTGTTAATGGTTCTATAAGCTAGGCCTTGCGACGCTAGTTCAGACAGAAAATTAATGATCATAACAATGGAGGACCCCAGGGGATCAATATCTCGTTGATTGCACCAACCCACCCATCTTTTCCAGGCGGATTGATATCGCTTATGAGTGGAAGGAGCCCAAGATTGTGACAAGAAGAACATTGCGTTGTCCGAAACTCCCGGCACTTGCCATCGTCTCCGGAAATTCTCCACGCCATGAGGCTTAATTGTTCCCTCCATATCAGAGGATGTGGAGATCCCACCGGATCTAACAATAGTCGAGGGTCCTGCGGAATCGCTACAGGGAGAGCGCAAGACATCAACATTGCCAAAGGGAACCAAGGTTGAGCTTTCCAGATGGGCGTCACTAAAATCAATTCTGCCCTCTATCTCCTCACCTGAGAGAGTACTCTCTGAATTATGATGAATGGGGGAAACACATAAAGTATCTCCCACTCCCAAGACTGGTGAAACGCATCCATCCCGGCTGCCAAAGGGTCCGGTCTCCAACTGAAGAAACATGTCAGTTGAGAGTTGAGACAGGAGGCAAAGAGATCTATCCCACAAGGATCCCAAAGAGAGTTCAACTTGTTGAATATCAGAGGATCCAGCCTCCAGTCGCTGCCATCCCTGAAGAATCGAGAATTCCAGTCCGCAATGAGATTCGCTCGTCCAGGAATGTAATCTGCTGTCACCGATATGTGATGGAGAAGACAATATTGCCAAAACTCCTTTGCAATCTCTACTAGTACCCGGGACCTGGTCCCGCACAGACAGTTGATGTATTGAACTGCTGAAATGTTGTCCATCCGGAGAAGAATACAACACTACCCCTGCTGTGGAGACAGGGATCGAATTGCAAATGCTCCCGCTAGCAGGTCTAGGCAATTGATGTGGAGGGATAGTTTGTCCTGGGACCAACGACCCCCAAGTCTGAACAGAGCCGCAGCGGGCTCGCCAGCCCCACCGGCTGGCATTCAATGCAATAATTATTTCCCGACTCGAAGCAAAGATGGCTCTGCCGTTCCAGGCATCCATGTGTTCTAGCCACAAATTGATTTCTGACTTGGCTTCGTCCGACAGAACAATCTGTTCTGCATACGAAAGGCCTTTGCGGAGATTAAGAATCTTCAAGCACTGTAAGGCTCGATAATGGAGAGGCCCTGGGAAGATTGCCTGTATTGAAGAAGCTAAAAGACCTACCAGGCGTGCTAGGGTCTTCAATGATATAGTATGAGAGGCAAGGGCTCTCCTCAATTCTTTCTTGATGGATTTTCTCTTCGCAAGAGGTAAGAACAATTGTGCTTTGACGGAGTCCACCTGAAACCCTAAGAATTCTACAACCTTGGACGGGGTTAACACTGATTTGTCTACATTGATAAGGAATCCTAGATCTTGCAGGAGTTGGATTGTCCATGCAAGATGTAGGCGGACTGACTCTTCTGATTGAGCCATGATCAGGCGTACTCGCAGCCTAGCGTTCCAAACAGACGAACGCCGCTTTTGATTTGATAACCTTCGTCGGGTTGTTTTCTGTTTTATTATAGTACACGAACGGGAGCAATTTCTCTTTAATTATCGTATACACAGTGGGGCCATGAATTTGAGGCTTGGATGATAACAATATATATAGAACAGGCACACTAGTGACAGTAGTTACAAACGAAGATGATTTACCGTTTTATTGGATTCTAAATACACAAGCCCTGAAGAAGTCGGTTGGGATTTAAGAATTTCCCATGACGAAACACGTGTTGGCTCGGAGTGTATTTCCATGGATGGTTGCTGTAGAATTTGAAGATTTGATTAAATAAACGTCTGGATTTGATTGGACATTTTAAAAATTGGTGTTAAATTTGGAGGATGTGTCTTTTCTAACAGTACTCACTGGAGCTATAACATATTTGATTTGTTCATTGGTTAATATTGGGAAGGGGGGCCTCACACTGGGTGCATGATCAGAATGTCGTCTAAATAAATAATGAGACGAACGCCCCTTTCTCTGAGTAGTTGAACTACTGGTCTTAACAGTTTGGTAAAACACCAAGGGACGGATGAAAGCCCGAAGGGAAGGACGGAGAATTCGTACAATATCTCCCGCCAACAGAATTGGAGGAACCGTCGATGAGGTTCGAAGATGGGAACCGAAAGATAAGCGTCCTTTAGGTCTAACATTACTAAAAAATCCCCCTCTAACAGAAGGTCTCTTAAGAGATGGATGCCTTCCATTTTGAAGTGTTGGTAAACCACCCAGGAATTGAATTCCCTCAGGTTGAGGACTAGCCGAGAGCACCTCCTTTTTTCGGAACCAGGAAGATCGAACTTACAAACCCTTTTGGGTGTGGCTCGGAACGGCAAATGGCGCATATTTGGAGTAATCGTGCAATCTCAACGTCTATGAAATGACCATCTGGGAAAAAACAAGGGGACGAGGAAAATTCGCCTGATGAGGTGGGGCATAAAACTCTATCTTGTAACCTTGAACAGTCTGAAGGATCCACGGATCTTGAGATATCCGTTCCCATGCCCTTAAATGATCCTTCAATCTCCCTCCCAAGAAAACCTCTGAAAAGGGAATAATTCTCACCTGTGGAGGGCCCTTCGACGGAGTTGGCGCTGCCTCTCTTACGGTACCCACGGCCTTGGCCTCTGCGGGCTCAGGAGGGATAGAAACCCGACCTGGAATAGTATCCTTGCTGGTTGTAACTGCCTGAGGCCTGATTGAAGCCACAGCCTGGCGCTCGGACTCTAAAGCGTCCGGCCCTGGCAAAAAGGCCCCTATTAAACCTTTTTCTCATGGAGGATTGAGCTTTATCCAAAGCGGAAAAGGTGGCCACATATTTCTCCAGGTCTTTCACAAATTTGTCACCGAAAAGTAAGCCATTTGCTGCCGGGCCTGCGTCGTTGGGGGTAAAATCTGCCAATTTCACATCAATTCTCATGAGAAAGGAGCGTCTGCGCTCCGTAGACATGGCGCAATTCGCATTTCCTAATAGACAGATTGCTTATTGAGCCCACTCTAAAATTGTCTGCGGATCAAGAGAAGATTCAGACTCTTTGGCTTGGACAGCCAATTCAAGGATTTTCGTGAAGGGGCCAGAAATATCCAGAAGCCTGTCCTGACAATTCTTCCAGACACGATCCAGACCTTTCTTAGGGTCTTTAGAAAACTTTCGCATAAAAGTCGCCATGTTTGGATCAAGGTCTGGAGTCTCTGTTACCTTGCCCTGGAGCGAGGGGCAGGGGCAACCCGAACGTAGGGTGTTCCTGACTTCCCAGTCAAACCCTTTGCGGATATGATCTTGTACATATTGAGCCACTTCTTCACATGGAAGCCATTCAGTGGACCTGGGGTGGATTATATTTTCCGGATCAAAGGAAAGGTTGCGGTAGGAGGAACTACGCTCCTGCGCTTTATGCGATTTGTGTTTGCGCTTTCCTGATGGTTTGGGGTCTTCTTGATCCTGATCTGAAGCGGGGGACTGATCAGAGGAAGAAAGGCCGTCTGGCTTAGTAGAGGTTTCTCTGCTACCTTCTGACATGTCTAGTGATGAATACACATCATAGCCGTGATCTTGCATCACTGAGGCGGCCATATTTGCTAGTATGTCAGCTGACGATAAAGGTCTCTTTAAGGCTCCCTGGGACAAAGCCAGATCAGGTATTTGGTCGGGTTGCGAACCAGCCTCTAATAGAGGGCAACACCTCAGTTCGCACTGCCCAAATCTTCTTAAAGGTTGAGCAAAGGGCTTTAGCGCATTAATAAGAGCCTGATTTACGGAGTCCTGGACATGGTATCCCAGGGCTTCCACTAGTCTTTCCTCCATATGGTCGTCAGTAAAATCAGGTTGGTCCTGATAGAAATCATCCTCTCCGGCGTAGTACGCCATGTCAACAGAGGAAATGGACGAGATCACGGGGGGAATTATATTTCCCGGCAGGAAAATTGGTCAATATGCAATTGACTTATATATAATTTTTATAATGTTTATATTATTTTTTAGCACAGCAATTATTTGGATGTGGAGGGAGCTCCTGCTTATCCCCTCAGCAAAGCTGTCACTGTAAATTCGCCCCGTCGGGCGTTCCAGGGCTCAATAAATTCGTCCGGGAGGAGAAACGAGCTAAAAATAGCTTTTTCTCCAACTCCCGACGCGCAGCACACACCTCGTTCTCTCCGAAACGGCAGGAACGAGGAGTGCTCGTGCGCGTGCATGGAAATGAAAAGAGGACTTGTCCTCTAGCGCACGCCGCGGTCTAGGAGTCGGAACGACTCCTAAGCTAGATGCGAACGCGCCCCTCGGCAAATGCCGAGCCCTTCAAATTTTCGAAAGGGCAAGAAAAATCAATTGAGGAAAAAGGGCGTGCCGCACCGGAAATGCACCGCAGTGCGCTTAGAGCCCGCTCCACGCTGTTCCGGAATACCATAAAACAAATACTATGAATGATAAAAGTGCAAAAGGAATACACTAATCTCTTGGCTGCAGCAGCAAAGAAAGAGGAAGGACTATGCTGCGAGAGCCAGTTATATGGACAGGTTAATTGTGATTGGTGGACACGAACTACTGAGTTTATGGGAAATGTAGTTCTTTTGTTTAACTGAATTTCATTGGCTGCTGAGTTTTGCATTAAAGAGAGAGAAAAGCATAATCCGAAGCCTCCGGTCCTGACGTAGAATATGCAAATGCCTGAAATCACACTCACGCACACAGAGAGATTCACAACTAGGCCCAAAACCCGAATGTCTTTGAGAACGGGTGTCGGGGGCCCAGCCCGACCTCCGCCTTACCGCCCTGCTCAAGGATCACCAATATAATGAGGGCAGGCTTGGAATATCAAGGTAGGACTCCGGAACAGGACCTCAGGAAGTTGCTGCTGCTCTGCACTGGGACCTCTGAATAGTGAGCACGTGGAGCTGGGCTGGCTCCCTTATATAGAGTCAAACCCAGCCCACAAACCACACCCAGTCATGCTGCAGGGTAAGCTTCTAGAAGGTCCTAGAAAGGGACCACACCCTAACACACTCAGTAAGCCTGCAGCAATACCTTGCAAATGAACAGTTATTGCAAACATCATTAATAGTGCTTTTCAAGGTTAAACTCTGCAATGCAAAAGGTTAACATACTGCATATAAACACAATGCATGAATTATGCTCTTGCATAAAGACTGGGTTTTTGCATTTTTGTCGCCCGTAGAGCGTGCACTGTCCTGATATTGACATGGTCAAACTCTATGTTCCTAATTTGGACTCCCCCGACTTCTAACACAAAGGGGGTCATTACAACCCTAGCGGACGGTGTTAAAGCGGCGGTAAGACCGCCAACAGGCCGGCGGTAAAAATTTTGGAATTGCGACCGTGGCGGAAACCGCCAACAAAGACAGCCACTTTAACACTCCGACCGCCACAGCGGTACAAACAAACAGCTCGGTGGTCACCGCCAACAGACAGGCGGAGGACAATGTACCGACCACACTATTATGACAGGCCAATCCGCCACCTTTTCCGGGGCGGATACACCGCGGATAAAAACACGGCGGAAACAGGAATTTAGAAGGGAAAACGCACCCCTCTACACACTCCACGAGGAAGGAGGACACCATGGAGCCAGAACTTCAAATTCTCCCTGCGATAGTCTTCCTGCTCCTCTACCAGGAGCACCAACGCCGGCGGCGAAGACCACGGTGAGTACTGCACCTACGACACAGGGGAGAGGGGAGGCAAAAAACAGGGACACACACACGCAACACCCCCACCCCCACCCTCACCCACTACAACACACACACAAATGCACATCTATACATTACAGTTACAGCCCCCAACCCCCCCGGAAGAATGCAAAGACAAAAGGAAATTAGTGTAACCATTGTAATATATCAAACATCAGTAAGCAAAAATACACATATATACACTATTAACAAAATATACACAAAGATTAGTAGCCCAGGTATTGCACCATTTATAATCCTTGGACCACTGGGCCCAAAATGTATGGGCGAGGCCCACTCACGATACCAGATCAAAACAGAGAGAACACTCCAGGGGCATCAGATAGAAATACAACAGGCACCTCAAGGGGAAGGGAATGGGGGGCACCTCAGCCGGATGAGTGCACAACGCCAGATCCACGAGGGGCCTTCATGTCCATTGATGTATCCTGGGGAGTGCAAAGCCACAGTCTCTCAAGTCTCTACAGTGGGTGGTTTGCCCACTGCTTGGTCCTGAGGAGTGCAAAGCCACAGTCTCTCAAGTCTCTACAGTGGTTGGGTTGCCCACTGCTGCATCCTGGGGAGTGCAAAGCCACAGTCTCTCAAGTCTCTACAGTGGGTGGTTTGCCCACTGCTGCATCCTGGGGAGTGCAAAGCCACAGTCTCTCAAGTCTCTACAGTGGGTGGTTTGCCCACTGCTGCATCCTGGGGAGTGCAAAGCCACAGTCTCTCAAGTCTCTACAGTTGGCGGTTTGCCCACTGCTGCATCCTGGGGAGTGCAAAGCCACAGTCTCTCAAGTGGATGCCTTTCTCCACTGGTTCTAGAGAGGGCTTGGTGCCCAGAGTGCTTCATCCTGCCAAGGACAGACGTAGTGGATGTCTTTCTCCACTGGTTATGGAGGGGGACTGGTGGCCCAGAGTGCTTCATCCTGCCAAGGACAGATGTAGTGGATGCATGTCTCCACTGGTTCTGGAGGGGGACTGGTGCCCAGAGTGCTTCATCCTGCCAAGGACAGACGTAGTGGATGCATGTCTCCACTGGCTCTAGAGGGGGACTGGTGCCCAGAGTGCTTCATCCTGCTAAGGACAGACGTAGTGGATGTCTTTCTCCACTGGTTCTGGAGGGGGACTGGTGCCCAGAGTGCATCACTCGCCTCGTGACATTCCCTGTTGCGTCAGTGCCCCTGCCGCTCATGGGCTAGCGGTGCTTGATTGGCGGTGCTTGCCCTGTTCAGCGGTACTTGCCCTGTTCAGCGGTGCTTGAGTTGGCGGTCCTTGCCCTGTTCAGCTGTGCTTGCCCTGTTCATCGGTGCTTGACTTGGCGGTCCTTGCCCTGTTCAGCAGTGCTTGAGTTGGCAGTCCATGCCCTGTTCAGCGGTGCTTGCCCTGTTCAGCGGTGCTTGACTTGGCGGTACTTGCCCCGTTCAGCGGTGCTTGAGTTGGCGGTCCTTGCCCTGTTCAGCGGTGCTTGAGTTGGCGGTCCTTGTCCTGTTCAGCGGTGCTTGCCCCGTTCAGCAGTGCTTGACTTGGCGGTCCTTCATTGCCCAGCTGGGCTGGGGCTGGCGGTCCTTCATTGGTTAGCTGGGCTGTGGCTGGCAGGGCCCTCCTGGGCAGCTGGGTTGTGGCTGGCGGGGCCCTCCTGGGCAGCTGGGCTGTGGCTAGCGGGGCCCTCCTGGGCAGCTGGGCTGTGGCTTGCGGGTCCCTCCTGGGCAGCTGGGCTGTGGCTGGCGGGGTCCTCCTGGGCAGCGACGATGGGGCTGGCGGTGGCCTTCTGGGCAGCAACGATGGGGCTGGCGGGGCCCTCCTGGCCAGCGGGGATGATGACGGTCTTCTCTGCCGTGCTGCTCCTCCCAGACTTGCCAGGTTTCTTCTGGCCCTTCCCCACCTTGGGAGGAGTCACAGCTGAGTCCACACTCCCACCGGGACCCCTGGGAGCGGCTTGGGTGGCTGGAGTCTTCCCCCTCTCCCGCCGCTCACTGGGCAACTTCTTTGTGCTATACAGGGGGGGACTGGCTGTGCTGTGGCTCTGTGACACACTGGCTGTCCTGGTGGGCGGTGCACTCCACATATCCTGTGACAACAGGCACCGCTGGTCCCGGAGATTTTGTGGCTGAGGTGCTAGTTCAGGACCTATGAGTTGGACGGGGGGGGGAATAGGTTAAGGTTGGACAGGAAAAGTTGTTTGGAGACACTGGGACGGGTAGCTGGAGGGGGTTTGGGAGTGGAGGAAGAGGTGGTGGTTGTAGGAGGTGTAAGTTTTGTGGCTTTGGGTGCAGGTGCATGTGCTGGAGGCTGGTGTGAGGTGGATGTATGTTGGGTGGGTGTGTGCCTGCGTTTGTGTATCTTCAGAGGGGGCATCACAGACACACTGGGAGAGGACACAGGGGACGTGTGAATGGTAGCGGGGTGGTGACTGCACGTGAGCGGGGTGTTGTGGTGGGTGTGCTGGTGCGGGACGTAGTGGCTGTAGAGGTAGTGCATGCAGGTGTGAGTGTAGACGAGACTGGGAGGGAGGAGGGAGACGAGGAGGAGGGGGGACACAGTGGAGGCAGTAGATGTTGGTGTGTCTTTATGTGTGTGATGCTTGCGTGAGTGCCTGTGGGATGTGTGGTGCTTATGTTTGCCTGAGCTTCCCTTGTGTGGTGAGGTGTGTGCAGGCTGGTCTGATGGTGTGCTTGGGATAGGCAGAGGTACAGGGGATTGGGTCTGGGGGGAGGGAGTTGGAGGGGGGAGGCTAGACACAGGGACAATGGCTGCCATCAGTGCTGAGGCCAGAGTTTGAAAGGATCGGTGAAGGTTCGCCTGACCAGAATGAATACCCTCCAGGAATGCTGCTCCCTTTCTACACCCTGGATGGCATTCAAAATGGTAGACTGCCCAACAGTGAGGGACCTGAGGAGGTCAATGGCCTCCTCACTGAGGGCAGCAGAGGTGACAGGGGCAGGGGCTGAGGTGTCCGGGGCGAAGGTGATGCCCACCCTCCTGGGTGAGCGGGCACGGGGCGAAGGCTGAGGGGCTGCTGGGAGGGCGGTGCTGGTAGGGGGGGTGGCGGCTGTACCTGTCGAAGTGGGGGGCACAGATGTTGCCGCCACCACAAGGGAGCTCCCATCGGAGGACGAGTCCGTGTCGCTGGTTTCAGCTCCTGTCCCCGCCGTGGTGCTCCCCTCGCCCTCCGTCCCACTGGTGTATTCAGAGTCCGTAGTGTTGCCCTCCATGGCCATGTGGGATGCAGCTCCCTCGTGCTCCGGTGCCACTGCTCCTCCGCCTGATAATGCTAATGCACACAAGAACAGGGAGACCGCAAAAATGGGCGGGGGAAACAGAAGAAAGACATGTTGAGTGCATGCCTTACCGCTACCGTTGGCGGACAAGACAGACACAGAAGCCCCCTGCACTACGTCGCGCTGTTGGGCTCTACAGTGCAATTCCTGGGAAATGGCCTACAAGGCTATGGACGACATATGCACACATAGATGACACAGGTGCATGAATAGCTTTACTTGGCACTCTACAGAGGTGGGGTGGGGGGCTACAGGGCCATGCCTTACAAAGGGGCCTAGCCTACGGAACTCGCCCTGGCCTAGGGAAACCCAGAGCCCTCCTCCCCCACCCAGACCCCTCCACTGCGCGCAAAGTCAGCTGAATGAGAGTGTACTCACCCCCTTGTGTCTGCTGTGATGCCCTCAAGCGCCCATCCAACTCCAGGTAGGCCACCGCCAGGATCCTGAACATCAGGGGGGTCATGGTTCGACGGGCACCCCTACCACGTTGGGAGGCCATCCCCAGCTGAGCCTCAGCCGTCTTCTTGCTCCAGCGGCGAATGTCCTCCCATCTTTTCCGGCAGTGGGTGCTCCGTCTGTGGTGGACCCCCAGGGTCCGGACGTCCTTGGCGATGGCACGCCAAATATCCTTCTTCTGGTGGGCGCTGACCTACATGAAATGCACAGGGGAAGAAGAGAAGTCATTAACAACTGCGCCGTCAAAGTGAGTGGCCCCCATCCCTACCCTTGCCATGAGGCACATGCACCCACCGTCTTTCAGTCATGCAGAACTCTGCCCCCTTCCTTCTTACAACCAGCCCTCTCCACACAGGCATAGCCCATACAACATGCTCCCTATGTGCTTACCTGTTGGTCTGGAGGACCGTAGAGTAGCATGTACTGGGGGAGGACCCCATTGACGAGCTCCTCCAACTCCTCCGATGTGAAGGCACGGGCCCTTTCCCCAGACGCACGAGCCATTCTCTCTTCCAGATCGAGGTCACAGCAGCACTTGCAGTGTAGGTCCTCTCCTGTCGAAGATCAGGTATCAAGTGATTTAACAGATAGAAAATGGCGATCACGTCCGCAGCGGTGCGTACCATCACTGCCAGCATACATCGTCATTGGCTCCTGGGACCCATAGGGTCCAATGTTAACCAATGCAGCATTGCGCCTCGGTCTTCGACCGCCTACCGCGACGGTGTACATCACCAGCGCAGTTACCTCACATCCCATTGTCCCACTTTACAGGTCAGGCAGCCGCCATTTCAGGGGCCCACATGGCCTAATTACCAACTGCGTCACACATACCTAGGCCTAGTCTCAACACACATACAGGCCAGATTTTGTGTATGAATGGTGTTCTGTGTAGACTGTGGGTACATACCACTGAGTTGTTTGACTCTGTGCTCGCTGTTGTCCTTCATAGGCACCGTCCATTGGGACATGTGAGGAGATGGCAGAATCCTCCGGTGTACCTGTCGACAATGGAGGAAAGAAATTTGATTATCACCTACAGGTTTGACCGTGCCACAATCCAGGAACTGGGTACACAGTTGGAGCCTGACCTGATGTCAGCAATCCGCCATCCCACAGGAATCCCCCCTCAAGTGCAGGTGCTATCAGTGCTCTATTTCCTTGCAAGTGGGTCTTTTCAAACAACTGTGGCCATGGCATCAGGGATGTCCCAGCCTATGTTTTCCAACGTATTGTCCAGAGTGTTGTCTGCCCTGCTGAAACACATGCGGAGCTACATCGTTTTCCCTCAGGTGGAGGATTTGCCTACAGTGAAAGGTGACTTCTATGCCCTTGGACATATCCCCAACATCATAGGTGCCATTGATGGGACCCATGTGGCTTTGGTCCCCCCCCCACAGGAGTGAACAGGTGTACAGGAACCGGAAGAGTTATCATTCCATGAATGTACAGATGGTATGTTTGGCAGACCAGTACATCTCACATGTGAATGCCATGTTCCCTGGCTCAGTACATGACGCCTACATCATGCGGAGTAGCAGCATCCCTTATGTGATGACTCAACTCTGGTTACCCCAACCTGTCATGGCTACTGACCCTAGTGAGGAATCCCAGGACCTGGGCAGAGGAACGCTACAATCAGGCCCATGGGTGAACTAGGAGGGTGATCGAGCGGACCTTCGGCCTTCTGAAGGCCAGGTTCAGGTGCCTCCATATGACAGGTGGATCCCTATTCTACTCACCAAAGAAGGTGTGCCAGATCATCGTGGCCTGCTGTATGCTTCACAACTTGGCTTTGCGACAACAGGTGCCTTTTCTGCAGGAGGATGGTCCAGATGGTGGTGTTGTGGCAGCTGTGGAGCCTGTGGACAGTGATGAGGAGGAAGCAGAGGAAGAAGACATGCAGAACAGGGACTCAGTCATCCAGCAATATTTCCAGTGAAACACAGGTGAGAATACATTCCTGCCTACTACATGTACTTTTACACTTCTACCTCTATCCTGTCTGTCGATTTCACCCAGTGTATGGTCACTGAGTTGTCACTTTCCCTTACGGTTTCACAGGTGTGGGTCCCAACATGTGTCATCTGCTTAGATTCCTCATGGACTAGAGCTGTGTGACATAGGTATGTAATTGCAAATACACTATTTCGAAATCACCGACAGACTCAAGATCTTTTGGTGCTTTAGGTGTGTTTATTTAAATACAAAATATTGGAGGGGGAAGTTAAATGGTGAGGGGTGATGGCGAAGGAGTGTCCATGGCAGAGTCCAGTCTATTAGTCCCACATTTGCATTGCCCATATGGGCATAGGAAGTGGAGCTGGGGCAGTTTCAATATGGACAGGGTGACAAAGTGGGACAGCGGGATGACAATCAGGGTGGTCTCATTTCTTGGTGGGGGTCTTGGCATCGTGCTCTGTCTTGTTCCTGGATCTCAGGGACTGTTTGCAGGGTGGTTCTCCCTGGTGGTGGGCAGTTCATCGTCCATGCTAGTGTCAGGGGCCCCTTGTAGTGCCACAGTGTCCCTCCTGGTGTTGAGTACTTCCTTCAGCACCCGTACGATGGTGCCGAGGGCGGAGCTGATGGTTCTGAGTTCCTCCCTGAACCCCAAATACTGTTCCTCCTGCATGCGTTGGGTCTCCTGAATCTTGGCCAGTACCGTTGCCATAGTCTCCTGAGGGTGGTGGTATGCTCCCATGATGGAGGAGAGGGCCTCGTGGAGAGTGGGTTCCCTTGGCCTCTCCGCCCCCTGTCGCACAGCAGCCCTCCCAGTTCCCCTGTGTTCCTGGGCCTCCGTCCCCTGGACCGTGTGCCCACTGCCACTGCCCCAGGTCCCTGTTGTTGTTGGGGTAGTGGGTTATCCTGGGTTCCCTGTAGTGGTGGACACACAGCTGATTGACGTGTCCTGGGACGGAGGTATGGGCCCGCTGGGTGGGTGCTGTGCTGGTGTTTCCAGAGGGGGGAAGGTCTGTGGTGGCCTGTGCCTGTGTGAGGGGAACTGACTGTCCCGAGGCCCACGATGGTCCGGGTTGGTCATCTAGATCCAGGTGGACAGAGGTGCTGTCATCACTGTGGGCCTCTTCTGTGGGTGGAGTGGAGATGTCTGGACCCTCCTGTCTGGTGGCATTGGGTAGTGGCCCTACAGGGGTGGAAAGGCATGATTATTGCATCTGTGTGTGTCATGGTGTGCAATGGGTGGGTGACCATGTACCCCAGTGCTGGCATTCCTGTGTGGGGGCTTGTGTGATGATGGTTTAGGGGGGTGTAAGGGTATGTGCAGTGAGCATGCTTTAGTGATGGGTGTCCATGCGTTGGTGTTGCATGCAGGGCTTGGTTTTGGAATGGGTGGTTTGTGATATTGGTACATTCGTGAGGAGTTGGAGTGACAGGGGTGGGGGCGAGGGTGGGGGTATGTGATAGCATGCAGGTAGGTTGGGGGATATGGTAGTTAAAGGTTTGACTTGCCAGAGTCAATTCCTCCACCGACTCCTGCGAGGCCCTCAGGATGCAGAATCGCCAAGACTTGCTCCTCCCATGTTGTTAGTTGTGGGGGAGGAGGTGGGGGTCCGCCGCAAGTCTGCTGAACCACCTGGTGGTGTCTTGAGACCACGGAACGCACCTTCCCCCGTAGGTCGTTCCACCTCTTCCTGATGTCCTCCCGATTTCTTGGGTGTTGTCCCACTGCGTTGACCCTGTCGACTATTCTTCGCCATAGCTCCATCTTCCTTGCAATTGAGGTGTGCTGCACCTGTGATCCAAATAGCTGTGGCTCTACCTTGACGATTTCCTCCACCATGACCCTGAGCTCCTCCTCCGAGAACCTTGGGTGTCTTTGCCGTGCCATGGGGTGGTGTAGGTGATGTGTGGGGTGGTTTGTGTGGTGATAAGTGTGGTGATATGTAGTGGTGTGTGGTGTTTTGTGCGTGGAAGTTGTGTGGGTGATGGTGTTGTGTGCCTGTGGATGCTAGTTTGTGGATGGTGGTGTCTCTCTCTGGCCTTCTCTCTGTAATTGTGGTCGTAGGGGTTTGTGGGTGATGTGGGTGTGTGTTTTATATTGTATTGGGTGTGTGGGAGTGGTTTTGTATGTGTATCAGGTGTGTGTATTTCGAATTGTCCAATGTGTTTGTGTTTTGTATATGTGTGTGTATTTTGAGCACGGCGGTGTGTACCGCCAATGGAATACCGCGGTTGAAAGACCGCCGCATGGATTTGTGTGTCGTGATAGTGTGGGCATATTTCTGTTGGCGTGACGGTGGAGGTTTTGTTTTCGCCAGTTTATCACTGACCTTTGGTGTGGCGGACTTGTGTGGGTGTGGGTGACAGAATGCTGCGGCGGTGTGTTGGCAGTCTTCTGCACGGCAGTAAGCGGCTTTTACCGCCAATGTTGTAATGACCGCCAAAGTCTGTCCAATTATGGACCATATGGAGGCCAATTTGATCACCTTAGGGGGGATTTGAATATGGCCTGTGACCCTGCGGTTAGCGATAAGTCCAGCACATATTTAAAGATATCATGGTTGACTTCAATCTAGTTGACGATTAGCAGTCTTGAAAGCTGCCACCCCTGAACACATGTTCTACTCTGCATCGCATGATGTTTGGACTTGAATAGATTATTGGTTTCTATCTCGCGGTGTGGTACTGTGGCTGGCCAGCACAGTACATCTCCTTCGCACTTTATCAAATCATGCCCCAGTTGTGGTAACACTACTTAAACCATATTGGGGCAGTTTGGCATTGCAGTGGTGCTTTTCTGGACATGATGCCATGTTCCAATCTGAGTTACACGACTCCACTATGGAATACGTCACCCTTAATTCTGAGTCAGTGACCGCACAGTCCACCCTTTGGAAAGCTTTCAAAGCTTATGTGCACTAGGTGTGTATCACCAAACATGGGGAATACTCAAAGATATACGCAATGGATTGAGCTGAATTGAACAGGATTCAGATATTGATTGAGACTCTATACGGTTGGGCTGGGAAATCCATCTTCATCGTTGGGCCATCCTCCTGAATGAATTCAGGGATTTAGAAGACATTGAGGTGGCTTACCTTGGGATATGTGCAGGCACATAGATATGGCAAAGGTGGGTGTCTAGGATGGACATTGGCACATCTATTGCTCCCCAATACACATAGTGGTTATGTAACTGAACATCTGGCTGCTGACGGGATGACTGCATTCGACAATGCTAGTATAACCCAGGAAGTCAGGATTACTATCAGCAGTTATACACTGTGAGAGCCGGGGACACTGGTGCTGCAATCTCAGACTATCTAGCAGAGATTGCAATAGTATGGCTGTCTGAGGGCCAAAGGCAATTTCTAGCTGCACTTGCAGGCACACACCATGCCTTCACACACTCACTCACACAGGCATACACGCAGTCATACACGCATGCATCCATTCATTCACGCATGCATCTGTACACACACTCACACTGACACGCAGACACGCATTCACATTTCCATTCATTCACGCATTCTCACACATGCACACACACACACAACGCTACAAACACACTTGCATTCCCGCACACACTCACACATTCATGCACTCCCCCCCCCACAACACTCCCCACCCCAGTCCGGAAACCTGACTTACCTGCATCCAGGGGGTCTTCCGGCAGGGGACGGGGCTCTACTACCGCCAACAGCACCCACCAGCAGAACACCGCCAGGCCGTATTATTTTTCATCATATGGCTGGTGGCAGTCTCCTGGCGTGGCGCTGCTGGTGGTAGCAGCGCACCCTTAACACCGTCCGCCAGCATGGTCACAGCCGGATTTCTGCCCTTCTTGTGGTGGAAATCAGGCTGTGGTCATATTATGGCAGACGGATGTTAGCCACGGCGATGGTCTTTTGATGGCCGTCGCCGCGGCGTTAGATGACACTTACCGCCAATGTTATAATGAGGGCCTAAGTGGCTCTAAGGTCATGGGCTTAGATGGCCTTACAGGCAGTTTTTATAAAACGAACAAGCATGTCCTTGCCCTTCATCTGTTAGAGGTATATGCGGAGTCCCTGGAGACCGGATCCCTTCTGCCAACTTTTAGAGAGTCTCTGATTACACTGCTGCTTAAACCGGGTGATGCACCTAACTTACGCATGTCCTACAGACTGCTCTCACTTCTCAATCAAAATAACAAGGTCCTAGTGGAAGGGATTGCCACTTGTCTCGATGGAATAAATTATATCCCCAATACAAACTGTCTGTTTCACATAGACGCACTACCCTGAATCTCCACACCATTTTCACTGTAGTCAACCATGACTTTCTTGACCTGCCGGAGGCTGCAGCCCTGCTAGACGTGACAAAGGCATTTGGGCCCATATTTA
The DNA here is from genome assembly GCF_031143425.1 of Pleurodeles waltl. Lineage (NCBI taxonomy): Eukaryota > Metazoa > Chordata > Amphibia > Caudata > Salamandridae > Pleurodeles > Pleurodeles waltl. The sequence continues at coordinate 730,838,209 of NC_090443.1, forward strand.
TGGAAAAATGATGAGCGTGACGCTGCGCCAAAATTGGCAGTGCAGCGCTCCATCATTTTCACAACGCAGGGATGCGCCATATTTAAGTGAATACGGTGCACCTCTATGTTGTCCCCTGCGCTGGTGCTAAATTTAGCTTCCAGTGTCAATGCAGGCATCCTTGCACCATCATGCAAAAATGTCTGCGTTGAGGGGTATGATTGTTTATGTGCGGGAAAGTGTCCCTTCCTGCACATAAACAATCACTAATGGTGACGCTCCAGTGATGCTAGGGGATTATAAATATGCCCTTTGATTTGCTGGAGTGGCCATTCCTGTTGGTGACGCTGTCCGAGCTGGGGCTAACACGTGTCTTCCTCAATCTTATCCTGATCCTCTATTCTAAACCAGAGGCTAGACTGCGGGTGAATGATTCATTCACGGTTCCGTTCTGAGTGACTAGGGAGAACTCTTCAGAACTGATCCCTGTCATCGCTGCTCTCCTTTATTACTGTAGACCCGCTAGTCCAGCAACTGCCGGAACGTCACCTTCGTCTGAGCTTGCGGTTTCAGCATGGCCCCTTCTGGTTTCTATGCATGCGGATGACACTGTACTATTTGTTAGAAATCCAACTTCTGACCTATCTCCTCTCATCTGAGAGATAATTTGCTTCGGTGCCTCTCTGGTCTTTCCATTAATTAGAGCAAGTTTGAGCTTTTCCCGCTAACAAATGCTGCAATGCATGTTGCACAGGAGTACCCTCTTACCGGCTGTGAAAACGGCACCAGATATTTAGGCATCATCCATCACAAACAGACATGGTGATTCGGGTAAACTTCGGCCCAGCCGTGGAAGCATTAGCCACACAAATTGAACAATGGATCAAATTGCTGCTATTGATCGCTAGGCACATTGCTATTATTAAAATGGTAATTCTCCAGAGGTTTTATATCTATTTATGAACATTCCCATCCCTTTAACGAATAGTTTTTTTCTTCAATGTATGGATCCTCCTACTACACCTGATCTGGGTAGGACGTTGGCCCAGAGTTTGCTGGGATGTCTTGACACTTCCGCTCGTATGGAAGTATCAAGGTCAGTTGTGCTTTTTGGGGGCACAATGTCATCTCTCATAATATTGGTACCATCCTGATGCACGCTTACCTTACTCAAAGATGGAGAGGGACCAGGCTAGGCATAAATATCTCTCATCCATATTGCCACTGGGTACATAGAGAGTCCCCATAGCCATTCAGAAGCTTTCTACCATTACCTGGGCATGGGTAAAATGTTGTTGGAGCTTGGGAGGGGGGCTGCTCTACTCCCCGGCCTTTCCCCTAACTAATAATCCTTAGCGACCCTTGACCTAGAAATGATCCTTGGCTACCCTTGACCCAGGAACGATAGAACAATGCACTCTGCACTCTGCATGGGAGATCACTTCCTGGCTGGGCATATCCTCACACATGGTGAAATTGCCAATGCTTGGAACGATACACATATGGACCATTTTATCCTCAGGTGCCTATATAATACATTGTGTGATATACCTTCGAACCCAACAACTTCTCCCTACTGACACTGGTGATTACTACTACCGAGGGGGTCACGCTTGGTCTTCAAGATCTATCATGCTTGCATAATTATAAAGCCCAGTGGTGCTGAGAGTGTCCGGACATCAAAGGAGCATGATGTGGGGGACCCCATTTCTGACATGACTTGGTGTTACTGTTGCATGCAAACAAAACTCATATCCCCTAATCGTCGGCATTTACTGCTACACTACAAGTTCCTACATTTAGCACACACCACGTCTCAATGCTTAGCACAAATCAATCCCACACGATTGCACAAATGTCCAGTGTGTGGAGCTGATATCGCAGGATTTATCCACCTTGTTTGGACATTCCCCACTGTTCAGAGCTTCTGGCTTCAAATTATTCCTGAGATTTCCACAATGATTGGAGTTACTGTTGAGCCTGACCCTCTGCAAGCCTTACTGGACTATGGTAAAGTCCTCCAATCAAGTACCCAGTGCCTTATTGCCATTGTGTTCCTGTTGGCTAAGCCTAGGATAGCTCTCTGCTGGGGTAATGACCTTGGCCTCACTGAAGACGAATGGTTGAAAGACATGATATATTGTGAGACTACCAGCACAGTGTATACAAAGTTACAGCCCCCCATGTCCAGGTTCCAAAGATATCTGGCAACCACTGCACGATTATTTGCTAACTCTAGACGTAGCGGCCATGGCAAGAGTCTCCTGAAGTAGGTTGCATCCAAGATGCATGTCCGTTTAGCTATAGGACTGTAGTCGACCACTCATGGCAGGTTCTTCCCTCTGTGCCCTCCCCCTCTCTGCACTCTCTCTACCTATACTCACATACCAACATGTGTGTTTAATATGTTACTCTTCTGGTGTCCTACAGCATATGTCTTGGCCATGATAGTGTCAATTGCTTGCCTGATGTATCATGATGTATGCTGTTGTTATTGTGAAAAGCTGAAAAGTAAAGCTTAAAAAAAATAATACATGGGAGCCTGCTATCAGTGTATAAAACCCATCTCTGGTGTCCTACATCCAGGTAAGTTGTGACTCTAGTCACCTGTAATAAATAAATGACATACTACTCAACTGTAATGTATTATTACAGTTGATTTCTGATGTCACAATGCTTGATGCAAATGATGTATCAAGGGTTCCATGGGCCCTAATGCAAAAAAAGGAAAATGGTCCTTAGTTTTATAGTATAAACTAGACACTAAATGGAGTGAAAAGGGCCTCCCATATCCCATAGCCCTGCTGCCACTGTGCCTGCTGCAATATTGATAGCTAATCCCCTGCCTGCTGACAGAGATAGTAGGGAGGATAACAGGCAGGTCAAGAAAAATGTTTACAGCTGCAGTTTAAACAAGGAAAACAAGACATGGCATTTACGTCTTATGATGTGTATTTCTAAGAAGAAAAAGTCATCAATAGAAATTATATATATAAGGCAGCATGTTTCTTTGTTTTCCATGCTATATATCAATATCTCAAAGATAGAGGTTTAACATTTATACTCTGATTTATATTAATCAGATTATGAAACATTTTTACAAAAAGTTATAACGATTTTTGGTGTGTTAAGTTTCTCAGTACAGATTGAGCTTTTATTTTTCATGTCTGCAATAAATATAAAATGGCACCAATAATTCAAGTGGGTTGTGGGATGGGATGGTGTGAGTATATATATCAGAAGGAATAAAATACTCTCTGCGGTACAGGATAGAGTTAGTGCAAGTTAACTCTGAGTTCCACAAACTTATAAAGGAACTTGCCATTTTTATAATTACTTTTTCAATATAGTTACAGATCTCCTTTGTGACTTGCAACATCCTTATGATGTACAGCAGAGAACACTCAATCCCATACGTTATTTCAAATCCTGTTATGGTGTCAAAGAAATGGCATACCAAAAGGAATTGCAGTTTAATTACTAGCCAACTCACAATGAGAATAATCTATATTGATAAATTATTCTCAATAACCTGACATAAGTAGGAAAGTAAGGATCATCAGGTTAGCAAGGGTACCAAAAAACCGGCTACAATCAATCACGATTTACATATTTGGTAAAAAAGCGCAATCTTACCCAGTTAGTTGCATCCATGGGAGATTTTAAAGCACGCATCACATCAACAAGTCTCTCAAATCAGAGGGAATGATGCAAAATAAAGTTTGGAGGCCTTCTCTCGCACAGATCGATGATGTCAAAATTGTCTTGTGAGGAAGGTCCTCCAAGTGTTACATTAGATACACTTAGTAATGGCAGGATGGCTGAACATGTTGGAAGGAGTGCAACTTGAAGAGTACTTGGTTACATAATGTGTCTGCTCTGTATCTAGCTTACTCAATTCATGTTGGTTCCAACTTCTTTATGCCAACCAGCCTGACCATAAAGGTGGGGCAACAGTGATTATTTTTTGAGAAGAGTTACCTTGCACAGTCATCTCTTTCTATGTATTGAGCACTGCTGAGACACTAAACTCCAGATTCTCACCTTCAGCAACCTGTTCTATTAATTTGTTACTCGTATATTGGCCCCCCAAATCAGGAGTCTAATTCTCTTTCTGAGTTGCTGGATTTGTTGGGAATGGTCTGTTTACAATTTTTAAAAAAATGATTGATTCTAGGCAACCTTAAAGTACACATCTATCTGGATAGGGACCCTAAAGCTCAATTTCTAATAGGAGTCATGAATTCCTATTGTATTAATCAGTTTATTCACTCTCTTACTCATATCAAAGGCCACGTCTTAAATCACATTTAAATGAGTTTTCATCAACTTACACTAATGCTATCATAGTTTTATCCTATTTGATCATAAATTGATTAACCGCTGTTTGGGGTTATGCTGGATATTAATTCCACTGTGACTACTTGCACGTTACCTACATCTGAGGTCAAATCCAGGTGATGGAAACAAATTACCAAGCCTAAAGATGTTAAGACTTTAAATCTTGCTTCAGTTCTTTTACATCAGATCCACATATTATCTTGGTGGAGCTAGCTCTTAATTTTTTAACAAGGTGCTCTCATTAATGTCATTAACCAGTAAATTCCGTGCTCCTCAAGGAATTCTCAAAATATCAGGTCTTCAAGAAGAACCTGAGAAATATAGGACTGAAGTTTTGCCAACTAGAGAACAAATGTCAATTATCTATTGAGGAGACTGCTTACCATTTATAGACCTTTATGCTACATATTGAGGTTTAGAAGCATGAACTTTTAATTGCTAAATTTGTATTTTTATTGAAACAATAGATCTTCACCAAATGCAACTAAAGAGCTATTTCACTTCATTCAATCACTTTTTGTGCCCCATTGTTTGTGGTCAATAGTTTATCCTCTCAGCCCTTTTATAATAATCTATCCAACTTCCTTTATTTCCAAGATACAATAAATCAATGAGAAGTTAAACACTCTGTTGCTCCCCAGTCAGTTAGTCCTCAATATTCCATTACGATTAGTAGCCTGACCAATACTTGGTCCGCTTTTAACTTGCCTGATCAGTTGGAAACTGAAGCGTTGGTATACAAGGCTAAATCAGGTTCCCTGGATCATTCCTGTCCAGTAGTTTCTTGAAATCTTGTGGTGATGCATTTTCATCGATGCTGAATGACATTATCACCCAAACACTTACCTCTGGTAAAGTCCGAGAGAAGTGGAAGAAGGACATAGAAAGACCTATCCTAAAAAATAGCAACTTGAACACAATCAAAATGGCCCGATCTCACTCTTGCACTTATTAGGTAAAAATGTGTGTGTAGTAGCCAAGTATCTTACTGATTATTTAGTAAAGAATAGTATACTCTAACAGTGGCAACTTGGTTTCAGTACAGGTAGAAGAAGAAGAGAAACTGCACTAGTGCTAGCAGTTAAGGAGATCAGGCAAGTACTGATCACAGAAACTCAGCAGTCCTTTTATTACTTGCCCGTCCGCTTCCTTCTATACCGTAGACCATGGAATATTGATGTCCCAGTTAGAAGGCATCAGAATTCAGGATCGAGTGCTGTCCTGGTTCATCTCCTTTCTTAAAGATAATTTTTCAGCAGTGATCTTACCCCCTTATGGATCAAAGTTCTATCATATCTCATGTGGGGTTCGGCAGGGCTATTTAATTAATCTATGTTGAATGTTTTCCCCTTCTACAACAATGCTATGGTCTACCTTGGTGGATTAAATTTTTTGTTTATGATTTGTGCTAATGCCAGATGCCTTTCTTGGGTGATGACTGTGCTTTATAATCTATTATTAATTTATTCATAGAAGAAATGGCCCCTATGTCATTGACAATAGATTGCATATTTCTGAATCATATATGCCCCTACATAGTGTAATTCATCAAGGTATGTCCATTCAGGAGTTGAATACCCTCGACTGAGCACCTGTGTTCTCTTTGATTTCCTAACTATTGACTGTTCAATGTCACTATTGATTTGCTCATTGGTTCCTGTTTCTTATTGGACATACTCTGCCTACGTTCATCAATGTATCATGGAAAGTCTGCAGTAGCCGTCCAATATACTGGTACGTTTCTTTTCACGAACATTGGAGCCAAATAAAGAAATTGGTTTCCTACTTTTATCAGGTTGCAGTGAGGACACAAACCCAGTAAATACCTACCAGATGCTAATAGGGTCTCCATGTCCAAAGTGATTTGTAAGGGCCAAATATACTTATATTTGGCAAAACACAGCAACCGATGTTGCTAACTGTGCGCCCTCAAAGGCAGAGCTGAGCAGTGTCATATCTACAAAGATATTGTGCTGTTTCTCTTGTAGTGAATCCAATTTAGCTTTCATTTGGACTCAAGAGGTTAGCTTAGCCTTTTGGCTTGCAGCCTTGTGTGCCCCTCACCTTGTGACTTTTGACCTACTTAGTTTGCTCTGTCTTAGCCAATTTATTTAATTATTTCTTTTAAGCTGGATACTATTGTTTATGGTTTGAGAAATTTTTAATTTGCATTATCAGTGCCTCTCTGTGAAGGCATCACTATCAGCATCATAATCAAGTGATTTATACAGGTATTCACATCATGTTCCTTTCTCACTTACTTGTGACAGGAACATAATCTACATTTTGATGTTCTTGATAGGAAATGGGTGTCTCTAGATACTGATACCTTTGTTATTTTCTATGTGTGAAATGCATATATTGTCTCACCTTTCTCAGGAAAGGTGGTCCAGGAATAGGATGTTTCTGTTCAGTAAGCTTCAAGCCCTCATCTCTGCCCTCATCTGTTAAGCAATGGGCTATTAGATGTTGTGTTAATGTGTGTTTGACATTCTCTGGAGTGTCTGTCGTGTTAGCTCTGTTGAGTAAATGGTGTAGAGGTGGAACATCAAATTGGTAGAAGTCCTTTTAAGAGTTCAAGCTTGAACAACCCACAGCCTAGTTAGGTGTTACCTATTCAGCTGAGGAGGATTAGCCCCAAGACCACAGATATCTCCGTATAGTGGTACTTAGATAGAGACTGAGATAGTCAGGAGATCCGTAAATTAGTGCCAAAACACCATCATTTATGGCACCATGTCGTAGTTGGACTCTCGCTCCTAGGCGAGACTGCTGGTTTAGAGATGAAAGCACTTTTGTTTGTAGGTAACTGAGTTACTCCGACAACAAGTTGCAACTGTCGGCCCAACCCTCCCAGCTCACAAGCAGTACCTCTCCAAAAACCCAAACAGTAAAAGGTGATTCCTCACAGCCTTACACATGGACTCAAAATTGCAACATCTCAGGGAAGTAGTGGTGGAACAGAAGTTACCCTTTTCTCACGTCAATAATAAGTCTCAGTCACACACAGGCAATGAAAGAGATGCAAAAGAGTTTTCAAAGGGTTTATTGAAAAGACTACAATCTATGGTAAAATGCATGAGCTGCAATGATTAGGGTAACAAACAATTAAAGAAGCATAACTGTGAAGATGAGAGTCATGAATACAAAGACCCCCCACATGAAATGTATACTCACTAGCATGGAGAACCTAATCTCTAACCTAATTAGAGTTAGGTGTGATAAACCTAATCTGCCAGTGCCATGTCCATGAGAAGCGCCCCCCAACGCTTGGAATTAGGTCTTTAGATCAGACTCTGTGGTGACACGAAGACTGGGTCAGCATCAAGGCGGCCTGTAGTATAGATAGCATTGATGGCATCTGGTAGGAATCACTCTAATTACCTTATCTGTGTGAGATGCATTTATACAGATCTTGTAGGACCCATGATGCAGGTATATTCCCAAACAATAGGTAAGTAGGCATGCTTGGAGCAGCAATTATATAAACAATTCCCTGACAATGTACATTATGTTACTGTCGTCCGAAAGTGAGAAAGTGCATGATGTGAACACCTACTTATCTCATTTATCGTTGGCACGGATAGTGACACCCTTACAGATAACTGAAAATAAAACAGCTTCCTAACTATAAACATGGCAGCCATTTTGGAAGAAATAATAAAAAAATTTGCTAAAACAGAGTACGTTAAGTAGGTTAAAAGCCACTAGGTGACGGGGCACATGCCTGCAAGCCAGAAAGCTAAGCTAAACTCCTGATTCCCATTAAAACTAGACAGGATCCACTACAATCCAGGCATTCAGGCACTGTAGGTAGCTCATGTACACACATTTCATAATGAGCTAATACAACTTTACAGACGATTAGTAAAATTTGCTATGTGGACTTTGAATACTGCCCCAGCACATGCTGCACTATCTGGTTACCAATTGGTTGTTACTGGGATTAACAATTGTTATAAGGGGATTCCCTGAATTAATAAGCGTAGCTCAAGCAGGGAAGTAACCAATGTAGAGAAAAACTACTATAAGAGCTACTAAGATAACCTTGAAGATACCATCATCTTCACATACCAATACTATGATTTAGAATGATACTAACTATATATTACTGACCAGTTATATGCTTATGATGTCAGGCTACTACACTTAGGTACTCGGTTGCAAATAAAGTAATCCTACTATATAATTAATATAAACTTATTTTACAAATACAAATATTTTATTATTCAATAATAATACAATCATTAAAGATATACATTAAATCAGAAAAATAAGAAAGACATACAAAGCACCTAAATCAAACATACCACATACACACTGGATTATACAAGTGAGAGAACGTGTCTTATTTACAAGTGAAACAACACTTCAAAGAACTAATCCAAATAATAAGATTAAAACAATTTAGAATGATAAGAATATACAGATATAGATTGTTCTAATGTATTAGTATTAATAATCTAATGCACAAACAAAGAAACAATGCTGACATGGTTCTATCCAAGTGGTACCGTAGGGACCGAAGGCCTACGCGCGTTTCGGTGTTATAGGGTATAGTGGACAACCTTCCTCAGGGCCGTTCCCAGTGGTGCTATTATATGATACTCTAGTCTTGGCAGCCAAATCTTCTGGTCAGATTGATTATAGGTTTGTTGTGTTCTTTTTGATGATGTAGTCAAGGAATTTGGAGAGTCTTGTCTGACGTTTTTATAGGACAATAATTTTTCCGGACGTTACTTCTTCACTGAAGGACATGATGCTACCTGCAACATGCGAGCTGCCACCGACACCACCTTTGGGAAGTATGCCATGTTGGGCCGGAACTTCTCCTGCATGTCACACAGGAAAAGTACACTGCCTTTCTGTTCCAAGGAACTTAACGACCTCGACCGCTTTTTCCCGGTAGGAGGTGTCGCTCTCTCCCCACCAATCAGAAAGTGATTCAGCACCTAGCTCCTCCCGACACGTGTCGAGGTCGTTAAGAAGTCCTGTGGACCAGCTTGAGGAGTTGGGCAGTTTCTAGTTTTGGTGGGAAGAGCTGCTGAAAAGTCCTTGGAACTGGTGCCAGGCGACTGCGGGGGACCACTTGGAAAAGCAGTGCACAGGCAAGCTCTAGTGAAGATGGCGCTGTGCCGCATTGGGAAGCTGAGCCAGAAAGGCAGTGTACTTTTCCTGTGTGACATGCAGGAGAAGTTCCGGCCCAACATTGCATACTTCCCAGAGGTGGTGTCGGTGGCAGCTCGCATGTTGCAGGTAGCATCATGTCCTGCAGTGAAGCAGTAACGGCCGGAAAAATTATTGTCCTATAAAAACGTCAGACAAGACTCTCCAAATTCCTTGACTACATCATCAAAAAGAACACAACAAACCTATAATCAATCTGACCAGAAGATTTGGCTGCCAAGAATAGAGTATCATATAATAGTACCACTGGGAACGGCCCTGAGGAAGGTTGTCCACTATACCCTATAACACCGAAACGCGCGTAGGCCTCCGGTCCCTACGGTACCACTTGGATAGAACCATGTCAGCATTGTTTCTTTGTTTGTGCATTAGATTATTAATACTAATACATTAGAACAATCTATATCTGTATATTCTTATCATTCTAAATTGTTTTAATCTTATTATTTGGATTAGTTCTTTGAAGTGTTGTTTCACTTGTAAATAAGACACGTTCTCTCACTTGTATAATCCAGTGTGTATGTGGTATGTTTGATTTAGGTGCTTCGTATGTCTTTCTTATTTTTCTGATTTAATGTATATCTTTTATGATTGTATTATTAATGAATAATAAAATATTTGTATTTGTAAAATAAGTTTATATTAATTATATAGTAGGATTACTTTATTTGCAACCGAGTACCTAAGAGTAGTAGCCTGACATCATAAGCATATAACTGGTCAGTAATATATAGTTAGTATCATTCTAAATCATAGTATTGGTATGTGAAGATGATGTTACTGAGATTAACCCTCAAACAATACATTCTATCATGGGCAAAGCACCCACAGAATGTGAGAAGATTCCGTTCTGGATAGCACAAAAAACTAACCAGCTGGAAGCAGTGTTTCCCCATATGGGAAACCAAGATAAACATAGAATTCCCACAATGTGCTTACCATTCGGAATGGTTCTCTCAGTGGACGACTGCACCAAATGGGGTACAGTCTTCGCTGCAATTTACACTACCACAAATGGTACCCCAGCACTTGCCAATTTGCTGGAAGTGTTAAAACAAATTCAAAAGGAGCACAGGGGTGCTCCAGCCCTGGATTTGGGGATGAAACTGATGTGTAATTTTGACACAGTCTCCTTAATAATACTCAGCACCATTAAAGGGGAAGCAGTAGAGTTGGCTATACGCCAGCGGCTCTTAGAGATTCCACAGTTGGAAAAGGAGTGTCAACTACCGAAAATTATTTCCGACACCTATAACAGTATAGAACGGGACAGTTTGGAAGTCAAGCAGAAAAAAAAGCTTGAAATTCAGAGTAATACCTCAAAGGACAGTACTAAAAAAGCACACAAAGGTTTTAAAAAACACTGGGATAAACAAAAACAAAATAAGGACAGAAGAAGTCAGAGAGCAGACTCTCCACATCTGGAGGGCTCCGAAAAGAGATATAGGCGGTCATTCTGACCCTGGCGGTTGAAAACCGCCAGGGCAGAGTGCCGCGGAAGCACCGCCAACAGGCTGGCGGTGCTTCTGGGGCAATTCTGACCGCGGCAGTAAGGCCGCGGTCAGAAAAGGGAAACCGGCGGTTTCCCGCAGGTTTCCCGCTGCCCCAGGGAATCCTCCACGGCGGCGCTGCAAGCAGCGCCGGCATGGGGATTCCGACCCCCTTCCGCCATCCTGTTTCTGGCGGTTTTCACCGCCAGAAACAGGATGGCAGGAACGGGTGTCGTGGGGCCCCTGGGGGCCCCTGCAGTGCCCATGCCACTGGCATGGGCACTGCAGGGGCCCCCTAACAGGGCCCCATTGAGATTTTCAGTGTCTGCTTGGCAGACACTGAAAATCGAGACGGGTGCAACTGCACCCGTCGCACACCAGCAACTCCGCCGGCTCCATTTGGAGCCGGCTTCCTCGTTGCTCGTGCTTTCCCGCTGGGCGGGCGGGCGGCCTTTTGGCGGTCGCCCGCCAGCCCAGCGGGAAAGTCAGAATGACCGCCGCGGTCTTTTGATAGCGGTACGGTCTTCTGGCGGTTCCCGCCAGGCCGGCGGCTTCTGCCGCCGGCGGGGGTCAGAATGACCCCCATAATCTCAGAAATAGAAAAACTTTAAAAGCTCCTAACAGATATACAGATTGACATCCCTCTCATTCCTTTCAGGACATACCTGATAGATGTAGTGAGAGAGTGGGCCAGTCAGAGCAACATCTTGACTACGGAAACAGAAGAAAGACTTACAGTGGTCTTCAGTCAAAAAAGAAGACAAATCCCCACCACAAAATCCACAATTTAAAAAGAAAAAGGTGGCAGCAATTTCAATTAAACATGCGAGCAAACTTGAGACAATTGCTGAAGAACAGGACATGGCCAGTGACCCTGCTGGACAGTGAAGCAGAAGTCATATTATGTCTCCAGAGTCTCAAACATCATCTGGATGCAACAGCAACTAATGACTTTCTTGCAGTCGAGACTGCCGACCGGTGCGTTCTCCCACCCAACAGGGTTTTTGATTTAAATATCCAGATTGAGGGACACATAGAACGCATTGTTAGTGGTATATTTTGGGAAGAACTTAATTGTAATATTCTATTGGCAGAAAGAGACTGGCCACCCGAACACGTCCGTCAGCTCCCACAAGGGGAAGATGTCATTTTGCCTTCTTTCTCCGATCTTGATCCGGAAGCGATAAAAGAAGCCTATTCTGTCGACTTGGCTTCGGCATAGGGACTGAACTATACTGCAAGCACGTAGGGTGGGATATGGACCCCCCTACCATGTCATACATATTAGTTCTCCACCCCATCCTCAGCCCCAATATTCTGTTAAACATGAGGCTAAAGTTCCAGTGAGAGAGAGGCTCACTCAGCTCGAGTGTCTGGGAATAATAGAGTCCTGTGTCTGTGCAATGAATAACCCATTATTCCCCTTTTCAAGACCAGACCATTCATATAGAATAGTTTTAGATGAAAGACACTTAAACAATTACACATGCACATATGCAATACAAAATGCACACAGCACTGCACTTATTAACAACATGGGGGGTCATTACAACCCTGGCGGACGGTGTTAAAGGGGCGGTAAGACCGCCAACAGGCTGGCGGTCTTTTTTTTTGTATTATGACCATGGTGGTTACCGCCATGGTCATCCGCCGCTTCACCATTCCGCCCGCTGGGCTGGAGACCTGGGTCTCCAGCCCGGCGGGTGTCACAATACCGCCGCTGGTATTTCGACCCAGCTTCCCGCCGTGGATTTCCAGCGGTAGGAACTGCCATGAAATCCATAGCGGTAAGCCCTATCAGCGCCAGGGAATTCCTTCCCTGGCACTGATAGAGGTCTCCCCTACCCCCCACCCCCACCCCGACTCCCTCCCCTACACCCCCCACCACCCCTGCCACCCCCAAAGGTGGCAGGGCCCCCCTCCCCACCCCGACCCCCAACATCACATAACTCACACACACACAACACGCACGCAGGCACCACCAACACACATACACACCAACATACATGTCTGCATCCACACACTCAGTCAGACACGCACACCCATATACAGACATACACGCACACATCCATACAGATATACATACAGACATACACGCACTCACCCCCCCTCTACATACACAGACGCACACCCCCATGCACCCACACAACACACAACACCCCCCCACCCCCTCCCCTAACGGACGATCGACTTACCTTGTCCGTCGATCCTCCGGAAGTGGACGGGAGCCCAAGGGGCTGCTCCGCCGACACCACACCGCCAACAGAACACTGCCACGGCGAATCACAGGACGTGATTCGCTGGGCGGTGTTCTGTTGGCGTGGCGGTGGAGCAACCTCCATTTCCCCACCGCCCGCCACTATGGCTGTTGGCGGCTCTCCGTCGTAAAGAGGACAGAGAGCAGCCAACAGTCATAATACGCCGAGCGGCAAACCGGCACTACTGGCGGTCTTCCGCACGGCGGTCCCTCGGCGGTCTTGTTAAAAGACCGCTGACGTTGTAATGACCCCCATAGTGCATAAAAAATACAAATCAACCTTGGATATTACCAATGTTTTTTTCTGCCAAAACTTAGCGCAATAAAGTCGGGATGTAAATGCATTCTCATTTGGCTCACAAAAACATTTTTGCCGTTTGCCCTAGGGCTATAAGAACAGCCCAGGGTTGTTCTCAGCCCGTGTAACATCAATATTGCTTGATATTGGGGGTCATTACAACATTGGAGGTATAAGGCGCTTACCGCCGTGCAGAAGACCGCCTATACACCGCTGCGGCTGCAGTAGACCGCCACAGCTATTATGACACACATCACGGAATCCGCCGAAATTCAGACACCCACACAACACCGCCACACCAAAGGTCAGCGATAAACTGGCGGAAACAAACCCTCCACGCCAACAGAAACACGCCCATGCTATTACGACCCACGAATCCACGCGGCGGTCTTTCAACCGCGGTATTCCATTGGCGGTACACACCGCCGCGCTCAAAATACACACACATCTCCAAAACACCGCCACATTGGACAATTCCAAATACACACACCTGATACACATACACACACCACTCCCACACACCCAACACAATATAAAATACACACCCACATCACCCACAAACCCCTACAACCAGAAATTCTGAGAGAAGGCCAGAGAGAGAGCACAGCTATTGACAACCCCATCACACAGAGGCACACAACACCATCACCCACACAACATCCACGCACAAAACACCACATACCCCTACACTCACTACACTCATCAACACATACACCACCCCACACATCACACACAACACCCCATGTCACGCCAAAGACACCCCCGCTTCTCCGAGGAGGAGCTCAGGGTCATGGTGGAGGAAATCGTACGGGTAGAGCCACAGCCACAGCTATTTGACTCACAGGTACAGCACACATCAATAGCCAGGAAGATGGAGCTATGGCGCAGAATAGTCGACAGGGTCAACGCCGTGGGACAGCACCCAAGAAATAGGGAGGACATCAGGAAGAGGTGGAACGACCTACGGGGGAAGGTGCGTTCAACGGTCTCCAGGCACAACTTCGTGGTGCAGCGGACTGGCGGCGGTCCCCCACCTCCTCCCCCACAACTAACAACATGGGAGGAGCAAGTACTGACCATCTTGCATCCTGAGGGCCTCGGAGGAGTCGGTGGAGGATGGGACACTGGTAAGTCAAATCTTAACTATCACATCCCCCACCCTACCTGCATGCTATCACAAACCCCCACCCTCGCCCCCACCCCCATCACTCCAACTCCTCACACATGTCCCACTATCACAAACCACACATCCCAACATCAAGCCCTGCATGACACAACTAAGCATGGGCACCCCTCACTAAAGCATGCCCACTGCACATACTCATAACATCCCCTAACCATCACCACACAAGCCCCCACACAGGAATGCCTGCACTGGGGATCACGCACACCCAACCATTGCACACCATTACACACACAGATGCAATAATCATGTTCTTATACCCCTGCAGGAACCCGAAGGAACGTCACCACACCAGAGGGTCCAGACAACACCACTCCACCCCCAGAAGAGGCCCACAGTGACGACAGCAGCTCTGCCCCACTGGATCCTGATGACCAGCCCGGACCATCGTGGGCCTCAGGACAGTCGGTTCCCCTTGCCCAGCCACAGCCCAACACTGAGCTGCCACCCTCTGGTAACACCAGCACAGCACTCACCCAGCTGGCCCAAACCTCCCTACCCAGGACAGGTCAATCAGCGGTGTGTCCACCACTACAGGGCACCCGGGCTAACCCACCACCCCAACAACAACAGGGACCTGGGGGCAGTGGTAGTGGGCACACAGTCCAGGGGACGGAGGCACAGGAACACCGGGGAACTGGGAGGGCTGCTGTGCGACAGAGGGAGGACAGGCCCTATCCTCCATCATGGGAGCATACCACCACTCCCAGGAGACGATGGCGACGGTCCTGGACAAGTTGCAGGAGACCCTGTGTCTGCAGGACGAACTGTATTTGGGGTTCAGGGAGGAGCTCAGGACCATCAGCTCCACTCTGGGCACCATCGTAGGGGTGCTGACGAACATTCAAAAGACCTTGAGGGACACCGTGGCACTCCAAGGGGCCCCTGACACTAGCCAGGACGACGAACTGCCAACCACCTCCGCCGGCGCTAGTGGACAGGACGCCCTGCCACAGGACCACCACACCAGCACCCCATCCCCTACAGATGGACAACCACCACGCAAGCGCGCCCTGAGATCCAAGAACAGGACAGAGCAAGATGGCAAGACCCCTGCTAGGAAATAAGACCACCCTGATTGTCCCCCCACTGTCCCACTTTGTCACCCTGTCCAGATTGGAACTGCCCCAGCTCCACTTCCAATGCCCAGATGGGCAGTGCACCTGTGAGACTAATAGACTGGACTCTGCCATGGACATTCCTCCACCATCACCCATCCCCATTTTACAACCTTCCTTGATTTTCTTTAGCACTTAAATAAACACCCTTGAAAGCCAAAAAGAATATGGAGTCAGTCTATGATTTGGAACTTTGTATTATCAATTAAAGTGTCATAATGGGTTACCCATTGTAAGGCTAACATACCAATGTCACACATCACAAGCCCTTCAAGGATGCAAGCGGTTCACACGTAGGTTACCACACTTGTGAAACTGAAATGGAAGGGTACAACTCAATTAACAAATAGTGAGTGAAATGTAGGTACAGGATAGAGGTAGACGTGTGAAAGTTAATGTAATGTTAAACCAGAAAATGTTCTCACCTGTGTGTCACTGGAAATATTGCTGTATGACTGACTCCCTGTTGTCGTTTTCTTCATCCTCAGCTTCATCCTCATCACTGTCCACTGGCTCCACAGGCTCCACAGCTGCCACAAGACCATCATCTGGACCATCCTCCTGCAGAAAAGGCACCTGGCGTCGCAATGCCAAATTATGGAGCATGCGATGATGATGTCACACACCTTCTTCGGTGAGTAGAATAGGGATCCACCTGTCATATGGAGGCACCTGAACCTGGCCTTAAGAAGGCCGAAGGTGCATTCGATTACCCTCCTAGTCCGCCCATGGGCATCATTGTACCGTTCCTCTGCCCTGGTCCTGGGATTCCTCACTGGGGTCAATAGCCAGGAAAGGTTGGGGTAACCAGAGTCCCCCAATAGCCATACACGGTGCCTCTGGAGTTGACCCATCATATCAGGGATGCTGCTATTCCGCAGGATGTAGGTGTCATGCACAGACCCAGGGAACATTGCATTTACCTGCGAGATGTACTGGTCTGCCAAACAGACCATCTGGACATTCATCAAATGATAATTCTTCCTGTTCCTTTACACCTGTTCACCCCTGCGGGGGGGACCAGAGCTACATGGGTCCCATCAATGGCACCTATGACGTTCGGGATATGTCCAAGGGAATAGAAGTCACCTTTCACTGTAGGCAAATCCTCCACCTTAGGGAAAATGATGTATCTCCTTACGTGTTTTGGCAGGGTAGACAACACTCTGGACAGCACGTTGGAAAACATAGGCTGGGACATCCCTGATGCCATGCCCACTGTTGTCTGAAAAGACCCACTTGCAAGGAAATGGAGCACTGACAGCACCTGCACGTCAGGGGCGATTCCAGTCGGATGGCGGATTGGTGACATCAGGTCTGGCTCCAACCGGTACATAGTTCCTGGATTGTGGCACGGTCAAACCGGTAGGTGACGATTAAATGTCTTTCTTCCATTGTCAACAGGTCCACCAGCGGTCGGTACAACGGAGGATTCCGCCATCTTCTCATATGTCCCAGCTGATGGTGCCTAAGGACAACAGCGAAGAACCAGTCACTATTCCTCCAGGTATGTACCCACAGTTACACACAAGACTTCACCAGACAAAATACCCTTCCTGTATGTGTGTTGAGTATAGGCCTAGCTATGCGTGACGCAGTAGTAAATGAAGCCATGTGGGCCCCTGAAATGGCGGCTGCCTGACCTCTAAACTGGGACAATGGGATTGTGGGGTAACTGTGCTGGCGTTGCACACCGTCGCGGTGGGCGGTCGTAGACCGCGCGCAATGCTGCATTGGTTAACATTGGACCCTATGGGTCCCAGGAGACAATGAACAGGTGCGCCGGCGGTGATGATGCGCACCGCCGCCGACGTCACCGCCATTTTCTATCTGAAAATGAGAGGACCTACACTGCTAGTGCTGCTGTGACCTCGGTCTGGAAGCGACGATGGCTGCTGCGTCTGGGGAAAGGGCCCCTGCCTTCACTGCACAGGAGTTGGAGAAACTTGTGGATGGGGTCCTCCCCCAGTACACGCTACTCTACGGTCCTCCCGACCAACAGGTTAGTACACAGGGAGCACGTTGTATGGGCTTGGCCTGGGTGGAGAGGGCTGGGTGGAAGAGGGAAGGGGGCAGAGTACATAGAACAGTTATGCATGGGAAGGAATGGGCCACATGGCCAGAGTAGGGAGGGGGCCACTCACATTGACGGTGCAGTTGGTAATGACTGTTCCTCTTTCCTTGTGCATGTCATGTAGGTCAGCGCCCACCAGAAGAGGGACATTTGGCGTGCCATCGCCAAGGAGGTCCGGACCCTGGGGGCCCACCAGAGACGGGGCACCCACTGCCGTAAGAGATGGGAGGACATTAGCCGCTGCAGCAAGAAGACGGCGGAGGCTCAGCTGGGGATGGCCTCCCAACGTGGGAGGGGTGCCCGTCGCACCATGACCCCCCTGATGTTCCGGATCCTGGCGGTGGCCTACCCGGAGTTGGATGGGCGCTTGAGGGCATCACAGCAGACACAATGGGGTGAGTACAACCTCATTTAGCGGACTTTGCGTGCAGTGGAGGGGTCTGGGTGGGGGAGGTGGGCTGTGGGTGTCCCTAGGCCAGGGCGAGTTATGTAGGCAAGGCCCCTCCATAATGTAGGCCATGTGGCACTCTACCCCACCTCAGCAGAGTGCCAAGTTGAGGTATAGTTGCCCCTGTGGCATCCATGTGCGCAGATTTCCACAATTGCCATGCAGGCCATGTCCCAGAAATTGCATGTGCAGAGGTCAGGAGCACGGCGTAATGCAGGGGGCTGTTGCGTCTGTCTTGTCCGCCAACGGTAGCGGCATGCCATGCACTAAAACTCTCTTTGTTCTGTCTCCCCCCCTTTTCCTGCTCTCCCTGTCCTTTTGTACATCAGCATCATCAGGCGGAGGTACACTGGCACCGGAGCACAAGGGAGCTGCATCCCACATGGCCATGGGGGGCCACACCACAGACTCTGAATGCACCAGTGGGATGGAGGGCGAGGGGAGCTTCACGTTGGCCACCGGATCACCAACCGGCGACACAGACTCGACCGCTGATGGGAGCTCCCCTGTGGTGGCGGCACCACCTGTGCGCCCCACTTCTACAGGTACAGCCGTCACCCCCCCTACCAGCACCGCCCTCCCAGCAGCCCCTCAGCGTTCATCCCGTGCCCGCTCACCCAGGAGGGTGGGCATCACCTTCGCCCCAGTCACCCCTGCTGCCCTCAGTGAGGAGGCCATTGACCTCCTCAGGTCCCTCACTGTTGGGCAGTCTACCATTGTGAATGCCATCCAGGGTGTAGAAAGGGAGTTCATTCTGGTCAGGCTGTCCTTCAGCGAACCCTGCAATCTCTGGCCTCAGCACTGATGGCAGCCATTGTCCCTGTGTCTAGCCTCCCCCCTCCAACTTCCTCCACCCAGACCCAATCTCCTGTACCCCAGCCCATCCCAAGCACACCTACAGACCAGCATGCACACAAGTCAACACACACAAGTAGCTCAAGCAAACATAGGCACCACACACACCACAGGCACTCACGCAAGCCTCACCCACATACAGACACAGCAACATCCACTGTCTCCACTGTGTCCCCCTCCTCCTCTTCTCCCTCCCAGTGTCGTCTACACACACACCTGCATGCACCACATCTACAGGCACTAGGACTCGCACCAGGACACCCAGCACCACAAGCCGCTCACCTGCACTCACCACCTCCACTGCCATTTACACGTCCCTTGTGTCCTCTCCCAATGTGTCTGTGACGCCCCCTCCCAAAGTACACAAATGCCGGCAATCACTCACCCAACATCCATCCACCTCACAACAGCCTCCACCCAAAACAGCTAAAGTAACACCTCTTACAACCACCTCCTCTTCCTCCACTCCCAGACCCCCTCCAGCTACCCATCCCAGTGTCCGTCAGAAACTGTCCCTCTGTCAAATTGACCTTTTTGCCCTCACACCCCCCTCCAATTCATCAGTCCCGTCGTAGCGCCTCAGCCAAAAAGCCTCAGTACCAGTGGTGCATGTTCCAGGTTTTTGGAGTGCACCGGCCACCAGGGCAGGCAGTAGGACCCGGAGCCAAGGCACTGGCAGCCCACCCCCTGTAAAGGCTCTGAAAATGGAGAGTGGACGACGGGACCGTCTTAAGACTCCTGGTGGGACAGCAAGTGGCATGGGATCGAAGGCGATTGGTGAGTCAGCTGTAACTCCAACAAAGGTGGGGAAGGTCCAGAGGAAGTCTGCCCAGCCTGTTGTGAGTGTCACGGCGGAGAAGTGCGCCATCATTTCCGGCGGTCCAGACACAACCACCAGCACCGTCGTCACTGGTCCAGAAACCACCGCCAGAGTCACAGCCCAGGAGGGCCCAAGTATCGTCACTGGTCCAGAGACCACCGCCAGAGTCACAGCCCAGGAGGGCCCAAGTATCGTCACTGGTCCAGAGACCAGACCACCGCCAGAGTCACAGACCAGGAGGGCCCAAGTATCGTCACTGGTCCAGAAACCACCGCCAGAGTCACAGCCCAGGAGGGCACAAGTATCGTCACTGGCCCAGAAACCACAGCCAGAGTCACAGCCTAGGAGGGCCCAAGTATCGTCACTGGTCCAGAAACCACCGCCAGAGTCACAGCCCAGGAGGGCCCAAGTATCGTCACTAGTCCAGAGACCACTGCCAGAGTCAAAGCCCAGGAGGGCAAAAGTATCGTCACTGGTCCAGATACCACCGCCAGAGTCACAGCCCAGGAGGGCACAAGTATCGTCACTGGTCCAGAAACCACCGCCAGAGTCACAGCCCAGGAGGGCCCAAGTATCGTCAATGGTCCAGAAACCACCGCCAGAGTCACAGCCCAGGAGGGCACAAGTATCGTCACTGGTCCAGAGACCCCCGCCAGAGTCACAGCCCAGGAGGGCACAAGTATCGTCACTGGTCCAGAAACCACCGCCAGAGTCACAGCCCAGGAGGGCCCAAGTATCGTCACTGGTCCAGAGACCACCGCCAGAGTCACAGACCAGGAGGGCACAAGTATCGTCACTGGTCCAGAGACCACCGCCGGAGTCACAGCCCATGAGGGACCAGGATGCCACAGCCCCGCTGGGCAATGATCGAACGTCATGCCACACACCAATGCCCATTGTAGAGATCGTCATGCCACACACCAATGTCTGTATCAGAACCGCCATGTCAAAGCACCGCTGAACAGGGCAAAGACCGCCATGGCAAAGCACCGCTGAACAGTCCAGAACCGCCATGTCAAAGCACCGCTGAACAGTCCAGAACCGCCATGTCAAAGCACCGCTGAACAGGGCAAAGACCGCCATGGCAAAGCACAGCTGAACAGTCCAGAACTGCCATGTCAAAGCACCGCTGAACAGGGCAAAGACCGCCATGGCAAAGCACCGCTGAACAGTCCAGAACCGCCATGTCAAAGCACCGCTGAACAGGGCAAAGACCGCCATGGCAAAGCACAGCTGATCAGTCCAGAACCGCCATGTCAAAGCACCGCTGAACAGGGCAAAGACCGCCATGGCAAAGCACCGCTGAACAGTCCAGAACAGCCATGTCAAAGCACCGCTGAACAGGGCAAAGACCGCCATGGCAAAGCACCGCTGAACAGTTCAGAACCGCCATGTCAAAGTACCGCTGAACAAGGCAAAGACCGCCATGGCAAAGCACCGCTGAACAGTCCAGAACCGCCATGTCAAAGCACCGCTGAACAGGGCATGCACCGTGTAGGAATGAATGGACCACCACATCAGGCATCCTTATCCCATGTGCAGCTGGGACAGTGACAGGACAGGTGCTTTCACGTGGAGACTCATCCAGTCTGGGCACCAGTCCCCCTCCAGAACCAGTGGGGACCTGCATCTACTTGAGAGTCTGTGGCTTCGCACTCCCCAGGATGGCACAGTGGGCAAACCACCCACTGTAGAGACTTGAGAGACTGTGGCTTTGCACTCCCCAGGATGGCACAGTGGGCAACCCACCCACTGTAGAGACTTGAGAGACTGTGGCTTTGCACTCCCCAGGATGGCACAGTGGGCAAGCTACCCACTGTAAAGACTTGAGAGACTGTGGCTTTGCACTCCCCAGGATGGTACAGTGGGAAACCCACCCACTGTAGAGACTTGAGAGACTGTGGCTTTGCACTCCCAGGATGGCACAGTGGGCAAACCACCCACTGCAGAGACTTGAGAGACTGTGGCTTTGCACTCCCCAGGATACATCAATGGGCATGGAGCCCCGTCGTGGATCTGGCTTCACATTCATCTGGCTGAGGTGCCCCCCCTTCCCTTCCCCCTGAGGTGCCTGTAGTGTTTCTATCTGATGCCCCGGCAGTGTTCTCTCCGATTTGGTCAGGTATCTATTGTGGGCCTCGCCCATGCATTTTTGGACTGTTGGTGCACGGACATTGTTGTGTACATATCTGCACTACTTCTCGGATTGTATGTGTAAATAAGAGTGATTTGGGGATATATATATCTGTATATTTTTTTATGACATGTATATTGCCACATTACAATGTTTGCCCGAATTTCGCATTGTCTTTGCATTCTTCCGGGGGGATTGTGGGTTGTTACTGTGATTTTTGTGACTGCATTGGTGTGTATATTGTGATATGCGAGTGTGGGGGTGGGGGTGTTTGGTGGGTGTCCCCCTAACTTTTGCCTCCCCCCTCAGCCGTGTTGTAGGTGCAGTACTCACCGGTATCTTCTGCGTCTACGTAGCTGTTGGTCGTAAAGGAGCAGAAAAACAAGGGCAGGTAGGATTTGTAATTCCGGCTCCATGGTGTCCTCGTGGGATGAGTTCAGGTGAGTGTTTTCCCATAGCAAAAGCTGTTTCCGCCGTGTTTTTATCCGCAGTGAATCCATCCTGGAAAAGGTGGCTGATTGGCGGGTTGTAATAGTGTGGGTGGTACATTGTCTCCCGCCTGTCTGTTGGCGGTAACCGCCGCGCTGCTTGTCTGTACCGCCGTGGCGGGCGGTGTGTTAAAGTGGCTGTCTTTGTTGGCAGTTTCCGCCAGGGTCATGATTCCCTTTTTTTGTCCGCCGGCCTGTTTGCGGTATTACCGATCCTTTAACACCGTCCGCCAGGCTTGTAATGACCACCATTGACTCTGATGCGCACTCCTATGTGGATGACATCTATCTCACAGATTACAACATCAACATTCATCTTGCCAGGGTCGATCGGATCGTTATGGTATTCACAGCTCTTGGCTACAAATTTAATTTCATGAAAATGAAAATAATCTCTCTCAGTATTTTGTTCTTGGGATACGAGCTATCAAATGAGAGCAAGAGCCACACTTCCTAGAAAAATGCACTCAACTCCAACCACCAACACGATCAAGAAATTGCAGTCTTTACTTGGTTTCTTTAACTTTGGCAGAATTTACATTCCAGATTATGCACAATGCATCAAAACACTCTATGATTTAATCTGCCCAGATTTCTCAAGCAGACACTAGACAGGTGAACACACGTGCATCCTTATAAGATTGCAGCAAGACATGCTAGAGGCAAAACACTTACACACATGTGACAACAATACGAACTTGGTTATCAGAATAATTACTGGTGCCATTAGGTTCACCTATGCCACCTTTATTGAAGGCGACATGGTGCCCATTGCATATAAATCACATTTATACTCCAATGCAGAACAACTCTTTGCACCCACAGAAAACATTCTGACTGCTGTTCAGATGGCTGTCACGAAGAAGAGGCCACTTGCTCAAGGGAAGCACGTTATTGCCGTTACCCCGGTGCCAGCCACAGAGGCTGTCACCAAAGCAAGCACTCCTAATGCTAAAACATTACATACACGTGGGATTCAATGGGCAACCTCCCTGACTGCTACTTATTTTGATCACATCTTTGACCCAAAACTTCAAACACAAGAATTTCTCTAATATGAACTGGAGTACCCCACACTGCTTAACATCTTGCCACTTGACAGATACCACTCTGTCATTTGCACTGATGGTTCAGCACAACGAGCTGTAAATACAAAACATCAATATTCAACCGCTTGCACAGCCTTGAACAGAGTGATGAAGGATGGTGTTTTCCATCGTCAGAAGACCTACACACAGACCCTGGGGGAGTGCACAGCACAGTTGGCTGAGTTTAAAGCTCTCATTTTGGCACTGGAACATACGGATCCAGGACAGCTCACATTGATTGTGTGTGATTTGTACTACTGTGTCCAGTCCCACAATGATTATCTAAATCACTGGAGGTTGAACGGGTTCAGAGACTCAAAGGGGAACAAAATAAAAACGAGAACTCTGTGAGGGAGGCTGGCTGATCTTAAGGAAAAAGCTACTAGATGCTCATGTAGTACTTACACTGGGCCACCAATGTGTAGGAGTACACATAATTGGAAACACTTTGGCTGATGAAGCGGCCAAATCCACCATAGCTGTGGCTTCTGTTGCTGCAGTGACTCATTCTCACATGAGATTGGATAATGAAATTCAGGCTGCGGTGAAAGCTTTGGCCGAGGGCAAGCCTCTTCCAAAAGCATACCCTACTAAGTATTCCTAATACATCAGTGCACAAAATGTTGCTTTTGCTGCAACTTCCGGGGTAGAAGATTGAGTGATCCCCAACCAAGACCAGAGATTAGATCTCATCAAAGCAGCGCATGTTGCATCTGCTCATACTGGTTTTGCGGCCACAGTATCACTGTTACAGAAAAAACTTCTGGTGGCTGGGTCTATACAAACAGAACAAGCATTATATCCTTTGCTGTGATATTTGCCAGCAAATTAAGGGCGCAAACATCAAATGCTCACTGCAGACATCCCTCTTAGTGTCCAATAGGCCATTACAATGTGTGTACCTGGACCATTGAGGTCCCTTACTACTTGATGGTGTATACAAATACATCTTAGTTGCTGTAGATTCTTGTTCTAGAATCCTGTGGGTATGGCCACAGTGGTCAGCTGACGCTCAAACTATTATAAAAGACGTGCTGGTCTTTATTGGTACATATGCAGTTGCAGCATTCCACTCGGACGAGGGCCCTGCTTTTGCCTCTAGGGCATTCAGGAACACTATGAGGGTGATGGGTGTTGAACTCCATTACTCTTCTCTGTATCACCCTGAGGGTAATTCTGTTGTGCAGAGGAGGTATCATGACTTAAAGCAGTCCTTAACAGCTAGATTATTAGGTTCAGGCCACAGTCGGCTTCATCACCTATATGGGGCCCAGACAACACTGAATAATCTGCCAAGACAGTCCTTAGGAGGGCGCACTCCTTATGAGGTCCTCTTTGGGATACCTATGTATGTCCCAGGTCTACGTGGCCCTGGTAATGTGGCAGCAGACACACTTTTTGACATAAATGAATGTCTCGCTGTCTCACAGGCGCTTCAGCACTTTTGTGATGATAATTCATCATCCAGTGCTGCTACCCTAGGAATAAGGGATTTGCCAGCAACTTCTACAAGCTGGATTCCTAAAGGTGGGCATCTGGTTCGTGAGACAATTGCTAAGAATAAGGGATTTGGCCCATCTTATAGAGCACCGGTTCCAGTCCTGGGACTGCAAGGCACCAGAACTGTCATTCTACTACCGCTGCCAGGATCCAAAGGGAACAGATTTGTCTCCATGGTCAAAATAAAATTGCATCATGTGGCCGATCCTACATAGTAGACCCAGAGGTACCTTGGGTAGTCCCCAGTCCCCTCTCACTACCCAACAGGACATGCCTCCTCAAAGAAGAAACAACAACACTTCTCAATCTACCGGAATGTATAACGATGCTACAAATGCCTCCTCAAGCATGGGGAGGGCAGAGAATGAGCTTCTGCTGATTCCTGTTACCACTTCACCGACAAGAACAGTCCAAGATGTGGCTATCTTCTACTCCAACTCAACACAAACTGCTGACACCGTCTACTATGAACCTCCACGCGAAGTGGAACCATCCATCAGTAATGCACAGGCTCCTGTGTACGCAGAGACTGCTTGTGGCTACTTCATTGGCCTTGATAGCTTTTCTTCAACTTCATCTGCACCTGCAACTGAAACTGTTTCAAAGACAGGTAAGCTGTAGATATGGCTTAAAATAACTATTTGGTTTATTCATGGTATTATCTGTGGATAACACTGACATTGCTTGCCTTTCTATTATATGACTGGTTTTGTGACTGTTTTCTTTCTCTTGATAAATGGTCATTATCTTCCTGAACGCTCTTCTGTCGAGCCAGTGGATAAAGTTCTAACACCCTATCTTTCCTCACATAAGGTCCAGAGTGACTTGTCCCGTGTGAACATTTCAGCAGAACCAATTCCAGATGGGATTGTTTGGGATAAAGTTCCATTTGATATTTAGGGGTCTACTGAGGTTATTCAAATTGCCTATGTATTAAAGGTTTCAGTGACTGATGTCATTACATCTGGTGTTGAGACTATGCTTGCTGAGCTGCAGGATTACACTTTATTTGAAAATGATGAAATGTATATGAACACAGCGAATTATGGTAAATGTTCTGTTATAATCACTAGGGACATTACTATCTCCACCGAGCAACTAGACATACATCAGTATTTAATTACACACATTACTCCACTTGTGGGGAGACCCAAAACATATGTAGACAAATGTGCATACTTCTTTGGCAATGGCACTACAAATGCAGAGTCATATTATTTCAAATGACCACCATCCAAATTGCAGACGTTTTTGCTAAATGACACCGATTAATCTGTTCAGATTCCTTTGTTTCCCAACTTGCTGTTTCAGGTTATGAATACTGGAAGAGCACTATAGATGTGAAAAGTGTATGAGAAACACAGGGTTGGCAAATTCAGGGTGGGGAAGCTTTGTTCAGAACATGCCTTATTCCTATTCAAATGATATTTTTAACTGACACGATTCAACAAACATCCTGCCTAGGGTTAGCAAAAATAAAGGAAATGAATGAACCCATTATCCCCACACCAGCCAAATTGACCAATGAGTAATATTTTCTAAATGTCACAGAGGAAGAACTAAATGCTTGGTTTAAGAATGGTACCTATAATTCCACACTTTCACGTCCCTCCGGGTGGTCAGGCGTGTTTTGTTAATTCCTCAGGGGGTTTCAAGATTAGCCGTCTGGGCCCTCGCTGTGTTTAGGGTCAACACTCGGGTATAGTTAACACACACAGTGTGGGTAAACTGTGCCCACAATGGTTTCACACTAATACCTTAGCAGCAGTGAAAGAACATCTAAGTCTCCTACCTGAGGAAGTAGACTTGCAGGATTTCTTGCTAGGACCAAGAAAACACCACTATAATTGATTCCTGTATGCCATATACAATGAACTGTGGAAGCTTTCTCAAATGGAAGCAGCTGCACGTCTAAGGCAGATAGATAAGGAAAATATGGAAAAGGGCTTATCTATTGTCGATAATGACATGAATACTCTGTCCAACAGAATATACACCGTTAATTATATAGTTTCTTCTGCGATTGATATCATACAGAAAGACTTGCCCCTTTTACACCATGGACAAAGTCAGCTGCTCTCCATCATGCAGTTAGGCTGGACATTACAGATTCTGAAAAATGGCCATATCACATGGAAACACATTAACAGTAGTGACTTGTTTGCTGCTTTTAATTTGTCCAGGGAGAAACAGTTAATGGCTAAAAAGGAAGCAAGTTACACCATGCTCAATATTGAGAAGTTAGAAAAACTTCCTTTCACAGTAGAAGAAAGTGCTTCAACAGTATGGCTCGTATATGGCATTATAAATCTGCCAATTTTCACCTTTTGTTTCACAAAATGTTTGAAACATTTTGCTGTGGGCAGATACAAGTGGCCAGGAGATAGCTATATTAAAGAAGAGTAGGAGTTGCCTTTCGAGTTCAAGTGTCTGAACAGCAAAACAGAGGTCTTTCTGACTGGAAGAGAGACTTCATCGCTTTTGCAATGTAACGGTTTCAAACTTGCCATGCATTCTGAAGGGTGCTCCCATCTCTTTGATTCGTCCAGCATTCCATATACATTTGAATGGAAGGTATGTGGTCCTGAACACACATAGCTGTTGAGGAATGAGACCAGTAATTGCGTACACAATTTCAGCCTCTCAAATTGTAACTTGTTGTGGACATGTTCTATTCCCCTCCACACAAGAAATAACAGTAGCAGAAATGTGATCTCACATTGATACTAATATTGAAAATTATGACAAGCTGAGCAGACTAAAGATGCTACTGTTCCAAAAACAAGTAGCATTGACATCGACAAGAGAGAGATATATTCTCCAAATAGCAAGATCATCAGCTGAGATAAAACCCCTATTAAATACCAACTTCCCCAAGCACTTTGGAGAGCTGGTCTTTAGAATTTTCAACGCCTCAAGCACTACTGGGATTGTAAATTTCTTTAAGGCTGTTGGGCCTGGATTCATTTCTATCTTCCAGGCTGTCTTCAGAGTCATTCCATCAGCTATCCATTCACTCTTCTCAAGTGTGTTTGGTGGCTTTTCTGTGATTTTGGCACTGATTGGTGGGATACTGCTGCTGCTGTTCCTAATACGCAGTGGTTGTGCCTTCTCAGCTAAGCGGAGTGATGTAGCTACTACCGCCAGCCCATCTGTGCCAGAATTGTATGGTGCAGTTCTTTGGTACTCTGTTGCTGGAGGAATTGGAGCATGATTGGTCATTGTCATTTCAATCAGTCCTATTGTGCATGCAACCTGTCCTTCATTGCGCCTGGTGCCTCTTCAAGTGTCTGCCATTGGTGTGTCTTGCTGTTTTGCCAGTGCCTCCCATGAACAAGGATCTGCTGATGTTCCCGATGAGGGTTCAATCACTGTCATGCCCCATGAGAATAAGGCTGATTCGCAAGGCCACCTAGGAGCCACTTCTTGTGAACTATTTGGCTCCACCAGGCACTATAGATGATGCTGACTTCACGGGTGATCCCGCGCTTGAGGCTTCTGCGCACTTCTACTCCGTGGCTCAGTCTGCCAATCCTGTAGTTGATCTGACATCTGACAATATGGAGTCATTTCTGGATGCGCTCCCATTCAATGACTTCGGAGACATTCTTTAAGATCACAACTAGTGCTAGATGATTGACCATTGGCCTTTTTCTAAAGTTTAAACGTTCATGCCAAATTGCCTTAATAATTCAATTTGCATTTGGCCTGCTGTGCTTGTCATGGTACACATTTAATCTCTTTGTATTTTTTATAGCCTTGTTTTTAAATAGATTTTAATGTGATTTAAGCTCAGAGCATTGCACCTTCTATAGCTTATTAGCATCCTTATTTCCGCAATGGGGAGGGTGTAGTGAATCCAATTTAGCTTTTATTGGGACTCAGGAGGTTAGGTTAGCTTAGGTTAGCTTAGCCTTTTGGCTTGTAGGCCTATGCCCCTGTCACCTAGTGACTTTTAACCTACTTAGTTTGCTCTGTCTTAGCCCATTTATTTTATTATTTATTTTAAAATGGCTGTTATTGTTTAAATTAGAGAAACGTTTTGATTTGCAATATCAGTGCCACTCTGTGAAGGCACCATTATCAGCGTCATAATCAAGAGATGTATGCAGATATTCACTTCATGTCCCTTTCTCACTTACGTGTGACAGGAACATAGGCCCTAATTCTGAGTCTGACGGGCGGCGGAGGCCGCCCGCCAGACTTCCCCCCTCCGAAATACCGCTCCGCGGTCGAAAGACCGCGGAGGGTATTCCGAGTTTTCCCCTGGGCTGGCGGGCGGTCTTCGCAAGACCGCCCGCCAGCCCAGGGGAAAACTCCCTTCCCACGATGACGCCGGCTCGTAATAGAGCCGGCGGAGTGGGAAGGTGCGACGGGTGCAGTTGCACCCGTCGCGTATTTCAGTGTCTGCTTTGCAGACACTGAAATACTTTTAGGGGCCCTCTTACGGGGGCCCCTGCCGTGCCCATGCCATAGGCATGGGCACGGCAGGGGCCCCCAGGGGCCCCGCGACTCCCCCTCCCGCCATCCGGTTCCCGGCGGGAGAACCGCCAGGAACTGGATGGCGGGAGGGGGAGTCGGAATCCTCCATGGCTGCGGAGCGCGCTCCGCAGCCATGGAGGATTCCTACGAGCGGCGGAAAGTCAGCGGGAGACCGCTGGCTTTCCGCGTCTGACCGCGGCTAAACCGCCGCGGTCAGAATGCTCGTAGGAGCACCGCCAGCCTGTTGGCGGTGCTCCCGTGGTCGGTGGCCCTGGCGGCCACCGACCGCCAGGGTCGGAATGACCTGCATAATGTACATTTGGTGGTAATTGTTTGAATAATTGCCACCA
This sequence comes from Pleurodeles waltl, assembly GCF_031143425.1. Lineage (NCBI taxonomy): Eukaryota > Metazoa > Chordata > Amphibia > Caudata > Salamandridae > Pleurodeles > Pleurodeles waltl. The sequence goes on from NC_090443.1 coordinate 730,868,301, forward strand.
CAAGTCTGCCCCCTTTTCTATTGTTTGGGAACATACCTGCAACAGTGGTCCTACATGATCCGTATAAATACATCTCACACAGATAAGGTTACCAGAGAGATACCTTACAGATGCCATCTATGCCATTTATGCTGCACATCACCCTGCTGCAGAACTCAGCATTCGTATCACTGCAGAGTCTTACCTAGAGACCTCATTCCAAGGTAACAAGGGTAGGGAGGCATTTCTCATGGACATGGTACCGGCAGATTTGTTTTATCACACATAGCTCTCATTGGGTTAGACATTAGGTTCCCCAGGCTAGGGATTTTACAGTTCATCTTTATTACAAGATAGTGGGGGTCTTTGTTATTCATGACTCTTATCTTCACAATTATGCTTCTTTTATTGTTTGTTATCCTAATCATTGCATCTCATGCATTTTACCGTACTTACAGTCTATTAGAAATTGGGTTTCTAGTTGGCAGAGGTATACAACCTTGTCCAAGTAAGGACCAAAATCCTAGTCAGGGTAAATCACACACAATCCAAATTATCCTGTGCCCCCCTCTGGTAGCTTGGCACTGAGCAGTCAAGCTCAACTTGGAAGGCATAGTGTAAAGTATTCGTGCAATAAATCATGCAATAACACTGTGAAAACACCACAAAAATTCACCACACAGGTTTAGAAAATATAAGATATTTCTCTTGGTAAATTTAGGTCAAAACAATCAAGATTTAATGAGCACCAATTGAAATATCACTTTTGCAATGATAAGAAGAGTCTTAAGTCTTTAAGAATCAACAATTGTCTCTTGTGTGTACAAAGTACCTAGTATGTGTCAAAAGTACATGCACAAAGACCGCAGAGGAGGAGATGTGTGGCAAAAAGGAAGGTGTGCCTCAGATTTCCTGATTTGCACAGAGGATGCGTTCAATTATTCCCATGCTGCGAGGGCTTTGTGTTGATTTCCGGTGTGCAGTCTTGGATCTGCACCGTGATGCTGGGTCTTTTGCTGCCCAGGGACAATGTGTGGAAATCCTGGGCATGCAGGACGAAGTTACAGGTGCTGCGTCGATCCGGTGTGGCGACGCGTCGGGGTTCTGTTGCGCGGCAGGTGCTGCGTTGATTCCTCATGCAGGAAGTCAGGCTGTGTCGTTCCAGCTCAGTGATGCGTCAATCCGATATGACTGTGCGTCAAAGTTCCAGTAGCACTGCGTCGATCTCCACTTGAGGAGCCAGGCTGCGTCATTCTGGTTGTGTGATGCAGTGATTTTTTCACCACTGGCCAGGCTGTGTGTCGATTCTGGCAGCCTGTGCGTCAATTTTCACCACACAAGGAGTTTCCTTGAAGAGTAGAAGTCTTTATGGGCCCTAAGACTTTAGGAACAGGAAACAAGCTCAATCCAAGCCCTTGGAGACCACTTCTCAGCAGAGCCAGAGGCAAGCAAGGCAGCAGGGCAACAGCAAGGCAGCAGTCCTTCACAGCAAAGCAGTCCAGATGAGTCCTTTGGGCAGCCAGTCAGCCCCTCTTGGCAGGTTGCAGGATCTGGTTCAGAGTGTCTGTCCCAGGAAGTGTCTGAGTTGGTGAGGTCAGAGACCCAGTTTATATACCCAAAAGTGCCTTTGAAGTGGGGGAGACTTCAAAGAGTGCTTTTGAAGTGCACAAGGTCCCCTTTTAGTACAGGTCTGTCTACCAGGGTCTCAGTAGAGGGTTTGGCTGTCCATTGTGTGAGGGCAGGCCACTAGCCTTTGAAATGTGTCGGGCCCCTCCACCCTTCCAGCCTGGGAAGACCCATTCAGTACCAGCAAAAACAGTATCAGAAAAGTGGAGGGAGGCAGGCAAAAAGTTGGGGGATGACCACCTTAAGGCTGTCAGGTCTAACACAGTCCTTTCACTGAACCTATTGAAACCTCTCCTGCATCTTTTTCATTGCCTGTGTGTGACTGAGACTTATTACTTTCATGAGAAAAGTGTCACTTCCATTCCACCATGACTCCCCTGAGATGTCGCAATCTAGAGCCCATGTGTAAGGCTGCCAGAAATCACCTTTTACTGTTTGTGTTTTGGTGAGGTACTGCTTGAGAGCCGGGAGGGTTGGGCCAACAGTTTGATTTGTTGTAGGAGTAACTCAGTTGCCTACAAACAAAAGTGCTGTCATCCCTAAACCAGCAGTCTCGCCTAGGAGTGAGAGTCCAACTACAACTCAGCTGCCTTGTGTGATGTCTAGTATAGCTATTGTATTGGAAAGCTACACTTTCAGTGCAAAATAGTTAGCTTAGACATAGTTTACAACTTTTCCAAGTTTGTATGTGTGGGAAAGTTGGGAAAGTTTGGAGAAACAAAACCTTTTCTCCGTTGTTACACCTGCCCTAACGTGGAGTAAATATGTGGTGCATGGCCTTGTTATTAGTAGATAGAGCTTTGCTTCAAAAAGCATGAGGCTTTGCATGAGAACACCCTCATACTACAGTTGGAATGCCCTCTTGACACAAACTGCCCCTTTATGCTACTTGAGGGCTACTTCTAGTGCAAATCAGGATTTGCATTGGAAAGTACATCCCAATTCAAACATGTGCACCCATTTGCATGACTTTTTGTGACATTTCTCTGGAGTAGCCACATCCCATGTGGTTGAAATTCACATCAGCATAAATTAATCTGGGACATGTTAGTGTGTTTTATGTTTAATATGTTTCAATTATTTTAGGGGCAATATAGGTTTTGTGGAGATAGTTGAAGTGCATGTATTTGAATCTCACACTTTGGACCACGTCATGGGCATATGCCACGGTTGTCTTCCATTGGGAGTTGTTCTTTTCCATCCCCACTGTATCCTCTCAGTTCTCTCTTAGATCCTGCAAATTATGTTTGGTCATCGGGAGGAGGGCTCTGTATATCCAGTTTATCAGGATGCGACTGTTTCCTATTACGGAGAGAAAATGCATCCAGTTTATCAGGCTACAACAGTTTCTTGTTCCGAAGAGAAAATGCATAAACTTGTATGCCTGAGGCTCCAAATTATGTCACCCCTATTTCTCTTGTACAGTTCTGGTAATTGCAACATAAATCAGAAGCTGAGCGGCAGGGAGTCCATAATCTTCTTTAACAGTCTCCATTGTTTTCTTCTCCCTCGCCTCAAAGCAAGCCTCTGATATCATTATCCAAACCCCAATCAACACTTCCATCCTGCAGTTCCCAAGAGCATGGTCCTGCCAGAAAAAGAGCAAGATGTACAAAGGTGAGTGGGCTGTTTTCTGCCGGCATATCCTGCAGCCTTCAAGTATAATTCTAACTAGTCACGGCTGGGATTCCTCAGTTTTTGATGGCTTATTAGTTTTGTGTTCAATAAATTCTGGTCCTCAACTGGTTTTTCCTGCCTATATCTTCTGGATTATCCAATCTAACTACCTTACGTCTCATTGTAATTATGCATGAGAGAGTACAAACCACAATCTTGAGCCCCCAGCCACCCGTTTGTTGCTGGTAGCTGTAACTTGTCCAGACAGTACCGTCCTTCCATATTGTATCTTTAAAAGGAGATACACTTCCTTGAAGCAGCCCTGGGGTACCCACACTTGTAATATGATATATAATAGAGAAGTCGAAGCCATATAACCATCAATGGGCAATTCTGCCCATTGCTGACAGAAGAAGGGACGTCCAGAATTCGACACAACCTCTGAGTGAGTGCAGAGGCTTTCCACGATTTCCCTCCCTCAGATGTTCCTCAGTGTGAAAAACCCTCTCTCCAAGAAAACGAAATGTCATTGTTCCCAGGTAACTTTATATTCAGCTAATTGCTGGGGCTCAACCAAACATTTAAAGGACGCAAGTCTTTAACCTTTTGACCTTAAGCCCTGAAATACTTCTAAACTGCTCCAGTGTGAAACCGTAGGTCCCAAGCCAGTTCCCTTATCTCTCGAAAACAAAAGCGTATCATTGTTGTCATGGAAATAATATATGCTTCCCTCCTACTCATGATCTCAGCAAAAGGCTCCTAAAATAGTCATAGACAAGAGATTGAAAATAGTCGAATATGGCCGTTCTCAGTCTTGCAGTTGGCTGGCGACCCGTTTTGCCCATTCCTGTCCTACCCCCCATGCAATCAAGTACAGCTGAAAGCAATGACCACAGATGGGAATATAACCTTTTCAACAGTACCTCACTGAGAGTTGTATGGTTAAGATTTAACAATCAATAGGGCTTTGGCGATCCTATTTTCAAAAGGTTTTTCCTCAGCATCAGCATCAAAACAATTAAAGACTATGGGCCTGATTCTAACTTTGGAGGACGGTGTTAAACCGTCCCAAAAGTGGCAGATATACCACCTACCGTATTACGAGTTCCATAGGATATAATGGACTCGTAATACGGTAGGTGGTATATCCGCCACTTTTGGGACGGTTTAACACCGTCCTCCAAAGTTAGAATCAGGCCCTATTTATGGTCTTGAGTTTCTCCTCTTCTACCACCACTGCGTTCATTCTGACCAATTGCAGAGCTAGGAGGTTTGCAATTGGTCAAGTAGAACCTGGTTGTCAAGCAATCTGTGCCCTCAGATTTTCCTTTGGCCATCTCACATGGTGCACCAGAGCATTCAATATCTCTCATGCTTCTTCTGCTGTTATCCTCCTTGATGCCCATGTGGACCAGTACTATGTCCGCTCCTGGGCTCTCTCTCTCTCTTTCCCTTCATCGTACTGAGTAACACTGTAGGAGGGTGTTATTGGTATCCAATTGTGTGAAAATTGTTTGACTATGTTTGATGTTAACCTTTAGAACCAGTGAGCCTCTTGATTCTGGGTTGATTATCCCGGGCAGAATCCTCCCTGCTATATTTCCCTCACTGTTTATCCGGGCCATGAATTTTGATTAGTCTAGACATCTCAATCTTTCTACGATTGTTGTGTATTTTTTTCTGATCCCTAAGCGTAGGCTCACTTGCAGGTTCTTGTGTCACCTCGTGTTCTAATCCATGTAAGCCTCTGCCAGTGTAGTCCATTCTTTCTCAAATGCTTTTCAGACCATTACCACCTCTTAAATGCAGTGGCCACTCACTGTGACTTTAAATGCCTTCCATACGATTAGTGTGTCTGAGGCTGTTCATTGGTTTGCCTTAACATATTCTTAATAAAATACCTAAGGACTCTGTCTAATGCATGGCATTTTGTAGTCTCCATAAGGGTATGGCAGGAGGTTACCTGTCAATGAGTTGACTAGTGGGTTATGGTTCGAGAGTGTGCATCCCAGTAAACTACATTGCACACACAGAATTTACTAATGGGGTGAAATGCTAGGGTTCACAAGGCGCTCAGGATTCAAATAGGCTAGAGATCTCAATAAAAAAGGGGTGCCTGCACGAAGGTAATCACCCAACCCTCAAAAAGGTTCAAATGAACCTCAAACCTAATCACAACAATGTGCGGTACCTCTCAAATAGTGTTAGGATTCAATATTAGCACATACACTTCAAACAGAAAAATCAATATTGGTATAATTTCAATTTATCCAATCAAATCCAAACGTTTATTATCGTTCATTAGTGATATTCTAATTCAAACCGTTTTTGGTATAGTTTAAATTTGTTACAACCAATCCAAACATTCATTGTAGCCCGTCCATCATGTTATAATTTAAGCTTGTAGCCCGTCCATGATTTTACAATTCAAGCCAACACGTGTTTCGTCACGGGACATTGTTTTCTCCCATCCCAAACGACTTCTTCAGGGCACTTGACTCCAGTTGTCCGTCTCTCGATTATATCTTCCAGTATTAGTATTGAAGATGAGATTCCCATGGACTTCATTCGTATATTATGATGCAGAAAACACCGATGCGGATCTGAATGAAACGGGCGGTTATCCAAATCAACATTCGGAAATGAGAGACGCCGTGTAGCGAGTACGCACAGCGCGTCGCTCAGAGAACCCCGATGCGGATCTGAGTATAACGGGCAGTATTCTGAAACAGCATGCAATGCTGAGAGACGCCGTGTTGCGAGTACGCACAACGCGTCGCTCAACCCAGAAGTTAAAAACATTGCACACACAATTCAGTCCTGTCTCACATCTAAGTTATGTATCAGTAAGCAATATGAATATTCCCTGTCCAGCATGTGCTTGTGTCTCCAGGTGTCTATTAGGCCCCAATCATTTCCCCATTTTCAGACCTACTAGCTCTTGCTGTGGTTTCCCCTATCATTTTTGGCTTCTGGCCTCCTGTTTTTGATCTTCTGCTGAGCTTCGTTTTTGATGGCTTTAGGACTCTGTGTACTTTACCACTGCTGAGCATTGCTAACGTGCAAGTGATCTCTGTCTAAATGGTATTGTTGATTGGTTTATCCATGATTGGAATATTTGATTTACCAGTAAGTCCCTCATAATGTGCACTATGTGTGCCCCGTGCCTGTATATCAATTGCTACTAGTGGCCCTGCAGCACTGATTGTGCCACCCACATAAGTAGCCCTGTAAACATGCACAGACTTGTCACTGCAGTATCTGTGTGTGCCGTTATAACTGACAGTTCGACTAGTGCACCCAGTTGCCAGGCCCAAATCGACCCTTTTACTACATGTAAGTCACCCCTAAGGTAGAAAGGTAGCCCCATGGGCATGGTGCAGTGCATTTAAAAGGTAGGGTATGTACTGGTGTGTTTTACATATCCTGATAGTGAAATACTGCTAAATTCAGTTTTCACTATTGCAAGGCCTATCTCTTCCATAGGTTAACATGGGGATTGCCTTGAAATATCTTTTAAGTGTAATTTCCCACTGGGAGCAGATAGAGATGCAGAGTTTGGAGTCTCCGAATTCATAATTTAAAAATACACCTTTTGGTGATGTTGGTAATTAAACTGTAAGTTTGAAAATTGCACTTTTAGAAAGTGGGCATTTTCTTGCTTAATTATTCTGTGCTTCTACCTAGCTGTGGAATACATGTCTGGGTCAGGATGACAGCTGTGCTATTTGTGAGTTCACTCTACATAGTCACAGAAAGGGAGCTGAGGGGTGTCCTGCATATCCTGATGGGTCTTCCTTGGCTAGAGAGGTGGGAGGATCTGACACTTGCACCTGAATAGGGCTATACTTGTCCTTACACAAAGTTGTCTCCAAATCCTGGAGTGTGTTTGGAGTCAGGGCCTGAAAGGCAGGGTCTTGTGCACTGCAAAGACTTTACTCTGAAGTTTGCCTACTTCAAAGGCAAAAATGAGTTTAAGTACTGGACATGTAAGACTACAACTTTAGAATCCTTCTGAACTGAGGACATTCTGTCAGGAAGAAGAGCTAGATGTTGTAGGAGGGACTGCAACTCTGCTTGTTGCATTTCTGTGCTGGTCTGATGCTTCTGTCTTGAGAATGAAAGGGCTGGACTTTGCTTTGTACATCCTGCTTTCAAAGGTTCTGAGCTTACCTCCTGTTAGTGGTCTCAGGGACATCATATACTTCATCTGCCAGTACCTGGACTTTCTTGCTGAGAGTCCTGACTTGCAAAGTGGTGCCAAATCTAGTCCCTGGGCCCATGGGAGTGAGTTCTGGTGTAAACAAGAAGAAACCAAGTACACCGACTACAGTGACTTCAGAACCGGCGCTGTTGTCTGACTCTGTTCTGCTCCTTGCACCAGAGCCGTGGTCTCCTCTGAGTGCAAGGACTGCGACTGATGCCGCAGGCCCGATACCTCTGCAGTGCCTCTCGATGTCCTGCCACAGAGTACTGAGGGACGTGGCACCAACATCTGTGACCCCCGACTACGACTCTGCCATAGCATCTGTGGTCCTGTGGTGTGATCGCGACACCGGGAAGTCGACGCCTTGTGTCTTGACCTGCTGGATCGTAAGGAACTGACACCTCACCACAGACTCCGCATCACCTCCCCTGCGACCGTAAGGAACCTACACCTCACTTCCCCTGCCTTGCATGGAACCAACGCCTCACCACCCTTGTAGCAGTAAGGAGCCGACACTGCACCGACTCAAGAGATGCCTCACCTCCCGACTCCATATAAAAACTTTGTTTCCTCATTGCTTTCAAAGGCACTGTACCTGGGGTCTGTGTGACTCTGTGACCAGTCCGCACTCCCTGGTGAGTGGCGTCGGACTGTTGGGAAAGACTCCGTCAAGACGTTGTGATAGCCCCAGCTGGGGCTTTTGTGTTTGTAAGGGCTTTACTTAGATTTAGGGGGTCATTCTGACCTCGGCGGTAAAAGGCCCTTACCGCCGGTCAGAAGTCCGCCATTCTACCGCCGCGGCCGCTGTAAACTGCCACGGTCATTCTGACCACCAACTGTGAAACCGCCAAAAATCCGACATCCAAGGAAGGCCGCCTCATCAGCGGGCCGCGGAAAACTGGAGATGACCAAACCTCCACCGTCACGCCAACACAAACACGCCCATGCCATTCTGACCCACGAATCCACGCGGCGGTCTTTCAACCGCGGTATTCCATTGGCGGTACACACCGCCGCGCTCAAAATACACACACAGCTCCAAAACACAGCCACATTGGACAAATTGAAATACGCACACCTGAGACACATACAAACAACACTCCCACACATCCAATCAACTATAAAACACACACCCACATCACCCACAAACCCCCACTAGTTGGAAATCGGAGCGAAGGCGAGAGCGAGAGAGATAGAGATAGAGAGAGCGAGCACAGCAATAGAAAACCCCAACACACACAGGAACCCAACTTCATCACCCACACCACATCTACGCACACATCACCACATATCACCACGCACATCACCACAGACACCACCCCACACCTCATCCACAACACCCCATGGCACCCCAAAGACACCCAAGGTTTTCGGACCAAGAACTCCGGGTCATGGTGGAGGAAATCATGAGGGTTGAGCCCCAGCTCTTCGGCACACAGGTGCAGCACACCACCATAGCAAGGAAGGCTGAGCTATGGCAAAGGATCGTAGACAGGGTCAACGCTGTGGGACAGCATCCCAGAAATCGGGAAGATATCAGAAAGCGATGGAACGACCTACGGGGGAAGGTGCGCTCGATGATCTCCAGGCACAACATCGCTGTGCAGAAGACTGGCGGCGGACCCCCACCCACTCCACCCCAATTCACAGCATGGGAGCAAGAGGTGGTAAACATCCTGCATCCTGATGGCCTCGCTGGAGTACACGGAGGAATGGACTCTGGTAAGTCGAATCTCAACTACTTCACCCCCCCCAACCACCAGCATGCCAACCCCCCCCCCCTCACCCCCAATCTCAACCCCCCAGCACACAACCTCCCTGCCAATGTCTCACCAGCACAACACACCCTAAACAACACCAACCCCTGAATGCCAACACAAACCATAGACAGCGACCACCAAAGCATGACCATTGCACATACCCATACACCCCCCCCAAACCCTCACAACACCTCCCACAAGGGAATGCCAGCACTGGGGGACAAGGGCACTCAAAATGCACGCCATGGCACACACAGAAACAATAACCATACTCCTTTACCCCTGCAGGGCCCGAACGCCAACACACCGCCACGGAGGGTCCAGATATGTCCATCCCACCCCCAGAACAGGCCCCCAGCGAGGACAGCAGCTCTGTCGACCTAGAACCTGACGACCAGCCCGGACCATCGGGGACCTCTGGACAGTCAGTTCCCCACACACAGACACAGGCCACAGCAGACCCAAACCCCTCTGGGAACACCAGCACTTCTACCACCCAGCGGGCCCATGCCTCTGTCTCGCGGACGCGTCAATCAGCGGTGTGTCCGCCACTACAGGGCACCCAGGCTGACCCAACACCCCAACAACAACAGGGACCTGGGGGCAGTGGTAGTGGGCACACCGTCCAGGGGACAGAGGCCCGGGGAAACAGGGCAACTGGGAGGGCTGCTGTGCGACAGGGGGGGGAGGACAGGCCCAGGGAACCGACTCTCCAAGAGGCCCTCACCACCATCATGGGAGCATATCATCACTCCCAGGAGACGATGGCGACGGTACTGGCCAGGTTCACCGAGATCCAGGCACAGCAGGAGGAACGGTACATGGGGTTCAGCAATGAACTCCGGAACATCGCTACCGCTATGGGGACCATAGTCCAGGCCCTCAACCGGATAGAAACCACATTGCGGGACCATGTGGCACCGCAAAGGGCCCCTGTCACTAGCCAGGAACAGCCTACCACCTCCACCGGCGCTAGTGGTCAGGAGGCCCCCACAGAATGACGGGCCACCAGAACCCCACCTCCTGCTGAAGAACAACCACCCCGCAAGAGGAACCTGAGATCTCAAAGGAAGACAGAGAAGGATGCCAAGCCCCCCGCCAGCCTATTATCCCCCCGGATGTCATTCCACTGTCCCACAGTGTCACCCTGTCCAACCTTGAACTGCCCCTGCTCCATCCTTCCACAGGCATATGGACAATGCACCTGTGCGACCGAGAACTGGACTCTGCCATGGACATAACTCCACCCTCACCCATCACCGTTTTAATATCATGTACCAATATCTAGCACTAAAAATAAATCACTCATTGCACTGAATTCAGTCTGGAGTCAGCCTGTATTATTTACAAATGTATAACACATTACTTATCAATAATGTTCTGTTATTTATGTGATGACAACATACCGATGTCAATAAGCATTAGTCCATGGGCTAACCAAGCAGAAGTCACGCAGTGGGTCATACAGCACTGAAAAGGGAAGGGAAAATCAAACATCAGTTTAAAAGAACTGGGGGTAAATACACAAAGTAAAGATGCAGGGGGCTTTCAGTAAATGTTAAATGGCGTGGGTGATTCCTACCTGTGTGCTACTGAAAATACTGTTGGATAACTCTGTCCCTGTTGTCTGGGTCGTCCTCTTCGTCTTCCTCCTCTTCACTCTCCGCAGGCTCCACAGCTGCTTCAACACCACCATCTGGACCATCCTCCTGCAGGAAAGGCACCTGATGTTGCAATGCCAGATTGTGAAGCATACAGCAGGCCACGATGATCTGGCACACCTTCTTTGGTGAGTACATCAGGGATCCCCCTGTCATATGCAGTCACCTAAACCTGGCCTTCAGGAGGCCAAAGGTTCTTTCAATGATCCTCCTAGTTCGCCCATGGGCCTCATTGTACCGTTCCTCTGCCCTGGTCCGGGGATTCCTCACTGGGGTCAATAGCCAAGGCAGGTTGGGGTAACCAGAGTCACCAATTAGCCACACAAGTTGTCTCTGTAGCTGTTCCATCACATAAGGGATGCTGCTATTTCGCATCACATACGCGTCATGCACTGACCCAGGGAACATGGCATTCACATGGGAGATGTACTGGTCAGCCAAACAGACCACCTGGACGTTCATCGAATGGTAACTTTTCCTGTTTCTGTACACCTGCTCATCGTCTTTTGGGGGTACTAAAGCCACATGGGTCCCATCAATGGCACCAATTATGTTGGGGATATGTCCAAGGGCATAAAAATCACCCTTCACAGTGGCCAAATCAACCTCCTCAGGGAATACAATGTAGCGCCGCATGTGTTTCGTCAGGGCAGACAACACTCTAGACAAGATTTTTGAAAACATAGGCTGAGACATTCCAGATGACATGGCCACTGTTGTCTGGAATGAGCCATTTGCCAAAAAATGGAGGACTGACAGAACCTGCACTAGAGGGGGAATTCCTGTGGGTTGGCGGATGGGGGACATCAGGGCTGGCTCCAGCTTGGCACACAGTTCATGTATAGTGGCTCGGTCAAGTCGGTATCGTAGTATGATGTGGCGTTCTTCCATTGTCGACAGGTCCACCAGCGGTCGGTACACGCGAGGATTCATCCTTCTCCTTGCAAGTCCCAGCGGACGGTGCCTAGGAAGGACAACATGGCGCACAGAGTCAAGCAAATCACAGGTACGTTCACCACTGCATTCATAGCACACGATTATCTATGTATTGAAAGGCGTGTATGTGTGGCAATGCAAGGCCTAGGCCTGTGTGACGCAGTACAAATTATGCCATGTGGGCCCTTGAAATGGCGGCTGCCTGACCTGTGAAGTGGGACAATGGGATGTGAGGTCAATGCGCTGGCGTGGCACACCGTGGCGGTAGGCAGTCGAAGACAGCTATACGAAGCCGCATTGGCTAACATTGAGGCCTATGGGTTTCAGGAGCCAATGACGAGGTGCGCTGGCGGTCGCGGTACGCACAGCCGCGGTACGCACCGCCGCGGGCGTGACCGCCATTTTCTATCTGCTTAATCACTCGAGACCTGATCATCCACAGGAGAGGACCTATACTGCAAGTGCTGCTGTGACCTCGGTCTGGAAGTGACAATGGCTGCTGCGACTGGGGAAAGGGCCCCTGCCTTCACGTCTGAGGAGTTGGAGAAACTTGTGGATGGGGTCCTCCCCCAGTATGCGTTACTCTACGGTCCTCCAGACCAACAGGTAAGTACACTGGGTGCACATTGAATGGGCTATGCCTGTGTGGAGTGGGGTGGATGTAAGTTGGTGGGGTGGGGTGCGAATGAGGAGTGCAACGCACGACAGATGAGAGCATGTGCCATATGGCAAGGTTGGGGAGGGGGGGCCAATCGCATCTAACATGCAGAAAATTTATGATTTTTCCTTCCCACCCTGTACATGTCAAATAGGTCAGCGCCCATCAGAAAGTGGACATTTGGCGTGCCATCGCCAAGGAAGTCCGGGCCCTGGGGGTCCACGTCAGACGGGGCACCCACTGCCGCAAGAGGTGGGAGGACATCCGCCGCGGGACCAGGAAGACCGCCGAGTCAATGCTGGGGATGGCCTCCCAACCTAGGAGGGGTGCCAGTCGTACCCTGACCCCCCTGATGTCCCGGATCCTGGCGGTGGCCTACCCTGAATTGGATGGGCGCGTGAGGACATCACAGCAGACACAAGGGGGTGAGTATCAGCACATTCTGCTATCTCTCTGCGCAGTGGAGGCGTCTGGGTGGGGGAGGAGGGTTGTGGGTGACATTAGGCCAGGGCGCTTTCTGTAGTGTAGTCCTCTCCTTTAGGCATGGCCCTGTGCTCCCGGCCCCCATCTCTGTAGGGTGACAAGTACAGCTATCGATGGTCCAGCATCACACATGTGCGCCTTTTTCGTCTCTAGACCTGTTGTCCTAGTCAGAAGTACTGAGTAGTGTACCCCGAATGCGCGGCTTAGTGCATGAGGCTCCTGTGTCTGTCCTCTCCGCCAACGGTGTTGACATTGCATGCACTCAACCTGGTCTTCGTTTTTCTCCCCCCACCCTTCTTCTTCATCCTTTGTGCATGTGTGCATTAGCATCATCAGGCGGAGGAGAATTGGCATCGGAGCACGAGGGAGCTGCAAGTCACAAGGCCCCAGTGGGACCAGGAACAGACACCGAGGGCCCCAGTGATCCGGAGGGCGAGGGGAGCACCACAACGGGGACCGGTGGTGACACCAGCGACAGCGACACGTCCTCGGATGGGAGCTCCCTAGCGGTGGCGGCAACATCTGGGCCCCCCACCTCTACAGGTACAGCCGCCACCCAGCGCACCAGCCCCGCCCTCCCAGCACACCCTCAGCCTACGCTCCGTGCCCGCTCGCCCAGGAAGGCGGGCGTCTCCTTCGCCCCAGGCACCTCAGCCCCTGCCCCTGTTACACCTGCTGCCCTCAGTGAGGAGGTCATTGACCTCCTGAGGACCATCATTGTTGGGCAGACTACCCTTTGGAATGCCATCCAGGGGGTAGAAAGGGAGGTGCATCGGAGCAATGCCTACCTGGAGGGCATTCATTCGGGTCAGGCTGCCCATCAACGATCGTTCAATGCTCTGGCCTCAGCACTGACGGCAGCCATTGTCCCTGTTTCCAGCCTCCCTCTTCTGACTGCCTCCAGCCTGTCTCTGTCTCCTGTTCCTCAGCCTATCCCATCCACACCATCAGACCAGCCTGCACACACCTCAACACCCAAGGGCATCTCATCCAGACACAAGCACCACAGAACCCACAAGCATTCACGCAAGCAACACCCAGATGCAGACATTCCAACAGTCACTACCACCTCTGTGTCCCCCTCCTCCTCGTCTCCCTCCTCCCTCCCTGTGATGTCTACACTCACACCTGCATGCACACCACCATCAGCCAGTGCTTCCATCACCAGCACACCCTCCAGTCCAGTCCGCACACGTGCAGTCACCACCCCCAATACCATTTACACGTCCCCTGTGTCCTCTCCCACTGTGTCTGTCACCCCCTCTTCCAAGACACACAAACGCAGGCAGACACCCACCCAACAGCCATCCCCCTCACGACAGGCTCCAGCACAAGCACCTGCACCCAAAGACAGCACACCTGACTCTCCTACAACCACATCCTCTTCCTCCACTCCCATCACCACTTCTCCTACCTTCTACCTTGGTCCTCAGAAAGTTTTCCTTGCTAATCTTGACCTCTTTCCCTCCACTGACCCACCCCCTCCATCTGCAAAGAGTCCCAAGAGCACCTCAGCCACCACCAGCCCAGCTTCGAGTGTCACTGTGGTGCATGGGTTCTGGAGCCCACCCTTTGCCTGTAGTGACACATCAATCAGCAGCAAGGGGACAGCAAGCCCCCCACCAGGCAAGAGGACCAGGAAGCTAAAGGGCCGCCGTGAGAGGACTGACACGGCTGCCCCCAAGGAGCAAAGTTCGCCCACTTCACCAGCCACAACATCTAGGGGAGGCAAGGGCCCGAGAGCCCCATCTAAGGAGCGAAAGGGCAGCAGGGCGGAAAAGTCAGCCAGCAGGAGCGCGGAGCAGGAGGGGCCCACAAGCCCCATCCCGGGTGTTAGGAAGAACACCAAAGGGCCCAGGACTCCGTCACCGAAGGGTCCAGCAACAGCACAGTTGGAGGGCGACTGAGCAGGGAGTCCAGGCCAGGTCTGGCTCCCTTGACCTACTGGACGAGCACCGCTGAAGAGGCCCCCGCCGTGCAGAAGAGCACCGCTGAACAGGGCCCCGCCATGCAGAAGAGCACCGCTGAACAGGGCCCCGCCGTGCAGAAGAGCACCGCTGAAGAGGGCCCCGCCGTGCAGAAGAGCACCGCTGAACAGGGCCCCGCCGTGCAGAAGAGCACCGCTGAAGAGGGCCCCGCCGTCTCAAGCACCGCTCCGCTGGGCCCCGCCGTCTCAAGCACCGCTCCGCTGGGCCCTTCCTGTCAAGCACCGCTCCGCTGGGCCCCGCCGTCTCAAGCACCGCTCCGCTGGGCCCTTCCTGTCAAGCACCGCTCTGCTGGGCCCCGCCGTCTCAAGCACCGCTCCGCTGGGCCCCGCCGTCTCAAGCACCGCTCCGCTGGGCCCCGCCGTCTCAAGCACCGCTCCGCTGGGCCCCGCCATCTCAAGCACCGCTCCGCTGGGCCCTTCCTGTCAAGCACCGCTCTGCTGGGCCCCGCCGTCTCAAGCACCGCTCCGCTGGGCCCCGCCGTCTCAAGCACCGCTCCGCTGGGCCCCGCCGTCTCAAGCACCGCTCCGCTGGGCCCTTTCTGTCAAGCACCGCTCCGCTGGGCCCCGCCGTCTCAAGCACCGCTCCGCTGGGCCCTTCCTGTCAAGCACCACTCCGCTGGGCCCCGCCGTCTCAAGCACCGCTCCGCTGGGCCCCGCCGTCTCAAGCACCGCTCCGCTGGGCCCCGCCGTCTCAAGCAACGCTCCGCTCGGCCCTTCCTGTCATGCACCGCTCCGCTGGGCCCCGCCGTCTCAAGCACCGCTCCGCTGGGCCCTTCCTGTCAAGCACCGCTCCGCTGGGCCCCGCCGTCTCAAGCACCGCTCCGCTGGGCCCTTCCTGTCAAGCACCGCTCCGCTGGGCCCCGCCGTCTCAAGCACCGCTCCGCTGGGCCCTTCCTGTCAAGCACCGCTCCGCTGGGCCCCGCCGTCTCAAGCACCGCTCCGCTGGGCCCCGCCGTCTCAAGCACTGCTCCGCTGGGCCCTTCCTGTCATGCACCGCTCCTCTGGGCCCCGCCGTCTCAAGCACCGCTCCGCTGGGCCCTTCCTGTCAAGCACCGCTCCGCTGGGCCCCGCCGTCTCAAGCACCGCTCCGCTGGGCCCTTCCTGTCAAGCACCGCTCCGCTGGGCCCCGCCGTCTCAAGCACCGCTCCGCTGGGCCCTTCCTGTCAAGCACCGCTCCGCTGGGCCCTTCCTGTCAAGCACGCTCCGCTGGGCCCCGCCGTCTCAAGCACCGCTCCGCTGGGCCCTTCCTGTCATGCACCGCTCCACTGGGCCCGCCGTCTCAAGCACCGCCCTGCTGGGCCCCGCCTTCTCAAGCACCGCTCCGCTGGACCCCGCCGTCTCAAGCACCGCTCCGCTGGGCCCTTCCTGTCAAGCACCGCTCCGCTGGGCCCTTCCTGTCAAGCACCGCTCCGCTGGGCCCTTCCTGTCAAGCACCGCTCCGCTGGGCCCCGCCGTCTCAAGCACCACTGGCACAATGACAGTGCCGGATCTGTCTCGAGCTATTGTTCACGGTTCACTGTGCCCACCATGCCTCCTCCTTGACCGGTGGAGACTGTTATCCACCTGATGGACTGTGGCTTTGCACTCCCCAGGATGGCAGAGTGGACAAGCCACCCACTGTAGAGATTTGAGAGACTGTGGCTTTGCACTCCCCAGGATGGCCGAGTGGGCAAGCCACCCACTGTAAAGACTTGAGAGACTGTGGCTTTGCACTCCCCAGGATGGCACAGTGGGCATGGTGGCCCCTTCGTGGATCTGGCGTCGTGGACTCATGTGGCTGTGGTGCCCCCCCCTTCCCTTCCCCCTGAGGTGCCTGTAGTTTTTTAATCAGATGCCCCTGCAGTGTTCTCTCCAAAGGACTCAGGTCTCCCGTGTGGGCTTTGCCCTTGTGTTGATACACTTTGGCCCACGGACACTTGGAATATCGTTAGATGTGCAGGACTTATTGCCTCGGTTTATCGTATGCACTGGATATTGAATTGTTTTTTTGGAATTGTTATTGCTATTTGACCGTGACTTATCAGTGGTTTTTATTTCCCATAAATTTTCTAGTCACAATTTAATTATGTCCTTGCTTTTTTTACGGGGGTTTGGGTGGTGTCACTGTGACTTGTTGCTCTGCATTGGTGTGTACATGGTTTGGGGGGGTGGGTGTATCGCGTATGTGTGTGCACGTAACCTTTCGTCCTCCCCCCTCCCGTGTGTCGTAGGTGCAGTACTCACCGTTGTCGTCTGCGCCGGCGTTCGTACTCGTGGTAGATGAGCAGGTAGACGAGAGCAGGTAGGATGTTTAATTCGGGTTCCATGCTGTCCTCCTTCCTCGTGGAGTGCGTAGAGGTGCGCGTTTTCCCGTTCGTAGTCTGTTTCCTCCGTGTTTTTATCGGCGGTGCTCCCGCCCCGGAAAAGGTGGCGGATTGGCCGGTCATTATAGTGTGGGCGGTTCATTGTCTGCCGCCTGTCTGTTGGCGGTGACCGCCGCGCTGTTTGTCGGTCCCGCCATGGCGGTCGGAGTGTTAATGTGGCGGGCTGTGTTGGCGGTTCCCGCCAGGGTCAGAATTCCATTTTTTGGACCGCCGGCCTGTTGGCGGGTTGTCCGCCGCTTTATCACCGACCGCCAGGGTTAGAATCACCCCCTTAATCTTTGAAAATTTCTATCTTTGCTTGTGTATGTTTTTTTTTTGTCATTTTGGTCTTGTTTTACTCAGATACATATTGGCTCTTTTTCTGAACTTGTGTGGAGTTCTCGTGTGGTGTTTTCACTGTGTTACTGTGTGTGTGTGTATGTGTACAAATACTTTACACATTGCCTCTGAGATAAGCCTGACTGCCAGTGCCAAGCTACCAAGGGGGTGAACAGGGGTTATCCTAGCTTTGTGACTCCCTTACCCTGACTAGAGACCCTGTCCCTACTTGGACAGGGTGCAAACCACTGCCAACTAGAGACCCCATTTCTAACACCCATTTCTAGAAATCCCAGGTTGCCTTTCCATGGGTATATTAAGTAATTAACCTTTCCTCTGCTGTAAAGGGAACAACTGTACCTCCTTAGCACATATGAGAACAATAATATGGGAGTAACATCATGCCCATATAAATAGCCCAATCAAAATATATAAACAAATGCACACTTTAATGTTCAATTAATACTAAAGTGTAAATGAGTGGGGAAAATGACCAAAACCAAACCGTATGAAAAAGAGAAACGCAGACATATATGTGACAATAATCAATCCACTGCATTAGTCACAATTTGAAACAAACACAACACAGCCCTTTTATACAATAGCAAAATAGAAAGTTTGGGTAATGTGTAAACAACTGCCATGCGGAATGATTTGGTATTCAAAAATAAGAATTAATTTTGACTAAGGAATTCTTCATTTTTTCCTTTTTGGTACAATCCGTAATGAGCCCTTGGAGTTCATAACTGGGGGTCAGCATTTAATTTTAAAGAGCGTGTATTATTCTCAAGTTGTCTCTAAATCTCTCTCTTATAATTGTCTACATCTTGAATCAAAATGCTACCACCTTTGTCAGCTGGTTTGATAATAAGGAACTGGTTTAATTATAACTTAGAGAGAGCACACTTTTCTTGTTTAGTAATATTGTATGGAAAAAAATCTGCGTTGGTGATTTAAATTGGAAACATCATTCAATATTAATATCTCAAAAGCGTGAACCTCCGAGGGAATAACACTGGGCCCTATCTTCAATGGACATTACTCTTAAGTTATTCTTCATTATTGATGACCTGGTGAGATTGCAGCCACTTTTGTTCTTCTCCCCCATTATTGTTTAGCCTTATCTGACATTTTTCTACTTACTTTTCAGTGACCTAACAGCCGTTCATAACATGTTCCCATTGCGGTTCCCCTATTCATAGTTCATTATTGCTCAGGTATTTCTTAGTGCTTTTCCCACAATTTTTGTGGCCACTTTGTGTTGCACTCACTTGTGATGCATAATGTGTTGTTTTGCCTATAACAGGCATTGGTTTGGTGGTATGTTCACCTTTTTAGCACAAAGTGCATGTGTGGTTTATGTTGTTTGTTTTATTAACAGTTGTTGTCTCCTTTTTCCCTTTTCTTTCCCTTTTTTCATTTTTTGTTCTCACTTTTTTTTCTGTAATAACTCCTTAGGTTTTTTGCCTAAATAGTCAATGTTTTCAAGCATATTTATTCATATACCCAGATGATGATTACGGTATTGTTTGGAGGACTGAAACGTCGTCGCCTTTGACACTCTGACCCTTTGCTATTTAGCTAATATACATAAGGACTGTGTTGTGTTTGTACCAAATTGTGACTAATTCAATATATTGATTATTGTTTCATATATATTCCAGAGTTTCTCATTTTTATGCTGTTCGGTATAATTTGTTTTCCTCACTCACTTCCACATTTGTATTAATTCAGATTAAAGTTTATATTTTTTGATATATGTTGATTGGACTATTCATATGGGCATGATGGTACTCCCATATTACTGTTCTCATATGTGCTGATGAGGGACCTTATTCCTTGTAAATAATATGTACCCCGGGTCCCTTGTTATCCATGGGTTTCCCTTGTTGTGTACAATGTAAATGTAATGCCTGCTCTAATCCACACTATTGCATTTCTCACATAAGATGGACACTTTGTGGTATATAATTGGCCTCTGCATTTGAGTCCTGCCTGCTTTATGAGGTGAGAGTCCTGAAGGAGTACAATCAGGGTGTTACGTTGTTTTTAAGTAATTGTGTATCTTGGGTCTTTTAGATATTGCACGATTCCACAGACATTAGAAATGTATATCTTTTTAACTTGCTTATATGACTTAGTACTTAAGTGACTATGTTCATCCTTCTGTGTACTAGGCACTCAAGAGTCTCAGACCAGTATAAGGCATCGCTCTTGCCTCCCCAGTTTAGTACGTCTTTGCAGGTTTTGCATAACACTGAGTTTTAATAGATAATTCTCACTTCCCATTCCCCAGCATATTTGAACAATAGTTCTCTGTCTGCTGAACATTAAACTGATTCTATAAAACATAAACTCCTCCTCCACAAACTGAAAGTAAGAAACTGTAGAGGGGGATCTTTAGTTGGTTCATTGTCTCTTTCGACTGACCCAGCTCCTTTACATCTGTAGAGAAATCTGCAATTTCCTCTTTTAAGCATCTATTTTTAATTATAATATGTTTTGCTTCCCTCCACACCCCCACTATACTTATTGATAAAGTCTTACTATAATCTTAAGCTGGCGTTCTATGTGTGACTATCAGTAGGTTGGTTATGTCATCTTCAAAGGCCCTGTGTCTGCCCTGGAGTGTGTGGTTCTTAGGGATGAGTCAACTGTTTTTAAGGCAAGTATCGTCTCTATCACTTCCACTCTTTCTGCTTCCAATTGTTTTTCAAGGGTCTCTGGGAGATACCCCACCTTGATTCTTCTCCATGTAGCTCCATCAACACCAGCTTTATATGCTTTTGAGTGAGTCCCATGCCTCCACAAGTTCCTTGACAACGTTTTTTCCACCCATCAGTATGTTCAGTTTTGCGGGGAAAAGTTACCTGTAGTGTGTTCTGCCTTGTCTGAGGCATCCATTTATGTCCATGAATGTCACTCTTTAGGTAGTTGCACTGAGCTGTGTAACCTGAAAATTTAGAGCCCTCCTGATTTTTTATCTTGTAAGCAATGCAAGACTCGGGCCACTGCTGGTCTGGGTGGAGAGCTGGGAGGTTATCTCCTGGCCGGTGCTGTAGCACTTCTTCACACCAAAGAGGTGACATTGATGGACATCCAATTTCCAATGTTTTCCATCATGTTTGTGCCATCCACATTCTTTGGCAAGCCCACTATACAAATGTTATTTAATTTCTTGTGTCCCCCTGCATTTTTGGCTCTACATACTGGGAATTTGGCTCTGTCTGTGAGGTTTGCAATTTGGTTTTGTAAGTGTCTGTGGAGGGGAGAATCTCTTCAATTCTTTCCTCAGTTCTCTTCAGTCTATCTGCTAGTTTCCTTTGGTCATCCTGAAATAGATTTAAATCTATTATCATCATGTCTATTTTCATTTCTAGAGATTATCTAGTTGCTGTTATATCCTAAGAGAACTTATTTTGTCTGTCAGCCTGGGATTCATTCGAATAGTTTTATACGGCCTTCAGAAGTGATCCACTTCCCAGATGAATATCTGGGCTTTCTATCCTGTTACTCAGTGCCTCCAGCCCCCTCAGCTTTGTTGCTCTTTCATTTACCCATCATTTAAGGTCTGTGCTCTTGCCACTTAACCAGTCCTCTCCTGTCTCTCTTTTGCAATCTGTCCACCTTCTTTCCCTACCCGATTGGCTGGAGCGTTCACCAGCTCCCTCACTTTTGGCTAGTTGGGCCCAGTATTTTTGTTTGTTACCCCAGCTCTGGACCATGATAACAGGCCTTCTCAGCAGAATGGATGAGTCACTGGCTACCTCAACCATCCAGAACACCACCCACATCAGGCACTGGCGTCCACTCCCCTCTTTGGCAGGATAGGTGGGAAACCGGGTAGAAAGGTAAAAGCTCCATTTCAATTATAACATGGGGTCCTCACTTAATGTTATCATCTCTAGTTAAGGGGATATTCTTCTTCTAATAAATTCAACACTAGGGCTTCCAGAGATCTCCTCTCTCACCTCACTGACTGTTTCTTCAGCATGCTGTCTAGTGCTGGGTTTCGAACACCAACGTCTGCACTGAGGGCCTTTTTTGTGCCTTGTCTGTTCAGGGGCCTTGGATATTGTCTATTTCTCTGGCTGGACCTGACCCTTGCTGTACGGTCATTCAGAGTTTTGCGTTCCCAGTCTTTCTTAGCTGAACCTGTTTTTGTTGGCCTTTAAGACTCACCAGTGGTAAACTGTCTATGCTCTCTCTATAAAGCATGGTAAAATTGGCCTAGACCTGATTATTCATTTAACTTACTTTCAAGTTTCTAGTATATGGTACTTCATGTGCCTAGGTCCTGTAAATTATATGCTACTAGAGGTCTGCAAAGCTCATTGTGCCACCTACTAAAGAAGTCTTTTAAAGCATGTCTCAAGCCTGCCTCTATAGCCTGTAGTGCAGTTTTAAGCTGCCATTTCAAAATTATAAAATAAACCTTTGCGTCAGGCCTAAACCTTCCTGTCTTATTACTTTAAGTCACCACTAAGGTAAACCCTAAAGACTCATACAGCAATTGTGGTTTTAGACCAGATAGAGAAATGCTGTTTACACTTAAATGAAAGGTAATTTAAAACCATCTTTAATGTTAAAGTTGGATTTTAAGTTACTATTCTGAAAATGCTACTTTTAGAAAGTTGGCATTTTTCTGCCTGAACCACATATGCATTTCTGCCAGTGCACATGGTGAAATGACTGTAATTGGCTCTCCTGTTGTGGGTTGTATATTGCTTTCAGACATAAGGATAAAAGAATCCTTGGTGTGAGGGGAGTCTTACTGACAGGATGCTTAGGGAGGAGTTGGGCCCTCCCCTGATCACACTTCAAATGGCCCTGCCTGAGGCGCACACAAATGAATCTGACACCAGGCCTGCCCTTGCCTTTGTCACCCTACAGAGTTTGGAGCCAAATCCAAGGGAAGAGGAAAAACTGATGAGAACCAGTTTTGGGGTTAGGCCAGAGAAGTCCCCCACAGAACAGTTGGCACCAGGTATAAAAGTGTCATCTTCAGAACCTTTCGTTAGAATATTCCTGGACCTTTGGAAGGTTCAGAAGAAAGATTACCTTGTTGTCTAAAGAAGGATGATTGCTTTCCTTGATCAACACCTCTCTAGAAATTACTCCAAAGGTCAGTTGGCTGACTCCCTGTTCAAGCTACAGGGACACAATAAGCCTCCAGATGCCTCTCTGAAACTGTTCAGCTAACCAGCACCAACTAGATCTACCTGGACCTGCCTTAACCCTGCTGCTGGTCTCTCCTGTAGTGAGTCCTGAGCCCCAGGAGGTGTCCCTAGGTCCTAGACCCTTGGCTGACATCAGAATTTACTACTCCTGAAGAAAAGGTGAAGATACAGATGCTTTGCGCTCCTCATGACTGCAAAGTGACCTCTTCATACCAAGAATCAACTGCCTATGATGCCCCACAACATAAAGCGCAATGATCTGCTCTCCGTGCCGACAGTGAGCAAAGGAAAACAATAGGCCCTAAGGGGGAAGAGTGAGCCTCAGCTTGCTTGGCAACCATGTATAACCATTGAAACTATTTGTTTGCACAAACATCAGATATGTTTTATTCAGTTAGGTTAAAGAAAAAAAGTTAACTTTTCCCTTTTCATACATTTTGGTATTTAAAAAACAACTTTGGTAGCCAGAAATGGAGACAGCTTCATGTGGCACTCTAAACACTGTTTTATGATGGTGACTGCAAGTTGTTTTTGGAACACTGATCACCTGACAGTGGTTCCATTATTCTATGGACTTAAGTGAGTCCTTGTTGCATTCCCCCATATATGGTGCCTACCTTTCATGTTCCATGTGTGAATTTGTGTGCAGTTGCTCACCATGTCTGGACATGGAAAACAAAGAGGGAGGCTGGCGCTCGTGCAGTGGCAGATGTTTTTCCCTTTATGCTTCCAGTCTTTGGGACTCCCTGCCATTGAATCTGAGATGTCTAGCTAATCTACTAAATTCAGAAATTTTTTAAAAACTTGGCTCTTTTCTCAAGCTTTCAAATAAGGTCCTGTCTCCTCATAGCTTCTCTTTGGAACACTGACGCCAAGAAGCCTTTGGGCAATTGTGCGCTTTATACACATGTTACTTAAATATATCTGTATGTAGAAGGTGTTTTACCATTGTGGTAACTTAATCCTTGAGTGTAATTTTTACTCCTTGCTGGTGTGATCCATCCACATTGATGGTGATTTATTCCCCACATCGTCATATTACAAACCCATACTAGGAGTACCATGACCCTTGGGTGCTTCCAGTTCTCCCTTTGTCCTGATGATGACCCCTTTGAAGAAATGTTCACGGGGTCGAAATGTCAACAAGATACCAGACGACTATTTTTAATTTGATTTAGAACATGATACTCTGATCCAGGATGTTATTTAACAACCAGTGTAGCCATATCAGTCACACGTTTTGTACATATGTTTATTGTATAGCACATGCACACTTGAAACTCACTTAGCTCGCTTTCACTGCGTGGATGCATTTTTGGAAACACCTCATTACCACCATAAAGTGTATGAAAATGGAACATTTAACTATGTATATATATTTTTTTAAACTAAAAGCCTGTCAGGAAATACATAAGGTATACCGGAGTCCATGTATGGATCAATGCTGCATCCGTAAGAAACTAATCCATGAAGCCTGGCAATGGCCAAGGAAGCGCTCCAGAGAATGGTACAGATGAACAAGATGCAGGGAGGGCTGATAAATAGACATGGAGCCTGCAGTATTCCCCATGTATGGGCATAAGACAATAATGATTTGATATCCCAAACTGTCTCTGTAATGGCGTGGTTTTCCTTTATTAGACTTCTGGTGAACAATCGTTGTTACTTGATCAATGTATATGTTTGAGCTTACAAAACATAATAAACCGAGGTACTAAAAAAACGTATTTATTTACATCGATAATGGGATGCCCTCATCAGGATGTAGGTATGTATACCTTTTGATGCAAGGACTTGAGCGAGGAGGTAATACAATTGCTACATTAATTTCTCAATGGATCTTGCATTATTTGGTTAGTATACTCTGCATATCAAACCTACTGTATGAATGGAAGAAATCACCTGAGGAACAAAATGCACAAACATTTGTGTAGGAATTTAAAAACAGTCATGTATTTTTGCAGGTTTTTTAGAATAGGATGTAGATTGGAAGGTTATGGCTGGGGACTGAATGCAACGATGATGCATGCTCACAACAAAGAGAACCCACCCAACCTTTGCATGGCAAGCATTGAGAACGGGCATTAGTTTTCAAAACTTCGGTCATGGTGCATGACATGCCTGTGGAAATTAGGCTAGCTGCCATCTTAATTGAAAACTGGATCGTGAAACAGCGCAGGCTTTTAACAGAAAAGAAAACCTTTATATCACACTTGCCTTTTCTCGACACTGCAGTTAGCAGGTGTACTATTTGCTGATTTAATGGTCCTTAGTTCACAAAAGGTAGACAACACTCCATTCCATGGTTGTAATCTTGGCAAAGGTCGGTTCGACGAAGGACACCTTTCTTCAGTTCATGCAGAGATTTATAAGGGGAACACGACAGATTTGATAACCAAATGGATACTTTATCACTGGTACAAAGCCATTCCATTATTCTCAATCAAAATAAATTGTTATGAAGATAAAATATGAGAAACGTCCACAGCAGAATTTTTTTTTTTTTTAGGAATAGTCATTAATGAATCCAATATCTAACATTATTGTTCTTCTAATGAGAGGCAATCACATTTCTAAAACTGACAAACAGGTATATATGTTATACTTAATTCTCAGTCAGTCGTGGGGGCGGAAAACAATGTTTAAAGTGTTGTTAAACAAGAAGGATCAATGGAGAGTAAAACAATTTTATGTATCAAGAATTAAAGAGCATATTTTTACTTCGAAGAGGTGTAGAATTTATACCCATGTAAACAAATTGTTGAATCAAGAAGGGTGGAGTGAAAGCAGTAATTCAACTTTCCTCGTTTGATACCAGAGCACCATTTCAAGGTTTATATCCTTAATTAAAGGCGCAGACTGTCTTCATTAGATTGAAGAAACTCGGGCAGCATACCCCTGTCAAACGAATCTAAAAACAAACAATTCATATGAGAAATGGATGTGAGCCAGTAATTTGGGATACATTAGGGGAGGAAATATGGTCAGATGTATTTCCTATTGGAGGGCCAGATCCACATTTTGAGGTTCTTTAAATGCATCCATAAGTTTAAGTGCAATCCATCAAAAATATCTAAATTAAATACATTTTATGTCAGACTTGAGGGGAGCATAATGCTTTACTTTAATACCAACAGCAGCTATTTTATGTTATGAGAATACGGTTAAGGAAAATTTCCAATTTTAGTTTGACTAACATTTTTGAGAGTTGGTGCAGGCAGCACCTTAACAACTTTCGGATTTCCTGCTTTCTCACTTCGCAGTAGTTGCATTTCCATAGCACCTCTCAGCAATGACTAGGAGGCATGTTGACCTCTACTGAAGGTCAGCTTAGCGGTGTAGTGGACACAGGCCCTTTCTGGATCAGAGACCCAGGGGGAAACAGAGTGTACATTGTGTTAGTTCCTTTGAACTGTAGCAAGCCCTCATTGTGAAAGAAGTGAAAAGGGGTTACTGCAGCTGCGGGTGACAGCCTGGCATTCCTGTTCTGTTTTTACGCAGTTATAGAGTCTCACTTTCTGTTTTTGTGTCATAGAAGTGTTTTCACTAAATAGATATTGACATAATATTGACATAATTGATCCTCATGATATGTCCTCTAGGCATCAACAAAAGCTGCTTGAAACAAGGTCTTGCACATTGAGATTTCATAAGGACATGTATTGCACATTGAGATTTCATAAAGACATATATTTAGCTTAAAACATTGACAAATGCATTTTTCTCTTTCTTTCCTGTCTTCTTTGTTTTGCTCTGACTTGTGGCATGGTCATAAGTGTATATCTTATGATGCAAATGCCTTGAAACAACAGAATGAATAGAGTATGTGTTAAGCGTTAGCTTCCTTACCCATTTGGCCTCCATGAAAATTAATAATGTATTAAAATGTTAGTTTAATCTTCAAAGGTTGTTTCTTTATGAATAGATTTTGTCAATAGAAGCATATAAGAACAGGAGTAATCTCACAGAGTAAGGTGTTGCTCTCACCTTGACTTGTTTTAGCTTACAGACAGAAGCATTGAGAAAATGCACTGAATTGACAATCGTGTTACGAGTTATAGTCAAATGTATCTTATGTTTAGGATGTTCTTTGTTAGGTTTGCTAAATCGATGGAAGCTGTCCTGTTCCCATGACGACATTGTTTTCTATTGGTCCAGACGACAAGCTATCATCACAAGACTCTACAGATTGTTGCACTTTACTGATGTGTTGTTGCATAAACAAGTGTTCCTAGACTGGAGAAAGAGAGCTCTTCTTCAAAGTCCCTTTTTCAGACTTACTTGAGAGCACGTTGACACAGATACATTCTGACTCAGAACCTTTACTGGTACATCTCAGATTTATTCTGGAAGATACTTTTGATTCTACTTTTGAATTCATGCTGTTTTGAAACTCTTCTGAGTTTCATGAATCTCTCTTTATGGGAAGTTCTGCTACAGACTCTATGATTTCACCTCTCAAAACTAGAGCTCTTTATGGGTTCTGTTTTCTTCAATTTCTTTAGCTTCAAATAGGGATAAACTTATTGGAGCGTGCTAAATGCCTTGTTCTATAATTTCTCAAAAATTGAATGATCTGCTAATAAAGAATTCAATTATTAAAAGACTTAGGGCCTCATTACGACCCAGGGGTCAGACAGCCACATTACGACAGTGGCGGTTTCCCCACGGTCGGACCTCCATCATCACCAATTCTCCTCCACTGGAGGGGCTAGTGGTGCTGGCGGTCCGAATATACCAGGGAAGCGCTGCAAGCAACGCTGCCCTGGGGATCAAGAGTCCTTTCTCCGCCAGCTTTTCCATGGCGGTAGCACTGCCATGTTAAGGCTGGTGGAGACTGGTGGACCCCACAGTGCCCATACATTTGGCATAGGCAGTGCAGGGGCTTCTATGGCCAGCCCTGTTGTGCATTTCACTGTCTGTTTTGCAAACAGTGAAAAGCGCAATGGGTGCTGGTGCTCTATTATGAGCGAGCGTCAATGTTGTGGGCTGTTCCCTGCTGACCCAGCAGTACACTTGTAATAGGGGCTGTGGGCAGGGGACCGCAAAGGCGATAACCTGACCGTGGAACTTCGGCAGATGGCCTTTTCCGTCAGCCGAAGTCGTAATTATTGGCTTAGACCTCTAAAAACGTAATAAAACACAGATTATTGACTCCTATAAAATGCAATGATGTTTAAAATGATAATTTGCTGATTTGCAGTTCCTTGTTAATTGTACCTACCCTTAAGACCTTGCCTCTTGGGCTCAGTGGAGTGCCAGGACTTCATTCCTCTTATTGAATGGAACGCAAAAACTAATGATTGAGGTTCTTAATAGGCTCCGGGGCTGATCAGAAAAAAAAAACCTTTGAGTGTCATAGGCTGTAAGCAAGTTTATCATGGCAATAGCATGTTCCACAAATTAGCCCAAACCTTGTAGGTCAGTTTACTGTAGAATAGTTGGGTCATGCAGGCCAATATTTGTAAAGGCTCCGCCCCCATACCCTGCCAGTGGAAGCTAAGTAACATGAGTTCATAATAATTTCAACATAGGCAAAGTCTTTCTGTACAGCCCCAAACAGCTCAGCTCTGCTGTGAGATTCACAGCAATGCCAACAATCGTGGTGACAAATATAACATGACAAATATTACAACAGTGGCACATATAGCTACCAAATGGCCCCAGGTCCTGTGTAAACCATAAACATGGACTGGCCTTTAAGCCAGTGCATTGTTGCACACTGATTAATGGTTAACTCTAGTGCTGAATGAGAAATCCTAGAATAAAAAAGAGCTGTTCACTAACTAGCCTGCATTTGCAACACATATCATTGGGCACTTGGTAGCGCTGGATGAATGAGAAGAGGAACAAAAGCTCTTGAGTCATGGAACATGTAAATAGCACCTATGTGTTTTTTTAGCAGTAGTTGATACAGTAGTAGGTCATTAATAGTACCCGCTTTAGAGAGATGTAAAATAGCGCAAGCAAAAATGTAAAATATAGTGGAATGAAGCCTAATGAATATAGCCCTGCTACTTGTCATGTGGGAAACCTCAGCCTGACTTTTTAACCATAGCATAATGCATACTGGGATTTCTAGTTTTCCTTAAACATTATAAGTATCATCTAAAAAAATCATGACCAGCAACGTGATGCTGGCTAAAATGAAGCATAATTAGGGACTGTCTAGCTGCTACGAAGGAGGAATTTTAAATATGATTATACACACTCATGTTATACACACTCATGTTTCTAAAGTATACTTGGCAATTAGCAAGGAGAAATACGGATCACCACCATGGATGTCAATTCACCAAAATGCCAGGAGTAGCGGAAGTGACATCACATGCCCTTTTTGCTTCACTTTCACTCATATACATACTTATACAGACACACAAATTCACACTTGCATACACTTTCTTACATAAACACACTCACCCGCAAGTACGCACACAATATAAATTTGAAAGCATTTTTTACGTGCCTCAGTTGTTATGAGAGGGTGTATTTTAGCTAATTATACTCTATTTTATTACACTAATATTGAATAATATACTATTATTCACTATCAATGTAATACAAAATTGACAGAAAACAAGGAGAGTGAAGCTTTAACTGACGTCCATAAGGACGAGTTGTCACTGTGTTCCTAGTACTGAATTTGCCACCTCTGAGGCCATGGGTTGCCAAAGCAGTACCAGTTGCATAGGGCAAGCCAGGGGCCGCAGCTGCGACCCCTTGTGACCCCTAAATGACATCCATGACCACCACAAAGAGACAAAAGTGAGAAGCACTAGTTACTCCTATCCAGTCATTTAAAGTGTAATGTTGTGTTGATTGTTTAGCTGCCACATGCAACATATGAGTGGGGGGAGGCTTAGGACCCCAATGTGAGTTGGCGGCCTTATGACTCATGGTGGTCTGACCTCCAGATTGCAACCCTGGCGGTCAGACCACCAGGGGACCGTCACCACCGCCATGCTGATCACATGCCCACTTTCCAGCAGCCTTTCCATGGTGGTTTTACCATCATGGAAAGGCTGGTGGAAAGCCAGTGCTGGGGCCCACAGGGGTTGTGTGATGGCATTGGGCTCGGCTCCCTTAATGATGGCTTTGGCCTAGCCCAATGCTGTGGCAATCTTTCTGTCTGGCTGACCAGCGGAAACGTCGTAATACGATGTTTCCACCAGTCAGCCCGTTGGAAACATCATAATATGATGTGGAGGTTAGGTCACCAGTATGACTGCAGCTTCACTGCGCTTTCCATGCTGGGATTATTAAGTCCACTTATGATGTTAAAATGAAAATTAAAACTGCAAACCGGATGATTCAAAATGTGGAATAAAAATAATAAATTACCTGAATACATCTGTTGCTTAGCTAATATGAAAAATTTATTTTTGATTGCATCAAGCCAATATACATGTATGGGGAACTTTTTCCATATGTCAACAAAATAGCTCATCAGGTTATTTTGAAACTTGCATCATGTCACAATTTTGCGCTCCATCTAAGACTTCTTAAGTCAGTAAATTTAGCCTTAGTGAGTACTAGGGACACTCATTACTTACAGCACTTCATAGTTCAAAGTATACAGTAGTACTATTCTAAAAGCATACCAAACAACTTTCAGTCATTTCGAGGGTACCTTCCTCCTTTATATTACCTTCACCCTCCAAACATGTACAGCGATTCCCTTAGACATCTGAGGTATGCTTCAGTCACTAAACTTTTTTCGTCCTCCCAAAAATGTGCCTCCCTATTGATTTCCTATCGAACCACCCTCCAAAATCCATTGACTTCACCATCCTTTATCATTCTTTATGTTGCTTGTGTCTCCTTGTCTTGGGATTCATGTCCATATTCCAATGCCAGTGTCTCTCTGTCCTGGTGCTTATCCCTGTCCTCGAGGCTTTGTTTCTCTGCCACATGTCCTGTTCAATGTTCTTATTTCTCTGGCCATGTATCTCTATGAGGATGTGAATGTATTTTAGTTGATATATTAATTTTAGGTGTTACTATTGTTTATATAAATATTACAATTTTAAAATGTATTTTGTAATTTTAAGAATTTCACATTTTATATTTAGTTTTAATAGTAATTTATAGTGTTGTAATGGGTTGTTGGGTTGATAGGGAGATAAGATGGGAAGTTAATTAGGTTATAATTAATTATTAATTATTGTATACATTGTATTTAATTATATGATTGATGTTTATTATGTACATTAGTTAATACTGCTTTATTTTCAGGATATGTTATTTGCAGGCTGTTAGGTTTATAGCGTAAAGGGTTGGAAGCTATTTTATGTAATTTTTAATCAATTATCCATTAGTTGTTACTTAATTATTTAATAGATTTTTCAATTATGTAATTTTTGGGACACTTATTTATTTCACTTATATTTTAGTTGTGGGCTGCTAGGTTTATAGGGGTGTACAGTGGGAAGTTAATTAAGTAAAATATAATTAACATTTTATTATTAGTTGTTATTTAATTGCTTTTATTCATTTGAATAATGGAATTCTGACTTATTTTACTTATATATTATTTGTGGGATGTCCTATTTGTAGGTGTACAGGCTGGGAAGTTAATTAATTTATAAATATTAAACAATTAATTATTATGTGCAAATTAATTTTTTAATTGGATTTTAAATATGTAAATTATGGAATATTTATGTTAATTATATTTTAGTTGCAGGCTTCTAGCTTTTTAGAGTCTAGGTTGGGAAGTTAATTAAGTAATAATTAATTATCAAAAATGTATTAATTGGTGATTAATTATTGAACTGATTTGAAATATGTAAATTTTGGAATACTTATTTTTTAGTTATATTTTAGGTGTGAGCTGCTATTGTTTTAGGAGTATAGAATGAGAAGTCAATCAATAATTGAAAATATGTATTTATTAATTGATAATTAGTTAGTTTATTGAAATGTACATTGAGTAATTGTTTTTAGTTTTTTTGACATATATATTTTTTAGCAAGTTTAACATTTTTCTGCAATCATCATGGTACTTATATATGTAATATGTTTGAAGTGAAGTACTTTTCCTAGTCTTGTTTAGAATATAGTAAGAAGAGTTAAATTAATCTCTTTTCAGTTTAACACGTTACTTACTACTGTTCTGTTGGGAGTGAGAAGAGCAAATTTCACCCCAGTGAAATCTAATGTATTTCCTAACGTTTCACAGATTGGAGTGGGAATAGTAAATTTAGTCCCTCCAAAATCTAAAGTTTTCTTTCTTGTTGTCCTGTTTAGAGTGAAAATGGTAAATTTCACCCCTTCCAAGTCCAACACTTTCCCTACTGTTGCTTCGATTGGAGTGGGTATAATTTCACCCCTTCAAAGTTCAACGCATTTCCTACTGTTGCACTGAAGTCCATCGCTTCCCTACTGTTGTGGCGACTACAGTAGGAATAGTAGATGTAACCCCTCCAAAGTCCAACACTTTCCCAACTGTTGCATAAACCACAGTGGGAATAGAATATTCTTAGACTACAGTAGTTTTCATAATCTTTGTAAAGTACATTTTATAGCATTAATTGCTTGCTTTTTTATATTTTATATAATTTGTTTCTATTTTATCATTTATTTTAACGTTTATAGTATTCGAGGTAAATGTGTGATTTGGGGGTTTAAATGTATAATATGTTATTTATTGTCTAAATTGATTAATACATTTATTCTTATTGAATTGTTTATTTTTTTATGGTTTTATTCTGTGTACATATATCTATATATCCATCTACATATCTATATCTATCTATATATATCTAGATCAATATCTACACACACATATATTTATATATATATATTGATAGATACAGATATATGTCTATCTATAGATATACATATATGTGTGTGTGCATGCGGCTTCTGCATGGTGAGCGGACAACACAGTGCTGAGTGACTGGAGTGTAAGCAGCAAGGGGAACTGAGTATTTTACTCAGGGGATATCGCTGTTAGATGTATGGAGTGGCGGTTGAAGTAAAGTTTCAGTGCACCGGTGCACGATTACTTCAACATGGTTGACTATATTGAGCAGGAAAGAAAGGCAGCAGCGCAGGTATTTTTTTGCAAAATCACTGAGAGGAAAGTCGCTTTCGAAAGATCTGGAGTTAATGACCTCAATACACAACTACAAAGATTAGAAAAACTGAGTGGAACTGAGATATCGAAATATTGGGAAGCAACATCCCCATAGAACTATGTAGATCAAGGAATGGTCCCAAGAGGCTTACGCATATATATCACTCCATCGTATGAATTTCCCAATCCAGAGATGTTAAAAGAAATGGCAGATATTTCAGCATTACAGTAAGTTCTAAACACATGCTGGAGATACTAGTGAAGTATGTGTGGTGAGATAGAGATGTGACATTACAGGAGATTAAGAAAATCAAAGATGAGTTCCACTTGAGAATGAAGAAAGAGAGTATTAAGAAATTTTTTGAGGCAATGAAACTATGTTCGAAAAATATGAAGAAGATATTAAGATGAGAAAACAATGTAAATTACAGAGAGACATGGAAGACTACGAGAGTGGACAAATTCTGACTTTCAGTTGGAAATATGATCATTATATAAATCTGGGAATACAAATTTGGAAAAAACGATGGTGAGTGATGACTTATCAACATCGGAGAGTGAACAAGGAAGTGAATTTGAGACCGACACCTCCAGTACCACAGAAAGGGATAAGACTGGTAATGAATAGAGTGGTACACTGGCAACTTTTTTAGATGAGTATCGTTTACTGCGCAAAGGCAAGTTGAATGCAAAAAAATCTAACGGCAGGGGTCGAGGAGTCAGATGAAGTGGAAGAGGATGGGGAGGAGTCACAAGAGGCGAGAAAGACTCTGACACAGGAAACCAATCTACAACAGGTCAGGGGCATATGGGAAGAACAATTAAAAGCTCCTATGTAGAATCATGATGGATAGAGAAATGGTAAATAGAACAATTATTAATTTGTCAAACCATATGTTGACTAAGGCTGACAAGTGAACCTTGTGTCTTGCGTTGTCTTTTTGCCCCATAGAACGTTTCAACTATGCCGCGACTCGGATAGACCTCTTCAAATTTGTGAGAAAACTGAAACTCAATTTTTTTTATAAATTAAAAGGCCAGATGGCAAATGCAAGTGAATCTGCAAGTAATCAAGAGACACATAACACTATGAATATAGGTGACATTGACACCCTTCTGACCCTGCATGAATTAGAAAACAAAAAGATGGTTCTAAACCGTTTGAAGGATGTATACGACACATTAGATGAGCTTGGTATTACATATGACGTGGCAGCTTCCTCTGTGTTCAAATCGGGATCCACCTTTCTTCGGATCGTAAATCATGATAACATAGATACCTTTCATGATGTAATGGTACAGAATCGTATAGACTTTTGAAATAAGACACGGTTTAAGGGCAGACAAAAACAGAATTTGCCCTTTGGTTCAGCAAGAAGCCATCAAACTACTAGATGATGATGAAGATACCATCATGTGTTCCGCTGACAAGGGTGGCAATATCATACTTTTGAGTGGGGAAAAGTACATTAATGAAGCAACTGAATGACAAAAAAGTGTAACCGGGATTTGGCAACATCTTACTGATTGAAGACATAAGGGTTGCTCGCATGGGAAGAATATGGTTTCCTGAAAAAGGATTTTTCCAAATTGCCAAGTTTTACATCTCCTATCAAAAATACATAAAGACCAAGAACATCTCCCAGGGAGACCTATTGTCTCTTCATGGGTCATCGCGTTAGAAAATGTGTCCAAATATGTGGAGTTTTTTCTTAGAGAATATGTGATTAATTTGGCTTCTTATGTTTGTGATATCAAAGATGTTTTAGGCAAACTTGAAGGGATGGTATGGGAAGATGATTTCCTGCTTATAACATTTGATGTAAATTCCGTGTATACGATTATTGATCATGAAAAAGGGACTGAAGTGTGCACATATTTTCTGAGAGCTAGGCCTATCAAATATTTAGCACACACTGATATGATTGTGAAAATGCTGAGATATTGTCTTATGAATACATTTTTTCTAATTAATGGTGTACTATACAAACAAATACTCGGGACCTTGTTTCGCCCCAAGTTTTGCGCATCTGTTCCTTGATTGTTGGGAGGAAGAGATTTCTAAAGATACTGATATATCTTCAGAATTTGAACAGGTGGTATTATGGCTTTGATTCATTGATGATTTTTTCATCATTTGGAAGGGCACTGAATGGGAAGCTACTAGATTCAGTGAGAAACTTAATGATAACAATCATAATATTGTTTTAACTTCTAACATGAGCAAGTCGACCATTGAGTTTCTTGATGTCAAAATACAGATACAGGATAACAAGATAAACTCTGAGTTATTTAGCAAAGGTACTACAGGCAACAGTTTGCTCCATGCACTCAGCAGTCATCCTGTTAACCTTAAGTGGAGTATCCCTTTACAGTGAATT
This sequence comes from Pleurodeles waltl, assembly GCF_031143425.1. Lineage (NCBI taxonomy): Eukaryota > Metazoa > Chordata > Amphibia > Caudata > Salamandridae > Pleurodeles > Pleurodeles waltl. The sequence continues at coordinate 730,903,538 of NC_090443.1, forward strand.
ATTAAGGGCTAAACGTAATTGCAGTACGGAAGAAACATTCAATATTGAACAGAATAAAAAGAGTATTAGATTCAAGGAGAGAGGCTATGCCCAAATGGGTTATCAAGCAAGTCACTGACAAAATCAAACAGCTGGATGGGACCCATACCCTGTTTAATAACAAACAACACAAAAGTACAGGTGAGGAGAATGAGACCAGGATAATCATGATATACAATGAGGATGCAGGGGGATCAAAAAATTGGGAGATTCTGAAAAGTGATCCTATAATTAATTCATCAATCCAAAGGAGGCCTTGAATTATATATAGAAAGGAGGGCAGTTTATGGGATATTTTGAGATCAAATTATATCACCACCATACCCCAAAGTAAAGACCATAATTTGCATGGATTCTTTCTCTGTGGGCATTGCAAGGCATGCCACAACAGCCTCTTGTGGAAGGAATATCCCACATGTGAACCAGATAAAAAAATGTCTCACATGCAGCACCTCGTTTACTATCTATATTTTAGAAGGCCATGCACTGCAGTGGTTGGATTAACATATAGTAATGAAAATTACTATATGTTAAAAAAACATAGAAATTCACTGAACAAAAAATAAGGTTACAGGGACATTATAGTTAGGAAATAGAGTTAAAAAAAGATAGAAATTCACTTAAAAAAACAAAGATTATAGGAACGTTATAGTTAGGCTCAATTTTAAATGTACAAAAAAAAATGGAAAGTCACCAGCTATATTTAGAGTTACCTCAAGTAACTATAACTCGTGCCCTAAGGTAACTATAACTCACGCCCTTGCCAGGCACTGCTAATTACCCCACAAATAACTGCACTCATTACATCTTTGATAACATCATTGATAATATCAATGTCATATTTTCAGTAAGATTTTGGATGAAAAAAAGTGCATGTCAAGGGCGCAAATTATAGTTACTTGTGGTAACTCTACTTATAAATGTGAATTTCTATAGTTTTGTACGTTTAAAATATATATATGCATATATATATATATATATATATATATATATATATATATGTATATATCTCCAAACTATAAATTGTCGCCGTATCAACGCCCAACGTTGCGGCTGGCTCCTGAAGGGGTGGCGAACCCCCAAGTATCCCCATCCAAAACACAACGCCTACTCTTCCTCAATCCTGGATAAGTAGACAACGTCCAGAAGCTGCAGTAATTAGGCAAGTGTTCTTTAATTGTAATAATGGCAAAACAGCTAAACTCAACGCGTTTCGGAGCTACTGCTCCTTGTCCTTGCTCCTTGAACAAGGAGCAGTAGCTCTGAAACGCGTTGAGTTTAGCTGTTTTGCCATTATTACTATTAAAGAACACTTGCCTAATTACTGCAGCATCTGCACGTTGTCTACTTATCCAGGATTGAGGAAGAGTAGGCGTCGTGTTTTGGATGGGGATATATATGTATATATCATAATGTGTATATCATGTATAAATATATATATATATTCCATAATCACAATTCCTTAAGTCACAGAACCCTGGAGGCAGTAGTGCGTGTGTGGATGAGGAACCCATACATCTTTCAACCACTCCTCTCTTTTACTACGGTGTCCCCATCATGAAAAGGTCGGTGGAAAGGCAGGTTATAGTACACATGGCGGTGCCAATGCTAGCACCGCCCTCATTGACACGACTGCGGCAGCAGCTCAAATGTTGGCGGTGGCAGTGGTCTTATGGCATTCCAACCGCACAAAGATGATATGGCGGTCCCAAGACCGCCGAAGTTGTAATTAGCCCCTTTCTCTTGCTTTGCCTGTTATCCATGTTTGTTTTTCTCTCCCAGCATCTGTGTCTCCTTCCCCTCCTGTCTATGACTCAACATCACAATATCTGCATTTTTTAAATCTTTTTGCAAAATGTCTATGTTTCCTTATCACACTGCATGTTTTCGTTGCACCTGTTGTTGTCTTGCCGTGCTGGATTTTGTGTCTTGCTGTGTCTGTGCCCTGGTTTCTCCTTCCCGGTGTTCTTTCTCCCTGGCTCACAGTCCAGGTGTCTCAGTCACAGTGACCATCTCTCCAAATCCCGAAGTTTGGGTAACTGCGTCCTAAAGTCTCTATGACACTGGGACATGGTGGCTTGCATGTATGGCTCCTTATGGGGATTTGTTCCTTGCACTTGTTTTCTTCATGAAAATCAGATAACTATACGAAGAAAATATCAATACTTTCCCAGTATCATTATGTATTACAGGAGAGGCAGCAAGGCCTCTGCTGCAACACAAAATATATGAGTAATGTGCCATATATATAGTTTTAATAGCATGTTGTTTCTACATTAAGGGGGTAAAAGCACTTTATGTAAAACAGCCCTTGCCGACCTAGGGCCTGATTTAGATCTTGGCGGTAACAGGTCCACCGCCACCTTTTCAGCCTGACGGTCTGCCTACCCTATCTAGATGCTGGTGGTCCCATAGACAATAATGTCCGAGTCCTGCTGACTTTGTCAGGGTTCCCATCCGCCATGATGGTGCCATTGGCAGTGGGACTCCAGCCACTCTTACTGCTGTGCATATTTGGATGTGCCTTCCCGCCACACCAACTGTGACGGTCTGACCTCCACTTCTGAGTTGGCAGACTGGGAGGGAAAGGGGATGAAAAGTCACCTTTTTTTCTGATTCCACTTCTGTTTTTCACTCTACATAACTAGATAAGACCTTCTGTTGCTGCTGCCACTGGACCACAAAGAAGAAACAATTCACCCATTGCTAAACTCAAAGGTAGGAAACCCGCACTGGCTGTGTACGGTATGGAATGACTGCAAAAGAGCTCATGACCACTGCAGTCATATACATGTCACAGTATTTTTTTAAATTAATGTGACATGCATATATCGGGAGCACAGTTGTGAAGAAATTCTCCTATTATGGGTGGGTCTTTGACTCCTGGTATGCCACCATTAGAAAATACAGAGCCTTTGCCAAAAAAAGTATGCCACCTGCATGATCAGCATTATCTGGAGAATCATCACTCTCACAGGGATATCCTGTGGGTTGTCATTGAGGGCATCATTCCCCACCCTGATGCCAATAAAAAGCTGGACACTGTTGGAAAGAGAACAATTATGGTTTATCATCTGAAGAACCACGTGCAGGGCCTTGATGATATTCCATGGTTACAAATAAGGCCTTGAGCCAACCAGAGTTATTATGCTTGTTGGTACCCATACAGTCATGTTACCAGATTCACATATACCACATACTGTCAAATATACTCATAAGGTTTAATTAAAATTTGAAAGCTGGATTGTATTTGCTGCAAGAAAAATATTTTGCCTTCAAATAGCAAAGATCCAGTTGTTCATCAGCAAGACTGTTATTATTATTAACTCTTTAGAACAGCTTCAAAATAAAGTAAAGTGACTCTTGAGTTATTGCTCAGTTTCATTGCCTTCCTGTATCAGCCTTGGAAGGATGAAAAGCTGAGTAAACTATGGCAAGTTGTTAAAATCTTTTCTGCAAAAAGTTGAAAAGGCGGGTAAAAATGCTCCATTCCTTCCACAATAGTCAGAAGGAAGCTGTAAACAAAGTGCTTTAAATAGTTAATGAAAATGTCACTCTTCTATTTTCTAGACAAAAACATATTGTGCAAAAAGACAAGTTGCCTCTTTTTCAGAACAAATGAGCATTCCTGGATGAAGAGACAAAAGCCCTCTTCGTTTAACTTCTACCAGGAGACCTGATTTGTAGTGTCTTGAATACTGCCACTACTGCACACATGATTCGGCACTCAGCAGGATTCCAGAGTCCATCACTGCTGCTTATCCTGTTAGGTGAGAGTCCGCATGACAGGGACGTGCTGGCAGGCTTTAAATATACTTGCACGCCAACATATGCCTCGGTAGCTGCAGCACATCTCAGGAGAGCCCTGCCTGCACCCAACTTTAGTGGTGAGATGATACGACCTGATTGTCACTGACAATCAGGCGGAAACAAATATTAGGGGTGGTGTTCCACTCCATACACTCTCTTGAAGATATGCCCTACATACTCTGCACAGGAAGATGGAGGTGAAGTGTCCTAGTCAAATGATTATGGAGTTGTGAAAGTCCCTAAGCAAATGTAGATCATAGAGGATGCAACAATCTAAATAATCAGATCCAGATGGAAACGGCATGCAGAAGGACTATAATAAAAACAAGCAAACAGATTGTAGGTTTTGACCTACTTGAAAAGTTCTGAAGAGCTTGTTTGAGAAATGGGAATAATTTCCAATAGGATGAAGACTGATATGGTGCAATATATCTTGTTACATTGAGAAGACAATGCATCCTCAGATTAAAGAAAGGTGTGTCAAGGTAAATTCTTCATCTTAAGAAGAAACCAATAAATAATTGCAATATCTTTCAAGGTCTCAAACACCAATATTGAGAGTGATGCTCTTGGAGGGAGAGCTCATAGTGCAGTATGCCTATCAGGTAATATAAAATATGCATTGTCAGTGGACAGACATAAGATCATTTTACTTCAAGCACCCCTCAAATAGATGAGAAGATCAAGGGTGTGGGGGGATCAGTAGCTCGGTATCTATTGTTCAGGAACCTACATGTTCCTTTCAGGTGCTCCATCTGACCTTTACTTGCACCACACCTTAACCAAAGAACTTCTACTGATCAGTGAAGCACTAACACCGATCCTCAACACCTCCATCGAATCGCTACTTTCACAGACACCTGGAAACATGCTGCCGCCATGCACCTGACCAAGACATAATTTGCTGAGCCATCCATGCTTTCCAACTACAGACCCATCTCCAGCATACCATACCCAGCAAATATATTAGATAAATTATTCAACCAATGCCTTACCAAAGACCTCAACCACAACCTGCTCCTTCATGCCACGCAGCCTGGATTTAGGCCCAACGACAGTCCAGAAACAGCACTCATTGCCTTCATAGACAACATCTGCATGATCTTTCACAGAGGGGACATGGCAGCCCTCATTCTCCTGGACCTCTCACTTGGCATTTGTCAGAATATAGGCCTCTGGGCCTGCTAGTGTTAAAATGAGAGTCCCAATCTAGTCTTGTGTTCTAGCTTTGTCTGGGCCTAGTTTGGAGCAGAACAGCTATAATATTCTGAGGGTTAAAATACCTGGGTGGGTGGCGGAGTTTTCTTATTTGGTCCCTAATTGAAAAGGTCCCTGTCTGAGAAGATATGGGGTGCTGCAAGTCACTGATGAAATATGAACAATCGTTGATAATGTATAGCTATACCCAGGCTTGCATGGTTCCCCCAAACTCCTTGACTACCTCAAAACGAGAGTCCTTCCTCTCTAGATCAAGAGCTGGAAGACATGAGAGGAAAACAGGCTTAACAACCAAGAGCTTGTTTTCTAAAGAAAAATACAATACGTAAATTAGTCAAAAAACAAAGGGAATGTGTTAAACAAGTCCAAGTAATATACAAATTAGAAAATGCGCCCGACAGGGAAGGATATAAAATTCCCTATCCAGGTGATAGAATAAATTAGATTGCTCGCTGCTCTGTAAACAGAAAGCACGAAACGATTTACATCGCTAACCTGAAACGTCTGCCCTAAACCAATCTTGATAAACATGCACCAGGAGCAAAGGCAATGAGAATAAAACGTATGACTCAATTTCGGCAGTATTAGGAATCCGAAAGAATGGAAGTCCTTCAAGGCAGCGCCTGAGCAGTACATTTGACGATTCATAACCTCGCATGCTTACTCAATTAAGCAATAAACAAATGCTGGTAACTAAAAACAATGTCTAACAACGGGCGTAAAAGCATGTCTGCTATCGTATCCAATAAGATTGTCTCAGAAAAGTGTGTTTGCAATGGATTTTGAGCGCAATTGGAAACAGAGAGAGTGACTAAACAACAGAACCCAGTTATAGCATTGCAATAGTTCACAATGAGCCTCAATCCAGTATTATTACCTTGTTCTAAAAAAAACTGCATCCTTATTTCACCAAAAACCGAGGTTGCACATCAGACGTACACAAATAATGCAAAAGTTTCTCTGTGCAGTTCAATATATTTTAAATACCAATGAGCAATTTATTCACACATGCCGGCACATGTGCCTTTTTAGATATCACAAAGAAGGATATCAACATGAAAAGAAACTGACTTGGAAATTATCAGACCAGGCATCGCCCAATATGAAAGTCACCACATGCAAATCGCATAACGGAGGCTTGTTTTTAGGACATTTTGGAGAGTATGGCGAGGATCCACGGGTAATGTTCATAGACGGACAAAAGTTCACTTTAATAGAGTTGGAACTTAGCCCCCAAAATTACAAAATACATCATTGCTTTTTCCTCTAAAAGCTTTCAAATACTCCTTCTAATAACACTCACCCACTGCCGGGTAACACTAAGATAACCAAGTGAATTATTTTAAGTTAATGGAAGTGATTTTTTCTCATACCAAACCTCAAACATGAATGGAGAATGCCTTGTTATATAATTATTTTGAAGGGGAGTTTTGCCTGTTCACCATTTAAAGCCTGGTGAAGGTACTTGCTGTTTTCTTAGGTCAACTTTTTGTAGAACCAGTCTACAGAACATACAGGGGAGCAATCCATTATACCATCCCCACACAGCAGGTCCATCCCTCTGCAGTCCCACAAAGTGTGTAGGGAGCCAGCACTACTGGCCATGGTGAAACAAATCCTACCACTGGGTTCGAGCTGAAGTCCTGGAGTTGATCCCTACAGAAGGTAGGGGTCCTCTCCCTTCGAGAGGAGCATTCCTCGTGCATTGCTCTCCCAGGTCTAGACTATTCTCTAACGTCTCTCCATTGTGCAGGGAGTTTTTAAGTAAGGTCTGAATGTTCTAAAAGTTATTAGAACATTGGAACGTTGGCAGCTCCATTGAAAACAATGGAGTGCTGCGGGCTTTTACTGGCTGGTAAAAGCCCGCAGCGCCAACATTCCAATGTTCGCTTTGTTCACAGCAACAGCTGTGAACAAAGCCTCGGGCTCCCTGAACATTTTTTTTTTAATAGAACATTCTGCCCTGAGTGGCAGAATGTTCTAATAGCCTTAGAACCCGCCATAGCGGGCTCTACCGGCTATTAAAGTCCCTCTCCCTTGTTAAATGCCCTCGCCTTCGGCTTGGACATTTAACGCGGGGAGCGGGCCTTTAATAGCCGGTAGAGCCCGCCACGGCGGGTTCTAAGGCTATAGTAAACCCTGCCAAATCCAAAGGTCACCCTGCCTCAGCCCACCTGCACAGCATTTTGGAAATGTTTAAGACAGCATTATCAAGCAGTCTACTGAAAGGCCTTTTCTGAGTGCCTATACCCTGTTCTAACTGTCTGGTGCCTTCCCTCCTAAGCTTCAAAGGGCAGCCCATCCTGGCTCTAGAGGATGCCTTTGATCCTCTAGCTGGACAGAAGAGTAATTAACATGACCCAGCAGGCTGATTCAGAGCCCTGAATATAATCAGGAGCAAATGATAAATCTTTAAGTGTCACAAGAATTGCAGATATGTGGAAATGAATAATAAAACTGCTTTCATTAACCTAATTTACCACAATATCGTTTGTCAAATTAGTCTCTAGTCCTAACTATGCCTTATTGTGGCAAAACTGTAGGTTGTTGCGTATTTTCCCATAGTGCATGATACAGTAAAGCACACACGCTTTTCAGTCATCACTAGAGATGTACAAACTCACACCATTAAATACCAACTCATTTTATAGGGCCTGCGCTGGTCAGTACCAATCACTGAAATGTCCCTTCTGTGACAGGCTACCTGTGCTGAGCTAGATGGTAGTTTCACACGCTCAGACTGTACACATATGCACATGTGTATGCACACATGTTCACTTGCACCAAACACAGAGCCTCTTATCCCAGCTGCACAGCAGTGGACCTTACCTTGAGCGGCAGGCACAGAGCTTACAGTGATCAAGACTCTAGTAGTGAGACCCAATCATGGCTGAAATCCGTAAACCAAATAATGCAAAAAGCGAAAGCCCATGCGGATTAAATATACTGAACCCATTTCTCGCAACATCTCTTCAGTGAAGACACAGATCCAGGGTTGGAATGAGACAAAAAATAGTCCCGGACACCAGAATAAAAGTGGCCCCCATTAGTGAACCGAATCAGTTTTGAACGTGTAAAGCCCCAAATTATTTTTCAAGATATGCGAGATTGCATGTTTTGTGTTTGCTGCAGGCAATGCTTGTCGTAATATCAAGTAAATCAACAGTAAAAACAGGCCCACTTGGCCATAAAACATGCCCACAAATTGCTAAAAAACAGCCCACACTCCGATCTGTCAGACCAGCCCATTTGGCACTGCCTGGTTCCCCTACTGGCCAGTCCGACCTTGCACAGCTCCATTCTCCTGGCTCTGGATGGTAGGACTGGCTATGCATGTTCAGAAAAACTAAAAGCCACATTGCAGGAAGGCATAATAAATATATGGTTATTGAGTATAGGGCTTTTACTTTGTCAGCATCAATGTGTGGGACATACATTTTCTCAACCCTTCTATCATTATTAGGGGTAAGCTTAATTTTGGATTATTTTCAAGGAAAATTTGCTTTTTTCTATTTCTCACTCGGTTAATTTTTGCCCATTCTGTGGGCTACCTCCGATGAAAGAGCAGCTGTGCAATAATTGCTCTTTAAATTCTTGCCTTCTCCTCCTACCTCCATCTCTAACAGCAATTGGTTTCCCTTCAATGAAGACAGAGCTCCTTTCCCCTGCCTCCAGGCAGAGAGACTGGTGGTGCCTGCTCATACATGCTAAAACAGATGCTAAAACCACAAGGCCAGCATTAGCACTACCCATTTGTTCCTTTGTGCGCATCAGTATCCTGGATATATTTTTTGGCCCCGTTCAGGGGAGAGCGCAAATCGCTCTGTCCCCTGTAGTAATCTCTCTTTGGGCTTCCAACCACGCCCATGTCACGTCAGTCACTTTCATTGGTTCGTGGGCTTGCCTTTTAAAATCCGCTTGTTTTCATTTGTGAAAGGCAGGCATACGTCATGCCTTTTCCACTGTTTAGCCCACTTACACAGCACCGGTAAACTTCGGAAAGCATACAAGGCTTGATGTTTTCAGCATGGTTTCTGGACTACTTTATCTGTTTATTTTCCACGCAGCTCTATTGCGCTGGGTTTTTCCATTTTCAATTTCAGCACGATCGTGCTGCATTTTACATAGTGCAATCGCACATAATTTTTTTTTCTTTTAATTTGTGTGGCAAGAAAAGTCCTGTTAGGAGTTTACAACGCTAATAGGTCTAACTCAAGCAAATGCGAGACCCGTTGCATTGAAAATGCTTGCTTAATAAAGTTGTCACTTTACTTGTTGTTTCTTTGCTTCTCTGTTGGTCTTGGGACAGAGGGTTCCTTGTCTGAGGCAGTTAAGTAATGGCAACACTGCCACTAGCAGCCTCATGTCCAGGCTCCCTGTTTGGAAAGAAAGATTGTGCCATTAGCCACATGATGCTGCAATGTTGTATCGCGGCAAAGAGGGCCAAGCATCATCTAAACATGTTTCTGCTTAGGTTTGAAATTGTAATGTTTCTTCTCATACCAAGATGTCAAGGCCGAGACTACATTTTTATGGATGCTGTAAATAGCAATGTGATCCTTCTCCAATAACCCCACTTTAATATTCTACTTATTGACACTGATAACTACTGGTTATAGTTGCAGTTAAATCCAGCAAGCTTTCTGGTGCTTATGTGGAGTATAACAAATATTTGCTTATTAAATTGGGGTCCTGTTCTCAGGCAAGAGGATGACCCTGGTGACCAGAAGCATTACGGATTACAACTGTCAGCACCAGCACTATCACCAACACCAATATTACCAACAACAAAACCATTCCCACCACTGCTACCACCAATCCACCACTACACCCAGTAACATTATCACACCTAGCACCATTATTACATTACCACCAGCATTGGCATTGTAAGAAATTGGGTTATTGGTTGACTGGGGTGTGTACCCAGGTTAGGCAGCAATCATAATCCTTGTCAGGGTGAAACACAAACCAACCTTACATTAATCTGTGCTCAACCCTCCAGTTTGGCACAGAGCTGTCAGCCTTAAATTAGAGGCAATGTGTAAAGTATTTGTGCAACACTTCAAACAGTAGTAAAGTGAAACACCACACAAAAAGAATCCCACACCAGATTAGAAAGACAGATGAACTTTTAATAAATAAAACATGACCAAAAACAACAAAAATCGAATCAGTAAAACAGGGGATATGCTAGTTTCAAGATTTCAGTAAGTATTGTGCCAAAAAACAGACAGCTCCAACTGTGGATATCTGGCCATGCCAGACTGGGACAAAGTCACAAATTCAGGCTGATCACGATGGAGCATTGACCAGCTACAGGGATCCAGTTAGGCCTGCTCAACAAGAGTGCCTTAAATCCTGGTTGCGGAGCGTTGTGAGATCCTGCATCGAGGTTGGGTCATGCAGTTGAGGTGATGGATCGGTTCTGAGGAGCTGCAGAGCTGCAATGCGAAGTCCTGTTTCATCATTGAGGGTCCCATTCATAAGGACTTGCATTGTGAAGTATGCTACAGAAGAGGCATTGCACAGTTGAGGTGAGGCATTGGTTCTGAACAGCTGTGAAGCTCCTAGTCAAGAACCTGAGTCATCATTGAGCATGCTGTCGACAAGAGATTTGTGATGCGAGGGCCTGTAGCGGTGAAGCTCTGCACAGCGGCAGTTCTGATGCAGGCTGCGAGGTCCATGCGGAGTCCTTGCACTAGGAGAACCCATGCATCAGAGGCGATGTGCTTATTCTGCTTGGAATTCTGCTGCATAGCAGAGGGGATGCTCTGGTTCTAAAGGATCCACAAGTGGGTTGGCAGAGCATCTTCAAGCCAACATCCAAGGGTCCAGGACTGGGGTGGCACCACTTGGCATAGTGCTAGGTTCAAGGTTGTTGGAGCCTTCTGACCCTGAGGCTGGAGTTAGGAGGCCAGCCAACTAGCCCTTGGAGTACCTTTGATGTCAGTGGTTTAACAGATGAAGGTCCAGTCCTACCACCCAGTCAAGAGGGCAGCAGACAGCATGTCAGCACAACAGGGCAGCAGTCTTTCAGGGCAGCTGTCTAGTTGACTGACATTCATTTCAGCAGCACAGCAGTCCTTTTTCCTAGCAGAGTATCCACAGGTAGGTCCAGAAGTGTACTGAAGAGTTCATGTCTGGGGTCTAATATTTATTCCTGGGCATTCCCTTGATGTGGGAGAAGCTGCTAAACGCTTCCCTTTGAAGTCCACAAGCATCCTGCCTTCCATGCCTTGGCTCAAGAATAACTACAGGGGTACGCGACCCTTTGTGTGGAGGCAGGACACCGCCTATTCAAGTGTAAGTAGGGCTGTGCTCAGTTCCACACTCCCAAGCTGCCAGTGATGGCCCATCCAGGCACACCTTTGTTCTTTAGTGCATGTCACTGTCTAGGAGAAATACACAAAGGTCAGCTATCAGCTACAACATGTCATGTGACTGAGAGAAAGTCTGCAGGAACAAAATGGCTAAGGCAGGAAAATGCCAGCTTTCTAAAAGTAGCATTTTTAAAATTGCTATTTAAGTTCCTATTTAAATATTAAAGAGGATTTTTCATTACTAATCCAAAGACATCAAACATGAGCTGATCAACTGCTCTCATTTGGAAATTATCACTTATTAATTGTAATAAGGTAACTCCAATGTTATTCAATGGGAGAGGCAGGCCTTGCAGGAGTGAAAAATGAATTTAAAAGCATTTCAATTATAGGACATGTGAATCGTAAAAGTACATGTCTTACTTTTTAAATACAACGCAACCGGCTAAGGAAGGAAAATGCCAACTTTCTAAAAATAGCATTTTTTAAATTGTAATTTAAATTCCTATTTAAGCATGAAAGAGGAGTCTTCATTACTATTCCAAAGAACTCAAACATGACCTGGTTACCTGCTCCCATTTGCAAATTATCACTTATTAAATGTAATAAGGTACCTCTAATGTTATTCTATGACAGAGGCAGGCCTTCCAGGAGTTAAAAATGAATTTAAGAGCTTTCAAATATATGACATGTAAAATGTAAAAGTACATGTCCTACTTTTTAAATACAATGCAATCTGCCCTCTGGGATGTCCAGGGCCTACCCTAGGGGTGACATATATGTACTACAAAGATGTTTTGGGCCTGGTGAAGATTTTGGACAAAATGTCAAATACAAAATATTGTGATACAAAAATATTGTGTCAAGAGTATATGGATGTCAAAATTATCACCAAGAGGAATATTGAAGGAAAACATCTCCTTTCAAGTGTTGTTTTTAGAGTTGTTATAAAAAAATACAGATTTAGAAAATATTGTCGTATGTAATATCATTTGTCAGTGTTATTTTGTTTATTACATTTTTTTATTCGTGTTTTTAGTGAAATAATTTATTTATTATGAAACTGCTGAAATTTGTGTTTTTAATTGTATTAATGCATAAAAGTAATATATTTATGTTTTTTAGCAGCAGGATATTAGGTTTTAAGGGGTGAAGGGTGGGAAGATTTTAAAAAAGTGGATATGTTTAAATGTATACTCAATGTTAGTTATTTTAATGATATGCAAATGAATATCATAACTTTTCAAATTTAATTTGCTACACTGTTAATTCTACAAATAATAATTTATCATTAAATGACAGATACATGAACTATAGCAACATATTTTATTGTAAATATTTAGCTAAATATTTAAATTGAAAAATGCCATTTAATAAAGTAAATTAATTCTGAATTCTTTAAATTCTTTCAATAATTTTTTTTAATTCTGTAATTTTTGTGTAAAACTATTTTTTTTACATAAAATATTTTACATTTTTTATGTTGGAAATTATATTGTCACAGTAAATATATGTTAATATTTTTCAGGTAAACTTTGGTTTATTTTATAGATGAAAAATTATGTGTGTATATGGAATAATAATTGTGTATGTAAATTATTTGGGCTGTAGCATCTTGCATGAAATGTTTTATACTTTAGTAGGAATAGTCATTTTCACCCCTTTAGAGCCCAACACCTTCCCCAAATTGGTATGGATTGGAGGGGGAATTGTAAATGTCATTCCTTCAGAGTTCAAAATCCTTCCACAAATTGGTTTAAATTGGAGTGGGAATGGTAAATGTTACCCTTTTATTGACCAACACCTTTCCCAAATTGGTATGGATTGAAGTGGGAATAATAAATGCCATTTTCTTAGGGCCTCATTATGAGTTTGACAGACAGGAAAGCTAGTCCTCCAAACTCCCGACAGGGTGGCTGCTGCTTTTGTGGTGACCACCCCACCAGACCTATAAGAAGTTTCCCACTAGGTCGGCGGGGGGAAACCGAGGTTTCCGCCTGCTGGCCTAGCGGGAAACTGGCTACAGTATTGTCTCCGAGACGTAATCGAGCTGGTGGCAATGCTGTGGCCCGCAGTGTGCATCAGCACCTTTGCAATGTTCACTGCCTGCAAGGCAGACAGTGAACATTGCCTTGGGTGCTGAGCAGGGGGGTGCATCCAAGTTCATGGGCAGTGCAGGGGCCCCCTGTAGCCCCCTGCACCTTGTTGTATTCGCACGCAAATGGAATTGTCATCGCATGCTCCGTGGTGACAATTCCATTCTGTAAATGCGAGGGGGATTCGATAGGAGGTGGTTGGGAGAGATGGCTGAGGACAGAGACGCTGGTGTAAACTCTTGCAGCGTGTTTGTATTTTACTGCTTATCGGAAATAAATCAAGATAAAGACATCTTCCGTCATCGTTCTTTCCATGGGATACAACATATTTATGGCGACGAGCGATGTACACTAGCGATCTGGAAAGGATTTGAAAACAAACACGCGCGAGAAGTGATGACCGAATCCACGGCATACAATTTATTGATGGATGTTGGCAGCACACTGTGAGGTACTGTCCAGTAGAGGCGATTCACTTGTAAACCCTTGGCGCTTATCGATTTAGGCGTGGCACGAGTACCCCACCCTGCGCTACCGAGAGTCAGCAAACGTGAGCAGTTCCAGCATCAGGATTAATTGCCAGTGAGCGCGAGCAGTTCTGGAGAGCGCAATTCTGTAACGAGGCATTGGTTGCTTGGATATGCGACGCCAGGCAATGTTGAAGCCTTCAGCACGCGCGCACTCCCTGCACGAGGAGCTGGTTGCTTGGATACGTGAGGCCAGGTGAGTAACGTGGAAGCCTTCAGGATGCGCGTGACACGTGAAGAACCCCGTGCTTGGAAACGCTTCTCTGCAGCGGAACTTATTGATTGGAGTTTGATAAAGCAAAAAAAAATAAAAAATAAGTGGAGAGTTTAAGTCATTTATTCAGTACAAGGAACTTTATCACTATGAGCACAAATAACCAAGGCATAATACCGCCACCACAATTTTTAGCACAACCAGGATCTCTGTGCATCCCTTGGGAGGAGTGGGTTGACATTTTTGAAAATTATTTGGTGGCACTGGATGGACAAGACTTAAGACCTACTAGGAAGAAAGCAATTTTACTCAGTACCTTAGGCCAAGAAGGACAGCGCATATTTAAGTATCTACCTCCCATAGTACAGCAAGAAGGTCAACAACCGATGGATGTTTTCACGGAAGCATTGAAAAGATTGGAAAATCATTTTGCAAAAGAGTTTAATGTTGTTATGATTAGACAGAAGTTTTACACACAACCTCAACAGTTGGGAGAAAGTATTGACGATTTTGTTTCCAGATTGAGGGAACTAGCTACGAAGTGTCAATTTGGAACAATGACTGATGAGTTGATTTGTGACCAATTAATTGTACAATGTCGCAGTAAAAAAACACAAGAAAGGCTGTAGGCAGCGAAAAATCCCACCTTAGGAGATGCTATAGAAATTTCTAAAGTGGTTGAACAGTCTGAGTATTGTATGAGAGAAATGGAGAGGAAAGAAGAAGTAGATGCTACCAACATGAATGCTAATATTAACGTGAATGCTGTGAACAAAGTAGGGTACGAGGATAACGAAGTATTAGCGGGTGCAAGGTCGACACGCAAATACATGAGCAAGGCCAATAATAGTGGGAAATGTGAAAATAGACCATGTACGAGATGCGGGAGCAAATTTCATAACTCTGAGAGCAAGACTTGCTTTGCGGTAGGAAAAGATTTCATGAAGTGTGGGAAGAAAGGCCACTTTGTACGGATATGTAAGACTGTGTCCAATAAGTATAGCGTAGGAGTAGTGAGAGATGATCTTGTTTGTGATGAAGGACGTGACAGAGTATGAGCATTGGATGATAGGGGGCGTCAAATAATAGTAAGCCTCCGAGACCTACAGCGAATTTTGTGATAAGAGGCAAAGGAGTGCAGCTGATAATTGATTCTGGGTCACTGTATACCATTTTACCTAAGAAACTATTTTTACAGGAGTGGCCAGCTGTTAGACTTTTGCCCAAAGACATTAGTCAGGGAGAAAAAATTTACATCTTGGGATACATGGTGGCCAAAATTGAGTTCAGGGAGAGGCATAACGATGGGAAGGTATATATAGCCAACAGTGGTCCACCGATTTTGGGGTGGTATCATCAGTATGATCTTAATATTAAGATTGGTCCACGAGCTCATGAGAGTGTTATGTTGGTGGGCAATGGTGGTGTTGAAGAGATTTTGGAGGAATATAAGGAAGTTTTTAAGGATACCTTAGGGTAATTCCAAGGCTATGTGCATAAGATGAAGGTGAAGAAGGATGCTATCCCAGTTCAACACAAGTTGAGACGAGTACCAGTTTTGGCTCGTCAGGAAGTGGGTAAGATGATTTCTAAAATGGTACAGGAGGGCATTATTGAGCCAATAGAAACCTCCAATTGGATTTCTCCAGTTATGATTACTGGAAAATCAGATGGGAGTCTCAGATTTTGTGTCGATCTCTGCACACTCAGTCAAAACATTGTGGTTGACAACTATCCATTACCCAATATCAACAAGTTAATTTTGTTGTTGCAAGGAGGAAAGTAATTCTCCAAGCTTGATCTTAGGTGCGCGTATCATCAAATTAAATTACATACTGAGTCTAAAGACCTTACTGCTTTCATTACCATGGAAGGAATTTTTCAATTTACAAGAATGACGTTTGGCCTTGCGTCAGCTGCAGGAGTGTTCCAAAGGTTGATGACAGAGTTGTTCAAATGGGTAGAGAATGTCATCTATTTCCAGGCTGACATTCTGGTGTTTGGGGACTCAGTAGATAGGCATAATGAGGTTTTGAGGTGTGTGTTGGATAAGATCAAGAGTTCTGGCTTAACATTGAAGAAGGAGAAATGCAGATTTTTAGTGAATGAGATTGAGTATTTGGGGTATACTTTGTCTGAACAAGGCATTAAACCAAAGAAAAATTTGCTAGATGCTATTGAAAATACCCCCCCCCAACCCCCCCCAGGATAAAGATCAGCTCAGGTCTTTCCTTGGTCTAGTAAAGTACTATTCAAAGTTCATACAGAATTTTGCAGACAAGACAGAGGATTTAAGAAAATTGTTACATAAAGGACAGAAGTTTGTGTGGGGTGTGGAACAAAATATTGCGTTTCTGAATATTAAGAAAGAGATGTGTGGAGCGCAAGTGTTGGTCCCATTTGATGTTAATGCTAAAAAGATCATTACGGTTAATGCAAGTGCCATCGGTTTGGGTGCAGTATTGTAGCAGATGCATGGCGATGTGGAGAGGATGGTGGCATTTGCTTCCAGATCATTAACCATCTCTGAACGCAATTATTCAGTTATCAAGAAAGAGACTTTAGCTGCAACCTGGGCCATTGAGTATTTTAGAGCATATGTAAGGGGGTGCAAGATTATTCTTCGCACTGACCATAAACCTCTATTGAGAATACTACTACCAGGAGGGGTGGGCAAAGTGTCAGCTAGATTTGCCAGATTGGCATCTTGGTTACAGGAGTATCAGCTTGAGGTACAGTATATTCAAGGTTGGCGTAATGTCAGAGCGGATTGTTTGTCTCGCTTGCCACAAGATTGGCAGAGAGTGGACAAGGAAGGTGTGCGAGAATGTGAGGAAGAAGGGGCAGTGGCAAGTATTGAGGATGTGTTGGAGTGCTCTCAAGGTGCAATTTCCCAAGAGGAGTGGTGTAAGAGTATGGGGAGTGACATGGCCATGAAGGATGTGATTAAGTTGATCAAGGAGGGTGGTCGGAGAGAAAGTACTCTCAATGTTCGCATTCGCCCCTTAGTGAAGGTGTTGGAGGAACTATCATTGACCAATGAAGAGTTTGTTTTGAGAGGGGACAGGTTTGTGCCTCCTGAAGATTTAAGGATTAAACTATTTACGGTAACCAATGAAGTTCATTTGGGTCAGACATTAACTAAGAAAAGGTTGAGGGAGCAATTCTGGTGGCCTGGGCTAGATACTGATGTGGACCGGTGGATTGAGAACTGTGGGGATTGTAAAGAGGGTGAAAAGAGACTGAAAGTGGGGAAACAAAGTGTGGTCGGGACTATACCAGACCCTGGGAGAGGGGGGCACACAGTGTGCATGGACTTTATCGGTCCACTTGGGGGAGTCAGTTAGGATGTTAGATGTGCCTTGGTCATGGTAGTTGTACATTCACGGTTGGTTGATTGTGAAGTTTTTAAGAGACATTACCACCACGAACACGATTAAAGCAATGAGAGAAGTGTTTTTGGAGGAGGGATGTCCAGCAAAAGTCATCACTGACAATGGTAAGCAATTGACGTCTTTTGAAATAGAACATTTCTTAAGGTCATGTGGTGCTGACCATTCCTGCAGCTCCTTGTACAACCCGCAAGCAAATGGCATGGTAGAAAGGTGTAACCGCATGGTGAAAGGTATTATTCAAATGGCATTGAATAGCAGGAAAGATGTACGGGATATGGTCAATGATCTAGTTTGGGCTTATAGAACAGCTGTGAATGTGGGAACAGGGAAAACATATTTTTTGCTAATGAGAGGTAGAGAAGCTGGGACAAAATTGAACCATGTACGGATGACTAATTTGATTGGGAAAAATGAAGCTCCTGTGGGCGCTTCACTTCCCGTAGCAAAAGGTAGGAAGGTGATTGAAGTTAGGGATTTGGTTAAAATACGATCAGGACGTATGTGTGGTGGTCTTACAAAATTTCGAGGACCTTGGAAGGTGAAAGAAGTTCATGATTTCCATGTAATCTTGGAGAATGGTCAAAGCTGGAACAAAAGGAAAATAGCTTTATATTGCAAGGCTGGTGGAAATCAAGGTACTGAATGTAGAGATGAAAATGTGGGTGGTTGTAATAGTTTATTGTTTATGTCAGATGAGGAGTTGACGAGGAATCATCGTGCAAATGGTGAAGAACAGACATCGAATGGTTTGCATGTGCCCACCACCGCCATAAGCACCGCCATCAGTGATGGTTCTTATACACGGGGGCTCGGTCCCAGATTTCGGAGGACTCCAGCTTATTTAAAAGAATATGGGGTTCATTACAACTCTGGCGGACGGTGTTAAAGCTGCGGAAATACCGCAAACAGGCCGGCGGACAAATAAAGGGAATTATGACCCTGGCGGAAACCGCCAACAAAGACAGCCACTTTAACACACCGCCCGCCACGGCGGTACAGACAAACAGCGCAGCGGTCACCGCCAACAGACAGGCGGGAGACAATGTACCGCCCACAGTATCACAACACACCAATCTGCCACCTTTTCCGGGGCAGATTCACTGTGGATAAAAACACGGCGGAAACAGCTTTTGCTATGGGAAAACGCTCACCTGAACACATCCCACGAGGAACGACGACTCCATGGAGCCGGAACTCCAAATACTACCTGCCCTTGTCTTTCTGCTCCTTTACGACCAACAGCGACGTAGGCTCAGAAGATACCGGTGAGTACTGCATCTACGACACGGGGGAGGCAAAAGTTAGGGGGACACCCACCAAACACCCCCACCCCCACCCTCGCATTAGACAACATACACACCAATGCAGTAAAAAATATCACATTAACAACCCACAATCCCCCCGGAAGAATGCAAAGACAAAGCGAATTGCAGTCAAACATTGTAATGTGCCAATATCCATGTCATACAAAAATATACTGATATATATCTCTAAATCACTCATAATTATATATACAATACAAGAAGTAGTGCAGATATGTACACAACAATGTCCGTGCACCAACAGTCCAAAAATGCATGGGCGAGGCCCACAATAGATACCTGACCAAAATCCAAGAGAACACTGCCGGGCATCAGATAGAAACACTACAGGCACCTCAGGGGGAAGAGAAGGGGGGGCACCTCAGCCGGATGAATGCAAAGCCAGATCCACGGCGGGGCTCCATGCCCATTCATGTATCCTGGGGAGTGCAAAGCCACATTCTCTCAAGTCTGAACAGTGGGTGGTTTGCCCACTGTGCCATCCTGGGGAGTTGAAAGCCACAGTCTCTCAAGTCACTACAGTGGGTGGGTTGCCCACTGTGCCATCCTGAGGAGTGCAAAGCCACAGTCTCTCAAGTCACTACAGTGGGTGGCTTGCCCACTGTGCCATCCTGGGGAGTGCAAAGCCACAGTCTCTCAAGTCACTACAGTGGGTGGCTTGCCCACTGTGCCATCCTGGGGAGTGCAAAGCCACAGTCTCTCAAGTCTCACAAGTGGGTGGGTTGCCCACTAGACCATCCTGGGGAGTGCAAAGCCACAATTTCGCAAGTAGATGCAGTTCTCTACTGGTACTGGGTGGGACTGGTGCCCAGACTGGATGAGTCTCCCCGTGAAAGTTCATGTCCTGTCACTGTCCCAGCTGCACATGGGAGACGGATGCCTGATGTGGCGGCCTATTCATACCTACACGGTGCTTGCCCTGTTCAGCGGTGCTTAGCCATGCCGGTCTATGGACTGTTCAGCGGTGCTTTGCCATGGCGGTCTTTGCCCTGTTCAGCGGTGCTTTGCCATGGCGGTCTTTGCCCTGTTCAGCGGTGCTTTGCCATGGCGGTCTTTGCCCTGTTCAGCGGTACTTTGACATGGCGGTTCTGGACTGTTCAGCGATGCTTTGCCATGGCGGTCTTTGCCCTGTTCAGCGGTGCTTTGCCATGGCGGTCTTTGCCCTGTTCAGTGGTGCTTAGCCATGCCGGTCTATGGACTGTTCAGCAGTGCTTTGCCATGGCTGTCTTTGCCCTGTTCAGCGGTGCTTTGACATGGCGTTTCTGGACTGTTCAGTTGTGCTTAGCCATGTCGGTCTATGGACTGTTCAGCGGTGCTTTGCCATGGCGGTCTTTGCCCTGTTCAGCGGTGCTTTGACATGGCGGTTCTGGACTGTTCAGCGGTGCTTAGCCATGCCGGTCTATGGACTGTTCAGCGGTGCTTTGCCATGGCGGTCTTTGCCCTGTTCAGTGGTGCTTTTCCATGGCGGTCTTTGCCCTGTTCAGCGGTGCTTAGCCATGCCTGTCTATGGACTGTTCAGCGGTGCTTTGCCATGGCGGTCTTTGCCCTGTTCAGCGGTGCTTTGCCATGGCGGTCTTTGCCCTGTTCAGCGGTGCTTTGACATGGCGGTTCTGGACTGTTCAGCGATGCTTTGCCATGGCGGTCTTTGCCCTGTTCAGCGGTGCTTTGCCATGGCGGTCTTTGCCCTGTTCAGCGGTGCTTAGCCATGCCGGTCTATGGACTGTTCAGCGGTGCTTTGCCATAGCGGTCTTTGCCCTGTTCAGCGGTGCTTTGACATGGCGGTTCTGGACTGTTCAGTGGTGCTTAGCCATGCCGGTCTATGGACTGTTCAGCGGTGCTTTGCCATGGCGGTCTTTGCCCTGTTCAGCGGTGCTTTGACATGGCGGTTCTGGACTGTTCAGCGGTGCTTAGCCATGCCGGTCTATGGACTGTTCAGCGGTGCTTTGCCATGGCGGTTCGGATACTGACATTGGTGTGTGGCATGACGAACTCCACACTGGACATTGGTGTGTGGCATGATGAACTCCACACTGGACATTGGTGTGTGGCATGACGTTCCATCATTGGCCAGCGGGGCTGTGGGATCCTGGTCCCTCCTGGGCTGTGACTCCGGCGGTGGTCTCCTGACCAGTGACGATACTTGGGCCCTCCTGGGCTGTGACTCCGGAGGTGGCGGTGATAACTGGACCAGTGACGATACTTGGGCCCTCCTGGGCTGTGACTCTGGCGGTGGTCTCCTGACCAGTAACGATATTTGTGCCCTCCTGGGCTGTGACTCCGGCGGTGGTCTCTGGACCAATGACGATACTTAGGCCCTCCTGGGCTGTGACTCTGGCGGTGGTCTCTGGACCAGTGACGATACTTGGGCCCTCCTGGGCTGTGACTCTGGCGGTGGTCTCTGGACCAGTAACGATACTTGGGCCCTCCTGGGCTGTGACTCCGGCGGTGGTCTCCTGACCAGTGACGATACTTGGGCCCTCCTGGGCTGTGACTCCGGCGGTGGTCTCTGGACCAGTGACGATACTTGGGCCCTCCTGGGCTGTGACTCTGGCGGTGGTCTCTGGACCAGTAACGATACTTGGGCCCTCCTGGGCTGTGACTCCGGCGGTGGTCTCCTGACCAGTGACGATACTTGGGCCCTCCTGGGCTGTGACTCTGGCGGTGGTCTCAGGACCAGTGACGATACATGGGCCCTCCTGGGCTGTGACTCTGGCGGTGGTCTCTGGACCAGTGACGACGGTGCTGGCGGAATGATGGCGCACTTCTCCGCCGTGACACTCACAACAGGCTGGGGAGACTTCCTCTGGACCTTCCCCACCTTCTTTGGAGTTACAGCTGACTCACCAATCGCCTTCGATCCCATTTCACTTGTTGTCCCACCAGGAGTCTTGACACGGTCCCGTCGTCCACTCCCCAATTTCAGAGCCTTTACAGGGGGTGGGCTGCCAGTGCCTTGGCTCCGGGTCCTACTGCCTGCCCTGGTGGACGGTGCACTCCAAAAACCTGGAACACGCACCACTGGTACTGGAAGCTTTTTGGCTGAGGCGCTACGACGGGACTGATGAATTGGAGTGGGGGTGGGGGCAAAAAGGTCAATTTGACATAGGGACAGTTTCTGACGGACACTGGGATGGGTAGCTGGAGGGGCTCTGGGAGTGGAGGAAGAGGAGGTGGTTGTAGGAGGTGTCACTTTAGGTGTTTTGGGTGCAGGTGCAGGTACTGGAGGCTGTCATGAGGTGGATGGATGTTGGGTGAGTGAGCCGGCGTTTGTGTACTTTGGGAGGGGGCGTCACAGACACACTGGGAGAGGACACAGGGGACGTGTAAATGGCAGTGGAGGTGGTGAGTGCAGGTGAACGGCTTGTGGTGCTGGGTGTCCTGGTGCGAGTCCTAGTGCCTGTAGATGTGGTGAATGCAGGTGTGTGTGTAGACGACACTGGGAGGGAGGAGGGAGAAGAGGAGGAGGGGGACACAGTGGAGGCAGTGGATGTTGCTGTGTCTGTATGGGTGTGATGCTTGTGTGAGTGCCTGTGGTGTGTGTGGTGCCTACGTTTGCTTGAGCTACTTTTGGGTGTTGACTTGTGTGCATGCTGGTCTCTAGGTGTTCTTGGGATGGGCTGGGGTACAGGGGATTGGGTCTGGGTGGAGGAAGTTGGAGGGGGGAGGCTGGACAATGGCTGCCATCAGTGCTGAGGCCAGAGATTGCAGGGTTCGCTGAAGGGCAGCCTGACCAAAATGAATGCCCTCCAGGAATGCATTACCGTTTTGCAACTGTCGTTCTACACCCTGGATGGCATTCACAATGGTAGACTGCCCAGTGAGTGACCTGAGGAGGTCAATGGCCTCCTCACTGAGGGCAGTAGGGGTGACTGGGGCAGGGCCTGAGGTGATGCCCACCCTCCTGGGTGAGCAAGCACGGGGCGAACGCTGAGGGGCTGCTGGGAGGGCGGGGCTGGTAGGGGAGGTGGCAGCTGTACCTGTAGAAGTGGGGCGCACAGATGGTGCCGCCACCACAGGGGAGCTCACATCGGCGGACGAGTCCGTGTCGCTGGTTGGTGATCCGGTGGCCGACGTGAAGCTCCCCTCGCCCTCCGTCCCACTGGTGCATTCAGAGTCTGTGGTGTGGCCCTCCATGGCCATGTGGGATGCAGCTCCCTCGTGCTCCGGTGCCACTGTACCTCCGCCTGATGATGCTGATGTACAAAAGGACAGGGAGAGAAGGAAAAGGGGGGGAGACAGAAGAAAGAGAGTTTTAGTGCATGGCATACCGCTACCGTTGGCGGACAAGACAGACGCAGCAGCCCCATGCATTACGCCGTGCTCCTGGCCTTTGCACATGCAATTTCTGGGATATGGCCTACATGGCAATGGTAGAAATCTGTGCACATGGATGGCAAAGGGGCAACTATACCTCAACTTGACACTCTTCTGAGCTGGGGTAGGGTGCCACATGGCCTACATTACGGAGGGGCCTTGCCTACCTAACTCGCCCTGGCCTAGGGACACCCACAGCCCACAGCCCACCTCCCCCACCCAGACCCCTCCACTGCAGGCAAAGTCCGCAGAATGAGGTTGTACTCACCCCCTTGTGTCTGCTGTGATGTCCTCATGCGTCCATCCAACTCCTGGTAGGCCACCGCCAGGATCCGGAACATCAGGGGGGTCATGGTGCGACGGGCACCCCTCCCACGTTGGGAGGCCATCCCCAGCTGAGCCTCCGCCGTCTTCTTGCTGCAGCGGCGAATGTCCTCCCATCTCTTACGGCAGTGGGTGCCCCGTCTCTGATGGGCCCCCAGGGTCCGGACTTCCTTGGAGATGGCACGCCAAATGTCCCTCTTCTGGTGGGCGCTGACCTACATGACATGCACAAGGAAAGAGGAAGAGTCATTACCTACTGCACCGTCAATGTGAGTGGCCCCCTCCCAACTCTGCCCATGTGGCCCATTCAACCCCATGCATTTCTGTTCTTAGAACTCTGCTCCCTTCCCTCTCCCACCCAGCCCTGTCCACCCAGGCCTAGCCCATCCAACGTGCTCCCTGTGTACTGACCTGTTGGTCTGGAGGACCGTAGAGTAGCATGTACTGGGGGAGGAACCCATCCACAAGTTTCTCCAACTCCTGTGCAGTGAAGGCAGGGGCCCTTTCCCCAGACGCAGCAGCCATCGTCGCTTCCAGACCGAGGTCACAGCAGCACTGGCAGTGTAGGTCCACTCCTGTCGAAGGTCAGGTATCTAGTGATTGAACAGATAGAAAATGGCGGTGATGTCCGCGGCGGTGACGTCTGCGGCGGTGCGCATCATCACCGGGGGCGCACTTGTTCATTGGCTCCTGGGACCCATAGGGTCCAATGTTAACCAATGCAGCATTGCGCTGTGGTCTACGACCGCCTACCGCGAAGGTGTCCAACGACAGCGCAGTTACCCCACAATCCCATTGTCCCAGTTTAGAGGTCAGGCAGCCCCCATTTCAGGGGCCCACATGGCTTAATTTACTACTGCGTCACACATACCGAGGCCTACACTCAAAACATATCCAGGAAGGGTTAATTGTCTGTTGTAGTCTTGTGTGTGACTGTGGGTACATACCTGGAGGAATGGTGACTGTTTCTTCGCTGTTGTCCTTCTTAGGCACCGTCAGCTGGGACATATGGGAAGATGTCGTAATCCGCCGGTGTACCGACCGCTGGTGGACCTGTTGACAATGGAAGAGAGACATTTGATCGTCACCTACCGGTTTGACCGTGCCACAATCCAGGAACTATGTACCCAGTTGGAGCCAGACCTGATGTCACCAATCCGCCATCCGACTGGAATCCCCCCTGACGTGCAGGTGCTGTCAGTGCTCCATTTCCTTGCAAGTGGGTCTTTTCAGACAACAGTGGCTATGGCATCAGGGATGTCCCAGCCTATGTTTTCCAACGTGTTGTCCAGATTGTTGTCTGCCCTGCTGAAACACGTAAGGAGATACATCATTTTCCCTGAGGTGGAGGATTTGCCTACAGTGAAAGGTGACTTCTATGCCCTTGGACATATCCCCAACGTCATAGGTGCCATTGATGGGACCCATGTAGCTCTGGTCCCCCCGCAGGAGTGAACAGGTGTACAGGAACAGGAAGAGTTATCATTCGATGAATGTCCAGATGGTCTGTTTGGCAGACCAGTACATCTCGCAGGTAAATGCAATGTTCCCTGGCTCTGTGCATGACGCCTACATCCTGCGGAATAGCATCATCCCTGGTATAATGGGTGAACTCCAGAGGCACCGTGTATGGCTATTGGGGGACTCTGGTTACCCCAACCTTTCCTGGCTATTGACCCCAGTGAGGAATCCCAGGACCAGGGCAGAGGAACGGTACAATGAGGCCCATGGGCGGACTAGGAGGGTGATCGAACGCACCTTCGGCCTCCTGAAGTCCAGGTTCAGGTGCCTCCATATGACAGGTGGGTCCCTATTCTACTCACCGAAGAAGGTGTGCAACATCATCATCGCCTGCTCCATGCTCCATAATTTGGCATTGCGACGCCAGGTGCCTTTTCTGCAGGAGGATGATCCAGATGACGGTGTTGTAACAGCGGTGGAGCCTGTGGAGCCTGTGGACAGTGATGAGGATGAAGCTGAGGAAGAAGAAAACGACAACAGGGAGTCAGTCATACAGCAATATTTCCAGTGAAACAGAGGTGAGTACATTTTCAGGTTTCACAATATATTAACTTTCACATGTCTACCTCTATCCTGTACCTACATTTCACTCACTATTTTTTAACTGAGTTGTCCCCTTCCATTTCAGTTTCACAAATGTGGTAACCTACGTGTCAACAGCTTGCATTCTTGAAGGGCTTGTGATGTGTGACATTGGTATGTTAGCCTTCCAATGGGTAACCCATTTTGACACTGTAATTGAAAATACAAAGTTCAAAATCATAGACTGACTCCAGTTGTTTTAGTGTTTCAAGGGTGTTTATTTAAGTCCTAAGAAATGAAGGGGGGTTGTGAAATGGGGATGGGTGATGGTGGAGGAATGTCCATGGCAGAGTCCAGTCTATTAGTCTCACAGGTACATTGCACATCTGGCCATTGGAAGTGGAGCTGGGGCAGTTCCAATCTGGACAGGGTAACAAAGTGGGACAGTGGGGGGACAATCAGGGTGGTCTTATTTCCTGGCGGGGGTCTTGCCATCTTGCTCTGTCCTGTTCCTGGATCTCAGGGACCGCTTGCGGGGTGGTTCGCCGTCTGCAGGGGGTGGGGTGCTGGTGTGGTGGTCCTGTGGCGGGGCGTTCTGTCCACTAGCGCCGGCAGAGGTGGTGGGCAGTTCGTCGTCCTGGCTAGTGTCAGGGGCCCCTTGGAGTGCCACGGTGTCCCTCAAGGTCTTTTGAATGTCCGTCAGCACCCCTACGATGGTGCCCAGGGCGGAGCCGATGGTTCTGAGCTCCTCCCTGAACCCCAAATACTGCTCCTCCTGCAGACGCAGGGTCTCCTGCAACTTGTCCAGGACCGTTGCCATCGTCTCCTGGGAGTGGTGGTAGGCTCCCATGATGGAGGAGAGGGCCTTGTGGAGAGTAGGTTCCCTTGGCCTGTCCTCCCTCTGTCACACAGCAGCCCTCCCAGTTCCCCTATGTTCCTGTGCCTCCTTCCCCTGGACCGTGTGCCCACTACCACTGCCCCCAGGTCCCTGTTGTTGTTGGGGTGGTGGGTTACCCTGGGTGCCCTGTAGTGGTGGACACACCGCTGATTGACCTGTCCTGGGGACGGAGGTATGGGCTCGCTGGGTGGGTGCTGTGCTTGTGTTACCAGAGGGTGGAAGCTCGGTGTTGGGCTGTGGCAGGGCAAGGGGAACCGACTGTCCTGAGGCCCACGATGGTCCGGGCTGGTCATCAAGATCCAGTAGGGCAGAGCTGCTGTCGTCACTGCGGGCCTCTTCTGGGGGTGGAGTGGTGTTGTCTGGACCCTCTGGTGTGGTGACATTCCTTCGGGTTCCTGCAGGGGTATAAGTACATGATTATTGCATGTGTGTGTTTCATGGTGTGCAATGGTTGGATGTGCGTGAACCCCAGTGCAGGCATTACTGTGTGGGGGCTTGTGTGCTGATGGATGGGGGGTGTTCTGGGTATGTGCAGTGGGCATGCTTTAGTGATGGGTATCCATGCTTAGTTATGTCATGCAGGTCTTGGGGTTGGGATGGGTGGTTGGTGTTATGGGTACATTAGTGAGGAGTTTGGGTGATAGGGGAGGGTGTGAGGGTGGGGGTGTGTGATAGCATGCAGGTAGGGTGGGGGATATGATAGTGAAGATTTGACTTACCAGTGTCCGTTCCTCCAACGACTCCTCCGAGGCCCTCAGGATGCAAGATGGACAAGACTTGCTCCTCCCATGTTGTTAGTTGTGGGGGAGGAGGTGGGGGTCCGCCGCCAGTCCGCTGTACCGCGATGTTGTGCCTGGATACCGTGGAACGCACCTTCCCCCGTAGGTCGTTCCACCTCTTCCTGATGTCCTCCCTATTTCATGGGTGCTGTCCCACAGCGTTGACCCTGTCCACTATTCTTTGCCATAGCTCCATCTTCCTGGCAATGGTGGTGTGCTGCACCTGTGTCCCGAACAGCTGGGGCTCTACTCATAGGATTTCCTCCACCATGACCCTGAGTTCAGCATCTGAGAACCTGGGGTGTCTTTGAGGTGCCATGGGGTGGTGTGGATGATGTGTGGGGTGGAGTGTGTAGTGATAGGTGGGGTGCTATTTAGTGGTGTGTTGTGTGAGGTCCGTGGAAGTTCTGCGGGTATTGGTATGGTGTGCCTGTGGATGCTTGTTTGTATATTGTGGTGTCTCTCTCTGGTCTTCGTATGAACTTTCTGGTCGTAAGGGTTTGTGGGTGATGTGGGTGTGTGTTTTATAATGTATTGGGTGTGTGGGAGTGGTGTGTGTATGTGTATCAGGTGTGTGTATTTCGAATTGTCCAATGTGGTAGTGTTTTGTAGGTGTATGTGTATTTCAACCGCGGCGGTGTGTACCGCCAATAGAATATCGCGGTTGAAAGACCGCCGCATGGATTCGTGGGTCGTAATGGCATGGGCGTATTTCTGTTGGCGTGACGGTGGAGGTTTGGTCATCGCCAGTTTATCGCTGACCTTTGGTGTGGCGGACTTTTGTGGATGGCGGTATTTTAGCGGTTTGCCTAGTGTGGGTCAGAATGACCGTGGCGGTTTACCGCGACCGCGGCGGTGTTATGGCGGTCTTCTGTCTGGCGGTAAGCGCCTTTGACCGCCGAGGTTGGAATGACCACCCATATGTTGTGAGTTCTATGTTGGAAAGGTTTACAATGGCAATAAAACTCCCATTTGTGTCCTTTACTTCTCCTTGTTCCATGACCTGGTCTTCATTCCCTTTCTTACTTCTGTGTGTTCCTCCTCTCTTGCCCCTCCTTGTTTTGCGGGGTCTACCTTGCGTCTATTTGTTTCCCATTGCCCCTGTCTGGTCCTTTGGACCTCTGCTAAAAAAGAAGGGGTTCCCTGTTGAATTGTAACATCTTGTCTTGAAGTATTGGAAATACTACTTACTTCACTATTGCTGGTTGAGACAGTACTAAGTGACGATAAGGAACCAACATCCTGAGTTCGTATACCACCCCCCTTTTTGATAAGATGATCATATTTTTGAGAAAATGGAAAAATTCTACCATTTCTATAGTCCAATTAATCACGTTTGAGTTTGCGTGCTTTTCTTTGCGTAATTTCATTTTGATGTTGATCAATGACCTCATTCAAAATCGCATAATTTATGGCTGTTGCTTCCTCCAAATTCAAACTCTTAATCTCAGTTTCTAAAGAGGATATTTCTGATTGCAGTTTGGTAACTTTTCTGTCCGAATTTTCTATCAGAATATTAATTAATCTTAAAGAACTCAAGTTCAGTTCCTGTTCCCAGCTGTCTAACAGGTCTGGATCTAAGTCATCAAAAGTAGGGAAAATATGAGATCTTAGTCCCCTAAACACATAGTAACACATATGAGACAGTACCCGAAACAGGGTCAGACTAAGAGCTTTGAGTTTTTTGGCTTTGAACCCATATTTAGAGATCCCCGAGGAGGGAATACGGAATTAGTACTTAGAAAACGAGAATGTTGTGAGGGGGCCTCAACACGAATTATGAAATGGAGTATTTTCTGGGTAAATAATTTGGCATACATGCCATTTAGTTTCCAATATTGATGTTGAGGTTCACTGCGGGGACACAAGAAATTAATATACTATTATTTTGGCCTCAATTATTTTGGACGAAGAGTAATAGGGGAGGTGTAATACGAGAAGTAAATACTAATTTATACGTTTTGCTGAAATAGTTTAGCTTAATTTAGGTACAGCTATATGATTAGGATGGATTCTAAGTAGATGGTGAATGTACACTTATTATGCTTGTGGGAAGTATTCCAATTTTGGAGAATTATTTAGACCTACGATGGAGTTTCGATAGACATGACACACGCGTGAAGCATCATCACTTATAATGTTTCTTGTATATTTTATAACTATTAGTCAATTGGGTATTAGGATCTCATATTCTATCATGGTGGCCCTCCGTATGTGATCCAATAAAATTGGGCTCGATTATTTTATATTTTTTTGTCGAGGCTTAACAGTTGTTGACTTGTGGGGTGTTAAATCCTGGATTCCCGTTTTTTTTTTTTTCTCTCTTCCACTCAGGCTACGTGCAGACCCTTCAGTTTCATTAGATTTGTCTCCATCATCTCACTGATTTCCAATCTTAGTCCTCTGGATTATTAGTTTTGGAATGGTACTTTGAAAATTGTCGATTTTTTGTCATTTTCAGTCCTTCCTGGGTATTCGACTTCATGTTAAAACGATTTACACATCCAAGATGGGGCCCGCGAGGAGGGTGTATAGTTCGTCTTCACTTTCTTTTCTTTTACAGCTGATTAGACAGCAATAAAAGAGGGACTCCGCTCTCAGTGCCGGCACGTCATGCCGACCGGGGAGTGCCATTTTACTCTTGAGACGCGTTATGTCGTGTCCTTGTGAATCCCTAAGGTAAGTTAGGGGATCTTGTTTTATAATGTTAATGGTTCTTTGTGACCGCGGTAACGTAGATGCAATAAGATTTTTTCTTTAATGCCCTAGTTTGTTTGATTACAGCTAAGGAGGTGTTTACACACACACCGTTATGTGCTCACACGGACTGATTAGGACATTCTGTTTACTGGGTAGGTGTCCGTCTCGTTAATGCACAACTTTGCAAACTCGAGTTGTCAATCTTTGGTTTAGATTTGTGGTTAATTTGGCTACTATGCATGTATTTTTATTTGTAGATAATTAATATTTTGGGATCTCAGGAGAGCTACTTTAGCACATATGGAAACGCTCATTTTCTCTCGTAAATATTATTTTAAGGTATCAACATCCATTCTTAGGTGTGATCTCTTTACTATTTAGGTGATTTTCCTTCTCACTTCTGAAGGATTTTCGTGTAGATATTATTTTCTCTTGTTACATATACTTTTTTCTCTTTGGTTATGAATGCGGGGCCCTCTGATGACTACTCCAGCCATATGGTTTTCACGCAGGTGTCATGACTTTCATGCTATACACTATGCTGTAACAAATGCTGTTTTTTAGTCTCAATTTTGTTTCATATTTCTAATTAGTATTTCTATAGGTGGCTTCATGTCTGATTACTATTCACAAATTATCACACTTGAAAACTTAGGTGGTTTTTCGTTTGCTGTTTTCACAAAAGTCACGTGGGAATTGGTGTTGGACATTTACTGATGATGTGCCTTTCTACTATATGTATTTCTGTATGCTACACAGAGTGTTTATGTGTAATTTCGGTCATAATTGTATCTTTTACAGTCCTGAGGAAGTCATTGAGATTATTTTCTCTCAGGACGAAACACATGTTGGCTGTTATTTGCTTTATATGGATATATTGGTTCAAGGATAAATTGGATCCCTGCTAACCTTCCACGGTCCACTTTGTATTTGATGGTTTGGAAAAGGACATTAAGGCATAAACATGTGGACTACTGACCTTTTAATAATTCACGAGTGCCTTGACATTTGTAACCTCTATTACTCCATTAGTACAATTTATAAATGGTGAAGTGAGCGTTGTTGATTTGTTTCCAGTGTGGCTTGAGTATTTCCATATCACCTTCTTTGGGCTACTGTACTTCTGTCAGCAACATTCCAGGATTTGGGACCATAATTTCTTATTATTGTGGTATTGTGTATGTCACAAATAGAAGTACGTATGTCCTTGTGTGGGATCTGTGGAAATGAACTTAGCTTTGGCCTACGTTTGTATGACAACAGGTAATTGAAGTATGCTACATGAGACAAACCATTGAAGGTGATGAAGTCTCCTACTTATTCATTGGTTACTGTGTTACACAAGTTCAGCCATGCAATTGGAGTTGTCTGAGATTCAGATTTTCCTCTGGACAATTGTTGACAGTTTATGTGGCATGCATGCATCTGATGTGGTAAATGTAGGAGCTACTTTGATGGAGCTTGTTGCTGGTGTCTACTTGACGCCATGATGGTGTTTGCTAATCACAGCTGTTGTTCAAGCGTGATCAGGAGCATGTAGTGACCCTATTTCTTTTGTATTTGCAGCATCATTCCAGGCAAGTGAAGGAGACAGGGCTGAACCAAGTGGGGAAGCATCTGGCCATAGTACCTCTAGTCATCACACCACCAACACAGAGGAACCCAGTTGCACGGAGGGTGAGGGGAGTGCCACAGAGAACACAGGATCAAGCTCATCATCTTCAGATTCTACCTTCAGTGGCCACTCCCTAGTGGTGGCAGACCCATCAGGACCTGATCCTGTACCATCCTTATCTGCCACCCCCGGTTCTATTGACACACTCCCTGTTACTTCCCACCCACTTGGCCACGCCTGCTCACCGAAGAGGGTGGGCATCTCCTTCACCCCTGGCACCTCACCCCCATCTCCTGTTACATCTGTTGCCCTGCTGAGTGAGGAGGCTATTGACCTCCTGAGGTGTGTCTCTGAGGGCAGACTGCCATTGTGAATGCCATCCAGGGTTTGCCCAGCCAACTTTAGCAGACAAATGTGTACCTGGAAGGCATTCATAGTGACATGGCTGGCCTACAGAGATCTTTTCAGGCTCTGGCCTCCTCACTGACAGCCACCCACCCCTCTCAATCCTCCCCCTACCACTACCCTCCCCCCAATCCAAATTCCCTATCCCCCACCTGTCCCAAGCACACAGACACATCCGCAAACACACACACAGCACACATAGACACAAGCACCACAAGACACATTGGCATGCAAACACTCAACAGTTGCCCACAGACACCACAACAGCCACCATTTCCACAGACACTCTCATCATTCCCACAGACCCACACCCCACAACCACCGTACACAGATACCACCATAACACCCCGACAACACCTCACAACCCACAGACCCACACACCTCAGACACCATACCCCCAGACACCACCGCAACACCCACAGATACATTCACCATATCAACCATACCCCCAGACGCAACCCCAACACACACACACACACACATCCACCACATCCACCATACCCACAGACACTACCCCAACACACACACACATCCACCACATCCACCATACCCACAGACACTACCCCAACACACACAGACACATCCATTACATCACCATACCCACAGACACCACCCCAACAGGCACACACACACATCCACCACTCCCATCTGACACAGCACCTCCACTTCACAGCCCCAATACATGCAAATGCCTACATTCGCACATGCAGCAGACACCACCCAAACACAAGCATACCTCATACAAGCACACACCAGCAGCATCAACATTCACAGTTAAGACCACCACTCCTTTAACCTCCAAATCCCGAGTCCCTTCTGATGATCCTACCCATTTTCCCAAAGAAGGTTTCCCCCACCCAAATCCCAACCCATCCCTTCCACATCCAAGTCCTCCCTGACACACCTGTCCCCTTTGCAAGGCACCCATACCCCTCCCTCCAAAGAACAAACTAATTGTGATCTAAATTATTTGCATTCAATAAACCTAAGTTGTTGTTTTTTGGGTACACATTCGTCCTGCCATTACTTTTGTACCCTTTTGCTGTTCCTGAGTAATTTGTGTTGTATACCTACAGTTGAGCGTTTTTCACCCTGATTGCTGATCCATTTGCTGTTGTTTTCAAAATCTGACTTTATGAGCAGTGCTGACTTCACCTGGGACAAGGTGTAGGAGGCAGGCCTGGCTTATAGTGGGTACCTTGTGGTACTTACACCTTGTGCCAGGCCCAGTTATCCCTTATTAGTAGATTAGTAGTGTTCTAGCAGATTAGGCTGATAGAGGTAGCTATAGCAGAGCAGCTTAGGCTGAACTAGTAGACATGCAAAGCTCCTACTATACCACTTATATCATATAGCACTATATCACAAGAAACACAATACTCAGAGTTACCAAAAATAAAGGTACTTTATTTTAGTGACAGTATGCCAAAAGTATCTCAGAGGATATACTCCCTTAGGAGGTAAGTAATATATACAAAATATACACACAAACCAAAATCAGGTAATTAAAACACTTGGAAAAGTAGTGCAAACACTGTAGAACACAATAGAATGCAATAGGAGACAATAGGCCTAGGGGCAACACAAACCATACAGTATACTCTAAAAGTGGAATACGAACCACGAATGGACCCCAGGCCTAGTGTAGTGTGTAGCGGGTTGCTGGGAGTGTATGAAAACACTAAGGGCTGCCTCAGGGTGGAAGAAGCCAAAGATTCTGCAATAACGGAAGGTGTCAGGAACTTCTCCTTTGGTCAGAAGATGTCCCACGCTGTGCTGGAGGATGCAGAGTTGTTTCCACGCTGAAAGACCGCAAGCAAGCCTTGCTAGCTGCAAGAGTCGCGGTTGTAGATAATGGGTGCTGCCACGGCCCAGGAAGGACCAGGAGGTTGCCCCTTGGAGGAGGAGACAGAGGAGGCACTCAGCAACAGAGAGAACCCACGCAGAAGCAGGCAGCACCCGCAGAAGCACTTGAACAGATGTTCAAGAAATCTTAGCACGGCAGTCATCTCAACACAACAAAAGAGGGTCCCACAAAGCCGGAGGTCTACTCAGCGAGTTGGGCAATGCAGGAGGGAGTGCTGGGGACATGGGCTGTGCTGTGCACGAAGGAAGTCTTGCAAAAGTGCACAGAAGCCCTAGCACCTGCAGATCACCCAGTACACAGGATTACTGTCTGGCGTGGGGAGGGAAGGACTTACTTCCACCAAATTCAGACAGAAGGACCAGTAGACTGTCGGGGTCACTTAGATCCAGCTCCTATGTTCCAGGGACCACGCTCATCAAGATCAGAGGGGACCCAGAGGCCTGGTGATGCAGAAGTTTGGTGCCTGTGTTAGCAGGGGGAAGATTCAGTCGACCCACAGGAGATTTCTTCTTGGCTTCCAGTGCAGGGTGAAGGCAGACAGCCCTCAGAGCATGCACCACCAGGAAACAGTCAAGAAATGAGGCAGGATTAGGCGCTACAATGTTGCTGGTAGTCGTCTTGCTACTTTGTTGCGATTTTGCATGCGTCCTGGAGCAGTCAGCGGTCGATCCTTGGCAGAAGTTGAAGAGAGAAGTGCAGAGGAACTCTGGTGAGCTCTTGCATTCGTTATCTGAAGAGAGACCCACAGGCGAGACCCTAAATAGCCCTAAGAGGAGGATTGGCTACCTAACCAGGTAAGAGCCTATCAGGAGGGGTCTGTGATGTCACCTGCTGGCACTGGCCACTCAGAGGTCTCCATTGTGCCCTCACACCTCTGCATTCAAGATGGCAGAAGTCTGGGACACACTGGAGAAGCTCTGGGCACCACCCCTGGGGTGGTGATGGACAGGGGAGTGGTCACTCCCCTTTCCTTTGTCCAGTTTCACGCCAGAGCAGGGGCTGGGGGCTCCCTGAACCGGTGTTGACTGGTTTATGAAAGGAGGGCACCATCTGTGCCCTTCAAAGCATTTCCAGAGGCCAGGAGAGGCTACTCCTCTCAGGCCCTTAACACCTGTTTCCAAAGGGAGAGGGTGTAACACCCTCTCTCAGAGGAAATCCTTCGTTCTGCCTTCCTGGGACTGGCCTGCCCAGGCCCCAGGGGGGGGCAGAAACCTGTCTGAGGGTTGGCAGCAGCGGTAGCTGCAGATAATACCCCAGAGAGCTAGTTTGGCAGTACCCGGGGTCCATGCTGGAGTCCTGGGGA
Source organism: Pleurodeles waltl (assembly GCF_031143425.1). Taxonomy (NCBI): domain Eukaryota; kingdom Metazoa; phylum Chordata; class Amphibia; order Caudata; family Salamandridae; genus Pleurodeles; species Pleurodeles waltl. The sequence goes on from NC_090443.1 coordinate 730,938,727, forward strand.
TGCATGGGATTGCCCCCCAGTACCAGATTTGGCTTGGGGGGGCAATTCCATGATCTTAGACATGTTACATGGCCATGTTTGAAGTTACCATTGTGAAACTACACATAGGTATTGACCTATATGTAGTTCACGCGTGTAATGGTGTCCCCGCACTCACAAAGTCTGGGGAATTTGCCCTGAACAATGTGGGGGCACCTTGGCTAGTGCCAGGGTGTCCTCACACTAAGTAACTTTGCAACTAACCTTCACTGAGTGAGGGTTAGACATATAGGTGACTTATAAGTTATTTAAGTGCAGTGTAAAATGGCTGTGAAATAACGTGGACGTTATTTCACTCAGGCTGCAGTGGCAGTCCTGTGTAAGAATTGTCGGAGCTACCTATGGGTGGCAAAAGAAATGCTGCAGTCTATAGGGATCTCCTGGAACCCCAATACCCTTGGTACCTAGGTACCATATACTAGGGAAAAATAAGGGTGTTCCAGTGTGCCAATCAGAATTGGTGTAAATGGTCACTAGTCTGCAGTGACAATTTAAAAAGCAGACAGAGCATAAACACTGAGGTTCAGGTTAGAAGAGCCTCAGTGATGCAGCTAGGCACCACACAGGGAACACATACAGGGCACAAGTTATGAGCACTGGGGTCTTGGCTAGCAGGATCCCAGTGACACAGGCAAAAACAAACATACACACACGTACAAATGGGGGTAATATGCCAGGCAAGATTGTACTTTCCTACACAAGGGAAGATGTTCACAGTATGGATATGTGTTTGTTACTCCAATTTGGGTGTCATTGCATTGTGTCATGTTTGATATGGTAAGTATTTCATCTTGGGTTGGACAATGTCAGCATGTATGATGTTAGAATTGTTCCCTGATACGGGTTGTGCACTCGTCTCATTTGTGGAAGCTAGAGTTTTTTTTGTCCACACATTGAGGGTATTCAATTGTGCTGCCTTCCTTTACATTTGACTGACCATTTGTCCATTTTGTTGTGTGTACATGCAGCTATTTCATCTAGATGTACAGCTCATGCTGTTGCTGTTGTATTTGCTTCCTTGACTTGCAATTACAAGTCGCCACCGCCACCATGGCCATCCACAGACTGGCAAACTCATAATCAGGCCCTATATATTTTGGGAGTGTTGTTGTGGGTTCCTAAGAGCTTGTGCCTGCCTTTCTTAAATCCTGCAACACCGTCCTTATTTTTATTTGTGTCATATTTTGGGGTTGGTTGTGTTCTTTTACAGGAAATGCATTATGTTTTGTAGTGGCCCTCTCATAGCATGCATTAGAATAATATTTGGTACATTTCCTAATCACATTTTCTGCTGATGCACTTTCTTGGTTGTAGGTGTGACTTAAGGCCTAATTATGAGCTAGGTGGAAAGAGTCCAGCCATTAAAATGGCATCAGATTCCCCACCCGTTAATGTGGCAGTCCATTCACTCAATTACGAAGCATCCGGGCTCATAGACTAAAGACTGCCATGGCACCACTGTCACTTCTAGGAAATGTTGAGTGTGGTGGTAGCTAGATAGGCCAATGCGTCTGTCAGAGGGCAGACCATCAGTTTCCCTGATGGCCCTGTACCAATGCCCCTTCCCGCTGACGTGACTGTGGCAACAAAACATCCACCTCTGAGTTGGCAGAAAGGAACAGATATAAGGCAGAAACTCACCTATACTCAGCTGCACACTCCCTGTGCTGCCATCATTCACGTCCTTCTGCTGCTGCTTGATGACGTTCAAAACACACACCATTGTGGATGCAACCAAGAGTAAGCCACACTCTTACCTATTTCGATTGACTTCTCAGTTGACAGACAAACAGGCAGGTACATCTTAAAGTGCATGGGAGCCCTGGGCCAAATTATTTTGTGTGTCCCTGTTCAGAACAGCTTTAAATGTATAATCCATATTCAGCTCCTTGATGCCCTCTTTGGCCAGACACTTCACAAGCACACGCTTCCCAAATCTGAATATGTTTACAACTAATATTAAGGGATAGAGATGTGTGTTTACAATATTGTAACACAACAGCAGCTCCTCACTGACATTACAGCGAATAATCTCTGAGATACCCTCCAGTTTCTCGCACAATAGGTCCTGTATTGTTATGGTGCTTTACTGAGCGTGTACTGCGACGGGCTACAGCTGTCGGGAAACCGCCGCAAGCGGACTGCCAGTGCAACTGTGTTTTCTTAATATGCTTGGCAGGAACCCCACGGCCCTGACCACAACAGAATACAAATTAACAGCATTGCAGACCGCCACATTGAGGCGGCACCCACTCCATCGATGTGGCCGATCGTGCAGACAGCATGCATAGTAATAGGGCGGGCGAAAGACCGCTGACTGCACGGAGTACTTGAGACCGCGGCCACAGTGGAATGGTGGTAAAACCTTCAAACTTGCAATCAGGCCCTTAGTAATTGCTTTCCTTACTGAGATGTTATGTATTTGGCCCTCTCTGAAAGTACCCTAAGTATAAGTGTACATATTTTTTTTAAGTTTATATGTTTATTATTTACTTCTACAATTATGCAACTAGTTCTATTTTTTATACTTACATGTATGTTCTTTTTAATGTCTCACACTCTTTTGCTGCTTTTCCTTTGGGGTGTTCTAATGTTGAGCAGGTGATTTCTTTTCTGTTTGAACAAAATAAATGTCAGTTTCATTTCACATGTTTATCTGTTAGTAGTTTGTAGAGGTTCAAGTCATTAGGTTTATTTTTACTCCCTATTGGGATGAGTTTGTATTTTTTTAATAATTTATGTATATGTATGTTGTTATATCTTTTTGCTGCTTAATAATGGGTGTTTTTCCCTGACAGCTTGTCAGTTTTGAAATTCGTAGTGTTTTCTTTTTGGAAGTACACATAAAGAGATTGGAATTGGAAAGTGTTTTGTTAATTATTTGCTATTTTACTTTTTAAAGTATTTTTTCAAGTATGTTTTAGTTTAAATACAAGTTTTACTTACTTGGTTAGGTAGTTGTTGAGAGGTGTATGGGTTTGCTCAGAGAATCGGGTAGAGTTTCCTCATCTTGCAGTGTGTTGTCATTTTTGAAGTAATTAGTGGATACAAATTAATTTGCCTTTTCTAGTTTTGATTTCATTTTTTGTTTGATCATATTAGTTAAGGTTGTTTTTTTAATATTTGTTAGTTATATATTTTATTGGGGTGAATTGTAAACATTTTGGTGATGCAATAGATTTATTTTTTAATTTGAACATGTATAAAATGTTTTATGTTTGTTTTAAATAATTGTGTTACCTAAAACGTTTTTTATATATTTTATTGATAATGTAATTATTTGTGTGATATTATTGTAGTAGATATTGTGTGAATCGATATTTTTGACATAATACATTTATTTAGAGGTGACAATGTTTTTCTTTCTGAACGGGGGAAGACCCAATGATGCCTGCAAAGGAAATGTCTCTGAGATGTGGGTAGGGGCATGGACTAAGAGGACATGCTAAGTGAGGCACAACAACTACCACCTACAATATCACCCCCATCACAACCAACATGACTTCTGATATCACCACCACCATTCCACTTGATTGTTTGTTAAAATATTGAGGTCAAAAATATCAATCCACACTTTTATTGACTGCACAGGATCAACTTCCACCATTATATAATATTAAGCATACACTAGAGAGTGTAATATTACTATTATTTTCCATCTATCTTTTTTTAACAACGGGATTGTACCTCACCTATTTAGGAACCTGTTTACTAAGCCTCGCAGCTTTCTGTAGTATGCTCATAGGCTCACAAAAGTTGAGTGTTGGCAGCCAAATCTTTTTCGACAGTACATTTTTTACCACTTTTCTTTTTTTCTGGTTGGTTGAATGTTTTATTTAGTTGAGCTAAGGGCACGTGTGTGTTTTTTTCACTAACGTGTTCTCAAATAAGTAAGAAAGATGTCAGTTTTTCTTCTAAATTTCTTTAGATCACTTGCTTACAGAAGTGTATGTGCACGCTGCCTCTTAGCCTGAGTTTTAGCAGCTAATCCTCCCCTTAACTGAAAGAAATCCAGAAGCTCCTGCGTACTCTAAGCATTTTAACAGCCTAGAGTCTAGGATGAATGCAGCTAAAAGATTCAAGGGTGGTAGAAGCTAAGCAGTGGGGTTGCCAAGTTGTTGTTTTATTCTTCATCCGGGCTATTTTTGGAAGTGGGTCTTATTAAGTAGAACAGTGTCACCATAAACTAAACTACTTGCCTTTTTTTGCATGGCATGCTTTTTGAATAACAATAATAGATTCAAAGTTAGATTCACAATATAGATAATAGGTGTGCAATGTAGGTCTCAGAGACATGATTCATGGCAGATGTTTTAGGCCATTCTCATGAGATGCCTTTACAAATCATGAGTGTGAAAGGAATGCATGTGGGCTTCCAGGACTTACATCACACAACCATTATTTTGATGTTGAATGCCACCTTCTGTAAAGATTTTCCTTTTTCTCATCACCTGCCTATCTTCCGTGCATCCATTGCTAAACTCAGAAATGTTAAGTTATGTTTCAATCTGATCTCAGTATAATTCAGTATAATTCAGAATTTGGTCTGTATTGGGACCCTGAGAAATCTTAGGGAATACCCCCTAAGATTGTTTCAACAAAATATCTGTTTAAAAATATCAGACGGCAGAAATATTGGAATATGAAGATCGTGATACACAAATATTGTAATGCACAAAGAGTATCTTTTTTCAGGTAAATAATATTGCTTAGCAATATAAATGTTTTTAATATCTTTTGCAATATTTTAGTGGTACAAATAATGTGTTTTAGTTGATATATTAATTGGATGTGTTACTATTGTTTAGGTTACTTTTTTAAAATATAACTTAAGTGATTTAGGGCTTCATTATGAGTTTGGCAGTCTGACGGTAAGACCCAAAAGACCACCATGTTGGTGGTCATACAGACTGTCTCATTACATATTACACAGCCAAGCCCGCCAAAAGACAGGCAAAATACCAAAACCACCAGGACACTGGAGGGTGGGATAGAGGCAGTCCCACCACCAGCACCGCCAGCCTGCCAAAAAACCTCAGGTCCTATTACGACCCACAAATCACAATAGCAGTTCTTCCATGGAAGAAGACCAATGGCGGTGTGAACTGCGGCGGCCGGCGGTGACATCAGTTATACACCACATTGGATAGTTCAAAAACCTTGCACCTGACACATCCACTCACCCGACACACATACACACTGCACTATAAAACACACCCCTTCACAACCCACAATCCTTTGCAACCAGAATGCCATGCACCGTGAGATAGAGGCCGCACAAAAATATTTATCAACCATAGAATAGGCAACCCTACACACTTAACATAGCACTCATCCCACATCTGCACAACACACCCAAAACATAACTTAATACCCCACACATTCAACACCACAAGTCAACCACTCACATCACAACACCCACACCTCATCACCATTGATTTACCACATTATTTTATTCTTCCTCGACATCACATCCACTGCTACCATGCCCCCACAAAAAAATTCCTGTTTCACAGATGATGACTTGAGGGTCATGATGGATGAAATAATCAGAGTAGAGCCACAACTATTTGGAGCACAAGTCCAGCAAACATCTATAGCCAGGAACACGGAGCTGTGGCAAAGAATAGTTGACAGGGTCAATTCTGTAGGCAGCTACCCACACACGAGGCAGGACATCAGAAAGAGATGGAACAACCTCAGGGGGAAGGTACATTCCATGGCTGCCAGGCACCAGCTGGTGGACCACAAGACTGGTGGTGGGCCCCCAACTCCTCCCCCACAATTCACATCATGGGAGGAGAAGGTATGGGACATCCTGCATCCTGAGAGCTTAACAGGAATACCTGGGGAAGTGGAGTCAGGTAAGTCATAATATAACAGCTGCCACCAAACTGGAATGTCCTGCATGCTCACTGATCAACTTTGGCTACTTTAACAACCAACCTACTCACCACTCCTGTTTCCAAATGTCCAAATTCCCCTCTCTGGCATACCACATGTCAACTAAACTCACCTGGGGGCACACTATCTGTGTATGGCATGGGTAGTACAGGGACTGACAGCACTGCAGCTCCCAGCATGTATATGGCATGGGTAGTACGGGGACTGACAGCACTGTAACTCCCAGCATGCACTGTACTACCATTAAGGAAACCAGAACTTTGTACTACAAGTTAAATAGCCTTGCATGTGAAACTATTAAATAAACCCACCTGTTTCCTCCACTATTGTACAATCCATGGCAAAGACAGCAATGCTATGGCCATCTGCCAGTACTACTAAAAGCAACACACAGCTACTGCTGTGTTCCCTACTAAACTGTCCTTTAAATCACCATTCAAACAATGTCATATACTCACCTGGCAGGACATCAATATAGGAAGCTGGATGTACTTGGAGTACAGCCATAGAGAGGCCCAGGATTAATGGTTACACCTATACCCCGGGCCAGCTCTGTTACCATGGTACATTGTGTAGCTGTTAGTTGACTCAATGATGCTATACACCTAACTTGGAGGTCACTTGAAAATATCAAGTTATCAATCAAACAAGATATGGGTAAATGAAAAGTCATCTACCAACCAAGATACTCCAACATCCTGTAGCAAGGTGTAGGCAATTGGAAATCCCTGTGTCCCACATAGGCCCAACCAAATGTGGAAGCAGGTGTCATTGTCATATCAGGGGCTCAAGTAAAAGCCTTGTGTGCATGTTACATAGTATGTCTCGTAGTCAAATTTTGATAACACTTGTTGCATTATTTACAGCAACTGTGTGTTCCACTTTGCCAAAAGGTAACCTATCCAATCTCACCATGGAAAGGACACCCGAGACTGCCACTACCCCTCTGGATGAAGCTCTCAGTGAGGAATACACCCCTGGATGTGTGTACATTGAGGACAAAGCTGTCCCATCTGGGGCACTTGGTCAGTCAACAACTGTTAACCTCACCTGCCTACATCGACTCCTCCCAGCCCTGTTGCTGGCAACCATCTGCCCCCAAACCTGTGTTCCAAGTACAGTGTCTACCATCTTGTGCCCCCGAGTAAAGGTACCTGAGTCTCCTGTTGTTAACCCAGACAATGATGGACCTGGCACCAGTGGGAGTAGGCAAACTGCCCCAGGGCAAAGACATATGGGGATAGGATGTGTGGGAGGGATGGCGTGGGCCAGAGGATGGAGGCTCCTGAGGACACAACTGGGCAAGTTGTGGGAGCTTACCAACATTCCTAAAGCATGATAGGCCAGGTACTTACCATGATGGGGGAGATAAAGCATCTGCAGAGAGACAATCACTGGGAAGTCATGCAGCAGTGGCAGGCTTCAAATACCCACTTGGCTTTCATTGCAGGGGTGCTGATAGACATAAATACCACACTGAGCAGATTTTGTACTCACCAGATGGCCCCTTCCACTAGCAATGAGACATCAGCTCCTTCTACATCTGTGGCTGCTAGTGGAATGGAGGCCCTGCCAGGGGAAAGACATGCTCTAGGCACCCCCGCCTCTGTAGCTGAGGAACCCCCCTCCCATCAAATGTGGACGTCCTCCAAAACATCCAGGAGGAGCAGATGCCAAGACCAAAATCACTTCCAGGAAGTGAACCACTACTGATTGGTACTACTTGTGTAGCACAGATATACCCTTTTGCCTTTTCTGAAACATATCTCCATTTTCCTGTGGAACAAGAACACTGGTCTTGTGTCTCCAAATGTTAAAGCAGCTACCTGATAATTTCATCCACCATGACAGAACACTTCCCTATTTCCTTTCTGTTATATTTGATCCAAAGCACACATTTTGCTGTGCACTCCCCATCAAATACTACTTAACCACAGACCATGTGTGAGAGTCATTTAACCACCATATTTTACTGTCATCTATAACACCTCCTGCACAAAGACGTTTCTCTCAAATGTAAGACATTTGTAATGTTCCATCTCATATGTACTGTTTAACCTGGGTAGATTTGCATTTAAAAATAATGATAGACATTACTTTAATCACTTTCATTGAACTTTCCCACAAATATGCTGGGAGAATGCCAATGATCACAGAGTGAAGTACTCTTGCCCATTTCAGTGTATCAGCATAAGTGTCATACACTACCACCCCACAGACTACTGAAGTTACGGACTTATCAGTCTTTCAGTATCCTAATAGGCAAACATATTGTTTCACTGTATCATCAGCTAAATCCTTATCATATACCCATACCAAAGTTCCCAAAAGAACATACCCCATGAAACAGACAAAGGTCAGTACAAATGCCCCAGTTATAGAACCTTCCATTTACCATGGTCAGGTATCAGTAGGTATGCCACTCACCTATGTCAGTCTTAATACACAGTGGCCTGCAGTGAGGAAACACAGTGACAGCTACATCCAAGTTACTTATTACCAATACAACTATTCTGATGTTTGAGGGGACGGATAGTAGTGTGGTTCTAAAAATTCTGGACCCATGTAATTTACTTTGCCACAGCAGTACGATTTTAGTATCAAAAGACCGATAATGACTAGTACACTAAGCATGAGCATTTTTGCTCAATTCCAGCAGCGTTTTCACCTCGAAATCGCCATTTTCGTCCTGCACTCGTGGCTCCCATTTTATACACGGCAGCCATTTTTAAAAGTTGCCCTCACATAGGCTTATAATACAGTCAGTTTTTATTCCAAGGACACGTACACCTTGATTGACTTTTCTCTGACCTGGGCAAGCTGGAACCATTGCCTCAGGCCAAACCTGTTTGGTCAGTCCCTCTCCCAGTGGCCGAATCAGATAGCATCAAGGCACACCATGCCATAAAATCCTTATTATCGCTCACACACCCTGCCTAATCTTGCTCACACCTGCACCTGCTCTTTTCTTCTTCTTACTTTACGAGGGGGAGGTGCCCGTTTTTATTGGGGGTCCACACTTATCTGATGTAAAATACTAGGCCTTGCCAGGGAAATTTATTATGGGTTGGATGACATGAAATATGAGGTTTCATCATGACACTGTTTTTTCCTTTGTAGTAAAAACATGTGAATGACCAACCAAAATGTCAAGAATGTTTGCCTGAAGCTTAAAAAACTGTATATAAGGAAACCTGACTTTGCATTGAAACACAGTCTCCTGAGAACATACAAACCGTGCTGTTGTACTTCTAGGACGCTTGTTACTTAGTTGCAGCCAATAAATTCGATCTTTGACTTCACCTAGAAGACTCTGAGTTTCTGTGGTCTGAATCAGGAAAGTACCCGAGGTCTTTGGGTGTACCCTGGCACCACTGGGTTACCGGATCAGTACCGGTTCTGAAAAACCCAGTACCTCAGTTGGCGCCCAATGTGGGGCGATACCAGCGGTACCGGTCCAAGCCTGAGGTCCGTGGGGAGCTTCGTGTGAAAATTCTGGAGGAAGGCCGCCACTTCATCGACCCCTGCATGTCGACGTGGTCCGAAAGTCTTTGCTGCGAGGTTCTCCGCTTCCCGACGGCTACGAAGGACTGCTGCCCTGGCTATTGCCCTGATTTGGACCCTTGATGTTTGGTAGAGCGAAACGATAAGACGAGTCTTCTGGTGACGTCATCGATATTTTCAGTTAAGTATAAGTGGAGCGTCTCCCAGTCCTTAGTTGGACACTTGGTTTGGTCCTTAGTTGGACATTTGGTTTGGTATCCCTTCGGGATCACTTTGATTTGGAACTTGCAAGTACCAAAGCCGAAGGACTCGTGTATTCACGAGACTATCGTAAACGATAATCCTTTGAAGTTTGAAGCTAGACTAGTGAGCGAAGATGCCTGGTCTTAGCAGACTTGGAAATTTGTTTTGTCTTGGTTGTAAAAGGGACTCCCGGTTGGAGGACTCATGTCCGGTTCCTCCGATTGGAACTCCAACCTATGAACTATATGTGAAGCACGGAGTGGGCCCCATCACGTTTAATAAAGTATGGGTCCGCTATTCTTGGAAATAAAATGTCTGTGAGGCTGTTTTTGCAGTTTTTTGGAACACTATTGAGAAAAGTTTTATTTTCTCTTGTAAATATGACTTACAACTAGGATCTGCAAACGGTTCTGTAAGTAAATTGCGACGGCGCTAATTATAAAAAATGGCTAAAGCGTGCTGTATTGTGTGTCCTGAGTGTTTTCTGTTTATATCTGAAATGAGCTCAATGTGTGTTTGTGGGTCTTCTTGATGTTTTCAGTTTGTTAAGTAAAATGTTGGTTAATTAATATTGAGTAGAAACTTAGAAAAAATCCAGAAATGAACCATGTGATGTGCTAACATAGCTATATGTTGCTCTTTAATTTATAGAATGAGCAATTGTGCACATATACAAAACTGCCGTTAAATGCTTAATAAATTAGAAAACACATTCAATAGATATAAATAGGGCCCCAAAAAAAAACGAAATTATCTATTTTTGCAAAAAAATAAATAAATTTACAGCATTTTTCTTAGATGCATTGTATTAGATGTTCACAGGCAAACTTTTCAGCTGCAGTATATTTGATAGGAATGTTCAATTCAGCCAGCACTTTCCCAGTTAAACACGGGTGGAATTTTGCATAGCCTTCCTTTTAAATGAAAGTGGCGCAAAAATGTGACGCATTTCAAGTTAGGCTTATGCGCTTAGGCTTGTAAGTTAATGTATCCCAAATAATAGGCAAGGGATGCAGCTTGCTTTTATATGTGGAATTATCACCAAAAAAAAGAAGGATTTTTTTTTTTTTTATTTTTTTTAAATAAAATTATTAATTATGGAAAAATTATTAAAAAAATAAGTGCCTTTCAAAATCGTTTTTTGATATTTATAAAGCTTAATACCTATACTATGACCTCCTAGCATTAAAATTTAATTTAAGTTATGTTGCACCGCTAAAATGACATTTGTATGTGCAATTTTCCCTTGGCGCAGGAGCAAACAAGCTCATTTCTATAAAGTATAAGTTAATATTTTCAATGGCTGACTCATGGATTGTGTAATAGACATTCTGGTAATGCATATTATGCAAGAAAATTATAGGATATTGATTTTTAATGCCTAAAATATCAAAGTCGATTTTGGGCAAAAGCACTGTTTAAACTGAATTTTCTTTCATTCAGAGTACTTTTTAAAGTGTCTCAGGCTTCAGTAAATGCATACATTTAGGTTTGATATATATTTGCAGGTTGTGCCTTCTTATGATTCAATGAGTCAATGTGCCAGTACAAAGGCTTGTTTTAATATCGAGGTTGAAGGTTCTTACTTCAGCTGGGCCTACTGAGACGTTCATTCATTCGAGGTTGATGAAATATGTACCATTGCATGGGATTGCAACAAGCATTTATTCTAACAACTGGTATGTGTGTTATTAAGGTTTGTGAATTATTCACAGTAAATGTAGTTTAATAATCTGGAAATAGAGATAAAAAATTTTAGCGCCTAAAAAGGAATTTTTTTTTTTTTTTAAATAGAGTGAATTATTGCAGGTTAGAAGGAAAACAGGAAGGCCTACTGTTTTTGACAGATTCAGAGTGGCAGACGCTAGGAGAGCTACAGAGGCTGGCTCAAGTCACACTGCTGAGATACTATCTTTAGTTTTCCCATAAACAATGGAGGAGGCTGTCATGTTGACACTTGTGACCTTTTAAATTAGGGCCTTGTCTCTGTGAAATGCAGAATGACCCTACAAGCCTCTAAAAGTGGGATTTCTGGTTTCTCCAGAAGAACATCAATACAATTAAAGAACTTAATTCCAAAGGGAAAATATAAAAAAAAGGGGTTTCTTCGAAAGTCCCAACATCATGTTAAATGCTCTGCAGAACTGATACATTTGTGTCTCCGCTCTAAAAAAATAAAATGATGCCTGCTAGTTGCTTTTATTTGACAGAAAACGAAGTGTTGCATTAAGTCTTAGACAGAAAATAAGATGCAGCCCTTTTCTAAAATTTTGAAGGCTACATGCCTTAATGAGAACGATTTACCAATTAAGACTTATTTTTTCACAGTGGAAATTGTAGGTGCCAAATTAATATGGAGTGTCAGTGTAACAATTTTTACTTTTAGAAAGGTAAAACTAAGGTGGCTTGATGTTGCGAAGTAACTGACAAGAGGGTAACAATTAAGTAATGGAAATTTATTTTCATGTATTTGGTCCTATCATGAATTGTTCTTGCTGGTCCTGTATGTTAGAAGAGAAACAGTAAAGTTATATTTGACAGCAGATTTCCATTGCCTGGTGATCTACTGTCAAAAGGAGGGTAAGGATTTTAAACCTGACAAATTAAACAGGCCCAAATATTGGGTTTTGGGCTGCAGGTTTACAGTGCATAAAGTACATGACATGGTGTTGTGTGTCACCGCTTATTCACACATGCTATTGTTTTGTCTATGCTTTTTGTGCTTGATACACAGCAAGTATATCTGATAGCTTGACGTTTTGTGCGTTTTTTTTTTTTGCATGTTTGTTGCTGCTTTTGATACTATTACAAGCTCCCCTGTGTTGTGAGGGGATGGTCATGACGATGCCCATCGCTAGGCAACAGTTGGTTGAACTTGTTCTGGTTACTAAATTCCACAGATAATGATATTTCATGCTGTGAACATAAGAGACAACACTTCACCAGTGCATGTCTATTTGGCTATAATGGTATTGAAGGAAAATAAAAAGAGATATACAGGATCAAAGTGTGTCACCTGCAGTTAGTCACGTTACTGCCCCTTCCCTTAAAGGAACAGGCAGCCCTACATTTATGTAGCCTTGATTGGACCTAAGGATGAAATTATAGATCTGTGACTCAAGGTGGCCTAATTTCTATATTACATTAGTTAATGATGTTCTGTTTCCTAAGTAGCATATGGCTTTTGTTCCTTAAAAGAAAACCAGGTTTTCATTTTTTCCCGAAGAAGGAACTGAAACATTAGCTAGGAGTACCGTATATGGTGTAGTCACCAACGGTAGAGTTAAAATTTGTGTAACTTTGGCCTTTGTGTATCACCCGTACTCTCGGTGTTGTGTCACATGCCTGACTATCACCCAAATAATTTTTTTGTTCTTCCTATAGATTTTTTCTTTTGTTACTTCCCCTGACCAATGTCGCATCATGCTTAGTTATTGAGATTTTAGCTATGTCCTAGTCCCATTTCTCTTTTTCAAATTCCTTTCACCAGTCAGACCTTTTATTATTATTGATGTATTGTTCAGGTTCACATTTCCAGACTGCAGTGATGTACCAGGGACCCCCATGTTATGTATAATTCCCTTTGGTATGACCAGACTGGTTTTCAAGAATTTGCCTTAGGCCTGCTTCAATGTTTTCCAGCCTGACTGTCAGGGTAGCGATAGACTGGTTAACTGACTCAATATTATAGTAAGACAAGTTTTCCATCTCAATAGGAGATATCTTATGTTTACCTTTTTGAACATGAAGAATTTTCAATGTCTATTTTAATTTGGTTTTCGGTTCCCTTCTGTTCCTGCTACCTTAATTTTTGGTGGGATCAGATGTGTCCTAATCATGCAAATATCAGGACCCTCTAGTTCTTGTCTTTTTGTTTGCACATTTGACTATTAGCCTGCGTATTGCATAGTGCACCTGATGCACAGTTTTTAAAGGAAGGTTTCTACATGTCCCTGATAATCGGTATCATGTGATTTCTCTATTGAGATGTTCTAAGATAAGGAGGAACACCTAGACTTAATCATTGAGGAAAATATGTGTTTACCCCATTAGACAATGCCACTGTGTGAGGAAATCCATTCAGATAGAATTCTCATGTAGCTATAGATGGCAGAGAATAATGGAGAGAACCCAATTAAAGATGCTAGAGACCCTGTTTTGCCCTTCTGCCTTTGTCTTTGTATTTTATGCCCATGGTGTATGGCTACTCCTTTGAAGATTGCAGACCACCTGCTTGCAGTCCCCTTGTTAAAAACCATGAACTGTTTTTGTACTAAATTGAAGGGAACTAACAACTGTGGCACATTTCCTACGTCACTAGATTCTGCGGGTATCAAGTCATAATAACCTGCAGGACATTGATTTAAGCCTAATTCCCATCAGTGACAGCTACAGATGAAAGACGGACGTTTTGGCCCTACAGTCTCAGCACCCAGAAAGTAGCAAAGCTGGACAGCGATCGCCAGCGCATGGTATCGTACTTGCTCCATCAGACGGCGTTGGACATCACAAAACCAAAGTTTCAATGTAAAAGAGTTAAAGAGAAGGATTCCTGTTGTTGATGGCAGAGCTGTTTAGAGGTTTCATTTCTCTACCTGTCATGTGCTGGTAACCTCTGACAGTGTGCAATCCCTTGAGCCCCTTGGCCTGAGTTTTGGCCACACACCCCCTTTTCTTTGCTCCAACGGAAGAAGGGCAGTGCACCGGAAATTTCAAGTTTGGAAAAAGGCACTATATTGTGGTGCCCATGAAAGAGCAGCTTGAGCGTCCTCTGACACTAAATAATGAGTGTTGGAGTCTGAAAGTGCTGCTGAGCTTGAGATATTTCCCAATTAATGGTGCTTGGGTCTGCACGGGATGATTTGTGCCCTTGATCAATAAAGAGCACATTGTTTGTAGTGTCTGCCACAGAGGAGAGACACTGGTGCATTGCTTTAAGACATTGAGACTTTCGAGTGAGCTGTGGGTGTTTGCCAGGAGGGCACTCCAACTAAGCAGTACTTTTCTCACAAAGAGGCCTGAATTGAGAGGCCCATGCGAAAGAAAACAACAAAAGAAAATTTGATGGACAATAGAAGCCTGCCAGAGAGGCTTTTTGAACGGACTCTTGGCATAGTTGGTTTCACAAGAGGTTTCCGTGTGATTGTATAGACTTGGTGTTAGGAGACTGATTGTTTTGCTGGCATTGTTTTAAAGTACTATTCTGTTTAGTAAAAGCAGAATAAAGTCCATTTTCTGTGGAAAGAGTACCCCCTTTTCACCTTAGAGCATTGATGAGAGTCACCACTGTTCCACCTGAACATACCAAAATTACTGAAATGCAGAGGAGCCCTAAAAATGTTACTAGATAATTTTAGGATTTGCTTTTTGGTTAGGGTTGTGAAAAATTATTATTTCATTTGTAATAGTGGTCACTACTTTCTCCCGTTGTCTATATGTTCTTAATAACGTGTTTTCTAGTGTCTTTTTAAACATGACGTTGTCATTTATGGGTGGGATTGTTTTTCTCTACTCAATTGACTTCTGCACCCACTTCCCAACCTATGTCTTTTCCTACTATTGTTTCTTTGCACTCTTTTCACCCTTTTCCTGAACATGAGCAGGTTAGAAGATCAGAATTCGTAAGCAATTCTTTTGTACAGCTTCTGCATCAACACTAGTTAGTAGTGAACATCACTAATTGTTGGGTGTGTGATCTTATGCCACCTACTGCAGATAGAGGTATTCCTTACTTTGTCCTGCCATATGTGGCCTCTGTGTTACATCATGCATAAGGAAACCTGCACCAAGAGACGAGCTAAATACTAGGATGATGTTACAGCAACATCTCAACGACTTTAGAAACATAGACCTGGACTCAGATTAGCATGAGAATAGGTTTATTGCCTATGTAAGGGCAAAAGGAGGGTTTGTGGTTCTAAAAATTCTGGACCCATGTAATTTAGTTTGCCACAGCAGTACGATTTTAGTATCAAAAGACCGATAATGACTAGTACACTAAGCATGAGCATTTTTGCTCAATTCCAGCAGCGTTTTCACCTCGAAATCGCCATTTTCGTCCTGCACTCGTGGCTCCCATTTTATACACGGCAGCCATTTTTAAAAGTTGCCCTCACATAGGCTTATAATACAGTCAGATATGATTCCAAGGACACGTACACCTTGATTGACTTTTCTCTGACCTGGGCAAGCTGGAACCATTGCCTCAGGCCAAACCTCTTTGGTCAGTCCCTCTCCCAGTGGCCGAATCAGATAGCATCAAGGCACACCATGCCATAAAATCCTTATTATCGCTCACACACCCTGCCTAATCTTGCTCACACCTGCACCTGCTCTTTTCTTCTTCTTACTTTACGAGGGGGAGGTGCCCGTTTTTATTGGGGGTCCACACTTATCTGATGTAAAATACTAGGCCTTGCCGGGTAATTTATTATGGGTTGGATGACATGAAATATGAGGTTTCATCATGATACTGTTTTTTCCTTTGTAGTGAAAACATGTGAATGACCAACCAAAATGTCAAGAATGTTTGCCTGAATCTTAAAAAACTGTATATAAGGAAACCTGACTTTGCATTGAAACACAGTCTCCTGAGAACATACAAACCGTGCTGTTGTACTTCTAGGACGCTTGTTACTTGGTTGCAGCCAATAAATTCGATCTTTGACTTCACCTAGAAGACTCTGAGTTTCTGTGGTCTGAATCAGGAAAGTACCCGAGGTCTTTGGGTGTACCCTGACACCACTGGGTTACCTGATCAGTACCGGTTCTGAAAAACCCAGTACCTCAGTAGAGGATGACATGTGTGAGAGACAAATTAACAAACACATGGCACCATTGAACAAACCTCCAATGCCATACAGGTCTATTGATGGAATAGGACACTGCCAACCCACTGTCCTGACAGTCTGAGCATGGAAATCACACACCACAAATCTAATGCCTGACAGTACCTGGTACAATCCATGTTCACTTCACTTGTCAGTCTGCAAATTCCACCTGCCTGTGACTCTGTCAGATATTGCCAAATGAGGATGAGCTTGTGAAGTACTCTGCAAACTATAAATGTAAATCATAAGATATAGGCTGCATTGAAACTATAACATCATACAGCCAATTCCCACATACCATGGTGGCTCAGACTATGCATTGTGAGAAAATAAGACCATGGTGATCAAAAAGCTGCACAATACTCCATGTAACAATCTGTGTGCACATCAGAGTTATGTGTTTTGAAGCTACCCTTTGACCTGTCTGATGGATATGCTAAGACCCTCATCAAGCATCCCCAACCCCACCAATACCCCACTGAGTAACTTAAATTACATAACATCACATACAGAAAGTCAGGTGACGTACGGATTGATGAGATCTGCCCTGATGTCTCCAGCTTCCTACTCTTAATTATCATACTCACTTGGCACATCTGCATTCTCACCCACTGGAACTGCTTAGTCCCCCTCATCTGGTATGAATGTAATTTGACATCTGAGGATGAGGTTTGGGAGCATGCAGCAGGCAACAATATTTTGACATACTTTGGTGGGTGAGTAGAGGAGGGCTCCACAGGACTTATCAATGCTATGGAATCTTGCCTTCAGGAGCCCAAAAGTCTGCTCCACGACATGCCTTGTCCTTCCATGGGCCTCATTGGAACTGACTTCCCCTGGCATGTATGGGTACCTCACTGGTGTCAACAACCAGGGACAGTTTGGGTAACCGAAGTCCCCTGTAAAGAAGAGTTTAGAAAGGCAAACATAAGTAACAGATATCCACACATTATTTAGCAGATAAACGTTACAGCAACACATCACATATGCGACTTACCAACCAACCACCCAGGCCCTCTCTGTGTATTGTTGTGTCATCAGCAGTGGGATATTACTGTTACACATCATGAAGGACTCATGAACTGGCCCCGGGTACCTTGCACAAACTTGTGAAATGTAGAGGTCAGCCAAACAGACCACTTGCACATTGATGGAGTGGAGGTTTTTCCTATTCCTATACACCTGTTCATTGGCTTTGGAGGGTATCAAGGCTACGTGGGTACCATCTATGGCACCAACCACATGTGGAATTTGTCCCAAAGTATAAAAATCAGCCTTTATGTGGACCAAATCTTCACGTTGTGGAAACCTGATGTAGCTGTCCAGGTGTTTCAACAATACAGACAGTACAGCCTTCAAAACCAGACTGAACATAGACTGAGACATCCCTGCAGTTAGGGCCACTATATTTTGAAAGGAGCTTGTGGCCAAGAAATGCAGCACTGACATAACTTGTACAATGGGTTGTATGCTATGGGGATTGCGAATGGCATGCATCAGATCTGGCTCCAACTGATGACAGAGATCCATGATTGTATGCCTATCTAGCCCGTATATCTGAATCACGTTGCTCCTCCATGGTCTGCAAGTCTGCTAGTGGACGGTACATTGGAGGTTCTCTCACTCTTCTCATGCCAGGAAAAAAACTGAATGTATGTGTATCACTCATTCTGTACATCATAAGTATGATCATACCTATGTCACATATTATGCTCTAAAATGCCACATGAAACTGTTGAAACATTGTACACTGAACATACCTAGCCAACTAATGGCTTATTACTGTATTCAAATCCCCTTTCCTCTATCGTATGTTAGAACTGGGAAAGCATGTTACTGACAGTCAATGTGACATTAACATTATTAACATGTAGCACATATATGGGACACATATACCATATGTCAGAGTGTAACTGCTCTGCTGACTATGCTACTACAATTACAATTCTTAAAACACATCAATTTGACATCCTGTACATAATTTATGCACACTGCTACATGTTTGCTCAAAGCCAGCAGTGACAACAATGTCGTAGATACGTTTAACTTTAAAATATTTTTTTCATTCATATATGAGCCTTAAAATGGCAGCTGCCTGACCTACTATACTGGACATTAGGAAGTGACCTAAGTCCCCGGCGGCAGTTGTCATGATGATAGGCCGATACAACCACAGTAGACATTGCCATTGGACCACATTACTGCCTTTGGCGGTCTTGGGCCAATGGTGATGTCCTCCGGCTGTGACACTATTTTACGTGGTGGATGTGACCCCCATCTCACACTTCATCCCTCACTTTACTCTTCACACTGCTTCCAGCAAGACCTCCACAACCTAAGCTGCTGTCTACTGCTTCTGGGAGCAATCATGTCATGTCCTACAGGTGATAGCAGCCCTTCCTTCTCCCCTGGGGCACTTGAAAAACTTGTGAAGGAGGTCATCTCTATGGTGCACCAGAGGAACAGGTAATTGCAATGCAAGTGCAATGTTTTAAGGGGTAAGTGATGTCCAGTGAATGTGTTGGAATGAAAGATTGTGGTAAACTTTGTGAGTAGATAGGCATGTGCATATGTGTACAGATAGATCTTGAGTCCTGCGACATAGCAGAGTGTGTGTGATGTATGTGCCCTGACCCAACTGCAGACTGTAATACGTGATAATTGAATGTGGTGTGAAAAATATTTGGAAAGATATACCATGTTTAGAGATCTGCTTGTGGTCTGGTCACATGTTTCAAGCTGACATCTGGAGCTGGATATGTATGTTGTATGCCTGTCTGATCATCACGCATGGCCTGACTGCAGATGGTCATCTATCATTGAAGGGGCTGTTGAAGGTGGTCTGTGTATGGCTAGTTGCACTAACTTATATTTTCACACTGCTTGTTTTGGTATTGTGTATGTGGGAGTGACATTCTCATCTTGTCTGTGTCATCCATGCAGGTCAACTCCCATCAGAAAAAGGGGATTTGTTGTCCAATCACCAAGAAAGTGCAGATCCTGGGGGTCCACAGGCTGGTGGACCACCCACTGTAGGAAGCAAATGGAGGACCTGAGACGATGGCCCGGAAGACCACAGAGGCCCAGCTGGGGATGTCCTCCCAAGGAGGACCGGGTCTCTGTCAGACCTTGACCCCACTAATAGCCCACATATTGCTAGTGGCCTACTCGGAGTTGGATGGGCTTTTGAGGGCTGCACAGCAGCCACAAGGGGGTGAGTACAGACTTGCCACATATTCATCCCTTTAACAGGTTAGTGTATGACGTGAATGTTTATAAGCTGTGACAATGTGGTAAATGCAAAGGGTAAAGGATCTCCAAGGAACGCATTGATGCACAGTCCCCAACATTGGTACACAGGTGTGCACATTCTAATTTTTATAGGGACATTTTACACTCCTATGTTGCCCTCTCTGTACAGAAGCACATGATCATGCACATGTGACTGTATCAAATGTGTGTATCACTATACAGCTTTTCATACCCTGTTGGTTGTTCCTTTCCACCTACAGGTCAATACTCCTGATATCATGATGGTAAGTTGTCCTAGTCTTTGCCCTTTGTCTATTCCAATGATCCTTGATCCACATCTATGTGCAACATCGAGTCTGACTATTTGAAGTCATTACAGCTTTTCAAAAGGTTTCTGATGAGTGAGAGTATCGTGTGAGGCTGTGATGTCCTTCTGACATTTCACGTGCCATACATGCATAACTTATTCAGACCTCTTACAAGGTGAACCCCCTTCGTAAGTGAGGGATCTACACAGGCCTGTGTAATGTGTCATCTGAGTGAACATCCTACATGTTGGTAACCATGGAGGTATTGCTAGACTCCTGTTGGTTCACATACATTGGTTTTTGGGGCTGTGAATGTCAGTACCATGTTCATGTTCTGTAGGTGGGAATTGGCTACACAGCTATTTCCTTAGCCATAGTGTTATAGGCAAGATACATAAGCCAAGACATATTCTTGACAGTTGCAATCTTAGCTGTTTTCTCCATCCTCATAGAAGGCTACATCATGAATCAAGTTTGAGAAGAGTTTTTAACATTCTTTCTGTTGTTACTTTTGATATGATTTGAGTCCCTGCTGTGTGGAAACCTATTGTTTGCACTGACACAATTGTGGTGCAGGTGTGGTAGATGACATACACATGTGAGAGCTATGTATATTCAGGCATTTGACTTTCATCATGGTGGGTGTACCAGTCATGGCAGGTTTGTCTCTTTGAATGTTCCCCAAACAGATGTAAGGCTAATCAAGTTTGATATGTGTTTAGTGATGTTGCCACTCAGTCACTGGGCTATTGATGAAACAATTGCATGATACTGTTGTGTAGCCATTATAGCTATAGCTCCATGCACATTATTTTAATACAGTAGACCAAGCCGCTGTGCACTCTAACCTAGATATATTTTATTCAGCTTTCTTTTATTATTGTTACAATAGCCACTTTTACGGTCTTGTTTTATTTTCTGTTTATCTAACTGTTTTTGCCTTGGCCAGCACTCTGTTCTCAGACAAGACATTCTTGCTCACTCCAAGGCTATAGCAAGGCACATTGCAGGTGAATGTGGTATAAGTTTAGTCTCTGACATTTGTAGAAAACACACATCCTTACGTAGGGACATTCTCTCAGAATATCAGCTTTGTGTAAAAACACTTCCCTGTCCCTTACACGTTAGAGGGAGATTCCTGCCAGAGAACCACGTCTGTATGCTGATTGCCGAATATTTCGCTGCAGCTGTTTTGCAGACCGCAGGCCTTTGCTCAGGTATAGGGGATGATGTCTTCCCAGGGGAACATGAATTGCAGAATTAAAGCTTAACACGTTGTGCTCTATCATAGCTTATGTAGAAGTTAGTCTACTGACTGTAGTGACAGTATGGTAGCGTTATTCTTATGCTTAACTCTCCTTGTCACAATTTTAATGTTGTCATGCTGGGTCGTCCTGGTTATTGCAGCTAACCCTTTGCTACCTAAGATGCAGTTGCTTCATTATAAAGATTATTGAACCATATACTGCCTCTGTTTGCCATTGTATAAATGAGACTAATGTAACTGAGAAAAACGGATGAGACCTGAGTGACCACGGCTTCCCTGAGAAGCCAATTAAGTCATGCGCTCGGCTGGAGCGACAAGTGTCACCTGCAGTGGGTCAGACTCAGTCTCCCCCCACCGCAGGCGATTCTGCCGCTCAACATCCAGTAGTCTCATCACAATAATGAGAGCCTACGTGACATGGCGCTGCCAACGTTTGGTCAGGCTCTTATTTTCGGCTCCTCCTGAGTATCTCTGTCTCATTATATACAACAATACCTCAGTACCATATGACGTCCGTGGTACTGAGGATTTCCGCCCCAGCTAGGTTATCCTATCTAGTGCTGGAGGTTGTTCAAGATTGAACTCTAAAAAGAAAAACTCTATTTGGTATGCCTTCTCTGAACATATTTTCTATCTAGCATGGCGAATCCGCGGCAGGTAGCAATAGCAGTCAATATGAGGCAACCTCTGCCTACACATTTATTAGCAAATGGCCTAATGGCCCAGTGGGGGTCCAGTCACATTTGTGGTGGACGCCCATCCAGCATATCGAACAGAACTTTTCTATTCTTGGGTCACATTTCCAGCAGTTGATGGGAACACTAACACATTTCATCACTATACACTTGCAAAAGTACCTGGACAATACAGGGCATATACATATTTAAAAATACCTTTATCTTATCAAGAACATCATAATTGGCTTGATGGCGCCCTACCCCACACAATATTACCAGTAAGGTTAGGTCCTCTGAGTAATGATGGCCCTACCTGGCATTTATTGGCCACCTATACACCACACCCTCTGCAGGAGAGACTTTAGCAGTAGCTGAGGTTCGTCACTTATACTGAACTAACAGCGACATATAGACGATTAGCACGGTTTGTGATGCATACATTAAATACAAACCCAGCACCTGCTACTACAGCACAACCACATGCAATGACGCCAGGTATAAACCCTGCGACTGTACATTGGATCATGGGTAAAGTACTCGCCAAATGAGAGGAAACTCCGTTTTGGTTAGCACAAAAAATAAATGCGCTGGAAGCAGTATTTTCCCATACAGGACCTCAGGCTAAACATAGAATTCTAACCATGTGCTTGCCATTTGGGATGGTCCCTACAGTAGCTAACTGTAATACCTGGGGCACGGTATTTGTCGCGCTCTATACAACCGCACATATTACACCGACACTTGCCAATTTCCCGGAAGTGTTGAAGCAAATTCAAGATGAATACAGGGCTGCCCCGGCCCTGGACTTGGGGATGCAATTGATGGGTAATTTTGCCATGTTATCCTCAATTATTTTAAGTAATCTTAAAGGGGAAGCAGTCGCACTAGCAGTGCACATGCGGCTCCGTGACGTTCCTCAACGGGATCAGGAACACAAGCTGCCTAAGATTATCGCAAAGACATATTCTAGCATTGGTCAAGATAGTCTAGGAGCCAGACCAACTAAACCACAATTTCAGGGCAAATCTAATAAAGATTTTTCCAAGCAAGCTCCTGAGGGTGATAAGAAACACTGGGATAAAAAACAACAGACTTCTAAAAAAGAGAGGGGAGAATCTCCGTGACGGAGACCCCACAGACGAGATATAATCTCAGAAATAGAGATAATATAAAAACGCCTGATAGATATCAATATACTGATACACGCCAATCTTGTTCCTTTCAAGACTCATCGAAAAAACAAAGTGAGAGAGGTGGGCGATCAGAGCGAAGAACAGAGTATGTGAAACCGAGACAGGAATAACAATGCTCATCTCAGGTTTCAATAAAAAAGGATGAGAAACCTCCCCAACAGAAACCTCAATTTAAAAATAAAAAGGTGGCAGCAGTCGCAGTAGGACATGCCACTCAAGAAGAGGGTCCTCTTGAAGAACAGGAAGTGGGCACTAGCACTGCTAGACAGCACGGCAGAGATCACAATAGTTCACCGGAGTCTTCTAGAGCATCTGGAGGTGAAAGCAACTGATGACTTTCTACAAGTAGAAATTGCGGACATGCGTGTCTCCACGCCTGATAGGGTGTATAAACTAACTCTACAGTTAGAAGGAGACATTGAGCGCATAATGGACGCAATCTTTTGGGATCGCGTCGTAAACATATATGATGTTTTGTTGGCCGAACAGGATTGGCCACCTGAATTTGTCCGTACCTGCCCATATGGAGATGTTATTAAACATTCTTTCTCACCCCTTGTTCTGGAGGAACTCGCTGAATCCTATGCCATTGATTGGGCTTTGGCACAGGCACCTGCGTTATATCGCAATCACGTAGGATGGGATAAAGAATCCTTATACCATGTAATTCCCATTAAAAATGAACCTCAACCCCAACCTCAGTACCCAATAAAACATGAAGCAAAAGCACCTGTGAGAGAAATACTCACACAACTAGAGTACCAGGGCGTAATTGAACCCTGTGTCTCCCCAGTGAATAATCCTTTATTCCCAATAGCCAAACCGGACCACTCATACAGAATAGTCTTAGACTACAGACACGGAAACAGTCATACACGCACATATGCTATACAAATCTCACATAGCATAGCATTGATGAACAACATAGTGCGTAAAAAATACAAAACAACACTGGATATTTCCAATGTTTTTTTCTGCCAGAATATAGCGCCTGAGAGTAGAGACTTAACAAGTTTCAGTGCACTAGGCTCCCAGAAAAAAATTCTGTTGTTACCCTGGGGGTATAAGAACAGCCCAGGACTGTTCGCAGCTCGTGTCACTGCAATTCTGCACGAGATTGACCCTGAAGCATTGTTCTATGTAGATAATATTTATCTTACGGATGATTAATTACTACAACATTTAAGACGGGTAGCCCGCTTTGCTGTCGGATTTGCTGAATTTGGCTACAAATTCAAAAAACAAAATTGCCTTCCTTAGCATCCTGGGACATGAGCTATCAAGTGAAGTACATAACCTAGCGCCACAATTCTTAGAAAAATGCACACAACTACAACCTCCAAACACGATCAAAAACCTCCAATCTCTATTGGGTTTTCTAAATTTTGGCAGAACTTACATTCCAGATTATGCTTCATGCATAAAACCTTTATATGACTTAATACGTCCTGACTTTTCAAGTAAATTTTGGACAGTACAACACACACAAATACTTAGGGAACTGCAGACAGACATGCTTGCAGCACAACACCTACACACGAGGGACAACAAAACACACTTGGTCATTAGAGTAATTGATGGGGCCATTGGTTTAACTTACGCAACCTTTAACAAAGGTGAGACCGTCCCGATAGCTTACAAGTCACATTTGTACTCAGTAGCAGAACAACGCTTTGCTCCCACAGAGAAAATTCTCACTATTGTTCAGATGGCATTATTGTAGTTTCTCCAATTCCAGCCCGAGAGGCTGTCACAAAAGCAAGTGACACTAATGCTAAAGCATTACATCCACTTTGGATAGAGTGGGCCACGTCTTTGACAGCCACTGATGTAGACTACATCTTTGACCCAAAGTTACAAACTCAAGAATTTCTCCAATACGAACTGGAATATCCAATTCCAGCAAACACATTGCCTATCGAATAATATCATAGAGTCATGTGCACCGATGGCTCAGCACAACCTGCAATAGGAACAAAGCATCAATACCTTGCTGCTTGCGCAGTCGGGAGCGGCTATATGGAGGACAATAAATTCTGTCCACTCCATACATTTACGCAAGCCCTAGGGAAATGCACAGCACAATTAGCAGAGCTCAAAGCTCTGGTGATGGCACTGGAACATACGGACCCTGCACAGTATACACTGATTGTTTGTGATTCGTACTATTGTGTCCAGTCCTTCAATGAATACCTGCATTACTAGCACCAGAATGGGTTCAGAGATTCTAAAGGCAACACCATTAAACACAGACTTCTGTGGGGGAAAGTAGCAGATCTGAAGGAAAAGCTACCAAAGGTCCATGTTGTACACACACTTGCACACCAGGGCATTGGAATACACGTTGCTGGGAATACATTGGCTGATGAAGCCGCAAAGTTAGCAGTGGCTGTGGCTGCTGTTGCTGCAGTAACTTGTTTGAATTTGAAACTGGACGCAGACATATGGGCTGCCGTGAAAGCTACGGCTGATGGTACACCCTATCCAAAAGCATTTCCTAACAAATATTCCTACCGAATGGGAGGTTTCCTGAACGCTGAAGTTAAGATACCAGGCGTAGGGGTGCGTGATATTTCCAACAGAGATATAATACCACAATTGATTAAAGCAGCGCACGAAGGGGTATCATCTGCCCATGCTGGTGTGGCGGCTATAATATCAATCTTACAAGCCTGCTATTGGTGGCCAGGCCTGTACAAGGAGACCAAGCAGTATGTCCTTTGTTGTGACATCTGCCAACAAATTAAAGTTTCAACTGCCAAACGCCCACCGCAGACACCCCTGTTGATTTCAAATAAACCTTTACAATGTGCGTACTTGGACCAATGCGGTCCCCTAACACCTGACAGTGCATACAAGTATATTCTAGTCGCTGTTGATTCTTGCTCCAGATTTCTATGGGTGTGGCCACAACGCTCGGCAGACGCTCGGACTGTTACTAAAGATTTGCGAGTCTTTATCGGTACATATGCAGTTGTGGCTTTCCACTCGGACCAGGGCCCTGCTTTCGCCTCAAGGGCATTCAGCGACACCATGGCTTCGTTGGGGGACCAACTCCAGTACTTGTCTCCATTTCATCCCGAGGGTAATAGTGTTGTGGAGCGATTAAACCATGATTTAAAGCAATCCTTAATAGCCAGAGTCTTAGGTACAAGTCGCAGTTGGCTTAATCACCTGTATGGAGTCCAGAGAGCACTTAACAATCGGCCTGGAAGGTCCCTGGGGAGGTCGTACTTCATATGAGTGCCTTTTTGGAACTCAAATGTATGTTCCAGATCTTGATGGTCCTGGCGTGAAGGCAGCAGAAACACCCTTTGACATAAATGAACGTGTCACTGTCTTACAGGATTTACAACTGTTCAGTGATGACAATTCTTCTCTCATCGCTGCCCCCACAGGAATCAAGGATGTACCTGTAATGCCTACTGGCTGGATTCCTACAGTCGGGGATCTAGTACATGAAAAGCTTGCTGTGAAAAAGGAATTTGGTCCTTCTTATCGAGCACCAGTCCCAGTCTTGGGAATCCACGGTACCAGAACTGTAATTCTACCACCGTTGGCAGGTGCCAAAGAAAATTGTTTTGTCTCTATCAACAATGTCATACTACACCATGTGGCCAATCCTGCACAGCATAACAAGGGGGAACAACCAGTAGTTCCCGAATCCCTCTCACTACTGGACAAGAAGTTCCTCTACAAGTTGTGAGCAACAACACCGACCCCTCTCCAAGCATGGGGAGGGTGGAAAATGATCTTGCATTGGTTCCATTAACATCAAATAATACAGAAATAGTTGATCGATTCAATACAGCTTCAACACAAACGGATGGTGCGATTTATTCAGTGCCACCACAAGAAACACCATCTCCTCCAACTAACACAGCTCCAGTTTTTGCACAAACAGCTTCTGGATATTTTGCTGACATCAATGATGACGTCTCAGACTCATTAGTCTCTTCGACACCTGAACTGTCAAACGCACGTAAGCTAATGAAGTGGCTTCAAATAACATACTTTGTTCTTCCATGGAACTATCTATTGCATTCCTTGTCTATAATAGCTTTCCTACTTTGGATTGGTTTTGTCATAACTTTCTTTTTGTTTATACATGGACATTTTCTTCCTGAAAAATCAACAGTTGAACTGGTGGATGAGGTCTTGAAACCACATTTTTCATCACACAAGGTCTGAAGAGACTTGTCTTTTGTGAACATTTCCGCAATACCTATTCCTGATGGGATTGTTTGGGATAAAGTAACCTTTGATATATACGGCCCTACGGAGGTCATTCAAATGTCTTATGTGTTCAAACTCTCCATGAATGACATAATAATACCAGGCATTGTTTGTGATGATTGGGATGTGAAAACAGTTGATTCTATGAGGACTGAACTGCAGCATTATACTGTTTTTGAAAACGAGGATGTCTATCAATCTAAAGAAAATTATGGTGACATGATTTGCTATAATTATTATGGGCACCATTTCATACACAGAGCAAGCAGCCCCAAAACTGTTTTTAATTACACACAGTGGGAACATTGTCCGACTCCACCACAAGGGAGTTCCAAAACGTATTCTGAAAAGTTTACATATTTTTCTGGGCATGATATTTAAAATGCTGAGTCATATTATTTTAAGTTGCTACCTACTGAAAACACATGCATATTATTGACAAATACAAAATTTATATATTCGGACTCCTTTGTTTCCCGGTTGACTATAGAAGGCTATGAATATTGGATGAAGTTGATTGACTTAAAAAGTGTGTGGGGAACTAGACATTGGCAAATAAGGGGGAAGGAAGCTTTATTTAGAGCATGCCTGATACCTGTACAAATGATATTTGTTCATTGAACTAAACAACAAACAAGTTGTCTAGGCCTAGCAAAGATAAAAGATTTGAATACACCCAGTATATCTGCCCCTTCAAACTTTTACAAATGGCAAAAATATACAAATGCAACTGAAGATCAGCTCGACGAATGGGTCCAGAATGGTACAGTTAATGTTTCACTGACATGTCCTGGCGGGTGGTTATTGTGGCCAGTAGATACCAATGGGTGTCACCAATGTTTTATCAACTCTTCGGGGGGCTTTAGAACTAAAGGCCGGACCCTCGCTATATATCATCCAAACATGCGGGTATAGTTACAACATACAGTGTAGGGAAACTATGCCAGCAATGTTTAAGAACTTCCTCACTGGATGAGAACACCATAGTCTCCTGTCTAATAATACCAACTTACAGGATTTCCTGTTAGGCCCCAGAAAACACAGCAGAAAGCATTTCTTATATGAAGTATATAATGAAATCTGGAAGCTTTCCCAACAAGAAACAGCTACCCAATTAAGGCAAATAGACCAGGAAAATCTAAGAAAGGCATTAGCTGTTGTGGATAGTGGGATTAATAGCCTGTCCGACCAGATATACACTTTAAATAACATCGTCTCTCTTCTGCTATAGACATTATACAAACAGATATGTCTTCCTTACACCATGGACAGAATCAGCTAAGGTCCATTATGCAGTTGGTTTGGACACTTCAAACACTGAAGGCGGGTTGTGTTCCCTGGCAACATGTCAGCGCGAGGAAAATATTTTCTTCCTTTAATTTGATGCTACAACAACAACTAATGGCTAAGAAAAAAGAGACTTATGTCATGCTAAACATCAAGAAATTAGAAAAGTTGCCTTTTACTGTGGCTGAAATACTATCTGCCGAGTGGCCAATACACGGGGTCATTAACCTGTCTATTTCTACACTTCAATTCACCTCCTGTGTAAAATTCATTCCGGTAGGCAGATATGAAAGGCTGGGAGATAGTTACATCCATGAGGTGTGGGAGCTACCCTTCTCGTATAAATGTCTGAGTGGCATGAAAGAAGTCTTTCTCAGCAGTAGTGAATGCGAGACTTCAGTCAGCCATTCAATGGTTTGTAAACAGCTGTCCTTGCATGGGGCGTGTAACACACCTGCAGCAAATTTAGCTTGTTATCTTAAGGGAGTTCCGCTTCCCTTGATTAGACCTACGTTCCAGGTGCTTTCAAACGGCAGCTATGTTATCCTCACTGGTGAAGACTGTTGTGGGATGCGAGCCTGAATAGTTTATGTTGTTTCGGTCTCTAAGATCGTTACTTGCTGCGGGAACGTACTTTTCCCCCCTAATAAGATAAAAGAGGTAGCTGACATTTGGCCTCACATTGCTACTACGAATGGGAATTTTTACAAATTGAGCAGACTCAAGGCTTTATCATTTCAAAAGCATGTGGCCCTTACATCTGCACACGAGACCTATGCACTTCAGGTGGCAAGGTCTTCAGGAGAGATACAGTCCCTTTTAAGTACAAACTTTCCGAGACACTTTGGTGAACTCGTGGGACCGATATGTAATGCGGCCAGTAAAACTGGAATCACAAACTTCTTTAAGGCTGTTGGTTCTGGTTTCATTCACACCTTCTCCTTCATATTTGGTTTAATACCATCGGCCATCCATTCAATTTTCTCTAGTATTTTCGGGGGATTTCCAATAACTTTGGCTTTATTAGCTGGTATTTTGCTGTTGTTATTTTCATGTGCAATGGCTGTCCCACCGCAACAAGGAGGAATGAAAGTGCTCCCATCCGCACAGCTGTGTCGTGAACGCATGATGCAGTATTTTGGAGCAACACTCCTGGAGCAATTGGAGTGTGACTGGTCTTTGTCATTCAGACCGATTTTGCATTGTGTGCAGCCCGTGTTTCGGTGCCTCTGGTTCTCTTTCGAACACGCACTGGAAGTCTGTCTTTCTACGCAGCACTTGCTTTCATTGGACACCTATCTGTTGATGTTCTTACTGAGGGCTCATTACCAGACAAGCGTGTTGAGGATGCGTTTGCTGGGGAAGCTACTTATGAGCTGCCCTTCCTGGAGGCTGTGGCTCTTAAGTCATCATTGGGCACACCACGGAATGCCGCCGTGGCTGATGCTGAGGCTATGGAACATAACTGCTCCTTGATCCTTCTTGGCGATGCCTTTCCAACTTTAACACCCGCCAAAGTGGAAGATTTCCTGTCCTCTACTTTTCAAAAACAATTTTGACTCTCGAAATTC
This sequence comes from Pleurodeles waltl, assembly GCF_031143425.1. NCBI lineage: Eukaryota > Metazoa > Chordata > Amphibia > Caudata > Salamandridae > Pleurodeles > Pleurodeles waltl. The sequence continues at coordinate 730,969,038 of NC_090443.1, forward strand.
TGTCCTTTTATGCCACATGTTCACGTTTTAAATTGTCCTTTTATATGCCCACGTGTCCCTTCGTCTTGTCATAACTGACATAACTTTTTACATGTATATCTTAGGTTGAGCTGTTTAGTAGCAATTTTATATGTCATTAGGCTTTGAACCACCTTCAACCGACAAGGGGAGGGTGTTGTGTAGTCATTTTAGCTATAGCTCCATGCACGTCATTTTAACACACTAGGCCAAGCCGCTGTGCACTCTAACCTAGATATGTTTTATTCGGCTTTATTTTATTATTGTTACAATAGCCACTTTTAGAGTCTTATTTTATTTTCTGTTTATCTAACTGTTTTTGCCAAGGCCAGCACTCTGTTCTCAAAGAAGGCATTCTTGCTCACTCTGTGCTTTTTCCACGGCTTTAGCAAGGCACATTGCCAGTGAACGTGGTATAAGTTTAGTCTCTGACATTCGTAGAAAACACACATCCTTATGTAGGGACATTTTCTCAGAATATAAGCTGTATTATTATAATAAAACTTCCCTGTCCCTTACACGTAATGAGGGAGATTCCAGCCAGAGAACCATGTCTGTATGCTGATTGCCAAATGCTTCGCTGCAGCTGTTTTGCAGACCGCAGGCCTTTGCTCAGGCATGGGGGATGATGTCTTCCCAGGGGAACCCGAAGGGCAGAATTAGAGATTAACACGCTGTGCTCCATTATAGCTAGGTAGGAGTTAGTCTACTGACTGTAGTGACAATATGGTAGCGTTATTCTTATGCTTCACTCTCCTTCTCACAATTTTAATATTGTCATGCTGTGTCATCCTGGTTATTGCATCTCACGCTTTGCTATCTAAGATGCAGTTGCTTCATTAAAAACATTATTGAAACATATACTGCCTCTGTTTGTCATTGTATAAATGAGACTAATGTAACTGTGAGTGGCCACGGCTTCCCTGAGAAACCAATTATGTCATGCGCTCAGCTGCCCAGTCATCCCTGCCCTCAGGTAGAGATGATGCACTACTAGTTGGCCGGAGCAAAACCCGGATTGGAGCGACAGGTGTCACCTGCAGTGGGTCAGACTCAGTCTCCCCACACCGCAGATGATTCTGCTGCTCAAAATCCAGTGGTCTCATTAGAATATTGAGAGCCTACGCGACAATACGTTGCACTGTATGTCACTTTCATGCACATTACAGGTGTCCATTGTCTTGAAATAGTAGATATACTACCTGTGGATGTGTTTGAGTAAATGCTCTAAGCTTGTTAGGCTCTTATATGAGTATGATTGTCAGGAGGACAATGATTTAGATGACTTGGTCCACAAAGTATGTATAATCCTTTCCTACATCACTATTGTTACATGTGTTCTGACTAACATTTGGTTGTGCCAATTAGAGTAGTTGGATGTTTGCACATTGCCATCATGAAGGTTGTGTACTCAGTGACATGAGGTGGGTATGGCTTGTGAGCAACATGCTATCTTGTGCTTACTATACAATGTGTTTCATTGCCTGGTACATTATATGAGGCCAATTTGTTGGTATGTGTTTAGTTTTTGTATGTGATACGTGGAAATCTATGTTACATCTATTTCCCATAGCTTGGTTATTGGTTGTCTATGTTAATGTGGATAGGGATCCTGTATCATGTGGGCAAGTCACCTTGTCATAGAATGATTAGTGTGATAGCTATGCTGGTATCATCTTATTGTAGGTGTGAAATAAGTAGCTTAACTGGTATGTTACTATGTCATGATTGAGGGATGTACATTGTATCTTGCAGTGACATAATGTTGACATTAAACTGATACTACCTAGGGGTGTTGTACAACTAATGTGTACAATGTGATGTAAGTGGTATGTAAAGAATGTGATGATCGTACCTCACTTTCTGTTTCCCAGCATCAGCAGGCGAGGGAGTCGAGGCACAGCCAAGTGGGGAAGCTTCTTGCCACGGGACCTCCAGTCACGAGACACCGACACTGAGGGACCCAGTGGCCACAAGGTGAGGAGCGTGCCATGTGGGAGAATGGATCCAGTTCATCAACTTCAGAATCCTCCTCCAGTGTACACTCCCTGGCGGTGGCAGACCCATCTGGGACCACCCCAGCACCATCTCTGTCTGCCACCCCCTTTCTGTCACCACCTTCCCTGTAGTTCCCCACCCAGCTGGCCGTGCCCACTAACCCAAGACGGTGGGCATCTCCTTTGCCACAGGCACCTCTGCCCCAGGACTTGTTAGTGCTGCTGCCCTCATTAAGAACTGCATTCCTGGGGAGCATTCACCGGTGCACTGGCTGGCCTACAGAGATCATTTCAGGCTCTGGCCTCTACACTGATGGCAACCAGTCACCCTTTGTCTACCGTTCCCCCTCCACTTTCCTCTTCCCAATCCAAATCACCCTTTCCTGACCCAGCCAAAGCACACAAACAGACAGGCATGCATCCACCTCAACATCAAAGGGTAGCACAGACAAACATAAGCACCACAAGACACACCACCGGCATACACACAGGTGACATACACCTGCACACACAGCAACAGTCGCTACCTGCCCTGACAACCCCACCACCCCACCACCCCAGCATCACAGACACAACACCTGACACACCTGCAGACACCACACCACCATTCACTGATCCAGCCGCCACACCCATCCTACCTGCAGACACCACCCCAGCATACCGTCAGACATCCACCCCAGTTTCACACCCGCAAACACCACAAACACAGACACACCTACATGCAGCATATCCACCATACCTGCAGTTACCACCCCAACAGACAGCTACCCTCCCACCACGACATCCCCCAGCACCTCCAACCCCTCAGCCCAAGACACATAAACACCCACATTCACCCACCCAACAGACACCCACGAGCATACTTCCCACAACCAGGCATCCAAGACATCCACACAAAGACCCCAGACAACCACTCCCTCTCCCGCCACACCCAAACCCTTTTGGTATGATCATCCTGTGTGCGCAAAAAGTCTTTCCTCTTGGAGTTTGTCCTTTTCCCAACTCCTCCCCCTGTGACACCCCTAGAGTATCAGGTTTCCTCTCCAAGGCCATCCCTTCTACCTCCAAGGCCTTCTTTCCCTGGCCAGTACCCATGCTCCTCTCCCTGGAAAGAAGTCGACCCCTCCCAAGAGGACCCAATCCTCTCCAAGCCAAGCCAAGCCAAGCCAAGCCAAACCAAACCCCTCCTCCAAGCTAAATCCCAAACCCCCTCCCAAACCTAAGCACAAACCCCCCCTCTGACACCACCCCAATATCATCCCTAAGCTGCCTGCCTGCCCCTTTGATGCCCCTACCTGTGTAGGTTACATGTTGGGGTACCATATAGTGCCTTTGACACACTACTTTGTAATTATGTTGGACTGGCCATTGACCTTGAACTTTTTGAATTCATATTAATTACAATATATGTAATCAACCAATTGTTGGTTTGCTGGCTACATCTTTGTCCTGCTTTTCCTTTCCAAGGTTTGATTCGTTGCTGCCTGACATTGGTTGTGTGTAAATATTTGTGTGTGCTTGGTGCTTGTGCTTCCTGTATTGTTTGTGCAATATGGGAGGGTGTGTGCAGTGCTTTTGTCCCCCAGAGATATGGTGTGTGTTGTGTGATGGGCATGTGTATATTGCAAATATGTTGTAGTGATGGCATTGTGTCATGCTTGTGTTGACAAGTGATTGTTGTTGTGGTGTGTGGCTTTGTGTGCTTTGACTGTGTGAGTGTGTGCGTATTGTACATGTTGTGATAGGTATGATGTGCTGTGTGTGTATGTGATGTGTGTGTTGATTACTAAGTTGTGTGGTTGTGTGTTTGTTCCCTGTTGATTGTACATTGCGTTGTATGTGTGATGGGTCCATGGCTAGTGTCAGCTGTGAATGCTTGACAATGTATTTATGATGTTGCGGTGTTGTTGTGATGTGTTGGTATGTTGTGTGGGATTGTGGGAGAGTGGGCCTGTGCTGTATTGTTGTGCTTAAATGTGTGTTCTTGATGTATAGTGTGTGTGTGCTGACTGCAGTGTGTGTGTTCTGTACGTGTGGGTGTATTTGTTGTTGTATGTGAGTGTGCCTGTCGGTGTACTATAACATGTGTGTGTTGCCTCCACAGCACCCTCCCTTTGGTATGTTATGTCACTGTACAAAATTGTCACAATTGTAACAGGTGAGTGTGTGTACTTGCGGTTGCTGTCGTCGGCGAAGAATCTGTTGTCTTTCGACAAGCAGGAGAAGCAGGATGGCATCTAATTGTGGTTCCATGGCGGCTCCGAACGAGTACGGCTTCCTGGAGGTGGGTGTCTCCTTTTATCCAGTTCGTTTCCGTCTGGGTTTCCGTGGTAGTATGACCGCGGTGGAAATGTTAGCAGTGTGCAACCTTGTAATAAGTCAGATGGAAACTTGGTCTACGCTGGCCTGCTGGGGCCTTCAATCGTCCGTGGCAGTCTGTCGGCACTGGCGGGGCCGGTGGTGCTTTGGTTGTATTCTGTTTGCATCACTACCAAAGTCGTAATGAGGCCCTTTGAATTTTTGTATTTAATTTGTTATAGTAATTTGTAATACTGTAGTGTGGTTGTGTGTTTGTTCCCTGTTGATTGTACATTGTGTTGTATGTGTGATGAGTCCCTGGCTAGTGTCAGCTGTGAATGCTTGACAATGTATTTATGATGTTGCGGTGTTGTTGTGATGTGCTGGTATGTTGTGTGGGATTGTGGGAGAGTGGGCCTGTGCTGTATTGTTGTGCTTAAATGTGTGTTCTTGATGTATAGTGTGTGTGTGCTGACTGCAGTGTGTGTGTTCTGTACGTGTGGGTGTATTTGTTGTTGTATGTGAGTGTGTATGTGAGTGTGCCTGTCGGTGTACTATAACATGTGTGTGTTGCCTCCACAGCACCCTCCCTTTGGTATGTTATGTCACTGTACAAAATTGTCACAATTGTAACAGGTGAGTGTGTGTACTTGCGGTTGCTGTCGTCGGCGAAGAATCTGTTGTCTTTCGGCAAGCAGGAGAAGCAGGATGGCATCTAATTGTGGTTCCATGGCGGCTCCGAACGAGTATGGCTTCCTGGAGGTGAGTGTCTCCTTTTATCCAGTTCGTTTCCGTCTGGGTTTCCGTGGTAGTATGACCGCGGTGGAAAGGTTAGCAGTGTGCAACCTTGTAATAAGTCAGATGGAAACTTGGTCTACGCTGGCCTGCTGGGGCCTTCAATCGTCCGTGGCAGTCTGTCGGCACTGGCGGGGCCGGTGGTGCTTTGGTTGTATTCTGTTTGCATCACTTCCAAAGTCGTAATGAGGCCCTTTGAATTTTTGTATTTAATTTGTTATAGTAATTTGTGATACTGTAGTGTGTTGTTGGGTTCATAGAGGCTTTGGGTGGGAGGTTATTTAGGTAATAATAATTATGAATGATTTAGTACTTTTAGGGCCAGATGTAGCAACAAAGCAAATTGCGACTTGCAATTTGCGAGTCCCTGCGACTCGCAAATTGCAAGTCGCAATTTGCTATGCAGAAAGGTGTCTCAGACACCTTCTGCAACTCGCTATGGGGTCGCAATGACCCACCTCATGAATATTCATGAGGTGGGTCGCAAATTGCGGCCCCATAGCGAGTATAGGCACTCGCAAACATGGAGGCCTGCTGTAGTCAGCAGACCTCCATGTTCGTGACTGCTTTCAATAAAGCAGTTTTTTTTTTTTTTTTCAAGTGTAGCCCGTTTTCCTTAAAGGAAAACGAGCTGCACTTAAAAAAAAAAACGAAACCTTTAGTTTCGGTTTTTTTTCAGGGCAGGCAGTGGTCCCTTGGACCACTACCTGCCCTGAAAAAAATGTTTTGGGTCCATTCACAAACTGGAAGGGGTCCCGTGGGGACCCCTGCCAATTTGCGAGTGGGTTACCATCCACTTGAAGTGGATGGTAACTGCGATACCCTTTGCGACCGCATATGCGGTCGCAAATGGTATTGCATTCCATTCCGAATCGCAAATAGGAAGGGAACACCCCTTCCTATTTGCGATTCTGAAATGCATATTGCGAGTCGGTACCGACTCGCAATATGCATTTCTGCATAGCAAAGAGGCATTTGCACCTCCCAAACGGCGATTTTCGCCGTTTGCGACGTGCAAATACTTTGCTACATCTGGCCCCTAGTATTTTATTTAATTTTATTAATTACGTAAATTATGCAATGTTGATTTATTTTCATTACATATTATTTTGGGGTTGTTAGGTTTATAGGATTTAGGGAATTCGTTATTATTTGTTAACTATTTAATTGATTTTATTTAGGCAATTGATGGAATACATCTTCATTTTACTTATATTTTAGTTGTGGGCTGCTAGATTTGTAGGGAGTCTAGGGTGGGAAGTAAAATAATATTTAATTAAGAATTTAGTACTAAGTTGTAATTTATTATATCATAATTGTTATAATTATGTAAAACATGGAATACTGATTTACTGCACTATTATTTTAGTTGCAGGATTCTATGTTTATAGGAGCATAGGGAGGCAAGTTATTTAATTAATAAATTACTAATTATTGTTTGTATATTAATCATTTAATTTAATTTTAAGTATTTACATTTTGGAATATTTGACCGTTTTCAAAGTCTTCGAGCTTCCACATTACATCCATCATCTGCATATCTTGAGAATCTTGCTGGTCCTTCAGAGACCCAACCTCATTCTCAAGAACTTCATCCTGCTCTTCATCCAAAAAAAATCCAATCACCAATTTCAGAACAAGTTTGTTGAATTGTCTGATGGCACCTTGTAATTTTTTAGAAGCAAGATGGGCACGATTGGAGGATTAGGAAAAGTGAGCGTTCTGTTGCAGAATGAGCCAGTTAAAGTAAATTCCTGGGATTGACCCGGCGATGATAGTGTCAACCCACTTTTTCCCTCAGGATACACCTGCTTGGTGGCTGAATAGTCCCATCTTAGTTTACAGGAGACATTCTCATCAGAATTCCATCCAGGTCACTGCGTGCTCCCCTCCTTTTATGCTTCCTTTGGGATCGCATTCCTATGTTTGTTATAGCAGGTTCGCAAGGAGTGCTACTGATGGTAAACCCTGAGGCAATATCCTCAACAGACAATGTGCTACTGAGGTTAGAAAGATCTGAGTCGTTACTCAGAGAAAATAACTTTTACCCCATATCAGGGGACCCTGCAGCAGCCTGAGACTCAGCTTTTCCCATTCCAGACTGGGCCAAAACTACCCTCAGCAGGGAATTCTTCAGGTCAATTAAGGGGTCGATAGGGGCAATGTCACCAGTAGAATCGGCTGAGTCCACACCCCAATTTGAGTCCCTCTTTTGGCCCCCAAGGAGCGGCTTATCCACAGCAACCCCCGCATCAACACAATTCCCCATACCTGACAGCAGAGCATCCTCCAGGCACTTACTGGCACTTCCTTGCAGATTTCTAAGCCATTTTTCAACAGCACCTGCAGGTTGATTCACGGTTTCCACTGCTTCTCCATCCGCAGGAATTAGAGGCTCCATAGCAGGATTGCCTACCTCTTTAGATTCCACTGACAGGACTCCAGAAGTGGACACAGGATATACCTCCACAATTAATGTCTGAGAGACATCATTGACACTGAGGGGAGTCCCCCGAGCCACTCCATGTTGCTGTTTCTTAGCTTCTGGCCCTGAGTCGTCAATGTGACTCCTGCCATCTCCTCTGACCTCTTCCGTGGATCCTGTCCAGAACTGCATTGGGCGGCAACCAAACTGATGGCAGGCAGCCTCTTGCCAATTTTGAGGCCTCTTCCAGGCATATTTCGTGCCAAGGGACACCTTAGAAGTGAGCCGCTGACGGCTTGGATAGTGCACCACGCTGACAGAGGGCCGTGGAGTTGTGAAGTGATGGTCTCCTGACCTTGGGAACCTCAACACCATTACCAAAACAAGACAGTCATGCCCCAAAGCAGAGAGGAGCAGCGGACAAGGCATACTACATGGGCGTAAGCTTGTTCACAATTTACAATTCCATTTGTTTGCTGAAGGGGCTGAAGGTAATAACATTTGTTCTGTTATGTTAACTCTACTGAAAGGGGCGTTCCCTGAGATCTCTCAGTGGGATTCGGACACGGAGGTTCAACGTGTTCATCACTTCCCCCTCATGCTAAAGAATCGTCGAGATACAGAACCTGAAAAACCAAGAGCTATACTCATGTATTTCAGAAACTTCCTCTTGCGGCAAGTTATTCACGAGAAAGGACGACTTAATGCTGATAGAAGGTCTGATGGGCATTCCTTTTTTTGGCAGAGGGGATTTTTGCCACACCACAGTGAAGCGGCGGTGGCATCTTAGACATCTCTTCAATCCGTTCCAAAAATTGGGAGAAGTGTTCCTACTGAATCTGGCTTGCCTAAAGGTCATTTTCAGGGGAAACTGTCATACTTTTGTCTCAGAAATAAAAGCTCAAGGCTATCTAAATGAGCTCTCTGCTAGTGCCTAGACTGGGACATAAGAGATGTGTTTCAGGGGGTTAATGAAATGAAATGGTATGAATTGGAAATGGTATCAGGAGTTGTGTGCAAAGTTTGGCTGTCTATAGGCAATTTTTCTTTGCTCACCTTTCTTTTCACATTCAGGACTTCATTACGAGACTGCCAGACCCGTGGTATTGGTTGGATTGCTGCACTCCAGGTGGTCCTAGTGCCACACTACAACCCTGGCGGTTGGACTGCTGTCACTGCAGGAACATGGTTCCCGACGGGCTGACATCGGGCAGACTCATGGTAAGCCACAGCAGCACTGAACTCAGCGCCACCTTGCTAATAACGACTCCTATTTCTGCCAGCCTTTCCATGGCGGGGACCCTGCCATGGAAAGGCTGGCAAAAACTCAATGCTGGAGCACACAAGGGGGCCCCTGCACTCCCTATAACTGTGGCATTGGCAGGGCAGGGGGCCTCTGCCTTGCATCCTCAGAAAAGTGTGTATTCAGAGTACCTCTGTGCAACAGTCTTGACCTTGGTCCAATATGCACAAGTCAAGATATTCCTTTTTAAAGGTTTAGATTAATCTCAGTCCTTACGAATCAGTGATTATAATCTTGTAATACACAGTATAAAAAATAATGATGCACAGGGGCAACAGAGGAGGAGATGAGTTGGAAAATAAGGTGCTGTGTCAGATTGTTCAGCGCAGCACAGACGATGCATTGTTTCTTTCCATGCTGCAAGATGATGCATCAATTTCCAGGAGTGCAGCCTTGGTTCCTCACTGCGATGCAGAGATATTTTGATGCCCAGGGACGATGCGCTGTAAATCCTTGACACGCTGGTAAGAAGGAGCAGGCACTGCGTTGATCCGGTAGGCAATGCATTCATTTTTCAGCCGCGAGGCAGGCGATGCATCTATTTCTGCAGGCATTGCATCGAGTTTCTGATGCATAGGATTTTCTTCTCTTTGGTGAAGTCTTTGTGGCCCTGAGACTTCAGCACAGGAGGCAAGCTCAATCCAAGCCCTTGAAGAACACTTGTGGAGGAAGGCAGAGTCCTTCCAGGAGGGACCGGGCCAGCAGGCAGAAGGGCAACAGCAGGAGAGCAGTCCAAGAGAGTCCTTTGGGCAGCCAGGCAGTCCCTCTGACAGAGTCCAGTTGCAGGTCCAGAAGTGTCTGATTTTGGAGGGTCACAGACCAAGTATTAATACCCCAAAATGCCTTTGAAGTAGTAGAAATTTCGAAGAGTGGTTTTTAAGTGCACAAGCTCCCCTTTCAACCTAGTCCTGTCTGCCGGGATCCGTGTGAGGGGTTATTAGTCCTTTGTGTGGAGTCAGGGTACTGGCCTTTGAAGTGTAAGAGAGAGCACCTCCAATCTTCCTGCCAAGGGAGACCCATTCAATATATAGATGAATGCAGATGTGACTGAGTGTCCTGTGTTTATGGCTGTCTGGCTGGAATGCACAAGGGGAGCTGTCAACCAGCACAGACCAGACATGGATTGGTGACAGGCTGTAAGGCACAGATGACAATAAGTGCAGAGAAATGCCCACTTTCTAAAAGCGGCATTTCTAAAATAGTAATATTAAATCCAACTTCACCAGTCAGCATGATGTTCTAGTACCATTCTGGCCATACTAAACATGAAAGGGCTACTCCTTTTAGATCAGAATCTACCATTATGAGAGGAGCAGGCCTCACAGTAGTGAGAAACAAATGTGTGAGTTTTTCATTACCAGGACATGTAAAACACATAAGTACATACCTTGCCTTGTACTTACATAGCACTTTGCCCTATGGGTTACCTACGGCCTACCTTAGGGGTGACTTATATGTAGAAAAAGGGGAGTTTAAGGCTTGGCAAGTAGTTTTAAATGCCAAGTCAAAGTGGCAGTGAAACACAGAGGCCTTGCGCTGGCAGGCCTGATACATGGTTAAGGGGCTACTGATGTGGGTGGCACAACCACTGCTGCAGGCCCACTAGTAGCATGTAATTTTCAGGCCCTGGACACCTCTATTGCACTTTACTAAAAAAATTGAATATGACAATTGGGTAGGAGCCAATGTTTAGGGGAGAAAGAACATGCACTTTAGCACTGGTCAGCAGTGGTAAAATGTGCAGAATCCACAAACCAGCCAAAACAGGGTCAGAAAAATGGAGGGAGGCAGGCAAAAAGTTGGGGGATGACCACCCTAAGGCTGTTAGGTCTGTTGATTCACATGTTTCATGGATTCATGCCTTTGTGATACCAGAGAGAAATAAAAAAAAGACAAAAGAAGAGAAGTGTTCAATGCAGTAAATTCATTCGTTCACACCAGCCCAGGGTCCCTCACGAGCAGAAACCATCAATCACAGTGATATAAGATCATTCTGATTGATCATTTCATTACTGGAAGCCCCACCCCTACACCTCCTTTTGATCCTTAATCCACTCTTCAAGGGGGTCCAATATCATGAATCCCCTTTTTCTTGTTCTTTGGCCCTTCGGCAGATGTAAGGTCCTTTGAAGTCTGTGTATGGCCAACAGCTGGGCCAGCCATTGACTAAAGGACAGGAGGCTTAAGGTCAAACCAGGCTGAGGCAATGCACAGCCGAAGTACTGTTGTAGCGATAAACAAAAATGACTGTGCTCTTTTAGAATCCTCTTCTTCCTGTATATCAAGTAGACTTAGCTGGAGGGATAAGGAGATTTTCAACTTAAGTTAATTAATCTGCCTCATAAAGTTGATATCTTGGGCACTGAGTCCCTTTGTCCCGCACCACCTACCAATCTTCCCCTGCATATGATACAGGTCAAAACAAATTTTATAATCTTGGACTTGTAAATTTGCAGAAAGAAAGACAGATTTATCAAGGGGGAGAGATTTGAGGTAGCAAATTTCTCCTGCCACTTCTCAGTGTGTTCATCAAGATCATCCTTCATGAGTAGATTTATAAAACCATTTATTTCTTCTATTGGCCATGGCCTCTCACTTGATAGAAGATCAACCGGGTTCACTCTAGAGAACCCGGAAGGATCACCTCCCTTCTGGTTAAGAAAGTCACAGATTTGAAGATATTTGAAGAATTCACTATAACCAACCTTATGGTCCCTTTTGAGTTCCTCAAAAGAGACAATCCTGGAGTAAGAATAAAATTACCCAACCTATTAAGGCCGAGCACCATCCAGTGAGAAATACAGGGATCTTGGAAAATACCTGGAAATAAAGAATTATTATACAAGGGTGTATAGAAATTCAATCAACCAATGCCCGATTTTTACGAAACACAAACCAGACCTTAAAAACACCATGCAGGGACTTAAATTGGACTTTCTTAAATTAACTAAATTAAATGTGCCTCCCGAACCCCCCCATGCCTCTTTCCCCAGTAATAAGTCAAAGGGAGTACTTTCTACTGCTCCCAATACCTCAACTTTGTCTTTGTCTTAAAGCAAAATTAGGCTTTGCTGGAGTACCATAGCCCAGTAATATAGCTTAAGATTCGGTACTGCCCGCACCCCCTTTCCCGTGGGAGTGTGAGAAACCTCACTGCTCTCCTTGTCTTAGCGTAAGCCCATAAAAATCTTATCATGATGTCCTCAGGTTTTTTAAACCATTGATTCTCCACAGGGATGGCACGGAAAAAGTATAGAACTTCTGGGAGGAATAATATTTTAACAATGTTGCATCTACCCACGAAGGAGAGATGTAAGTTGTTCATCCTGCAGAAATCCTTTCTATCTTTCCCTATTAGGAGATCAAAATTACTTCCCACAATTTTATCAACTTTAGCAGAAATATTGACCCCTAAATAGACCGCACTATCCATCACCCAGGTGTCCCTCAACAGGATATTTCTATTAATAACGACCTGTGATTTATCATCATTCAGCAGATATCCAGAGAATCTCTCAAATAAATTGGCCTCCCTTTCGACCTCTTTTAAAGTTTTTGTGGGATCACATGTAACCAGTGCCACATCGTCAGTATATGCTAAGATATTTGTATCCCATCCGTTAAAATGAATTGGTGGGATTACTGGATTGATGTCAAGTCTCCATACATAGGGATTGATATAGGTGGCAAAAAGTAGAGGAGAGCATGGGCAGCCCTGCCTTGTTCCCTTTTGAATCATAACTGGCCCGACTGACCACCTATTAAACTAACCCTAGCTACAGGGTCTTGGTATAATGCACAAATTGCCTTGATAAATCCTGATCCAATAACAACTCTTCGCATGGCATCCCAAAGATACCGCCGGGAGACGCTATCACTCTCTTTCTCGATGTCCAGCAAAATTAAAGCCACAGGGTCTCTGGCTACAGCAGAAGCATCGAAGAGAGATATCACACTGGAATAAACCTGTGCTGTTGAGGAGACACGATTTTGCTAGAGGTGAGTGGCCAAAATGTACATTTTAGTTTCTCCAATAATCAAGGTAATTGGACAATATGACCCGAGTTCCTGCAGAGGCTTGTTTTTCTCAGGGAAAACAACAATATTGTCCGAAGGCCATGATTTTTGGGGGTATTGCTCCCCTATAAATTTGCGTAAAGAAATTCCTTAAGTGGCTGAAAAATCCGATGAAATTAGTAGGAATATAGTCAGTGCAAACTGCTTTACCTGATGATAGACTGGAAATAGCAAGAATGATTTCATCCCAGGAGAAGGGACTCTCCAATTATTCACTATCCTCCATGCCAAGAGAATTAAGTGAGGTCTGCTCCCAGAATTGTAGTACATCATTGTCCTCCAAGACTGTGTTTTCAGTATAGAGGCTTTAACAGAACCTCTGGAAGGCAGCACAGATATCCTCAGTATCAGAAACTAGCCAGGGTGTGGGATCTCTCACTTCCCTAATTTCCCCTTGAACCTGTTTTTGTAGGGTGCGAATGGCGAATATGTGGGTCCGCCTGCTTGCCAAACATTTTCTTTTGAGGCCAAGAATTTGTCAACTGCTTTCCTTGTGGTTATCTCCAATATTGCATCTTTAGCTAATGCCACCCCTTGTTGGACTTTTAGGATAATATACCCTTTTAGGGTTGCAAGTACAAGTCTTTTTTGGCTGTTGACAGAGCCTCGTATAGTTTGAGCAATTTAAGCTTTACCTCCTTTTGACAATTCAGACTGAATCATAAGGTCTCCCTATGGATACCAGTCTTAAATGAATCCCAAACTACCCCTACAGGAGCACTGCCGATGTTTTCTTTACTAAAAATCTGTATCTACTTATTGATGTAATTGACATAATCCTCCTCTAGCAATAAAGCACACTCAAAGCTCCAATCTGAGGCCTGCCGAACCCATCATGTAACTACAATTTCCAACACTAACCGGCTGAGGTACAACATAACACTGGGGAACCTATTGATACTGCAATCTTGAAGGAGGGAGTGTGAGACAAAAAAAATAATTGAGTCGCGCATGTGTGTGGTGCGGTGTTGAAATGAAAAGTAAGCCCGGAGTCTACAGTTCTTTTATACCACCAGATATCTATTAATCCGTGGCCTCGAATCAAACTACACAACAACAGGGTCACCCTGGGCTTTCAACCAGGAACATTTTTGAAACACTTTGAAGATCAATCCCCTGTATCATTTACAGAACTGGAGATGAACCCAACAAAATGGAAAGCGCGCCCTCAGTCGAAAAGACGTTGATCATGGTACCTCTTGAACCTACCTGTAAAAGGGGACCCTCCGCTTTTACTGAATCAGTACTTGAAAGGGAAACCTCAACACTCACAGAAGGTGAGGAAAGAAACAAGAAGATTGAATCAGACAACAGTGAACCAAGTATAACATACTCAAAGTGGCCAATCGCTACCTACATTAAGGTAGGGGGTGACAGTATGGAAGAATGAGACCCTGGGAAAATCTCCAAGACACCGCGTGAATCTGATACCAGGAATAATCAGCAACTAACAAGAAGACAGAAGAAGAAATTGAAAAAAATCTCTCAAAGTCGCGAAAAAAAAACAAACAGATTGAACCGTATAGGAAAGGCATCACAGGCCTCGGGGACTAGGCCAGTTCAGCTGGAGCTTACCTAATCTTTCAGCAGAGACGAGCTTCCACTCTGGCTCCTGAAACTTGCTCCAGCGCATATACCACTTTAGATTCGGGGGAGGACATTTGCGGAAAAGGAAAAAACAACCCTTAGACGGGCAAACATGAGGATAGTAGTTGCACAACCCAGACGGTAGGGGGCAGAGTAAGCTCCTGCTTGGAGCTCCACAATGGTGAAGGTCATGCAAGGGTTATAGAGGTTTCAACCACAAACAAACAGGTATCCACACAGTGGGGTACTAAAGAACGTGCACTGGAGACAGAACAATTTTGTATGGAGGAGTATGGCACTGCTCCCCTGGGAGGGGACCCCCCCAAGAAGAATCCTATGAAGCATGAGCCTTCAGTGAAGGATGAGACAAGTGCCACAGTAGGGGTAATCCAAGACCCAAAGAATGAAGAACAATTTTTCTACAACAAACCCAATGGAGAGACCACGATGATGCCTGGAATCAAGAAACAATTACAAGAAGAAGTCTTGGAAAGGCCAAGTTAGCGAACAATCACAATAGAATCAGAAGGTATAAGGGAGGAAAGCCCCCTGGTATCGACATAAGTAATTTTGGATACCAGGCAACGATTCCAGGAAAATCTTACACAAGGTGCTTATAATCGAGCACATAGAGAAGATTACAAAGAGAGGTGGGACGCACGCCCCTTGGTAACCAGACAAGCAACCCCGGACACCTGGCAGCAACACCAGAAAGAATTGTTTCAAAGAATGAATTATCAAACAATTAGAATAGATCCCAAAGGGAGACAGGAGGCAAGCCCCCGGCACCAAGACATGAGAACAGGGACCATCAGGCTCACACATTGACACAGGAAATGGAACCACTCCTAGAAGCAATGGAGCAGCCACAGGAGCACCAATGGAGCAATGAACGAACCCACCGCACAGCTACCCGCGTTGTCACCATAGAGAATTCTACTGCTTTGTATAGGTCTGAGAATGTACTGGAATATTCTGGTACATCAAAATGAAACCCTGGTTTTCCACAGGTATCAAAGGAACAACTGTCAATGATCTTTTCCCCATTATATGCAACAGAAGGACCTTGGGATATACTTAACAGATCAAATATGCTTTGGCTGTTGCATCACATACCAGCTTTAGTGTATTTTTTATCAGAGGATCTTTCAACTGTAAATTTTAATACATACACATGGATCACCCAAGGAGAGTCTACATTAACGACATGAACTGACCCGGACACAGTAGAAAGAATATTCAAATACATAGGCTTAATGGAAAACTGGGGTCTAAAAATCAGAAAGCCAGAGACACAACGCTACCCTCGAGTTCTGGCCAGGGACCTTAGACCAACATTTCCAACTGAATCTGTCAGCACCCTGCGAGGGACCCTGATGATTAAATGCTCAAAAGTAGAAATATCATACAATTGACAAGGCACCTAGGAGGAACTCAAGTGAATGATGCAAGCAATGATGTTAACAAGAGGGAAGGTAAGGTCTGGGATTGGCTCTCTGAAGCCTTGGCCATCAAAGGGGAAATGCAGGTTTAGCAATAAAGCCCCCCCTCCCAAATGTAGCCAACAAGATGATTAGAATACTCAGCTGGAATGCGGCTGGCCTGGCCACCCTCATTGCTAGTCCCAATATTGAAGACATTTGAAGTAATGCAGAGATTCTATCCCTACAGAAAACTTGGATGCCGGAGCCCCAGCCCATATCGGCCTTCTTAACAACACAATCCCTTCCACAAAAGAAAAACCTGTTCGGAAGAAACATGGGTGGCCTTGCAACATATGTCAAGCTAGACCTAGCACTTAAGGTGGTGCCTTGGAAGAAATCAAACTTTGACATACATGTGATAACCATACATGGTCTAGCTCTTTCAAAAAACATTACACCTATATACATCATAAATCTGTATATAAATCCTAAGCAGGAAAACAAGAAGATAAGGGTCAAAACTATCCTGGATTTATTAAAGGAGTTCTTAAATGAATACCTGGACTACAAACATCTAATCGCAGGAAACTTTAACACTCAGCACCTTGGTCAGGAGGTAGGGCATTTTTAAGGAATAGGACCTGAGTACGTCCAACTGCAGTAATACAGTAGCAGGTTCACTGATCTCTATGTTCAGAAATATATCTACACTGGACTACATCTTCTTACCCCGGCCTTACTACACAGATGTGTAAGCCACAAGGTGATAGGAAGATCAGAGCGTGATCATAATCTCATAGAAATAGAGATTGACCTCCTAGCATTGAGACTCCTGTCCTACAAAACCAGAGGGCTGCAACTATCAACTAAGATGTGCCCCCTGACAAAAAGGATCAAATGGAGTATACCATGCAAGAGGAAATACGATCTATGGAAGCAAGTCAATGGCTCAATAAACCTAGGAAGTGGGCCAGGTAGAATTAGCGACCAGTACGAAAATACGATTAGGAATTTACATGAGTCACTATGCAGTTCTACGCATCAAGGGGCTGCAGGAAGCAAAAGACAAAAAATAGTCAGGATCACCACAACTAGGGAATATAGACAGCACACGTGGAAATACAGGCGGGCAGAAGCATATTGCAGAAGAAATAAATCCACTGAAGCAGAAGCTCTTAGGAGGTTGGTGAGGAAATATTACAAAAAAACAATACAGGAGCTGAAACAAAAGGAGCTTGAAGAATGCTGAATTCATCTACATGCATTATCACCACCAAACAAAAGTAAAGAATTTTGGGACTATGGGCCAGATGTAGGAAAATTCAATTTTGTGACTTGCAAATTGCGAGTCTGACCGACTCGCAATTTGCAAGTCGCAAAATTTGATGCAGAATGGTGTCTCAGACACCTTCTGCGACTCGCTATGCGGTCGCAAAGACCCACCTCATCAATATTCATGAGGTGGGTCACATTTTGCGACCCCATAGCGAGTCCCTGCACTCACAGGGATGTTGGCCTGCTGAAGTCAGCAGACCTCCATGTCTGTGACTGCTTTATAAATAAAACAGTTTTTTTTTTCATTTTGCAGCCCGTTTTCCTTAAAGGAAAACGAGTTGCAAAATTAAAAAGTAAACCGAAACCATTTGTTTTTGTTTTTTTTGACATTCACAAAGGGGAAGGGGTCCCATGGCGAATGAGTTACCACCAGTGTGACACTGGTGGTAACTGCGAGTTGGTTTGCGACAGCATTCGCGGTCACAAAGCAACTCTGAATTGCAATGCGGTCGCAAATAGGAAGGGAACACCCCTTCCTATTTGCGAGTCGCATTCCCAAATTGCGAGTCGGTACCGACTCGCAATTTGGGAATGAGCATCGCGTTCGGCCGTTTACATGCCGCAAACTGCGATTTTAGCAGTTTGCGACATGCAAACGGCTTACTAAATCTTGCCTTTATGACAATTCTCTTCTTCATGGAACAATAAGTAAGGAGAATGTGATATTGGCCAGCTCGTGGGAATCCCACGTAGGCAATCTCTACATGGACCCTGAACACTCTACAGCCCTGAGCACCACGGGGTTGTCACACTATCTGGATGGCCATGTAGATAAGTCAATAAAGGCCACAACCAAATCAGTAAAAACAGTGATTGGTAACATCAGGAGGGATGGAGCTCTGGGTCCAAATGGCCTCCCAGGGTGCATATTTAGAGAAGACCAAAATTATTGGGCCAAACCTTTGAACACCCTCTTCAGCTACTGGTTATACCATTCGGTGGTCCCAGAGCAATGGAAAGGGTCGGAGCAACATGGCGTCGGCGTAGTTGCGAGGCTCGCAAGGCCCGCCCACCAGGAACCAAGCACACAGCCGCCGTTGTGTCCGCGGCTGAGCGGCCGTCACCAGGATCAAGGATCACGGATTGCTTACTGTCTAAGGGGAACGAAGGGGTGGTAGCCCCCCCTCGGCTGCCCGGTCGCCGCCGTCCGGAGAGGGAGAGACGAGGCGGCAGCGGCGCTCGGGAAGAGGACGCCGAGCGCCACGTGGATAATTTCGGAAAGATTACCCGGGAGCCAGCAAACGTGCGCTGGACCCCCAGGAGGTTTAGGACTTGTGGCTGTGCCGGGAGGCCGGGGCAGAGGCACCACGACACAGTGAGGGAGGTGTGTTTTGGCCGTTCCTTCTCCCAGAGGAGAAGAGGGTGTGAGGAGCCCGGGCTATCCGTTTGTCCCCCAAGCTGATTACTCGTGGAAAACCTGCAGCAACCAGGTATTGGGAAGAAGGCAAATGAAAGGTTTCTTTTGATGTGCATTGCAGCCAACTTGCTTCCTATTTTATTTTTTTTAAGTAGCAAACAGGTGGAGAGAATTTGTTAAAAATCTTTTCAATATTGACATTGACATTGAGGGATTTTTTTTTCAGACTGTCAATCAACCCCCCCATTTCTAATACGGATTATCTAGGTAAGGGTGCGGAGCAACCTCAACAGGTTGATACAGTTTATATTATCTGATATTACCTGACACTATCTGATACTGCCCTTTCTCACGGCCAGGGAAAAGAGGAGGGGGGTCAAAGAAAGAAAAAAAGGGGGCATAAAAGGAGAAATAAAAGACTTGGGGGCTCCAATGTTGTTGGGCGCACAAGTTGATTCATCTTGGCACCTATATACTCCCTCACGGCTTCTGAGGAGTGTGATTAAACGAACAATATCTGATGCGCTAACGGCAGCGGCTGGAGCAATTGGACCTATTAGGCTGTTATCCCATGTGTTAAAAACAAATATGGCACCCAAAGCTACTCGGAATCCTGGAGACAAGAATGAAGGAGTTAAGACGACACGTGTCGGAAGAGATAAAGGAGAGCCAGCAGGAGTAAACAAACACCTGACGTCAATAGCAGGCAAAGCAGTTGGGAAAAATATGCCGGGATTGGGGAAAGATGCTAATATGAGCGACAGTACTACCCCCGCTGGAAATCATGGGCAAAGGCAAAAGTAAATCTACTATTACGACTTTTCTTGCAGGCGGGGCGCAAGATAGCTTCTCTGTACATATAACCCCCTCCTCTGAAAGCAATACGCTAGGTAAAGAGTCTACTCTCCAGAGTATTACTAGCAGGAAGCTGTGTACCGAGAACAATGAACCTTTTATTAAACCTATACAAGGCACCGAAAACTTGTCTGAGATCGAAGATAGTAACAGGGAGAGAAGAGAGAAGGAGCTCGGCACCCCCGCTGGGAGCAACCAGCCCCAAACACAACAGTCTGATCAAATCGAGCAGCCGGAGCGTCAGAGTAGGGAAGGAACTGCAAGTACATCAGGACCTGCAGCGGAAAGGGAGGACCTACATAAATCTCTAGGAAGCCCTAAAAGATGGGGTAAAACAACTGGAAAAGACCCTCAACTTGTGGACTGGGGCAAAGATAGTAGTCATAAATTTTACTCTTTGACAGAATAGTCTGATCCCAGCAGCGTCGATTACAGTTTTGGTGAGTCTGAAGATAGCGAGACATCGGAGGCTGGAAATAAATCTTCAAGCAATGAGCCTAAAGTGCGGCAGCTGCGCCAACAGCGGAAATCCATGAAAACACGGCCCTGTTCTCAGGAGGGTTTTGAAAACTCGACATCGATGGGTGGGAGGACTTTAAAGTGGGACTATTCCGGTATTGGACTAGCAGATACTCCCACCATAAGTAACCAGGGCTCAGTTAATGGTAAAATGGAAACAGATATAGGAGCTACTGCTGGCAATTTGTCCGCGATGGGCACTGAGGCAGGGATGCTGCAGTCAATATATAGTTCAATTAAAGAGCTGCAAACAGAGACTAGGATCGAAAGCGGGCATGCAAGGATTGCTACAAAGAGATTGCAGGGGTCGGTTTGGAAGGTTGCAAAATCATGTACAGAAATCGAAGCTAAGTTATGCTCAATGGAAGAAAGGATAGTGGCAGTTGAGGAGGATGTCGATACTCTTAAAGAACAGAGCGCTACGAGAGACGAACAATTGACGGATGTAATGTGGAAAATGGAGGATTTTGAGAATAGACAGAGAAGGAACAATCTCCGATTTCTAGGTATACCGGAAGGGCTAGAAGGAAGTAATATACGGACTTATATGGCCAACCTCCTGCGTGGGGCCTTTCCGGAACTGGGGAATTGGGATTGGGAGAACGAGCTGCAGTGGGTCCATAGGTTTCCGACAACCCGGTGGGAGGAGGGCCAACGGGCAGATTCTAAATACCCCAGAGCTATCCTAGTTTATTTTGGAAATTACCTACTACGACAGGAGATATCTGTTAAAGCTCGTCCTAATACTCCGCGTACAGTGGATGGGGTTACCTTCTTTACTCGCCCTGATTTCTGTCATGCTACTGTTGAGCGGAGATGGCGGCTTCGACAGCTCATCAAACCATTCTTAGATAAAGGAGAGGAGGCATATCTGTTGGCCCCTGCTCGACTTAAAACAGTAATGAATGGAAAAGTAAAAGTATTTACTTCAGAAATTAAAGCAAAAGAATATTTGATGGGGATCAAGTAATAGAGCGTAGAGACATATGGAAGTTAGAGGTGCTTGGGAGACTGGTGGGTGGGTGGGCCTACATATACACAACACCAATATTCAGGCCATTGATGGTCTGATTGCTCAACAGGATGAGGGGCCAGTCCTGGGGAGAGAAGAAGGGAGCTTGGGAGGGGGATGGAGGAGACTGGTCTGGGGTGGAGGAGGGAGGGGAGGGGGAGGGGAACAGAGAGGAGGAGAGGAATGGGGGGAAGGGATAGAAAAACGAGAGAATAAAATGGAAAGGAATGGACCAAGGGAAGCAAGAGAAATGGAAAAAATAGAAAGAGGGGAACAAAGAGAGAAGAGAATTCAAGAGATTGTGCAGTTAGATACGAAGATCTGGGGGGCAGAAAGAGAAAAGAGAAAAGAGAAAAGAAATGAAACAAAAAATAGTAAATGGCTAGACTTCGAATTGCCTCAATTAATATATGCGGACTAAATGACCCTCGTAAAAGAAGGAGAGTGGTTGAAGAACTAAAAACCTTTAAGGCAGATATCTATTGCCTACAGGAGACACATATAAAAACTCTGGAATTCTTGGTTTGCTTGGTATGAAAGTCATCGCTCGATCAGAACAAGAGGCTAGAACTAAAGGGGTGGCAATATTAGATCGGACTAATAAATTAAATTTCATCAGGCAGAAGGTGGACAGGGGCGGGAGATGGGTAATTGTAGAGTGCAGTTATGGGCATAGTAGCTTTACATTATGCTCTTTAAATGGGGTAGTCACGGACGACCCAGTAGTTTTAGATACCCTCGCTATTGAGCTAACAGGATGGGCCCCTCCCTATATTTTATGTGGTGACTTCAATTTTAATGGTTCTTGGGAGGGATTACAGGATTTATTAGCACCCACAACTAAGAAGTATCAGGGGCGTAAACCTCGGGTATATAAGGCAATGGTCGCCATTCAGAAAGAATTAGGACTAGTGGATGTTTGGGCGAGACTATGTAAGCCAGACCCTGGATATACTTATTATTCGGCCCCTCCTGCGAAATTAGCACGACTCGATTATTTTTTGATCTCTCCTGTATTACTACACCAGGGTAGGATGGAGTCATATCCACGGGTTATATCAGATCATAACCCCTTAGTATTTGATTTGGAATTGGATGGGCTAGAACCAAAGGCTAGGAGATGGACATTTGAAAGAGGGCTCCTTAAGGACCCGGAATATTGTGAGTATATGAGCAAGTGGATAGCTGAATTCTTGGGGTTCAACCAAGGGTCAGCTCCAGTAGAGATAGTCTGGGATACCTTAAAAGCAGGAATTCGAGGAGAAACGTTGAGTTTCAGTATTAAAAGGCAGAAAAACACCCAGGCAGAATAAAATACTTCCAAATGAAGCTCAGGGCACTAGAAAGACAGTTGGTTATAGTGATAGAAACTGGGGTTGATATAAAGAGGGCTCAGGAGGAAGTTGCTATAGCTAAAGCAGCAATTAATGAGGCTATGGCTCAAAGAATAGCTGAGAAATATTTAGCGCAACGTTCACAAGGGTATGAGTATGGAGAAAAATCTGGGCGCTTGCTAGCAATTCGGGCAAGTCAGAAAATAGCATCCAGGGTTATTAGAGAGATTAAAGATTGGCAAGGACAGACGGTATCAGAAGCAGATGGAATTAGGAAGGTGTTTCATAGATACTATACTGAACTATATAATGATACATCTGTACAGGGAGTGCAGAATTATTAGGCAAGTTGTATTTTTGAGGATTAATTGTATTATTGAACAACAACCATGTTCTCAATGAACCCAAAAAACTCATTAATATCAAAGCTGAATATTTTTGGAAGTAGTTTTTAGTTTGTTTTTAGTTTTAGCTATGTTAGGGGGATATCTGTGTGTGCAGGTGACTATTACTGTGCATAATTATTAGGCCACTTAACAAAAAAAAATATATACCCATTTCAATTATTTATTATTACCAGTGAAACCAATATAACATCTCAACATTCACAAATATACATTTCTGACATTCAAAAACAAAACAAAAACAAATCAGTGACCAATATAGCCACCTTTCTTTGCAAGGACACTCAAAAGCCTGCCATCCATGGATTCTGTCAGTGTTTTGATCTGTTCACCATCAACATTGCGTGCAGCAGCAACCACAGCCTCCCAGACACTGTTCAGAGAGGTGTACTGTTTTCCCTCCTTGTAAATCTCACATTTGATGATGGACCACAGGTTCTCAATGGGGTTCAGATCAGGTGAACAAGGAGGCCATGTCATTAGATTTCCTTCTTTTATACCCTTTCTTGCCAGCCACGCTGTGGAGTACTTGGACGCGTGTGATGGAGCATTGTCCTGCATGAAAATCATGTTTTTCTTGAAGGATGCAGACTTCTTCCTGTACCTCTGCTTGAAGAAGGTGTCTTCCAGGAACTGGCAGTAGGACTGGGAGTTGAGCTTGACTCCATCCTCAACCCGAAAAGGCCCCACAAGCTCATCTTTGATGATACCAGCCCAAACCAGTACTCCACCTCCACCTTGCTGGCGTCTGAGTCGGACTGGAGCTCTCTGCCCTTTACCAATCCAGCCACGGGCCCATCCATCTGGCCCATCAAGACTCACTCTCATTTCATCAGTCCATAAAACCTTAGAAAAATCAGTCTTGAGATATTTCTTGGCCCAGTCTTGACGTTTCATCTTGTGTGTCTTGTTCAGTGGTGGTCGTCTTTCAGCCTTTCTTACCTTGGCCATGTCTCTGAGTATTGCACACCTTGTGCTTTTGGGCACTCCAGTGATGTTGCAGCTCTGAAATATGGCCAAACTAATGGCAAGTGGCATCGTGGCAGCTGCACGCTTGACTTTTCTCAGTTCATGGGCAGTTATTTTGCGCCTTGGTTTTCCCACACGCTTCTTGCGACCCTGTTGACTATTTTGAATGAAACGCTTGATTGTTCGATGATCACGCTTCAGAAGCTTTGCAATTTTAAGAGTGCTGCATCCCTCTGCAAGATATCTCACTATTTTTGATTTTTCTGAGCCTGTCAAGTCCTTCTTTTGACCCATTTTGCCAAAGGAAAGGAAGTTGCCTAATAATTATGCACACCTGATATAGGGTGTTGATGTCATTAGACCACACCCCTTCTCATTACAGAGATGCACATCACCTAATATGCTTAATTGGTAGTAGGCTTTCGAGCCTATACAGCTTGGAGTAAGACAACATGCATAAAGAGGATGATGTGGTCAAAATACTCATTTGCCTAATAATTCTGCACTCCCTGTATATCCGGAGGAAGAAATGCTGGAATTTCTACACCCCATTAAAGTTGATAAGCTATCTGAGAGTGATATTCTATACATGGGAGAACAGATAGATATCTCGGAAATTGATAAGGCAATGAGTGATCTTGCCACCAGAAAAGCCACAGGCCCTGACTCTATCCCCTTAGAGTTTTATAAAACCTCTAAAGTATTATTGCTTCTGGTAATGATAGAGCTATTTATTCAGGTACAGAATGGAGGGGAAACCCCTCCATCATGGGATATGGCCAACATAGTAATGTTCTTGAAGAAAGGGAAACCCCCATTAAACCCGGCCTCATACCGGCCGATTACATTAATTACATTAATCAACAGCGATGCTAAAATATATTCAAAGATACTGGCCGCTCGATTATCCCTGGTGATTAGAAAGCTAGTTTCCCCTAGACAGCTTGGGTTAGTCCCGGGAAGGGATACTACCGATCATATTCGGAGAGTTCTTGCACTCTTTGATGCTACGGAAGTAGCAGAGGAACCTATGGCAGTTGCATTATTAGATGCAGAGAAGGTGTTTGACCGGGTGAACTGGAATTACCTGTGGTATGTAATGGAGTATTATGGGTTAGGGAAGAAATTTATTTTAGCAGTAAGGGCTCTATATAGATTACCGGCAGTGAAAATACAACTAATGGGAGGACAAACTGAGAGTGTCCAGGTCAGGAGAGGCACTAGACAGGGATGTCCATGTTCTCTGCTCCTGTTTGCTTTATATATATATCCCTTGCTTAGACAGTTGGAAGAAAATAGCAAGATTCCACCGATTCACAGGCAGGGATGGGATACAAAAGTCCTAGCATACACAGACGATATAGCTATATTAACTCCCACCCCTGATTCGGCATTGAGAGAGGTTGAAGAGGTGTCGACGAAATTTGGAAGATTTTCTGGATATCTGTTAAACAGCTAAAACGCAGCTACTGGCTAATCAATACACAAGCACCCAGGATACCCGAAGGGTGGAGCACACAGTATATTTGGGTATAAATATTACACCAAAAGTAGGAGAAATTGTTAATTAAAATCTGGATCCCATACTTGCGAAAGCCAGAAAAGATATGTGCAGATGGAATAACCTACATTTGACTATTATGGGGAGGTGTAATATGGTGAAAATGATTTTCCTCCCTAAGCTGCTGTATCTGTTTCGTGCTGTACCGCTGAGCTTTATTAACCTTAGATTCAAGGAGATAGATAGAGGGGAAACATCCTGAAAAACTAGGTCTAAACCACTACTTGCCTGAACCACTACTGCTAAACAACTAAAAAGTCTCTACAACTAAGTACTGAACAACTACTGTCTAAACAACAATTGTGCCTGAATAACAATTGCCTCAACAACTAATTTTAAGGTAAGGTTTTCTTTTTGTTTTTTATGGTCTATTAGTTGTTTAGAATATATATCAAAATTAGTTGTTCAGGCAAATGTTATTCAGGCACAATTGTTGTTTAGACAGTAGTTGTTCAGTACTTAGTTGTAGAGACTTTTTAGTTGTTTAGCAGTAGTGGTCTAGGCTATGGTGGTTTAGGACCTAGTTGTTCTGTCACATATTCATTTGGCTTGGCTGAGTCCTACTTGTCCAACAATGTCCAACCATACATGAAAACTTTGGGATCCCACGCGTTTCAGAATATTTTGTCAATGCATCTCCTAACACTCCCTGTTACGGATTTTAGACATAATTGGAAGCCTGTCTGGGGTGTTTCTTAGGATTGCACATTCTGCCAATACTATACTGAATCTATAAGACACCTAGTATGTTGCTGTCCACAATTGGCCTTGGAGAGACGCCTTCTACTAAAACCGCTTTTCCTGAAATATGGAGTGAGATCATGCTCTGAAGCCATAAAGTTAAGATTCAAGGCCGATATCCCAATGGAACTTGCTCTCTATAGGAATTTTTTTGCCACTATGAGACTTGCCCTACAGAATACCCGGAGACTCCAATGTGCAGAAATGAAAAAGGAAGAAGCAGCCACCAAAGAAACAACATTAACGAAGTGGCTTACTCACCCATGAAAGATCCACAATAGCATTAGACTTTGAGCTAAACATTGACTGGTAGGACAGTCTGGGTGTCCCTGTTAAATTTTCAGAGCATATTATTGTGTATTATTACTGTGCTTATCGCACCTTTTTCATCCATGGTCAGCTCCTTGATAGTCTGAGAATCTGAGCTAGACTTTGGAGTGATAGGCTAGAGAGGGAATCCTTTTTTCTTTTCTTCTTGCAGCTCTCACCAGTGTGCATTATTTTACTTGGTCGTACCGTGGCTATGTTAATCCTTAGTCTGTAGGGAAGTCTGGCATTGGCAATCATTCCGCCATGGTGACGCCTGTGGACAGCACGCTAATGGATGAAACTATGTGATAACTTCATGCACTTCCCATTACTGGCACCTCAGTTTTTAGATCTAGTATGACTGTTACTTTTATTAAATAATATGATCGCCTTTGCTAGAGCATCCACATAGACACGTAAACTGCATTATAGGTAGAACGCATATATGCTTAAAGACACTAGAATAGATAACAAGGACAGGCTTCTGATTCTAGCATACTTTGCACTCTTTACACTGACACTTGCAATCATATGCAATCATATGCAGTAAGGTTGAGGAGATTGCATATGCCTAGAAGTATTTTATGGGAATGTCTTTGCACTGTATTTAATGGAATGATTTTAAGTGATCATGCAGTAAAATTTACTACTACTACTACCTCCAGACCGCTGGGATCTTCGATCCTGGCAGAGCTGGCAGTTCCCTGGGAGCCCGACCACCAGGGTTGTAATGGGGTAGTCAGACCGCTCACTGGCGGCGGTCTGACCACCATGCACGAATCTGGGCCCACAGTGTAGTGATTGGGGTGGGATGTTATAGACTCCAGGGCGCTATAGACTCCATGACAGGGAGAAACATGGAGTAGGTCAAGGTGACACTGTGTCATGGAGACAATAATCCTAGAATATACTGACACTGATAGGAGCTGGCATAGCAGGAAAGGAAATACAGCAACACTGGGACAGAGAAATACGTACTCTGGGACAGGAAGGCGCGTATTTCTAGTTAAAGAATTTACTGGCTGTGGAAAAGGAATAACAATGATACAAGAAAAGGTAGCATTTTGGCACAAGGCTAGGATCAAGTTCACATTTGAAATGGCGAGATTCTGATGATGAGACATAGAGGATCGCACTGCGGCACAGGTTCAGGAAACATACTGACACTGGGACAGAGAATGCATTAACATTGTGAATTGGAGGCCCTCACTCTTTGGAGTATGGAGGCAAAAGCACAAGAACTGGTGCAGATGCAGTGGTTGGTACGAGAACTAGGGCAACAGCAAAACACTATTATATGGAAAAGCATGAACTTCATGCTAACTGAGAAGGGTGAAGAGATCGCTGGAACAAGAACGTTACATACAGCTTCCTATTCATTCCATGCACGGAGAGAATGTGAGCCCATCTTCATACAGGACTGCAACAAGCATGTCAGGACCATGTTCAGAGGGCCATGACGCAAGCAGGAGCTAGGTGGCCCAACCGTGGGGATTGAGGCCTTCTACTCATGATATCTTGGGACCTTCCTCCAGCGTGTGCCACCTAGATCACAGGACTGCAGCAATCCAAAAATCTGTCTGGAGGGATTACTTTATCTCCTCTCCTCATGTTCCTCCAGTCAGCCCTGAGTCTTTCAAAATTGAATCCAGATTCTTCCTTGTATTGTACAATTGACAGGCACACATACACTCAGCACATGCATACAGCACACACACCTTGCACAGCACTACATCCTTCATTTATTCTACCATTCATAGGCACACACGCACCCAGTGCATGCCTATAAGATACACAGCTGCACAACACTGCATTATCCCTGTATTGTACAATTCACAGGCACACATATACCCAGCACATGTGTATCAAACATGCGCTGTGCAGCACTACAAACCAAACCTATGTAAACCACTGGTAAATTAAGCACATAGTGGCAAAACTTTGAATGAGTGAGCCTGTAGGCCTCACTCCAGTGAGACAGGTAAAAAGGACCCTTCACTCCTACTGATGGCTGCATGATATACTGCCACCACCACACTTGTGCTGCTTAACTCCTGCTAAAGACAGTAGCCTTTCACTTCGATGAGGGTAGTGCTTTGAGTGCTCCTCCTGATCCAAAAAGACTGCAATTCATGAGACAGGCTTCTGTCATGACACATATGCATGATCTGTGTTCATCCGTGACAACAAAAATCAGCATTAGGTAACCAAATATGAACAAACCTGGGGCACCCAGTGCAGGGGTTGCCAGTTAATCATCATGCAAGAGACTCTTCTGTTCCAATCAAGCACATGACAGCTACACCATCTCCTTCTGACTTTTCTTTGTATAAAGCACACAGTATATTCCAAGCTATTTAACAATGATTCGTTCAGGTCTTGCCTGTCCTGGTCTGTCATTTGCAGTGGAGATTTGTTCTTTATTTGTCTCTGTGTTTTAAGTAAGGGCCCATGCACAATTTCACAGCCAACAGGACAGGGGAGACACTGCTGAATGTATTAGGAAAACTGATTCCTCGGTTGTTGGGATTGGAACTGAAGCAGAAAAAAAGCACCCTGAGGGGATTTGTGTCGCAGCTCGGTTTCAATACTCATTGCTGGCTGAATCCACCATCTCAATCCTGCGGCTGTCTAGCTAAAATTGCAGACTTTCTTTTTATTTCACCTTTTATAATAACATGGCTTTGTAGTAAAGCTCAATGGATGGACCAATTTGTGGTTAGTTTGTTTTTCTCCAGCACTGTAGGAAAGCAGCCTCTTTCTAGCTTGGTTATCCCCACTTTTGGCCTATTTGTCAGTGTGTTTGACTGTGTCTCCTGGGATCCTGCTAATCAGGACCCCAGTAGTTAGGCTCTCTCCCTTAAATTATGATCATGGCATACTGGTAACCCAGTATTTCACCCACAATTGGCATACTGGTGCCCCCTTATAAGTCACAAGCATATGGTACTTAGGTACCCAGAGCATTGAGGTTCCAGGGGATTCCTGTAGACAGCAGCATTTCTTTTGCCACCCATAGGGAGCCCATGCAAAGGCTTAAGCAGGTCTGCCATTGCAGCCTGCGTGAAAAGGTGCATGCATCCTTTCACTGCCAGTTACACTGCACCAGGTCACTTATAAGTCACCCCTATAGCAGGCCCTCCAGCCCTGAGGGCAGCGTGTAGAGTACATGTGTGTGAGGCCACCTCTGCACTAGCAGAGGTGCATCCATTACCATTACAGCCTTCTGAGGTTTTCCAGGCAGCCCCAGCTGCTGCCACCTCTCAGACAGGTTTCTGCCCTCCTGGTGCTTGAGCAGCTGAAGCCCAGGAAGGCAGAACAAAGGAATTGCTTTGGGAGAGGGGTCTTACACCCTCCCTCTTTGGAAAAAGGTGTTACAGGCTTGGGAAGGATAGCCTCCCCAGGCCACTGGAAATGCTTTGAAGGGCACATTTGGTGCCATCCCTGCACAAACCAGTCTACACCAGTTCAGGGACCCCCAGTCCCTGCTCTGGCACGAAACTAGACAAAGGAAAGGGGAGTGACCACTCCCCTGTCCATCACCACCCCAGGGGTGGTGCTCAGAGCTCCTCCAGAGAACCCAGGGTTTTGCCATCTTGGATTCCAAGTTGGCAGGGAAGACTGGGAGCATCTGAGTGGCCAGTGTCAGCTGGTAACGTCAGAGCCCTTCCCTGATAGGTGCTTACCTGTTTAGCTGACCAAGTCCCCTTTGAGGGTTATTTAGGGTATCTCTCTTGGATGGTTCTTCAGATTTGGATTGCAAGACTCCAGCAGGAATCCTCTGCATCCTTCAATTCACCTTCTTACCAAAGAAACTGCATCTGGACCCTCCAGGAACTCTACAAACTGCAACAAAGAAGCAAAGACGACTTCTGCAACACTGTATCTTCAGCTCCTGCCAGGAACTGTAACTGTTTCTCGGTCATGCATCCTGAGAGGACAGCCTGTCTCCAGCCTGCACCAGAAGAATGCCGGAATCTCCCTTGTAGTGAAACAGTGACTCCCCTGCTTCAGCAGGCACCTCTCTGCAACGATGACTGGCTGTGTGGGTCCCCTCTTCTGACGAGCTGCGTGGATCCTGCATCACAGGTGGTGGACTGCAGTGGTCCTGACAGTCCTGACGTCCAACTGTCCAACTTTGGTGGAGGTAAGAGCTTGCCTCCTCACGCAAGACATTACCCCCATGCACCACATGTTTTGCAGTTGCCAGGGCTTGTTCACATCCTTCCACAAAGTCCTTTGTGCACCACGCAGCTCCAGCCCACAGCACTCCTTCCTGTGATGCACAGCTTCCTGAGTGGTTCTCTAGCAGCGTGGGATCCTTTGTTGTTGTGCTGCATGGGCCTCCTTTTGCACCTTCTTTGCTCCCGTGCTGTGGGACTTCTGTGCACGCTGCCTGGTCTTCTGCAGGCTCTCTGAGTTGCTGAGAGCCCCCTCTGACTCCTCTTTTTGGGTAGAGTCCACCAGGTTCCCTCTGGTTCCGGGCACGGCCATTTTCTGCTAACCGTGAGCTTTGCATGTGCGAAGGCTTGTTGATGGAATCCAGTGACGCAAACCAGACTGCAATCTTCCATCTAGCATGGGACATCATCTGCACCAACCAGGAACCTGCATCCATCTTCTTGGGTGCAGTACTGACTGTTCTTCTTTACCAGTGGTTCTTCTTATGCACCTTCATCCGGGTTAGCAGGGGCTCCTGTTCTCCCTAGACTATTCTGTGCTTCTTGGACTTGGTCCCCTTCCTCTACAGGTCTTCAGGTCCAGGAATC
Source organism: Pleurodeles waltl (assembly GCF_031143425.1). Lineage (NCBI taxonomy): Eukaryota > Metazoa > Chordata > Amphibia > Caudata > Salamandridae > Pleurodeles > Pleurodeles waltl. The sequence goes on from NC_090443.1 coordinate 731,000,127, forward strand.
CATCGCTGGTGTCTTGCAGTCTCTTCTGGTTCTTGCATAATCTTCTTTCTCGTGTTCTTGTGTGTTCTAGGAAAGTTACTGTGATTTACTCCTGCTTTCCTGGGATCTGGGGTGGGTTCTTTTACTTACCTTTGGTGTTTTCTAATACTCCCCGTGTCCCTCTACACACTACACTTGCCTAGGTGGGAAACCGACATTTGCATTCCACTTTCTTAGTAAATGGTTTGTGTTCCCCCAGGCCCATTTCAAACTATTGTGATTTTCACTAATTGCACGGTTTTCAGTTTTTATGCCTATTTCTGCATACTAGTGTACATGAATTGTGTATTACTTACCTCCTAAGGGAGTATAGTCTCCATGGTATTTTTGGCATTTGTGTCACCAAAATAAAGTACCTTTATTTTTGTAACACTTAGGCCCTTATTACAACCCTGGTGGACGGCGGTAATTTGGAGAAAGATAATGCCAACAGGCAGGGTGGTAACAGCCTCCGGGCTGGAGACTTCAGTCTCCAGCCAGGCGGCCATCACAATCCCTCTTTTAGGATTATGACACGGCCTACAGCCATGGTTTTCGTGGCAAATCTACCGCCCCGAGAACCATGGTGCTAGACACTATCATTGCCAGGGAATTCCTTCCCTGGCACAGATAGGGATCTCCCCTGCCCTCCTCCCCAGAGTCGTCCTCTACCCTCCCCCTTCCACTCCAGACCCCCCATTATCCACGCACCCACACATATACACACTCATACACACACGCATACCCATATCCACCCACGCACGCACACATACATACCCACACCCCACAACACACACTAACATACATTGTACCACACACAAATTCACAACACACAATATACAAGAACACTCACATTCATTGATTCACACATGCATTCCACGTGACTCACACCCACATGCACGCATACAAAAACAGACACACACACCCCCAATAACACACAACACCCCTACACACGCACACAACACCCCTCACCCCCTCTCCTGTCAGAGAACCTGACTTACCTGCTTGCAGGGGATCCTCCGGCAGGAGATGGGACGCGGCGCTGCTGCTAGCAGCAGCGCCAACCAGCAAAACACCACCAGGCTGTATCATGGCTCATGATACGGTAGGCAGTGTTTTGCTGGCGTGGTGCTGCTGTTGGCAGCAGCGCCACCTTACCACCGTCCGCCACCATGACCGTCAGCCTTCTGGCGGTATTCCGTCTTCAGTCATAATGCAGTTGGTGGCTGGTAGCCATGGCGACAGTATGTTGGCGGCCGTCGCCGTCGCCGTGGTGGTAGGCAGCATCTAGCACCAATGTCATAATGATGCCCTTAGTATTTTCTTTCATGTGTGAGAGTACTATGTGACTTCAGTGGTATTGCATGAGCTTTACATGTCTCCTAGATATTCCTTGGCTGCTCAGATACAGCTACCCCTAGAGAGCCTCGCTTCTAGACACTGCCTACATTTCACTAATAAGGGATAACTGGACCTGGTATAAGGAGTAGGCACCATAGGTACGCTACAAACCAGGCCAGCCTCCTACAAGCACAAATCCTCTCTCGTAGCAGGAAATCGTACTTGGTACACTCAGCTTTTGCTTGGCCCAGAGAAAAACATTTGGTTGGGTGTCATCTCATCTATTTGCAAAGCATGGTTTGCGGTGGATTAATTATTTAAATATATTTTAATAATGTCATTTTTATTGGTTTCCATATATTCTCCATAATTTACCTTCTCAACGCTGTCTCTCACAGTGCTATGAAAGCATGTAGTACAGAGGATTCATTATTTTAATTTGATTGAATAGTTCTTTTTAGGTCAATCGTGCAAGCGCTTTGATCTATTGTAAGTATTGGGGCCCATATTTATACTTTTTGACGCAAAACTGCGCCATCGCAGTTTAGCGTCAAAAAAATTTGCGCCGTCTAACGCCATTTGGATGCGCCATTCGGGCGTCAAATTTATACTTTGACGTACGGCGGCGCAACCAACAGGTGGGAGTCATTATTTCGTGACGCAAACAGCGTCGGTCTGTCGTAAGGCAAACCCACGTAAAAGTGACGCAAATCACTGTGGGTCGATTTACGACAGCGCTATCGTGAATACGCCGTTTCTTTTCACGCTATTGCGTGACATTTTTGCGCGAAAACTGCACTGACAGGAGAGGAGACCCAAAATGGATCCCAGATGCCCCGACAGACCCCAGGAGGATGAGAGCAGACCAGGACCCAGCCAGGAGGAAGCACACAGGAACCAGGACATGTTAAAGAAAAAAAGAAAGTGTCGCTTCAGTGCAGAGGAGCAGGAAATCCTGGTGAAAGAGGTGACGGAACACCAGCACCAACTTTTCATTTCCTCAAAATTGCCACTCAGTAGGAGAGAGGCCATCTGGAAAGAAATTGTGGACAAGATAAACAGTGTGGCTGAAGAACGCCGGACAGTCACCGAGTGTAAGAAACGCTGGCATGACTGTAAACGTAGGACCAAAGAGAAAATGGCCAGGAACAGGAAGGCAGCAATGCAGACTGGAGGGGGGAGTCCAGCACAACAGGAGGCTCTGGACCACATGGAGGAGATGGTCGCAGCCGTCATCCCAGAGGAGATTGTCACAGGGATACAAGGACTGGACAGCGCAGACTACCACGACACTACGCACATGCAGGGTAAGTCGCATGGGGAATTACAATGCAATAATGGGGACTGTAAGCAGGGGGGGGATACCTACTACACAATGCATGTAACTTAGCACATATATGAAGTGGCATGGGGAAAGGGGCACGGCAGGGGGGAATGCCCAGTACTGACCATAGCCGGGCCACGACAAAATACTGCCACCACTACAGTCCCATGGGGACATCCTGTAATTACAACAAGAGAGCCAAGGGAAACCAGTGACAGGTGGGAAGGACACTACCCTGAATCCACATCCAGGCACTTGTTTTGCACAAACTATTCCCCATCAACTAGGTCCCTACCTGTAATGCAGTAGCAAATACAACAACTGCAACTTAACTGCCACCACAGTTGACAATAACACCTCTCATCTCTGGGCAGCTATAGTACCAAATGGCAGGAACCCCACCCTGGAACATACATTCCTAAATTAGGGGGTGAGGATGACATCTGCAACTACTCCTAGAAATAAGACAAAGCTACCAGTACACTTAAATGCCGAATGTCCATAACTGACACATACATAAGCCTAAGTAAACAGCAATAGGAGCCACACAGCACTAACGACACACACATGCTGCATACATCAGGGTCCCTCACGTGCCTGCCTAACAATGCTACATCACAAATGTCATACTGCTCAGACAACAACATTGACGAGGGGACACAGGCAACTGGTCAATGAAACACATCTGCACAGTCTAACCAAAAAATCGGACATCCATACGATAAACAAGCCAATCCAGTAAGACACACGAGACCCCATCAGATACAAACATCAACAATGTTTACATCCATACCACATCCTAACATTGACATACATAGGTCATGCCACCTAACATGTACAGATCATGCAATGTGAATAAAAAGTGTATGGTGCAGGGCCTGTGAGGCAAGTGTGCTGGCAGGGCAGTCACAACACCCACAGTCAGTCAAAGTGTAGCGTGGCAAGTGAAACGTATACTTTGCGCAATAGCCTCAGGCTGGAGGCCTTTGTGCATCTTACCCTGAATGTACTTATACTCATTTGCTCACATCTAAGTGCCTCAGAGCACTTTGCACTAAATGAATCTCATTGCCCTTCCTATCAGTTAATGTAGCAAATAGTCAGTCCTGAGGTGTTGGCAATTAGTCAAATCACCCTGTTTTGCCTACTTCTGCACTGGAGTTTGCCAGAACATATTCACTCTGTGCCCCAGTCAAGGATACCGTCTGGTTCGTTGATGATAGATGTGGTAGGGGTTAAGGTTTGCCATTCCTGCGTAGGGAAACTTTGTCATCACCATGACATATGTCTTTTAAATTCACTTCCTCGTCCCAAGACACGCATGGGGGAGTTTACAAACCGAAAATCACATCTAGATGCTGCCTGCCTTGCTGCTGATGCACAACCAGATCCCAGCCCATTCCTCTGATATGAGGGATGATGTCTCCCCTGTGATTCAGACAGACAAGCTCCAAACTTAACATGCAGTGCTATATATAGAACAAGCAGAGGGAGAGTAGAAACTGTTAGGCACCATGATAGCTGTGTACCAATGTATTACTTTCCTGCGGACTATTTCAGTTCTAACTGTGTGTATTGTTTTGGTTATTGGGGCTCACACCGAAATTCCTACAAGTCAGTTGTACAATGAAACTTCATATCCAACAAATACTGTCTGTGTCATTTGTGTATGGGAACATACCGGAAAAGATAGAAATGTGTAGGACCTGAGTGACCACCACTTCCCTGAGAAGTCCCAAAGATGTCATGGGCTTGGACTTCTAAACATTCCTCTGTTGTGGGAGACCAGAGGCACTGCTAGTCTGTCTGAGCTAAATACAATATCTGGGTGACCGAGTTATTTACAAGTGGGTCAAACTTAGTCCCCCACACCATTAGCTATCCTGCTGCCTAGAAAGCCAAGAATCACATGTAGGATAATGAGAGCCCACCCAAACAAATGTCCCTCCATAACAATAGTGAAACACCGAGAGAGGAGTAGGACAAAAAAATGCATATTCCAAAATAATTACAAATCAACACCTAGAGATGTCCTGGCAGGCATGTCTGATAGCTCCATATCATATATGTGACACACAGGTGGGCCATAGGCCTACAACAATGCCCTATGACAGACAGCAGATACCAAGACAAAATCAGAGTACAAAGTAAAGGCATCCAAAGGCTTGTATCTTAGTGCTAAATGATCTCAACACAGACACACTAATTGTACCCTGTTTCTTTGCAGAGGAACACGGATCTCCTGCCGATATGCCTGTCCATGAGTTCCCTGATGACATGGATGACGAGAACATCAACCTCACACAAGAGACCATTGACATGGTCCTCGAAAGCCTCCAAACCCCCCCTTCAGTAACAAGGAGGAGCCAAGATGAAGCAGCCACCACAGTAGAACCACCCGCCACCCCAATTGTAAGACCTGCCAGCTCCAACACAGCTGAGGACTCTGACGACACTGGCACCAGCTTCGAAAGAACAGTCGTTGGGGTCCAGCGGGAGCTGGCCAAGGAGGTGCGGGTGGGGATGCAAACTATGGCAGCCAGCCTTGAGGGGGTGCGTTCGTGCATGCTGTCAACTGCTGATCAGGCAGCTGCAATGCAAGCCAGAACATCGCTGTTGGAGGAACTTTTAGTAACACAGAAGGCAATCTGCACAGCTGTCATCCAGTTGACCAAACAACTCCAACAGCAAGCCAGTCAGCGTGTGCACGAATGCAACATCGAACCCCTCAGGGCAGACCTGGCTGCCTACCATCGGGATGTGGCTGCCATTCTGAGAAACCAGCACGCTCTCCTTGCTGCAGTACTGCCCTTCATAACTGGACAGGGATCAGCCCCCGGGATGTCTGCCTCCATGTCTTCTGACACTGAGGTGTGTGTTGCCCCTTCAAAACCAACAACAACAAGGACACACCAGGCAACACACACATCAGAAGAAGAAGACATGGAACAGATAACATTCACACGCAAGAGTACCCGGAAGCCCTAGTCCCTGCACCATGCCCCACTCTGACCAAGGTCCTACGTTTTGACACATGCCAGCCTCACTCCAACTACCCTCAATGACTGTTCGGCAATCTACTGTTTAACTTGTCCACATTGGCTGTAAATGTTTCTCTCCTACCATTTGGCAATTCCTGTTCCTCTGCACCGTCTGTGACATCACCCCAGCATGTCAGGAGCATCATCCACACCCTGTAAATAGGATCACCATTTAAGAATGCACCAGAACGGACTCACCTAACATTGTTAATGGACTTTTTGCACTACTCCACCTAAAAATAAATATCACTTGCACACCAATTGTGTCTCTGTGTCATTTCACACTTCAACTGTGCAGTACATAACTCCAAAGTGGCTGTGTGGCAACCATGTTGATTCTCTAGACTACTGTCCTGATTTCATGTATACTGAAACATCTGTGCAGTGGCCAGGATTGCATCATAGCTTTACTAGACTGAGGAAAATAACTGATGTAGGGACTAAGCACACACAATCATGCTGTGTTGGACAGAATGAGGCCCCATCCATAGCTATTCTAGACAACTAATGGTGGATGAGAAATGTAGGCACCTTGCGATACTAACACAATACATTATGCTGTAAAATGAAAGGAATGTTAACCAAATTACACTGCATCAATCACCCTTACAGCGTATACTACCATGAAGGAAAGTCATGCTCAAGCAGTACACACATGATGTAGGTCAGCAATGACAGCAACAAGACAAGAGTGTGAACAAATACTCATCTACAAAGCTCTCCCTGAACTTCACAATGCTGTCCGACCTATCTATTTACCTACAAAATCAACTCTGGAAGCACTCTTTGTGAAGTAGGATACATACCAACCCCAAATCTTGATGATCTATGCAGACTACCAATGGTGGCTCTCCCACACGGTGGATACTTACCAAGTTAGCACACGGGTTCTGGCATGTTAAACCTCAATAGCCTGGGGATAGCGAGCATAGGACACAAATGTCATACTAAAACTTTCTGCTACACTGATGTCAAGGCCATGAAAAGGTAGCACCTAACGCATCTGGTAAAGGGTTAACAAATTTTTTATTTCCAATAAGTAAGAAAAGAGGCAACTAAGGGAAAGATAAACCTACACTAATCTAACCTGACTACTACTAACCCACAACTGTCCCTAACTAACCTAAGCTAAACTTACTCTACACATGTAATGAAACAATCTAAACATCAACCCCCCACCCACCATTATGAGACAAGACACATGCAGGACAACACTTACTAACCTACACACATACTATACTATCCTAAACAAACATATATTTTTTTGTATTTTTATGTTTTTTATATATATATATATTTTTTTTTTTTATCAAACAGGAATCCCAACATTGCCCCCCACCCACCCACCCACACAAAAATATTAGATAGAAAGTATAAGGACCCCCCACCCTCTTACCTAACACTAACTAAGCTAATTACCTATACTTATCCTACAACTAACCCCCCAAACCCAACTAACAGTATGAAAAGAGGAAAGAGGGGAGAGGGGAGGGGTAAAAGTTCTGGAGGGCAAAATAACTAAGGATTTGCCCTCTGAAGTGTGCGCCGGATGGAGCGCACCTTCTTTTTGACCTCCGCCATGTCCTCCGTCAGGTTGTCAACCTTTTGAATTAACCTGTCCAGTTTCCTAGACAATGCGTTGAAGGCTGCAGGGTCAATTGGAGGGTCACTGCTGGTCTGCGTGCCGGTGGAGGTGGAGATTGTTGCTGGAGTGGAGTGGCCACGGGACAGCCCTGCTCCCAACACACGGCTGGGTCCAGGTCTGGAGGAAGATGGCTGGTCCGTCGCTGGGTCCCCTTGGGCAGACCTGGTGGTTGTAGGTGGCACCGTTGGTGGAGCCTGTGGTGTGGCATACCACGCCCCGGAGGCCCGTTCCGAATTGTATCTGCGGGCCATCCTCCGATACCCACACTGCACCTGCAGGATGTGCCTGTACCTCATTGCACGGCGCTCAAACTGGTTTCGAGCTGCGGCACTCAGGTTTGCAGCTGTGAAGGGAAAAGGCAAATATTGAGCATAGAATTTACAGTGGGTTGAATACCACAATGGGTAATTTGACCATTACTAGCAATGTATTGGTTGCAGCAATTGTTACAACATATGTCACGGGAAGGCTCAGAGGAAGTACATGTGAATCATGCATACTGAAGGGCATATCACATATAGCAGATCCATGTCTCTACATGATGGATGACATCACCCTAAACTACTCCTACAATTCATACCTAAGCCATTATACATTATGGCACCAGCTCGTCCGCATACTGACTTCACTACATATGTCATTCTATGTGATAAGAATCACACTCCTCACTCAATGGCATTTCGAAATAGTTGTGTGCTAAGATTGAACCCCTGGCCATGAATCATATGTCGACACTATGGGCCAGATGTAGGAATTGATGGGAAATCAACTAGCAAATTGCAAAGCTGAACGGTGTCTCTGACACCGTCTGCGAGTCACTATGGGGTCCCTAAATCCCACATCATGAACATCAATGATGTGGGTTCCAACTTGCACCACCTTAGCAACTATGGGCACTCACGGGGATGGAGGCCTGCTGGGAACAGCAGAACTCCATAGACGTGACTGCTTTTAAATGAAGCAAGTTATTTTTCACCAAGTGTAGGCCCTTTATCTGAAAGGAAAATGAGCTGCGATTTGTTTAAATTCACAACAATTGATTGTTCGTAATTTACACAATAATTATTGCTCCCCTAGACCACTGGCTGTTTTGTGCAGGAGTATTTTGGTCCACTCACAAAGGTGAAGGTTCACAATGAGGACCCCTTCCAGTCAGCAAGTTGGTTAGCAGCCACTTCAAGTGGATGATAACAGCTACTCACTTTGCAACCACGTACTCGTTAGCAAATGGGATTGCCTAACACTGTGATTTGCAAGTAGGGCTGGTAAACTCCTTTATTTTTTTACTTTAGAAAACCATTTTGCGAATATGTACATGACCACCAATAACATTTCGGATTAGGAAACAGACGTTTGCAACTCACTAACATCAAATTATGCTATTTGCAATGTGGAGACATTTTGCTACATCTGGACCTAGGTACAAACTCAAGTCACAAAAGGTGTTAAGTACGTGTAACATACTGGTTGCTACAGTCCTAGGTACCCTGTTTCACAGTAACATCCCAGTCTTTGTGGGTGGTGTGGGAAGAACAAACAACAATCCCATGATCAATGCACAACCAGGAGTGTACAGAAAGTGCAACAAGCATGTGCCTTCACACACAACACCTATGAAGGGCTAGCAACACGTTGGAGTCAGCCCAACCTTGTCACATCCCAGGTCCACACATGTCAAAATGATATGACTTAGCCAAACATAACATACTATTAGTGAGGCATGTTTTACAACACACACAGAGGAGGTAGAACACCCATTCACATGATTCAACAGAACACCTAGGCCATTGCACTCAAGTCACACACACTTCGAGGTCACCTTGTGGAAGTACATGCCCCCGGAAGATCCGACCTACAGTGTACACAGTCCATCCTCAACTAGGAAGAAGCACTTGTCATCGAAGCCATGTGCCTAAGCTATCTTGGAGACTGTCAGTTTGATATGCTGACTCAGTTAATGGCAAGTTCCTGACCAAGTCTAACATTGACCAGTGTGTTCAAAATGAGTCATGCTATTCCCAATAGTCGCACTAATTGAATGACCTACTGCCCCTCAATCTGAGAGATGACTAGGGATTGCTTTACCGAAACATTATTCCAATTTGATATCACACCCAAACAACAAAGCCAATGAACGGCCAGCACATCATATCATGAATTGTCCTGAACACACAGTAATCCATCATGCTTCATTTCCAAACAATGTAAATAGCACTTAGGCAACACTCACTGTAGGTATCGGGGTCGTCAAAATGGGCTACCTCACCAACGGTGTACGGGGCTGGTCCACCTGTAAAGCATGAAAGGAAGATTATACTCAGACTGGGTGAACAGACAAATAATTTCTGTTACAATGACAGTGTGTGAATATTACATGGTAATGATACACTTTCACACATGCTCATCCTGCCTGGCTGACTTTGTATTCTAGATTATCATTGGATGAGTCTCCTGCTCCAGTGACACACCCTACTACACTCATGCAGTGGCCAGGACAGTCATGTGTCGTCCAAGTTACTCCTCCATTAGTAGGCCCGAACAATCATGTGATCCATACATCTCAGCATGTGCATCCCAGAGAGAAACATTTCACAACTGGTTCCATGAGGACTGCATGACCACTCACCATCAAACAGGCTATGGGGACAGGTTCAACACACAGCAACCAGACACACATGTGACATATGTGTGGACAACATGACTAACTTCATGTGACGTGAAGGCAACACACAGGTGTTGCATCATCATGTGTTTGCAATTTTCGGTCTAGCTATGGCGTCTACATATGTAGGTATGTTGTTTCTACATGACGTACTCACTGGCCATTATGACCAGTAGAGTACAAATTGAGCAGTTCACGTGTTGCTTTTCAGACACAAATGCAACACTACATTCCATGCAGCTACAGCCATCTGGTATGTGTTGCAAAGATAAGGCATCGGCCTGGTAGCATAGGTCTTCATACACACCCGGCAACAAATACACATTTGGACACATATGTATACCTTTGTAGCGCAGCATTTGCATCATTTTGTGACGCAGAGAGGGGGCTACTTAGCAAAATACTAATAGATGTTGCATTTTACTGCTGTTATTGGGTGTACATGTGTAGCAAAAATGGGGATTTATGTGTATGCCCATGGGCCTAGGTTTCCCTAGTATAACACGCAGTCAGCTACTTATTTTGCAGATTGGCTACCAATCATCACATGTTCACGCACACATTCCTATTATTCCCATGTAATTGATTATTACTCACCAACATAGCCACCAATCCGGAGTCCCAGGTGGTCCAGCAGGTCCTGTTCCCTGGTGATCAGATCTGCCCAGCGGTGCTTGAGTTGATGGACATTCCTCATACTCTGTAGACCCGGACCAGGTGATGGCGCACCTTCTCCCAACGTATTTTCCTCGCCTCCGTGTGATACCCCTGTATCACACGGCCCCCAGCCTCCAGCATCAGTGGGAGGAAATGGCTTACGAGCCATATGAAGCCCCCCAATTCGTCCTCACCCATCCTGGACAGGCGAGGCCTACCTGACATGATGCGAGGTTGAAAAAAGTAACAAAGAAAAATGAAAGAAAAAGTGGGAAATGGGGAAAGGTAGAGGTGTGAAAGAAAAAGAAGAAGGAGAAAAATAGCCCAACTAACACCCCAAACTATGCTACCCACAACAGACTCCCACAGACAATACAAACTATCACAGGTATAGACCAAACAACACTAAACAGACTGAGACAATGTTTGACAACAATAAAAGATTGACACAAAGACAAAATACAAGGCACACAGGACACTAAAGCAGTAAAACACAGGACAACACCTTTCACACAACCACACAGTCTAGATAACTCTGAGACTGCAAAGTGAAAGTGAAAGTCAACTCCCAGTACAGATTTGGTAAACAGGATATCCTATTACATCACTTCCTGCATAAAATGGCCGCCGTTTTTATTTTCGCGTAATGCGTCATATTTTCACGCATACACAGATGTGCGTCATATTTTTTTGACGCATTACAGTGTACATGATGCGGAGTGTAAAAATATGCTATGAATATTAATATTTCCAATTGTACATGAGATGACCAACATATTGTGCATGTAGCGTCAATTACACCACGCATACATCATGGGCGTCGTTTTTTTTTCACGTACAGTGGTGCACATGATGCGGAGTCAAAAAATATGATATGAATATTAATAATTGATAATGTACATGAGATGACCAACATATTGTGCATATAGCGTCATTTTGACCACGCATACATCATGTGCGTGGTTTTTATTACACGTACAGTGGTGCACATGATGCGGAGTGAAAAAATATGATATGAATATTAATAATTGATAATGTACATGAGATGACCAACATATTGTGCATATAGCGTCATTTTGACCACGCATACATCATGTGCGTGGTTTTTATTACACGTACAGTGGTGCACATGATGCGGAGTCAAAAAATATGATATGAATATTAATATTGATAATGTACATGAGATGACCAACATATTGTGCATATAGCGTAATTTTGACCACGCATACATCATGTGCGTGGTTTTTATTACACGTACAGTGGTGCACATGATGCGGAGTCAAAAAATATGATATGAATATTAATATTGATAATGTACATGAGATGACCAACATATTGTGCATATTGCGTCATTTTGACCACGCATACATCATGTGCGTGGTTTTTATTACACGTACAGTGGTGCACATGATGCGGAGTCAAAAAATATGATATGAATATTAATATTGATAATGTACATGAGATGACCAACATATTGTGCATATAGCGTCATTTTGACCACGCATACATCATGTGCGTGGTTTTTATTACACGTACAGTGGTGCACATGATGCGGAGTCAAAAAATATGATATGAATATTGATATTGATAATGTACATGAGATGACCAACATATTGTGCATATAGCGTCATTTTGACCACGCATACATCATGTGCGTGGTTTTTATTACACGTACAGTGGTGCACATGATGCGGAGTCAAAAAATATGATATGAATATTAATATTGATAATGTACATGAGATGACCAACATATTGTGCATATAGCGTCATTTTGACCACGCATACATCATGTGCGTGGTTTTTATTACACGTACAGTGGTGCACATGATGCGGAGTGAAAAAATATGATATGAATATTAATAATTGATAATGTACATGAGATGACCAACATATTGTGCATATAGCGTCATTTTGACCACGCATACATCATGTGCGTGGTTTTTATTACACGTACAGTAGTGCACATGATGCAGAGTCAAAAATATTGTGGATGTAAATCATAATTTGAAGGTGAAATATCAAGACACTTTTGGATACATTTGTATCTGACTCTGCATTGTGTGCACTCATGTACATGAACAAATTATGACGGCCATGCTGTATGCGTAGAATATGGAGCAAATTGATCCAAATGTCTTCATGTGTTTAGCTTTGGAAAGGTGATTTGTCATGGTAAAATGGTGCGATGTGAGACACATTTGTGTTTGTATCTGACAAATGTCCGTACTTTTATGTATAGACGGCCTTCACACTGTGATGTTTGGGATACGTTAACTAATGTATTGACCATATTTGACAACATATTTGGTGTAATTGCTGATGGCTATTTTGAAATGAGATTTTTGATACCATTATGTATTCCGTCTCCAAAATGTCCCCACCTTTATGATGGGGATGCTTTTATCTGTAGTCCTAACAGGGAGGGGGAGAGTCACTTTCAGTTTTTAGGGGGCTGACCATGTCCCATTATGATCTTGTGTTTCATATTTGTGTAGGACTTGTGACATTGAGGCCACATATGTGCCTTATGCATGTGTTTAGTTCACAAGTACATGATTCCTGTATGTTTTGGGGGTGGTAGAGGTGGAGTTTGTCCCCCAGCACCCTAGGATTTGACCATCCAGAATAGCTACTGTATCCATGGAGTATTTTTATCATATCCTGGCAAACCTGCAGCAGCGGGCGAATGTAAGGCCATATGGTATGAATGACTGTTGACCATTCATTCATCTCATTAGCCCATTTGACGTTTGCAGTATTGATGATTTGGAGCTAAGTTGCATACCATTTTCATATGACTAAGGGGGTCATTCTGACCGCGGCGGGCGGCGGTCGCCGCCCGCAAAGCGGTTCCCGCCGAAAGACCGCGGCGGTCATTCTGGCTTTCCCACTGGGCTGGCGGGCAACCGCCAAAAGTCCGCCCGCCAGCCCAGCGGGAAACACCCTTCCCACGAGGACGCCGGCTCAGAATGGAGCCAGCCTAGTGGGAAGGTGCGACGGGTGCAGTTGCACCCGTGGCGAATTTCTGTGTCTGCAAAGCAGACACTGAAATTCTTTGTGGGTCCCTCTTACGGGGGCCCCTGCAGTGCCCATGCCATTGGCCCCCAGGGGCCCCGCGGCAACCCCTACCGCCATCCTGTTCCTGGCGGGTCTTCCCCATGGGAATCCCCATGGCGGCGGAGCGCGCTCCGCCGCCATGGTGGATTCTCAAGGGCAGCGGGAAGTCCGTTTCTGGCCGCGGCTGAACCGCCGCGGTCAGAATGCCCATCGGTGCACCGCCAGCCTGTTGGCGGTGCTACCGCCGACCTCCGCCAGGGCGGTAATTACCACCAGGGTCCGAATGACCCCCTAAGTTTGCAAGACTCTCAGCGTTCACGATGTGATAATGCGAAGATTGTTTTGCTTGTCTGTGTCCCTTTCTGCATAAACTGGTTTAGTGTCATGTTACAATCTTCCTGCTAGGTTCAAACTGGGACACAACTGTGATGGTCTACTTTCAAATATTAGGTTGGTTGTATGACATATGTGTACATGTGTGTGGGAATGTGGATCCAGTATGACCTGTCTGTGTGTATGTTGTCACTGTAACTTCAAGGTCTCCTCCTGAGTTAGTGGCAGCTGATGTTGTTGCAATTGTGTATTGCTCACATCATACACTTGAGAGAAGCCATTGATGACATGTTCACGTACACATGGATGGTCCCACCCTGTCTCTGAACCCGTGTGATGTGACTTTCAAATGATCTCCAATTTTGGGCTGGATGAGAGACTGTTTCAGTTGTTTGGATCCGGCATGTCTAATTGTCACATTTGTACTCTTGTTGGGCTCTGTGTATGGTAATGTAACATGTCACATCCTACCCTCTGTGCATACAGTTGTGATGTTTATTTTTGGTGTGATGATTTTTAATGGCATTCTTGATCAATGAGACGACATTCATCTTCAGCTATTTCAAACTAAAGGTGGTCAGAAATGAATAGGCCAAAGCATAATGTGGTGTTTGTGATCTGTGTTTATTTACAAGTGTGGAATACAAGTGATGATAATGACTTAAGTAAAAAAATTGTTCACAAGCTGTTGGCGCCTACGCACTCCTGCTGCGGTGTTAGGTTGTTCCCCCTCCTGTTGCAGGCCAGCATCCTCCTCATCATCATCCTCAGGCATGTCTGGGTCCGGTTCAAGGAGGGGAATGTTCCTTTGTACACAAATATTGTGTAATATGGCACAAGTGAGTATAATTTTGCATACCCTCTCTGGGGAGTATAGTAGGCTTCCGCCAGTGATGTCAAGGCAGCGGAACCTTAACTTTAGGATCCCAAAGGTCCTCTCCACAATGCTGCGTGTCCTCTTGTGGGCGTCATTGTATGCCCGCTCAGCAGCAGTATTTGGGTTCCCATATGGTGTCATTATCCAAGGCTGGATGCCATACCCCTGATCAGCTGAAAGAGAAACACAGAATGGTATCAATTAGATGTAGGAGGCACTGTTGTACGTATCTTTGATGGCAGTAGTTGTGTTGTGTTGTCTGTGACTATTTTGTGTACTAATGTGACAACCTATGGTTGTTGGTGGAAACTTTGGCATTGTTTATTTTCCTTGGCTGAGCAAGTGTTTGTTGTCTAACTGTTTGTCAGCAGGATGTATTGGTTTCTCAAGTACAATGTGCCCTCCCTTGCATTGTGACTTGTGACACAGGTGTCCGTGTGTCCTCACTGGGGGTGTGATGATAGTTCCATGCAGAGTTGAAACATGAAAGGGTATTAGAAACGTCCATATGAACATAGCCAGGCCATCCCATCCCTTAAAAGTTATGCATTGTATTAGTGTACAGGTTATTGTGAGACTTCCAATTTGCAAGGTGACATTTAGGCAACCACAGTCATGAATGTCTTCACACTAAGCTGTGGAGTAAATTCAAATGTGTGAGAGGTTCAATGGTGACTTGTGACACATGGCTAGTGATGTGAGTACCTCAGTGTGTTCCTGTCTAGGTGTTGCTATTGTGGTGTATGTGTTGTTTATCCTAGAGGGTTTCTGTGCAGTGAGTATATAAGTAGATTTTTGCCCTTACCAACAAGTAGTCCATTGCCATACCGTCCATCCTGGAAGTGTTGGTTGATGGTGGAGTGACGGAAGATGAATGCATCATGTACACTCCCAGGATATTTAGCCACGATGTTGCTGATCAGTCCTTGGTGATCGACTATGGCCTGCACGTTGATGGAATGTGTGTGCTTCCTGTTGCGGTAGAGGTGTTCACTCGCAGCAGGTGGCACAAGGCGTACGTGTGTGCAGTCGATTGCACCAAGGACGTGCGGCAAGCCACTGATGGCGTAGAACCCCTGTTTTGTTTCCTGCTGCTTCTGCAGTGTGTTAGGGAAGCAGATGTGGCGGGGTGTCAGTCCAATGATGGCATCCAGTACTTTAGGCAGGAATGCGGAGAAAGATGGTTGTGAGATTCCACCAACCAGGGCACCAGTTGTCTGAAAGGAGCCACTTGCCAGCATGTGAAGTACGGCAAGCAGCTTTGTTTCTGTTGGGATAGTGCGTGGAGTCACTAAAGTGGGGGCCAATTGCTGTTCAATATTTGTCAGCAGCTGCTGAATGGCCTGCCAGTTCAACCGGTACCTCTGAATGATGTCTCGTTCCCTGAGGCCATGCAGGGTTGTTCTTGGGCGGAATATCCTCTCCTGCCTTCTGCGCTGTCTTTGGGGTCCCTGCTGTTGTTGTTGTGGCTGCTGTTGTTGCTGCAGGGCTCTGCGTCTACGTGCACGTTGAAGAAAAAGCACCTCCATGTCTCCCTGTTGCTGCTCTGCTGCTCTGTTGTTTGTTCTGTGTGTTCTGATTAAGTACAGGTGTGTTTGCCCCATTTTAACGCCTGCCCTGACCCAGGCGTTAAATGTCACGCTATTCATGCTTTGCCCCATTTTTTTGCGCCGCCAGCCGCGCGGGAGTGATTTTTGCCCTGGAGCATAAATACCACGCACCGCTATGTGCGTCTGTTTTTAGACGGGAACGCCTTCCTTGCATCTCATTAACGCAAGGAAGGCGTTCACGCAAAAAAATGACGCTATTTGCCAATACTTTGGCGCTAGACGCGTCTAACGCCAAAGTATAAATATGGCGTTAGTTTTGCGCCGAATTTGCGTCGAAAAAAACGACGCAAATTCGGTGCAAACGGAGTATAAATACGGGCCTGGGTCTTTTAACCACGCCCATGTCACTCCCATCACTTTCACTCACACGTTAGTTTGCCTTTCAAAAGTCCCTTGATGTCATTGGGAAATGCTTTAAGTTTCTCCCGCCCTGAGGCTGCTTTTGTCACCCCTTGCATACTGCCCCTGTTACATGGATGATTGCATGATTGCCGATATACTTCAGCATAGGCAAACTATTTCCTTTGTCTCTCCCCTTCTTGCTGCCTGGCACCCATGGTGCTCAGCGTGAACAGGCACAAAAGCGTGAACTTGATCAGTTGTATTGGAGCACTTGTCACATTGTTCACAGTTACCCAATCAGTGTCATTTCCTGTGACTCTCCCTTTAAAACATTTGAAATTAGTGAATGCTTTAGGTAATACAGACATCCTCAAAGCAAAAGCAGCTCTTCCCGGCACAGCAGGAGAGCTGATACTACAATATTCACTGCACTTGGGAAAACCCAACCCATAATGCTTTGCGGGACATTACTTTTATCAACATTTTTGCTCATAACTCAGCCTGTGGTGGCCCTGGGACAATGGAACAGCTACTAAAACTCTCACAACAATGTGCTCTGTCTGTACACAGTATCTTTGGGTCCTCACACTAGGTTAGTGGGGACCCCAAAATAATAACCCCTCCCACCATTCTGTGTCTATTTAAGCTTTCTTATTGCTTGATCTTTTGTTTTACATTTGGGAATAGCTTTGGTTTTAAGGGCCTTATTTCTAATATCATTTTTGTAGGCCTGCTACCCCTGAATGTATGTAACGCACTATGCTCCTTAGGGGCTAATTATATGGTGACACTGTATTGTTTATTGCTATTTTTGTGGGGTTATGCTCTCTAGGGGTTAACTATATATTTCCATGACCATGTTTCTTGCAAATGCTATTTTCATTGTGGTGTTCTCTAGGGACTGTTCTAAGCATTACAGTCATATCAACATTTTAAAATATCTTTGGCACAGAAACTTGTCCTATAATGCTTTGCAGGGCATTATTTTAACAAAGTATTTTTGCTCATAATTCAGCCTGTGCTGGTCCTCGGACAATGGGACCACCTTCAAAATATTGACCACAAGGAGCTCTTTCTGTCTACATCATCTCTGTGTTAGTGGGGACTCCAAACTAATAACCTGCACCACCATTCATTATCTTTTTAAGCTTTCGCATGGCTGTATCTTTTGTTTTATAGCTGGGAGAAGTTATGTTGTATGCGCCTTGTTTGTAATATCATTGCAATAGTCCTGCTAGCCTTGAAAGCGTGTAATGCACTATGGGGGTCATTCTGGGTCGACGACCACGGAAGCACCGCCAACAGGCTGGCGGTGCTTCCTCATGTATTCCGACCGCGGCTGTGAAGCCGCGGTCGCCCAGCCGGGTCCGGCGGTTTCCCACCGGATTACCCCCGGCTGGGAGAATCCTCCATGGCGGCGCTGCTTGCAGAGCCGCCATGGGGATTCCGACCCCCTTCCCGCCAGCCTGTTTCTGTCGGTTTTCACCGCCAGAACCAGGATGGCGGGAACGGGTGTCGTGGGGCCCCTGGGGGCCCCTGCACTGCCCATGCCGCTGGCATGGGCAGTGCAGGGGCCCCCTAACAGGGCCCCAGAAAGATTTTCACTGTCTGCATTGCAGACAGTGAAAATCGCGAAGGGTGCAACTGCACCCGTCGCACCCCTGCAACTCCGCCGGCTCCATTCGGAGCCGGCTTCATTGTTGCAGGGCCTTTCCCGCTGGGCCGGCGGGCGCTCCTATGGTGGGCGCCTGCCGGCCCAGCGGGAAAGCCAGAATGGCCTCCGCGGTCAAAGCGGCCAAGTGGCGGTTCCCGTTTGGCTGGCGGCTACCGCCGCCAGCCAAACTCGGAATGAGGGCCTATGTGTTCTAGAGGCTAAATAAATGGTGGCACTGCATTACTTTCTGCTATTATTTTTTACATGTGGTTATGCTCTCTAAGAGCCTTCTGTATGGTTACCATGACCATGTTTCTTCCAAATGCTATTTTTATTGTGGTTTTCTCTAGGAGCTGTTCTGAGCATTGCAGTCAACATACTATAATATTCATGGCACAAAAACTCACCCCATAATGCTTTGCAGGGCATTACTTTTACAAAACATTTTGCTCATCACTCAGTCTGTGGTGGTCCTAGGACAATAACCTTCAAAACGCTCTTTCTGTCTACATCATCTCTGTGTCCCCACACTAGGTTATTTGGGACCCCAACATAATAACCCTCCCATCATTTATTGTCTTTTAAGTTTTCTTGTGGCTACACATTTTGTTTTACAGTTGTGAGAAGTTTTATTTTAAAAACCTCCTTTGTAATATCATTGTAATAGGCCTGGTAGCCCTAAAAACACTCTCTAGGGGATAAGTACATGGTTATACTGTATTATTTTATCCTTTTTTCTTGGGGCTATTCTCTCTTGGGACCAACAATATGATTATATGACCATGTTTCTTACAAATGGTATTTTTGTTATGGTGCTCTATAGGGACTGTTTTGAGCATTATACTCTAATGCCACAAGTTTATTTCTGATAAAGGTTTTTATGATAATTGTAAACGTTTTAATAATATCTATTTATTACAATTATTACCATGATTCAGGCCTACTTAACTTCCTTAGTACTCGATGACTGTTTAAACACTCTTGATATGTTTGGGTGACCCTACTAGTTTATTTCTCCTCTGTGGCTGTCTTGCGTCTTTTTTTGAGGAATTGTGTTAACCAACCAGCAACTCTGATGGTGGAGTGGTGAAAGTGGTATTCTATTGGAATTAGCATAGCAGATTTAAATTATGATGCTAAATGGTAACATTTTCATTTTTTGCTGCAGATAGAGGAAGAAGGTAAATGGAAGCGCTTTAATTATATGCAAGGCCACTGGAATGATACAGCAGGAAAAGACGAAATTATGAGGCAGGGTTGACCACTTTATGTGGCAAGAAACATCCAGTTATGAATTTACAATGGCAATAACTCTAACTCAAGCAAATGGGAGACCTATTATATTGCAAATGCTTGTTATTGGTTTGTTGTTATTCTCAATCTTTTACCTCCTCAACTCTATCTTTCACAATGCTCTGCTCCTGCGCCCCTCGCATTGTTGCCACATGTTCACCTTCCGCTACATCCATCTCCTTCCTCTCACTGCAGGTGTCCGCAATTTCTTACATATCTCCCATTCAGCTCATGCTCTGCTCTGAACACAACTGCTTCTCTCCCCATGCACCTCCACTCCTTTTCATTAACTTTCCTCCTTCCGCCTTACTTCTCTGCACTCTCTGCATCTCCCAACCACCCCCAGTCAGAAATCTACGCGCTTCTCACCTGATCCTCATCGCCCACCCCAGACACCGCCATAATATTTCTCCACATCCATGGCTGGTCAAAGCCTTGGACAGTCAACAAATTCTGCTTTCTGTCTATTTGACCCAGAGGCCTCATTTACAAGAATCTGACACATCGGCCCTGATTCAGAAGATTTATTGCCCTGCCCTATGATAACGACGCCATGGATGCGCTGTATTTACAATGCAGAGCTCCATGGCACATGTTTTCACAGATGCGTCAGAAATTTTGATTCAGCTATTGGTGCTAAACTCACGAATTGCTGGACTAGTGTAAAAAAAATGATGCTACTCCAACAATGTGAGGAGGGCCTCATAGAGAAAAGCCCTGTGTCAATTTTATGCCTGCTCTGAGCAGATGGTACAATTCTGACGCAGTGAAGTCACAGAATGACGCACTGAGATATTGTAAATTTCACTGCATCAGTTCTGTATCGCTTTTTCCGTGGGAACGCCTACCCTGCATACATTATACCTTTGAGCAGGTATAATGTGACACTAGAGTTTACAAACTGATGCATTGGGCCCAACGCGTCCGTTCGAAAATCTGGAGCAGTGGAAAGCACAGCTATTGTCACTGCTATGTAAAAGAAAATGACACAATCGTGGCACAAAGGCCTGCAAATGAGGCCCTAGATGTCAGCTGCCTAATGGCTTGAGACTGACCTACAGTCAGTCTTAGAGAATTAACCAACAATACTTTGAGTTCTGGGTCTTGTCTTCTTGCAAGGGATTTAAATTTCTGCCGGAAAGCCGGCTCAATTCTGTCCTGTCTGCCTTCCCAATAACCTCCACAGTTCAAGTGAGATATTTTCCTGGCTTGTCTCTTGATTTGACAGCTGGAGGACTTCCCTGTTCCAGTAATGAGCAGTATACAGAGGCCTGCTAATGCACATCATTCCTGATCTGCGCCACTGTATCTGTTTCACTAAGGACCCTATGAACAGCTGTACCAATGTGCCTGGGTCCTGGGGCTCATTATTAAAACTGTTTCAGGAGAGCAGGAATGTGGGTCAGGTTTGGTGGTCAGGATGAATTACAGAAGGACAGCAACAGTTGTTTTGACTGACCAATTGTGGAATAACTTTTGTGTTTGCAAAATGTTAGCACCCACTCTGGGCCTCATTACGAGTCTGGCAGCCACTAGACAGCCAGACACACAGATGGCAGTCAGACTGCCGCCAATGCGATGGTCTGTGCGCCACATTACAACCCTGGCGATCGGGCCACCAGGGAACTGCCAGTTCCACCAGGATCAGAGAGCCTGGCGGTGGTGAAGGTCCTAATCCTCCAGGGCAGCTCTGCAAGCAAGCAGCACTGCCCTGGGGATTACGACCCACTTCTCCGCCAGTGGCTTCATGGCGGTACCACTGCCATGAAAAGGCTGGCAGGGAATGAATGCAGGGAGCCCCAGGGGGGCCCCTGCACTTGCCATGGGCACTGCAGTCACTCCCCTAGCCAGCACCATCGTAATGTTAACTGTTTGCTTTGCTTTGCAGACAGTGAACATTGTGATGTTGCTGGTGCAACCTGCTCACCACAGCATTGCCCCTGGCTCGATTACGAGCCAGAGAAAATGCTGTAGGCTATTTCCCCCTGTGTGGTGGAACCTCCCCGTCGGAAGTTTGGCAGACAGTGAAAACCGTCCGCAGAACTCATAATGACCCCTTTCTGTGTCAAAGCGGAGTTCACCTCATGTTCTTGTGTAACACCTCTGCTTGTTCTGACCTATGATGTTGAGAGTGCTCTGGAGAGGCACCACATTCCTGACCTGCAGAGTCCATAAAAACAGTATGCTATGTATTCTGAGCAAGCACAGTTTCCTTTGGAAATCTAATACATACCATTCATGTTACCTCCAGGGCGGAAGGCCTTTAGGTCATAATGGACTTTCATTGAGTTAGTCACATTGTGTCTGGTAGAGCGCCCTAGACAAAAGTGCTGCTGATGTACCTCAATCCTGCCCTGTGGCAGCCCTTGATGTTCAAGGACCTGAGCCACTTACAGATCTTCAGTTACTGCTCATTCCTCACTTGAGGCAGACACTCCAACACTTCCAGTACACAGCTCTGCAGAGTCATCTCAATCCTGAGCTAGTCCAATCCTTGCTGTCAAATACATGGACACACCGAGATTGTCACGCAACGGATTCTGACCTATGTACACTTCTGCTATAATAATACTGTGAACAACACACTTCCCTGCTAATAGGCCTTAACATTGACCTATGTTAACGCTGACATTTTACTAATGAATTTTCATGTACTCTGAATGTTAAATCTTCATAGGAAATGAGTTAAAGTAGAAAATTAATACACAGGTTTGAAAATGTGCTTACTTCAGTGACCACCAATAATCACAAAGAGTACTTATTGATGTAAAATGTTGAAATTTATATTTGGATTTGTGTAGTAGTATGTCATATTAATGGTTATGCATTATGTATTTGCTTTATTAATTATAGGCCTTAACTTAGTGAGGTATTGGGCCTAGTTACCCGGCCTCATGTCAAGTTGCATTGCTTAGACCAATCATAAAATGGCTGCTTAGGGAATTAAATTGCGATTTTCCATTGCGTTGACTAAATGCTAGTAGATAAAATTCCTTCTCATGAGAACTCCTTGCAAGAAAATGTTGTACTAGCTATAGATACTTTGTATATCTTAGAGTGTGTAAAAGCGAGGTTCCCAGGAGTGGACAATGGAAGCATTGACTGGAGTGTAAGCCAATACAATATTTGTTACATGATGAGCCCAACGACGAGAACAGAAGAAGAGCCAATCATCGAAATGTGGACAATGGGTTAGTAAATTCTTAGATTTGAGGTTCTACTTTCATTGGACTAAACGTAAACGTATGATTCTTTGACCAATAGCAACGTGGGAAGTAGTGTTAGGGAATCTACCTTATTCAGACTGCACCAAGAGAAGATACGCCATTCCGCCATTATCTTTCTTGACCGTCCCGAGAGGAGACATGCTGAACTTTTCTTAACTTTCTTGCCTAGAATCGACATTCTATTATGTCTATTCTTGAGACAGTTCTATCTTGAATTTCATTGCTGAATTCCAATGCTTTGCCTACCAAACAGATGTCCAATTGATGAAGACTGTTACCGCTTGCTGAACCATATTGAGGCAAAGTATAAGATGTTACTAATTATTATGTCTATTTGCTTTTGTCCTTAGGTACCAACCGCTCATTTTGATAGAGCCATAGTTAGATGTTTTCAAAATTTGTGTTGACTAAATTGTTTTGCATGAAGCTCAAACATGCTATTTTAATCAGAAGGTTAGTTAGGTTATTCTCTGATTGATGCTTGCTAAATATTAACAACAGTTGATGTATTTCGTTCCTGAATCTAAATGTATGCCATTTCATTTGCACATTTATTCTTGCTATTGATAAGTACTGTAACTTTAGAATGTGTAGTGGTCCAAACTTGGATTAAATTATGATTCTTTAGAAGATTTGGTCAACCAGTATTGTTTCTGTATGTTTATCATTTGATTTTGAGGATAAGCTACGTGATATTAGCATTGTTAATATAGGGAAATAAACATTCTAACTTTTACACAAAGGCATGGGTATTCATGGCCAAGGGGTCAAGGTGCGTGGAAATTAATGACTCCCAAGATTATTGATGTTATTGATTTATATTGTTATTGATTTGTACCGGAACTGAGTTTATGGTGGGAACTACTCTAAGCGCAGTCAAAAGGTCCACTGAATCTCTAATACGTGCCCTTATAAACTTATGATATGTCACCAAATAAGGTCAGATGCTCTAACACCTATAGTAGCAACCCTTGATAATCCAGCAATGAGACCCTCATTCAGCCTAGTAATGCACCTCCAAGCTGATCCACAAGACCTCTTGTAGACCTACGGAAACGTGTGAGAAATCATCAAACAGTGATGCTTTTGACGTGCTTTGTGGCTGACTGTGCAGCAATAATGCAACGAAAACTAAAAAAATAAGAAAAAAGCACTCCGCTTGTAAAACAATTGGCAGCTTTTATATTGGGAAAGGTGCCACTCGCTGGGTTTTCTACAATTCCTATTGCCTCCCTGCTAGTCAGTCCGTGCATAGCGCATGCAAGTGGTTTGGGGTTATACAGGGCTAGTGATAGAGACACCAAAGTGTTCAATCTTTCTGTTCAAACTGACTAAACCTGCAGAAGTAGCAATCAAAACACAAAAGAGAGAAGCCCTGCAAATGATTTGCCTAGCAGTACCATCCTCTTTCTAAACTGCTCCAAACAGGGTTTTACCCTTTGAGAAACTAAATTTGAAATGATTTATTTCCAAAATGTTTAGAAACAAAGAAGAGGCCTAGCTAAACTGCTCTTTACGCATACACATAGCACAGTATGAGCTGCGTAAAGGAGAAACGATGTTCTGATTACACCGAGCACAAAAACACCAACCTCTGTTTTTAATGACCCGTCCAGTCCCTTGGTAAACATGCCACAGAGATCTATGCCAGTGCGTTCGTTATTCTACCAGCATAGGTTAGTTTATCATCAGGGCCATATCGCAGTGATGGTATGTTTGTGCAATAGTCAGAACATTTCAACCAAGAGCAAGGCAAATGCCAAGCGTAACAGAGACGCCATCTTTCACCCTGTACTAATGAAAGCCAAAAGCTTATCAAGGTTTTTATGAGAGTTAATACGATGGTATGAAAAGGAAAGACAAGGGATTTGGAGCTGAATTTTAGAATATAAGATATCAGTTACTACCAGTGCTTAATGTGTGCTTGTTCGTTTCCGGTGCAGAGCACCGGCACTTATTTTTGAGGTGCAGCACTTCTTTTTCTGCCTCAAGCATTTACTGCGAGCAAAATACACATATGGGAAAGACGGAGGAAGAGAAAAACGAAAAAGCGTCAAAATGGGAGAAGGCTGCAAGCTGAAGGGGCAGGGAGTTGCTGTAAGTGGATTAAAGAAACCTGCGATGGCTTCAGTGTTATGCTGCCTCAGTATTCCGTGTTCGCAAATTTAATTTCCGCAGCCCCATGTTTAAAAAGAGGGCTTTGGGCAAGGGCACGTTTTTATTTACAAATTAAGCACTGATCACTGCCCATGACTACACTATAGGAACAAAGGAGCCAGATGTACTAAGATTGCATTTGTACCAAGTTACCTTACATGTTATTTACTTAAGGTTGTTAGATGCAGGTCAGGCATAAACTGGACTAAACAGACAGGGCACGGGTAATGCAGGAAGTCATACATTGAAAAGCTCATAGCACTGCCGCACAGTCTACAAGAGACCCAACAACTCACACAGTGATGAAGAGTGTCACAACTTGACATGGCCATTTTCAGCTTGCTTGTAGAGAATCTGCACTATTAACGTCCATTTAATCTTTTGCCCCTTCCAAGGACATGGAAGCATGGACATCAATTCACTGAAGTGCCAGAGTTTGCGGAAGTGACATCACACGCCCTTTGCCCTCCACTTTCCCTCACACACACATACACATACTGTTGGACCTGGCCCTTGGGGCAGGTTTACCCCCTGACTTTTTGAGTTCATCCTATTTTTTCTGACCTCTCGCTGTTGGCTCTAGGACTCTGAGCACTTTATCGCTGCTGACCAGTGCTAAAGTGCAGGTGCTCTGCCATCTAAAGTTGGTATAATTGGCTTATACCTAATTGGCATATTTAATTGACCTGTAAGTCCCTTGTGCAGTGGTATCTCTATACTCAGGGCCTGTAAATTAAATACTACTAGTGGGCCTGCAGCGCTGCTTGCACCACCCACTGAAGTAGACTTTCAAACCTGTCTCAGGCCTGCTAGTGCAGGGCCTTTGTGTGCTGTTTTCTGCCACAGGGACCTGACATCTAAATTTATTTGCCAGGCCCAGAACTCTCCTTTTACTACATGTAAGCCACCCCTAAGGTACGCCCTAGCTAGCCCTATAGGCAGAGTGCCATGTATGTAGAAGGCAGGACATGTGCCAGGTTGCGTGGCCTGTCCTGGTAGTGACAAACAGCCTAACTTGGTGTCTCACTGCTGTGAGTGCTGCCTTCTTATAGGATTGCATTAGAAATGCCCTGCCTTATGTGTAAGGGGTATTGTCTGATTTATGAGTGGTAGCGTGGCATGTTTGGTATGGTTGTGATGGTCATAATAAAAGCTGCTTACTGGTATGGGTGCATTTGTTATTACTGTTACAGAAATGCCACTTCTAGAAAGTGCACATTTCTCTGTGCTTATGACTCTGGTGTTTTGCAGCTTGACTCCAATCCAGGTCTGGGCAGAGTGACAGTTGGGTCTTTGTGCATACTTTTCAGACAGCCTGTACACAGAGAGGGTGGAGGTGTCACAGAGGTGCATCTACATACTGAATAGTCTTCCTGGGCTGGGAGAAGGGAGAGGCAGGGCACACCCGTCATTTGTAAAGGCTGTGCCCTGGCCTCAAACAATAGGGTTGTTTACCCCCCACTGATGTTTGGAGCCTGTGCTGGAGGAGACATGTTCCTAATATGCACATTTATGATATTCTTATGACAAGTGCTTTAGTGTAATAATGTGTTTCCTGACAATTGCTTATGTTGCAGAATACAGAGTAACCTGTGTGTTATATGTGACTACTGCTAGTTTGCAGAGTAACTAATGTGTAACGTTCTGAAAACTGCGAAGGTAGCAGGATACTACTGATATGTGATATTTTGTCTAATAATTGCGTTGTGTAAAATACAGTATATTTTCATATAACTTGGTGTTGTGTTTCCTATGTGGTGGGGATAGTGTGTCACGTGTGTTGCTTGTATTGTGCAAACGCTTTACACATTGCCTCTGGGTTAGGCCTGACTGCTCGTGCCAAGCTACCAAGGGGGTGAGCAGGGGATATCTTGGACGTGTAACTCCCTTGCCCTGACTAAAGTGGGGGGGGTTCTGTCTGGCTTAGGTGCATACCCTAGCTAACCAGAAACCCCAATTCTAACATTGGTCATCAGCAGTGAGGATATGACTTTCGCTTGCACAATACCATTGTGACTCATTATTTCACTACAAAGTTTGCGTTTAGACCATCACGTGTTTTGCTTCTCTTGACTTTCTCTCTTTGGTAATTTTTTCAAGCTTGGGTATTTTGTTTGTCACACTTGTGTTTCTTGTACCTTTTCAAAATGGGGCTAACCTCTGATTTAGAGGACCTGCCATTTTACACGCAGGAGGGGACCTCAGGAGATCTCTGAATTTCTTTGAAAGGTTTGTGACATATTCCCAGGGGGGGAGTGTGCTTAAGGGGTACCCAGAGGATCCTGAGTGTAGCAAGGGTTCTCAATGTGGGGGCTCCTAGACCTCATCCCTAGAGAGTAGTGGAGAGACTGATCTGGAGGGTGAGAGTGACCGGGCGGGGATGCCAGTTGATAGGGAAGGCCCCAGTGATAGGGAGTCCCTTGCTGGGTCCAGTGTAAGAAGCAGGGCTACCTCTCATTCCTTGATGCCTGATGCGCTAAGAGATAGGCGGGAAGAGAGGGACCTGAAGTTGCATTTAGCACTTCTAGCTGCTCAGGAGTGAAGGGCTGAGGTGGAGAAGGCCTTAGTACAGGAGAGGATGGCAGAGAGGGCCTTTGCCAGAGAAAGACTCGCTCTAGACCGCAGTCTGAAGGTTCTGGACTCATCAGCGCTGCAGGGGAATCCATTGGTGGCAGCAATGTAGAGTGCTGTAGCAAAGATGTTCCTCACATACCCATAGATCTGCTTCCTAGGTTCCAAGAGGGGGGTAACATACATCATTGGTTAAAGAAATATGAGAGGGCTCTGGTTGAGCGCAGGATCCCTGAGAAGGATTGGGGGACTGGCCTAGGGAGCTATATTCCTGAGGAGGAGAGGGATGCCCTACTGACTCTAGAAGAGAGTGACTGGGAGGGGTACTCTACTGTGAAGAATGCACTGATTGTGAAGTATGGTTTTTCCCCTGAGGAATACAGAAAAAGGTTTAGGGGTCGTAAGAAACTGTCCCACCAGTCTTGGGAGGAGTTTGTGGAGGATTTCTGCATTGCACTAGATGGATGGGTGAAGGGTGGCACAGTAAACAATTTTGAAGAGCTGTTTAATCTGATTGTCAGAAAGCACCTGCTTCGTTGTTGTTTTTCAGCATGTGAGCTCTCTGACCCCAGGGAACTTGCAAAGGAGGTGGACTTCTTGTTGCGTACCAGAGGGTCTGGTGTGGCCTTAGGGGTGTTCCTAATGAGAGTGGTCTAGGTGTTTCCCAACCAGGTGTGGTGGGAACGGCTTGTGTCCCAGGTAGGTCCCAGTGTAATGAGAGGGGTTCGGGATCCCATGTCTTGTCTCAGAGGAGAGGGAGTGGGGGTGGGCTGTGTCCCAGGATGTCCGAAATCTGGTCTCATAGCTTGGTTGGTTTCATGAATGGATGCCAGGATGGGAGCCTAGCCTGCACCGTAGGGCCAGCTGCTCAGAGGGATCCCACTTTGCCGGTAGGACTTTGGCAGGTGGCTGGGGATAGCCTTCCACCTGTTCTGTTGTCTGGTAGTCTCACTCCAGAGTGGAGGAGGCAGAAATCCAGGCGTAGGGGTAAGAGGGTGATGCAGGCCCCAGTGGAGAACCTGGAGGGTCAGGGGTCAGCTCTGACAGCAGAGCTCCCCAGGATGACCTTGGTGAGACCATTTCTGGGCTGGGGGGAATCCAGACTCTGTCAGATGGGCAGAGGTCAGGAGACCTGCGCCAGCCAGACTCTTGTGTGGCCCTTGGGGAAGGTGTTTTCCTTGTGGGGGGTGGGTGTGCCCCCCAGATAAACCTGGGACACCAGGCAATGATTCAACCGCAGGGTGGTGACTCTGGATTGGATGATCAGGATCAGGGGGTAAACTCTGACCTGACTGGGAGTAGGTGTGCTCCAGAGGAAGTCCTTGTGCTCCAGGCAGTGGTTTAACTGCAGAGTAGTGACTCTGGGTTGGACGGTCAGGTTCAGGGGGTAAACTCTGACCTGATGGGGGGGTAGGTGTGCTTCCAAGGAAGTCCTGGTTCGCTGAGCAATTGTCCAGTCTAAGGGTGTTGTCCCTGGACTACATAGACAGGTTCAGGGGTAAACTCTGACCTGGTTGGTGGGGCAGCTAGTGTGCTCACCCGTGTGAAACTTCTAGTGGCTTCTCCAGAGTTGGGGAGATGCGGAACTCTGGAAGTGGGGTCCAGGGACGAGGAAGCTCGCCCTGGACCGCGGTGCAACCCAAGGGTAACGTCCCTAGGTTGGGTGGTCTGTCGCCAGGTAGTGATCCTGGGCTGGTAAGAGAGTTGAGCAGGACTGCTGTACCCAGCACCCTGGCAGTTCTGGATTCTGTTGATACCCCTCCTAGGAGAGAAGGGCGGGATCCTAGAAGGAGGGGTAGAGGGAGGAGAGGCTCGCCTCTAGCCCCTGTGAAACTTATGGGTGTAGACCCTAGGTTGGTGGATCAGTGGCAAGATGAGCCCCTGAACTGATTGGAAGTGGAGTGGAGACAGGTTGCTTTGCACCTGGGGCTACCGCCCCCCACTCGTTATGGTTTCAGAGACCAGAGGCTCCTAGATGGCCTGTGGCCTGGTTCTGGCCATTGGCAGTTAGGGAGCCCCCGTGGGTTAGTCTAGGTTGCCTGGGAAGCATCGACAGAGAGACTCAACTGAGATCAGGTTGGCGTAGAACTGGAGCGTGCCCCTGCAGTGATGGGCCAGGGTCCATGTTCTATCGCCCCCGTTCAGGGAAGCCCATCAAGGTATTGATTGTTCTCCCCTTGCTTTAGGCTGGTGGGGGGTTGTGTTGGACCTGGCCCTTGGGGCAGGTTCACCCCCTGACTTTTTGCTTAGTTAATCCTATTTTTTCTGACCTCTCGCGGTTGGCTCTAGGACTCTGAATACTTTATCACTGCTGACCAGTGCTAAAGTGCAGGTGCTCTCCCATTTAAAGTTGGTATGATTGGCTTATACCTAATTGGCATATTTAATTTACCTGTAAGTCCCTTGTACAGTGGTATCTCTATACCCAGGGCCTGTAAATTAAATACTACTAGTGGGTCCGCAGCACTGCTTGCACCACCCACTGAAGTAGACTTTCAAACCTGTCTCAGGCCTGCTAGCGCAGGGCCTTTGTGTGCAGTTTTCTGCCACAGGGACCTGGCATCTAAATTTACTTGCTGGCCCAAAACTCCCCTTTTACTACATGTAAGTTATCCCTAAGATACGCCCTAACTAGCCCTATGGGCAGGGTGCTATGTATGTAGAAGCAGGACATGTGCCAGGTTGCGTGGCCTGTCCTGGTAGTGACAAACAGCCTAACTTGGTGTGCTGCTGTGAGTGCTGCCTTCTCATAGGATTGCATTACAAATGCCCTGCCTTATGTGTAAGGGGTATCGACTGATTTATGAGGGGTAGCATAGGCATGTTTGGTATGGTTGTGATGGTGATAATAAATGCTGCTTACTGGTGTGGGTACATTTTCTATTACTATTGCAGAAATGCCACTTCTAGAAAGTGTGCATTTCTCTGTGCTTATGACTCTGGTGTTTTGCAGCTTGACTCCTATCCACTTCTGGGCAGAGTGACAGTTGGGGCTTTGTGCATACTTTTCAGACAGCCTGTACACAGGGAGGGTGGGGGTGTCACAGAGGTGCATCTGCATACTGCATAGTCTTCCTGGGCTGAGAGAAGGGAGAGGCGGGCACACCTACATTTGTAAAGGCCGTGCCCTGGCCTCACACAATAGGGTTGTTTACCCCCCACTGATGTTTGGAGCCTGTGCTGGAGGAGACAGGGGGCACTCCCAGAACCAGTTGTAACTGGTTGGAACCTCCTCTCCCCACCATTGTAAAACACTGTAAGGACTGAGTATAAGTACAGGGGAATTTTCCCCACAATTTGGAGACTGTTTGAAACATCTTGGAACTGGACACAGAAATGCTGGACCAACTCACCAGGGACCTGGGCCCAGAGGACGCAGGAAGCAAGCAGGAGAGGAGGAAGCCTCTCCCTGCCCTGCCAAGCCCAGGAGGCTCTCTGTCGGACTGCAGACGGGGCGGGAGCCTCGCCGGAGGCTCCCCCTCGCCGCAGGTCCCTTGTTTATCCCCTTGTGGGCCAGTGCTGATCATCAGCCCCTCCCCCCTTGTTTGAGGGCCAGTGAAGGCGCGAGGGAGCCTGCAATGATTGCGGGCCCCAGGAGGGCACGCCTTGGAAACGGAGGGGGTGCGTGGCGCCCCCTCCTCCTGCCACTCTTTCCTGACCTTGGCCCCCTCGAAAGGGCCGGTGAAGGCCCGGGGGGACCCCCACTGATTGCAGGCCCCAGGAGGGTCCCATCCTGAAAGCGGAGGGGGTGCGTG
Source organism: Pleurodeles waltl (assembly GCF_031143425.1). Taxonomy (NCBI): domain Eukaryota; kingdom Metazoa; phylum Chordata; class Amphibia; order Caudata; family Salamandridae; genus Pleurodeles; species Pleurodeles waltl. Next base: position 731,031,691 of record NC_090443.1, read on the forward strand.
GTGCCCCCCTCCTTCCCAAAAGTCATTGCTGACCTTGGCCCTCCCCTCGTGAGGGCTGGCGGAGGCCTGGGGGCCCCAGCGATCGCGGGCCCCAGGAGGGGCCCGTCATTAATGCAGAGGGGGTGCATGCCGTCCCTCTCTACCCAAGAATGCTCAGGAGGCCCCCGTTTTGCGCAGAAGAGCGCCGGGCCCCATTTTTCGTTCTACAGGCACTAGAGGTGCCTTCATCTCAAACAGGTACTTTCTACAGGATTTATATAGGACATAAGTTCTTTTTAAAGACTTCCATGTTTTATATGTTGCCTACTTGTTTGATAAGGTTTTCGTATGTATATGCAAATGTTCCTTTTATGGGCATAACATGCTAATATGTTTTTCTGACTTGCCATACGTTTTATATTGTTCCTAATATGGGCGTTTATGATATTCTTATGACGAGTGTTTTAGTGTAATGAAGTGTTTCCTGACTACTGCTTATGTTGCCGAATACTGAGTAACCTATGTGATATATATGACTACTGCTAGTTTGCAGAGTAACTAATGTGTAATGTTCTGACAACTGCTAAGGTAGCAGGATATTACTGATATGTGATATTTGGTCTAATAATTGCGTTGTGTATAATACAGTATATTTTCATATAACTTGCTATTGTGTTTCCTTTATGGTGGGGCTAGTGCGTCACGTGTGTTGCATGTGTTGTGCAAACGCTTTACACATTGCCTCCGGGTTAGGGCTGACTGCTCGTGCCAAGCTACCAAGGGGGTGAGCAGGGGTTATCTTGGTTGGTAACTCCCTTGCCCTGACTAGAGTGGGTGGGTTCTTCCTGGCTTAGGTGCATAAACTGGCCAACCAGAAACCCCATTTCTAACACATACAGTACAGACAACGTCACACTTATGTTCACTCACACACACACACTCTCATCCACAAACACGCACACAACATACATTTTAAAGCATTTTTTACTTACCTCGGCTGCGATGGAAGGGTGTAGTCTAGCTAATTGTTCTCCATTTTTGTTACCATAATAGTGAGTCATTTTTTGTTATTCACCATTAGTGTGCTAAAATATTGGGAGAAAACAAAGAGAGTGGGGTCCCAACTGACCATAAGGGCAGCTGCCACTGTGTTCTTGGCACTGAATTTGCTACCTCAAAGACCGGCGGTCGCAAAGGCAGTGCCGGGGGGGGCAAAGGGCAAGCCAGGTGTCTCAGCTGTGACCCTTGGTAACCACTAAATGACATCCATACATGGCAGTTGGACTCATGTGGCTTTGTAATGTAGGATAGGTGTGGTGTGGACAGTCGGTAAAATACCCCCAACCTCTGACTCCCTTTCAGCATCATTCTGCGATGGGCTTGAGAATAGAAGGTATTAATAAACCACATAGCTCTTGATGTGTGCCTGCAACCTGGTTCTTTGGGATTGCGAGGAACCTTTGGATGTATATCCTAAATGTAAAAATGTTCTGAAATACGTTAAATAATTACTTAATTGAAAATTTCTGTCACTGCATTACTTGTGACATCTTACCTCGAGTTTGTGTGTATTTGTTTCTTTGCCAAGCAATTCCAAGTGAAGGACTGCAGAGAGGTCACATCAAACAGTGCAGAACTGCTCTGTGGTGGGTGGAAGAGGAATGCCAGACTGTTAGACAGAAGGTGGGCAGCACGTGACACATTTCCAAGTGGCTGTTGTGGGAAACTGGCACGCTGTTGCAGTAACTCCCTCCCCCACTTTTTGCCTGGTTTCTGGATGCATCTTGGACTGGAATGCACTGGGATCCTGCTAACCAGGGTTACGACCTTTGCCCACAGGAAATGGTCACATAGTGGGTGTAGCCTCCCTAAGGTAGATGGCCCAATGGCCACTACAAGGTACTCACCTAAGCCAGGGATACTGGACCGCCAACGTTGGACACCCAGAAGAAAAGTCCACTCCGGACGCTCTGAGGACCAGAAGCAAGTACCAGTCTAGGGTCTTCAGGACACCCAAGAACCACCCCCAAGTGGCCCTGCCTCCTGGCTCAAAGGGCACATTTATGCACAGCTCTTGGCTAACCTATCTGCTCTGCACCCGGCCTCCCTGGACCCTGCATTGGAGAACCAGCTGTGCTCTAAGGGTCCCCCACACTTTACGACCTCTACACTCCAAGGGGACCCACCGGACTCGCCTTGAATTCCACCTGTGAGTGCATTTCCAAGTGGTCCCCTTCGCCCACCCTGCACAGCTCCAAGACTTTCAGCAGCTGCTCCTGCTTGAACCAGGAACTGCCTGAACTCCTTCAGCTGGCCCAGAAGATCCCTTGATGACCTTGATTTAAAAACAGAAGGAGAAATGATAAAAGCATTTCCTGATTTTATACGCTTTTTTCAAATTTTCTTCCATTGATTCCTAGGTGCGTAATTACTCACAAAAAGACTATTTTTGCTAAATTTAAAAAAATTGTTACTTAAAAGGTACTTACCCAATTTTAATTATCTCGATCTTAAAAAATATAAAAATCTGAAGTATTTGTGTATATTGGTCATGAGTACAACAAATGCTTAGCACTTTTTCAAGACAGGCCTAACTGCTTGACCAAGCTACCACTTAAATTGAAATTAGAGTACAAGGTGGTCTAGTTTTTACCTCTGTAAAATAAGGTGGTTTTGCTCAGACTCTCTGCACAGTACACATCATTTTTGTTCACTATGTAGAGAGCCAGCCTCCTACTTTTGGAGTCTCAGTGTTGGGATACAAGACATTGCATTTGCTGATACCACTTTGTCAATTTGTGAGCAAACACATAACTTTCCAAATTGTCTTTAGCTTAATTAAATATTTTTAACTTGGGTTTATTTTTTGCAAATTTCTAAACTAATTGGTAGGGCCCTGGTTAGGTCCCTACACCAAAAAATAGATTTTAAAAGTCCTTACTTTAGTCCCTTGGCAAAAAAAGGGATTCCAAATTCTTAAAAAGGGCCCAGGTTTAGGAGCATAAAACATGTAAGACTCAGAGAACAAGAGCCAGGAACTCAACCTACCCCCTTTATGGCATATAACTATTCCCAGTTAATGAAACTCTGTAAGCTGAACCAGATTCATAGGGGGAAACATGCCACCTTAGAAAAGCTTAGGTTTCTAGTGAGGAAGTTAATCCCAGAGTAGGAGAAGAAGTCTTTGAGGATGAGGATAACTCTGCAAACAAGGGTGAGAAGGTGGCTCTCTCCCCCACAAGCACAAGTGCCTCCATAGAGGAGGACCCAGAGTTAGCCCAGCTAGACCAAAGGTTAGCCCTAGATGCAAAACTTTTAGAAATAGAAATAAAAAGAAAAGAGTTGGTCTTAGCTCCAATCTCTGGTGGCAACATATCAAAAAATAGGGAGGAAGTTAGATCTTTCAACCTAAAACTCCAAAAAGGTGTTTCCCCATCTTACCAAGAAGGAGAAGATATCATGAAGTGGTTCATTGTCTTCGAAACAGTCTGCATTCGGCACATTGTCACTAAAATAAAGTACCTTTATTTTTAGCAACTCTGAGTATTGTGTTTCTTATGATTTAGTGCCTATATGATATAAGTGGTATAGTAGGAGCTTTGCATGTCTCCTAGTTCAGCCTAAGCTGCTCTGCTATAGCTACCTCTATCAGCCTAAGCTGCTAGAACAATACTAATCTACTAATAAGGGATCACTGGACCTGGCACAAGGTGTAAGTACCATCAGGTACCCACTATAAGCCAGGCCAGCCTCCTACAATGAAAGCAACAGGGATAGTTGCCTGTTGAGGGCAGATACCACCATATATATGATCCCCTTCCAATAAAGAAAACATTTTTTTTAATGTAGCCCATTTTAAGTAAAGAACACAGGGCTGCGTTTAAAAAAAATCATGTTTTTTTAGAAAGGTTTGTGAGTTGGCAGTGGACCACATGACAACTGTCTATTCCCCATCTAACTTATTTTTTAAATTCACAAAGTTATTATGGTCGTAAAACATTGATAAATCTCATACTAATTTTCATTTCCATTTTAGGAGTCTTACATGTTTACTGACTCCTGAGATGGGATTAGTGCATAGAGAAAACCTATTTCACAGTCACAAGCGCTGTTCTTTTGTGAATTGCAGCATTTGCAATTGCAAAATATGTTAGTGTATCTGGGCTGCAGGTATCAAATGAAGGCATTTGAAAGTCTTTAGAGATCATAGATATTCAGTAAAATGAAACACATGCTGTCTATATGAAAATATTTTTATGACGCCCTTCGTGGAGTGCATATTAGGAGGAATCCTTTGAAATAAAATTAATTATTATTCAGGACATTTTGCTATGTGTATGGTCTTATGAACTGAATTTTGGTGCAACTCCTGCAGAGTAGATAGGGGCCCATTGTATTCAATGCATTACCCCTTCTAACACCTGCTCTGAGCAGGCGTTAAAAGTGCCAAATAAGTGGCACAAAGAAATCTCTTAGATTTCCTTGCACCATTTTTTCGCACCCCCTTAACAGGGGAACGCCCCCCTTGCATACATTATGCCTGGTGCAGGCATAATGTGACGCAAGGGATTTCAAAGTGGCACAATGCATGCATTGTGTCACTTTGTAAATATGGCGTGTGTAAAAAGCCACTTTAATGCCACCTTTGCGTAAAAAAATGATGCTATGGCAGCACTAAGGTAGGGCTAGAGCCTCTTAAAACAGGCCTATGTATAGTTTACCTATTGTAATGTGTGTGAATTGCAAGCTGGTGTTATCTAACTAAAACGTTTAATCATAAGAGCTAAACCCCCTTCAGCATGCCTTAATGTGACATGCTCTACCAACATGGTCTATGTCTGTGAAAAGTCTAGAAGCGAAGTTTGCAGGAAGGATAGCTCCCACTACCCTCTTTTCCCCTAAGACATCAAATGGCAAAATATATGACTGTTGTGCTAAATGAGTGCAGTGTGCAGAACATCCCATCTTCCCTGGAAGTAAGTGGTATAGTTTTGTGGGGAAAGTGACCAAGTTTATCGGAGAATCATTATATCAGAATTACTGAGAACGTATTGAAAATCGCTGTTTCCCATTTTAGATGCAAGCCCAGCTGTGCTCTAGCTGGTAGTATAGAAAGGTATAGATGTAATAAAATATATCTCTCTGAAAAATTATACAATTGCTCCCATCTATTTAGATGGCTCACAGCCAGTTGTTAATCATTTTTATTTATGAAAGTCTATGTTGTCCTGCCAGTGTGCTGCTCAGAAATGTCATGATCTAGTGGATTAGACTTACTGTTGTTCCCGCCCTCTATTTGTGCCTAATTTGTGGAAGCTGGTGACCAGTGCTATTAAACAGTGGTGCGGAAAATACTAAGGCTGGTAGTCTCTCATCCACTACTAGACACTCCTTGCACCTTTTTCTCGCTCTTGCATGCTCCTGCTTTCTCCCTTTGTGACAATTTTGCCACATTTCTCTTCCTCCATCTTTCTGACCTGTGTGTTTTTTCCTGTCTTGCACTCTATAAATATCCGATGCAGGGAAATAAATGCTGGTCCCCAAAATAAATTCCGGTGGCCCCACTGGAAACCACCGGCTCAAATTAAGCACTCCTTTTTTATCAACATTTTCCAACTTAGAATCCCAAGCACCAAACTCTAGCTACATATTAATCCCTGAGGCTGAGGGGGCTCATAAATCTTAAACATACACAAGCGTTAAATACGTTTTCTAGAAAGACTTTTACTATAGTTATTATTCAATGTTCAGATGAGCACAATCCAAACTGACGTGACTATCATCACCAACTTCATCCAAAACTCCTGCTACAAAAGGCTCGTCCACAAACCTCATGTTTTTCCACCGTCATAACACCTGTGTGGATGCTGCTATAGATGCACCCTTCAGCTTCTTTTTTATTTTTAGATTTTTATGTTTTTATTATAAAAATAAACAACAAAATGCACAGTATTCACATGAGTGCTGACATAATACAAAGTGCAGAAAAGAAGGACTTTTTCAAGGTCATGGAAAAAGCAGTCAACAAACGGCTCACATGCCACCTCGACCTACACCAAATCCTTGTCACCACCCAATTAAGCTTCAGATACAACCACAGCACTGAAACAACCCTCATTGCAGCCACCAATGACACACAGATGATCCTCAATAGAGGCCAACCCCTTGCAACATCTAGATGACCCCGCTCGCAGGCATCGTCAGGTTGCACTGCAGCAAGATTCTTTCCTACACAGTTGAAACACAACTAATACTGTCCCTCCCACAGCTAGAATCAACTTCCAGCGAGACCAGATATCCACAGTTGGTGCTTTACGCCTTTTGGTGCTATTTTCACTAAAATCTTTAAAATTGAATATCTCTGGTTTTACTTATTGGTTTTATGTTGTTTTGGTCTTGTTTTAATTTGGCATATATCACTCTATTATTCTAAATATGTCTGGGCCCCTTTTGTGGTATGTTTTCTCTGTGTTACAGTTTGAAGTGTTGAACAACTACTTTACACATTGACTCCGAGTTAAGCCTGACTGCTCTGTCTCAAGATATCCATTGGTTCAACACCGGTTAATTTAGGGTTGACTTCACCCGTAGAAGAATTGTAGTTGCTGCTTGAGAAGGCCTCAACCAGTAACTCAATTCTTTACAATGCGCAGCACTATATCCAGATGGCTTTGGTTATGTTTTTGTTGATATCTCGCTTCCATTTTCATAATGCTGTGCTGTTTGTTTTCACAAGCCTATCTGTATACAGTTTGTACAATTTAGAGACCCAGCCTCTTCCAGCCTGTTGTTGTGAGATACTATGGCAAAGGGAAAAACTATTGGTTCTTCTAGAAAGGAAGTCGCATGTTGCATTCTAAAGTATGCAAAAACATCTAATCCACTGACCTTTCCCCCCACCTTGAACTGTTTGAGGGACAAAATTGTTTTTTCTTCCCCCAAAAAGTTGACTGGCTTGTATTATGCCTGCAGTATGCTTGCTATGTATGAACCAAGATTCAAGCATCGGTTTGAGAGCTTTTTTATTGAACAATTTTAAGGCTGGCTAGTAGAAGTAGTCTAGTTCAGTCTTTCTGCCCATAGTCTACGCCGACCAGAATCTGCACCTTACCATTTGTGTTAGATGTAGAAGTCTGGTTGTATTCTTGGTAATCAAAGTGTCAAAACCACTCATCTCAACTTTGTCTCATTCCTTGTGGGGGTGTTGGGCTTTACTTTTGAGGTTAAACCAGTATACAGCATAGTTGGCTGGTGCCCATCAGCTTCTCTTCTGGAAGGCCTACAAAGTTTATTAGCAATGCAGTTGTCCAAATTTTAGTACCACATTCATCTTTTGACGGGTACTTTACCAAAGTGCATTACTTTTTATTTCGGGCATTTCAAACAGTGTTCAACACTATTGTTGCTAAGTCAAGAGAACCACCTCTTCCATTGGCATGCTAAGGGACTGATTCACAAAGGTAAACCTACACTTTTGTGAACAGCAAACTATTGTAAACTTACACAAAATTGTAAATTTACCTTTCTGAATCAGGCCCAAGTGTAGAGCCATCATGTTATAAGTTTGATAGCATCACTCCTTTTTTTGGTGATCTGAGATTGAATCCTTCTGATTTTTCATTTCTCCAATAAGGAAATTACATCAAAAGGGCCTTGAAGTGTAATCAAAATACATTTTGCATGTTATTTTTAGGTTTGGGGCTTGCCAAGGCCTTCTAGATTTAAAAAATATGATATGTTTACCCGTCTTACTTACAGGGTCTTCCAGCAAGCCCTCTCACCCCTTGGTCTGTTGTTTTGCAATTCACATTTTTCTTTCGCCTGCATTGCAAGATACAGCACTGGGTCGGCCCACTTCAGCCTTTGGATGATTTCACATGGAGTACATGACACACAGTAGTGCTCTTCAGTGCCAGTGACTACTATGGCAATGTGTTAAACCCAAAAATATTTTTCCTTTTAGCCATTTTTAGGGTCGAGCGCAAAGCACTCTGTCCCTGGTGTAATCTCTCTGTGGGCTTTTAATCACGCTCATGTCAAGCCCATCAGTTTGGGTGGTTCGTGGGCTTGCCTTCTAAAGTTAGCTTGATTTAATTAGTGAAAAGCATGCATACCTCATGCCTTTCTGGTGTTTAGCCAGTCTCAAGCGTACCAGCCAACTACTGAAAACATACGAGGCTCCATATTTCTGTATGGTTTCTGCACAATTGTTTCTCTTTATTTCGTAGGCAGTAGCAGAGCGCTTTGCATGACATCGACCCTGTTACATGAATATTTGCACTTTTGCCGGTTACATGGATAATTACACTTTTGCCAATACGTTTTACTGCAAGCAGACTTCTGTTTTCTTCTGTGTTTGCTTTGCACTCATGGCATCAGTCAGCTCGCTCATGTGAAACTGTTTAACTTTTCAGTTTATGTGGCAAGAAAAGTCCGGTTCGGAGTTTACAATGCAAATAGCTTTAACTCGAGTAAGCACGAGAGCCATTGTTTTGCAAATGCTTGTTTTTTATATTGGCGATATTTCATTAACTCCCCCCAACAAGAAGGTTTACAAATATCATGCTAAAGCAAAATGAGCACTGACAAAGCCAAAGGACTGGCAGACAATTCTAGAGCTATTTGCTATGCCGATGTTTGTTCTTTCTATGTTTGCCTTAGATTCTCAGAGCCGTGGCATCATTAGATTTGGTCAGATTTCCCTCCCTTGCAAAAGAAGTTCAAACAATAGATACGCTACGACGCAGTGCTGTGATGATGACCTCCAGGGAACAAAACCAAGACACAGTGGAGAAGTATAAACTAGCATTAAACAATAGGGTGTGCCACCGAGAAACCCAGAGACGAAAGAAAGGTTAATCGGAGTGTAGGATTATCATAGTTTTGTTTGTTGCAGTTTTGAATTTGTTGGTTTAGTTGATTATTTCAGCAGCATGCTTGATGCAGAAGCGGCTGCGTCTGTGGAGGTACAAGCTGCAGTGTCTTAACCAGCATAGGTTGCTCTCCTTTTCCCGGTGACTCGTCTGCACTGAAGGCCCACAAATGTTTTTCTGTGCTGTTACCCAAAACTTTGAGGCCACAAAAGCAGGTATGGGCTTGCAGTGGCAAAGTGAACAGTACCCCTGCAGCAGCGGCCGTTCTCCTCCCCCTGTGGCTTGGTTGAAGTCATGGGCTACAAAGCATTTCATGAACTGTCAGGTTGCCCCTCTCAGGACATAAGAAGGAGATGGCAGGAGCCGTGGGACTAACAGGTGCAACATCATGCACCAGCAAGGACCACAGTGGGCCTCCTGCTCCATGTGGCATTTAGTAAAATTAGAATGATTGGACCTTAGGCAGGACCAAGGCGGAGGGACAGAAAGCTACTTCCAGCACAGAAAAGTTTTTTCCGAAACATGGGGAGGAAGCAGCAGACGAGGAAGAAACAACACAGAAAATAACTTGACTTAAGCCTGTTAAGGATCTTCTTCCACCGCAAGATCAGCGACCTCCACGACAGCTTCGGACACCAGACCCAACCAAACACCACCGAACCCGCACCCCCGACCATCACCCTCAACAACTGGACCCACATCAACACTGAAGAAACCAAATCCACCATGAACTCTATCCACTCCGGCGCCCCTTCGGACTCCTGCCCTCACTTCATCTTTAACAAAGCTGACAACATCATCACCCCGCACCTCCAGGCCGTCATCAACTCTTCTTTTTCTTCTGCTACCTTCCCCGAATGCTGGAAACACGCCGAAGTCAACGCCCTACTAAAGAAACCTATGGCTTACCTGAGCGACCTGAAAAACTTCTGCCCCATCTCTCTCCTGCCTTTTCCAGCCAAGGTAATAGAGAAGACCGTCAACAAACAGCTGACCACCTTCCTGGAAAACAACAACCTGCTCGACCCTTCACAAACCGGATTCCGAACCAACCACAGCACGGAAACCGCCCTCATCTCAGTCACAGACGACATCAGAACCCTGATGGACAACGGTGAAACAGTCACCCTCATACTCCTCGACCTTTCGGCTGCCTTCGACACCGTCTGTCACCGCACCCTAATCACCCGCCTCCGCTCCACCGGGATCCAAGGACAGGCCCTGGACTGGATCGCCTCCTTCCTCTCAAACCGTTCCCAAAGAGTTTACCTCCCTCCGTTTCGCTCAGTACCCACCGAGATCATCTGCGGCGTACCCCAAGGCTCATCACTCAGCCCGACACTCTTCAATGTCTACATGAGCCCCTCGCCAACATCGTACGCAAGCACGACATCATCATCACCTCCTACGCCGACGACACCCAACTTATACTCTCCCTCACTAAGGACCCCGCCAGCGCAAAGACCAACCTACAAGAGGGTATGAAGGACGTCGCAGATTGGATGAGGCTCAGCCGCCTAAAGCTGAACTCTGAAAAAACGGAAGTCCTCATCCTCGGCAACACCCCATCCGCCTGGGACGACTCCTGGTGGCCCACGGCCCTCGGCACCGCACCGGCCCCCGCAGACCACGCCCGCAACCTCGGCTTCATCTTGGACCCTCTTCTAACCATGACCAAGTAAGTCAACGCCATGTCCTCCGCCTGCCTCCTCACCCTCCGCATGCTCCGCAAGATCTTCAGCTGGATCCCCGCCGACACTAGAAAAACCGTGACCCACGCCCTCGTCACGAGCCGCCTGGACTACGGCAACACCCTCTACGCTGGGACCACAGCCAAACTCCAAAATCGCCTGCAACGCATTCAAAACGCCTCGGCCCGCCTCATCCTCGACGTACCCCGCAACAGCCACATCTCCGCACACCTGAGACACCTGCATTGGCTCCCAGTCAGCAAAAGGATCACCTTTCAACTTCTCACCCACGCACACAAAGCCCTCCACGACAAGGGACCGGAATACCTCAACCAACGCCTCAGCTTCTACGTCCCCACCCGCCTCCTCCGTTCCTCTGGCCTCGCACTCGCTTCCGTCCCTCGCATCCGCCGCTCCACGGCGGGTGGGAGATCTTTCTCCTTCCTGGCGGCCAGGACCTGGAACTCCCTCCCCACCAGCCTCAGGACCACCCAGGACCACTCCGCTTTCCGGAGACTCCTAAAGACCTGGCTTTTCGAGCAGCAGTAACCCCCTCTTTCCCCTAGCGCCTTGAGACCCGCACGGGTGAGTAGCGCACTTTATAAATGTTAATGATTTGATTTGATTTGATTAAGCCATGTGGAGAATTGTCTGTGAGTCTTGTTGGAGTGTGACTTTTATAATCAATAATAACATGAAAAGCTCACAATAGAATGTCTAATGAAACTGCATAAAATGTGTTAGTGTGATACTAATGCACGCGTTTGAAATGTGCCCACGGGGAGTGGCCACCAATGTATACGATGATTAATGAAACTGACTAATAATGAATTAATAATGTACTCATGTATGGTTTTGTATTAACGTATCCTAATTAAGAGTTATGTATTAAGGTTTTGCTAAATTACTCACTAGGCCTTACTTAGCAAGGGTCTGGGCCTAGCTCCCTGGTCTCATGTTAACTGTGTTTTTCTAACATGCAATGTGATGCCTTCCTGAAGGACACAAGGCTGTACTTTTCCAGAAGCTAGAGATATGTGTGTAGCTGTAGTAAATTCTTGCTAAATGCGACGTGCTAAATAGATATCTCATTCTGGGAAGTCCCCAAACGTGGTCAAAAGATTCATTGGCCTAAAACGAGTCCCCTTGTAAGTAAATTATCAAGGTTTGGACGCGTTATCGGTCTGCTGCATTTGGTCTTGTCACATTTTTTCCTGGTAAGGGTAGGTACTCTAGGATCCCAGCGAGATGCAGTTAAATTTGATCAGGACTTTAACGTTTAAAGCACAACGGCATGTGTAAGGATTTGCATGGACATAGCAGAGAGGCCCATGTACGAGCATGACAGAACGAAAAGATGAGTTTATATGATTTCTTTGGTTAGCATGTTTACTTTTATGTATTTGAGTTTTTGAATAGGCTAATACTGTGGAAGAAAAGGGTAGTGAAGAACCCAATCGGTGGGTACAGTGATATAAGTCAGTGTTATTAACTTCAGTGCCGGATGAGGCTTCTATGTGGTGGAGCTTAAAATATTAACCTAGACTGCGACAGGACTAAATTCGGCTACAAAATGAAATAAAGCAGGCAAAAAACCAGAAGAGGTACAAGTGGACGTGAGACACAGTTTAAGCGAAGATGTACACAAAGATTCCAGTCCAAACACTACACTAGCTAAATTCATTCAACAGCCCCAAACAAAGCAAAAGGGGTTGAGAAATAGTTAGAAATTGGATCTCTAGTTGGCGGAGGTTTGCACCATGTCCAAGTAGGAACCAGAACCCTAGTCAGGGTAAGTCACATACCCACCCTAAAATAGCCTGTGCTCACCGCTTGGTTGCTTGGCACAGAACATTCAGGTTTAACATAAGAGGCAATGTGTAAAGTATTTGTGCAACACTTATTTACAGTAACTCAGTGAAACGGACAACTAAAAGACTCAACACCAAAGTTCGCAAAATAGAGAATATTTATCTGAGTAAAACAAGGCCAAAAGGACAAAAATCGAATCAGTAGAAGTTGAGATATGAACTTTTAAAGATTAAGGGCCAGGTTTAGGCCTGAGCACCAGCGAAGCGTCACTTTCAGTGGCGGTCGAGTAGCGCTTTTCACTGCACCTTATTTATACTGGTGATGGGCCATCTGAATGCAAAGGTCACACCCAAACTCCCTTGGTGTGTGACTATCTACAGGGAATGCACAAAGCCCCGCTGTCAACAACCCCAGACATTTATTTAGAGACAGGCAGATGCTCAGAATAGTTAAATTAAGAAAAAAGCAGCTTTACAAAAAGTGGCATTTTCAGGCTGACATTTTAAAATCCGACTTCACCATAAGTTGTGATTTAATTTGTGAGTCCAGAGACACCAAACTCCATGTTTCTATATTTTCTCATGTGGAAGTTATAGTTAAAAAATGTTTTCAGGCAACCCAAATGCTATCCTATGGGAGAGAGATGCTTTGCAATGATAACAAAATTAATTTAAGAGTTTTTCACTATCTGGACATGTTAAACTTAAAGTACAAGTTCCAATTTTTTTAATACGCTGCACCCTGTCCTTGGGACTAACTAGGGCCTACCTTAGGGGTGACTTACATGTAATAAAAAGGAAGGTTTGGGCCTGGTACCTGGGCACACTTGTCAGGTCGAAATGGCAGGTTAAAATTGCACATACAGGCTCTGCAGTGACAGGTCTGGAACATGTTTGAAATGCTACTGTAGTGTGTGGCACAATGAGTGCTGCAGGCCCACTAGTAGCATTTAATTTACAGGCCCTGGGAACATACAGTGCACTTCACTAGGGACTTGCAAGTAAATTAAATGTGCCAATTGTGTAGAATCCAATGTTAAAAGGTTTAAACTACAAATCACCTGAACTTTAGCACTGGTCAGCAGTCAGAAATGTATAGGAATAACGCATTTTGATTGTTTGATGATGATGTCCTTTTATCTGTCACAGACCAAGGACCTCCATTACGAATTTAATGGCTATTCTTGGAGTTTGGAAGGTCCTTGGGATATAATATAAAGACTGACAAATCAGAAACCCTATTGATGCAAACAGGTGGAGAGGAGGAGAACATTGGACCTGGTTTACAAGGCCCTAGCGCCAAAGGAGAGTCTTTTTGTGATGCTTCGGTGGTGCTGTGCAGTGTGCCACATTCACAAGGCAACGCTTAGCCACCTTGCAAACAATGGCCTTTCTGACGTAGTTTTCTGCGGCAGAGGGGTGTGGAATGGGGGTTGCTGTGGGCCTTTCACCACAACACCCATTGCTTTTGACGCTGCCCCAGATTTACAAGAAGGCGTAAATCTGTGGCAGCACCTGAAACTAACGCCACCCCAGGGGTGGCATTAGCATGGTGCAACGAGGAGAAATACTTTAATTCCTCCTCTTTTTTGCTTTTTCCATGTGTGCTGCATTCTGCAGCACACATGGAAAGAGAAAAATGCCATGATGATTGTTTATGTACAGGAAGGCATTCCTTCCTGCACATAAACAATCATGCAAAATAACGGTTAGGTACTTCTATTTGTGCTGCATTGTGCAGCACACATAGAAGTGCCAAATCACCATTGTAGATTGTCTATGCGCAGGAAGGGACAACTTCTTGCACATAAACAATCAATCCCCTCAATGGGAACACCCTTGCACTATGGTACAAAGATGCCTGCGTTTGGGCTGCCAGCTAAATTTTGCTCTGGCATTTATTAAAAATGGCTCATCCCTGTGTTTCTAAAGTGATGCAATGTGGCTTGGCACATTTTGGTGCAGCACTGCGCTGAGCCACGTTTGTAGTAAATCTGGCCCATAGTACAGGAAAAGGTCCCATTTAAGGTAAAGTCCCACTCCATCAAATATTTAGGAATATAGCTAGCATAGTCAATAGAAACTATTTTTTAGGGCTAATACACCCACCCTTGATAGATGGTATTAAGAAAGACCTATATACGGGGCGCCACAGTACATCGCATATATAGGGAGGATTAAGGTGCTGAAGATGTAAATAGTCTCAGAGCTGCTGTATATTTTCCAGTCTATATGTATTAAAATAGACTGGCTGCCCTAAGTCCTATACAGAAAGCTTCTGTACACTATTTATGACAGGCCTCCCCTCCACAAAAGTCCTTTCACAACCCACACAAAAGGGATGCCTGGGTTTCCTAATATTTTTAGCTAAATGAATCTTCCTAACTTGAAGTCATAAGTGAATGGTTCTAAATATATTTCAAATGATACTAGACCTGTCAGTGGTGGGTAGACCATTGAGGATTTGTTTTGGCCACTAAGCAACTCTAGACCCAAAAGAGTATATATGAGCCACATACCTGCATATTGTTGGACATGTCAGATTCCATAGCTACACAATATCATATGACATCCCATCAGGCACCGTATACCCCTAAACACAGCAATGTAGCCTTCACTCCTGCGTTATCAAGCACCTTGTTCAAGGTGTTGGTGGACAGGGTCTTCTACAGGAGACTTATTTGAAAATGTGAACATAAGACCTTTTGAAAATTGTAAAAAAACACCCAAACATGACAAGATTTATAGCAGCAGATGAGAACAGAGTTGAAAAAATGTGTCAAGACCCTAGAAGGTACTGATGGTCCTGTCTGTAAGATTTATAAAATTTTTACAATGTGCCCCAAGAGGCCTGACTTAAAATAATGATACTCTGGTACCTTATGCCCTTGTAAACCAATATGTTCATATAGTCGCATTCCAAACATTTGTTGGAGAAGATGTGGAGGGAAGAGAGATCACCTTCATTTCTGGTGGGAATGCCCAGTTCGAAAAGTGTATTGGAAAGAGGTGGTGAAAACTATCAAAGATTTGCTGGGAATTCCTATCCCAACAGACCCCAAATTTATAGTTTGAATCCAGAAAGCAGAGGTTAAGATTCCTTGCGTGGCCACACTTGCCAGTTCTTCCTTCAGAATGGGAGACCCCTAACCCATTCACACACGTATATATTCGAAAATGATTAGGACAAGGCTGCATCCCATGGTTGACAATTCAGAGGGTAATACCAGTCGTTGTGAAAATCATGACAAGTTTCCAAAATGATGCCCAAGAATGAGGTGAGTTTATTATGATACAGTTAATTTCTCAAATCAGATCAGTGAAATTCCCCTGTTGATGATCAGCCAACATGTTTCATCCCCTACTGGCTTAGAAGTCTTGAGCTTTTTCAAGGCTGACAGCATCATTCAGTAAATGAAATACACGCATTGTACTGTCAGCCTTGTAAAAGTTACAGAATACTAGAGGGACAAGGAGATTTCAAATTGGTCCAGTGTACATCCTCCCAGAATTAAGTCAAACTCAATAAGGTACACTGCTCCACAAGGAAGACAGCAGGTTGGCACACTTAAGAGTAGAAGGCAGAGCCCTAATACACCCTACGGGTGTCATGTTTCATCATAGGGCCTGCTCCTCGTCGGGCTGGCGCTGCAAAGTCCGACGGGCCCCTCAGGGGGCTCTTTGCCAGAGATCCTTTTGAATGTATGCCGTCATTAAGCGTAGGTGTAGATTCAGACCTACGATGAGAAAGAAGAAGCTGGAGGGGGTGGATTCAAATTGGCTCAAGACCCTACCAATTGTATGTTTATTTTATAGGGGGGGTCTAGGATAAAAACAAGGTGAGTGGAAAAGGAAATAATGTTCCTACACTCTCCTGAAAAAGGAGGTCAGGAAAAGGAAGAATTATTCCTTTAACCCTAGAAAAAGGTCAACATGTTTCATGCCTATATTGTCCATGTGGATTGGAGGAAAGTACCCCCTTTTTGGCATGTTACCCCCGATTTCTGCCTGATGTCAGTGTGTTTGACTGTGTCACTGGGATCCTGCTAACCAGGACCCAGTGCTTATGCTCTCTCTCCTTTTAATTTTGTCACTGCATACTGGTAACCCAGTGTTTCATCCCAAATTGGTATACTGGTCACCCCTTATAAGTCCCTAGTATATGCTACTTAAGTACCCAGGACATTGGGGTTCCAGGAGATCCTTAAGGGATACAGCATTACTTTTGCCACCTATAGGGAGCCCATGCAAAGGCTTCTGCAGGACTGCCATTGCAGCCTGCGTGGAATGGTGCATGCACCCTTTCACTGCCATTTACACTGCACCAGGTCAGTTATAAGTCACCTATATGTCAGGCCTTCCAACCCTGAAGGCTGGGTGCAAAGTACTTGTGTGTGAGGGCACCCCTGCACTAGCAGAGGTGCCCCTACGTCATCCAGGGCCATTTTCACAGACTTCATGAGTGCGGGGACACCATTTACACGTGCACTGGACATAGGTCAATACCTATGTCCAGCTGCACAATGGTAACTCCGAATGTGGCCACGTAAGGTGTCTAACAACTGGGAATTGTACCTCAATACTGATTCTAGTATTGGTTTTACAATTCCATGCACTCTGGGGGCCCCACAGTGGACCCCAGTACTGCCATACCAGACGTCTGAGGTTTTCCTGGCAGCCCCTGCTGCTGCCACCTCACAGACAGGTTTCTGCCCTCCTGTTGCTCAAGCTGCTTGAGCCCGTGAAGGCAGAACAAAGCATTTCCTCTGGGAGAGGGGTGTACACCCTCTTCCTTTGGAAATAGTTGTTAAAGGCATGGAAGGGATAGCCTCCAAGAGCCTCAGGAAATGCTTTGAAAGGCACAGATGGTGCCCTCCTTGAATAATCCAGTCTACACCAGTTCTGGGGCCCCAGTCCTTGTTCTGGTGTGAAACTGGACAAAGGAAAGGAAAGTAACCATTCCCCTGTCCATCACCACCCAAGGGGTGGTGCCCAGAGCTCCTCCAGAGTGTCCCTGGGTTTTGCCATCTTGGACTCCAAGGTGATCGGGCACTCTCGGAGCATCTTAGTGGCCAGTGGCAGCAGGTGACTTCAGAGCCTTCCCCTGATAGGTGCTTACTTGTGTAGCTGACCAATCCTCCTTTCAGGGCTATTTAAGGTCTCTCCTCTGGATGTTTCCTCAGATTTGGATTGCAAGACTCCAGCAGGAATCCTCTGCACCCTTTACTTCACCTTCTACCGCCGAAACTGCATCTGGACCCTCCAGGTACTCTATAAACTGCAACAAAGAAGCAAAGGCGACTTCTGCAACATTGTATCTTCAGCTTCTGCCAGCAACTGCAACTGTTTCCAGGTCGTGCATCCTCAGAGGACAGCCAGTCTTCTTCCTGCACCAGAAGAATGAAGGTATCTTCCTTGAAGTGAAGGATTCACTTCAATGCTTCAGCAGGCATTCCTCTGCAGCGACGACCGGCGGCGTGGGTCCCCTCTCCTGAAAAACTGCGTGGATCCAGCAACACAGGTGGTAGACTGAAGTGGTCCCGATGGTCCTAAGGTCCAGCTGTCAAACTTTGGTGGAGGTAAAAGCTTGACTCCCCACTCAAGACAGTACCCCGTGCACCACGTGTTTTGCCGTTGTCAAGGCTTGTGTGCAACCTTCCATAAAGTTCTTCATACACAGCAACGCTGCGGCCCCCAGCACTCCTTCCTGCCATGCACAGCTTCCTGAGTGGTTCTCCAGCAGCATGGAATTCCTTTGTGTAGTGCTGCATGGGCCTCCATTTGGGCCATCTTTGTCCCCGTGCTGTGGGACTCCTGTGCACGCTGCCTGGCCTTCTGAGGGTTCTCTGAGTTGCTGGGATCCTCCTCTGTCTCCCCCTTCTGGGGAGAGGCCAGCAGGTCCCTCCTGTTCCCAGGCAGTGCCTTTTTTTCTGCTAACCGCGTGCTTTGCGTGTGCCAAGGCTTTTTGGTGGAATCCAGCAACACAAACCAGACTGCAGTCATCCATTCGGTGTGGGACATCATCTGCACCAACCAGGAATCCACATCTATCTTCTTGGGTGCAGTACTGACTGTTCTTCTTCACAGGTGGTTCTTCTTTTGCACCTTCATCCAGGTTAGCAGGGGCTCCTGTTCTTCCTGGACTCTTCAATGCTTCTTGGACTTGGTCCCCTTCTTCCACAGGTCTTCAGGTCCAGGAATCCATCATCGGTGTCTTGCAGTCTCTTCTGGTCTTGTGTGTTCTAGGAAACTTACTGTGATTTACTCCTGCTTTCCTGGGCTCTGGGGTGGGTTCTATTACTTACCATTGGTGTTTTCTTACACTCCTAGTGCCCTTCTACAAACTACACTTGCCTAGGTGGGAAACTGACTTTCACATTTCACTATTTTAGTATTTGGTTTGTGTTCCCCCAGGCCCATTTCTTATTTTCACTTTTTGCACTGTTTTCTAACTGTTTTTACAGCTATTACTGCATTCTAGTGTATATACTGTGTATATTACTTACCTCCTAAGGGAGTATAGTCTCTAAGGTATTTTTGGCATTTGTGTCCCCAGAATAAAGTACCTTTATTTTTGTAACGCTGAGTATTTTTTTTCATGTGGGTAAGTACTGTGTGACTACAGTGGTATTGCATGAGCTTTGCATGTCTCCTAGATAAGCCATGGCTGCTCAGCTACAGCTACCCCTAGACGGCCTGACTTCTAGACACTGACTACATTTCACTAATATGGGAAAACTGGACCTGGTATAAAGTGTAAGTACCTTTGCTACCCACTATAAAGCAGGCCAGGCTCCTGCATGGATCAGTTGGCTTTTCGTCAGGACCCAAAGCTCCTAAGCATCACTAAACAACTCAAAAGTGTGAGGTATGTGAAAAAAGATATAACTTACATAAATAACTAAACAAAACAACCCTTTTGGTGCGGACCTGCGAAAGCAAAACAGGAAAAACTTTTTGGGTGAGGGCAAAGGAAGCACACTACATGATGAAATGAATGGGAGTAGGGGATGACCAGTTGCTGCCTGTGAGCATGTCTTCGACAACCCTAAGTGTGGCTTCTTGTGGTATATTAGTATTGAGGGCTTCCACATTAAGACTAATCAGAGCACTTGCATGTTCAGTGGCATTGATAGAACTGATGAGGTTGAGAACATCTTTTGTGTATTTCAAAAATGTCGGAGTCTCCCTCACTAAGGGTTGGAGGAAGTGATCACAGAAGATAGAGAAGGGGTCAAGAATGGAGCCTATCCCTGAGACATTGGGATGGCCTTGGGGTGGCATAGTGCCCTTGTGGATTTTAGGGTGGCAATAGAAGTATGGTGTTTGTAGATGATGGGTATCCAAAAATTCAGCATTCTTATGGGTTATCCAAGAGTTAGTTTCAGCTTTGTTGATCCTGGTGCGTATTCTACATTGCAACCTCCCTGTAGGATCCTGTGGTATCGGGTCATAGTAGGATGTGTCGCTCAGAAGGCATAGGCATTCTTGCCTATAAATCTGTGAGTCCAGAATTATAATAGCGCCTCCTTTGTCCACTGGCTTAATAACTATGCTGGAATCTAGTGCCAGAGTCTTGAGAGTGTTATTTTCCTTTAATGATGTATTCATAAAGGGATGCTTTGGGCTCAGTCTACCCACATCAGAGAGGACCGCTTTAAGTTCGCATGGCATGGCAATTATTGGGGGATAAAAGTGGATGGATTCCTCACTCCAGTATCCTCCCGTAAGGGCTCCGTGGTCCTATCCTTGAAGAAAGTGTGTAAACGGATCTTCCTGAAGAATTGGTATAATTTGCAATGGGGACTGAAAACATCTTCCCTAGGGGTGGGTACAAAGCCCAACCCTTTGTCCAGGGCATTTATCTCATCTGTAGACAGGGGCCTTTGTGAAAGATTGACCACTAAGTTGTCTTTGTCTGGTTCTTGCCCCGGCTTCGTGTGACCATCTGTGGTTCCTCTTTGTTTGAGGATCAACTTTACCACCAAACAGGTGGGACGTCTATGGGTAGTACCTTTGCCCCCAGCTTAGCTTGCCTGTACATGTTCCATTTTGAACAAAAATGTATCCTGAGCAGCTCCAATCCATTTGACAACAACATTAAACTATGGCGCCCCTATATTAATGATATCTTGATAATATGGCATGGTAATATACAAAAGGTTGGAACCTCAACAGACTGGACCCCTTTCTGAGGTTCACCTTGACCACTTCTGACAAACAGATTCTGTTTTTGGACCTCGTGATCTCCATTAACCAGGGCAAACTAGAGACCAGCACCTACCATAAGATGATGGGCTATAACAGCCTACTCTCATATGAAAACCGTCATCCTCATGCTCTATGGGACAATATCCTTGTGGCCAGTTTCTCAGACTCCGTCGGAACTGCAGCGATAGTTCCACTTTTGAGGCTCAAGCAGATGATCTCACGCAGAGATTACATGACTGACATTATCCATGACGGATCATTAACTTGGCTCGCAAACGGCACGGAATAACCATAGAGAGTCGTTACTGGCCACCTAGCCCAAACCAACAGACACACGTTTGACATGTGTTTCTACTTACACACCTCTTTCCAATACTATCAAAAAGATTATCAACAAACATTGGTCTATCCTTCGAAGTGGAGAAGAAGAATTATCCAAACCCTTGTTTGCCTTTAAATGTACCAAGAATATCAAGGATTTGGTGCTGCATACCCACTCCAAGACCATCTGTTATGAACCTAGACAAACTACACTATGGCAACCTCCCCCGGTACAAGGTCATCATCCATGTGGCAATTGCAACGTATGTCCACTGACCAGACAAGTCCATTCCCTTGACCTAGAGCCAATAGGGAAGTGGCTGCTCAAAAACATACTAATTGCAGTACTCGCAACTGCATCTACATGATTACATTTTCGTGTAACCTACGCTACATAGGTATGACAACCCGACCTTTAAAAACTAGGATTAATGAACACCGCAGTAATATCTAACGTACACGACCAACAACCAAATTAAGGGGGTCATTCTAACCCCGGCGGTCTGACCGCCGGAGCCAGGGTCGGCGGGAGCACCGCCGACAGGCCGGCGGTGCCCCGCAGGGCATTCTGACCGCGGCGGTTCGGCCGCGGTCAGATGCGGAAAACCGGCGGTCTCCCGCCGGTTTTCCGCTGCCCTTGTGAATCCTCCATGGCGGCGGAGCGTGCTCCGCCGCCATGGGGATTCTGACACCCCCTACCGCCATCCTGTTCCTGGCGGGTCTCCCGCCAGGAACAGGATGGCGGTAGGGGGTGCCGAGGGGCCCCCGTAAGAGGGCCCCACTTTGTATTTCAGTGTCTGCTGTGCAGACACTGAAATACGCGACGGGTGCCACTGCACCCGTCGCACCTTCCCACTCCGCAGGCTCAATTCTGAGCCGGCGTCCTCGTGGGAAGGATGATTTGCCCTGGGCTGGCGGGCGGCCTTTTGGCGGTCGCCCGCCAGCCCAGGGCAAATCCCAAAATACCCTCAGCGGTCTTTCGACCGCAGAGCGGTATTTTGGAGGGGGAAGTCTGGCGGGCGGCTTCCGCCGCCCGCCAGACTTAGAATGACCCCCTAAGTGTACATTTTTTTGAGAAAGCCATACTCCAGACAACCTGTGGTGGGTAATCCTTGAGGCAACCACTTGATGATAATCCCAAAACATCTACTGGAGAGGGAACAACGTTGGGAGTTCAAACTCAAGTCTCACATCACTAGACCGAATGATGATATAGAGTGGATGAACTTTTTGCCTTGCCGCATATGATGACCCATGGGAGTTCTGTTCACTCACTGAGTGAACTTCTGTAATTAAACATGGACTTTTCCCTGACATGACTGCTTTATATGTTTGTCCTTCTCATTCCCATATAGTATATGCCTGTAATCACTGATTATATTACAGTACAGTTTCCATCATGCCACTTTTAGTAACACTAGTACCTGTCTCTATGCCACCACATCATGATTATAGTGTGAAGATTCTCTACCTTTATTCCATTCTAGCTCATAGAAGAATTTTGGTCAGTATACTAAATAGAACCACCTTTTTTCTCTCTGCTCTGGCTCTGTTGTACCATGTAAGAGCAAGATGGATATGTAAACATCCCTTTAGACTTTATGATGGGTCCTCTTTCTATTTCCAATATCAGGTGGCTTTACTTCTTCTGCCCGTGGCTCCTGACTCGGATGAATAGAACCATGTTTTTCTCTTCAATCTGGCTCTGTTGTGCCATGTAAAAGCAAAATGGATATGTACACGTCCTTTATGACTTTACGACATGTCCCCTTTCTATTTCCAATTATGGGCGGCCGTCCTTCCTCCGAACGTGGTCTCCTGGCTCAGCTACTGCTCTCCAATAGGCTGCCCGCTCGTTACCCACCTTTTATACCCGATGGCTTTTCCAACCTGGGGTTGCAGCTGCCAGGTAGGTCTCAGTACAGGAACCACGCCGAACAAACGTGAGTAGACCGTCTCTTTTATTTTCCAAACTATGCATTTCTCTGACAGCTAGGCCCGATCTGCCGGGCTTGTGTGCTCGAATTGGAGCCCTGTTTGACTTCTATTTTCTGATCCCTATGAATTAGGGGGACCACTCTTTTTCAAGGTTTAAAACTATTTGGTTTGTTCACAGCTTTATTAACCTTTTTTTCCATATTACGGACATGCCACCCTGAACAAACATAATCAGCGACACCCTAGACCCCTTATTTGTGAGGGGGCAGTTAGCCGGACATATTTTGGTCTGTAAGTTCAGTAAACCTACGTTTGACATCCCCCTAGAGAGTTTACATGCCATGCACATAATTGGTTGCTCATGGGAACTCGCTGATCTGTGAGCTCCTGACAATATGTTTTTTGTTTATACTCATGGTGGTCCATCTTTACAGTGCCACTCACAATTTCTATCATGCTTCCTTATTATGTTTCTATCATGCCTATGTGCCTTTCTTTGATTGCTCTCCCTCTGAGCGTTCTGCCACCTCTTCCACACCATTTGTCCACTTCATAGGGACTGTATGGTGGTTGGCAGCCGACATGACACTGTACACATGTAGACCCCCCCAGATGGTGTATCACCCCTACCACATCATTTGCCCACCAAATAGGGTCTGTATGGTGGATGACAGTCGATATGCTACTCAATATTTGTTCATGCATTTTTGTTGCCAGCCTAGCCAGTTGGTTTTGATCAGCAGCTACGATTTTTGTTATATTCCGCATATTGATACAATAGATTATTTATCAAGCCCAGGTACCCAATATGGTTTCCCCTTTAATACAGGGGTTTTGTGCTGGTGTTTTACACATTGAAGTGGAAGGTTCACGATGAGTCGGGCTATCATGACTCATAGCATTCATGCATGTATTCACAGAATGTCTTTGCACTACCTGGATGTTTATGTTATGACATAAGTAATTGTATAAAAAACGTTTTTTTCCTGTTTTGCTTTCGCAGGTCCTCACCAAGTGGGTTGTTTTGCTTAGTTATTTATGTAAGTTATATATTTTTTCACATACCTCACAACTTTGAGTTGTTTAGTGAAGCTTAGGAGTTTTTTAGTCCTGAAGAAACGTCAACAGATCCACATGGGCAATATAGGTTTGAAACATGTTGACTTTTTTATGGGGTTAAAAGAATAATTCTCCCTTTTCCCAACTTCCTTTTTCGGGAGAGTGTAAGAACATTATTTCCTTTTTCACTTCCCTTGTTTTTAAACTTGACCTACACCCCCGGGTAAAATAAACAAAGAGGCCCTCATTATGACATTGGCGGTAAATCCCACTTACTGCCATGCTGACTGCTGCGAACATACCGCGGCGGTGGCGGATATCCGTTCACCATATTATAACACACACACCAATCCGTCACTACTCAGCCACAGACACAAGTCCTCCACACCAAAGGTCAGTGATAAACTGGTGGTATCCAAACCCACACCGTTACGCTGACAGAACTACGGCCATCACATTATAACCCACGAATGACCTCAACGGACATTCAACCGTGGTAAACCATTGGCGGTACGTACCGCCGCGCTCAAAATACACACACACATACAAAACAACATTACATTGGTCAATTTAAATAAAACATACCTGACACCCATACACACACCACACCCACCCACTCACACCACTATAAAACACACACCCACATTACCCACAACCCTTTACGACTACAAATAATTGTTACGAGAGAGAGACAGCAAGACCACTGACACAACCAGAGCCACATACCACTCACACCTATACACCACTCAGGCACCTTACATCACTCATCCCAACACATTACCCTACACCCCCCTCATCTACACACTTACACAACAACCATAGCACCACAAAGACACCCCCAATTCTCAGAGGAGGAGCTAAGGGTCATGGTGGAGGAAATCATCAGGGTAGAGCCTCAGCTATTTGGAGCACAGGTGCAGCAGATATCTATAGCTAGTAATATGAAGCTATGGAGGAGATTCGTGGACAGGGTCAACACTGTGGGATAGCACAGGGAAGAACTAGGGATGACATCAGGAAGAGGTGGAACGACCTACGGGGGAAGGTACTTTCCATTGCAGCAAGACACCAGCTCGCTGTACAGAGGACTGGTGGTGAACCCCCACCTCCTCCCCCACAACTAACAACATGGGAGGAGCAAGTCTTGACAATCATGCTTCCTGAAGGCCTGGCCGGAGTAGGAGGAGGACTGGACTCTGGTAAGTAAACTCTATATTACTACTACCCCCCTACCTGCATGCCATCACATACCCCCGCCCTCACTCCCATCACTCCACCACCTCCCACACACCACACCATCACTACCCACTCATTCGAATGCCAAGGCCTGCATGCACTACCAATGCATGGACATCACTCACAGCCCTGCATGGACACCTATCACTAAAGCATGCACACTAAAGTGAATCAGCTAGTCCACCATATACCAACTTACACAAGTGAAAGCTGCCAGGGCAAATACAACCAAATAGGGCAACCCATTGATGCACAATATGTCACACACAGAAACAATAACACATCATTTACATCCCCACAGGTATACCAGCTAATGTCACTGGAGAAGAGGTACCAGCATCTAGTCCCCAATAGAAGAGGCCCACAGTGATGACAGCAACTCTGGTCGCCTAGATCTGGATGACCAATCTGGCACATCAGGGACCTCTGGACAGTCGGTTACCACAGAGCCTCCCCCATCTGGAAACACCACCACAGCCCCCACCCAGAGTACCCACAACTCTATCCCTAGGACACGCCAGTCAGCAGTGTGTCCACCTCTACAGGGACCCCATGGCACACCTCATACACAAGACAATCAGGGACCTGGGATCAGTGGCAGTGGGCACACTGTTCAGGGGACAGAGGTGCAGGACAACAGAGAAACTGGGAGGAGTGCTGTTCACCAGGGCGAGGACAGGCCCAGGGAACCGACTCTCCAGGAGGTACTCACCGAGATCCTAGGAGCATATCAACATTCCCAGGACACAATGGAGCAGATCCTGGACAACGTACAGGAGAACAGGTGTCTGCAGGAGGGACAGTACCAGGGGATCAGGGAGGACTTGCAGGCCATCAACACCACCCTGGTCTCCATTGCAGGGATGGTGGCAGACATGGCCAACATTATGAGGGAGGCAGTCTCACAACAGTGGGCCCCTGCCACTAGCCAGACATCTGAACTGCCTTCCACCTCCATTGCTGCCAGTGGACAGGAGGCCCCGCCACAGGACTCACAGGCCACCAGCACCCCTCCCCTGCAACCACCCCGCAAACGTTCCCTGCGATCCAGGCAGAAGCCAGAGACTACAGTATTGCCAAGACCCCACCAGAAAATGAGACTCTCCTTATTGTCACCCTTCTGTCCCACTCTGTCACCCTGTCCACCTTGAACTGCCATTGCTCCCCTTCCTATGTCCCCTTAGACAATGCACCTGCGTTATACAAATAGACTGGAACAATACCCTGGACCTTCCTCCATCATCACCCCATCCCAATGCAATTTCCTCTCTTCTTAGCACTTCAATAAACACCCTTGGAAAAACATTGCAATTCAACTGTACAGTAATTGTGCACATAGGAAAGACCTGTATTTGGCTGCAGTGATCACACCAGGAGCGACAGTGGGGCACCAACATCTGTAAAATGAATTGCCAAAGGGTACAGTAAGTGGGCATAGAAGTGGGAAATAACAGCATGCCAGTGCCAAAGATACACAAAATAATGACAATTAAATGTGAAGTAACACTGTCTTACCTGTGTGTCATTGGAAGTATTGTCGTATCACTGCTGTTCTGTTGCCCTCATCCTCATCCTCTGCCTCCTCATCCTCACTGTCCACAGGGTCCACTGCTGCCACATGGGCATCTCCAGCTTCCTCCTCCTTCAGAAAAGGCACATGGCATCTCAAGGCAAGGTTGTACAACATGCAGCCTGCCACGATTATCTGGTAGACCTTCTTGAGTGAGTAGCACAGGTATTAACCTGTTAGATGGAGGCACCTGAACCTGGCCTTCAGGAGGCCAAAGGTTATTTTGATTATCCTTCTTGTTCGTCCATGTGCCTCATTGTAACGTTCTTCTGCCCTTGTCCTGGCATTCCTCACAGGGGTCAGTAGCCATGATAGGTTGGGGTAACCAGAGTCACCTGCAAATATTGAGGGACAACATTTAGCCACACACTATCCCATATGGCCCACACCATACCCATACACCAACACCTACTGGGTTGGAACCAGGGCTCACCTATTAGCCACACCCTGTGCCTCTGTAGTTGGGCCATCACATTTGGGATGCTGCTATTCCTCAGGATAAAGGCATCATGCATCGACCCAGGATACTTAGCATTGACATGGGAGATGTACTGGTCTGCTAAGCACACCATGTGTACATTCATGGAGTGGAAACTCTTAACAATTTCTCAATACCTGTTCATTGTGACTGGAGGGGACAAATGCAACATGAGTTCCATCAATCAACCGAATTATGTTGGGGATATGTCCCATTGCATAGAAGTCAGCCTTCACTGTGGCCAAATCCTCCACCTGGGGAAAAACAATGTAGCTGGACAATGTGTTTAATCAGGGCAGACAACACTCTTGTCAGCACTATTGAGAACATTGGCTGTGACATTCCTGCTGCCAAGCTCACTGTCACTTGGAAAGAACCAGTTGCCAGGAAATGGAGCACTGACAGAACTTGCACAAGAGGGGGATACCAGTGGGGTGACGGATAGCAGATATTAGGTCAGACTCCAATTGGGCACACAGCTCTGTGATTGTGGCCCTGTCAAGTCTGTAGGTGAGGATGATGTGCCTGTCCTCCAGTGTTGCCAAGTCCACCAAGGGTCTGTACTCAGAGTATGTCTCCATTTCATATTCATCCGCAGCGGTAGCAATCTAAGGGACAAAAGAGTGAGGAGCCTGTCACGAACTGAACGTTGGAGCCACAACAGTACAATGCATGATGTCAATTTGTAACGGGTAAGTGGGATTTGTCCTGTATGTCCAAATTTTAATTGTGATGCAGTTATTATCCAGGGCCCCCACTGAAATGGCGTCCGACCTGTTCTGTGTGGAGAGACAGGTGGAAGTGAGGTAATTTAGCTGACATTGTGCGCCGTTATGGAAGCCGGTTGGAAACTCCTCATTGGTTAACATTGGGCCCTATTGGGTACAGTGGAAAATGGTGATCTACTTCAGCGGTGACGGCATGCACCGCCGTGGACATGACCACCATTTTCTATCTGATCACTCACTTGCTACCTGACCTTCAACAGGAGAGGACCTACACTGCATGTGCAGCTGCGACCAGTGTCTGGAACCTATCATGGCCCATGTGACTGGGGAAAGGGCCCCTGACTTCACCTCGGTGGAGTTGGAGCGTCTGGTGGATCGGGTCCTACTCCAGTACGGACTGCTCTATGGGCCTCCAGACCAACAGGTGAGTACACTGTGAGCACGATGCATGTGGCATGAATGCATGGAGTGGTGTGTGTAAAGGCCTTGTGTAATGGGGGTGGGTGGATGTCCGCTGGGCGGCGTATTGGTTGTGTGCTGGGCTATGTGTGTGCAAATGGTGATGTGAAGGGGTATGGTGAGCCATAAGTGTAACAGGCAGGACTGTCTGACTAATACTATTTTCCTGTGTGTATTACCTCTGCAGGTCAGCGCCCATCAAAAGAAGGGTACATGGTGTGCCATCGCCAAGGATATGCGGACCCTGGGGTTCTACAGCAGGCGGAGCAGGCACTACAACATATGCATGGTAGGGTGGTATCCGGGTGGGGGATGTGTGTCAGTGGGTGCCCCTAGCCCAGGCCTGACATAGCAGAGTAGGTCCCCTGGTGGCAAGGCTCCTGAAGGGATAATCCTGCTACCTACCTCGTAGGCATCCACAAATGGTCAGGGCTGTGAGGGTTCCAGGTGTGCTGCATTTAGCAGTGTGTGTCCTCCCCATGCCTCAGTGGCTAGCAAAATAACTGGTAGTGCAATGCATAGTGCGTAGGGCTGTTCCCTGTGTGTGAGAGTGGTGTGTACGCCAGCGGTGGTGTTGGTGCAGCCACCTCCTCCCCCACAAATAACAACATGGGAGGAGCAAGTCTTGGCAATCATGCATCCTGAAGGCCTGGCCAGAGTAGGAGGAGGACTGGACTCTGGTAAGTAAACTCTATATTACTACTACCCCCCTACCTGCATGCCATCACATACCCCCGCCCTCACTCCCATCACTCCACCACCTCCCACACACCACACCATCACTACCCACTCATTCGAATGCCAAGGCCTGCATGCACTACCAATGCATGGACATCACTCACAGCCCTGCATGGACACCTATCACTAAAGCATGCACACTAGAGAGAATCAGCTAGTCCACCATATACCAACTTACACAAGTGAAAGTTGCCAGGGCAAATACAACCAAATAGGGCAACCCATTGATGCACAATATGTCACACACAGAAACAATAACACATCATTTACATCCCCACAGGTATACCAGCCAATGTCACTGGAGAAGAGGTACCAGCACTATCCAGTCCCCAATAGAAGAGGCCCACAGTGATGACAGCAACTCTGGTCGCCTAGATCTGGATGACCAATCTGGCACATCAGGGACCTCTGGACAGTCGGTTACCACAGAGCCTCCCCCATCTGGAAACACCACCACAGCCCCCACCCAGAGTACCCACAACTCTATCCCTAGGACACGCCAGTCAGCAGTGTGTCCACCTCTACAGGGACCCCATGGCACACCTTATACACAAGACAATCAGGGACCTGGGATCAGTGGCAGTGGGCACACTGTTCAGGGGACAGAGGCGCAGGACAACAGGGAAACTGGGAGGAGTGCTAGGCACCAGGGGGAGGACAGGCCCAGGGAACCGACTCTCCAGGAGGTACTCACCGAGATCCTAGGAGCATATCAACATTCCCAGGACACGATGGACCAGATCCTGGACAACGTACAGGAGAACAGGTGTCTGCAGGAGGGACAGTACCAGGGGAACAGGGAGGACTTGCAGGCCATCAACACCACCCTGGTCTCCATTGCAGGGATGGTGGCAGACATGGCCAACATTATGAGGGAGGCAGTCTCACAACAGTGGGCCCCTGCCACTAGCCAGACATCTGAACTGCCTTCCACCTCCATTGCTGCCAGTGGACAGGAGGCCCCACCACAGGACTCACAGGCCACCAGCGCCCCTCCCCTGCAACCACCCCGCAAACGTTCCCTGCAATCCAGGCAGAAGCCAGAGACTATTGCCAAGACCCCACCAGAAAATGAGACTCTCCTTATTGTCACCCTTCTGTCCCACTCTGTCACCCTGTCCACCTTGAACTGCCATTGCTCCCCTTCCTATGTCCCCTTAGACAATGCACCTGCGTTATACAAATAGACTGGAACAATACCCTGGACCTTCCTCCATCATCACCCCATCCCAATGCAATTGCCTCTCTTCTTAGCACTTCAATAAACACCCTTGGAAAAACATTGCAATTCAACTGTACAGTAATTGTGCACATAGGAAAGACCTGTATTTGGCTGCAGTGATCACACCAAATAAGGATCAACAGACTTCCTAGAATCATATCAGACCACAACCCATTGGTTTTGGCTTTAGAGATTGAGAGAAAGGGCCCCCAGCCTAGATCTTGGACATTTGATAGGGCACTATTAGCCGATCAAGGGTACATCCAAAAAAATGAAGGAATGGATCCCGGAATTCTTTAAGATAAATCAGGACTCTGCTTCTTGGCAGACAGTTTGGGATACATTCAAAGCCGCTGTCAGAGGAGAAACCCTGAGCTATGGGTTCAGAAAGGAGAAAATACGCATGGATCAGTTAAAATTAGTTCAGACAAAGATGGTTAAAGCAGAGCAGGGACTAGGGGAAGTGATCCGCAGCGGAGTAGAGATCGCAGACATTTTGTGTGAGGTGAATATCATTAAGGCAGAAGCCACTAAGATTTTTATGGATAAGGCTGCTGCAAAATTTTTAGTATATCGCCAGAAATGCTATGAGTATAGCGGGAAAGTGGGCCAACAGCTGGCCTTAAGAATAAGACAAAAGCAGGTATTTGGGAGCATTAAAAGTTTAGTGAATGAAGAGGGGCGGATGGTACACAACGGTCCAGAGATTATGGAAGTTTTTAGACGATTCTATCAAAAATTATATACCCAGGAAGAACAGCCCCAAGAAGAGGAAGGGATTGATGCTACGGGTAATGAGATATCAGATCAGTTAAGAGAGGAAGACAAGGCAGCTTTAGAAGCACCTATGACATTGGAAGAATTGGAGATAGCAACTCGGCCCTTGGCAAGCGGGAAGGCGGCAGGGGGGGATTTAATTCCACTGGAATTCTACAAAGTTTTTTTTGTGGAGATATGTAAACAGATGCTTAATTTATTTATTGAAGTACAAGCAGGGGCTCCTCAAACGGCCTCCTGGGGGGAGGCTAAGATAGTAGTCTTTTTGAAAAAGGACAAGGAACCCACACAGCCTGGTTCATATCGCCCAATTTCTCTAATTAACAGCGATGCCAAAATTTATGCTAAAATATTTGCCAGTCGTCTGAGTTTGGTAATCTCAGGTCTAGTATCTCCATGGCAGCATGGCTTCATCCCGGGGAAGAGCACGGCAGATCATATAAGACGAGTCATCACGTTACTTGATGTTAGCGCAACAGCCAAGCTTCCCATGGCAGTAATCTTGCTAGATACGGAAAAAGCTTTCGATAGGGTTCACTGGCCCTTTTTATGGTCTGTCTTGCGTAAAAATAACATAGGTCCCGGGTTTGTTAAAGCAATTCAACAGCTTTACCACAAACCAACGGCTACGATACAAGTTGCCGGGCTAAAGTCGACCTCAATCAGTATCCAGAGAGGTACGCGACAAGGGTGCCCGTGTTCACCACTGCTTTTCGCGCTATATATTGACCCCTTGATCAGGAGAATGATCAGGAATGATCGGATCATTCCAGTCTCATTGAAAGGAGGGTGTACTAAGATTTTAGCATATGCAGATGATATTGCGGTGGTGACCACGGACCCCAGGACTGCTATATTGGAAATAGAGCAGGAAGCCCTGCAGTTTGGGAAAAGATCTGGCTATTTGTTGAACAAAAGTAAATGCCAAATGTTGGTGAACGACTCAATAGGTTTTAAGGATGAGCGGGCGCTGACACAGGTACAATATTTAGGTGTTAAACTCACAGTAAACCTTGACGAAGTTGTGAAAATAAACATGGGCCCGATTTTAACAAAGACTAGGAAAGATCTTGCTCGCATTAACAATCTACATTTGTCACTTATGGGACGTTGCAACGTGATAAAAATGGTCTTTCTACCCAAAATACTCTATCTCTTTAGAACAATTCCCCTAGAGATTGGGCAAGACTGGTTCAAACTGATAGAGGGATTGGTGAATAGTTTCATTTGGTCCTATACAAAGCCGCGCCGGGCTTTTCACTATATGACTCTTCCTAGAGAGAAAGGGGGGTGGGCACTTCCCAACTTTAAACTTTATTATCTGGCAGCAGTGCTTCAGTATGCACAGACACTTTATGTCACAGATAGATTCGGGCAAGATGTTCTCCCTTCGATATATACCCTGATTTTGGGCAAAGAAGCAGATGCAGTCTTTCTGCGGATTCTGGAACCCAGCTACTACAAAAAGGTTACATTTAAGGTAATCTATGCTGCATTTAAGGCATGGACCCAGGTTAAGCGCAAGATAGGTATAGGACGAATCTGCTACTACACTCCCTTATGGATTACTCCCACGTTTCCGGCGATATTTAAAGACCACTATTGTTTGAGGTGGAGTAACCGGGGCATTCATAAAGTCGGGGACCTTTTTCATTCTGGCAGCCACTTCAAATCATTTGAGGAACTGAGTGTGGAATTTGCGTTGGAAAAAACAGACTTTTTAAAAATGTTACAGATTAGAGCTTTTTTACTAACTAGTATGACCCAAGGTTGGCACATAGACAAGATTAAACTAATGGAAGTTTCACAACACCCCACTAGCTGTGGCATTAAAAACCTGTATCCGTTGCTTCTAAATGCTATATTGGATGACCGGGTTTTACTTGTTAAAAAATGGGAAGGACGGGTTGGAGCTAAAGAGATAGAGGTTTGTGAATCTATGGAAATGGCACGGACTGTTTTATTGTCTGCGAGCCCGCAAGCTCAACATTTTATGGTATCGTATAATTTATATTATACACCTGCTAAGATTGCGAGCTGGGGTAAAACGATGGGAATCATGTGTCCATGATGTGGTTGCCCGAATGCAGATCTCTGTCATATGTTTTTTCAATGTGTAAAACTGGAAAGTCTGATTACCGGGATATCTGATATATTGAAGAAAATCTTGAAACAGACTATCTATCTGACACCTCAAATGGTTTTGCTGGGAGTTGATCATGTAGTCTGTAATAGTCGAGATAGATATTTCCTGTTCATAGCAATGTCGGTATTTCGCAGCTGCATAGCATCTCTGTGGCGTGATGTAGAACCCCCACGATTTAATCAATGGTTTTCACGACTTTTATCTATGTATCACTTGGAGAATAGCCTGTATGAACTAAAAGGAGCAGCGGCCGGTAAAAGACTCACTAGAGTTTGGGAACCCTTTTCTGCATGGCTCTCGGGGCCTCGAGAATATGTTAATTAAATAAGTAATCTTATATGAGATCTTTAAAAGCAGAAACTATGACTATAGATTTAGAATAGAATGCATGTTTCCCCTGTATGACAACATTGATGTACTTAAGACTTTTTTTTTTTTGTTTCTCTTCTTTTATGTTGCAAACATGTAACCCGCTGTGTGTTCTAAATAAAAAAAATAAAAAAAATTAAGCATCATCTGGCGGAGGAGCAGAGCCACCAGCGGCAGAGGGAGCTGCATCCCACAGGACCCAGGAGGTAGAGTCTACCAACGGTGAGGGCACCAGTGGGACAGAGGGCGAGGGGAGCACCACGGCAGAGACTGGAAGGGACAGTTCAGACACAGATACCTCCTCCGATGGAAGCTCCCTGGTGGTGGCCGACACCTCAGTGACCACCCCAGCTACAAGTACATCCACCACACCCATACCAGCACCGCCTCCCAGGAGCCCCTCATTGAGTTGCCCGTGCCCGCTCACCAAGGAGGGTGGGCATCTCCTTTGCCCCAGGCACCTCAGCCCCTGCCCAGTGAGCCCTGCTGCCCTGAGTGAGGAGGCTCTTGACGTCCTGAGATCCATCTCAGTAGGGCAGTCAACCATTGTTTATGCCATCCAGGGGCTGGCAGCCCAAATGCAACAAACTAATGCATTTCTGGATTCACACTGGCTTGGCGGCCCAACAGAGACCGATCCAGGCTCTGGCATCCTCTCTGATGGCAGCCATTGTCCCTGTTTCTACCGTCCTCCCCTCCAACTTCCACTTCCAGTCCCATTCTCCTCAACCCCAACCCATCCCAAGGACACAGGCAGATGAGCATGCACACAAGACAACACACAAGAGTGGCACTGGCAAACACAAGCACCACACATCATCCCTCAGGCACTCACACAAATACCATTCAGATGCAGACATACCACCATCCACAATTTCCACTGTCTCCCTCTCTCCCCTCCCAGTTGCATCTACACTCACAACTGTATGCACTACATCCTCATCCACTACCAGCATCATCACCACACCTAGCAGAACACACACCTCACTGGCAGACACCTCCACAACAGCCATGCACATGTCCCCTGTATCCTCTCCACTGTGTCTGTCTCCCTCTCCTAAAGTACACAAACGCAAGCACTCAGACACCCAACAGCCATCTACCTCACAACAGCATCCAGCCCATGCACCTGCACCCAAACTCAGCAGACAGACACCTCCTACAACCACTCCCTTCTCCTCCACCCTCAAACCTTCTACCTCTTCCCGCCCCAATATCCCTAAGAAGCTTTTCCTCTCCACCATTGACCTCTTCCCTACCCCTACCCCCGTCCTTCATGTCTGGCCAGGGCGCCAAAACCCAGGCAAGCACCTCAGCCACCCAGTCCACGGGCCCAGGGCACTTGTGCAAAGGGTGAAGGAGCCTGCACCAGGCAGCCTCAAAGAAAGGGTGTCTGCCCCAGTGGCTGCCCGGTAGGGCAAGGAGCCAGCCCCAGCTGTTGCCAAGAAGGGCAAGGAGCCAGCACCAGCTGCTACTAGGAAGGGCAAGGAGCCAGCACCAGCTGCTGCCAGGAAGGGCAAGGAGCCAGCACCAGCAGGCAGGAAGGGCAAGGGGCCTGGGACAGGGACTCAGATGGAGCCCCCACCACCAACCATGGTTGTGCAGCCGTCCGAGGCTGCAGGGGATGGGCTGGAGCCTCTCCCACCAGCAGCAGCAGCACCACCACCACCAGTGGGCAGCCATCTGGGGCTGCAGGGGATGGGCTGGAACTTCCCCCCCACCAGCAGCAGCAGCACCACTACCACCACTGGGCAGCCGTCACCGCCAGTGGACCGTATGTAATCCTGCGTCCATGGGCTGCTGTGCGGCCTGCCCCCTGCAAATCCAGTTGGTATGACACTCAC
Organism: Pleurodeles waltl; assembly: GCF_031143425.1. Lineage (NCBI taxonomy): Eukaryota > Metazoa > Chordata > Amphibia > Caudata > Salamandridae > Pleurodeles > Pleurodeles waltl. The sequence continues at coordinate 731,067,141 of NC_090443.1, forward strand.
CTGAGAGACTGTGACCTTGCACTCCCCAGGATCAAGAGCACAGGGCATGATGCCCCCTCCAGAACCAGTGGGTAAGACACCCACCAACCCCAGCCTCCCCAGGTCCAAGAACACAGGGCACAATGCCCCCTCCAGAACCAGTGGGTAAGACACCCACCAACCCCAGCCTCCCCAGGATCAAGAGCACAGGGCATGTTCCCCCTTCCAGAGCATGTGGGCAAGTCACCCACTTGAGAGACTGTGGCCTTGCACTCCCAGGACAGAGCACAGGGCATGTTGCCCCCTCCAGAGCATGTGGGCAAGTCACCCACTTGAGAGACTGTGGCCTTGCACTCCCCAGGACCAAGCACAGGGCATGTTGCTCCCTCCAGAACCAGTGGTCTTGTTCCATCTGCCGGCTAAGGTGCCCCCCCCGTTCCCCATCCCCCTGAGGTGCCTGCCTATTTTCCAACTGATGTCCCTGCAGTATTCTCTGTGTTGGCGCAGGTGACAAGTGGGGCCTTGGACTTTGGCCTGTGGCCCACGCACACTGAGTACAGGGCAGTGTCCCTTGAACTGTACATTTGTATATACCAGTTAGCTTGCATATTTCTTATTTATACTGTGTTGATCTTATTACACTCACTTTAGTGAATTCCTGTTGTCCTCGCATTATTCATCCGAGGTACGGGGTATATATGTTTTATTGCTGCAGCTGATTGTGTTCACACAATCAGCTGCAGCAATAAAACATTTATATATGGTGTTGGTGTGTGTGTGTGTGTGTGTGTGTGTTGCATGTGTGTGTCACTCTATTTTTTCTCCCCCTTTCCCTTGTGTGCTAGGCGGCAGTACTCACCATCGCCGTCTTCGCCGTCGTTGGTGTTCATGGTGGAGCAGTACATAGAAAATCATTGGGAAGACATGCAGCTCGGGCTCCATGGCGGCGTGGTTGTTCCCTGTGTCTTCAATGGGGAGTCGTTTCACTTCTGTGCCGCCGTTTTTTCTGCCAGGGTTTTGATGTCATTGGTACTGCCCCGGAAAAGGTGGCAGATTGCAGGGTTTTAATACGGTGGGAGGGACATTGGCTTCCACTTGGCTGTAGGCGGCTACTGCCGTGGTGGATGTTGTTTCCTCCCTGGCGGTCAGTGTGGTAAAGTGGCTGTCTATCTAAAATCTCACCACCATAATTTGGTGGTAATTACCGCCAGCCTGTTGGCGGTATTACTGCCACTTTATCACCGACTGCCAGGGTTGTAATGAGGGCCACAGTTGGTAGGGTCTTGAGCCAATTTTAAACCACCCCCTCTAGCGTCTCCTTTCTAATTGTAGGTCTGAATCTACCACTGTGTTTATTCACGGCATGCATTAAAAAGATCTCTGACAAAGAGCCCCCCTGAGAGGCCCATTGGACAATGCAGCACTAGCCCGACGAGGAGCAGGCCCTATGATGAAGCATGACAACCATAGGCTATGTGAGGGCTCTGTGTTCTACTCTTAAGCGTGCCGACCTGCTGTCTTCCTTGTGGAACAGTGTACCTTATTTAGTTTAGCCTCGAAAAAGCCCCAGCTTTCAAGCCAGCAGGGGGCAAAACATGTGTTGGCTGATCATCTCTAGGAGTTTTTCACTGATCTTAACTGAGAATTGAACTGTATTGTAATAAATTCACCTCAATCTTGTGCATCATTTCAGAAACTTCCCATGATTTTCACAATGACTTGGATTACCTTAATTCCCAAACTTATAGGGGGTTATTACAACTTTGGAGGAGGTGTTAATCCGTCCCAAAAGTAACGGTAAAGTGACGGATATACCACCAGCCGTATTACGAGTTCCATAGGATATAATGGACTCGTAATACGGCTGGTGGTATATCCGTCACTTTACCATCACTTTTGGGATGGATTAACACCTCCTCCAAAGTTGTAATAACCCCCATAGTGTTAGGAATAAGACCAGTGCACTAGTAAAATGTATGGAAGACTGAATGGGTCTTGTTAACTTAATTACTGATCACAGCAAAGCTTGTGATCAGTCATCTATGGAAACAAATGTACTCTCCAAAACTAAACAGGTGGTACAATAAAGTCTAGGACACTTTGATGATGGAGCGACTATAAAGGGATTTAAATAAAGGCAAAGATGATTTCCCTACTCCATTAAATAGACAAAGAGTTCATAGACACAAATTATCCAATGCATACATATTTTATTCAGTAGCTCTTACGGAAACCTATTAAAATATATATGTAGCTAGCCCTTGAAGTACACAATCTTATGCAATACAGTGCACTGTGGTAGTGACGTTGACTTTCAAATACAGCTAATACATGTTTTGTTCCAATAGTTCTGTTCTAGAGCTTTCTGAAGGGTAATCTAGTCATGATTGTTTCTTAGGGTAATAGATAGATCCTAAAAAGCTTGAGCTCCTTCGGATGATGGTCCCGTTTTTATATTCACATTATTGTCACTGGTCAGATGTGGCCAATCACATAAATTTATAACAGTCAGATAACACAATAAAATAATATTTTTAAAACATTTCCATAGGTAATAGAGACATACGCAATGACTCTTGCACCTAAGTTACAATGGTGTCGGATGGTTCTTCTACTTCTCATCAGAACAAATATTCTGGGTTGTGGGACAATAACCAGTAGAGACAGCATTGACAACCCATAAAACACAATTTATTGTAAAATAGTTGTACAATGCCAACTACTATACCAGTAAGCTGTTACGCCAACAATATTAAACAAATTGGAAAAACAAGTACAACATTTAACTGTATAGCATAATTAAAGCTAAAGAACTTACGTACCCGCAAATAACTGAAAATATTTTTATAGCTGTTTAAATCACATACAGATCCCAATATGACTAATGAGGCAATTTACACAACACTGCAGAGGGGCCACCATAATCAACAATGAATTGGAAAATGCAGCACAATATAGAAGACATTGAGTGACACAACATAATCCAAGATTTAAGAAAGGCCTCAAAAAATTCCACTGCTCCAAGTGAAGCTACCTTAAAACAAATCTGCCTACAGAATTCCTACACATGTCATAGGGCAACTACTTTCTGTTCCCAATGTAATATGTACAGTATCCCACAAAAGAACAGAAAGGACGTTTTATCACATACCAAAAAACATTGTCAGAACTAAACATCACCCACCAAATCATACTCACACTAAATATTTCTCTCCATCCACATAAATGTGCCAGAGAAATACAGAAGAATTCAAATTCATGAGGAAGAGGGGATTTGTGTCCATAACCAATCTGACCATTTATATGCTGATAGAATTTGAGCCACTACTGTCTGTTCTGCCAATACTGTCTAATCATGGGACCTTCAAATGAAACCATGAAAGTCACACTCATAATACTATTCCTATTAGCTCTATTACCATTAGTTTGAAGTCAATTTTCTAACGTGTCTACTCTTCTGATTCTGCCAGCCATTCATATTTCTACTGAGGGCTTCTTTTCCCTTCAAATATTTATATTTTCAGGCTAACTTATCCATCTCAGAATAAGGAGGTGGCTGGCCATTTCTCATCAATTACCTTTATCAAAATTGAGGGAAATAAATTCAAACATGAGGTCATGTTTTGGGAGAATAGACATTGCATTAGGTTAGTCTTCCCTATTAAGGTAAGTAGTGTGAGAAGGTAGCCTCTTCTAGCATTGTTATCACCACTTTTGGCCTGTTTGTGAGGATATGTCAGTGTGTTTTTACTGTCTCACTGGGATCCTGCTAGCAAGGAGCCCAGTTCTCATAGTGAAAACCCTATTTGTCAGTGTGTATTGCCTGTCTCACTGGGATCCAGGACCCCAGTGCTCATAGTTTGTGACCTAAATGTGTATGCCTGTGCAGTGCCTAACTGTGTCACTGAGGCTCTGCTAATCAGAACCTCAGTGCTTATGCTCTCTCTGCCTTTAAAATTGTCACTATAGGCTAGTGACCATTTTTACCATTTCTAATTGGCACACTGGAACACCCTCATAATTCCCTAGTATATGGTACTTAGGTACCCAGGGTATTGGGGTTCCAAGAGATCCATATGGGCTGCAGCATTTCTTTTGCCACCCATAGGGGGCTCAGACAAACCTTTGCACAGGACTGCCACTACAGCCTGAGTGAAATAATGCACACGTTATTTCACAGCCATTTTCACTGCACTTAAGTAACTTAAAAGTCACCTATATGTCCAACCTTTACTTGCTGAAGGTTAGGTGCAAAGTTACTAAGTGTGAGGGTATCCTTGCACTAGCAAAGGTGCCCCCACATAGTTCAGGGCAATTTCCCAGGACTTTGTGAGTGCGGGGACACCATTACACGCATGCACTACATATAAGTCAATACCTATATATAGATTCACAATAGTAACTCCGAATATGGCCATGTAACATGTCTAACATCATGGAATTCTCCCCCCATGCCAAATCTGGTATTGGGGTGCCAATCCCATGCATCCCCAGGGCTCCACTATGGACCCCGGGTGCTGCCAAACCAGCTCTCTGGGGTTTTCTCTGCAGCTACCACTGCTGCCAACCCACAGACAGGGTTCTGCCCTCCTGGGGTCTGGGCAGCCCAGTCCCAGGAAGGCACAACAAAGAATTTCCTCTGAGAGAGGGTGTTACACCCTCTCCCTTTGGAAATAGGTGTTAAGGGCTGGGGAGGAGTAGCCTCCCCCAGCCTCTGGAAACGCTTTGAAGAGCACAGATGGTGCCCTCCTTGCATAAGCCAGTCTACACCGGTTCAGGGAACCCCCAGTACCTGCTTTGTCGTGAAACTGGACAAAGGAAAGGGGAGTGACCACTCCCCTGTCCATCACCACCCTAGGGGTGGTGCCCAGGGCTCCTCCAGTGTGTCCCAGACCTCTGCCATCTTGGATCCAGAGGTGTGAGGGCACTCTGGAGGCCTCTGAGTGGCCAGTGCCAGCAGGTGAGGTCAGATACCCCTCCTGATAGGTGCTTACCTGACTAGGTGGCCATTCCTCCTCTGAGGGCTATTTAGGGTCTCTCCAGTGGGCTTTTCCTCAGATAACGACTTGCAAGATTTCACCAGAGTTCCTCTGCACCTCTCTCTTCGACTTCTGGCAAGAATCGACCGCTGACTGCTCCAGGGCGCCTGCAAAACTGCAACAAAGTAGCAAGAAGACTACCAGCGACATTGTAGTGCCTAATCCTGCCGGCTTTCTCAACTGTTTCCTGGTGGTGCATCCTTTGGGGGCTGCCTGCCTTTATCCTGCACTGGAAGCCACAAAGAAATCTCCTGTGGGTCGACTGAATCTTCCCCCTGCTCCAGCAGGCACCAAACTTCAGTGTCACCGGTACTCTGGGACCCCTCTCATCCTGACGAGCATGGCCCCTGGAACACAGGCGGTGGACCCAATTGCCCCAGACTGTCCAGTGGTCCAACTGTCAAAATTTGGAGGAAGTAAGTCCTTGCCTCCCCTCTCCATACAGTAATCCTGTGCACAGCGTGAACTGCAGCTGCTAGGGCTTCTGTGCACTTTTGCAAGGAATCCTTCATGCACATCCAAGCCCAGGGCCCCAGCATTCCATCCTGCATTGCTCAACTCCCTGAGTAGACCTCTGGCTTCGTGGGACCCTCTTTTGTAGTGTTGAGATGACTGCCATGCTCAGACTTCTTGAACTCATGTTCAAGGACTTCTGCGGGTGCTGCCTTCTTGTGCATGGGCTCTCTACGTTGCTGAGGGCTCTCTCTGTCTCCTCTCCCAAGTGGCAACATCCTGGTCCTTCTTGGGCCCGGGCAGCACCCTTTTTCTTTAACTGCAACCTTTGCAGCTAGCAAGGCTTGTTTGTAGTCTTTTGCCAAAGAAACAATTCTGCGTCCTCCAGCACTCTCTTGGGACATCTTCTGCATGAAGGATTGGTTCCTAGCACCTTTTGTTGTTGCAGAATCTTCAGCTTCTTCCATCCGGAGGCAGCCATTTTGCACCTTCATCCGGGGGGGGGGTTTAGTAGGCTCCTGCCCCCCCGGACACTTTCACGACTCTTGGACTTGGTCCCCTTCCTTTGCAGGTCCTCAGGTCCAGGAATCCGTCTTCAGTGCTTTGCAGTCTGTTGTGGTCTTTGCAAAATCCTCTATCACAAGTTTAGTGTGTTTCAGGGGAAGTAGTAGCACTTTACTCCTACTTTTCAGGGTCTTGGGGTGGGGTATCTTGGATACCCTTAGTGTTTTCTTACACTCCCAGCGACCCTTTACACACTACACCAGCCTAGGGGTCCATTTGTGGTCTGCATTTCACTTTCTTTGTATATGGTTTGTGTTGCCCCTAGGCCTATTGCATCCTATTGTACTCTACAGTGTTTGCACTACTTTCTGACTGTTTTACGTACCTGATTTTGGTTTGTGTGTATATTTTGTGTATTTTACTTACCTCCTAAGGGAGTATATCCTCTGAGATATTTTTGGCACATTGTCACTAAAATAAAGTACCTTTATTTTTAGTAACCCTGGGTATTGTGTTTCTTATGATATAGTACCTATATGATATAAGTGGTATAGTAGGAGCTTTGCATGTCTCCTAGTTCAGCCTAAGCTGCTCTGCTATAGGTACCTCTATCAGCCTAAGCTGCTAGAACACTACTTCTCTACTAATAAGGGATATCTGGACCTGGCACAAGGTGTAAGTACCATCAGGTACCCACTATAAGCCAGGCCAGCCTCCTACAAGTAGGGACTTTTTGGGTACACTGTATACCTCTTCTCTACCCTTTTTTAAATTGACTTAGGCCAGCTTTCCCATTTTTGGTACAATTGTTTTCCCTGAAAGTTGGACCTGTATAGCTAGTGTTCCATACCAATTTGTCTAATTCTCATTGTTTACCTTGCAACCAGAAATCTTAGAATAATAGGCTATTATTTTTTTCTAATCCCATTATGCTTGCTTCTGGGTTATTTGTGAAGACCCCAAGGTCATCAGCACATACGGCTATTTATTTTGTACAATCATTTGTATTGGAACAGGGCTGAGGTGGTCGTTACAACCCTGGCGGTCGGTGTTAAAGCGGCGGTAAAACCGCCAACAGGCCGGCGGGAAAAAAAACTGAATTACGACCATGGCGGAAACAGTCAACATAGACAGCCACTTTAACACTCCGGCCGCCAAGGCGGTACAAACAAACACTGCGGAGGTAACCGCCTACAGACAGGCGGAGGACAATGTACCGCCCACAGAATTACAACAGGCCAATCCACCACCTTTTCCGGGGCAGATTCACCGCGAAAAAAACCACAGCGGAAACAGGACTTGGAAGAGGAAACGCTAACCTCTACAAGTCCCACGAGGAACCAGGATGCCATGGAACCGGAACTTCAGATTCTACCAGCCTTTATCTTCCTGCTCCTCTACCAGGAGCCCGAACGCAGGCGGCGAAGACCAGGGTGAGTACTGCACCTACGACACAGGGGAAGGGGGAGGGAAAAAACTGTGACACACACATGCAACATGCAACACTCCCACCCCCACCCTCACCCACGACAACACACACACTAATACATCATGATACATTACAGTTACACCCCCCAAGCCCCCTCCGGAAGAATGCAAGGACAAAAGGAAATGAGTCGAATGATTGTAATATACCCAAAGACAGTAATCATCAAAAATATATACATATATAAAGATATTCACACTATAAATAAATATATACACCAAGAATACAAGTCAAAGGTATTCCACTATAATAGTTCGTGGACCACTGGGCCCAAAAGGCATGGGCGAGGCCCACACTCAATACCCGAACAAGACGGAGAGAACACTGATGGGGCATCAGATAGAAATAAAACAGGCACCTCAGGGGGAAGGGAAGGGGGGGCACCTCAGCCGGATGAGTGCACAACGCCATATCCACGAGGGGGCTCCATGCCCACTGTTCAATCCTGGGGAGTGCAAAGCCACAGTCTCTCAAGTCTCTACAGTGGGTGGTTTGCCCACTGTTCAATCCTGGGGAGTGCAAAGCCACAGTCTCTCAAGTCTCTACAGTGGGTGGTTTGCCCACTGTTCAATCCTGGGGAGTGCAAAGCCACAGTCTCTCAAGTCTCTACAGTGGGTGGTTTGCCCACTTTTCAATCCTGGGGAGTTCATAGCCACAGTCTCTCAAGTCTCTACAGTGGGTGGTTTCCCCACTGTTCAATCCTGGGGAGGGCAAAGCCACAGTCTCTCAAGTGGATAACATTCTCCACTGGTTCTGGAGGGGGCATTGTGCCCAGAGTGCTTCATCCTGCCAAGGACTGAGGTAGTGGATGTGATACTCCACTGGTTCTGGAGGGGGCATTGTGCCCAGAGTGCTTCATCCAGCTTGTGGCGGCCTCAGTAGCGTCGGAATCTTTGGTGCTCACTGGCCTGCGGTGCTGGCGGTGTCCTGGGCAGCAGTGCTGGTGGCGGCAGTGTCCTGGGCAGCGGTGCTGGTGGTGTTCTTGTCCGCCGTGCAGCTTTTCCCAGACTTGCCGGTTTTACTGTGCCCTTCCCCACCTTGGATGGTGGCGCAGCTGTCTCCACACTCCCAACTGTACCCCTGGGAGCGGCTTTGGTGGCTGATTTCTTTCCTCTCTCCCGCCGGGCACTGGACAACTTTTTGTGCTTTACAGGTGGGGGACTGTCCGTGCTCTGGCTCCTTGCCACACTGGCTGCCCTGCTGCCTGACGCACTCCAGAAGCCAGATACTACTGGCACCACTGGTTCCGCAGATGTGACTGAGGTGCTGGGTTGGGACCTGGAGAGACGGGCCCTAGGAGACTGAAGGGGTGGGGGAGGTGAGGGGAAGAGGTCAAGGTTGGACAGGAAATGTTTTTTTGGAACACTGGGACGGGTAGATGGAGGGGGTTGGGAGTGGAGGAAGAGGTAGTGGTTGTAGGAGGTGTACGTTTGCTGACTTTGGGTGAAGGTGCATGGGCTGGAGGCTGTCGTGAGGTGGATGGCTGTTGGGTGGGTGTGTGGCTGCGTTTGTGTACCTTGGGAGGAGGGCTCACATGGTAGTGGGGGTGGTGACTGCACATGAGCGGGGTGTGGTGGTGGGTGTGCTGGTGATGGACGTAGTGGCTGAGGATGTAGTGCATGTAGGTGTGAGTAGAGACGAGACAGGGAGGGAGGAGGGAGACGTGGAGGAGAGGGACACAGTGGAGGCAGTGGATGTTGGTGTGTCTGCATGTGTATGATGCTTGCGTGAGTGCCTGTGGGATGTGTGGTGCTTATGTTTGCCACAGCTTCCCTTGTGTGTTGAGGTGTGTGCATGCTGGTCTGATTGTGTGCTTGGGATAGGCTGAGCCACAGGGGTTTGGGTCTGGGTGGAGGAAGTTGGAGGGGGGAGGCTAGAGACAGGGACAATGGCTGCCATCAGTGCTGAGGCCAGAGTCTGAAAGCTCGCTGATGGGCTGCCTGACCAGAATGAATGCCCTCCAGGTATGCATTGTTTTTTTGCAACTGCCTCTCTACACCCTTGATGGCATTCAAAATGGTAGACTGCCCAACAGTGAGGGACCTGAGGAGGTCAATGGCCTCCTTACTGAGGGCAGCAGGGGTGACAGGGACAGGGGCTGAGCTGCCTGGGGCGAAGGAGATGCCCACCCTCCTGGGTGAGTGGGCACAGGACACACGCTGGGGGGCTGCTGGGAGGGCGGTGCTGGTAGGGGGGGTGGCAGCTGTACCTGTAGATGCGTGGGGCACAGATGGGCCCGCCACCGCAAGGGAGCTCCCATCAGAGGAGGAATCCATATCGCTGGTCTCAGCTCCTGTCCCCGCAGTGGAGCTCCCCTCGCCCTCCGTCCCACTGGTGAATTCAGACTCTGTTGTGTCGCCCTCCAGGGCCATGTGGATGCAGCTCCCTCCTGCTCCGGTGCCACTGCTCCTCCGTCTGATGATGCTAATGCACACAAGAACAGGGAGACCACAAAAAGGGGGGGAAGGCAGAAGAAAGACATGTTGAGTGCATGCAATACCGCTACCGTTGGCGAACACTACAGACACAGAAGCCCCCTGCACTACGCCGTGCACTTGGAGTTCCCTAATCAATCCCAGGGACATGGGTTACAAGGCTATGCTCGATTGCTGCACACATGGATGTCACAGGAGCCTGACTAGGTGTAGTTGGCACTGTACACAGGTGGGGTGGGGTGGGGTGCCACAGGGCCTGCCTTAAGAAGGGACCTTGCCAACTAAACTCGCCCTGGCCTAGGGGAACCCACAGCCCACCTCCCCCACCCAGACACCTCCAATGCATGCTGAATCAGCAGAATGAGAGTGTACTTACCCCCTTGTGGCTGCTGTGATGCCCTCAAGCGCCCATCCAACTCTGGGTACGCCACCGCCAGGATCCTGAACATTGGGGGGTCATGGTGCGACGGGCACCCCTCCCACATTGGGAGGCCATCCCCAGCTGGGCCTCCGCCGTCTTCTTGCTCCGGCGGCGAATGTCCTCCCATCTTTTCCGGCAGTGGGTGCTCCGTCTGTGGTAGACCCCCAGGGTCTGGAATTCCTTGGCGATGGCACGCCAAATGTCCTTCTTCTGGTGGGCGCTGACCTACAGGAATGGTACAGGGGAAAAGGAGAAGATATTACCGTCCGCACCGTCACAGTCATTGGCCCGCATCCCTACCCTTGCCATGACGCACATGCACTCACCGTCGTTTCATGCACGCCTCATTCTCACCCCCCCATCTTTCATCCACACCACTCCACCCAGGCATTGCCCATACAGCATGCTCACAGTGTACTTATCTGTTTGTCTGGAGGACCGTAGAGTAGCGTGTACTGGGGGGGACCCCATCCACTAGTTTCTCCAACTCCTCCATGCTGAAGACAGGGGCCCTTTCCCCAGAAACACGAGCCATTGTCTCTTCCAGACTGAGGTCAAAGCAGCACTTGCAGTGTAGGTCCTCTCCTGTCGAAGATCAGGTATCAAGTGATTGAATAGAGAGAAAATGGCGGTCACGTCCGCAGCGGTGCGTACCGTCACCACCGGTGTACATCGTCATAGGCTCCTGGGACCCATAGGGTCCATTGTTAACCAATGCAGGATTGCGCCGAGGTCTTTGACCGCCTACCGCGACGGTGTACAACGCCAGCACAGTTACCTCATATCCCCTTGTCCCACTTTACAGGCCAGGGAGCCGCCATTTCAAGGGGCCACATGGCTTTATTTTTAACTGCGTCACACATATCTAGGCCTTGCTTAAACACTAATCCAGGCATATGTCGATTTGCTAATATTTTCCAATTAAGCTGTGTTTACGTACCTCAGAGTTGGTTGACTCTCTGCTCGTTGTTCTCCTTTATAGGCACCGTCCACTGGGGCTTGTGAGGAGATGGCGGCATCCTCCGGTGTACAGACCGCTGGTGGACCTGTCGACAATGGAGGAGCGACATATGATCATCACCTATACACTTGATCGTACCACAATCCTGGAACTGTGTGCCCAGTTGGAGCCAGACCTGATGTCAGCTATCCGTCATCCCACAGGAATCCCCCCTCAAGTGCAGGTGCTGTCAGTACTCCATTTCCTAGCAAGTGGGTCTTTTCAAACTACAGTGGGCATAGCATCAGGGATGTCCCAGCCTATGTTTTCCAACGTGCTGTCCAGAGTGTTGTCTGCCCTGCTGAAAAACATGCGGACCTCCATCGTTTTCCCTCAGATGGAGGATTTGCCTACAGTGAAAGGTGATTTCTATGCCCTGGGACATATCCCCAACATCTTAGGTGCCATTGATGGGACACATGTGGCCTTGGTCCCCCCACGCAGTAGTGAAGAGGTGTACAGAAACCGGAAGAGTTACCATTCGATGAATGTGTAGATGGTGTGTTTGGCAGACCAGTACATCTCCCATGTGAATGCCTAATTTCCTGGCTCAGTGCATGACGCTTATATACTACGGAATAGCAGCATCCCTTATGTGATGGGGCAACTCCAGAGGCACTGTGTGTGGCTATTAGGTGAGGACATGGACCCAATACAGTGCGACTAGGTGTCTGGGTCTGGGGATGTCCCTATGAGTTAGTGTGTGTCTAACTGTTGTCCCTCGACATTTGCAGGTGACTCTGGTTACCCCAACCTGTCATGGCTACTGACCCCAGTGAGGAATCCCAGGACAAGGGCAGAGGAACGCTACAATGAGGCCCATGGGTGAACTAGGAGGATTATAGAGCAGACCTTCGGCCTCCTGAAGGCCAGGTTCAGGTGCCTCCATATGACAGGTGGTTCCCTATTCTACTCACCAAAGAAGGTGTGCCAGATCATCGTGGCCTGCTGTATGCTTCACAACTTGGCTTTGCGACGCCAGGTGCCTTTTCTGCAGGAGGATGGTCCAGATGGAGGTGTTGTGGCAGCTGTGGAGCCTGTGGACAGTGAAGACGAGGAAATCGAAGAAGAGGACATAGACAACAGGAACACAGTGATCCTGCAATACTTCCAGTGAGACACAGGTAAGAAGACAACACTGGCTGCTACATCTGATTTAATTCTACTACCTCTCATCTGTCTGTCATTTTCACCCAGTGTATGGTCACTGAGTTGTCACTTTCCCTTTCGATTTCACAGATGTGGGTCCCACTGTGTGACATCTGCTTTGTTTCCGCATGGACTAGAGCTGTGTGACATAGGTATGTTGACAATAGAATGGACATTGCTATTTCCCTCAGTTATTGCAAGTACACAATTGTGAAAGCACAGACTGACTTCAGATTGTTTTGTGATTTAAGGATGTTTATTCAAGTGCTAAATAGTGGAGGGGGTTGTAAAATGGTCAGGGGTGATGGTGGAGGAATGTCCATGGCAGAGTCCAGTCTATTAGTCTCACAGGTGCATTGTCCAAAGGGGCATAGGAAGTGGAGCTGGGGCAGTTTAAGTATGGACAGGGTGACAAAGTGGGACAGAAGGATGACAATCAGGGTGGCCTCATTTCTTGGCGGGGGTCTTGGCATTGTTCTCTGTCTTTGTCCTGGATCTCAGGGACCGCTTGCGGGTGGTTCTCCATCTGCAGGGGGTGGGGTGCTGGTGTGGTGGTCCTGTGGAGGTGCCTCCTGTCCACTAGCGCCGGCGGAGGTGGTGGGCAGTTCATCGTCCAGGCTAGTGTCAGGGGCCCCTTGTTGTGCCACTGTGTCCCTCCTGGTGTTGATGAGTTCCTTCAGCACCCCTATAATGGTGCCCAGGGTGGAATCGATGGATTTGAGTTCCTCCCTGAAACCCAAATACTGTTCCTCCTGCAGTCGCTGGGTCTCCTGAAACTTGGCCAGTACCGTTGCCATCGTCTCCTGGTAATGGTGGTAGGCTCCCATGATGTTGGAGAGGGCCTCGTGGAGAGTGGGTTCCCTAGGCCTGTCCTCCCCCTGTCGCACAGCAGCCCTCCCAGTTCCCCTGTGTTCCTGTGCCTCTGTCCCCTGAACCGTGTGCCCACTGCCACTGCCCCCAGATCCCTAGTGTTGTTGGGGTGGTGGGTTAGCCTGGGTTCCCTGTAGTGGTGGACACACTGCTGATTGACTTGTCCTGGGGACAGAGGTATGGGCCCGCTGGTTGGATGCTGTGCTGGTGTTTCCAGAGGGGGGGGAGCTCTGTAGGGGCCTGTGCCAGTGTGAGGGGAACCAACTGTCCTGAGGTCCCTGATAGGCTGGGCTGGTCACCTAGATCCAGTTGGACAGAGCTGCTGTCATCACTGTGGACCTCTTCTGTGGGTGGAGTGGACATATCTGGACCCTCCTGTCCGGTGACATTGGGTAGGGGTCCTGTAGGGGTGTAAAGGCATGATTATTGCATCTGTGTGTGCCATGGTGTGCAATGGGTGGGTGACCCTGTACCCCAGTGCTTGCATTCCTGTGTAGGACCTTGTGTGATAATGGTTTAGGTGGGTGTATGGGTATGTGCACTGGCCATGCTTTGGTGATGGGTGTCCATGCTTTGGTGTTACTTGCAGGGCTTGGGTTTGGGATGTGTGGTTTGTGATACTGGGACATAAGTGAGGAGTTGGAGTGATGAGGTGAGGGCGAGGGTGGGGGTATGTGATAGCATGCAGGTGGGTGGGGGATGAAGTAGTTAAAGGTTTGACTTACCAGAGTCCATTCCTCCTGCTACTCCTGTGAGGCCCTCAGGATGCAGTATAGCCAAGACCTGCTCCATCCATGTTGTTAGTTGTGGGGGAGGAGGCGGGGGTTTGCCGCCAGTCCTCTGAACCGCAAGGTGGTGTCTTGAGACCACAGAACGCACCTTCCCCCGTAGGTCGTTCCACCTCTTCCTGATGTCATCCCTAGTTCTTGGGTGCTGTCCCACTGCGTTGACCCTGTCCACGATTCTTCGCCATAGCTCCATTTTCCTAGCTATGGTGGTGTGCTGCACCTGTGATCCGAATAGCTCTGGTTCTACCCGGATGATTTCCTCCACCATGACCCTGGGCTCCTCCTCAGAGAACCTGGGGTGTCTTTGCGGTGCCATGGGGTGGTGTGGGTGATGTGTGGGGTGGTGTGTGTTGTGATGTGTGGGGTGATATTTAGAGGTGTGTTGTGTGAGGTGCTTGGATGTTGTGTGAGTGATGGTGTTGAGTGCCTGTGGATGCTAGTTTGTAGATGGTGGTATCTCTCTCTGGCCTTCAGTCGCAATTGTGGTTGTAAGGGTTTGTGGGTGATGTGGGTGTGTGTTTTATATTGTATTGAGTGTGTGGGTGTGGTGTGTGTATGTGTATCAGGTGTGTGTATTTGTAATTGTCCAATGTGGTAGTGTTTTGTAAATGTGGGTGTATTTTGAGCGCGGCGGTGTGTACCGCCAATGGAATACCGCGGTTGAAAGACCGCCCGTGGATTTGTGGGTAGTGATAGTGTGGGCGTATTCCTGTTGGCGTGACGGTGGAGGTTTTGTTATCGCCAGTTTATCACTGACCTTTGGTGTGGCGGACTTGTGTGGGTGTCTGGATTTTGGCGGATTCCGAGCTGTGGGTCATAATGATTGTGGCGGAATTCCACTGCTGCGGCGGTGTGTTGGCCGTCTTCTGCACGGCAGTAAGCGGCTTTTACCGCCAATGTTGTAATGACCCCCTAAGTCTGTTTAATATTCAGTTTGCATGCAAGTGGTTCACTGACTGTTGGACTACAGTACCTCCTTTGAACGGCCTGGATAAATCTTGAGCTAAGTCCAAGCCTTCTTAAAATATCCCATAATTATTTCAAATTTACTGTGTCAGAGAATTTGGCAACATCTACAATCTGTGTAGCTATTTTTATCACCTACATCAATGGCAGCTATTAAGGCTTCTGTTAAATCTCTCAAATGTTTTCCTTTTGAACCTCATGGATTAAATGTGGTACTACCTTCTGTAAATGTTCCTCTATAATACTAGTAAACAACTTTTGATTAGAATGGTATCAGGCAGAATTACACTACTGAGGGTATTTTTCAGGTTTGAAGAGCAGGCATATAGTGGATTGAGACCACAATTTAGGAAAGGAGCTGTTATTTGAAATATTACTAAACATCAAGATTGGCACTAGGTGTCTACTCAAATGTTTATAGATCTACACTGGGAGAACAATCTGAACCCACGGCTTTACCAGATTTCTGTTCAAAAGCTTCTTGAGTCATAATGTTATTACAGGCTCTTCCTGCCTTAGATTTCCATGCAAGAATCGGTCCTGCTCTCTCGCCTTATTCAAAATTTCTTAGTTTACTTGCCTCCCATTTCTTACTAACAATGATATCTAATATCACCTGAAAGTAAACTTTAGCCTTATTGTGTTGTTTCATGTAGCTTTCTCTTACTTTGCTGTCACTGTCTGAAATAGTAGCGTGAAGGTTAAGATGGTCGATAATCTCCACATCATTGCCTTTCTAACTTGAGTACATTTACTGCTGTTTTATTTCCTTTTTTCTAAGGAAAGTTCAGCCCTACACATGCAGCAGCTTTTGTTACAGTATCCACTATTAATTCATTATTAATAACATTGGTTACATTTGAACACTGTTCAAGCACTCAGAGATAAATAGGAATAAAAAAGAAAAACAAGAATGTAGTGAAGAGAGTAAAATTGTAAGGAAAGAAAATAGTTAAAAACATTTCTTCAAAATCAAAACAATGGAGCTCATGTTTTTTGAAGCGCCCTGGGGGCCTGCCTACTTTATTACTATTAAGCATCCCCTAAAGTATGCTTTATAGGAATCCCTCACAATAGATATGTCTACTGAGCGTAGATTAAAGTGTAAGAATTATTGTGTGTCTTAAAACAGACTTGCAATTACTTCTTGGTTGGCCAGTAACTATCCATTTAATGTTCATTAGGTTCCCCTTCTGTTTACTTTCTCTGGAATCTGTGGTTGTATTTCCTTTGTGGAGAAAGTTGAGTTGGATGATGGCTCACAAAACTCATCAAGTGAGTTATTTTTCTGTTTACTAGAAAATAATTTAGGGGGTCTTTATGACCGAAACCCATGGCTGTAGGCCCTACCGGTGACAGGGAATTCCTTACCTGTCACTGGTAGGCAGCTTTGTACCCCCCCAACTTTCACATGACACCCCCCAACCTGCCATCAAAACACCCCCATCCCCTACGATCCTCACACACACACCCCCTCCGATCCTCAGGCACATCTCCCCACCCCCTCTGATCCTCAGACACATACACGCACACACCCGCAGACATGCACCACGCATACACCCAATCACTCACACTGGCATACACACATTCATACACACACACACTGGCATACACCCATTCATACACACACTGGCATACATGCATTCACACACGCATACATCCAGACATGTTCACACACATTCTTACAACGATCACACTGACATGCAGACACGCACTCACTTCACCATTCTTACACGCATTCACTCACACCCATACAACCATGCAAACAACACAACACACAGACGCATTCACACACTCACTCATACATTCATGTACACACTCAGACACACACACACAACACCCCCAACCTCCCACCACTCTCACCCCCTCCCCTGTTGGAAGCCCGACTTACCTTGAGCGAGTAGGTCTTCCAGCAGGGAACGGGAAGGGCGCTGCTACCAGCAGAGTCCTGCCAGCAGAACTCCGCCAGGCCATATGAATTACCATAATACTGTAGGTGGCGTTCTACTGGTGTGGCGGTGCTGATGGTAGCAACGCCACCTTACCACCGTCCACTACCATGAACATTGCCGGATTTCCACCCTTCTTTTGGTGGAAGTCCGGCAATGCTCATAATATGTCGGACAGATGGTAGTCACAGTGGCGGTATTTTGGTGGCTGTTTTTTACCGCCAATGTCATAATGACCACCTTAGTCTTTAGTAGTGTTTCTGTCAAGCTGAGTAAAAGGTGCAGCCTCTTTCTTTGCCTATTTCTGTCCAGATATCCCTCCGATCTAAGTCTTAACAGAGACCCTTCAACCATTTTCTGATTTGACCATTCTAGTGTACAAACTAGGGTTAGGCTGTTCTAGCTTCTGATTTTTGAGTACTTTAAAGTGTCTTGCTTCTGTGTAGAGAGCAGGAAAACTAAGCCAGAGTCAGCATAAGTTGTTGAAAGCATTTTTGGTCATCTACTTTGGGTCTAGAAAAGGAAGAAAATCAAAATATGTTCCTGTAGATAGAAAAAGAGGCAATCACTTCCCTTCTTGCATATTCTACTTTGGATCGGAGCAAGCAGCTTGATGGCCTTACCTGCTTTTATCAAGATGGCAGTCCTGTGTTTGATGGGGTTTTGAAGAGAACTTATGATAAAGCTCAACCAACCTTTCTTCTGGCATATGACACTTCCTCTTTGATTAGGTGTGTTTCTTGGAGGTATGCAATATCAGCCAATTTCTTAAACATGTATTCCAGCAATCTCTCCATCTTCTTATGGCAAACTGGCATTGTTTTGTAAGGAGGAAAGCTCCTATTCTTGCCCATTCAAATTTTCTGCTTTATGGCTCAAGGTTACTGAGCTGTTATATAAGGGTTTTTGTCTGGCCCCCCATCCCCTACCTTTATCCAGCCATGTCCACCCTTGAACCCACCCACCAAAGTTTCAGTTAAGGATAGCTTTAACCCTTCTATCATCCTAGGAACAAACTAATTAGTGATTGGATTAAGCAATTTGTTAATTGTTCATTTTATAAGAAAAATCCAAAAGGGGGATCCTTAGAATGATCAGGAGAGAAAACTAGGGAATCAAATCAATTTTTAGGAACAAGTATGTCTCTCTCCTATATGTTTCGCATACAAACAACTACCCACAGATACCACAAATATTGAAATAATACAAATTTTATTCTAAATCAAACCAAAAATACAAAAACCATATAAAATAGAAGTCCTATTCTGACTCACATAAGGAAGTGAGGATAGTTGTTTGTATGCGAAACGTATAGGAGAGAGACATACTTGTTCCTAAAAATTGTTCGTTTTATGACAGACCCAGGTCAACCTGTAATCAAGGAGCCTTCTGCCCAGAAACAGGTCAGGTTTCTTTCTGTTTGTCTCTGTTTTGCCATTTTAATTAAAGCGTTTGAGCATACAAGGAGTTATGGCTCGTCAGCTTTTGTTCCTCCGAGATTGCTCGGGTCCACGAGTCGACGACATTGGTGGTATATATATATATAAATATATATATATATATATATATATACATATATATATATATTAGAGATGGGGTCAATGGTTTGCAGGCTGGTTGCCTCTGTCCAAGTAAGGACCCTCACTCTAGTCAGGGTAAAGGAGAATCACCCTCAGTTATCCCCGCTCACCCCCTTGGTAGCTTGCCACGAGCAGGCAGGCTTAACTTCAAAAGCAACGTGTAAAGTATTTGTACCAACACACACAATAATTCAGTGAAAACACTACAAAATGACACAACACAGGTTTAGAACAATAGAGAATATTTATGTAAACAAAACAAGACCAAAACAACAAACATCCAACATACACAAGTCAAGTTATGAATTTTGAAAGAATAAAAATCTTTTAGAAAACAGTGAGAATGTTGTTAGCACACAAAAGTACCTGGGTAGTGCCAAAATAACACCGCATGGGCGAGTGTGCGTTGGAAAAGGCCAGCGATGTGTCGATTTCTCACTCACAAGCGAGACTGTGCGTCGTTCCTCCTCTGGTGGCGTTGGCGTGCGCCGTTTCTCCTCTCCTGCAAGAGAGCGCTGCGTCCATCTGGACAGGCACCTCGGGTCCGGGCAGGCTTTGCGTTGTTTTTCCACACCCAGCGATGTTGCGTCGAAAATCTGGTCACACGGTATTCCAAAACCACGCTGCGTGGGGTTTGCATCATTATCAGCCTCTGTTAGCGGGTGTTGCACGTTGTTTCTCCAGCCATGTTGCGTCGATCTTCCAGCAGCAATGCAGGTGGAGCGTTAATTTCAGCTACGAAGCCGGCGGTGCGTCGTTTATCATCTGCCTCATGGAAGGTTCGTCAAATATTTCCCCGTACGGTGGTCTGTGCGTGGATTTTCAGTCTTTGTCTGCCAGCTTCACCTTTCAAGGACCCATGAACTGGATACAGCACCACTTGGCAGGAGTTTCAGCAGAGAGTCCAGGTGCTGGTAGGGGAAGTCTTTGATGGCCCTGAGACTTCAACAACAGGAGGCAAGTCCTCAGTTCAAGCCCTTGGAGATTCTTCACAAGCGAGAATGCACAACAAATGTCAGTCTTTATCCCCTTTGACAGGCAGAAGCAGCAACTGCAGGATAGCTCCACAAAGCACAGTCACATGCAGGGCAGCACTTCTCCTCAGCTCTTCAGCTCTTCTCCTTGGCAGAGGTTCCTCTTGATTCCAGAAGTGATCTAATTTTCAGGGGTTTGGGTGCTCTTCTTACACCACTTTCTGCATTTGAAGTAGGCCTACTTCAAAGGAAAGTCTCTCTTGTTTGTGAGATCCTGCCTTACCCAGGCCAGGCCCCAGACACACACCAGGGGGTTGGAGACTGCATTGTGTGAGGGCAGGCACATCCCTTTCAGGTGTAAGTGACCACTTTTCCCCTCCCTCCTAGCAGAGATAGTCATCAGGATGTGCAGGCAACACCCCAGCTCCCTTTGTGTCACTGTCTATAGAGAGGTGCAAACAGCCCAACTGTCAAACTAACCTAGACAGAGAATCCACAAACAGGCAGAGTCACAGAATGGTTTAAGTAAGAAAATGTCTACTTTCTAAAAAGTGGCATTTTCAAAGACACAGGCCCATATTTATACTTTTTTAGCGCTGCATTTGCGCCACTTTTTGATGCAAAAGCGGTGCAAACTAACAAAATACAATTGTATTTTGTTAGTTTGCACCTCTTTTGTGTAAAAAAGCAGCACAAATGCAGTGCTAAAAAAGTATAAATATGGGCCACAATCTCAAAACCAACATTACTACAAATATATTTTTAAATTGTGAGTTGAGAGACCCCAAACTCCATGTGTCCATATACTGCTAACACCACGAAAACCATGGTGATAGGCCGGCTCATACTGCAGCCAGCGGTACTATGTCAGCCGCCGGGCTGGAGATAGATATCTCTGGCCCGTGGCTCATACCACCATGGCGGTATGGCTCTCAGACAATCAGACACCCACTCACAGACCTACTCAGATAATCACATACCCACTCACAGACCCACTCAGTAACTCATGGACCCACTCACAAATCCACTTAGAAACTCATACACCCATTCACAGACCCACTCAGACTCTCACATACCCACTCAAAGACCCACAGAGACACTCATACACTCACTCACAGACCCACTCAGATATTCATGCATCTACTAACAGATCCTCTCAGACATTCATACACCCACTCACCGACACACTCAGACCATCACACATCAACTCACAGACTGACTCAGGCTGTCACGCACCCACTCACAGTCCCACTCAGACACTGATGCACACACATCTACTCAGAAACTCATGCATCCACTCACAGACCCACTCAGAAACTCATGCACCCACTCACAGACCCACTCAGACACTGACACACCCACTCACAGACCCACTCAGACACTGACACACCCACTCACAGACCCACTCAGATGCTCATGCACCCACTCACAGACCCACTCAGACACTCACACACACACACTCACAGACCCGCTCAGACACTCATTCACCCAATCACAGACCTACTCAGACACTCATTCACCCAATCACAGACCTACTCAGACACACATGCACCGACCCACTCAAACTCTCATCCACCCACTCAGAGACCCTCACAGACACTCACACACCCATTCTCATACTCACTCTCACACTTAGAGACACCCTCTCACACCTACTCTCACACCCATACAGACACTCTCACACCCACATAGACCCTCTCACACCCACTGTCACACCCAGACAGACACTTTCACCCACAGACACCGTCTCACACCTATTCTCACACCCAGAAAGACAGACTTTGTGACCAACCCCCACAGTGTTAGGTGGTAATGGGGGTTTGTTTGCAGACCACGCCCTGTGGCCAACTCCCGACGTGCACAGCTGAAGGCCGAATGCGGCAGTTGTTGGATTAATGCATGGTATTTGAAAGTACTTTAAGTTAAAAAAAAAACACAGAAATTCCCTTAAAAACTAAAGGTTACAGGGACATCATAGTTAGGTTCTGAATTTACTCCCATAAAACCATAGAAATTCAGCAGTTATAGTAAGAGAAGTAACTATACCTCGTGCCCTAAGGTAACTCTAACTTGCACCCTCGCCATGCACTGCTCCTTGGGTCTTAAGGAATACATTAGAGGGGTTGTGTGGATCCCATCCAAGGCCCTGTAGGGTCCCGGGGACCACCTCCTCCCCACGGCCAGAAAACCAAATAAATGGGGAGGGGCTGTGTGACCACCCTCCTGGGCCATATTTGGCCCCAGGAACTACCACCTCCCTGGGGCCAGCCTACGAAAACTGAAAGGAGGTGGAGCAATTAATGGCCCACCCCCCAGTACCAGCTTCTTATCTCCTGAGGTGCCCACTCTTAGGAGGTAGCAGTTTGCTTTTGCCTGGTAGGAGCTTTGACAGCTCTCACCAAGCAAGAGCAAACAGTAAGTCTGCTCCAGCGGTTGGGAGCACAAAAACTTCTCCAGCTCACTGGGAGCAGACTTTTTATCTGTTTTATCTGTTTTTCTGTCCGTGGGCAGGAAAACAGATGAAAGGATTGCTCCCGCACACAGGGAGCAGTATTTTTAGCTGCTCTTTACATACAGGAGCAATGCCGGTTCCCACTGGAGGTGGGGAGCCGCTAGAAGTGCCAAATCATTGTTCTCCATTTTAACCACTAGGGGTATGGAAAATAACCTAGACGTCCTGCCCATTTGCCCTGCAACATATATTAGTAATATGCAACTTCTTCCTGCTTTTTTCCAGGACGATGGACAGCTTACCAGAAGGCCCCATCAGTGCGTTTCCCAATGAGTTTCGAGATGCGTTCTTGATGCAGAGGAAAATGAGCACATCTCCACCAAACAAAGAAGAACTTACTACATATAGGCCCTTATTACGACCCTGGCGTACAGACCGCCAACATGCCAACGTAACTACTGCCAAATTATGACCATGGCGGAAACATCTCCGATAGACAGCCAATGTACCACACCGACTGCCAGGGCGGAAACAACAGCCACCACGGCGGTAGCCACCTACAGCCAGACGGAAGTCAATGTTCCGCCCACCACATTAAGACACAGGAAACCGCCACCTTTTCTGGGGAGGTACCACAACATCAAAAGCCGGGTGGAAACTGAGCTCAGAAGGGAAAGGACTCACCATTGGAGGCACAGGGAACAACCACACCACCATGGAACCAGAACTGCATGTCTTACCAATGATCACCTCAGGGGGACGGGGCACCTCAGCCGGGAGATGTCACAAGACCACTGGTGCTTGATCCTGGGGAGTGATGGGCCACAGTCTCTCAGCTGGGTGTCAGACCCACTGGTTCTGGAGGGGGCAACATGCCCTGTGCTTGATCCTGGGGAGTGATGGGCCACAGACTCTCAGCTGGGTGGCAGACCCACTGGCTTTGGAGGGGGCAGGACTCACAGCAGCCCATGGAGGCAGGATTACATACCATCCACCGGTGTTGACGGCTGCACAGTGGTGGTGCTGTTGGTGGGGCGATGCTCCTGCCCATCCCCTGCAACCATTGATGGCTGCACAGTGGTGGTGCTGCTGGTGGGGGGAGGCTCCTGCCCATCCCCTGCAACCTGGGATGGCTGCACAGTGGTGGTGCTGCTGGTGGGGGGAGGCCCCTGCCCATACCCTGCAACCTCGGATGGATGCGCAGTGGTTGCCAACCATGGTTGGCAGTGGGGCCTCTGTCACAGTTCCTGGCCCAGGCCCCTTGGTCTTCCTGCCTGCTGGTGCAGGCTCCTTGGTCTTCCTGCCTGCTGGGGCAGGCTCCTTGGTCTTCCTGCCTGCTGGGGCAGGCTCCTTTCCCTTATTGCCGGCTGGGGCAGGATCCTTGGTCTTCCTGCCTGCTGGTGCAGGCTCTTTTCTCTTTAGGCTGCCTGGTGCAGGCTCCTTCCCCTTCAGGACATGTGGCCTGGATCCCTTTCCACCACGAGTGGGTGGGGTGACGACTGGAACTGTGGACTGTGTGGTTGAGGTGCTTGGCTGGGTTCTTCCTACCCTGCCCATACATGCAGGATGGGGTGAGGGAAGAGGTCAATGGTGGATACGAACAGTTGTTTTAGGGAAATTGGGACGGGAAGAGCGAGAAGGAATGGGAGTGGAGGATGAGGGAGTGATTGTTGGAGGTGTCTGTCTGCTGCTTTTGTTAGGGTGCAGGTGCATGAGCTGTGTGCTGTGTGCTGTTGTTAGGTGGATGGCTGTTGGGTGTCTGAGTGCTTGCGTTTGTGTACTTTAGGATGGGGGGAAGACACAGTGTGAGAGGACACAGGGGACGTGTGCATGGCTGTTGTGGAGGTGTCTGCCAGTGAGGTGTGTGTTCTGCTTGGTGTGGTGATGTTAGTAGTGGATGATGATGTAGTGCATGCAGGTGTGAGTGTAGACGGAAGTGGGATGGAGATGGAGAAGGAGGAGGGGGGAGACAGTGGAAATAGTAGATGTTGGTGTGTCTGCAACTGGAGGGTGTATGTGTGAGTGCCTGTGGGATGATGTGTGGTGCTTGTGTTTGCCTGTGACACTCTTGGGTGTTATCTTGTGTGCATGCTTGTCCGCCTGTGCGCTTAGTATGGGTTGGGGTTGAGGATAATGGGACTAGGAAGTGAAAGTTGGAGGGGGTACGGTAGAAACAGGGACAATGGCTGCCATCAGAGAGGAGGCCAGAGCCTGAATTGATCCCTGTTGGGCCGCCAATCC
Source organism: Pleurodeles waltl (assembly GCF_031143425.1). NCBI lineage: Eukaryota > Metazoa > Chordata > Amphibia > Caudata > Salamandridae > Pleurodeles > Pleurodeles waltl. The sequence goes on from NC_090443.1 coordinate 731,091,427, forward strand.
AGTGTGAATGCCCTCCAGGAATGCATTAGATTGTTGCACCTCGGCTGCCAGCCCCTGGATGGCATTCACAATGGTTGACTGCCCTACAGAGATGGATCTCAGGAGGTCAATAGCCTCCTCACTCACAGCAGCAGGGCTCACTGGGGCAGAGCCTGAGGTACCTGGGGTTTAGGAGATGCCCACCCTCCTGGGTGAGCGGGCATGGGCAACTTGATGAGGGGCTGCTGGGAGGGCGGTGCTGGTACGGGCGGTGGCGGCTGTACCTGTAGCTGGGGTGGTCACAGAAGGGTCCGCCACCACCAGGGAGCTTCATCGCAGGAGGTATCTGTGTCTGAACTATCTCCACCATTGTGCTCCCTTCGCCCTCCATCCCACTGATACCCTCAGCGTTGGTGGACTCTGCCTCGTGGGTTCTGTGGGATGCAGCTCCCTCCATTGCCGGTGCCTCTGCTCCTCCGCCAGATGATGCTAATGCACAGAAGGACAGGATGGCAAAACAAAAACGGGGGGGGAAAGAGACAAAGGATATACTTGGTCAATGGATACACCAACACCACTGTTGGTGTACACAGCACCCTCACAAACAGGGAACAGCCCTACGCAATATGCCATTGCACTACCAGAGAAAAAGGTAGCGGCCAAGGCATGGGGAGGCGCACACACCGCCAAAAGCAGCACACCTGAGACCCACGCAGCCCTGACCAGTAGTGGATGCCTACGGGCTAGGTTGCAAGATTTTCCCTTCTGAACCCTAGCCACCAGGGGACCTATGCAGCAATGTCAGGCCTGGCCTAGGGGCACCAACTGACACACATCTCCCACCCGGATACCACCCTACCATACGTAAGTTGTTTGATGGACACTGTACTCACCCCCTTGTGGCTGCTGTGATGCCCTCAAGCGCCCATCCAGCTCAGGATAGGCCACCGCCTGAATGCGGGCCATTAGGGGGGTCAGTGTTCAACGAGCACCCTTTCCTCATTGGGAGGCCATCCCCAGCTGGGCCTCCGCTGTCATCTGTGCCCAGCATCTCAGGTCCTCCCACCGTTTTGCGACAGTGGGTGCACCACCTGCCATAGACCCCCATGGTCTACACCTCCTTGGTGATGGCACGCCATATACCCTTCTTTTGATGGGCGCTGACCTGCAGAGGCAATACACACAGGAAAATAGATTTAGACAAACAGTCCTGCCTGTTAAACATATGGCCCACCATACCCGTTTCCATCACCATTTACACACACTTGGCCCAGCACACAACCTGTACGCCGCCCAGAGGACAGCCACCCCCCTACACGAGGCCTTCACACACAAAACTCCATGCATTCATGCCACATGCATCGTGCCCACAGTGTACTCACCTGTTGGTCTGGAGGCCCATACAGCAGTCCGTACTGGGGTAGGACCCCATCCACTAGTCTCTCCAACTCCTCCAAAGTGAAGGCTGGGGCCCTTACCCTGGTCACAAGGGCCATGGTAGGTTCCAGACACAGGTCACAGCAGCACATGCAGTGTTGGTCCTCTCCTGTGGAAGGCCAGATAGCAAGTGAGGAATATGATAGAAAATGGCGGTCACGTCCGCGGCGGTGCATACCGTCACTGCCGGTGTAGATCACCATTGGGCACTGTACCCCATAGAGCCCACTTATAACTAATAAGGATTTGCACGGCACTCCTACTACGGCGCACAATGTCAGTGGAATTACCTCACTTCCACCTGTCCCTCCACACAGGACAGGCGGATGCCATTTCGGGGGGGGGGTGGCAGGCCAAGGAATAATGCTGCATCACAGGAGATTTTTGGACATACTGGACAAATCACAATGACCCATTACAAGTTTATAGGATGCAAAGTTCTGTTGTAGCTCCATTGTTCAGTTTGTGACCGGCTCCTCACTCTTGTGTCCCTTAGATTCCTACTGCTGCAGATGAATAGGAGATGGAGACATACCTCCATGTACAGACCCCTGGTGGACTTGACAACACTGGAGGACAGGCACATTATCCTCACCTATAGACTGGACAGGGCCACAATCACAGAGCTGTGTGCCCAATTGGAGCCTGACCTGATATCTGCTATCCGTCACCCCACTGGTATCCCCCCTCTTGCGCAAGTGCTATCAGTGCTCCATTTCCTGGCAACTGGTTCTTTCCAAATGACAGTGGGCTTGGCAGCAGGACTGTCACAGCCAATGTTCTCAATAGTGCTGACAAGAGTGTTCTCTGCCTGATTAAACAGATGTGCAGCTACATTGTTTTCCCCCAGATTGTAGATTTGGCCACAGGGAAGGCCGAGTTCTATGCAATGGGACATAACCCCAACATAATTGGGGCGATTGATGGAACACATATTGCATTTGTCCCCTTCCCCCCGGCAGAATGAACAGGTGTTCAGGAATCGGAAGAGTTTCCACTCTATGAATATAGAGATGGTGTGCCTTGCGGACCAGTACATCTCCCACGTCAATGCTAAGTATCCTGGGTTGGTGCATGATGCCTTTGTTCTGAGGAATAGCAGCATCCCAAATGTGGTGGCCCAACTACAGAGGCACAGGGTGTGGCTAATAGGTGAGCCCTGGTTCCCACCCAGTACATGTTGGTGTATGGGTATGGTGTGGGCCAAATGGGATAGTGTGTGGCTAAATGTTGTCCCTCAATATTTCAGGTGACTCTGGTTACCACAACCTATCATGGCTGCCGACCCCTGTGAGGAATTCCAGGACAAGGGCAGAAGAATGTTATAATGAGGAATCATGGGCGAACCAGAAGGATAATTGAAAGGACCTTTGGCCTACTAAAGGCCAGGTTCTGGTGCCTCCATCTGACATGTGGATCCCTGTGCTACTCACTCACGAAGGTCTGCCAGATAGTGTGGCATGCTGCATGTTGCATAACCTGGCCCTCAGACGGCATGTCCCATTCCTGCAGGAGAAGGAGGCTGGAGATGCCCATGTGCCAGCAGTGGACCCTGCGGACAGTGAGGATGAGGAGGATGAGGATGAGGACAACAGAACATCTGTGATCAGGCAATACTTCCAATGACACACAGTTAGGACAGTGTTACTTCACATTTCAATTACACTTGTTTGCATTTCTGTGGCACTGGTATGCTGATATTTCCCACTTCTACGCCCACTTACTTTTCCCTCTCGCAATTCATTTTCCAGATGGTGGTGACCTCACATATACTCCTGGTGTAATCACAGCAGCCAGCCACAGGTCATTAATCTATGCTCATTTTCTGTACAGCTGATTTGCAATGTTGTACCTGTTTCAATGAATACATATTTGATATACATGACATACTTCAAACTTCTTTTTTTCCAAAGGTGTTTATTGAAGTGCTACAGTATTGAGGGGCAAGTGCAATCGGATGGGGTGATGATGGAGGAAAGTCCAGGGTATTGTCCCAGTCTGTTTTTAGCACAGGTGCATTGTCCAAGAGGACATAGGAAGGGGAGCAATGGCAGTTCAAGGTGGACATGGTGGGACACAAGGGTGACAATCAGGAGAGTCTCATTTCGTGGCAGGGGTTTTGGTAAGTGTCTCTGGATTCTGTCTGGATTGCAGAGAACACTTGCGGAGTCATTCTCCTTCTGCAGGAGGAGGGGTGCTGGTGGCCTGTGAGTCCTGTGGTGAGGCCTCCTGTCCACTAGCGGTAGAAGAGGTAGAAGGCTGTTCAGATGTATGGTGAGTGGCAGGGGCCCACTGTTGTGAGACTGCCTCCCCCATATTATTAGCCATGTCTGCCAGCACCCCTGGTATGGAGATCAGGGTGTTGTTGATGGCCTGCATGTCCTCCCTGGTCTCCTGGTACTGTCCCTCCTGCAGACACCTATTCTCCTGCACATTGTCCAGGATCTGGCCCATCGTGTCCTGGGAATGTTGATAGGCTCCCAGGATCTCTGCAAGTGCTTCCTGGAGAGTTGATTCCCTGGGCCTGTCCTCCCCCTGGCGCACAGCAGTTCTCCCAGTTTCCCTGTTGGCCTGTTCCTCTGTCCCCTGAACCATGTGCCCACTGCCACTGACCTCAGGTCCCTGATTGTCTTGGGTATGAGGTGTGCCCTGGTGTCTCTGTAGAGGTGGACACACTGCTGATTGACATGTCCTAGGGACAGAGGTATGGGTACGCTGGGTGGGTGCTGTGGTGGTGTTTCCTGATAGGGAGGCTCTGTGGTGCTGTGTGACTCGGCCTGGGTAACCCGCTGTCCAGAGGTCCCTGATAGGCCAGGTAGGTCATCCAGATCCTGAAGACCAGATTTGCTGTCATCACTGTGGGCCTCTTCAGTTGAGGGACTGAATAGTGCTGGCACCTCTTCTCCGCTGACATTGGCTGAGGTACCTGTGGGGATGTAAATGATGTGTTATGGTTTCTGTGTCTGACATATTGTGCATCCGTGGCTTCACCTCTTTGGTTGTATTGCCATGGCAGCTTTCACTTGTATACAATGGTTGGTGTATGGTGGGATAGTTAGTTCTCTATAGTGTGCATGCTTTAGTGATGAGTGTCCATGCAGGGCTGTGAGTGGTGTCCATTCATTGGTAGAGCATGCAGGGGCTTGGCATTGGGATGAGTGAGATGTGATGGTGGGGTGAGTGGGATGGAGTGGAGTGATGGGAGTGAGGGTGGGGGTATGTGATGGCATGCAGGTAGGGGGGTAGTAGAAGTAAAGAGTTGACTTACCAGAGTTCAGTCCTCCTCCTACTCCAGCCAGGCCCTCAGGATGGAGGATTGCCAAGATGTGCTCCTCCCATGCTGTTAGTTGTGGGGGATGAGGTGGGGGTCCACTGCCAGTCCTCTGTACAGCGAGCTGGTATCTTGTTGCAATGGAACGTACCTTCCCCCGTAGGCCGTTCCACCACTTCCTAATGTCATCCCTAGTTCTGGGGTGCTGTCCTACGTTGTTGACCCTGTCCATGATTCTCTGCCACAGCTCCATCTTCCTAGCCATCGATATCTGCTGCACCTGTGCTTCAAAGAACTGTGGCTCTACCCTGATAATTTCCTCCACCATGATCCTTAGCTCCTCCTCTGTGAAACAGGGTTGTCTTTGCCATGGGTGTTGTGTGAGATGTGTAGGTGAGGGTGTGTTGGGTAATGTGTTGGGGTGTGTGATGTGGAGTGCGTGAGTGGTGTGTAGGTGTGAATTGTGTGGGGCTCTGGTTGTGTGAGTGGTCTTGATGTCTCTCTGCTGGCAATGGTTTGAAATGTTAAAGGGTTGTGGGTAATGTGGGTGTGTGTTTTATAGTGATGTGGGTATGGTATGTGTATGGGTGTCAGGTGTCTGTTGTTTGAATTGTCCAATATGGTGGTGTTTTGTTTGTGTGTGTCCATTTTGAGTGCAGCAGTGTGTACCGCCAATGGTTTACTGCAGTTGAATGTCCCCGTGGTGATTCTTGGGTCATAATGTGATGAGCATAGTTCTGTTGGCGTAACAATGTGGGTTTTAATACCGCCAGTTTATCACTGACCTTTGGTGTGGAGGATTTGTTAATGTGGCTGAATACAGACAGATTGGTGTATGTGTGTCATAATATGGTGAACATATATCCACCGCGGCGATGGTAAGTTGGCGGCAGTTAGCGTGGCGGTAAGTGGGATTTACCGCCAATGTCATAATGAGGGCCATAGTACCCTTGTTTAGTGGAGATTCAACTCTTTATAGTCTTGTTGTCTTTTCTACATGATTCATGTTATTGCAGATTTCTGTATGAAGACGCTCACAGAAAAATTGCAGGCACACAAGGTCACTCGAGACATTACCTTGTGATCTTTTACGCAGCTGTAGTGTGGAATGAGCACTATAAATTTACCCAACTAGGTAGCACTTACTAATTAGCCAGTAGAAAGTACTCCAGTTGGGTAGACATTTTGCACAAAACTGTGACCTGTCCTTGGATAAATAAGCAGGGCAGGGTGCATTCTGACACTGATGCTCCTTTCACAAAAATTAAATCTCAATCCAAGGGTGTTGGCCATAGAGCCTGGCAGCAAACCAGGCCCTGCAGTAGACCCCCACAGAGCACAGCTGAAGTCAGAGCGTTGGATGCCTATGGGGGTTGGCTGCAGGCTCTGAGGCTAACCTGCCATGCATGGCTGAAGGCTGTGTGCAAAACTGAGTTAGATGCCTACAGGGGGTTGGTTGTTCCTAAACTATCTTGCACTCCATCTCTGCCAGCCTTTTCATGGTGGTGTCAACGGCATGAAATCGCTGGCTGAGAAGGAGGTTGTAATCTCCAGGGCAGCGCTGCCCTGGCAGACTAGGACCTCCAGCACCGCCAGGCTGTCATGAAGTCATAATCTGGCAGTGCTGGCGGTCAGGCCGTGGCACTACCACTGTGGTTGTAATATGGCACTTGGACCGCAGCATTGGTGGCACAAACCTGGTGGCCATTAGACCACCAGGTTCATAATAAGGCCCTATATGTATTAATAGTCTCAGCATGCTGTTAAAACAATGAGGATAAACTAATCCCACCCCTTGACCACTTTGAGTATTCCTGAGTTGGCTGTCTGCATTCTGTCCACAGATGCCAAGCCAGTCTCTACTTTGACTGGTGAAATGCACACCACAGCATTCATAATAAGCAAACGAATACAAACAATGCCAATAAGGATTGGCAGAATAGGAAGGCACCACCCAACACTATACCTACTCATAGAAATGTTCTAAAAATAGCACCTCTGTCAATACCCATTCGATAAACTATAGCACAGTCTCAGAAACCAAAGCTTCCTAAACAAATGCAGCATATTTATGATATGTATAAAATGCTAAGCAATAAAGTTCAACTCTACCGAGAATTAAAAGGCCTAGACTATCTTGAATCAATATCTTACAGCATACTCTATAACACTGTAATTCTAACTCCCTATCCTTTAAAAATGAAAAACACAAAAAGAAAACCTCTTCCAAAAGGCCTTTCATAGAAACAATGAAAAAACATAAAAACCTTTTTTTCTATTATTTATTTTTTATATATTATTTCAAAACATTACAAGAAAACCCCTGAATACTCTCTTTAAAAAACCTAAAACTCCACAAAACACTTATATAACATTTAAAATACCATTACATCATTTTATTATGCACAAACATAGGGGCAGATTTAAGAAAAGTGACGCTTCACCTAGTGCAGTGGCACTTTCCTTGCACCCCTTAGCGCCCCTCTACTGCCACCATGTGTGCACTGTATTTAAAACACAGCGACACAAAGGATTATGAAAGGAGTGTTGAAACTTTTCAAACACTCATCCCCAATCACAGAACTGGGTTTAATCCATCGTTCTTTTACTCACCATGCCACCCCAGTTTGGACCCAGCTTTATGCAAATCAGTCTCAACCTTGTTCCCCATAGAAACAGTCCAGCCTGAACTGTCAGGTCTTCCCTGGACCAGAGGCAAGCATCCTGGGACCAGTTTCAAGATATCACCTTTGATCAGCCCTGCTAACTTGAATCCAGTGGCACAGTGAGCATGGGACCCACGTCTTGGCATACCTTTCCCACTTAGGGCAACTTTAGCAACACAAAAGGATGATGGATGGAGTGTTGAAACTTTTCAAACACTGACCCCAGTCACAGATCTGGGTTTAATCCATTGTTCTTCTGCTCTCCATGCCACCCCAGTTTGGACCCAGACATATGCAAATCAGTCTCTACCCTGTTCCCCATAGGAACAGTACAGCCCGAAATACAGCGCACCGTGACACATGGTAGAGGGCGATCAATAGCACCATTTCTTTTTAAGCTATTTATGTACTTTGCAGGAGTAGCACCAACATTTTGGGCTACTCCTGCAGAGTACAAAGGGGGCCCATTATAAATAATGAAAGCCTCCTTTTAACGCCTGCCCGGAGCTCTTAGATTTTGTTGCTCCATTTTTTCAGCCTCCCCAACGGGGGAACGCCCCCCTTGCATACATTATGCCTGGCACAGGCATAATGTGGTGCAAGGGTATACAAAGTGGTGCAAGGGTATACAAAGTGGTGCAATCCATGCATTGCGCCATTTCGTAAATATGGTGTGGGGTAAATGCCACTTCAGGGCTGCTTAAGCATAAAAAAATGATGCTATGACAGCGCTAAGGTGGCACTAGATGCTCTTAAATCTGCCTCATAATTTTACTAAAGGCACATAAAACAACATACAACTAACCCCAAAGCATAAACAGCATTATGAGAACAAATTAAAAAGGTAAATGAAACATTACATTTTAATAAAATATTAAATTCAATACAAAATATCATAAACCAACCCGTAACATTGTATGCAAGCAATATTACATTATTGAAGATACACTTACGCAGGTCACTGTGGGCAACTGACTTAGAGGGATGCCATTTCTCTCATTGGTCGCCCACCTTTCACAGGCTGTGCTTCATCTGTTTGCCTGCAACCCTTCTGGTTAGTGCCATTAAATCTAATAATCATGAGTACAAACCATAAGGGAGTTCAGCAACTCTCTGCATCTCAAGCATTCCAGGACATCACACTCCCATTCATGATGCTTTTAATTCCTGTTTACAGGAGAAAGCCTGCTTGCTTTTGGGAAAAGCAGGATGAGAACCATTCAAATGTTCTCCAGGTGATAGCTCAAGAAGTAAAGCTAGCAGTGTGTTTGGGTGCTCAACGTTTTAAAATACTCCACAAAGATCCTGTACATGGAAAGATGCAGCATGGCTGTAATGTTGTGAAATAGTGAATGAATAGCCACATGCCCCTTCCAGCATCCCTAGCCTCAAGACCTTGTTCCCACACTTACAGACAACATGGACTGTGATGAGGAGGTGGGAATGAATGACTTAGAAGCGGATCATAATAGAGGAGAGCTTGGAGAAACCTGCAGCAGTCATGCTCTATGTGGCATCATCTGGTATGCAAAGCAGGAAACCAGCGGGAGATAAAATAAGGTATAAGAATATAAAACATTGGTAGACGTGACAGTCTTTGGGTGTTGTTCCCTCAAACATTTTGCCTGCCTAACATTTTAGCTGATGTACTTTTGTTGGCCTTAGAACTCTGAGGACTTTGCCACTGCTGATCTGTGCTAAAGTGCATGAGATCTCTCCCTAAAACATGGTTTAATTGGTATATATACCTAATTGGCATATTTAATCTACATATGTGTTCCTAGTAAAGTGCACTACATGTGCCCAAACCAGTAAATGAAATGCTACTAGTGATTCTGCATGTTTTACATATTTTGAAAAATTCTCAAATTCGTTTTTAACTACTATGAAGCCACCACTCTTATAGGATAAAATTGGATTTTCCTCATTACATTTACCGGGTACTAATTCCTGATTGAGGAGTAGACCTGTTCTTTTTAGGTACTATGAAATTGTAATGACAAACCTCTTTAATGGTGAAGTCTGATTTATTATTATAATTTTGAAAATGCCATTTCTAGAAAGTTGGCACTTTTGCCGCTCTTAGCCCAGTGTGCCTGCAGCCTGTCTCCAATACACATCTGGGGTGAGGTGGCGGCTGGACATGTACATTCCCTCTGAACAGCCACACACAAAGGGAGGTTAAGTGTGACTGATGGGCCATCAATATCCTGATGGACCATCCTGTTCAGAATGGGAGGGAGGGGCTGACACACCTGAATAAACAGTGTCCTATCCCCACACAAAGGGTTTCATACCCCCCTGTAGTGAGTCTGGAGCCAGGGCATGAAGGGGGAGGACCTCTGTGCACTTCAAAGTCCTTCTTTGAAGTCTCGCCCACTCCAAATGCTCCACTAGGTACACGTCTGGACCTGCTGATATTGTGTCAGGAAGAAAGACTGTTGTACTGTGATGAAGACTGCTATACTGCTGTACTACTGTTCTGAAGAAACTGCTTTCTTCCTGTGTGGATCTGCTGCCTGCTGACATACTTGCCTGGGTGAGAAGTTATGGGCCCATAACACTTGAACCCAGAGCCATAGTGACTCCAACGGCTTGCTGACTTGCTTCCTGTTCTTCTCAAGTCACAGGGATAGAAAAGACTTCTAACTCATCACCTCCAGCACCTTGACTTTGCCTACTGCAAACCTTGCCCTGCCAAGTGGGGCCATTCTAGTCCTCAGGCCTTGGGAGGGGTATAAAGTGTTGCTCCAGTCTAAAATCCATGCATTAAAATCATTGTGCCACTCGGAATCGGTTCATCTCCATCGATGACAACACATTAGCCCTGCTGCAAGGTTTGCAGACACTTCATTGTCATTGACACCAGCACATTGCTGCTGCTTTGACGCTTGGGAACACTGCATTGCCAACTCCGTGACACATCGCCTCCATTTCCGGCGCATCTCCAATTTTGCACTGCTCGGAGCCGACGCATCATCTACATGTAGGGGACTGATGCCACTGCATTTTCTCCTTTGCTCCTCGCATCTTGATTTCAACGTTGATGCATCTCCAAACCAGGTACTGTTTCAGTGGGCCAAGGCTGGTCCCTGTATCGTGGATGTGGATGTCCTGTCTTTTCAAATTTTATCCAGTTTAGTGTGCCAAGATGCCCCTGGTTGGCGCTTTATGCTTTTAAGCACTACAACTAAGTTTATTCTGTAAAAATTCATATCTTGAAATTTACTAAATGGATTTTTATCATTTTGGCCTTGTGCTAATTAAATTAAGATCTATTTTTGTAGCCTGGTGTGGTATCTTTTGTGTGTTTTTTTTACAGTTCTACTGTTTGAAGTGTTGCGCAAACACTTTACACATTACCTCTTCAGTTACGCCTGAATGCTCTGTGCCAAGTATCCAGGGGGTGCGCACAGATTAATTTAGGCTGTGAATCTTACTTACCCTGAATAGAATATCTGGTTGGACAGGGAGTATACCTCTGCAACCGAAACCACAATTTCTATCAAACATATACACTAACAAAGAACAGAAACATTTCATCCCAAAGATGTTGTCTCTTTACAGATAACATTACAAGTCACAGCCATCAGTACCTGTCTTTAAACAAAGAAACAATTCAATGTGTACTTATTTTTATATAAATAAACTCACTAACTCAAGGACTGACTGACTAACTGACTCACTCACTGACAGGCTTTGCAAGTCACCCAGCTTTTCAATGTTAGCCTACATCACCATAACAGGTATTTTTTAAAATTGATATAAACCAATAATGAGCCAAATACCATAGAATGAATTAACAGTGTGTGCCAACACCTTTGCTATTTATCATACTGTTATGTATGGCTCTCACAGGGAGACTCTATGCTTTATTTCAGTTTCGAAATGGCATAACCCACTGCTATGACATAGCAACAGTTGATAACAAAACTGGTTACCCGCTGTTGTAATGTGATAAAGGCTTCCAGGCCATACTGACAGGGAACTCTTATAGCCTGCCAACGCTGCTTTGCTTGTCTGCCTTGACTAAAAGCAGAAAGCACAGCTGCAGGAGAGGAAAGGAAGGCAGGAAAGGTGGTTGGGGTTGGCTAGGGACTGCATGTAAGTTCTTTTTTTTCAAATTAGGGACAGGGCGGAGAGGCTGAATTATGTATGGCTCCCCCATTAGTCATCTGCCCCTGCGTAGCAGTTGAAAACAGGGGAAGATGGTTTTGGGGCCATACTTGACATAAAATTATTGACGCTGAAAAGTAAATTAAGGGGATGTTTTTCACCTCAAGGTTTCTGAGTGACATCATAGACAACTCGATCTTCGATGTCACTCAGAACCCCTCAGTGAAAAACATCTCCCTAATTCAGTTGTCCATCTATAACTCTATATGTTGCCTCTGTGTCTAGGCTGTTAAGAGCTTATTTGCAGTTGATTGTTACCTGTGGGTAATTACTAGGGTTGGGGGAGTGAGGTAAAGAGATGGAGAGTGTGTTTCACTGTGTGGGCTGGTTTACTCTGGCTTGTTAAGCTCACTTGACCTTTCATCGTACTTCTACACATTAAATGAAAAAAGGCATCCAAGTAACAAAATACAACTTTTAGTAGTTACATGGTAGATGCAAAACCTCACAGGACTATTTGAGGGGTGGCTGGCTCCTCCCTTTCCCCCTCCTGGCTACTGTCAGCACCTCAGCCTCCTCCCAAGCCCAATTAGCACCCTACCTTCACCGTCTGGGGCCAGAGTGGAGGGCGAACCTCATGCAGAGTTTGTTAACACCAGATCAGTGCCTTAAATAAATCAGAAGCAAAGGATTGCTAAAACTGTGTGGCACTTGCCAGAGAACCTACACTCTGCAGACTAAAACAAATAAAACCTTTCCGATTTCCAAAATACATTAGCAGTTACCTGCATCCAACACTAAACCTTTTTTTAAATTTAGACGGGCTACAGAAGTAAGTATAGAAGGGGACCTCCTGAAATTTCAGAAACGGAAGTATGTTTATAGAGAAGTTAGTTTTCCAGACGCCGATATAATCAGTGGCAGCTTCAGATTGCTATAGATACCAGAGAAGAGGCAGCCATTGCTTGGAAATTGCCGGACCATGCAGGAGATCACCAGTGAATCAATTGAATGCTCTTAAAATTATTGACCCCATACTCTAGTTATATTAAAACATAATAAAGCAGTATTAATCTGGGAGATCTCTTTGCGTGATTATAAAGACCAGATAGCACAAACTGAAATGCTGCCTCTTTTGGTGAACACAAAATTGGCCATATTACTAAGGTAAGCAATAAAACAAAGATAGAGGAGTGTCAAGGCTATACAGAAAGACCCTTTATACCAGCCATAATACAACGAACAGAGTCAAGTAGTCTGCCATAATGGCCTATTCAAACTTTTTTATGAAGGTGTAAAAACTGGCACAAACAAATAAGCTGTCGGCCTAAAACCCTCATGCCAAAAAGGAGGCGACCTCCTTACTTTTCTTCTCTCTAGACCTTTTATCAAAGCACCTATGGGTCCAATGACCAATAGGATGTTACTGTGGTGGTTTGTGACAATTGAGAGCCTTCAGGAATTTCATTAAGGACTCAATGTCTACCTAGTAGACAAGGGCCACTGCATTAACTGTTAGGGGCAATTGTGGGCTTAAGACTTGCCTTCCCTTATGGTGCTGTTGTCAGACCTTATGCTATCAACACAAAAAAGAATATAAAGAAGTACTACTAAGACAGGGGGTTTGGTTCTGCCCATAGAGTGATTACTTGAGTACAACAATTGATTGGAAAGAAGTTATGCATTTGCACACATTGCGTACTGCACTCCCTTTGGCTTTCGGCAAGTTTGCCATCCCCTAATATGACTGTTGCCATTAAATGTGATGAGGGGGTGGCAACCCTCCATAATGCTTTGCATAACTTTCCTAGAGAAGCAGGTCACAAACGAGGCCTGGAAATAGCATCATGAATTAATGATGTAATTGTATGCATCATGTATTTACATCAGGCTAATCCTATTTGCTTGTTTATTTTCTTCATTGCCATTACTTACCATCAGCATCATGACACACCGGCCTTCTCAGGTCTTGGCTCAGCCTTTAATAAACTGCTAACTAAACCCCAGATGAATTATGCCTGCTCTGCCCACAGCCAGCTTTTGCATTTGCCGTTGGATTCAGACAGCACCCAGTCCCATCTTGGACACTCCCTGCCATAGCATCCAAGAACATGACCAAGAGCCAATAAAAGAAGCAGAACTGAAAGTTCTAGGAGGTTGCCAAGCTGCTACTTTTGCTCACCGCCAAAACTGCCATGCAGGAGAATGACCAAGTTCCTCAACATGTCTGATGTCTTCCCCACAGAGGAACTTTGGTAGATTTTGGATATTTTGAAGCTGCTGAGATGTTTCCAGCTGGTGAGGTGTGTGCCAGGCAATCCTCTTCCATAATATCCCTGTTGCCCCCCCTTGTAGTGTTGTGTGAGTTGTGAATGACAGAACTCTTTTGGCTCCTGATTGAATCCATAGAACTGTGATGTGAGTGTTAGAGCGGGGTGAAGTGAATGCACGTGGTGACACGCAGATGAATAAAGATTTGTAATACATAGCTTTATGTGTAGCATAGTCATTAGTGGGTACCTCAGCTGAGTAAGATGCTACTACTGGTGGCTAGATAGGGGATAAATAACCCAAAGATTGACAGCCCTTCCAAGAGAGTTTGCTGTGGTCCAAACAAACTGCTTGTGTGTGCCACGTGTGCCTCTGTCGAAGTGCGGAATCGACGTTTGGCATATGTGGAGTCAAAGCACAAGGCATCATTTGTTCTTTTTGAATTTGTTGCCCCTAGTGGGAAGGCTATGCCCAGACATGGGTCCCGTGCTCACTGTGCCACTGGATTCAAGCTAGCCTGGCTGATGAAGGGTGATACCATAAATAACCAGTCCTAGGATGCTTGTTTCCGGTCCAGGGAGGACTTGGCTTGGCAGTTTGGGGTGGACTGTTCCCATGGGGAACAGGGTAAAGACTGATTTGCTTATGTCTGGATGCAAACTGGGGTGGTGTGGGGAGCAAAAAACAATAAATTAAATCCAGATCTTTGTGACTGGGAATGAATGTCTGCATTGTTCGGCATTCCGTCCATCATCTGTTCATTTTGCATTTGTTGTCCCAAGTGGGAAGGGTATGCCCAGACGTGGGTCCTGTGCTCACTGCACCACTGTATTGAAGCTAGCCTGGCTGATGAAGGTTAATACCCTGAAGCCGGTGCTAGGATGCTTGTTTCCAGTCCAGGGAGGACTTGGCTTGGCCGTTCGGGCTTGACTGTTCCCATGGGGAACAGTGTCAAGAATGATTTGCAAATGGCTGGGTCCAAACTGGGGTGGTGTGGTGAGCAACAAAACAATGGATTAAATCCAGATCTTTGTGACTGCGGATGAATGTCTGCATTGTTAAGCATTCCCTCCATCATCTGTTCTTTTTGCATTTGTCACCCCCAAGTGGTATTGGTATGCACAGATATGGATCTCGTGCTCACTGCGCCACTGGATTGAAGCTAGCCTGGCTGATGAAGGGTGATACCCTGAAACCAGGCCTAGGATGCTTGTTTCCGGTCCAGGGTGGACCTGGCTTGCCAGGTCGGGCTATAGTGTTCCCCTGAGGAACAGATTCAAGACTGATTTGCATGTGGCTGTGTCCAAACCGGGGGATTAAACCCAGATCTTTGTGACTGGTGGTGAATGCCTGCATTGTTCAACATTCCGTCCATCATCTGTTCTTTTTGCTCTTTTAGAAAGTGAACATTTCTCTGAACTTAATACCATCTGTGTCTTACAGCCTGTCTTCAATCAACGTCTGGTCTGCGCTGGTTGACAGCTCCTTTGTGCATTTGACCCAGAAAACCACAAACACAGGACACTTAAGCCCTGATTTATACTTTTTGATGCAAATCTGCGTTAGCACGGGTTTGCGTCAAAAAGTATTCGGCTGGCTGGAGGTTGTGCGTGAAATAATGGGGCTAGTCAGGTTAGAGTAAAAAAAATGACTCCAACCTGATTAGCGTCATTATTTCCACAAACAACCCCCATGGACATGACTCCTCTCTAAGTAAAGAGAGAAGTCATGCCCCCCAGCCAAATGGCCATGCCCAGGGGACTTAAGTGATTGGGCACAGTGCCATGTAGGGGGGCCAAGGTTAGGCCCCCCCATGGCACTTTGCAAAAAAAAGAAAAATACTTACCAGGACTTACCTGGGATGGGTCCCCCCATCCTTAGGTATCCTGCAGGTGTGGGTGTGGGTGCGGGTGGGTGGGGATATCCCTGGGGGCAGAGAAGTGCACCTGTGTGCTGTTTCCATGGTCTCAGAAAAAGCCCCACAGGTCCCCTAATGCCAGCCTTGACCCAGGCATTAAATAATGGTGCTAAGCAGGCTTAGCGCCATTATTAAAGGCTGTCCTCCTCCCGTGCATGATTTTTGCACAGGAGGATAAATAAGGCGCCAGGGCCTCTGAATCATTTTTTGTCACATTGACCCAAGGTAGTTTTCCGCAGACACAAAAATTACTTTAACTCCAATATTTTGGCGCTAGACGTGTCTAGCGTCAAAATATAAATATGGCGCTAAGTTTACACCGGATTTGCGTTAATCAAATGATGCAAATCCAGTGCAAACAGAGTATAAATATGCCCCTAAATCACATCTGCATTCATCTGCATACTGAATGGGTCTTCCTGGGCTGGAAGGGTGGAGGGCCTGACACTTACATTTCAAAGGCCAGTGGCCTGCTTTCACATAAAGGTTTGATAACCCCCCCTCAGGGACCCTGGCAGGCAGGACTGGGCTGAAAGGGGAACGTGTGCACTTCAAAACCACTCTTTGAAGTCTCCCCCACTTCAAAAGCATTTTTGGGTATATAAACTGGATCTCTGACTCCACCAACTAGACACTTCTGGACCGGCACCTGAACTCTGTCAGAAGACCTGCCTGGCTGCTGAAAGGACTCTCTGCACTGCTTTGCTGCGAAAGACTGCTGCCCTGCTGA
This sequence comes from Pleurodeles waltl, assembly GCF_031143425.1. Classification (NCBI taxonomy): domain Eukaryota; kingdom Metazoa; phylum Chordata; class Amphibia; order Caudata; family Salamandridae; genus Pleurodeles; species Pleurodeles waltl. Next base: position 731,107,815 of record NC_090443.1, read on the forward strand.
TGCCTTGATAGCCTCTTACTGTGCTGGATGGACTCTGTCTTCCCCGAAAGTGCTCTCCAAAGGCTTAGATTGGGCTTGCCTCCTGTTCTGAAGTCTCAGAGACAGCAAAGACTTCAACTACTGGCTTTTTGCTAGTACCTGACTCCCAGTGACTCTGGAACGACTTCAGCGCCGCCGCAGCCTGCTCCCTCTCCATGGATCCCACTGCACGCAACGACCGCGGCCTGCAAATGCAAGTCCATAGTCACTGGGACTCTGATGACGTCACTCAAGGTCATCACGACACTGTGAAGTCAACACATCACGTCCTGATGAACCAGGACCAGTGACCCCGCTGGATCACACAGAATCGGCGCACAGCAGACATCGCCGCATCATCTCCCCCTACATCTGGATGGAACTGACACCTCACCTCCACCTGCCTCACGGTGTGGAACTGCCGCCTCATCTCTTCGGAAGCCGTAAGGGACTGACGCTGCAACAACTCCAGCAACACCGCAGCCTGCTCCCTCTCTGTGGATCCCGCTGCACGCAACGACCGCGGCCTGCAAATGCAAGTCCATAGTCGCTGGGACTCTGATGACGTCACTCAAGGTCATCACGACACTGTAAAGTCAACACATCACGTCCTGATGAACCAGGACCAGCGACCCCACTGGATCACACAGAATCGGCGCACAGCAGACATCGCCGCATCATCTCCCCCTGCATCTGCATGGAACTGACACCTCACCTCCACCTGCCTCATAGTGTGGAACTGACGCCTCATCTCTTCGGAAGCCGTAAGGGACTGACGCTGCAACAACTCCAGCAACACCTCTTTCTGACTCCGTGCGGTGTCCAAGTTCTTCGTTTTCAAAAGGTACTGTACCTGGGGGTCCATGTGACTCTGTGACCGGCACCAGTGGTATCAGATTGTTGGGAACAACTCCGTCACCGACACTGTGATAGCCCCAGTTGGAGCTATTGTGCTTTTAGGCACTTCCGTTGGATTTAATCTTTGAAACCTCATTACTTTACTTGTGTACATTGGATTCTCATTGTTTCAGCAGTATTTTATTCAGATAAATATTAGCTATTTTTCTAAACATGTTTGGTGTATTTGTGTGGTGTCTTCACTGTGTTACTGTATGGTTTATTGAACAAATACTTTACACATTGCCTTCTAAGTTAAGCCTGACTGCTCAGTGCCAAGCTACCAGATGGTGAGCACAGGATATTTTGGATTGTGTTGTGATTTCCCCTGACTAGGATTGTGGTCCCTACTTGGGCAAGGGTGTATATCACTGCCAAGTAGAAACCCCATTTCTAACAGACACTAAGGCCCTGATTTATATAAATACAATCTTATTTTGCATGTTTGTGCCACTTTTGCATCAAAACATGACGCTAATGCGGCGCAAAAAAAGTATAAATCAGGGCCTTAGTGATGATGCAACAGAAAAAGAAGTTGTGTTTCAGATGTGGATTTTCATTTCCACCTGAAGGTAAATGGCCCATCACTGGAGAGATATGCAAAGGCTGTAGGTAGAAGAGCCATTTTGTAATGGTTTGCAAGGTGAAGGAAAAAGAAAGTGCATCTCATCGTGAAGTCAAAATGTCAACCTGAATGTTCCGGGACCAACATTCAACGCATGCCCCCAAGTACAAGCAACAACACCAGTTGAGACAAATCAACACCGAAGTTGATCACCATCTAAATCATCATCAAAAAGTTCTTCAGAGACAATATCAAGTGAGTGAATGAAATGAATGTGCAGTGTCGATGTTTACCTCAGAAAGATGTGTGTTCATTGGACTGTGGACATGCGAAGAATAATACCAGTCAAAGAAAAGTTGATATGAAAAAGCACCAAAGTCCTTCAAACATTTTTTGAAGATTATATTGAAAGTATTCGGTTGTTCAATACCTTTTATTATCGACAGCAGTACATTGATAAACATTATGCCTGAGGAGAATTAAAATGAACTATCCATAGCCACTACTGACGCCATTGAAAACTAAAGTATATGCTTGAGCTGCATGAATGCCATTGAAAAGTCAAGGTTTATTTGTAGCAACAATGAAACACAAGAAAACAAAAGTGCAAGTGCACATTTATGTGCTTCTAGGCATGGCGCCAAAGGGCTCTTTACTCAGTGTCAGCACAGCTGCTGACATGGGGCTGATCTCAGTGAACTACAACGTTAATGCTCACTGTGAAATAGTACGTCAGTTCCCTTTGTTGTTTCATAAGTTAGGAAAACTCAAGACAATGAAAGTGAAACTAAATATCAATGAGGATGTCCACTGACATAGACAAATAACATTTAATTTACAAAAAGCTGTTGAAAAGGAGCTCAAATCATTACTTAACATGATGTCATTGAGCAATCTACTGGGCCAGCACCATGGGTTTCTCTCATAGTGATAGTACCCAAAAAGGATAGTGAAGGAGCTGTATGCATCAGGGGAACAAAGCAATGGAAAGAGAATGACATCCAGGTTCACACATTGCTGTCATAACACATTTGAATGGTATGAAAGTTGTCTCTTGCCTTGATCTAAATAAAGGATATCATCAGTTGGAACTCAAGGAGAATTGCAGATATATCCCAACTTTCTCTGCACATATTAGTCTAGTTCGATCTGAAAGACTACGTTTCGGTGTGTCATCAACTGCAGAGATTTTTCAAGATGTCATTCGACGTATCATACAACCTGTCATGAATGCTTTTAACTATAGTGGTGCCATATTAGTTTTTGGAGCAACATAGAAGGAGCATGACAAAGCTTTCATGCAAGTGTGCCGCTAACTTGTTAATGCAGGCTTAACGGTGAATGCTGAGAAATGTGAATTTAATAAGACAAAGCTTAAGTTCTTTTACCATATCTTTTCTGATGGAGATATGTCACCCAATCCAACTAAAGTGCCAGCATTGTCATCTGCCAGTCCCTCCATGATATTTCCATGTCACGCTTATCCTTGCCATGGCCCATTACTGTTCCAGGTACATACAAAACTTTGCGACTGTGAGTGCTCCATTGAGAGACTTGACGGAAAAGAATG